>NC_133166.1:95454329-96704329 GCF_040802235.1 Manis javanica | reverse complement strand
ATATGAAGCATTTTTCTGAAAAAGAGCTCATAGTTTTCCCCAGACCGTCTCTGACCCTAAGCAGTAAGAATCATTACTTTAGGATAAGCCTTCAAGCCCACGTGCGACCCCACCTGTAGGTGCACTCGCCTGCTGGGGGCTGCTCTTCCTGGGCTCTGGGGTCTGCTGGGCCCAGGCATGGCCAGGGGCTCGACGGGTCAGGTGCTTTACTGCCCTCATGTGTTTGGCTTTCCTTGAATCTGGGACGGGCGGGCAGCAAACACCGCTGGAAGGCCTGGAAGGCAAAAGGTCCCATTACACCACCAGCAAGGAGTAAAGTTTGCAGGAAGTGCACAGCACTCATAAAAACTGCCAAACTACACTAAGAGACTTAAGTAAATGGTGAAACACACCACATTCAGAACCTAATGCAGTAAAATGCCTCCTGTAAGTTTACATTTTACTCAATTTGAGTAAGAATATGTAAGATTTGTTTTTTTTAATTTGAACACAATGAATTTATGTGGCGCAAAGTCACCTGAAAAAATTAATGTATGAAGCAAGTCACAAAAAGTCTGGGAAGAAAAGAATAGCCTGAATCTGCAAACCCAGATAGCAAAATACATTATAAAGCTCCAGTGATGAGTTTAATTACAAAGCATTTATTTACATATGTATTTATTATAACGATCCCTCCAAAACAGGGAGGAATGGAATGAGGACATGCCGCTCAATGGAAAAAAAGAGAAATTCCAGGAGCAGATCCTATATAAAAAGGGAAATTGGTAGCATATGCCGAATGTGATGTTCAGATCAGCGGGGAGAAGATTGTTTAGTATATAATGTTGGAATAGTATGGGAAAATAAGGCTAGACTCCTCCCTCATTCCATGTACCAAGTTCAGTTCAAAATGTCAGTTTCTTTATAGTAAGAAGGGTGTAGTTCCTGCCTTGTGGCATAGCGAGGGGTTGTATGAGATCGTGCATGCCAAGTTCTTAGTCCTGTGCCCAGCTCACAGGACCCACCGGTTAAATATTAGCTAAAATGATTGTCAGTGCTGTGACTAGTCCAGATGGAGTATAACCACAACTAACATACAACTACAAAGTCATAACATCACTTCAAGCAAAAACCTGATCTCAAGGTGGTGTTCGTAGGAACAAAGGGAGAAACGGGCAAAGGCAGCGGTGCCACGAGCCTTAGCATGTTCTTACCTGCGACCCACCGCTTCCACTTTTAGGAGGTTTATCCTAAGTATGTTCTCAGGTGAATGTGTAAAATGGTTAGTAAACATCTTTTTATCAGAGCAAAAATTAGGAACAACCTAAATGTCAAAAAGGGAATGGTTAAAAAACTTCTGTTCAACCGCATGGTGGGCTACTATACAGTCATTAAAATTTAAAATCATCTCAGTGAACATTCACTGATTGATTGGAGACACGCTTAGGTCAGAATGCTAACCATGACCCAAAGCAGTGTCTATAATGTGATATCCCAAACACCCCAAAATGTACATCAAAACAGTTATCTCAGTGTGGTGAGATACATTTGAGTTCTTTTTCTTTATTCTTTGCAAATCCATTATATTGAACCTGCTTTTATGATTCTACCAAATTTCACAGGGGATTTAAACTCTATTTTACAATTTAAAAAGTGGGGCATTGCCAGATAATTTGTGCTTTTGAAAGTGATTTATTGAGCAGAGATTTTACAAAAGATGCTTCTCCATCCTTGCTTGTCAAACTGGAGTCCATTTGGGATTTCTGCTAACCAGTCATTACAAGAACATGTCCACAATATACTTGAATAATCTTCCCTTAGATGTTACTTTTATGTCAAAACAAATTTCAGGGAATTATGGGAGAAATAATGCTTTTACTTTCCCTCTTGAGAGAGAGCAAGAGACCTCTGCAGCCCTGGCCCCCGGATGGTGGTGGCTCCAAGCAGATTCTGTCCCCGAGCTCCGCAGTAGGAGTCCGTCCTTTGAGACAGCTACTGTGGAGAGGCCCGTGAGCAGCCTGCAGTAAGGCGGAGACACTGAGGTGAAGTTTGTCCCCATCCCTAGGCCAAGGTGGCCAGTGGTGTGCTGGGCTTTCTTGGGAGTTCAAAGTCTCAGGTGTCACAGCTCCCAGAGCCAAAGATTCCCCTCAGGTGGAGGCTCGCTTCCCAGAAGCCTCCAACACAAACAGTGATAAGCAAATGAGATGCAAGAAGCTGGCAGGCAGCCAGCGTGGGGCTGGGTGCCAGGCGTGGGGTGGCGTGAGCCCAGAAGAGACCACGGGTTCCTACTACATCGGCCTGCTGAGGCAGCTTCTTCCAGGCCAGCCACGGTGTCACCTCTGGGTAGGATGGGGTGCAGAAAATGGGCACACAGGCTGCCCAGGTGAGAGTTGGCTGAAGCCAGGGGCAGGCTGGGCTCGCAGGAATAGTGTGAGGCTGGAAAATTCTGTGCCAGAGGGAAGCTGGGTTCACATCATCTGCCCACACAGGGTCAAGGCCTAGGGCAATGATTTCAGGGGTGTCTCAGCAGGATACCCTGCTGCTCAGAATGCCCGAGGGTGCCGGGGAAGGGACACCCAGGTGCTAAACCTTGGCATAACCTGTGTGTTCTGGGCAACTGAGTCCATGGGCATCAACCCACGCCAAGGAGAGCAGCTTCACAGATCCCAGGGCCTGTGGGGTGGTGAACTTCCCCCAAGCATGGCCCTGCTCTCATTGCAGCCTTGACCTCGGCCTGGTGTATGAGGGGCCTGGAATGGCAGTGCGGGGGCAGCCGCCCAGCTCGGGGAGGAGGGCCTGGAGGCCACAGGGTAACTAGCACTGAATGAGTCTTCCCTCTCCTTCAGACCCTGTACAGGCTGTACACACTTAGTAGCTATTTCCCATCACAGTTACCAGATTACCTCCCATGTACAGATGGGGAGACTGAGGCTCAGACCTGATAGATGGAGACAGAGGAACATCACACAGCTAGTGAATGGCTACCTGGAGGTGGAGGGATTCACACGCTGATGTGAGTTTTCTGAGCCAGGCTGTTCCCACTGTCTTGGGCACTATATCATTAATGAGCCCAGCCCCCAGCCCCCAGGCCCCAGCCCCTGACGTGGGCCGCTGCCACATCCCTCCAGCCCTTTCTCAGGCCCACAGGCTCTCTGGCACCCCCTGCCTTTCCTCCTTGACCAAGGCGCTGCCAACCGCCCTGTTTCTCTAGGACAGCTGTCATGCCTCTGTCCGGACATAGCTGGGGAGTAGAAAACTCTGACTTCCTCTCTCTCTGCTCTAACATAGGTTCACCAACCTTCTTTCCCTGGGCTGTTTTTCCTCTGGAAAATCAGGCAAGCAATCATTAAAACAGCAACATGAAGTTACAAAGTTCCAGAACCAGACTGAGCCCTGGTACCCCCAGCCTGGTCAGTGCTCCCTGACTCCTGAGAGGTGATTGGAAACCCAGGTGGATCCTGAACTCTGCTTCCATTTCTGAGCATTGAGTTCGTTAGGACCCCTGCCCCAGTTCGGTCCCATCCTTGTGCCCAGTCCTCTCCCCTCTTCTCCTCCGGTCACCAGGGACAAAAGGAGGGCTGTTCGCTTCTCTGCCATTTTTTACTCCATCCTGCACCCCCTGCCCCTCCAGCCAAGCCAGAAATGGAACGTTTTCTTCTAAGGCTAACTTCTGACTTGCAGAAAAAGGAGATCAATTTCGGTGTTTTTAGCTTTCCTTTTCTCTGACAGTCACAGCAAAATGCCTCACCAGAGGCTCGTTCGCAGGCCCTGGGCTTCTCGGGGAAGCTGCTGCCGGCTCCCACTCCGGCACCTGGAGGCCCCGCAAATGCTGTGAACGTTTGCAGGCCTGAGCTCCCCTCCCTGTGTCAGAAGGGAGGTAGGTGAAGCCCCACAGGCCTGACTTGTGGGGCCCCAAGCAGGGAAGGTTGTCATCAGAAGGGGACTTCATGCGGCCCCATCATCTTACCACACAGCCTCCGGGTGGAGATGGAGTCCATGGATCTGGTCTTGCTAAGGCAGGAAGTTGCCAGGCTTGCTTAGCTTCAGTCTCTTATCTTCGTGTGATCTACTCCCTGACCCTCCTTAGCCGCCGAGGTGGAGGCTGTCCCAGGATCCACCTAGTAAGACCAACTGTGAAACCAGAAGAGCGGAGTCCCTGTTTCAGTTTTCTAGGCCAAATCAAAGATTTGAAATATTATGTATCTCTACCCAGTGAGGGGCAGCACAGTTAGCATGCAGCTACTTAGTAGTGTGATAGTTAGTTAGTGAATGGATGCTGACCCACCCACATCTCACCCCCAGCTGTGTGAGGTCGGTGGAGTGAGAGCTGGGAGCTTCATTCCCTCATCTGTAGAAATGGGATGGGAATCTCTGTCTCACAGAGTTGTTAAATAAATCGACAGCAGTTACATCATTCCTGGAACACAAACAGCGCTGAGTGCAAGTGCATGTTAGCTATGATTATACTTGAGAATTGCAAAACTTTAGGGGCCTCAGTCATTCGCTGAGTCATGAATACTCATGATTATTGTTCAGAAGATCCATGGACCAAGCATAGTGTGGGCACCGGGGAGCCAGTGGTGGCAAGACCTTGCCCTCACTCAGAGAGTCCAATGGGCATAGAGATAATCAACAAAGAGCTGCATGTGGTAGGCCCTCGATAATATTCTTGAACAAGTTGCAGAAACAGATGTGTGATGAGTTTATGATGGGAGCGTGCAAGGTGCAGGGTGGGCAGGCTTGGCGTCTCCCCCAGCCCAGGCTCCTGTGGGGAGGGGACACAGAAGCAGAGTCTCAGGGAAAAGAAAGATCTGGCCAAGTCCTCCTCAGCAAGTTTTTATTTTAATTGGAGTATTATTGATGTACAATATTATATTGGGTTTAGATGTACAACATAGTGATTCGATCATTATGTACATTACTGAATGCTCACCGTGGTAAGTGTAGTTACCTCTGCTACCATATCAAGATATTGCAATATTATTGGTTAAATTCTCTAGGCTGTACTTCCATTCCTATATGACTAATTAATTTTCTAAATTGAAGTTTGTGTCTCTTTAATCCCCCTCACCTATTTCATCTCTTCCTCCACCCTCCTCCCCTACATAACCAAATAGTCTGTTGTCAGTATTTACAGTTCTATTTCTTCTTCGTTTGTTTGTTTTGTTTTTTAGATTCCACACATAAGTGAACTCATATGGTATTTGTCTCTATCTGACTTATCTCACTTAGTGTAATACCTTTTAGGTCCATCCACGATGTCATAAATGGAAAGATTTCCTTCTTTTCACAGCTGAGTGGTATTCCATTGTGTATGTATACCACATCTTCTTTATCCATTCATTTATCAATCGCCTCTTGGGTTGCTTCCATAGCTTGGCTATTATAAATAATCCTGCAATGAACACAAGTGTACATATATCTTTTCAAATTAGTAATTTTGTTTTCTTCAGGTAAATTCCCAGAAATGAAATTGCTGGGTTGTACGGTATTTCTGTTTTTAGTTTTTTGAGGGACCTCCATAGCGGCTGCACCAGTTCACATTCCCACCAGCAGTGGGAGACTCCCTTTTCTCCACATCCTCGTCAACACTTGTTATTCCTTGTCTTTTGGTTAGTGGCCATTTAACTGGTGTGGGGTGATATCTCGTTGTGGGTTTGATTTGTATTCTTCTCAGTAACTTTGAATGGGCATTTTCAAAGAGCTTAGTTAGGCTGGAGCATTAATCTAGGTTGGGAGGATAAACCATCTCAAGAGTTCAAAGTTCAAGTGCTGATAAGGCCCAGAGATTACTTTTCCAGGGCTGGTAAGCTTCCATTCTCTCAGGAGTAACTTCCAGTGGAAGGAAGCTACAGGCAGTCTTCTCCCACTATCCTGGCTCCTCCCCTCTGCCCAGCCCACTGGAGGAACAAATACTAGAAATCCTGATGCAGTCAGGAACAGTCAGACATTACCTCCTGGCAGGCTTGCTTTACTCAAAGTTGTCCTGGCACACACACATCCAATTTATTTTATGGAACCTTTAAAGTTGGTAGTGATCAGAGATATAAAACTCTGGAGCCAAGAGCCAACATTTGTTGAACAAGATTTCAAGTAAAGCTCACAACAACCCTATGAGAAAGGTACTGCTGTTAACAGCCCAGTTAGAAGCCCAGAAAAGTTAATTTGCCTAAGCTCACATTGTTAGCAAACGGTGAGGCTGAGATTCAAAGCCACACATCTGATTCCTGAGCGTTTTGGCTTCGCCACTGAGTGGCTGGCTAACGTTGGGCTGAGGAATTCTCCTCAGTCACCTCGGAGCCTGTACTCAGCTCTAACCCTTAACTCTTATCACTACAGGGGCTTTTCCCTTCAGAGACAACTCACAGACTTGTCTCACATCATGCTGATGGGCCAAAACTGCCCCAGAGGAGGCTATAAAGAGCCTTGTCTTCTGAGAAGCCCCAGGGACCAGCAGATGTCTCTGCTCCAGTGTCTCAGGCCCCTGGTCAGCCAGGGTCAGGCTGGGGCAGACAGAAGCCAGCCTGAGAGAAGCTTCCAAAACAATGTCCAGGGGCACATTAAGAGGTGGGTCAGATGGCCTGTTTCCTGGGCTGCTGATCTACGAGGGCTCAAACATCACTGACATAAGTGAGGGGCCAATTAACTCAGTTTCCTATTCACATCTCTTCTCATAACTGCGATGTGGAAGTTGGTCCAGCTTCTATCCCCAAAATCAAAGCCACTGAGAGGGAATAAAAGAGCCCTTTTGATCTCTGCTGAAAATCTTTCTGCGGGCGGCCTCTTGCAGTGTGGCTTGAGTCACTTCTCCTGAGACTGACAGTCACTGGAAGTAGGCACAACCATATGGCAGGTGCTGTTTGGTGGGAATGAGTGATTCATCATCTGGATTTAAGACACTTTAATGTGTCTCCTGTCATGAGCACTGTTGATTGTGTACTGCGTTAGCTAAGGGAAAGCCAGACGGCTATAACAAAGACATCCCATAATGACGTAGGACAGGGGTCAGTAAACGTTTTCTCTAAAGGGCCAGAGAGTAAACATTTCAGGTGTTGTGGGTGATAGAGTCTTTGTTGCAAGTACTCCATTCTGCCAACGTAGTATGAAAGCTGCCATTGGACAATGCATAAATGAATGAACATGGCTGTGTTCCAATGAAACTTTATTTATAAAAACAGGCAGTGGGCACTTTACCCACTCCTGCTGCTGCTTAAAGATGGCAGAAATTCCTTTCTCTTGCATGGAACAATGGTGAAGAGAGGATCCTAGTTTTAGAGGCAGTTGTTCAGGGACCCAGATTCCATCCACTAAGTGGCTCTGCCATCCCCCAGAAGCCATGTCCTCCTCTTCTACATGGTGGAAGCTGTGAGAAAAAGCAGAAAGAACATGGAGAAAACAGGCCCTATGTCTTCTGGTTTAGGCCTAGAGTGAAACAACACCTTCTGCTCATATTCCAAGGGCCAGTGCTTTGTCCTCCACTGTCACATTACAGCAAAGGAAGCTGGGAAATGTCTGGGGTGTCCAGTTGAAGAAAGAATGGATGTTGGAAGATGGCCAACAGTCTCTCCACACCCACGAGCCTCCTTTCTCCCTTCCCCTTCTTCTCACTTCGTCTGGATGTGCGTTTATATATCCCTCTCCCCACCACAGTCAGGGGAGGTTGACTCCCCACACCGCCGAGGTCGGCCTGACTGGTCTAAGAACAATCTCAGCTTTTGGTCACTGTGATCCGATCGGGGACCTAGACCTAAGCCAGTTAGTGCAGAGCATTACCTGGCCATAGGGGTGACTTGGGAATGAGAGAATGTGACCCTGTGGAGAGGACTGATTTGTTAGGGGTGTCTGGAAGAGAAGCATCCTTTCCTTTAAGGTTGGTGGGAATCCTGAGGCCATGATCGCCATTAAAAAAAAGAAAAACTATCATGAAATATGCATAACATAAAATTGGACATGTTAACCCTGTTTAAGTGTACAGCTCAGTGGCATTAGGAACATTCACATTCTTGTGCCGCCATCACCACCATCTGTCTCCAGAATGTTATTCATCTTCCCAGACTGAACCTCTACATCCTTTAAAGGCTACCTCCCCACTCCATACCTGACACATACCCCCAGCCTCTGGCAACCGCCATTCGGCTGTCTCTAGGGCTCTGCTACTCCAGGGACCGTGTGCAAGCAGGATCATGCAGTATCTGTGTTTTTGTGACCTCCCTATCTCACTTAGCATGTCTACAGTAAGGCTCATCCATGTTGTATGTAGCATGTGGCAGAAGAGCCTTCTGTTATAAGGCTGAAAAATATTTCATTGTATGTATATACCGCATGTTGTTTATACATTCATCTGTGGATGGACACTTGGGCTGCTTTCACCTTTTGGCTATTTAGCTGCAGCCATTTTGCTCCTATGAGATGAGCCGACCAGTGCCTGAAGGTGTGGAAGACAGCACAGCTGGAGGAGATGCCGGCAGCGGCCGGACCCAGCTGATCCTCAAGCCTGCCTTACTCTGGATGGGCAGGTCTCTGAAACAATGAACTTCTTCACCGTGGAACTGAGTTTCAGGCTTCTTAGACCTATAGCCCACCTAACTAATGCATCTCCCAAGAAGTTGCTTAATTTCTTAACTGCAGAAGAAAACCGAAACAAGAAACACAGAAAACTGGGAAATGTTTTGCTGACATGAGTGCCAGGAAAGAATTGAAAGGCACGCTTTGAAGAGGATTTTGTAACTGTATCTATGCTAGTTACTTCTCCTGATGGCGTGTGAGTCACCAGTGCTGAGTGATGGAAAAACTGAAAAGAGAATTCAATTAGGTTAACATGTTTGCTTATATCCAGTATGTGTCATAAATCCCTTATTTTGACCTTGAAGGAAGACTTATTGAAAGGAAAAATCAGGGTTTCTTCTACTTGAGCTGAATAAGTGCTGTGTGTCTACTTAGGGAAAGGGAGCCCAATCATGAGCCTGCTTGGGCTGTCACATGTCACCATCTGCCTCGGCTCTGGAGGAAGCTGGAGGGTTGGGGCCTGGAGGTCCCCTCTGAGTGGTGACACCATTTGGTGGGAAATGCCCTAAATCCCTGGAAGCACAGTGACCCTGGGAAAATCTAACTTTTCTGGACCTGTTTTCTCATCTGTGAAATGGGTTTCTTAATTCCTTTCCTATCCACCCCACAGGGTTGGTAGTGAAACTGAGGAGCTTTGAGCAGATTTACATTTTCTGGGGGGGAAATATTAACCCATCTTCTGTGCGAAGTTCAGCAGGCTGAGGGTGGGGCGGTAATCCTGCTTCCATCCAGCCAGGCCTGCCCTTTAGACTACAGTGTGGAAGGCAGCCTCCTGAGTGCCTGTGGCCGCGCTGACCACATGCCCTCCCAGGGAAGAGGAGATGGGCTCCTGTCCCTAAATCTTCCTGCTAAACAGGTGGGCCTTATGCCAGGGCTGTCACATCCACATCCCTTGTCCAGCTGAAGCTTCTACAGCCCCACTGGGGGCTGCTATCCTCATCTGAGAGGCCAAGTGACTAAGGCTCAGAGGGTTTACACACCCGGCGCCACACGCTCTGGAGCAGCAGAGGCCAGATTGGAACTGACAGCCCGTCCTGGTCTCTGGAACACCCCGGCTATTCCACACCACCTTTGTCTGCAAACCCAGATCCCTTTCTCACATCCCTAGGTGTCTGTGGGTTCCCTCCCTCTGCTTGTCAGTCTGTGATCTGAGCATTTGGGGGGTTGGGGAGGAGCGCAGATCCTCATGAGTTATGACACAAGGTGTTCTGAGGACCCGTGTCAGCTCTTGGAGCTACAGCTCTGGGCTCTGTGCTCAAACTGCTCACCCTTGCTCTGTGTTTTGGGGCTGCCTGTAGGAACACACATGGACACCTAAGAGTTGGGCTATGATAATTGTTTGGTCAAACAATCCTCCGTTTATTGGTTCTGAAGGGAGACTTCCCTGGAGGTAAGAATGTGTGTTGGGGGGAAGGGAGCTAAAGTGGTTGCTACCCATCTTCTGGGGACCCCGTCCACCTCTGGGCCCCTGGCTCTAGAGGAGGGGTGCCACCTCAGTCACCCTGGTGTCCAGAGCCCCCAGATGGCCCAGCACACAGCATGTGCTCAGTACGTGTTTGTCAAATGAGTGAACGAATGGGTGATAACTGCTATGAATGACAGCGCCCCCTGCCTCCCTTCCTGTGCAACCCCCGCCTGGCCCAGCCCTGCACCTGCTCATCCCCTCCCCTCCTCAAGGTCCCTCCTGCATCTCCTTCTAGACTCCCGCCCCTGCCCTCCTGTCCCGTCTGCGTTCATCTCCCTCCCCAGGCCCCTCCTAATGCACCTTTCCTTCCCACCGGCGGCCTGGCGCATGGTAAGAGCTGCTTAGCTGCCTAGGCCCAGATAATTCTCCTTTCCGGCCCCTGCCTCTGCGAGTTCCCTGCCCTGTGATTCGACCAGGCTGGCCAGTTTGACCTAACCTTTGTCTTCCTTGGAAAAAATATTAACTCTTAAATTCAAGCCCTTAATTCAAGGTGACACCTGGAGAGCGACTTTGGTTGTAAGCTGCCCAGTGGGGACTGGAATGAAAGGCACTGGCCATGCAGTGACCCCCCTTCCTTCAGGCAAGAAGGTGCCACGTGTCCCCACTCTGGGGGTCCCCAGGGGGCAGCCTGTCAGGCACTCTGCTCCCTTTGGTGGGAAATCTGCCTGCAAGTGTGTGGAAGAGCGCCTTGGAGTGTGGAGTGCTGCCCCGGGGCTCTTCCTGTCACTCTGGCCCCGCCTTCCTGCCTGGTGGGACCCCCACTCTCTGTAAAGTTCCTGTAACTACCCCGAAAGTGCCCGAGGTGTCTCCTGTGTGTCTCCAACCAGTCCCGTCTACACAGTCAGCCACCAGCCCCTCCGCTCACAGCTGTCCCCTCCAGGCTCTCGCCTGCGGCTCCTGATGGGCCCTGTCACCTCCTGCATCCGTTTCTGCTAAACCTGCCATAGCCAGGAGACCTTGTACCCTCAAAGGGAGCTTCAGCTCAGCCCGCGTCTCCCCCACCTTTCACTTCTGAAATTCCTCACCACCCTCCTCTGAGTTTTCTCATGGAGACTCCACCAAATCCCCACAGGCCCCTTGTGGTAGCATGTATCCTATCTAAGCAGCAGGAACCCATTCCGACCAGCTCCAGGAGAAGTCTGTAGAGGCGGTGCGAGCAGGGTCGTGATGACCGGTCTCCGCCCGCTGCCCGTGTGCCGTGAATCCGCCTCCCCATTCAGGGGCAGCTCCGTTCCTGACTCATGGGAATGAATTCACAGGCTGGCCTTGGCCTGTTACCCGAGTCCTTCACAGCTTTGAAGTAAGAGTGTGGTACACAGAATAACAGGCCCCCAAAGATGTCCGTGTCCTACCCAGCAATTCCACCCAGGTGTAAATTTAAGAGAAATGGAAACAGATGTCCACACAGAAACCTGTACACAAATGTTTAAAGCAGCATTATGCATAATAGCCAACAGATGGAAACTATCCAAATGCCTGTCAGCTGATGAATGGATAAACCAAATGTGGTATGATATATAATGGAATATTATTCAGCAAAGAAATAGGAATGAAGCACATACTATAACATGGATAAACCTCAAAACCATGCTAAGTGAAAGTTGTACATAAAAGACCATATATTGAATTATTCTATTTACATAGAATGTTCAGAACAGGGAAATCTATAGAGACAGAAAGTAGACTGACAGTCGCTGTGGGCAGGGGGAGAGGAGGGTAGATGGATGGTAGTTAAAGAAGACAGGATTTCTTCATGAGGTCAGGAAGACATTCTAAAATTAACTATAATGATATCTGCATATATAGGTGAATATACTAAAGAAAACACTGAACTGCATACTTTGAGTGAATTGCATGGCACGTGAGTTACGTGTCAGGAAAGCTGTTAAACAAGCAAACAACAAAGATGTCCATGTCCTAATCCCCAGAACCTGTGGCCATGCCACCTTCCGTGGCCCAGAGGACTTTGCAGATGGGATTAAATTACGGTTCTTGCAATGGGGAGATTATCCTGGGTTGTCTGGGTGGGCTGAATGTCATCGCAGGGGTCTTTGTAGGAGAGAGGCTGGAGCAAGAGACAGCAGAGAGCAAGAGAGAGGGGAGGGATTTGAAGATGTTATGGCTTCGAAAACGGAAGAAGGGACCATGAGTCAAGGATTGGAGGCAGCCTCTAGAAGCTGGAAAAACAAGGAAATGAATTCTCCCCTGGAGCCTGCAGAAGGCATGTAGCCTTGCTGACTTCTTGACTTTAGCCCAGTGAGTCCATTTTGGACTTCTGACCTCCAGACTGTAAGATGATAATGCGCTGTGTTAAGCCACTAAGTCTGTAGTAATTTGTTACAGCAGCAGATGAAATCAAAACCCAAAGCTGCAGAGGTGAGGTCAAGTGGTGGTGGGTGTTGGAGCTCTGAGATCAAGTGGAGCCAGTAAATGTAGACAGAGCAACATACCTCCTCCAGGAAGCCTTCCCTGACCTCCAGCTCCCACCTGAGACTATTTTCAAGGACTCTTCTGGGATCCAGCAAACACCAGAACTAACACCATCATCGCATGGCAGCCCTTGACTACCTGTCAGTTTCCCTCATTCAGATGGGGATTCCTGGAGAGAGTAGGATTTTGCAACCCCAGTGCCCAGAGGTATGCCTGGCAATCCTAAGTGTTCAAATATTTGGTGACTGAATGCCAAAGTCCCCAAAGCTTAGAGGTTGTAAAGAATAATCACAATAGCTGGTCTTCACTGAATTCTTACCATGCTGAGCGCTTCATATTCATTTACTTATTTAATCCTCAAGCCGATTGGATGAACCAGGGGCCACTATGATCTGCACTGCACAGGAGAGAGAGAAGGAGTTCAGGAATGGTAAATATCGGGCCCAGCCTGCCACAGATCTGCCCAGATCCGAGTCTATGCTCCAAAACCCACACTCACCAATTCTGTATGGCTACTTACATTTAAATGAATTACAGTTAAATGAAATGAAATATTCAGTTCCTTGGTCACACTAGCCACACCCCAAGTGTCCAAGGACCACACATGGCAGGTGGTTACCATACGGGGCAGGGCACATGTAGAACATTTTCACATCCCAAAGAGTTCTATTGCCCAGCGTTGCTCTAAACCATGGAGCTATCTATAGCCTGTCACTAAATCAAATACAATATGTCATTTCAAGTCCTTCACTGCCTTGAAAACACTGAAAGCAGACCCAGTTCTTCCTCTTGCCAAGACTGGAGCGTAGGTTCTCAGGAAAGCCTCTGTCTCCTGGGTCTCATGAGCAGTGGGGTGCCCCCACTGGAGACACAGGGCAGATGCAGGCCAACTCCGCCCCTCACCTGAATGGATGTGATAAACGCGGTGATGTCCCGGAGAGCATTGTGTGCCTGGATTACGGTGAGGCCTCTTCCGGCTGACAGCTCTCTCCCTCTGGGGCCCTGCAAGCGGGCCGTGGGGCCTCATTCTACTCTTCGCTGATAAAGCAGGCCACAGACACACCGTGTGCTCACACGGGTTCCGTATGCTGTGTTCTAACCAGCGCACCAGAAGGTTCAGAAGCATAGCAGGAAGGGATAACAATAACCACTACAGTAATAAAATAGCATCCCGGGAGTGCCTCCTATATACCAGGCACTGCTACCAGCTGCTTTACAGACACCATCTTAGTTGATCCTTGCAAGTACATAATTGTTTTCCCCAATTCAGAGATGGCAAAGCTAAGACCAGGCAAAGCCAGGCTGACTTGCTCAAAGTCACATGCAAGAAGCGAAAGAGCTGGGACACAGACTCTAAATGGCTAAGAAAAGAAGCTACTTTTGTGTAATGGCTACACAGCCTGAGGAGCCCATCCCCAGGTACAGCCTCCCCTGGGACGTTCATGAGGTGGAGGTGGGGGGCCCAGCAAGAGCACAGGAAGCGTGCTGCCCTGGCTGTCCTCCGCAGGGCAGGCCTGTGGCTGTGGCGGCTTTCCCGCTGTGGGGAGAGATGAGCTTTGGGGCTGAGAAAGCCGCCAGTAGAGGTCTTCCTGTTTGCCCAGCTACAAAGACAGGTCTGCTCCCAGGATCCTAGCCCGGCGACGGCCGCCACCCCTCATGGCCTTCCTCAGGCACAGGACACGTGGTTCCGCCTGGGCCCCCTCTGTCCCAAGACAAGACAGCAGGAAGGAAAAATCTCAGGCCAGTAATACCACCTGTGGTTTCTTGAGGGAAACCACATAAGACTCAGTTTGGGATGGCAAAACCCACAATCCCTACCACACAGTGTGTGGCCTGGGAGTATCTCGGCTGCCAATACCTATATTGGCACAACACTCCACTGGCACCACTTCTGTGGCTGTTACTCTTCTGTCTGTCCTGTCATCTGTACTGCCTGGAAGGGGTGACTGTGCGGTGGGGTCCCTGTGAGTGGAACGCCAGGGAGGGCTGAGGCCCCAAGACCCAGGCTCCCCTCCCAGCCTGTGAGGACAGTCTCTAAGGACATGGGGCTGATTGCCAGCTCGCCTTCTCCTCTCCTTAGCCTCCCCTGCTTCTCTTCTCAGCAGGGACTGTGTGGAACATGTGGCTGTCACAGGCGAGGCTGAGGTCACCAGGTTCATGTGCAACAGTTACCTCTCCTCAGGCTTGGAGCCACGCACAGCAGCTACGAGCCAGCCAGCCATGGGTCCCAGGGAAGACCAGGAAAGGAGGGAGCATGGGGGGCTCAAAGCTCACAGCCCCTGTTGCTGACGGACAGAGCCCAGCCTCCTCCTCTGGACCCGGCCATGCACACTCAGACCGCGCTGTTGACAGTCAGATAACTTCCCCTCTTCCCAGCAAAGTTGCATTTGTCAGAGTGAGGGGAGCTGCATGAAAAAGGCTGGGCCACACTGGCCCCGGGAATAACTATCCGCCACCACGGCAGGCTGGCCTGGAAGAAAGGGTACTGCTTTCTCGCTTCCCACCCTTCCAACAGCCCTACTCTAGTGGCAACATGTAGGAGAGAATTATTATTATTATTATTTCCATGCAAGATGTAATTATAGCAGCTTCCAAAGCAAAGCCTCACGCCCTTGGCGCTGCGGGGGAACCTAGGCCTGTAATTACATCACAGAGTCATCATCCCCCCATTCACTCTTCTTCCAGCTCCTGCCCAGCCCAGCCGTGTCCCACCCCCATGGGGGTTTATGGGGCTTCTCTGGCTCTGAGCCAGCACAATCATTCTGCCCCCTCCCCATCCCACAATGCTTCTGTAAGGCACCCCTTTTAGCCGCATCCTCCCCTAGGTCCAAACTCTGCAATGGCCTGTGATTAGAGCCCCTAGAACCGAGCTCCCTGGTCCGGAAGGTCTCTGCTCTGGACTCTCCGCCTGGGGGCATATGCAGGACCTCAGCAGCCTGTCAATGCTGCACAGGGTAGAGGAGGTACAGGGACCCTGGGCATGCAGGTGCTTTGCTGTCTATTTTCTGCCTGGACCCCCCTTCTGGAGACTCCCGCAGGCTCCACAGTCCTCCCTGGGGGCTCAGGAGGGCAGCCTCAGGGATGCTGGCCAGGCCCCGGGAGGGCACTGTGGCCTACCCCTGGCTGGGATGCCTGGCTGCGGTTCTTCAGGCAGGTGCCCAGTGGGAACGGCAGGTGGCTTGGTTACTAACTGGCTCTTGGTGAGTGACACCAGGGCTGTTGAGATGAGGCGGCAGCCGCCCTGCCCAGGCGCTCCACAGCAGGAACTCCAGCTGCCTTATTCGCCTTCTGGAGGTGATGACTCATGGGAGAGGAGGGGTGGGGAGGGCGCCCGCAGCCATGTCTCTCTGCAGGAACACCATCCCAGGGACGAGTCCGCTGAGCGGGACAGCCCCCCACAGTCCAGGGAGCACATGACACCCACCCAGATTCTGAGATGTGACTATGGGGACAGCCTGCTGTCCCACCTTTCAGGTGCTCCACTATTGACCCAGATTCCCTTAGGACAACATCATTGGAGACCTATGTCCCTGGCCCCCCTTTTCTGCTCCCAGTGGGTGTCCTTCCGTTCAATCAAGACACTCAGATCATCTGTAGGGTAGAGAACGCCTATAAGGAGAGACCTGAATGGCAGCCTGAGTCGTTAGGAAGGAAAGTCACTGTTGGTTTTAGTGAACCATCTTTTTTCACTATTGAGAGAATCAACAAAGAATCAGGTAAGAAAATGAAGTTTTAATGTGGTAGCTAGTCAGAGGCATAACATGTCTACAAGATCAGAGACTTGTTCTTAGCCTGTGTTTCCAACTTTTTCACATCCCTCTTCTCAGCACTCATCCTTCTGTGTTCTGGGCACCGCCAGGTGCCCAGGGTGTTTGATGATAGGGTTACCCCAAAGCAGGGGACAGTGGGGGGCAGAAGAGGGAGGTCGCCAACCTGTGCGTGATGGTCAGGTGTGAGATGGGACCACAAGCTGGGACAATGATCTCTGCCTGAGTGGAGATGAGTGGAGTGTCGGGGAAAGCTTCTGGAAAGTAACCTCTGACTTGGGCCTTGAAGGATGAGAAGCTGCCCTAGTAGACGAGCCAAAGAGGGCACCCTGGGCCCAGAAGAAATACAGAACATCCAGTTAAATTTAAACTTCAGATAAACAGTAAAATAATTTTAGAATATCTCCCCAATATTGCATGAGATGTGCTTGTACTAAAAAAGTATTTGTTATGTATCTGAAATTTAAATTAACTGGACAGCCTGAATTTTGATTTGCTAAATGTAGCCAGCATAGGCCCAGGAACCAGCAGGAGCGAAGACAGAAGCAACGTTTGGGAAGTGATCAGGCTGCTGAAGAGCCACGGAGCCTAGGGCCGCCAGCAGCCAGGACCGAGCTCACTGGGCAGGTCCTGACTTAGCTCAGCACCACAGACCACCCGCCAGCAAATGCCAACACTCAGGCCATTTTCCTTAACTGCCACCCCAGCCCTCTCTTCTAGGACCAGCTAGAGGCATCCAGGTGCCAGTATTCGCGATTTCTTCTTTTCTTTCCCAGGTTTCTGCACACAGCCTCATCCTTTGGGTCAGTAGTCATGCAAGCTATGCAGCATACATTTATTGGGTTCCAGTCATGTTCCAGGTACTGGCTTGGCGCTGGAGATACAGTGGCCCGGGGAACAGACAGAGCCCTCGGCCACCTGGAATTTACACTGCATACATTTTAAAACCTCTTTTGACAGTATGTGTGGCATAGAGGAATAGATAGTGAAAGATACACCTATAAACAAATATACAAACTAAATTTTTCCTATTCCTTTTTTTTTTTTCTAAATAACTAATTCAGAGGAAGGAAACTTTTGAGCCAGAGACCTCTGCTGGAATTTAACTCCCTCCACATCTGCAGCATGAAGCTGGAACAACTGAGTTCTCAGAGTTCTTTGTCATTCCCTGTCTTGAGCAGTAGACTGAGATGGCCTGGGGAGGGCGCACTGGTAGATACGGGAGAAGGACAGTGGCTGGCCCAGGCCCGGAATGCTAGTCTGACGAGGGACACACAGTGCACCCTAAAAACAAATACCCCCACTCCTCCTATTACAGATATTTAGTTTGACACACACATCAGTAACAACAGTACTTTTACTTCTTCCAAGGCTAATAATGGCCTTTGAGTGTTAGGCATGTACTGTGCACTCAGTGCTTGTCATGCATCGTTCTCTTTAGCATGGGCCCCAGAACAATCCTGCGGGGCCCGTACTGTTATTAGCTTCATCAACTGTGGAGGAAATGACAGCCCAGAAGAAGTGGGTAATTTGCCCAGGGTTGGAGATGGCAAGCGGCAGTACTGGGTCTGAACTTGGAGATTCAAGACTACACAACTCACAAACTTAACTCCAGTGCTAAAGACCTAGAGGAATGGTCTGTGCCACTGAAGTCTGGGATTGTCTGTAAGTAAATGAAAATGTGTGTGCATTTTCACAAACGTGTTTACGTCCACACCAGGGAACTGGCCTCAGCCAATCCTTTCACTAGCTAAGGGCTATAAGTGAGCCAGGAGACTTTATTTAAGTAAATTATCATAAGGGTGGCAATGCAAATCTCCTCCTGTTCTTTCCTAATCTGGAGAATCACTGTCTAGCTTGAAATCTCTAGAGCAATAATTCTTCTTTTTTTTAAATTAAGGTATCATTGATATACAATCTTATGAAGGTTTCACATGAGCAGCATGTGGTTACTGCATTCACCCACATTATCGAGTCTCCCACCCCCACCCCATTGTAGTCACTGTCCCTCAGCACAGTAAGATGTTGAGTAGTCATTCTTAAAGTAACAACATTCCAGCACTTTGGAACTTGTTAGAAGTGCAGATTTTCTGGCCCCATCCACAGCTACCACTGAATCAGACACTCTGGGAGTGGGGCCCAGCCATCTATGTCTAACAAGGCAGTTTCCACGCTCCCTCAAGTCTGAGAACACAACCACTATTCTAAAAGGACTTACATTTTCCAGCTGCTGCCATGTTTCTAGAGCCTCAGATCTACTGATCAGGCAGGAGGTAGCCCTAAGGGGGCTTGGAGCTAGGATTAGGGCTCACCAGGCTTACTACCTGGCACATAACAGATGCTCAATAAATGCATTTTGGATAAATTAATAATTGGCTCCAGGGTTCACATCTTGGTTGTCATGTCAGGAGGGAACTGTCACTCAGATGATACCTTGGCTGGACTGCGATGCCTGGCTCCTCAGGGGTTCACACAGATCGGAAGCACCCCGAAGAGCAGAAGAGTGGAATTCTACTCCTGCTTAAGTCTCAGGATGAACACAGACCATGAGCAGTATTCACCATGCTTCTGACCTTTGGGATTTTAAGCAGGAGTTCTCAAAGAGTTAGAAGCTGTCCAGGGATAACTGGCTTATCTAGTGGTGTTCTGATAAACCAACTCTCAGAGTAAAAGGCTCTGGCCTGCACCATCTGCTGAATCCGACGGTGCAAATACTTCTACCACAGCCCATGGACACACACAGTCAGCTCTCAAGCCAGCCCTGGCACATCACTGCCTCTAGCAGCTTGTTTAAAACTAAAAGACTATTTGTTTTAAAAGAACTCAAGTATTTATATGTGTATGGAGAAAATCAAAGAGCACAGTGGGCCTAAAATGAGACACTTCCTACCAGCTTCAGCCCCCAGAGGGAACCGTCTGCAAGTTTCTGGTTTTGGTTGTATTCATGGCCTCATCCATAGCCCCGCTGGTGAGATTAAATGTGCGTGTGTCCGTCTGCCCTCCTCAATGTCCACGGACGTCCTGAGTGCAAGACGAGGAACCTAGCTCATCTCTAGGACCCTCCAGTTCCTGCCACACCCATCTACCTCCACTTGGTTGTTTTATTTTGATGATACTTTTGCATTCTTCTATTGGTTGCCTTTATGTTTTTAAGTAATATTAGCCGGCATTCGTCTAGTGTTTGTTCTTAGAACAGGTGCCGACAGACTCACTTTAGACATATTAATGACTGAATCCTCACAGCAGCCTCTGAGGTAGGTCCTATTTTCATTCCTATTTTATAGATGAGAAAACAGAGGCACAAAGAGGTTAAGTAACTTGTCCAAGCTAGTAACAGGCAGAGACAGGATTCAAACCCAGACAGGGTGGTTCCAGAGTCCATGGTTTTAAATCTCTCGGAGAAAGGTCCTATGAAGTGACTTGGAGCTGGGGGAGAGCTGGGGGGGAATGACCACACAACATAAACATACCAGCCAGCTACAGACTCTTAGGAAAAGCAAGCAGGTGGACTGGGCTGGAGTGGCTCAGGGCCCCACCCACCATCAGGAATAGGGCAGGTGGGAGGTGCTAAAGGCCTGAAAGATCAAAATGATCAAAAGATCACTTATGTTTGCATGTGAAGGCCCCAGGTCATTTCATGAAGATGCATCTACTGATGTGGTCCCTTTTCCCCACCCATTTATCCTGTATGGCATTGGTGGATCCTTTCAGACTGGAAAGTTTCCATCTTTTCTCAGATTTGCGAAAATTTCTTCTCTTATTTCTTTGATAATTTCTTTCTCCCTTTATTTTCTCCCTTGAATGCTGGGCTTCTTAGATTGATTCTTTGTCTCTATTTCTTTTTGGCTTATATTCTGGAAGGTTGGCTTACCTTTTTTTCTAGCCCTTATATTTAAATTTTTGTCAGTCATAGTTTTGATTTCTAAGGACCTTTCTTTCTTCTTTAATTGTTCCTTGTCCACATCAGACTGGTTTGGGTTTATAGATGCAAAGTGTATTTTCTTGGATGGCTCAGAAGTTTCATATTAGAATTAGCTTACAGTCCCCTGAATTAACTCCCTTTCCTTTGGGGCCACTTGTTCTGGTTTTTTATCTTGATTTTTCTACTTCCTGGCTTTTCTGTTCTTTGAAATCAGCTCACTTTCAACATTCATTTCTTCCAGTTCTATTCCTGGGCCCCTCCTCTGTGTCTCTGTGTGAGGCACTGTGCCTGCCACTGGGAGCATGATGACAGCAAGCCCCTGATTGCATGGGGCTTTCCATTTCTCCATAGGCTCTGCCACGATGGGTCAGATTCCCTAAGCATCGGACCACCTGTTCTTCTATCCTCCATGCTGTATGTAACATTTTACTTTCTTGTCTGCCAGCCCCACTAGACTGTGAGCAGGGGCTCATATTTTATATACTTCAAAGAGGCCCTTGGTAAAAGTTCCATACATCTTGGTTGAATGCAACGGAATTGAGTTTTGTTATCATTGATATATTTACACAGACACACACACTCCACACACTGATGCTGTTGATGGGTGCCAGGGGTTTCTGGAAGGATGGGAGAGACCAGAAGCAAATGGCATTCATCTGCAAGGTTTTGCAGAGGCATGAGGCTCAGAGTGAGCTGAAGCCCACTGCTGTCCCCCCTCCCCCATCTACTTAATTTCTAAATAAACACCACACCTGCCGTGGCCTCTTCGCTCTCCTGCAGCTATAAACTTTCCCTTTTGCTGCCATTTCTGAGCATCCAGCCTTCTGCCTCATAAAGCCTGAAAACCCACAGTTCTATAATCACCATCATTGCAAAGCAGGGGGCAGGGGCAAGAACGCACTGACCAGGTGTTCTGGTGCCTCCCTCTTCCTGCTCTTTCCAAGTTGGAGGCTTCCTTCCGGAGGACAATGGGCCATGGGTCCAGAACCTCAGTTCACTTGTTCATGTGCTCATTCATTCAACTTTAATCCTTTATTAAGGAAATCTTTTGTATTAGACTTAATGCTAGGCTCTGAAACCTTAAAACATAAGAAAGATAAGGTTCTCTCCTTACAGGTTCCAGGAGTTTACAGTCCAGGAAACTAAAGCATTTGACATTTTTCCAGGAGTGAGCAGCATGACCCCCTACACCCTTGCCTGCCCCAGCGCTATGCTTCCATTGAGCTGATCTCTGCTCCTGTGCCCGCCTGCCCACTGGGCTGCTGCCTCCTTAAGTAGGTACTCGACAGACACGTGCTGGTTGAATGAATCAGGGAATGAGTAGCCTGGCATGGGGGGGGATATGCCCAGCTTCTTCACCCCAAGGGGAGGCATTGCCCAACTCCCAAAGTATCCTGGAGTCCCAGTGTTTGAGACCAGCACAAGCAGAGGCCAAGACTCTGCAGCTGTCTCCTCGGGCAGAGCCCACCCCGCGAGGGGCTTGCTCTCCTGGCCTAGGTGCCAGGTGCTGGAGAGCACCGCTGGGCTTGTTAAAATCTGGGTCAAAGGGATCTGGAGGAATGCAGAGTCTCATTAGCACAGGGCCCAGATGGCCAGGCCAAGGGGGTGAGCTGCGTATGGGGGAGGCAGTAAGGGTACAAGGAGTTGCTGCTAATGGGCTCCAGGGTTAAGGAAAGACAAGCCGAGTGAACATTAGGCCAGTGCCTGGACTCTGGCTGCCTGTTGTGAAGCTGGGTTGTGGTGGACGACAGGAGGCGGCCAGGCTTCCTGGGGCGCTGGGCCAGGTGTGGTCAGAGAGCCAAACGGAGCTGTGACACCACTGGCCAAAGATGAATGACGCTGGAATTCCCCCTTTTCCTGGCATCCCCTGTCGGAAGCAGCGGGCCTGCGCCTCCCTGTCAGAGTACAGGTTCTTCCCTGGGCTTTCCAGATAGTGACGATGCCCTGGCTCTCAGAGGTCCTCAGTCTTCTCTTAGCCATGCTCTTGTGCAGGGGCTTGTTGGGCTGAGTTGTGGATTCCTATTCTGTGAGGTTGCCGTGGTGCAGGCTGGGAACTCAGGCCAGGAATTCCAGAAGAGGGGCCTGCTTCATCCAGGAGATAGGAAAGGGCTGCAGGAAATGGTGGCCGCAGGGGGCTCTGGGCGTGGAGAGCTGCCTCTGAAGGCCAAGCCAGCCTGCTGGGCAGAAGCTCCCCTCGCAGCTCCCCAAGGTGGCTCTTGGCAGGAGCAACTGGAGACAGGGAGACTGTGCAGGCCCAGATGTAGGGAGTCCAAGGCTCTGACTCCAGCCCCAAGGTATCCAGGGACTATTTAAGACACAACAAAGGCTGCTGGGCTGCACACAGTGGGCTGTGGGGCATGCCAGGAGGAAGGCCGGCCGTGGGATGGTCGAGTGTCTGGGGTACGGCTGAGGGTAGAGGCCAGGAGCAGGAGGCCTCGCTGTAACAAAGGTTACACAGCTTTGTTTACGAGAGGCCCTGGGAGGGTGGGTGAGAAGCCTGGGAGGTCCTGTTTGCAAAACACCTGAAGGATCTAGGTCCCTGGCAGTCAGGCCTGGAAGCGTTGCAGCTGGCTCACGGTTCGGGGCCTGGGCAGCACCGACCAGGGCGGAGACGTGGGAATATGGCTCCCCAGAGACCCAGATTCTCTGCCCTTGTGAAAAAGGAATTGTCTTCAAGAAAACAGCCGTGAGTGGGGGGTTCTTTCCATTAGCCTGTCTCCATAGCCCCCTGAGAAGCGGCTTTTCCCCTCCCCTAGCCCCACCTCTCCTTCCCCAGATGGGGAGTCCAACCTGGCTGAAGCAGCAGGGGCAGAAGCAGCGGGGGAGGCCCAGGGGAAGAGCTGGCAGCGCCTGAGACCCTCCTGGGGTGGCCTGCTAAGGTGGGCCCCTCCTTGCCCCGGGTGGGGGAGCCCTCGAGGACAGTTCTCTGTCTCCCTTTGTCTCCAGCTGTCTTCAAGGGTTGCAGGGGGCAGAGCCCTACTTCCTTCACCCTCTTGGAAATAACAAGGGACAAGTTTCTGCCTTGGCTCTAGACACCTGCTCCACTGCTCAGCCTGTCAGTGAACGTGTGTCAGTGTGTGTGTGTGTGACAGCATGTGAAGAAGGGTGTGCAGGTGTGAGCCAGAGTGTGCATGTGTGTCCTGGGCATGTGTGGCAAGGGTGAGTGTGTAAGGAGGTTCCCAGCCTGCCAGGCCATGCACTCCCCTCCCCTCCAGAACCCTTAGAGTTGATGGAGTTGATCCTGATTCTCTCCTGGAAAGATGGTTGGTGGGATGGAGAGATCATATTTCCAGAAGGCCCAGCACTGGGCTTCTTGAGCTGTTTCCCCAGTTCCCTAGAGAGAGAATTCTTTCTGGTTAAAATGACTGACTCTTCCAGCCTTTGTCCTCCCTCCTCGAACCCCATCTGTGAGTGTGTGTGCGCCTAATATGCACACAAGCACACCGTGTGGTCACTGCACGTGGGACTCTGGGGCACTTTTCTGAGAGGTTTCTGCCTGTGGATGAAGAGGTAGAATTCTTATCCACCACAAGGATGCTGAACACGGCCAGCGGGCAGGGGTCACCTCCAACCTGAGGGCACTGTGTGGCCCCCTCGGCAGTGGAGTCCACTGCCCTGGTCACAGTGGCCTGTTTGTCTCAGCTCTACATGGGGCGTGTTCGTGCCCTAGGGGTGAGGAGGGCTGCCTCAAAGAGCCTACAACCACCTGGCCTTCTTCCTCCTCTTTATTTTCCAGCCAGAGGCGCCCCCCACAACCAGGTTCTTACTGGCCGGCTCCAGGCAGGTCTTGAGCCTTGATAGCCGCAAGGGCTGGGGCTCTGGCAGGAGAACAGAATCCCTGCTGGATTCAGGCAGAGTGCAAGGATCCTGCTGGGAGTGGACGTGCCTTGGTACCCAAACAAACTTTCAGCCAAGTGGATCCCAGCGCCTCTGCTGCACCC
Source organism: Manis javanica (assembly GCF_040802235.1). Classification (NCBI taxonomy): domain Eukaryota; kingdom Metazoa; phylum Chordata; class Mammalia; order Pholidota; family Manidae; genus Manis; species Manis javanica. The sequence goes on along the minus strand of NC_133166.1, from coordinate 96,680,260 downwards.
CAGTGACTGCATGTGGTGGGAGTTAAGAGCTCAGTTTCTGGAGTTACAGAGTTCTGAGCTGAATTCCAGGCGCCACCACTCACCATGGTAGCCAGGGACCTTGCATAAACTACTTCACCCCTCTGAGCCTCACTTTCTTCACCTGTAAAATGAACATAATACTACTTACATCAGGGAAGGGCTGTAAGGAGTGGTCCATCCTCAGCTGGGTCGTTGGGTCTTAGGGAAGACCAGTGACTTGTGTGAGAACTGGGGTAGGTAGGGACTGGTACCTCTGTGTCTGGAGGCTCTAGATCGCAGAATATTCCATTTCTCTCTTCATGGTCCTGCCCCAAACACACAGGCCTGGAGTGTCAGAGCTAGACGAACCTGGGAGCCCCCTCAAGGTGTCAGCCAGCGTCTCCGAGGCTGGGCTAGGACGGGAGTCCTGCCCTCCTGACTGTGTAGGACTCATTCTGACAAACATTGCAGTGGTGAGAGCATGACCATCAGACCTGGAGGTCATCAAGTCTGGATTCAAATTCTCTACCACTCATCACCTTACCTCTCTCATCCTGTCTTTCAGCCCTAAAAAGAGAATAATACTGGTCCATACCTTGGAGGTGTGCTGGCTGACACAGTGACCACTTGCCAGGAATAGCTTTTTTAATGTAATTAAAATTAAATACAATTAAAATGAATAAAATTCATGCTCTCATTGCACTAGCCACATTTCAGAGGCTCACCACTCACAGGTTCTAGGAGTAGGTGCTGCCTTAGAGAGTTGTTGTGAGGCCTGAAGGTGCTGAGCTCGGGTCCTGGCTCTGACTAAAAGATGCCAGCTGTCACTTACTATCAGACCATGGCTGTGGTCTGGAAGTGACATAGGGTTTGGGGATGGAGAAGTGATCGGTTACACATCTTGAGCCACACTCTGAGGACAGGAACAAATCGTTCAAGCTCTGCACTTTACCGACAAGGAAACTGAGGCCCAGAGAAGAGAAGTGACTTCCCCAAAGTCACCCTCCAGAGCTGAGGCCAGAGTCCTGCCTCCTGTCTCCTCACCCAGAGACCCTTCCGCTTCCCCCATTGCGGGGCACTCAGAGCAGCTGCATTAGAACTGCCCCGGGGCTTCGTGAAAACCCAGGCACCTCGGCCCCGCCTCAGCTGCCTGCGCCAGAACTCACAGGGCGGGGCCTGGGGTCTGCTTTCTTGCCCAGAGCTCCAGATGCTTTTGCTCTTTCCCCAGCTTGGGAGCATTAGGCCGGGACACCAGGGTGGGACTGGCTCCGGCCCCCGATGTGGTCCATGTGGCTGGCCCAGGGAGTAGTGACCTTCCCTCCCTCCTCGCTCTCTGCCGAGGTGGTTTCCTCCGTGTGCCCTTCTTCCCCCTCTAACACACAGCAGAAATTCTCAGGATGCCTTGGGAAAGGTGAGCAAATGAGGCCCTTCAGCCTGTTCCCACTGGGCACACCAAGGCAGCTGCTCTGGCCAAGGTGGGCCAGGTTGGAACGGAGGAAGCTGAGAAAACGCTCAGGCCTCCCCAGCATGCTCCCTAGGAACTGCTCTGGCCTGGGCACCTTGACCGGCTGCTGAGAGACTGCCAAGCGTGGCCCTGCAAGATGGCCAGCGGCCAGCCTTCAGTGTTGTTTGGTGGGGGGACTGCTATTTCTGACAGGAAGCCTTTAATCTCCACAGGGGTGGTCACAAGCTGAGAAGGACCAGCTTCCCATTCCAGGGAGCTCAGCAGGACTGTGCAGCCCAGCCCTTTGTGAGGAAAACCCCCTTTCATCTGAGCAGGCTGAGTGTCTCGCTTGTCCACGTGGCCTGGGAACAGGCAACACTTACCTCCTGTGTACGTGCAGCTGAGCTGTGGCTCAGGGAATTGATGAGCAGCACAGGACCGGCTGGGGGAGGTGCCTAGGCCCGGGGAGTGCACCTGGGTGGCCGTGGTCACTGAGCACAGGCGCTGGGCAGTTTCCATCTGTCCACAAGTGGCTTTAGACCTTCCACATTCTAGCTGGGAAACTCTCAAGAATGGAGATCCCCTTGGGATGGGGTGGCAACTATCTCCTCAACCCTGTTCCGTGTTGAATAGGTCTCAGCAGGGGGCTCTTCACAAACACCAGCCCCCTGTCCTTCCCCCCTGAAGAACTGAGCCCAAGGAGATGCTCCTTCTGGCTGACCCAGAGGAGAGGGGAGGTCAGGTTCAGAAGACTGACACCCACTCCCCAGAGAAACTGACATGCAGGATACCTGCATTCATTCATTGCAAGGAGCATTCATTCATTCATTCGCTCAGTCATTCAGCACAGCTTTACGGAGGGCTTCTTATATGTTCTAGCTTCTGGGGAACCGCAGCAGACAAAAGACAAGGCCCTTCTCTTCTGGGGCTTACATTCTTACGGGAGAGGCAGGAGATAAACAAATTAACAATATATAATGTCATGTGAGTTAGAGTTCAGAGTTATAAAAAAAATTAAAGACAGGCAGAGAAGGGCCATTTTTGATAGCATGGCTGGAGAAATGGGCTCCAGAAGAGTTGACTTATTTACACCTTTTCACGGGTGTCAACACTACCCTGGACTCTCACTGTCCCTGCCACTTGCAGTGTCTGAGAAATCCGAGGTCAACATACCCACTGAGACCCCTTGTTTGTCCCCTCATGGCTCCTTCTGTACTAATTTTCTCTAATTTTACTAACCATGAATCATAGAACTTTTACAATGTAATAAATCTTGGCAGGTCAATGTTGTATCTTTAAGGCTACTTCATTCAAACTTGGGGTTGACAGCAAGTCCTGCTCACATCATCGTGAGCTGGATCCCAGGGAAATGTCCCTGTTAGGCCACCCTCTTAACTTTCATTCTCCTGAACCAACACCTTGGGATTGGGCCCCATCTAGTCCCCTACTTTTAGGAGGATGGAGGTGTAATTCGTGATAAGGGAAGGTCTGCCTGGAGGCCATTCTGCCAGTGCTGATACTGGGCACCAGCCTGATCTACTTTTTTTTTTTACTTTTTATTAAGGTATTATTGATATACACTCTTATGAAGGTTTCACATGAAAAGCAATGTGGTTACTACATTTACTCATATTATCAAGTCCCCACCCACACCCTAATGCAGTCACTGTGCATCAGTGCAGCAAGATGCCACAGATCCACTATGTGCCTTCTCTGTGATACACTGTTCTCCCCGTGATCCCCCTACACCATGTGTACTGAACATAATACCCCTCATTCCCCTTCTCCCTCCCCACCTGCCCTCCCCCACCCCTCCCCTTTGGTAACCGCTAGTTCCTTCTTGGAGTCTCTCAGTCTGCTGCCATTTTGTTCCTTCAGTTTTGCTTCGTTGTTATACTCCACAAATGAGGGAAATCATTTGGCACTTGTCTTTCTCCGTCTGGCTTATTTCACTGAGCATAATGTCCTCCAGCTCCATCCATGTTGTTGCAAATGGTAGGATTTGTTTCTTTCTTACAGCTGAATAGTATTCCATTGTGTATATGTACCACATCTTCTTTATCCATTCATCTACTGATGGACACTTAGGTTGCTTCCATATCTTTGCTATTGTAAAAAGTGCTGTGATAAACATAAGGGTGCATATGTCTCATTGAATCTGAGAACTTGTATTCTTTGGGTAAATTCCAAGGAGTGGGATTCCTGGGTCAAATGGTATTTCTATTTTTAGTTTTTTGAGGAACCTCCATATCGCTTTCCACAATGGTTGAACTAGCTTACATTCTCACCAGCAGTATAGAGGGTTCCCCTTTCTCTGCATCCTCACCACCATTTGCTGTTCTTAGTCTTTTTGATGCTGGCCATCCTTGCTGGTGTGAGGTGATATCTCATTGTGGTTTTAATTTCCCTGATGATTAGTGATGTGGAGCATCTTTTCAGGTGCCTGTTGGCCATCTGAATTTCTTCTTTGGAGAACTGTCTCTTCATATCCTCTGCCCATTTGTTAATTGGGTTATTTGCTTTTTGGGTGTTGAGGCATGTAAGTTCTTTATATATTTTGGATGTTAACCCCTTGTCGGATATGTCATTTACAAATATATTCTCCCATACTGTAGGCTGCCTTTTGTTCTGTTGACGGTGTCCTCTGCTGTACAGAAACTTTTTAGTTTGATGTAGTCCCATGAGTTCAAAATGCTTTTGTTTCCCTTGCTTGAGGAGATGCGTTCAGAAAGAAGTTGCTCATGTTTATATTCAGGAGATTTTTGCCTATGTTGTCTTCTAAGAGTTTTATGGTTTCATGACTTACATTCAGGTCTTTGATCCATTTCGAGATTACTTTTGTTTATGGGGTTAAACAATAATCCAGTTTCATTCTCTTGCATGTAGCTTCTGATCTACTTTCGATCAGGAAATGCAAGGTGAGTCCCTCCCTGGAGAGGCAGTGGGTGTGTTGGATTTAGAGGCAGAGATGTGGTTGGAATCCTTGTTGCTGTGTGGCCCGGAGGGAGCACTGGCTTGGGAGTCAGGAGGACACAGCATCAAGTCATGGCCTTGCTACTTATTGGGTTGTCTTGGTGCCTCTAAGCCTCAGTTTCCTCATCTGCAAAACAAGACTTTTTACCTATCTTAGAGAAACTGTACACAAGCCCCTGGCATTTGTTAGACATTTGATAAATGACATTGACTATAGCTCCTTGGGCAAGTAGCTTAGTCTCACTCAGTATATCGGCTCATAGGATTATGAAAGGTTGAGAAGATATAAGTGATATCGTCTGTCACAGGGGCTGAGGTTCAACAATGTGAGTCTGATCTACCCTGGAGCTCATCCCAGAGCGAGCCAGCACGCAGACAGGTGTGTAGAGGGCATAGACACCACCCAAGCAGCCCTCCACATTGCAGGGGACAGACCCTCTCTCCCGGGCTTAGTCCATGAAAAGAAAGTAAGGGAGGTGAAGTGGAGGGCAGGACTTTCTGGATGTGCTGATTTAAATTCTGGTTTCAGAATTGGGACCGACAGCACTGCGCACCAGCTGAACAGATCGCACACTCAGAGGGGTGCAGGTGCTCCGAGGCCAGAGGTTGTGCAAAGTGCAGTCCCACGGCCTCACTTCCCCTGCTGTGGAGACAGCCCCGCTTCTCCGGGCTCCCCATTAGCCTTGCCATCCTGCTGACTCAGCCTCACAAGGCTCCCGCCCCCGGAAAGCTGAGCACGCGGAAGGAGGCCTATTAATAGCCTTTTCCTGGGACACTCATCCTGACTTTTCTAAGAGGGTTTAAATGCAAGCCCTGGTGCCCTGCCCCCCATGCTCAGCCCCCCACCCCACCCGCCCCCATGGGATTCTCATGGAGGAGTGCCCAGAAGGCCCTGGGGCTCCCCTTCTCTCACTTTTGGATGTCGGGATTTCAAAGTGGAGCAGGTGTCAGAGAGCAGGTGTGGGGAAGCTTTCTCTGTCGTGTCCCAGAGGGCTCCACTAGGTGCCCACACAGCCACTGCATGGGAAGCTCCAAGTGGTGAGGAGGATGCAGAACATACCTTTGAAAGTGTCCCAGAGCCCAGTGGAGGGCAGAAATCAGCAGTACCAGCCAACTTGGCTGGGTATGTGCCCGGAGCAGCTCCATGGCCCGGGGCTTCTGCCCACTGCCAGGCACAAGTGGAAGCTTGGGAAACAGGCTGGCGAGCCCACAGAGTTCCTGGACTGTGTGTGGTGTGGGGGCCCGGGAGCTGGCCCCTGCCTCTTGGACTACAGCGCCACCCAGAACACTCTGCCGGAGCACCATCTGCCTCGGTGAACAGTGGTGCCTGGGTGGAGTAGAGGCCATGACAGGGCAGTTCAGGCCCCTGGACAGCTTGGAGAGGTCATAAGCGGTCCAGGCTCTTGGACACTGTACCAGGGAGCAGGTGTGCACACTTTCCGTGGGGTGGGGGTGGCTTTTGCATGGATGGATGAATAAGGAACAGCCTCATGTGGTACAAAGAGCACTGTTTTTCCAGCTCAGTGTAATAGCTCATTAGCTGTGTGGCCTTAGTCAAGACATGACCCTTCTCTGGGCCTCAGTTTCCTCGACTATAAAAAGGTAGTATGGGACATGGTGAATTCTAAGTAGTTATTCAGACCTGACCTTCCTACTTAATATTATGGGCCTACTCAGAAAATGTGGCTTGTTCAGGAGAAGAGAGGGGAACACTTGGGGAGTCAGTCATGCAAGGGCATGGGGTGGATAACCAAGGACAAAGAGGGGGCACTGGGGGGACGCTCTGTCCCTCAGAAGCCCCCCATCCCTTTCATTAAAAAGGCTTCCCTGCCTCCCCTCCCACCCTGCCTCATGCAGATCCACTGCTACCCTGGAAAACAGCCTAGTGTGTGCTTTTCTGGGTGCGAGGCATGCCTTCCACCATGCAGCCCTGTCGGCTGAATGTCTGCTGCTTCTTGCAGCCCCTTCTGGCCCCCAGTTCTTCCCTTTTCCTCCAGCACCTCTGTGGTCGAGTCAGGGTTCAGAAGCCCCTTGGGGACGAGACGGAAGGGTTCTGTGAAGGAATAACAGTGACGGGAAGGGGGTTTGAGTAAGGAGCAGACAGAGCTCGCCTACGGAATGTGAGTGGTGGCAGAGGGCAGAGTGGGAGAGAGGCCTTAGAACCAGAAGACACCTTGGGGGGATGCGAGCACTCCCCTGGCAACCAGCAAGGCCCCATGTAAACTTTCTGCCTTTACTTCCCCACCTTTAAGGAGGGCCAACTGACCCTTTCTGTCTCAGGAGGAGGTTGGGAATATTCACACAGCCTCTGACAGCTTGCTGCTTCTCCAGGCCTGGTGGAGAGCTGAGGAGGGGGCAGGGAGGCATAGTCCCCTCTGGCAAGCGAGTCACTGGGGACCTGGTGTGCTAAGGGTTAATGGATTAACTGAGGGGTGGGGGTGGGGGAGGAGGGAATAGCCCAGCCCCCACCCCACCCCCGGTCCAGGATCCTTAAACACCAATGGAGGGGGATCCAGGCTAAGATGCCTCTCCTCTGCCCCCTGAACTTGGCACAGAGGGAAGGTGGAAGCAGCTGAAATGATTTCTTGGCTGGCACTCCAGCCTGCATGTCTGTCTAGCAATTGCTCATGTTCACAGAAGCCACCTTGCACACGGCCCTCGGATCCAGATTTCTGCAAGCAATGCCAGGAAAACAAAGGCCTGGAGGGGAATCTGGCTGATGAACTTCCTTCAAGCCAAGAGGGAGTTGTTGGTTTGAAAATGGATTGTCTTTTGCTCACTTGATATTTTTCTGGCATTACTTTGCTGACTATGAAAGAGAGCCTCTCAGCCAAAAAACAAGTCTTCCTGGAACAAACAGGCCAGTGGAAACTAACCCAGCACAAAAAGAGAGGGTATTTTTCCTTTTCCGCAGGGTATCTGCAATTACAATAAACAAGCAGCACGCCCCTGTGGGAGCGGGGCCTTGTGCTAGGCGCACGGATTCTGCAATCCAACTGACTAGTACCAGTTACCGCCCCCTGACTGGTCAGGGCACATGGCCTCAGCTTCTTCATCTATAAAGTGGGGATGATAATAGGTGAAGCTTACTTAGACTGAAGGTTTTTAAATAAAGCAGTTAGAACTGTACCTGTTACATGGTAAGTGCTCAATAACTATTACTTATTGATCTCATTTTATTACAGGTATTTAGGGTCATTGTCTCTATTGTGAAGGACATATACAATATAGTTGAAGGGATAAGAAACTAACATATGCAAGTTTAGATAATAAACAGTACTTTAAATAACTCAGTATAGCAGCACACAAATGGGGTGTGTGACTCATTGCCAAGTGGGTGGTATAGCACCTCAAAAGGCCAGGCTGGCCCAGCGTTGCCCGTAGTCCATTTCTAGGTTGCCAGGCGCTCCCCTCCCTCAGCCCTACGGAAGGGGCAGCCCAGTGAGGACCACACAACCCATCACCTGTCCACAGGTGTTTGGACCAGGGGCGAGCATGTGACCCAGTAACTGGCAACTGCAGGCTAACCAGCCACTTGGCATGGCCTGGTGTGTGAAAAGATTACCCATTTCAACCAGATCTTCTGTAGGAAACCTGGATTGGACCCATGGAGAAAATGAGACAATAAATTGAGGGTGCTGACAGGATGCCCTGAGTAGAAGCAGGGCTGCCAGGCAGCATATGCACATGGCTGTGGCAAGGGAGCAGCCACTGTGATTAAGAGGCCGCCCATCCACAGAGACGGGACCAGAGCAGACACACGGAGAGACACACAGAGGGAGAGTGTGACAGCAGGCTCCCTAGGAGAGACCCCCCAGCTCCAGATGGCCCTCTGCGGCACCTTCAGTGAGTCTTGGGGCCTTGGGACCGAGAATGCTGGACGGTACTGCGGAGAAGGCAGGGGCCATGGAGGGCTGTGGCAGCCTGAGGAGAGGACAGGAACAGGCAGAGGGGCTGCCGGGAGGAGCGCTAAGAGAACAGTCATGGTGGAACATCTGGGGAAACCTGAGGAGACTGATGTGGCTGGAGCCGTGGATCAGATCAGAATTTGGAAATATTCAGAAAGACACATTGTTGTATCTGTCAGGATCCTTTAAATTGCACCTAACAGAAAACCCAACTGAACCCGGGTTCAATTCCTAATGAGAGCAGACTGGCTCGTGTTTGGGAAAATTCTGCAGGTGCACAGGCTTCAGTCAAGCCCCAACTCAGAGTTCAAAGGCCACACAAGGCCCTCGCATTCATGCCTGTCCACTCTTCTTCTGAAGGAGACATCCTAAGCCCACTGGCCTGGCTCTAAATCAATCTGCCAAATGACCAGATTACCAAAAACATAATTTTAGGAATATTCTTTTATTAAAACAGTCAGTGAAAATGCATACATCTTAAATTTGATTCAGAAATTGTCTATCAGCTAACTGGCTTTCAGAAGATCACTTTTAGGCAAATTGCCCTGCTTTCAGCTATTCTTAAGAACAAAGATGGCTGGTAGCAACCCCCAGGACTAGAAGCTTCTCTGTTCATGTGTGGAAGAGAAAGGGCCTCTGTGCCTCAGCCTAAGAAGCAGTGGCAGAGTCCCAAAGTTCATTCTGGTGGGTCATCTGTGCCCATATGCTGTCCCTTAACCAATGACATTGTACTGGCCCAGAGAATGTGCTGGCTGGCACGGACATACCTTAGTGGCTTTTCCTGAACAAGTCACTAGAGCCAGGTTGATGGGGCAATGTTGGTGGGCTTAAGCCATTTAAGCCCCACTCCTGAGATGGGGGACAGGTGAAACCGTACCCTGGGCACATGGCTGGCAGACTCCATGGAAAGACCTTGGAGGTCACAGAAGCAGAGAAAGCAATTAGCTGTGCCAGTTACAGCTGGGAACAGTCTTGAACATCCAGCCAAAGGGTTTGGACTTTACTCTGTAGGCAACCAGGTTACACTGGAGGTTTTTAGATCTGAAATGTAACCTTTTCCAGGGGGTATTTTAGGAAGATTAGTCTGGCTGTAGAATGGATGGAGTGGGGGTGGGGGGAGTCAGGCAAACCAGTGTGGATATTAGAGAATGCAGAGGGTTAGGCCACGAGGACTGAAACTAGGCAACTCGAGTGAGAAAGGAAAGAGGGGCAACTAGGAAGTATTTTGAAAGAAGAAGTAGTAGGAATTTAGTATCTTAATAGACAATAGGGAAGTGGTGGGTGGTGGCAGAGGGAGGGGTCAAAAATGACCCCCAGTGTCCTGACCTGGATGAAATTTTAGAGTGTCTGGCCCACCTCCTTAACCCCTTTCTCTGAGAGCTGTCCCTTCTCTCCCAGGAAGGGTCCTTGTCCCAGAGCCACATTGTTTGGGCAGCTTAACACTCCTTCCATCTCTGGAAATGGCTTCACCCCTCCTTCTGGGAGCTGCACGTGCCCCACCATCCTTCCATGGTTATTGTGGAGGCCATAGTGCTGATACACAACCATCTCAGGGCACCTGGTCCAAGATGGGTCCATCAGAACTCTTCCTCAACTTGGCACTAGAACCAAGAGACATCTGCCTGCCTCTAGGAGGGTGAAGATGGGATTGCACAGTTGATGACATGCTACTGGCCTCGTTGTTCCTGGTGGACCAGAGAGCAGAGGAAGCCAGTCTGCGAATGGATAAGAATGAAGCAGATGAAGATATGGTTTCTGAGAGCCAGCCTGGGAGCATCTGCCTAGATCCCTGAAGGCTGTCAGCTTTCTGCATGTACTTCCTGTTCTTGGTTCTATGAGACACCCTCTGGTTTCTTCTTATACATTTTAAACAACTATTTCTGAAGTCAGGAAATCAGGAGTAGCTGCTGTCAAAAGAGAAGCTACACCAATTTGGAATTTATTGGCATTACCAGTGAATTTACTGGAGGTCTCCAAGCTGGACCGTCACTTGGGGAAGATGTCCTAAGGAAATGCAAACACTTGGTGAGCTGACCCTTAAGTAAAGGAGGAAGCGGTGGAATAGGTTCGATCTCCCAGAGAGAAGGTTAGAGGGAGCTTACAGAACAATGACCCTGAGAGACTGGAGGTGTAAGGGAACCAAGCAAAGAGATAGAGTCATTTACCAGAGTTGTGGAAGCTAAGAGAGTAGTGGCCAAAGAATCCAGAGGAGAAGCATATTCTAGAATCTTAACAAACAAGGAAATATGGTGACTTTGGGCAGCCTTGGGGGTTTGGAAGATTCAATGTTACTTAGAATCAGGGTTCTGTCCACTTCTCTGCTCTGCTGCTTGGCACTGGCTTCATCAAAGGGCAGACTCCTTCCTAGGCTGAGTAACTGGAAGGGTGGAAGAAGGTGGTGGATGTTTTTCCAGCCATGAAACCTGAATTTCTCTCTGCAATCTGATTGGGTCACTTTAGATCATGGGCACACCCCTAGCCCAGTAAGACTCACCAGAGAAATGCCGTTTACTAATTAGATGAGACCAATCAGGAGCCACTCCTTAAGGTCGGGGCGGATCAGCAGTGGCAGAATAGAGATTGGTGGCTCCGCCTGAAGCTCTAGGGGCCACACTCAGGGTTTTGTTGGGAAGATAGGGATTGGAAGCATCAGAGGCAATGAGCAGTCCTCCACACGTGTCCCACAAAGCCTGCATGAGCTGGCCCTGCCTCACCTTCCTCTTACTCTGTGTTTCCTAAAGTTCTCAGAAATTACTAGGTTTCTTTCTCCCTCACGATCTTTTCATTAGCTGATTCCTCTGTGGAGAAGTCTCCACCGTATTTGTTGCCTAATTCTTGTTCTTGTATCATGTCTCACTTAAATGTCATTCCTTAAAAAGAACTTTCCAATCCTCTTAAGCTAAATGAGCCCTCCCCCCTGTGTCCTTATTGGAATCTAATTTCAAGTTGTCATTATGTTTCTATTATGTTCATTTGTAGCTCTGTGGGCCAGTGGCCGTGGTTGTTCTGTTCACTAGTGAATCCTCAGAGGTTGGCACATGCAGATGGCCAAGAAATAGTTGATGAATGGATGAATTAGATAGGCCACCCACTTCTTTTACTAACTCAGATCTATTTTCTTTTTTAAGCACTTGAGACATCTTTGGAGGTTACTTGAATATAAATATTTCTATAAAACAGTATCTCTTACAAAAGAATGAAGTCCTTAAATGAACCTAAATAATTAAGAATGTTTGAAAGCTTATACAGTCCAAGCAATGGGACTTTTTAGAAATCATGTATCGTTATCATGTTCAAGTAATTCATGCTTCATATCAGTTACATAGATGAAGACAAGACTGGGGAAGATTGGTGAGCTGGTTAAACTCTTTAAACTCTATGTTCCATTCCCTACTCATTAGTTAATTATATTATCAAACATTTGTCAAATGCCTCCTTTGCATGAGCCATTGGGCCAGGCAGTAAGACTTGGCCCTGTTTCATAAGTTTACATTAGGGTCATTCTATCTATTAAGGCAAGAATCAATGAATACATCTGAAGAATGGTTTTCTACCACAAAGACTGAAATAAATAACTTTTTCTGGTTAACCTTTAGATAATTCAATTAATGTCCATTACTAGAACATTCTAGTCTGCTTTGCTAGTCAGTTTCAACACAAGAGGGGCTTAAGGACCAGTGATCTGTTAGGGAGGCTGGAAGCTTGTCTTAAAATCATGTTTGCACAGCAAGCATGCTGTTTCTGCACAGATTGTATGGCTATTTGGCATGGCTAGAAGTGGCTGCTGGAAATTATGGGATAATGAAATTATTCCCTCCTCCCAGCCATCCCTTGGAGCTACCATTGATCCTAGTTAACTGAAGCATAATCGTATTTTATCAGACTTTCAGATATTCCAGGCTTCAAAATCCACTAAGATTTCAAAAAGAAAATTTCAGTAGTCTTCTCTGATGACTTGCTTATCAATTTGTTTTCAAATTGTCCAGTCCTCTTCTCCCAAAGGGAGCTCAGGAGAACCCGATTCTCAGGGCTGATGTCCATGATGGCTATGACACAGAGAACATTTAAGTCTTTTTTGAGGATGTAGGAGGGCAGTTTTTGGCCTTGAAAAGAAAAAAAAAGGAGAATTTTATCAGTATGCCAAGTTAAAAATCTGTTAACTGGCAATATGGAAGCACATATTAGGGACATCATGGCATCAAAATCAGAGGAATGTGCTGTGCAAACACAAAGGATGTAATTTAATAGTTTCCAAATGGCCTTTCTTGTTTTATTATCACCCATCCATTCCTTGCACATTGAAAAAAAGACTTGTTTGTATTTATCCTCAGTTATGCTGAATGAACATATTTCACTCAAGGAAAACAAAGCTAGGCAGGTTGGGTTTAATTGCACAATCGGATATTAATATACTGGTTTTGAAGATAAATGCTTTGTGACCTCAGAGTGAATCAGCTCTCGGGACAAGGAGACACTGATCGTAGCAGGTGGGAACACCTGCCGTCTGCTGTTGGTGGTGTGACTGTAGCACGACAGGGCTGAGCTTCATAGTCACACCATGTATATACCATATACAAACTGGACTAGCACAGAGGTGTGAACTTGGGCTTCATTCCTTTTTCTCTTTCCTAAATTTGCTAGGAAGCTAGGTTTTGTGGTTAGGCAATCCTATGGGGTGAAAGCCCATAATGATAAAGACACGCCTAATAATAGCTAACATTTACTGAGCACCGATCAGGGGTCAGGCTAAATAAATACTTTCATCCTCATCTTTGCAGCCCTTCCAACACCACTACGAAGTGCATTTTGTCATCTTGTCATTTTTCTCATTTTGCAAATGAGGACTTAGCAGAAAGCAGTTCAGTCACTTGCTCAGGATCACACCGCTGGGCTTTAAACTTCACTGTGCGTGGCTCAGAAGGGGATCTTCTGAGAAATTAATGAGCTGAGGTTTCAGGGTCCTTCGCTTACCTGCCCCCTTGCAAAGCTCTGTGCCTAATTTTATGTTCTTTTTCTTAAAGAAGCTCCCCCTCTGCCAAACTGTGTTAGCAGTAGTCCCCACAAAACCTGGATCCATCCCTAGTTTGACTTCTGAGATTTTATTTATTCTTAATCTCCAAACTGGAGTTTCTAACCAATCATAAATAACTTGAATGCCAAGGATGTCTTATTTCTGACACAAAGTACGTATTCAATTCAACTCAAAGATGGCATGAAAGCATAGATGACTGAATAAATGTCCTACTTGAACACAAGCTGTGGGTTGATCACTTACTGTAGATGGAAACCATGGGATGGATTTTAAAAGCCAGGAAGCCGAAGCACCTCGTAAGCCCTTAAAAGAAACTGGGTCTTCCCTGACAGAGGACACAGAGTAGCAATGGAGTTTTTGCCAGGGTAAAAGAGCTGAGAGGAAGCGTCAATTCTTCTCTGTATCCCTTTCCTCATGGCAAGCCCTGGAGCGCAACCCCCTGCCCCCAACCCACAGTCGAAAACTTCATGTTGGTGAATTTGCAGTGACATCTTCTTTGCAAGCACTTCCAAAGAGACACCTCATTTCACTTAGTTTATCCAATTAACAAAGGGAGACAAACAAATTAAAAGAAGTCCCTGAGGTGGCTGAGACTCGGTGTACCTAAGTGGATAAACAACCTAATTGGAATTGCCTGCTCTGATGAAAGCAGCGTGCTCAGGGCTGGCTTTGAACAAGTCATTCTAGTTTGGCAAGGGTTTGCTAGTGTCATTTCAAGGAAAGGCTAGAAGGAAATATATGTGTTTAAAAAATAATTAGAACAAGAGTTTTTAGTTAGAACGGCAGATGGTGAGAATTGATGCATAGTGGAAATAACATTAAAGGAAGTTGTAGAGTGTATGTTCCTCATGCCTAAGATGTAATTTTGTATCCAAACAAGGACCTGGGGAATCCACCAATCCACCAAGATTCTTTCAACCTAGAAATTCCAGAGTCCTGATGGGATGCATTTTCCCCATGATTTATGCTGAATCATGTGTCAGAATTAAGAGATTCGAAAGAGAGTCCACTATGTTTGAAGACAGTTGGTGGTGGTTCCCAGAATCTCCTGTTCTTTCCTGGTGACCTGACCCCAGAGTCCGCGGCCTGCTGGTTCATGTAGGTGTGCTCACATGATTCCGAGGGATTTGGCTCACCCAGATCTTGATGCTTTGGATGCAAAAGAAATAACTTGGTATATAAATTAAAGCTAAAAGGTACTTGCTTTCGTCTGTAGCAGTGGAAAAATTAACAAAATAACAAATTGTTTATCAGATATCGGGGTTACTTGTGGTTTAGTTTTAGGAACGCATTGCCTTGAAAAAAGGTATCATGACTTAAAATAGCTTCCTACACAAATCAATCAATAAATTTAATGCAAATCCAGTCAATATCCTAATGGGATAAAAAGGAGAAGGAGGAAGAGAAGAACAAGAAGAGAATAAAGTAATGAGACACTTTCCTTTTCATATATTAATACACATTAAAAGTATTCATATATATATATATGTGGTAATTAAAAAATGGTTTTGGGGAAACTAGTCCTTATCCTTACAAGAGATACCTACTTCATACCTTAAATAAAACTGAATTCTAGAGAATTAAAGATTTATATTGAACAGAAATCCCATTCCTAGGTATTTATCCAAGTGAAATGAAAACCTATGTTTACACAAAAAACGAATATAGTTGACCTTCGAATAACATAGGGGTTAGGAGTGCCAAGCCCCCACATAGTAGAAAATCCTTGTATAACTTTTGACTCCCCCAGAACTTAACTACTAATAGCCTACTGTGGACAGAATCCTTACTGATAACATAACAGTTGATTAACACATATTTTGTATGTTCTATGTATTACACATTATATTCTTACAATAAAGTAAGCTGGAGAAAATAAATGTTTTTTCAAATTGTTGCAGATCTCCAAAAAAATTTCCAATATGTTTATTGAAAAAAAATCTGCATATAAGTGGACCTGTGCATCTCAAACCTGTGTTGTTCAAGTATCAACTTTATTTGCAGCACCTTTATTCGTCATCACCAGAAACTGGGAAGAGCTCAAATGGGCCTCGGTTGGGGGATGAAGAAACAAACAGTGGTATGTCCATACAATTGAACACTACTCAACAATGAAAAGGAAGAACTATTGATACATGCAACCACCTGGATGGAACTTAAGGGCATCTAAATGCTGAGTGAAAGAAGCCAAACTCAGAAAGGCTACATAATGTATGAGTCCATGTATATAACATTCTGGAAAAGACAAAACAATAGAGACAGAAAACAGATCAGTGGTTGCCGGGGGTTAAAGGAGAGGGGAGGTTTGACTACAACAGGGCGGCATGAAGGAACTTGGATGATTGAGGAATCTGTTCTCTGTCTTGATTGTGGTGGTTACATAACCCTATGCATTTGGCAAAACTCAGAACCATAAACCCCAAAGAGTGAATTTTTCTGTGCATAAACTAAAAAATAAAATAAACCAGTGTTACACAAGTATAGACAGACTAATGAATGGGGCATCATAGAGACCTAGAAATGGAATGAAATATAAATAGTGAATTAGTTCTAAAAATAGAACTTCAAATCTATGGTGAAAAGATACTGTATGATAAATGGTTTTGGGGAAACTAGTACTTATTACAAGAGATACCTACTTCATACCTTAAATCAAAATGAATTCTAGAGAATTAAAGATTTATATGGAACAGAAATGAGAATACTAGAGGAAAATGCAGATGTTTTATTAAATCTTGGAGTGAGGGAGGACTTTTTAAGGATAATATCAAAGAAACCACGAAGAAAAATATTAATTTGACTATATAAAACATTTAAAAAACTCATTAAAACAAAGTATAACTATTAACAAGTTGATGGACAAATGACAAAGTAGGAAAAACACTCACAACACGTACGATAGTCAAAGATATCTGTAGTGGGTGCTGGAGTGCACCACCCAGATCCCACCTTCAGTACTCGGATGTTATTCCCCAACTGTCAGGAGTGTTGGTGTCTAACAGGTCACAACTGGGTTCCCTGTCTTATAATTGTCCACAGCTAAAGAGAGCCACTTGCCTTGTCACCCCCCTCTCCCTGTGCACAGTCCCATCCAATGGCTGGTCAACAAAGGGGTATAAAGGCCTGGTCCTCCTGCCTCAAGACAGAACTGTGAAGGGCCATCCAAATCCCAGAGCTCACCATGGGGTCGGATGAGTAGGCCTTCTGCTCAATTCTGCTTTTTTTACTCCCCCTTAGGCACTGATCCCAAGGACACTCCCCAGTAAACTCCTGCAAGGGAATCTATCCCAACCTAAGAGAATATCCTTAATATGTAAAGAACTTTTATAAATCAACAAGAAATAGAAAAACAGAAAAAAGACACAAAGAGCCAATTTTGATATGAACCATAATCAAAATTATCTTTTGCCACAGCAAGTTATCATCTAGGAATTTATCACAGAGGAATAATCTCACAAGTATGTAAAGCTCTATGGCCAAGGCTGCTGATGGGAGTATTGTTTATAATAGTGAAAAATTGAAAATAACCTTAATGTCCATCAATTGGTTAAATAAATATCATACTATGCAGTTATTAAGAACAATGATTTTATATTTATAAATCTGAAACAATGTTCAGTACTCAAATATATTCCTTAAAAAACATTCTGAAAATAGATTGCAAAATAGGTAACACATATATAAAATAGAAAAACAGTCTGGAAGGTTATAGAAAAAATTCTAGTAGCATTGTAGGATTATAAGAGATAGTTATTTTCTTCTTCATATTTTGTTGTATTTTCTGGAAAATTTGTATGAGTATTACTTACATCACCAGAAGAAAAAGGATACATTGAGATAAGTTTTTAGTATGAAATTCAAGCACATTGATTGAAATTCAAGCATATTTTCATTTTCTCATTTCCAATGATTGCAACCGAAGCAAAATAATTAACTTCAAAATTAACCTTAACTGTTAGGTGTAAAGCAAATCTTAATTTATGGCTTTGCTGTTCATATTAATCCATGAAAGTTACTGTGTTGGACACCTGCTGTTTCCATGTTTGTTTTGCCCAAGTGGTATTTCACATCCTTCTTCAGGTAGGGGAGCCTGGTTTGCTTTTGGGGAACCCACCCTCCCTTTCCTGAGGCCATGAGGTTCCTGTGAGGCTGACCACACAGCCTGGGTGGAGGAGCGCATAACCTTCCGTGCCTTCCACCTCTCTGGCCACCAGAGCATCCAGGACACAGGCATGCCCCAAGTCAGTCCAGTGAGAGTCACCTTCAGGACTTCTGCCTGGAAAAACAATGCTCTCTTTCAACCTGTCAAAGATAAGCCTGGAGAAATGCTGCTCAGGATGAAGTCAACACAGAACAAAGCAGAGAGACGGAGAGAGAAACATCCCTGAAGACAGCATCCCTCAATCCAGCTGTGACCAGAGATTATTAATTCCTGAACTTTTCAGCTACATAAATCAATAAATTCTCCATTTTTGCTTAAACCTGTTTGAGTTGGCATCCTTTGCATCTCAAAGGATGTGGTATTATATACGTCCTAGTACATCTCCATGAAGCAAAACCTTATTCATTTGTTCACTCTTTCAATCAAATCAATTAAAAGGTATTGGGCACTGTCTTAGTACAGGCTGCCATAAGAAGATACCATAGGCTGAATGGCTTAAATGGAAGACATTTATTTCTCACAGTTCTGGAGGCCGGAAGTCCAAGACCAAACTTCCGGCAAGGTAGGTTTCATTCTGAGGCCACTTGCTTGCAGGTGGCTGCCAGCTCACTCTGTGCTCACGTGGCATCTTCTTTGTGCTTGCTGAGACAGAGTCAAGCTCTCTGGGGTCTCTTCTTACAAGGGCACAAATCCCATCATGAGAGCTCCACCCTCATGACCTCATCTGACCCTAATGACATCCCAGAGGCTCCATCTACAAATACCTTCACGTTGAGAGTTAGGGCTCTACCATGTGAATTTGGGGGGAACACAGACATTCAGTCCATAACAATCACCTAGAGCAGAGAGATGGAGAGAGAAACATCCCTGAACATAGCGTTGGTGCCTTTCAATCCAGCTGTGCCCAAAGATTAATTCCTGAACCTTTCAGTTACATGAACCAATAGACTCTCCATTTTTGCTTACGCCTGTTTGAGTTGGGCATCCATGCCAGCAACCATTCCATCCCAGGAATGCAAGGGAGAAGGACACAATCTTTGCCCTTAATGGGAGGGGTACACTTGGTGGGAACTCAGCCCTGGAGAATGATCCTTGGGGTGCCGGAGTCTCTTCCCAGGAGCCTTCCCAGCTGCCTCTAAGTAGAAGGTGGGCCACCATTTTTTTCCCTCTCTGGATACTTTCTCCTGCTGGAGAAGGTACACCTGCCTTCTCTTTGGGTCTCTGGCATTCTTTCTTTGTACTCTTCCATTTGGCAGTCAAGTCAAAAGGCTGCAGCTACCCCCATGCAGGGGGCCTGGGATGGGCAGACTAGACTGGCTTTGCTCCTGCTAATGACACAGATGCCCTTTCCCCTGCATCCTCTTTCTTGTGCCCTCTTCTTATTGCCTGGACTTTTCTCTCCACCGGACATAATGACATCTGGACTTCGGGGGCCTTATGGAAAAAGCATGAGGGAAAAAATGTTGCCTTTTGCCTCAGGCAAAGGGATTCTTCCTGTGCTCCACACAGCCTCAACCACAGGCTCCGTGCTGGGGGTCAGGCCCCAAGTCTAGAGTCGCTGTCTGTGCTACGAGCCATTGTTCTCTGAGCATGGGTTTCTGTTGAGACAGAGGACAGGGTCTGTGGCTTCCTGGGCTTCCTGGCCAAATGCTACCTTTATCTCATTCCCATTCCCAACCCACAGATGTAGAAGACCTTCTAGCGTAAGTGCTGAGAATGAGAAAAGAGTTGTGAGTATAGCTCAGCCAGCTGGTTCTCTCAGAAGTCCCCATTAGAGAATTTTTGAGCTTGTAGATCACATCTCAAGAAGGGGAAAATAAGCATTCTCAGCAGATTCCATTAGAATAAGGGTAGCCAGTGAGGTCATGTCTGGTAATTATAGAATTACCTTAATTATTTTTAATGTATTCATGCCTTGGGAACATTGGCATTTTCATTATACAGTATAAACTTTCAAAACCAGGCCAGACAGTACCTAGAGAAACCACACAAATGGGAGGTGAGCCCCCAACCACACTTTGAGATTGAGTGCCCTAACTTGGGCTAATGATAAACTGTTGACTTTATAGAGTTACCTACTGAATTTTTTTCTTTCCTCTCAACCTGGAGAATCAGAGAATTCAGCAACCTCTTAGCTAAGGGGTCCTTCTTTTGGTGTGCGTATCTACAACATCCCTGACACTAAATGAGATGGTGTATTTCTTCCCTACATGTATGTATAACAGTAACAATATTATACCCAGCAGTAATAGTAGTATAACTTCATTTGGGTACCAAAACCCGATTCCAATGTGTGTAAATATGTGGGAAGGGGTCTTCCCACACGTACTTACACCAAGCAATTCTTGAACACGAGCAGGGTGTTGGAGAACTCAACTCAATTCTGATGCTGTCTTCCCAGAGGCAGCACCAGACTCCCAGGTGAAGGGCTCCATCCTATAAGATTGCCCCCCACCTCCCACTCCAGACTCAGGTCACAAGCCCCAGGCAGTTCCCTGTGCTTCTGACCTCCCAGCTACAGATTGGAGGTTCCCAGGACCTCCCCCTTAGGTTCAATTAATTTGCTAGAGCAGCTCACAGATCTCAGGAAAACCCTTACCAGTTTACCATAAAGGATACAAGTTAACAGCCAGATGAAGAGAGACACAGGGCAAGGTCCCAAATAAAGGAGCTTCTGTCCTCATGGAGCTTGGGGCCTGGCTTGGTAGCACGTGGGGGCGTCCTGGTTGCCCGAGCATAGAAGCTCCCCAAGACTGGGAAGCAGGACACAACCGGCAGAGCAGGCAAAGCAGAGCAGAGAGCTGAGAGCTCTTCTCACCAGTTTTGGGAGGGCTTCACTGCACAGTCGTCACTGACTAAACTGTTGGCCATTGGCTGATCTAACCTCCAGCTCCCACCCTTGGGTGGGGGTCCAAAAGTCTCTCCTTAACATGACAAAACAGCTGTTTCACCTCTAAGACTCTGCAGTGTTTTCAGGAACTGTGGATGAAGACCAAATACACCTGGGAAACATATATTTGGTCATATGAATGACCAAATATATATTTTTTACAACTCATTATATCATAATATCAGAGTCTCCTGGGGAACTTTTGCAAACTTCACTCATCCAATCCCACCTCTGAAGGCTAAACCAGTAGGTCCACGGGGGCTCCCCAGCATCTGAATAACCATTGATTAATCCCTAAATTAACAGATGGGGAACTGAGACCCAGAGAGAGAAAGAAATTTGCCTAAGGTGACAATGGCCATGTGTCAAAGGGCCAGACTAGCACCCAGGTTTCCTGACTCCAACCCAGTGTTCTTTTTACTATTTAAGTGCAGAGAAACAGGTATTTTTACCCAAACTGCCTTGTTACTCAAGGACCCAAGTGCCTATCTTGAAGAATGGAGTGTGGCTCTAATCTGTGCTTGGGAACACTGCCCAATGATTTATACCAGTGCCAACAGATAAACCTGCCATTTGGGTAACAGCTGCCAGACATATCTGTCCTTCGTTTTCAAAGACAAGGCCACTTGCCCTTCGTATTCCATTACAGTAGACAAGATCGGGAAATGTGTGACACGTGTCTCCCCGTTTCCTGTACATGCATTCTTAATGCTGTGGTTTGTGGTCGTGGTTGCTTGTTTACAAAACTTGGCTCTCAAAGTCATGGTCAGCCCCAAAAAGAAACTCACCACTTAAGCTGTAGCTTCCCAGAGGGGCCTCTCTGCCACTGTCATTTCCCAGTCATTTCTCCCAAAGCAGAATGTGGGCATTTTCATTGAATGCAGTAGATGCACCACACCATGTCAGTCAAGCAATAAGTATTTTTGAGAGATAGTACCTAGCTTGCATCATGCCTATGCTTAAGTCATGCTGCAGTTAGAAGGCATTTCTGGATATTGGGGAAAGGAAGGTAAACTGCCTCAGAACTCTCTTTTGGAAAAAAGAAGTCCCCTTTATTCACAGCATACCTAAAAAGCACATTAAAATGCACTAAGTTGCACGAAAGCATCTTTTGGATAATCTGGAAAACTTCCAACCAACCCCTCTACACTGGGCCTGTATCTCTAGGAGCTTAGCCACATACCATTATTGACCATTTGAGAATGCCATCTTATTTGGCAGAAATCCAGCAACTACAAGTTATATAGCTTCCTGGACACTTGGACTTGTTGCCCATTACAACCACCTGTGTTTTACAGTTGAGGAAATCTAGAGATTGAGTGATCAAAGCCCAGCCAAGGTCACTCACATGGAGTTCAGAGTACAACCAGAGCAGAAGGGAAACTTGCTGGGTTTCCAGAATCAAAGGACACTGTAGGTGGAAGGGATTTCAAGAGGTCATTTGGTCCAAGACTAGTGATTGTCTGGGGACAAAGGGTTCATAATGCCTCCAACCTCTTGGTTCAAGTTATACTTCTCTTTGGTTCCTCCTCAGGTCTAACCAAACTCTCTCTTGCTCTTTCTACCTTCCCAACCAGTGTTTAATGGAAAGAGTGCTGTTTCTCTATTATAAGGTCTCCGTTGCTCTATTGAAGGGTCAGCTCCAGGGAAGTCTCAAAAGATCCATTCATAGCGGCTCTGTTGGGAGCTTCAGCCAAAAAAGGCACTGTTCTGTGTGTTTGGCTCTTTAATGCCGTGCCTGAATGCCAGACGATTGTACTTCCCTGATCCACCCTCTTCAGGGAGTATTTTCCCCAAAGAGAAGGCTGACAGACAAATCAATGGAATGCGAATACAGAAGACACTGAGTTACAGTACCTGCGATCATAGTGAACTACAGGGTGAAGGCTTTCAGGGTGGCCCGATGGAGGGGATTTTCCTGGGGCTGAGGGTTATTTTTCAAGTAAAACCTGATCCAGAGGGAGGCTGAAGTGTCTCCTCCCCAGGCGGACTTACAGATGGGAGAAGCTCTCACCACAGGAATGACAGCCCTGTGCTCCCTGAGGAGAGAAGGAGAATGGAGAAACTTTTCCTGGACTCTTTCCCCCTTTGCAACAGATCTGCTGCTGGTCTGAAAAAGCACCAGTTTTAAGCATTTCGAAGGATCAGTATGTGTAAGGAAACTAATAAGTAAACTGGGGCTCAGTGAGATTCCCTTTGCATTTGGCTCTCGCCCTGCATTAGACCAGCGTGGACAAGCCTACAATGAGATGGTTCTTACATGGCCCCCCGGGGCAAAATTTGGAAAGCTAACAACTGACATTTTCTTCTTGATATTTTCCCACCCTGTGCCTCCTTCAATTCGACTGTGCAGTGGGAGGAAATGCCAAATTCTGAGGTTATTCTCTTGTGCAGGATTTTTATTTCATTAAGTCTGTTTTTTGGGGTAAATTACTCACTAATATTCCCATCAGTTGCTCTTGAATCACTACCTAACATGAAATGCTTGAGTTGGGAGCATTTCTCTTAGGCCGATTCTCCCTAGAAGTAAAATGAGATTTCCAATTCTATGCCAAAGAGCTTTAAAGAAAAAAAAATATGACAAATCTACAGCCTGTTCTTTACATCAGTACTTTTCAGAACACTTCCCACCAATTTCAGTCTAGCAACAAACATGCCCATCAGCCAGGAAGCATGGACTGAGCCCAGCTTTAGGCCAGGCAGTGTGGGGTTTACCCCAAGGTATAAGGTTTAGTCTCTGCCCTTAACAAGTGTCCAGGCTAATGCAGGGAAATACACTTCTAGGTGCTAAGCGGTGTTAATGCTTTAGTGGATTAAAGGAGTCAGGAAGCGTTTATTAGAGGGTGCACAGCCTGAGTTGACTTTCCAGAAAGGACAGATATGGGAGAAGCAGAGTAAAAAACAAACAAACAAAAAAAACAAACCTGGGGGGGAAAGGTGGAAAACAAATTATGAAAATTTACACTAGTATTTAAAAACTTACTCAAGCCTCATTTACTCATCACCCTGCTTCAAATTTTATCAACTCACAGCCAACCCTGCTTCATCCATCTCCCCACCCACTTTCTCCTACTTCCTAGATTATTTTGAAGCAAATCCCAGATATCATCATATCATACCATCTGTAAATATTTCAGTATTTTACTAGCATTTTGATGTAAGCAGGATTAAATTATATAGGTCAGAGCGTGTTTCAAAAAACAGCACAAAACTGAAAATCTTGGCACAATAAAAAGATTCCCCAAGCCTCAGCCAATAGCACATTCATTCCCAGTTCTGTTTCGTTCAACAACATCCCAGTCCTTCAGAAGAACATTTAATTATTTTTTTGGAGGGGAAGGTTGAAATAAACTGTATATGTCTGGAGATACATGCTTCTTGCTATAGTGCTTGGACCTTAGGAATGTTGGAAGCATATGGAAACACTTGTCCTTGTACATCTGCTGCAACTTGAGTATATTTCTTTATTCTATTTTCAACATAGATCAGAATGGTATTTCAGGAAGACATGCCTTTCTTAAACTAGAGTCCAACGAAAGTGGGTAGTGGAATCTGAGGATTGTGGACAGACTGGGGCCAGGAGGTGAAAGCACTGCTGGGGAGGGGAGAGCGCCGGGTGGGCTAGGGGGCGGATGGGGCGCAGAGGCTCTCAGGGCTTGGCTGGATGGGAGACTGAGTGGGGGGCAGAGCATGAAAGTGGAGCACGTTAATCTTGGAGCGAGGATGAGTCATGGTGAAAATGAGATGCTTTCCCACTGATGCTTTGAATCATAGCCCTTGACTGGGAAAGGAAACCACACGAGCGCTG
Source organism: Manis javanica (assembly GCF_040802235.1). Taxonomy (NCBI): domain Eukaryota; kingdom Metazoa; phylum Chordata; class Mammalia; order Pholidota; family Manidae; genus Manis; species Manis javanica. The sequence continues at coordinate 96,656,043 of NC_133166.1, read as the reverse complement.
CTTCTGATGGCGGCAGAGATAGGATACGGCCTACGGAGTGTGTAGCTGAGGACTGGGCAGCCCTCCTAGCTCTCCCACCCATCCCCGAGTGACCTGCAGCAAGCCATCTAGCCTTTTAGAGCCTCGTCTTCAGCTAAAGGGAAGTGGGGCCAGGTTTCCTCTGGATCCCTGGAGATCCACAATATTCATCAACTCGGTTAATTGAAATGTATTGTAAAAGGGCAGATATATATATCTCCTTTTGGATGGTGGCTACTAGCAGTAGTAGAAAGCCCCAGTAGCAACTGAGACAACCCAGACCACGTACAAGCTATTGTTTGGGTAAGTACAATAATGGCACCAGCCCCCGTGTATCAGGAACTTGGTGTCAGTCACTGTACTAAGCAGCTTACTTATCTCACTTAATTCTCATGGCAGCCCTATGAGGTAGGTTCTGATATTCTCATGAGGAGACTGAGGCACAGAGAGGGTAAGTAAGCTACCCAAGAAACACTGGCCGTACGTAAGAAAGCCAGGATCGACCGCAGATCTATCTCAATTCCAAACCCCTAACCACTGTACTCTAATGCTCTCCTGTTAGGCTAGGGTGCATAGAATAACCACTAAAGTCTTGCATTTATGTTTCAATCAAAATCCAGAAACCTTCATTAAATATCTATCTGACACTGGAGCCAGCTAAGAGGGGTTCCACTGGTTAAGTCTGGGACAAATTCAGTACCTAAATTAAGCACAGTAATGAATTACAAACCACTGAAAAAATAGGATTCATGAGTCCCCTTACTGATTAGATAGATATAGAGAGGTAGATAGATAGATGATAGATGATAGATAGATAGATAGACAGATAGATAGATAGATAGATAGATAGATAGATAGATAGATAGATAGATAGATAGACAGACAGACAAATGGGTGGATAGAAAGAAAGAAAGAATGCCCAGCGACTACTGGAGCTGGAAAATCATCATTTGGCAGTCACCAGAGTAAGGATGGGATGAGGAAGGAGCCATCAGTGGATGCTATGTCTAAGGGGGAAATATTAATAAGCAAGATATTTGCATGGTCTTCAAGTCTGCTTCTTGGTCACCAGAGACCGCTTCTTAGTTCAGGGGAGGAAAAAATATTAATTATATGGTAGATAAATTGAGTAATACCTTGATGGGTGAGAAGAACTTGCATTACCGAGCAGAGGCAGCCAGACATTGTGTGCCTCCCATTGTGATACCCTCAGAAGGACAAAATGTTAATTGTGCAGTATTCCAGCCAAGAACACATAAACAAAATGTCAGGCAAATGCAATATGGGAATGTTATTTTTTTAAAAAAAGGCAAGTGGAGCTTATTCTTAAAAAGAAGTGTCAACATCTTAAATGACAAAGGCAGTCTGTGGAAATGTCCCAGATTAAAGGAGAATAAGGGGATGAGGCAATTAGATGCAAGCCTGACCCTAGACTTGCTGCGGAACAAGAAGGGAGTGTGGACGATGCTCTAAGAGACATTATTAGACCAACTGACAAAACTGGAATATGGACAATACCAATGAGCATTTATAAAGCTGACAAATGCACTGTGGTTATGCTGAGAATATTTCTATTTTTAGGAAATGCACATAGTATTTAGGGGTGAAGGATTCTGATGTAGCTTACCCTCATATGAATCAAAAGAGTACAAATGCTAAAGCAAATGGGGTAAAGTGTCAACCAGGTGAACCTAGAATAGGTGGGGTAAAGTTAACTAGTTCATCTATTCCAGGTTCACCTCGGTAAAGGGTGTGTACGGGTTCCTTGAAACTTTTTCTAAATTTGAAAATATGTCCTACTAAGGAGACCTTCTTTTCTTTTTAAGTCATCTGATATAACATTAGCAATACAGCAAGTGGTGGTCAATCTCTGAGTTCCTGAAATACGTGGCGGGGAAAAAAAGAATGACCTGCATTGAGCCATGAGAATAATGGTCATCAGACAGGAGGAGCTGAAGGCTGAGCTGCTTCCGGGCAAGTGGGGGTGGGGGGCTCACCCACCAACACGAGGAGTTATGTGGGTCACACAGAACACAGGCTCACAAGTGAACAAATAATAATAATTCCACTGTGAGAAACACCAGGAAAACCAACATCTCTGTGTGTATAAGGAAAAGATTCCCAGGCATGGGCCTATAACCTACTTATTTCAACACAGGTCTACCTGGCAGAAGAACCGGCCTGTCCAAGCTCATGTGCCATTTACTTCTCTGTGAAATATTTTGGGACCAGAAGGTTCTGTGTCAGTTGGGAATGGCAGCTGACACAAGGAGCTAACTGCTAGCAATGACAAGGACATAATACATGCTAAGGCTTGGGGAAACTCTAGCGTGAGTAACAAATTAGTGGATAACTTTTGACAGTGGGATTACTATCAAGTCACATACTTGAGTTACTTTGTGCTAGGCCCTGGAGGTACAGGAAGATAGAAGGGTGATGATCCTTGTTCTTAAGAAGCTGTGGGGACAGACACACACAAAGGTACCCGACAGGGCAGCAGATGAGTGAGTGTCCTTATCTCTGCATGCTGGAGTTCATGGAATAGGGCCACCAGGAAAAGCTGTCACGGGTGTGGAGCACCAAGCACACGGGGGAGGCCTGCCTTTATTTCTCCGTTCCTCACTCCCTTCTTCCTTCCCTCCTCTTTTCACTTATTTCATTTTCTAATTACAAGGTATTGTGCTAGATGCTTAAGGAGGATAGCGAAATTTTTAAAAAATGATGCTGAGAGAAAAAGGAAAAGCCCCAAATGTTTTAAATTAATAAAGTAATAGTTAAAATGTAATGGCTCTGTATGAGTTTCCTGTGGCTGGCTGGAATAAGAAATTACTGCAATCTTAGTGACTTCAAAGAACAGAAATGATTCTTTTGCAGTTCTGAAGGCAGAAGGCCGAAACCGAGGTGCTGGCAGGACTCTGCTCCCTTCACAGGTCCCAGCGTTGCCTCCTTCAGCGTCTGGTGGCTGTTGCAGTTCCTTGTTGATCTCTGTCTCCATCTCCACATGGTCCTTTCTTCTGTCTGTCTAGTGACTCTGGTGCGTCTCTTATTAATATGCTTGTCATTGAGTTTAGGGCCCACCTAGATAATCTAGGATGAGCTTTTCATCTCAAGATCTTTAATTACATCTGCAAAATACCCTGTTGCCAAACAAGGCGACACTCACAGTTTCCAGGAATTAGGACATGGACTTATCTTTTGGAGACACCACCATCCAACTCATTGCAGACCCTTTCTATGTGCCAGGCATTGTCTTATATGTATTAACTCATCTAATTCACAAAAACCCAATGAGATACCTTATCATTTTGGTCCACATTGAGGAAATGAAGGCACAGAGCCGTTAGATAACTTGGAACCATTTCTTAGGATAGTTGAGCTTGACTGGTGAGCTTGTGTTGAGGAGGAATGAGGGAGAAGTTTGGATAGACAAGTTTAAGATCACATGCAGAATGCCTTAAATATCTAGATAAAATATGCTTTACATTGTAACGGGCAGCCACTGAGGGTTTTGAGCAAGTGCATCATCTGAGCATTGATGTATAGGAATATTGATCAGAAAGCACTGTGCTAAACAGATTGGAGGAGGGCGAGAATAGGAGACCTTAGAAGTGCTCACATAATCGCTATGGTGATATGCTGGCCTAGGTGGGAGGTCTGGCCACAGACGGAAGAATACTTAATAGCTCATCCTTCTTTCCATCCCAAACATGTGGAGCCAGACCCTCTTTTCCATTAGACTTGGCTCTTCTGTCTCCCTAGGTTTTTACTAGAAGGCAACTGAGAGAAAGGACAATCTCCATTTATCCCAATTTAGCCGACACTGATTTTTCCATTAAAAGATTGCTCTCACATTTGAAGGCACCTGAGCAGTGCCTAGAAATGCAATCCCCGTGGTTTTGATTGTGGTCACTTTGAGGACAATGGCACTTTGGGGACTGAATGATGTCTCTCTTGAGGTTAAGAGATGGTCAACTCTGACCTTATGATGGAATAATCCTTGAAGCCAACAGTAAGTATAAAAATGGTCAATAACAAGGACTCATGGGAATGGTCTGTAGATGCAGCCACCATGAAGCCAGATCTTTTCTGTCTGTCTCCAGAATCAGTCCACACAGAGGGAGGGAAACATCTCCATTCTCACCTCCCACCTACACTTCTTGGAGGTAATTGCTGGGCCGATTTGGTACAACCCTGAATACCAAACAAACTTTATTCATTGTAGTCTGTTCATCTCCTTTTAGGGTCTGAAGGAGAGGATTTTATCAGTAACACCTGACAAAAGGCATTTCCTATTGAATATTGAAAGGTTTTAGGCAAGAGACTCCTAGTCATACTCTAAATTCTCAGTCCAACCTAGTATTCAGACTTCAGTGGCCATTCATGCTAGTCAGAAGTACACAATGTTTCCAAAAGTGATAAACTAATTATTTTTCTCTGACACAATGAAAGCAAAATGCTTATTCACACCTGGAGTTTAATTTTAAGAGGTGTTCTCCTACAAGGATAAGACATTTGATTTCATTAAAAAATTTTTATATAGAAGTGATATCATTCACTACAAAATGAAATTCAAATATGGCAGATGAATAGAACATAAAAAGTAAAATTAAAACATTTTTAAGTTTGAGTACTTTTTTCAATGAGAATATCTTAACTGCATGTAATATCCTCTTTCCAGGGTTAAAAAAAAATAAGTTTCAATACCTTGGTTCTCCATGTGTGGTCTGGGGGGCCACCAACATTGGCATCCCTCAGGACTTTATTGGAAATGCAGAATCTCAGGCTCTCTTGCAGACCTTATTACACCAGAATCTGCATTTTAACAAGCATCCTGGGTAAGCGGTCAGTATTTTCACTAATGTTAATTCTTTGGAAGGCATCCCAGCTGTTAAAGAAATGAAAAGTAAGAAATAGATAAAAGCAGTAGGCAGAAAAGTTAATTCACTCGACAGAGTTAAGTGTGAACAGGACCCAATTTTGGAACACACCACTAGAGAATCAGACTTTGGAGTGACCTGTTAAAGAGGTATCACTTACAGATAGGCCACCTCCCATTAGTCCTTACAGTAATTACAAATTAATAAGAATGTCATACAACCGGAAACTTTTAAAAGCTAGATAAATGATAGAATTTGTAGTAATTAGTGTGTTAGATCTTCGGGCTCAGGCTGGGTTTGTTCCCCCAAATTTAGGTATGCAATTAAAAATAATGGTGCAATTAGGGTCTCACAAGCTGTGGGACCCTGGACAAATATCTTCATTTCTTTCAGTTTCAGTTCATAATCTGTGGAATCCACCTTGGAAACTTCATAGGGTCATTATGTACCTTAAATAAGGGATGTTGAAGTACTTTGAAAACTGTATGAGAACCTAAAATGTTATGACAGATTTGAAGGTTCAACCCAATTCATTGGCGGTAGCCTGCTTGCAACGAAGAAAAGGTGAACTAATTAGTAAAAATGTGTTGCTGTGTTTTCTACATTGTTTAAAAGAAAAGGGTCCTCTGATTCTCATGTTCTGGTATAGATAGGGAACCATAGGTGTTTAATAAGGATCGTGAATGCACGAATTATCTAAGCTTGAGAAAGGTAATTTATCAACATTCATTCATTCAACAAATACTCCTGAGCCAGGCTGGCTGGGGACACAATGGTCTTGTGTCCGAAAGCACACACTGCCCTTGCTCACTTGGAGCTTATGATCTAATTGAATATTGGCTGGGACAAACGGAACCTGCATCATTGCTCCGTGCCTCAGGATAAGGAGCTGAGAAAACTTGAATTAGAGTGTTTTGACCTGGTCAGCTGGGTTAGAGCAAGTGGCCCTTAAGCTGAGAGCTGAAAGATGAGCAAGAACTAAGGTAGGGAAGAGGGGAGGGAAGAGTGTCCCAGGCAGAGGGAACAGAATGTGCACAGGCCTCTGGGCAGGGTAGAGCCTGAGGGTGCATGGTGGTTGGAAAGTTCAGGCCTGTCAGGGGGTGTGTTAGGATGAGGCTGGGGAGGGCAGCCCAGGCCTGCTGCACCTTAGTTTGCTGCTTCTCCTCAGAGCCTCACGGTGGGGGGCGGGGGCAGGGGAGCACTGAAGGGTCACAGCTGTGATGGTGGCAGTGGATGTGGAGTTTGCAATGACCGGATCTGAGTTTTGCAAAAATCACTCTGGCAGCAACGTGGGGTATGACGCAGAGGCACAAGGGTAGAGGGTATGCGCAGGGACAGGCAGGAGACTTCCAGCCTAGGAGAGAGTGGAACCACACCCACTGATAAGGAGGCAGCTCTGTGAAATGAGCTCTCCCCTCCAGACAAAGAAAGTGAACAAGCTGGGGATCCAGCCAGCGAATTAGTTCATGTTGAGTCCATGCGAATCAGTTCTCCCAGGTGAAATGATAAAAATGCAGTTTCTAAACTTGCAAGTTGAAAACTCAGGGCTGGATTCATGGTGAGCCCACGTAGAGGGAGCTTGAGAGGTCCCGAGGGTGAGTGTCGGCAGGCAGTGCCTGCTCTGTTCCTCAGGCCTTAACTCCAGTTTAGAAACCATCTCTCCCAACCCCTCCCTGAGGAGATCTGGAAAGTAAGGCCTAGAGAGCTTTTATAACTTGTCCAAAGCCACACAGTGACTTTTAAGGACCATTCCTGAACTTTCTAAAACTCATCAGATAATTGATACCTTCCAAGTGCTCTACTGGAAGCATCATCTGTAAAACAGAGTTATAGTGAGAGTCGTAGAAATATGCTTTTACATTTTTTTTTAAACTTCTGTACCTCGTCCTTTAACAGTCTCCAGCTCCTATAGTTGAAGGGCTACCAATGGGCATTCCATCGCAACCTTCAAACTGACTGAACCATTAAACTGAGCCTTCAGCAGTTTCTGGTATTATGTTAACACTGCCCAAGAAATTCACAAATGCTTTTAATGAGCCTTTCTAGGCATGACTGGAGAACTTAGATCCAGTTTTCAGTCTCCATGAAAAATGAGTTTCCCTTTGCTCTTCTCTCACCTGCCATTCTTCAGCTAACCAACAAATACAAAAAGCTCAGTGACTGTTCTGGGCCTCCCACCGTACATTCCACTCTCTGTACTGTTCCGGTTTCCCCTTTGCCTCTGTGGAGGGTTTCCTGCCCTGACCCTTTCTTTCATGTGTTTTCACCTATACCTTTGAGCCCTTTTATGATGTCTCTGGGCTTTATTAACTGCATTGTTACATGTTTGTTCTTTTTTACCTTTTGTTTAACTGCCTGTGGTCTCCGGGAGCAGCTAAAAATTTAAACTTTGGCCCTCATGTTATTGCTAGATGTTTTAGTTTATATTTGTAATAATTATCCAAGGAATTATTACAAACAAAATAATTGCTCTGAGTTCCCAAGAAATTTTGCTTTAAGAGTGAACATTAGGAGTGATTTACTGTCACCCAGTCAAATGAAATTGGGTTTTCTGTCTTTCCGTGCCACAACTTCATACATCTATGATTTTTGATAACCAGGACTCAGAGGTGTGTCTGTGTTTAGCACTTTTTTATAAGAATGTTTTTAAACCCATGTTTTGGGTTGATAATCTGCACGCTAGCTCCTTGAGCTAGGAAGCTCCAGGTTGGAGAAACTTGGCATTGAAGGCAAGGAGAGGTCATAGAAGGCTTGGAGGTTGCAGTTTGTGTGAAAGACTTGACTTTCGCTCAAATTGGCAGTCTCTTTCCGAAAGGAGCATTATTCTCTCATCTTTAAAATATGCTGAGTTTAATCAGTTTGGATACTAAGCAAATTATCAGTAGAGTTCTCAAGAGTCAGGAAGAAAATACCAAGCCATTTTACTCAACCTGGAGCCTCAACCTCCAGGTGTGGTACTGAATAATGGTAGGTTTCCCTTCATTTTAACCCACTACTGGCTGTTTTAATACTCTGCTAGAATCACCAGCAAATCTGAGTCAAGCTACCAAAGTATTTTGACTATAAAATGCTAGCAGGGGAAGAAAAGTTGATTTGACTAAAATGTTTTCCTGTTATGTAAATACTATTCTTTCTGGAATGTATGGTTATTCACTTTTTTTTACAACCTGAGAAATGTACTTCTGACTCCCCCTTTCCTGCCCTCCCCCAAATTATGAGAGAATAAAGCACATTGGTTTGGAAAATGGCTTACAAAAGAGAAAAAAATGCCTGTACAAAGCAGGTTCTCCTAGGTGACTACTGAGTCAAATTGAACCTCAGAGTCTGTTTTTATGTGGGTCTAAACATCTCCCAATTCAGTTAGCTTAGTTAGCGAAGGGATTGCTACCCTATTTGCTGAGCCTCTGTGCCTTCTATGTCTCCTAATTGTTTCCTCTTTGGGCCCTAAATTCTAAAGTCTGGAGGAATCTTTTTTAATAAAGGGACACAGCAGCTCCTAATAAGAGGCAAAATGGTGTTCCAACTGCTTGCTAGCCTTTTCCATAGGGTAGCCTGACCCATAAGTGGCTCCCCAGTTTCCATATAGGAAGAGCCAGTTGGAAGCTGAAAGCTGTGTTTACACACAATAGGACAAATGTCAATTGTCTGTGCCAAAAGAGACATTATGGAAGTCCCAAACCCCTCTCCCAACTCTTCAGCACTGCAACCATTTAGACTTGACTTCAAATTAAAACGGGCTCAATATTTTCCTCTAAAATCAGTGCTTTGTCCTCACCTTCCCAACTTCCTCATCTGCTTAAGGTAATATTTTCCTTGTCCGGTTAAAAACATTGGACCTATCTTTGTTAAATTCTCCTCCTTACCTTTCACTCTCCCAACACCCAATTAATCATCAAATGCTATCAATCCTTCCTTCTAATGTCTTGGAAACTTTCCTCCACTCTTTCTGTTCAGAAACAGAACAGAAACAGAAGATGAGGATCCAGCTCTCTAGTCTGGATGGGGTGATGAGAAACACACCACATGCCAGGGGGAAAAGAATTTTATAGAAATAAATATCCTTAAAAATGCAAAATAATATAGCTCTGAGCAAGCTTTACATACAGACCCCAAGGTGCTGTACTCACACTGTATTTGTTTTGCAGCAATCCAGAGCAATTGGGATCTTTCCTCCTGTTCAGGGGCTGTGGTGAGGCCTTGGGGGTCCCACGCAGGCCACTCTGACTCCAGCCACCCCTCACCTTACAATCAGGAAGGCTTCACTTCCAGATCAATCTTCACTCAGAGCACAGCACATATATATCCAATCTAAACTAGTGTTGGGCACAAGCTATCAAGATTATTTCATCATAACTTAGAACTTCTCTATTTTTTTCTATTTTACCTGTACCTGGACAGGTCTTTCTTCTGTATTCCTACTGTGCTTCTCCTTCCCCACAGCAACCAACACACAGTTGGCAATTTGTAAATAAAACGTTTGTAAAATCATAGAGCCTTAGAATTTTAGTCAAACAATCCAGAGTTCCACTTGTCCCGTCCTTTACAGATGAAGAAACAGGTCTAGAGAGATTAGTTGATTAGCTGATTTGTCTAAAGTCACACACCTGGCTAGTGACAAAACAAGGACCAGAACCGAGGTCTCTCCTGCTTGAAATCTGTACCCTGAATTGCCCTTAGATAATCAGTGACAAAACTAGCTGACTTTACACAAGGTCTCCTGGGGATGGTGGTGACAGAGGTGATTTGCTTTACTGAAACATTTACAAAGATTCGGTTCAGGCCGTTCGCAAGCACCGCCGTGGAGGACTAACTCCTCAGCTCGGCGCTGAGCAGAATCACAAGTTGCAGGCAGCACTTGTTAATGAGTCTGTGGGCCTAATTCCGGTTTTTCTGACAGGAGCGCCCGCGGCCCAGCACACAGGGGCTCCCCATCCCAGGCGCTCCCTGGCTGTCACACAGCCGCCGCGCCACCCGCCCCACGTGGACTCGGCTTGGAGGATCAAAGTCTGTTTGCTGCCCGGTCCCCGCAGGTGTGCGGAGTGCTGCGCGGACTCGCTGCGGCTAAGCGGTCGCCGGGCCACGCCGCTGAGACCCTGCCAGCCCCACCCTTCCCCTCCCCCTCACGCTGCACGCGGCCCGCGCCCCCCTACCCTCCCCCACGGCGTCCGCCGCTGCACCCGGCCGCGGCCCCCGGCCCACGCCCGGCTCCCAGAGGGAAAGGCCCCGCCCCCCTCTGTTGGCACCGCGACACCGCCCCCTCCCGGCCCGCCGGGCTTCCATCCAATAGCGAGCGTGGATGGGCGGGTCGCGGCTGCTGTCGTAAGGATCTCCTGGCCAATGGGGAAGCGTACCGGGCCTAGTAGGCGGGGTTTCCAGGCCTTGTCACGCTCGGGTCCGTGTGAAAACGGGGGTTCCGAGTGCAAAGCAAAGTTTTTTTGTAAACCGTCTGCAAAGGCGGGGGGGCGAAGAAGGCGCCCAAGACCGGGCCGAGTGCAGCTGCGGTGGCCGCCGCCTCTTCAGCTCCTCAGGCGTCGGTTCCGCGGCGCGAACCACCGTGGAGGAGACCAGCCGGGGAAGACCTGCGCGGAGAGCCCGCAGATGCTCGGAGCCTTCGCAGCGCGGAGCTGCCTGTCACCCGCCCCCGCCGGCTCCTGCCCCTGCCCCTGCCGCGGCTCTTCGTCCCCGGGATCCGGGGGCCCCAGCTTCCCGCCGCCTCCGCCTCTGCCGCCCCGCTGTGGGTGTGGGGGCTGCTGGGGCTGAGCCGGGCCTCCGCGCTGGCTCCGAGGACGGGCGACTGAGGAGCTGCGCGCTGCCCGCCCACCGGGGACGCCCGCAGGCGCAGGGTCTGGGGGCTGGACTCCGGGCTCGCCCCCGCCGGGCCGCGGAGGCCCCTCCGCGGCTTCCCGAGCGCCCCGGCTCGGCCGGTGAGAGCCCCGCGCCTCCCTCTCCTTCGTCGCCGGGCCCCCGACCCTCGGCGTCTCGCCGCCGCCGCCTCTCTAGTCGCCGGGCAGCTGAAGCGCAGCCATGGGGTGCTGGGGTCGGAACCGGGGCCGGCTGCTGTGCATGCTGATGCTGACCTTCATGTTCATGGTGGTGGAGGTGGTGGTGAGCCGGGTGACCTCGTCGCTGGCGATGCTCTCCGACTCCTTCCACATGCTGTCGGACGTGCTGGCGCTGGTGGTGGCGCTGGTGGCCGAGCGCTTTGCCCGGAGGACCCACGCCACCCAGAAGAACACGTTCGGCTGGATCCGCGCCGAAGTGATGGGGGCCCTGGTGAACGCCATCTTCCTGACCGGCCTCTGCTTCGCCATCCTGCTGGAGGCCATCGAGCGCTTCATCGAGCCGCACGAGATGCAGCAGCCGCTGGTGGTCCTCGGGGTCGGCGTGGTCGGGCTGCTGGTCAACGTGGTGGGGCTCTGTCTCTTCCACCATCACAGCGGCTTCGGCAATGACTCTGGCCACGGCCACTCGCACGGGGGTCACGGCCACAGCCACAGTCTCCCCAAGGGGGCCCGCGGCAAGAGCAACTGCACGGAGGGCAGCGACAACAGCGTGACGCCAGGCGTGCAGGGGATCGACCAGGAGGAGACCAACACTCTGGTGTCCAACAGCAGCAACTCCAACGGGCTGAAACTGGACAGGACCGGTGAGGAGAGAAAGTCGCTGCCGCAGGTGGCTGGTTTGGGGAGCCCAGACCCTAGTCTGGCCCTGGGCGGGATGGCCCGCACGCCCCCTGGTGCCCGAGCGGGCCCGCGCCGCGCCGCCGCCTTCCTCCCTCCTCCGAGGCGCCTCTGGGGAGGACCGGGAACTAGGACCCCTTTCAGCAGCTGTTGGGGGCCAGGGGACATGTCCGGGGTGTAGATGGGGATTGTGGTCCTGAGAGTGGGAACAAGGTCAGGAGGTGACCATCAGCCCGCTGCAGCCCGCAACCGCACTTGGCTGGCTGTGCAGGATCACAAATGCTTCCTAATTTAATTTTTTGGCCCTTTTGGGAAACGGAGAGAATCCCCAGTTAATCCTTAGTTTAGTTGACAGTTTGAAACCTTGCTGTGTCCAGGTTGTTCTTACGCCCTTTGAACAAGTTTCTTCACAACCGTATTCAGAGCTATCTAACGATTGACTTTCCTGAGCTTGAAACTCTGGGTAAAGGTTTCTTTATGAATGTCAATGTATATTTCAGTTAATTGTCTGAAATCGAAGCCTAATCCTGAAAGTCCTGGATTTAGGACCTGTCTGAGTAGGTTTAACATTTCACTAAGGACTTTTCATAATTGTACCAAAATAAAAGGGCTGGTCATTCATCTTATGTTTTTAATGAGTGCTTTTCATTCTAAACATAAATGCTCTTGAAGGAAACTTGAAAGAGGAATCAACCAATGCCCTACTATTCAAGTTCAGTGACATTAACAATTTAGTATATTTCCTTCCAATTTTTTCCATTTATATTTATTTACCTAGTTGTATCGTGCTACATAGACGGTTTTCCCTTTTTTTTTCAAGACGCAGGATGTCATGTTGATGAAATTCAAGTTGCACATCGAAAAGGTTCAATAAACAATTTAATTTCCTCTCACTTCCACTCACCAGGGTGTTATCCCAACTAAAATTAAGCTACTCTGGTGTGTATAATCCCCTTAAAAGATCAGTAGTTTGAGAGCTAGTAGTGTAGACAGCGATTATTTAGTTCTAATTTTTCTTGAAGTCTCTGTGATTGTTGATAGGTTTATATTGTTGATTTGTCAGTTTCTAACCTCTGCCCCATGAATATATATCATTTATATTCATGACAAAAGTTTGTTAATGTTCACACTTTAATGACACAGAGTGACTAGGGCTCTTTGTCAAATCAGGCATGTGTATTAGACTTCCATGAGTGCATTTAATTTTGCATGATAGCATTCAGTATTATGCTTTCTTTTTTATATGTGCTAAAAAGTATAGCAGAATGTTGGTTCACAGGGACCCCTGCAAAAAATGATGCACTTTTTCTTTGGCGGGGTGAGTAGAAGAGGGGGAGGGTTGGTAGGAGAATAGGGAAGCAGTGTCATCTTAATGACTTAGTTATCCCTGGCCATTACGTCCTGGCTTGTTCCCAGTATGTCAATTAATATTGCCGTGTGCACATTTTTTATTACATTTTGTGAAGAATTTTTAGCCTCCTTCACATAAATGGAATTAGGTAAGGATGTTTATATAAACATTTTAAATATATTTGATGCAGAATTTTTCTTTCTTTGTAGATCCAGAGAAGTCCAGAAATGATGAGATGGAAGTACAAGTGAATGGGAATCTTATCAGAGAACCTGACCTTATGGAATTGGAAGATGAAGATAAGGCTACACAACTTAACATGCGTGGAGTTTTTCTGCATGTTTTTGGAGATGCTTTAGGTTCAGTGATTGTAGTAGTAAATGCCTTGGTTTTTTACTTTTCTTGGAAAGGTTGTCCAAAAGGGGAGTTCTGTGTGAACCCATGTACCCCTGACCCCTGCACAGCATTTGTAGAAATAATTAATAGTACTCATGCAACAGTTTATGAGGCTGGTCCTTGCTGGGTGCTATATTTAGATCCAACTCTTTGTATTGTAATGGTTTGTATACTTCTTTACACAACTTACCCATTACTTAAGGAATCCGCTCTTATTCTTCTACAAACTGTTCCTAAACAAATCGATATCAGAAATTTGATAAAAGAACTTCGAGATGTTGAAGGAGTTGAGGAAGTTCATGAATTACATGTTTGGCAACTTGCTGGAAGCAGAATCATTGCCACTGCTCACATAAAATGTGAAGACCCAGCGTCATACATGCAGGTGGCTAAAATCATTAAAGACGTTTTTCATAATCATGGAATTCACGCCACTACCATTCAGCCTGAATTTGCTAGTGTAGGCTCTAAATCAAGTGTAGTCCCATGTGAACTTGCCTGCAGAACTCAGTGTGCTTTGAAGCAATGTTGTGGGACACGGCCACAAGCCCATTCTGGAAAGGATGCAGAAAAGGCCCCAACAGTTAGCATTTCTTGTTTAGAACTTAGTGACAATCTAGAGAAGCCCAGGAGGACTAAAGTTGAAAGCATCCCTGCCGTTGTGATAGAGATTAAAAACGTGCCAAACAAGCAACCTGAATCATCTTTGTAAGTCTTGAAAAAGAGGTGATACTTGACTTTTGCTTTAAACTGCAAGAGGAAAAAGACTCCATTGAAATTCTAAGATTGCCAAGTAGTGTATTTGAAGTCCTTGTCTGGTCACACAGTTTAATTCTATTTTTGTAAGAACATAATGGGACTGCTAAACAGAGTTCTATATTACAACTTTGTGATTCCTATTAGTGCAGAGTACACCTACGCTGTAACAATTTTGGAAAGCCAGTTTTAACACTATGTTACATTTTTGTTCAAGTAAGTATAAACCTTACATAATGACATTGGATTTCCAGTTTTTCCATGGTAAAAAATTAATTAGGGGGATAAATAAAATTGTTACTGGAATTTCTCTTCTTTTCTTTCCCCCCAGTGTTATACTTTATTAGAACTATAATCACTAGAACTTTAAAAATCAACAGGTTTGTTTCCTTTGACATTTTAGGGAATATTTCCTTGCCCTTTGAGATCATTACATAGCATAATGGCAGCATAGTTTAGGAGTAACTCTATTAGGAAAATTCTTTTTCTCCTTCCCATGGGATATTTATAATACTGAAGATCAGTTACTTTCCTGTGTTCTATATTGCTGAGTATTTTGCTAATAAACAGTGAGATGATTAACAAATTGAACTAGTCTACATATAATAGGGCATCTGGGGAATAAGAGCAGGGAAGGAAGTTTACCAAGTTAAATATTTAGATTACTGTAAGTTAATATTTTGACTACATTTCTAAATTATTTTGAGAAATTTAACTCGTTTTCTTTTACCAAAGTTAGTCTAAAACATCTACCTGTTCACCAGCATTACTTTCTTTGAAAGATTGGCATTAGAAACAGTGTGCTGAAAGTTTACTCACAAAAAGATAGTGAATTTTCTAAAGACATTAAGCTTAATCTAATATTTACTTGTTAAATGCAAACTTATTAATATAATCTTTTAAATTGTGGATTTAAAAAAATACAGAGTTAGTCATTTCATGGTGACCAGTCATGAAGGGATTCAAACAGCTTTTCAGGCACAACCAGTGGCACTTGTGCTTTGCCAAGAGCCATTGACCTGGGACAGAAAAAAAATCTGAAGCTTAATGCAATTTGGGTATTAAATTCTTAAAAAACAAAATTAATTAAGACAAAATTAATCATTAAGATTCCTTAAGTCATCCTGTCTTGATGTTGTTCAGATCTTCCATTAGTGGCTTTTGCAAGATGCCACATTATCTACAGAGGAAATTGTTCTTGGCTATTTCATTGTTGTGTGAGTTTTGGATCCATATACAAACATTATTTAAGGTATTTATATTTTTCTTGATAGAGAGGGTTATGCTTTGTGAAGAAACTAGATTTTTGTCCTCAAATGGATGAATATTGATGCCGGTTATCACGTATAGCTCTATTTTTCTAGGCATAAGGTATCCTGACTACTTCAGTGACTTTTATAGCTGACTACTTTTGGGATTGCTACCTTTTGGGATTTGAAATAATTCATTGTTTAATGGCTCTTAAGATGAAAGCATTGGCATTTGACAGTTAACTTTTTAAAGGGATGAACTTTTGTGGTAGATGGTGTGTTTTTTCTAGTATAAGCCTATTGCTGGCAATGGGTCTATTTAAGAACAGCTGATTTTTTCCAGTGAGAATGAGGTAATTTTAGGAACATAGTTTGTAAGTTCACATTTACTATTATGGGCCAAAACCATAACCTGCCAATTTGCAATACATCTTGATCTTTTAATACTCTTAGCTGATATTGTGTAATTCAGTTCCTAAACTGGAAGTTACTTTGAACTTTGCAAAAAAATTTTTTGACATAAAATCGGGGAATCTCATCATATGGGTGAACAAGAAAGAGAAAGCTTCCAATTGTGCTGTATCTTTCTGATTTAACATTTTAGACTATAAAACATTTTATTAAGATCTCAAAACAGTTTATGTTATACAGACATTTCAATAATACATACAATAGTATAACTGGTAAAATATATTACATTCAATGGGGTTTTCTTTATAAATGCTCTATTTGGTCTGTTAAAGGTTGTATAACACAGGACATCAGCTGAATGGGGACTCTCAGTGGTGTGTAAGCATGGGATGAGGGCTTTTTTTCTTTTTTTAAAAGTGCTTTGAAGGTAACAGTCTTTAGAGTTCAGTTATTTCATTTTTCATAATTCTTAAGTGGCTTATATGTAACAGTGGTACCGTAGAATTTTTTCAAAGGACTTGGTCATAGCAAAATCAGCGGGCACTGACTCACCTTTTGAGTTTTAGCAGAGAATTATTTATTTACAATGCACTTTCTAACCCATTTTTAGCATTATCTTTTTTAAAAATGCTTTTATATTTAAATATTGTGGGATTTAAGTGTCTTTCCCAAAATAGCTTATTCTTCCTTCCTTAAAGAATATGAGGGAAATACCCTAAATTATTAGGAGACTTAAACCCAATATTTAAATATGCTGTTTTATAACAATGCATCAATTTTAGGAGGTGCATCTCTCCTGCTGGCTTTTATATTTGAGCAAGATCAGTGTATTTAGAATATGTGTTTAGAAACTTGTCTGTTGTCTCAGTTTAGTAAGGAGGGGCTGCATGTGCCTGATTTAAAACCAACCCAGAAATTTTTCCAATCCAAATGCCACCTTAGTGATAAGAGAGATTTAATTCTCCAGTGTCACCTTTTAGCTTATAAGATTGTTCAATAAGGATGTTTTTGAAGGGCATATGCATTATAAAAATATGGTCTAGAATCTTTTTTTAAAAAGTCAAAAACCCACAAAAACTTTGCTGTATGACCTTTAACATTTTAACGAACAAACAGTATGTGTGAATAACTAAGGTATGTAATTTGGATAGGAGAAATTTCCATCAAGAGCACCTTGGAAAATCACAATAGCTAGGAGACTATATTAACATATTTGTATCTTGTTAACATCCTCAGTTAATTCTGAATTTTTGAAAGTTGAGGGAAAAGGCCTACAGAACCGAATGTGAAGTTTTTAGTAGGCTAACTGGTGTTGAATTGAAGATTTACTATTTATAAGCAGACATCATTTGAATGATATAAATGTCAATTACCTGCTGTCTTAAGATACACACAAATATGGAGAATAATTCTACATATAAAAATATTTATTTTAATAGAGTTTCAGTTAAGTCATAAAACAGTGTTAAAACTCTTGGGAAGGTGTAGGGGTTTTTGTGTGTTGTTTTTTTAAATTGAAACCTGTCAGATAGTGTTTGACCATCTGAAATGGGAATTGTAATAGCACTAATACTGATGTAGCTCTACCAATACTATGTGGCAGTGCTGTTTTACTAACAAGCTCTGGAATATTTAGCAGCCATTTTCACTGGCACAAGAGCCTTTTTGTATGTCATTCAGTCTAAACTTCTAAAACCAAAAATTTTGTGGTCCAGTGTCTTTGGCAAAAAGATGCTGAAGAGAATGTAACATACAATTATTATGTGGTTATATATAAAAAGACACAAATTGCCATGTTATGGTTCTGCCTTGAAACAGCACAATGAAGTGTATCAGTGTATTCTGTGATTCTTTCAGAAACTTCCATGTTGTGTTGTGTTGTGTCCGCCATAGCCTGTCCTTCTGGCCAGGTGTGGCACAGTTAAATGCAATTATCATCTCATTCAGAGCAGATACAGAGAAGGTGTCTTTAGTGCTGCAACATTTTACCTAACTTTTTGTATGTTTTATGACTGTGTGTTATTTTCCAAAGCTGTTCCTACCTCACCATGAGGCTTTACAGATCATTATGTATTATAAATATTCTTTATGAGACAGACTACTGTGTTTCTTTTCATTTATTAAAAGTTAAATAGAAAAAATAATTTTAGTATCTCCTTCATCGTTTTGTGCATATGGCCTCCCCTCCTCTATGAGGCTGGGTTATGCAGAAGAGTTAGACTTCAGGTATGCAAAGGGAAATTGCAGTTGACATAAGTGTTACTAGTGTGCAGAGTGACCAGGTTACCAGACAGTGATGTGGAAGAAAACAAATGTGGGCAAATGGTGCAATAGAAATAGAAAGTAACACTGTACAAGCTCACTAACATGAAATAATGGCTGTGAAATTTTTTGGTTAAAAGCATTAAACGTATAAATTATGTAGTTACAGGTTAACCTGCTTTTGGTATTTGCTAGTTTTTATTTGTAAGCATAGTTGCAAGGATTATTAAATATATAATCATCTGGAACCATTAACCTGAGAGTACATTAGTATATTTGGTTATTTGAGTTAAGGACTCGCATAAATATAGTTGCTCATAAAGAATTTGTTTAAAGAACTTGTACTTCTGGCTGGGAGATTAACAGTTGAAAAGTCAATAGCAGTAAATAATTAATATAATTGATAAATACAGTAGATATTCCAAAGAAGGGATGAGAATCTTTGGAAAGAATCATGTAAGTTAAGATTGAAAGGAAGGGGTAGAGCTTAAGGGGCAAGGGGGCATGGAATGGAATAGTATAGGGGGCTGAGGGTCAAGAAGTAGGAGACGGTAAGACAAGGTTAAAGGCGCCATGTTGACCAGTTTGAAGCTGGTTTATAGGAATGGAAGAAATTACCAACTTTTGAGTGGATAAATGAGAAAGTGGAAACGGATACAGGATAGATTTGGAATGGGAAGTAGACTAGATAGGAAGACAAATCGGTTTACTAGGTATTAAATGATAAGAGCTTGAACCAGTTCTCAAATACACATGCCCACATCTATATATGCCACATTTCAGTTGATTCCACACACATTCTTTTATATACTAATAATGCTGAAATCAGAATGCATAGAAACAATCAGTGAGATCTTACAGTTGCTGTTGGCTGACTTTTTTTCTTACCTGGATATGTTTGACTTTAAGGGAAAAGAATTCTCAGTCAATACAGTCTTTCAAGAATTATGGGCCAACATTTCCTAGAACAATCTCATGTACTCCGCAATGCACATGTGGACGAGAGTTGTCGCTTTTGAATTTGATGCAAATACTCTTAAGGAAATCCATGGCAACACCATTTTAAAAGAAATTTCATCGACATTTCTGAGTCTTCAGAACTAATCATTGTTTTTTTTCCCCCCCAGTATCCTATGTGGCCTTTTTTCCTTTTAAATCAAGTAATTTAAAGACACTGTTGCATCTGCTTATTTATAAACTTGTATCCCTGTTAGATTATATGCTCTGCGAGGTCAGGGCTATCTATAGTTCATCAGGATCTAGCATAGGGTCTAGTGGTGGGTATGAAACAAGACACAGAAATACTATTAATAGCTAAAATATACTGAGGCCTTATAAAAGTATACTGGGGCAAATATGTTTTCATTTAATCCTTACAAACCATTAGACATATCCCATGATACCCATTTTACAGACTAACAGATACTAAACACGTTACCCAAAGTCATCTAGCTAGTGAGTGACAGAGCCAGCATTCAGCAAGCGTAGTGAGTAGCTTGCTTTCCCATCACTTTGAACCGTCAACAACCTACTTCATAAGTAAATTGGAAGTGGAGTTCTTTTTAATTTTCATCCGGTGAGCAGCAAGAGATAGGCAAAAGAAATGATGGAAATAAATTTTAAAGCATTTGATATACATTAAAAGGCAGAGTAGTCACCAGATAAAAAAATTAAAACTTTCTTACCTAAATAAGACTTTCTTAGGTATTGAAGTTAGACTTTCTTACATACTGGTTTAGTGTCATTTTTATTTTGAATTTCATGGGGGACAGGAATAAAAATCTTCTTCAGAATCTAGGGCCTTGGTGTTAATCCAGCCTTGCCAACTAGTGCCACTCTTTACAAACTAGTAGCGTTTTCCCCCAAACTACCATGGAGTATTGTTTGCAGTATTAACTGCTTCTATGGGAGCACAGAAACTGTGGCTTAAATATCCTCTTATGCCAAAAACTGGGTCTTTCAGAGAATGAGGAGCAGAGATGATTGAAGTGAATGTGGATGAGACACAAGGTGAAGACCATCCGCTTTTCAGCAGGGATGCTATTTGGTGAGACAATTTCTCGTAGCACAGAAGTGTCCTGTGCATTGAGTTTGACAATCTTGACCTCCTTCCACACAAATGCCCTGTAGCTACCACCCTCTTCCAACCATCAAGACACCCCAGCTGTTTCAGATGTCCCTTAGGGAAGCAGTGCCCTATAGGAAACCATAAAGGCTAACCCAGTGGGGACTCCTCCAGTGTCTCCCGCGTGAGCCAGTGCTACATCTAGACGCTACCTTCCACGTAAACAGGTAACATAGATGCATGGAAGTCACTCAATTTTCTCACCCTCAGTTTCATTCTTAATTCCAGGAACCATGCTTGCTTCCATGCCTGCAAAGTCAAATACAAAGTCTGAAGGTTTGATTTCTGAGGCTTATACCAGGTAGACAGGAGTTGTCTGGTGGATTATGAAAAAGTTCTGCCCAAGAAAGTGGTGTAGCTGTGGTCATCTGAATTGGTTGTGGAAATCCTTGGCTATCTCTTTTGAAGTATGAAGTAAAAATGGGTGTTTGGAAATAGGGGTTCAATAACAGCGTATTTTATTAAAATACACATTTGAATATTCAAGTCAAAATTTAGAAGGGTTGAAAAAAGATGGGGGCATGAGAGGTGAGACAGAGGCTTCCTCCTAAAACCGCATATAATACAAAAAATATAATTAATACAACTAATCCTGAGAGAGCAACAGGAAAGAGGACTGAGCCAGACTGCATACACCTGGGGAAAAGAGCAGACCTCACGGAACAGGGCACCAACCCCACTCTCCTGCAACCACTGAAATTTAGAAGGGTTGACCCTGAATTGTCTTCCTAATGGTGAAAATGTCAAAGACAATATTGGGACAAAATTTATGAGGACTTATTGTAGTCCAGAACAAGAGTGCCCTTCAGTGACACCTGTCCTTCACTCTTGCATCAGTCAATCTTTAGATTCCTCTGGAACGTGATGGTAATGAGGCAGTATTTACTGATAAAGCTGTTGAGTCTTGAGTTTCTACACATTATTAAAAGAGAAGCTGAAAAAATTAGGCGGCGTATTATGGTAGAATATGACCCCCTAAAGATGTTCATACCCTAATCCCCAGACTCTGTAAATATGTTACCTTATATGGCAAAGGGACTTCTTGGCAAATGTAATAAATAAAGGATTTTGAGATTGGGGATGGGGGGTTATCTTGGATAATCTGAATGAATGCAATATAATCATAATAGAAGGAGGCATGAGGGTCAGAGTCAGAGAGAGGTGATAACAGAGATGTGAATGACAGAAGGAGGAGCTGCTGCTTGAGGGAGAGATTTGGAGATGCCACACTGCTGGCTTTGAAGATAGAGGAAGAGCCTATGAACCAGAGAATACAGGGCCTCTAGTTGCTGGGCAAAGAAACAGGCTCTCCCCTAGGGCCCCAGAAGGAAAACTGCCCTGCTGACACCTGTATTTATTCCATAAGACCTGTTTGGACTTATGGCCTCCGGAACTGTAAGGTAATGCATTTGTCTCATTTTAAGCCACTGAGTTTGTGGTCATTTGTTGTACAGCAATAAAAACCAATATACATATAGTAGTGCATAAATACAATTTATACACTAAATTTATATATTTATTATTGCAAAGACTTTGTTCTTGTTGAAGTTAAATTACAGACTCATTTGTAAATGAAATTTTATTGAAAAAAGGCTAAACACTGTAAATGGTGGTAAGACTGTTTCGTGCCTATGTGATAATTTACATTGGATAACTAAGCTAATGAAACACCCATCTGTCTTTTTAAGAGAGGAAGGAGATACTAAGGTAGAATACGCGAAATACCACAGGGGTGGGGGGGTTCTTAAACTATACACGTGGTCAGACTGTGCATGTCGAGACCACAAGCTTAAGGGATATCCTTAAGGGGGTTGATGGGAGTCCACACTTCCTCGTGTTTATAATGGGACACAATCAGAATGAAAGGAGAGCTCATGGCCAGTCAGGCCACCTTGTATGGACTGGAGGTGTCCTCTTGGCCACTCCTGAGGCCGCCTGAGGTAACTACAGAGCGGCAGTCACCACAGTGGGCTCCGTTTTCTTCCTGCCTTTTCTCCTGTTGTCCCACCGAGAGCCTGCTCCCTCCTTCTTTCCCGCTTTCCCTTCTCTTTCTTTCCTCTGCCCTGTTCTTCTTCACCCTCACCTCTTATTACGCATATGCCCTTGGCAGGTTGGGCACCTCTTGGAGTCTCAGTTTGCAGATCTGTGAGATGGGGATAATGCATCCTTTATAAGGTCCTTATAAGGTCCCTGAGACAAAAACTAAAACTGATCTGCCATATTCCATGTCCTCATCCTGTGCTAAATGTTTTAGCCCATGTAATCCTTACAGTCACTCTGTGAACTAAAATCTATTATTATCTCCAATTTAGAGATGAGGAAACTGAGGCTGAGAAAATTGAGTGACTTCCATGTATCTAGGAAGTGGGGGGGAACAGGATTGAACCCAGTTCTGTCTATGCTGAGTCTGTGCTCTTACAACATCAGGCCCATGGAGTGCCCGGCATAGTCTCTGATCCGGGGTGCAGGAGCTCTTCCAATTCGGCAGATGCAAAGCGTTTAGCTCTGGAGTCAGACTGTCCGGCCTCCAATCCCAGACTCACTCACTGGGTGACGTGGGCAAGGCACGGAACTCGGCCTTAGCTTCCTCGTCAGTAAAATGAGTATGGTAATAATGCTTCTCTCAGAGGGCTGTCGGAAAGATTAAATGACTCGTTGTAAGTAAAGCACTTTGCATAGTGCCTGCTCCTCCTTAAATCTCAATAAATATTAGCCCCTTGTTTATTCCCTTCCTATTTCTCTCCTTCCTTCTCTTTTTTCCTTCTCTCTCTCTTCCTAAGCCCAATTAGTGACCCTGAAGGCCTTGATTAACCCCATTCCTAACTCCTGGGTTTATACCCCTCTCTTCAACCATGCCACCTTTCTCTCTCTTTTTTAATATCACGAGGCATTTTCCTTCCCGTCTGGAAACTTCCGTAGCAAACACTACCTGCAGGAGAGAGGAGAACCACGAGGACAAACACATGTTGCCTAATGACCTGTTCTTGACGGCTGTGGGGAAAGGGCCTGGGGCAGGAGGCAAAATGGTGGAGGCTCAAAACAAGAACAGCAACGCCAGCAATTTGTGGAGGCTGTGGAGGAAAGGGCGTGTTCTACCCATCAGTGATGGGGTCTGGGTGTGTGCTGTCTGCCCTCTTGCTGCTGGGGAGCCCAGTGGCGATTTCTGCTAAGGTCACAGCTTGGACCCAGTATCTCTCAGACCTTTCCTTTCTAGCCCAGATGTGGGGCTTCTATGAGAAGTCCTTTTAAGGGGCAGTGGTAGGGCTGAGTGACAAGGGACCTGGCTGCGATGTTCCACTGCACTGATCCCGCAGGCCACCTGCAGTGCTAGTGGCCAGAGCCAAAGGAGGCAATGATACCCACTTCCATACTTCTTCTGTTTTTTAATCAATGGATAATATAATTCTCACCTATTTTTTTTTTGACTGAACTGTTTGAGAACCTCTGTGTGCAGGCAGTGAGCATGCCTGGGTACAGCTGGGAAGCTAACTCCTAAGACAGCAGTACAGGCATTTTGACTAACACCACTAGCGCTGTGGGGGTTTTGAATGCCTGAGAGTTTTAAACTGCATTTTCCCTCTTTTAGTTATAACTTAGAGACAAGTCCTATGAGGGGTATCTATTTGACATATAAGTTAATGAGCAGCCAAAAAAAAAGGTAGTGATTCTTCAGATTTGCTTCAATATCTGCTTCCTCAGATCACTCTGTCACATTCACCTAATAGAACTATTGATAGGACATAAAATACCTACACCCCTCCAAAATCCAATGTACAAACGAGAAAAGATGGTGCTGATTCTGCCCCTTGTGGTTGTTCATTTATTGGAAGTCCGGACGGCTCTTGCTCACAGTGTGTGATTTGCGGAGAAGGGCTTGCAAAGAGCAACCCGAAACCTCTCTTACCTCATCATTTGAAGAAAACACTAACATTTTGTATGTATTTTAAAAAAAACAGCGAATTTTGTTAAGTGTATTAATTAGGTCTTGAAATTAGGTTTTGGATGCCAGAACACATAGTAATACATCAACTTCTGTTTTAAAACTATATATGTGTATATGCATATACAAGTGCCTATAAATAGTTTTTCTTGCTCAAATAAATAAAAATCAACAACTTATGGCAATTGTTAGGGACAAGTGGATATGTGAGATCACATTTAAAAGGTGTTTACGGAACCGTTTTAATGATATACTGATCTAAAGTAAAAATATTGTTTCCCTATAAATTACTCTATGCGGGTGCAGGCCAGGTGCCCGGCAAGATCCTGATGGGTGGGGGAACACTATGAGGTTATTCTTGAATGTGAATGGTTGTGGCAAAAGTCACCAGGCAGAGGCAGGGGTTGCTCTTCAGGTTGGCTGTCCTGCTCTCTTTCCATGTGCCATGAGCAGTTCCTTGGCTTTTTTGGTCCCGAGGAACTCTGCTGAGGGCTTGGGCAGGAGGGGACCTTTTCTCTGTCAGGGCCCAGCATTTTATGTATACAAACTCCCTGTCCGTCCAGCATGGTGGTTAGGGCATGGATTTTGGAGACAGATAGATGAGGCTTGGCATCCTGCGACCAGTCCACTTCCTGTTTTTATCCCTGGGGCCCTTCGTTCTCTTTGAAGATAATGGCAGTACATGTTTCAAGGGATTGCCCTGAGGACTGAAGGAATAACGCATGTACAGGCCTGGTATAAAACAGATGTTCATTAAATTATTTTTGGTTGTCACTGCAGCCCCAGGAGGCAAATATTCTCCCTTGACCAACCACAAAATGAGGCTTAGTAAGATTAAGTATTCATCCAGATTATTATTAAACTATGTAGATTAATTATTAAACTAGATTAAGTATTCATCTGTGCTAGGCCTAGATTCAAGTCAGGGCCTCCAAAGCTCTTGAGTTTTCCCCTGATGCAGCACTGAAAGCTTGTGAGGGGGTCCCAGGATTTCTCTGTTCTCTGAAGCACAGATTCATTGATTCCTTCCGCCAACAGTCATCAAGCGCCTACAAAGCAGAAGGGGTATGGCTGCAAGCACAGATACAAATCCCAGCCCTTGTGAAGCTTACATTCTGGTATAGGGAGTCGATAAGACAAAGAGGTAAAATGTGTATTAGATTAGGCAGTGATAAATTCTGAAGAGAAAGAAGGCAGGAAGTGGGCTGCGTGAATGTGGGTGCACTTGTGTGTATGTCGGAGGGGAGGGTTGTCACTGACTTTTAGATTGAATGGCCAGCAAAGTCTAAGTAAATGAAACAGAGATATACAAGTAGAGGGATACAGGAGGTGGGGAAGCAAGTCCCTGGGGTTTCTCAGGGAAAGCCTTCCAGGCAGAGGGATTAGCAGGGCAGACGCCCTGAGGTGGGAGCTGGCCAGCCCTCGAGGACAGAAGAGAAGCCCTTGGGGGAAGGTCTCTGTGCCTGCAAACAGCTTCACCCTGTGATCAGACTGAGAACCAGCCTTCTTCCCCCAGGCATTGTTGTCTGAAACTTGGACTTCCCTTTTAGCAGCCACCGTCCCTTGGTTGGGTCACTAGGGTCCGCGTTGCAGCAACTCTGGGGAGCAGGGCCGGCTTGGTGGCGTTCTGACTTGTGTAACAGCAGGGACCGCCTTGGTGACTCAGCAGGGCTCTGTGCATGAAAATCAACCCAGGGATGACCAGCTCCAGCCCCTCCCAGGTCCCTCGGATCCTCCACAGGGTGAACACAGGGCCATTTCTCTGAGCCTGACCTTGATATCAGCTCACTGGCTGGACTCCTAGAGCTTTGAGCCATTGCTTAATCCCAGAGTAGGGATCTTCCATCTTGATTTTGCTTCTCTGGAAAAATGAGAACCCGCTGAAGGCAACCGACAAGAACACGGACTTTGGAATGGAGTATTGTTTAAGTGCTTACTCTGGCATTTATGAGTTATTTAGCCTTGAGCATGTTATTAACCTGCAAAATGAGGACATTAGTAATTACATCTGAGAATGAGTTCAAGTGTAGTGACAGAGTAATGTTCCTAGCGTAATACCAGCGCTTAATAGCAGCTCAATAAACAGTCACTCTGATTACTTTACCCCCTCAAGCACTCCCTTGCTAGTGTGAACAGCCACTCCACTATGTCCAATTCCTAATCCTTATCCAAACATTGATAGAACTGTGGTCCCTGTGCATCCAGAATCGCAACTGAAAATGGGCAGCATGATCTCCGTATGCAAAGTAAACACGCACTGGAGGAACCAGGCTGGGAGTGGGGGTGGAGCCATTGCAGGTAAGCCAGTCAAATTCAGTCAACTTCTGATTACCTACCCTGATCTTATCCAGGAGGGCCGGGCATCTTTCCCACTTGGACCTGGACTGTGTTAGTCTCCTTGCGCCGTTCCTTAGGCTCATCATTTACAGATGGATTCCGGTGAATGGAATGAATGGAAGCCTGTTTGAATGCAGCGAGAGAGATCACTATTTCCAGAAAATCTACACTGCATGTGTTTTAAGAATGCAGTTTCACTATCTCCTAATGGTTTGATTTGCTTATCCAGATTTTTCCTATTTTGATATGTGTATTTTTGTTTACAGAATCATTTGCTCTTTATCCAATACTTCTCTGGATATCTATGGACTCACAGATTCAAAGGATTTTCACTAGAGTTTTACTCTTCTCATATATGTGGGGCTTGTAGTGGGTGAAAAGATGGTCATTGGCCTGAGATTAAATTTTTCTAGGGGGAACCCCCCTTGGGACAATGGAGGTCACTGAGTTAGTGCCAGTCACAAGCAACTGAAGGGTCTGTCTCCAGCTGCCTTCCCCTACATCCCCTTCTGTAAAGCACCTCTGGTCAGTGTAGCCAAAGCAATTACTCAGCTCTGGGGTTTTAAAAAATCAACTGATTTTTAATTACACAATTTCTACCCAGATATATTCTTCTAGTAAACAATTAAAATGATACCGACAAGGCTTAAGGCAGTTTCCCTCTTTTTGTATTTCAGTTTTTAAAAAATAATGGATTTTGAACATATAAAAAAATATTATTCTATTGTTATATCATAGTTTGTCCTTTAATCACCTCCCTATGATCCTCAATTTGGTGTGTATTATTTAAGACCTTTTCCTATGATGTGTGTGTAATACATATATGTATTCATATGAGTATTATATTAACATAGGTATTCAAACCACATACATATATGCAATATGTGAATATATACATATTATTAACATATGCAATTAATACCTCTATTACTTATGCAGGATTATATTCTATGGAGGGTGTTTTCCAATTGAATCATTTTGCCCCTTGCTTTTTCACTCAACAATATGTAGTTCTTGGAGATCTACCTTTTCATTTGTAACTGTGTTTCCTAGTGATAAGTTTATTTGGCTGGTCTCCTACAGATGGGTATTTAGGGTGGTTCAGTTTTTCACTCTGGGAGACAATGTTGCAGTGAAACCCATAACTGCATCCTTGTGCACATGGGCCTGCCTTTTTAGGAGATTGATTTTAAGAAGTGTCATGAGGCATATCCAATTTAAATGTAATAGATACTGCCAAATCGCCCTTCCAGGTGCCAATTTTAATATCAAAAGTGCATGAGAATACTTTAAAACTTTTATATTATTAAACTAAGAATTTTGTCAAAAGTTTGTGGTACTTCAATTTTGTTTTAATTTGCATCTCTCTGAATACTGATAGAGTGGAATATCTTTTCATGCCTTTAGTGGCCACTTGATAATTCTTCTTCAGTGAATTTCTTACTGAAATTCTTCCCATAGCTTTTTCATTTGGGTTGGTTATCTCTTTTATGCTAATTTGTAAGAGTTTTGGAAATATATTCTTGATATTAATTCTTTGTTTCTCATAGGTTGTTGCTAATTTTTTTAACTTTATGATATCTTTTTATACATAAAGCATTTGTATTTTTGATGTCGACAAATCAATTAAATTTTCTCTTTCTAGGATTTACTTTTTGAATCAAGTTTCAATAGACATTCCAAACCCCATGGTAATATACATTTTTTATCACTTTTATTTTAATACACATAGACATATATGTATCACAAGGAATTTGCTATTGGACATAAAATTTGTTTTTCAGAACAGGTGAGGTAGGGCTCAAATATATATATTTCTTTTTGTTTTTGATTGAATATTGTAAAGCAACTCACAGAAAAATAATTTCATTCCCTGTAAGTACTTCAATATATATTTCTAACTGACCAGACTTTTTAAAAAATGTAACTACAAATAATAATTGTATCTGACTAAACTAGCAAAAATTTGTCAGCATCATCTATGACACAGGTCAGACTAAATTTTCCTTGATTGTTTAAAGACACATTTTTCATATTTGTTTGAATTGGATCTAAACAAATTAGTAGGTATGTTTCTTGATTTCTTCTAATCTATATCAGTTCTCCCTCCCCTCAACATTTTTATATTTTTATGAATAAGAAGACAATATTTTATTAGTGATTTTCTATATTCTACATTTTGGATTTTTTCACATCATAACTAATTGCTAGGTTCTTTTGGTTGCATGTTTGTTTTGTTCTTGAGATCCTGAGTTTTTCTTTAAAGGCAATATTTTTAGAGAAGCTTTGGCAAAATCAGGAAGAGAAGAAGAGATTTCCTATATACCTGGTGGCCTGGGACATGCACAGCCTCCCCCATCATCAGCATCTCCCACCAGAGTGGCACATTTGTTACAATCAATGAATCTTTATTGGAAGATCATAATAACTCAAAGTCCATAGCTTGCATTAGGGTTCACTCATGGTGTTGTACAGTCTATGGGTTTGGATAAATGTATTATGACATGTATCCATCGTTATCTCTTCACTTTTTTATGTCATTAATGTGGTGAAAAAAACTGGCCATTTGTTCTGAAGACTTTCCCGTATTCAAGATGTGTTTGCCTCCTCACAATGTCATTTAAAGTCCCTGTATATCCTGAAAACGGGTCGTTCAGGCTAAAGCCTTCATTAGATTCAGGTTCAAATGTTTTGGGAAACATAGTTGTGATATTTTTTAATGGGATAACTGGTATATATGAAAGCTACTATATTTTTGTTCCTTTTTGTTTTGTTTATATCTTAATTTTGTATTTGGCCATCTTGCTAAATTCTCCAATCATTTCTAATAGTCTCTCAGTTAATTTTCTTGTATTTTCTAGACAAATCATTATCTCATCTGTTAATAATGGCAGATTTATCTTTTTCTCCCAGTGTATATACATTTTATATATTACTGCATTGGTCAGGGCCTCCTATAAAATGTTGAAGAGTAGAGGTGATACTTAGTTTTTACCAGCTTTAATGAGATGAGAA
Organism: Manis javanica; assembly: GCF_040802235.1. Taxonomy (NCBI): domain Eukaryota; kingdom Metazoa; phylum Chordata; class Mammalia; order Pholidota; family Manidae; genus Manis; species Manis javanica. Next base: position 96,626,625 of record NC_133166.1, on the reverse strand, counting down.
TGCTTTACTACTTTACAAAAATGTATCATGTTTATTATATTTTTTTTGGTTAATGCCCTTTAACAAGTGTATAAAGTTTTGTATTCTGAAACTAGCTGTGTTGGTTTTCTAGGAATTTATTTAAAAATCATGAATGGATTTTGAATTTATCAAAAGCTGCTGTACATTAACTATTGAATTCTTACCAGCAATGTGCCAGGATTCCTGTTTCTCTATATCCTCCCCAACTCTTGTTATTTTCTATTGTTTCAATGATAGCCATCCTAGTAGATCTGAAGCAGTATCTCACTGTAGTTTTAATTTGCATTTCCCTAGTGACTAGTGATACTGCATATCTTTTCATGCATTTATTGGCTATTTGTATATCTTTTTTGGAGACATGCCTATTGAAGTTATTTGCCCATTTTTCTTTTGGATTGTTTGTATTTCTGTTGTTGAGTACTAGAGGTTCTTTTGTATATTTGGATTTTCTCCCATTTTGTGAGTTGTCTTTCTACTCTTTTTTTTTTACAAGACGTTAGTTCTACCGATTAAGTGATATGGCAGTACCCAAAGACTTCTTTTTTAATAATTATTTTTTATAGAAGAATAATTGATATACAATATTATATTAGTTTCAGGTGTACAACACAGTGATTTGATAATTATACGCATTACTAAAAGCTCACTCCAACAACTGTAGTTACCGTCTGTCAGTCTTTTCATTCTCTTGATCATGTCCTTTGACACACAAAAGCTTTCAATTTTGATGAAGTCCAAGTTATCTGTTTCTTTTTTTGTTGCCTATGTTTTTGGTGCCTATCCAACAAATCATTGCTAAATCCAGTGTCATTACTAGTGTCATTAGAACTGTTCTAAGATAATTTTAGCTCTCATATTTAGGTCTTTGATGGTCCATTCTGAGTTAACTTTTGGTGTGAGGCAAAGGACAAATTTCATTCTTTCACATATGGATATCTAGTTTTTCCAATACGATTTATTGAAAAGTCTCTCCTTTCCCCATTGAGTGGCTTTATGGGCTGAATTGTGTCCCCCCATTCATATGTTGAAATCCTAACACTCAGTATCTCAGAATGAATTCATATTGTATTTGGACATAGGGCCCTTAAGGAGATAATTAAGGTTAAAAAGGTCATACAGATGAACCCTAAACCATATAACTGTATTGGGAGGGTCTTCAAAGAACTGATTAGATTAAAATGAGGCAGATAGGGTCAGGCCCTAATATGACTGATGTCCTTATAAGAAAAAAAAGAGACATTAGTGATATGTTCTTACAGAAAAAAGGCCATGTGAGGACACAGCAAGAATATGGTAATTTGCAGGCCAAAGAGAGAGGCCTCAGGGAATCAAATCAAATTTAATAATATTAAATCTTCTAGTCTATGAGCCTAGGATGTCTATCTATTTCATCCATACTGTTATTACCAAGAGTGATTATCAAATTTATGAAGGATTTAGTTCTAGGAGTTTTTATTTGTTTTTACATTAAACATTTGATACACCTAAATATAGATACAACATAAAAGACTACACAAATAGATACACACACACATATATGTATGTACATATATACATACATACACACACATACACACATATGTATTTCACCTCACTACTTATTGAAATACACTTATTTCTCATGGATTCATTTTTCTTCTTACTGGAATACATCTTTATTTCAAAGAGTCTAGTTTGGTTGGACATAAAATTCTAGGTTTTGTTTTTCCACTGAACATTTATAAAGGTATTGCTTGTTTTCTTACATCCAAAGTAGCTGATGAGGGCTCATGTCAATCTGAGTTTCTTTCCTTTGTAGGTAATCCTTTTTTTTCTCCCTAGAAAAATTTGGGATTTTCTCTTTGGTGTTCTGGAATTTTGCTACCATGTATCTAGATAGAGTGGGCTGACAGAGGAGGGGTACAGGCCAGGGTATGTGAGGATTCAAGCCCAAGGATGCCTTGGCTACTCTCAGGATCCGTCTCTTCTGAGAGATGTGCCTCCCCTCTTCTTTAGGGAACAGCGATGTTCTGCATAATCCCATGTACTTTCTGTCTTTCAGGGATTCCACACAATTTCTGGTTGAGTGGCATGGGGGGTGGTCTTCTTGTTTTAAAGCTTGATTGTAGAATTATTTCATTTTAAATTGAATTCTCAAATTTAAGAGCTGAAACAAAACTTTTGGAAGGAAACAGATTATCTTTACAATTTTAGGCTAAGCAAGATTTCTTAAATAAGACGCAAAAAGCATAAGCCATAAAAGAAAAAAAATTGATAAATTTTACTCCATGAAAATGGAAATCTTGTTCTTCAGAAGGCACTCTCAAGAAGAGACAAGCCACAGACTGGGAGAAGATATTTGCAAAACACGTAGTGGACAGAGGGTTTGTTAACAGAATATGTAAAGAGCTCTTACAGCGCAATAATTAGAACAAAAAAAATCCTTTTTTTTTTAAGTGGGGAAAAGATGTGAAACAGGCTCTTTAAAGAAAGGAGTATGGATGGAAAACAGACCATGAAAAGATGTTCAGCGCCATTAGAATTAGGGAAGCACAAATTAAAACTACAATGAGATATCACTACACATCCACTGGAAAGGCTTAAATAAAAAAGTGCTGTTGAGGATCTGGAACAACTGGAATTCTCATTCACTGCTGATAACAGAAACTCATACAACCACTTTGAAAAACAGTTTGGCAATTTCTAATAAAGTAAAACATACACTTACTATGCAATCTAGAAATCTTGTTCCTAGGGCATTTTCCCTGAAGAAATGAAAAACTATGTCCATTCTTGATCTGTTTATGAGTGTTTGTAGCTATTTTATTTATAATTGTGCAAAATTGGAAATGATACACATGTCCATCGATTGGTGAATGGATGAACAAATTTTGACGCTTCCATATGATGACATACTACTGAGGAAAAAACTGATACACACAACATGGAAGAATTTCAAACACATTATCCGAAGTGAAATAAAAGCTGGACAGAAAAGGTTCACATTGTATAATTCTTACCAAATGACATGTTGGAAAAGGCAAAACTAAGGACAGAAATCAGACTTGTGGTTGCTAGTGGCTGACAGTTGAGGGGAGGGGATGGGCTGCAAAGAGACACAAGGGAACTTTTGAGGGCGATGGGAATGTTTCATATCTTTATTGTGGTGGGATTACATGACTGTATACCTTTGCCAAAAATCATAAGCTCTACACTTATAAAATGGGTAAGATTTTTATATGTAAGTTATGCCTCAATGAATTCTGACAAAAAATTTGCTTTCCCTGTGGTTTGTAGGACTTGAACCAAGAGAGAGAGTGGGGGCTTGTGCTCAGTTGGTCATCTTGAAACAACACTCAACACAAGATTTTGAAACAGCAGAAAGAGGCCTAAGTCTTAACTCCATTTTCAGAAGCCTCACACAGTGTCCCCATCAGAGACACTTGTATCAGTAGGATTATGAACTCTGTGAACGCCAGGACTAGGGTGACCAACTGTCCTGGTTTGCTCAGGACTGAGGAGGTCTTTCCTGGGATACAAGACTCAGTGCTAAAACCAAAATTCCTGGGCCCGTCAGAAGCAGTTGACCACCCTAACCCAGCACTGATTCGGTTCCTCTGTAATCCTCCTACCGTACCTAGCATGGGAATGGGCGTGAATTTGTTGATGGAGGTGTTTGAAGGGGAGTTCGATCTGCTAGTAACCAGGCTTTGGGTGCCACACAAGCTCTGTGGCCCCAAAGGTCACCCTGAGTCAGGACCAACCTTGGCAAACCCCCAATTCCTGCCTACTGTTAAAAAACCACCCAAAGGGCTCAGTTTTGGGTCCTGTGCCAGCCCTGAGACATTGCCTCTGTTGGCATGTAACCTAACTTCTTGGCAGTCCAGTTTCTTCATTTGTTAAAACAAAGATCGCAATATCTCCCTTTTGATGAAGGGGCTAGAAGCTAGTACGGTTAAGGGTTCACCACGAAGACTGTAAGGGTTAGGTTTGCTGCATCTTATTTAGTCTTTGGAGAAAGGCATGTTTATGGGCATAGCTACAGAGGCTCAGGGAAGCTAAGTATCTTGCCCAAAGTTCACACAAAGCAAATTGGAACCCAAACCCAAGTCCTGCTCATTCCAAGCTCGGATACTGAGGCACTGGCAGTGATCCAGGCTAACTTACGCAAGTGGGTAGAAGGCACCCAAATGTTAGTTTCCTTCTGCCTCTTCTTCCTCCTCCCTTTCCCCAAAGTGGACAGCAATTTTTCTCCCCACAGGTGAATCTATCAGCCAACGAGTCAAGTTCACTGTAACTTAGTAGGAACTGGGTGGGGAAAGATGCACTTTTCCAGGGTAGGAAAGAGTGGAAATGCTGGGCTGGGAGACAGAGGGGCCTGAGGGGGGCTGCACCCTGCTGAGGTGCTGGTTTTCTTGTCTGGCCCATGACCTTTCAAGAAGCTCCCTCCTGTCTGGTCTCCTCTGCCCTTTCAGGATACCTGGCCTGGGATTAGCCTGTGGTTGGTGAGAGAGTGAACTCAGCTGCCCTTGGCTCAGCCTGGCACTCCCCCTGAGGCCCTGCAGCCTCATGAGCTGGCTTGTGCCTGGCAAGGCCACTAGAGCAGCGTCTGGGAGATCAGCAGCTGGCAAGAATCCCACAGCCCAGCACATGAGAAGGCAGGAAAGAATCCTGACCTCCTGAGCACCTGGGCATGGGACATGCTGCCTCGTCAGCTGTGATTTCTCTCCCGCCTTCCTTGGCAAAGCTAAGTCATTAGGGGCATCTCGGCAGCAAAGTAAAAATTATTTTAGCCTCCCTCTGCAATGAAAGTCCAGCTGAGTTGGGCAGGGAGGGGTCCTTGAAAGGTATTTCCATCTTGGCTTCACTTATTAGGTTAGAAGAAATGGACTTTTTGTTCTTACTGGTAGGTTATTAAAACCCTCAAGGAATGTACAGAAGGCAAATTTAGTTTAAGGAGCCCAGTAGGCCAAGGAGATGCTGAATAAATAGTGCGGCTGTTTGGATAGCTGGCATGTTGGTGAGAGGAAGCTTTTGGCTGAGGGCTGCCCCAGGACCAAGCATCGCGGCCCCCAGGGCCTCTGGGGGATCCTTCCTGAGAAGGTCTGCAGGCTGTTACCACTGCTCACCACGCAGTCCCATCCGCTCCCCTCTCGGTGGCTCCCTGGCTACCATGGGAGGAAATGAGAGGTTCACTGGCCTCTCAGCCCTCAGACTTGGTCTCTTCAGTCTGAGGAGCGCAGAGGGAGGGGTAAGACTGGATGGGGGTGGAGGGGGCATGCAGGATGCCACAGCCAGCACCCTGATGCTCTCAGGAGCCGAGGCCGCAGCAGAACGGAGCAGGCTCCTGGGGGAGGCTTGGAGGGAGGAGGCAGGCTGCGACCTGTCACTGTAAATGACTTGACTGAGCTGATTACCCATAATTACAGCCCCATGTGGTGTTGAGTCTTGTCAAAATCAGAGACCTCCTTAGTCCCAGAACTCCCTGCCCCTTCTAAATGGGACAGGCCTTTCTAGAAAACAAATCCTCACACATCTCCACACTAAACCCCACAAAGGCAAGGCTCCCCTTTCTAGAAAAAGTGCTCTCCTTCCTGGAGCCTAGGGGAGCTTTGCAAACAAACACAATCACGAGCATGTCAGCCCTCCTCCAGATCTTTAGCAAGACTGGAAAGCCCTGCTGATCTGGCTCCTGCCCACCTCTCAGCCCCATCAAACAGCCGTGACCTCCACACCTAGCCATTAAATTAATGCGCCAAATAGCACTGAATGCCTGACACATGCTAAGTGTTGTTTAGGCATTGAGGATGTCCTCGTGAGACAAATACAGTCCCTGCCTTTGTGGCACTTACATTCCAGTAGCAGGAGACAGGTAAAATGTATAGCAAGTCAGTTGGCAGTTAAGTGTTAAGGAGAGGAACAAAACAGGGAAGGGAGAAGGGGATCCTATTTTATGAGGATGATCAGGAAATCCTCACTGATGATATGCCATTTGCACAAAAGCCTAAAAGAAGAGAAAGGGCAGTGAGACATCGGGGGGAAGAGCATGCCGGGTAGAGAGCAGCAAGCGCAGAAGTCCTGCAGCGCGAACATGCTTTCTGTGCTCAAGACCAACAAGGAAGCCCATGTGGCTGGAACAGAGTCAGGGATAGAAGGTGCCGTCAAGGAAGTGCCAGGTCTGCCCCGTGGCTTTTGCGCTGAGTATCTGATTTAGGTTTTAAATGGATCCTTTGGCTGTTTTGTTGAAAATAGAAGAAAGGAGGGCAGGGGCAGGATCACGGAGCGCACTTCCAAAGCACGCGCACTGGTCCAGGAGTTGAAGGCATATGCAAATGAATGATTATAATGATTCACTAGATCATCTAAACTGGGTAAGAAGGGAATTGGGGAGGTGGCAGGTAAGGGAAAGTGGGGCAAATCTCAGGAGACTGAAGAATTGCTGGAGTTCAGGTACCAGGGGAGTGAACTGGGAGAACAGGAGGCATGAAATTGAGAGTATGGAGTTATTGGTAATAACATATCTAGGGCATGACCCTGGGAGTGAGCAGCTGATGTGAGGTGGAGGACAAGATCACTAGAAGTGAGGAGGTCGTGGAACAGAAAGGCCAGGTGTGCCAGCTTGCCTGCTGATACCAGGCCCCCTCCCCTTCCCTGCTCTCCCCGGTACTGAAGGGGCTAGAAGCCTAGCAACTGCATTTCCCAGAATCCCCTGCCAGGAAGTGTCTGCATTGGTTTCTACAAACAAGAGGCACTTGCGGTAGACTTGCAAGTAGATTATAAAAGAAGCAGAAATAACTTTGTTTCTCTCTTAGGGCAGTGGTGGACAAATACATGAGCTTTAGCTTCTATTGCAGATGGAAGATTTGCAGAGACCTCTGGGTGCTTTTTGTCACATCACCTGTCTTCCTGATGGAGTCAGATCGCTGTGGGAAGTTTCCTGTGCTGCTTGTAACTTCCTAACTCTGACAACTGGCACCAATTTGAATTCTAGTGTCAGATTTCTTGCCTTGTGCTTTCAGCACTTCCGATTTTTAAAAACATTAAATTCCCTATTTGAATACCTTTGCACTTGAAATACCTGGAGGGGTTTCTGGTTGCTATCTTTCTTTGTTGTTTTTGTTTTTGTTTTAATGTACCAGATTCCTCCCATCAAAGGGCTTTACTACCTACTGCCACCCTATTGGAAATGCTCTGCTTCCGTGCCCCACTCCTTGCCTAGTTATCCTTCAGCTCCGAGTTCAGTTGATCCTTCCTAATGGACATTATTCCAATTATCTATTGCTGAATAACAAACTACCCTAAAATGTGATATAAACAACAACCATCTTAGTATGATCAGGAAGTCAGACAGGGTACAGTGGCAATGGCTTGTCTCTGGTCCATATTATCTGGGGCCTCAATCAGAAAAACTTGAACATCTAGGGTTGATTTGGGTGGCTGGGGACTGGAACCACCTAGAGACGTCTTAACTCCCATATCTGGGGCCTGGACTGTGATGGCTCGAAGGCTGGGCTCAGCCAGGACTGTTGACTAGAGTGCCAGCCAGTACACGGCTTCTCCACGAGGCCTGGGCTTCCTTGCAACATAGCCGCCCCAGGGCAACTGGACCTCTTACATGGTAGCTCAGGGCCCCAGAGGTGAGAATTCCAGTAAACAAAGCAGAAGTGCGTGGCCTTTTAGGTTCCAGCCTCTAAAGTCGCAGAGTGAGACCTGCACTGGAGTCTGTTGGCTGAAGCAGGCACAAGCCACCCAGACGGAAGGGACAGGACCTGGGCTCTGCTTCTCCATGGGAGGAACGTCAAACTTGACATGTGCTTCTTTCAGTAGTACGCTTACCTTAGTTTGTATGTATTAGTTATGGTGAGATCTTGAGTCAGGGATTACAGACTCAAATAAGTGACCACCATGGCCAGACAGAGGAGTGAAGCTGGCCAGGGGTGGGATACAAATAAGTGCTAGGGAACCGAGAACGGTCACACTCTCTGAAGTAAGCATCCACTGCTTGGTTCCGCCTAATTGTTGTCCCAAGGGAAGGCATGCCCAATACTGCCAAAGCTCCCAATTTTTCAAGAGGGTCCAGAACTAAGGATGTTCATGTAAAATATTCCAATTTTTAAAAGGCTGTGTAGGCCAGCTGCCTGGCACAGAGTAAGTTCAATAAATAATTGTGGAAGAAATAGGAAAGTATTTTGAGGTCCTCTCTCATACCTACTCCATGCCTGCTGCCATTCCTATCTGGGTTTCTTCTGACACAGAGGAAAAGGAAACATACATCATAGTGTGAGGAGTGTGGGTGGGCACTCCCACCCCCGGGTCCGGAAGCTACAGGAGAGGACAGAGTGAGACAAGGAAACTAGACTCCTACGTCTGGCCAGACATCCAGGCGGATCCACACAGCTGCTCAAATGGCAGGGCATGAGCCCTACTTTGCTTTATTTTTCTTCTAAATGCTTAAAATGATCTGAGATATGTAATTGATTGTCTGATTCTCCCACACAACAAGTCTCGTTTGTTTCATTTGCTCTGTACCCGGAGGCCTAGAGAAGTGTCTGCCATAGAAGGGCTCAGCGATTCTTCCTGAAGCAATGTCCGGTGATTATCACAGATGAGGGTTGGGGCCAATCACCTTGCAAATCTCAAGGTAGTGAAGAAGCTGGGATTAAAACACACACACACATACACAATTCAGTGCAAAAATATGACTTCAAAACGCTTTGGTATAGAAGTCATTCCTTGACACACTCAAAAGCCATGTTTTTGAAAATTCCTGTGCAATTTAAAACTGCATTCGTCAATATCAGTTTCCCTATATCATAGGAAAGAAAGGGATTAAGGGATTTTGGTAATCCTTGGGAGACATGACAAACTTCATGAGTCTATTTTCAGACAAAACTGTGAGTTTTTAAATATGTGATTTAAATGCAGAGCCTGCGGATGGAGAGCTGAGGAGCAGCGTCTTGGAAGCCAGGACGCCAGGTAGGGGTGGAAGGGCGGCATCCCTAACCTTCCCTGGAAGTTCTTAGCAGCAGAGACTGCTCTGTTTTTCCCTTTTTCATTTGAAAGGCCTTTGGAAGAGTTGATGTTCTCCCGGGGGAGCTCTCCTAGTTCGGCTAGCTGGATGGGGGTCAGAAGTCTTAGTGTAACGAAAGTATGGGGACCGGGGCAGTAAGCAGAGACACCACACAAAGGCACCTCTAGCAACGCTGGCCTCAGTATGCAGCCGCTCACGGGTGACCAGCCACCCTCCTGCACTGCCCACTGGTGCAGAGATACTGGGGATGCAGAGCCAGAAATATGATGTGACATCATCGCCAAGAGTAGGTTGATAAAAGGTCTGGGGAGAGAAAGCCAGCCCTATGGAGAGGCACGCATATCCTTCTAGTCCCTTTTCTATGGACCTGAGATTTGAGCCAGCATTGCCTGACCCCCAAGCCCTTTCTCTCTCCATGGGTTTTGCAGATAAGCCTTAAGTCTTTTACAACAACAGTTGTTATTTCTCCCTAATAAATGCCATTCATTTCTCAAACAGCAAGAAGTGAGGACAGTTTCTGAGAGTCCCCCCACCTGGCCCCAAGTCACACACACTGTGGCATCTGTCTGCTTGGCTTCCAAGGCAGAGTTCCAGAGCAATTCTGGGTTGTAACCCTTTATCTTGACTCTGTCCTTTAAGAGGAGTCCTCTCCCTTCCCCCACCGGCCATGGGACAGGGCAGCAGGCTGCATCTCTAACAGTGCCGGGCACATAGTGGATGCTCATGAAGTGGGTGCTTGGGAGAGTAGTAGCCATTATTCAGCACCCGCTGGGTGTAGGCTGCAGTGCTGGAAAACAATCTCTTTTGACTCTTACAATAACCCTGAAAGGCAGCAGCATTTCCCTCCATCCGGATGAGGAAATTACGGTTTGGGAAGCAGACTTATCCATACTCACAAAGCTGGTTAGCAGCGGAGCTATGGTTTAGATAGAATCCGTCTGCCTCTGTCACAGTTGCTGTGGTATAAAGCACTGTGGGGGCGTACGTGTGTGTGGGTGGGCGAGGGTGGCAATATTTAGATACCTGTTCCCGGTATGGAGGCGTCCAGATCAAAGCAGGCACCCTCTGATCTGAACGTGAGCAGAAGGCAGGAAGCTGCTTCCCCTGGTGGGAAGGTGTTTGCAGAAGTTGTTGGGAGTTAATGAGAGGAAACAGGTTGGGGCGGTAGGTGGGGCGCTCTGCAGGCTCAGAAGTGGCATGGGCAAGCTGGGTGACAGGCTCAGCTGGGCCCCTGGGGTTTGGGACAGGAGGGTGATGAGGGAGGGGCCATGGGCAGAGGTCACATCAAAGTATTGGGCCCATCAGAGCTCAGCCCAGCCTGGGCAGCTGTGTTTAGCTGGTCCAGCCAAATTTGCCCCATCAGCGTCCTAGCTTTCTGAGGCCTTCCTGTCCCTGTTCCTAAGTCACCAGGCTAAGAAAATGCAGCCTTCCACCCAGCCAGGGCCCCAGATAGAGAGCCTTGTGAAGTTCCAGCACGCAGAGAAGTGAAAGAAGAGAGAGGAATGACCTGTTCATTCAGTCATCCCACGTTTATTGAGCACCTACTATATGCTAGGTACCATCACAGGTGCTTGGATATAACAGGGAACTGCAAACAGAGACCCCTGCCCTCAGGTGGCTTCTGCTGGGGGAGGGGGCCAGGGGGAGATGATACATCATAACAATAGGAAGTGAGGAAATTAGGTCACGAAATGGAGTGACCTAATCCTGTCCTGTGAAATAAAGACAGATGGAGCAGCGAATAGGGCTGGGAGTATATATGCACCTGGTGCGGACCCAGCAGGGAACCAGGGGAGTGGGGCGTTAGCCGTGGCATCCCAGGGGGAGAGTGTTCCCAGAAGAGGGAATGGCCGGTACGAGTGCTGAGGCAGGAGGGCACAGGCATGTGTGGGGGGAGCAGGAAGAGACCGGATGGGGGTGGTCCCAGGGGCCACAGGTGGAGGCCGCGTCTGAGCTGCCTGCAGGAAGAAGGTGGGACCAGAGGCCAGAGGGAGCTGTGGGGCACTCAGCTGAGAGACAGGGGGGCTTGGCACGAAAGTCAGGACTGCAGGAGGAAGGTCTGGGCTCGACTGCCTGAGGTGTCATCCTACAGGTGGTGTTTAAGGTCATGAGACTGAGCGAGATCATGCCGAACGTGAGGGCAGGCAGGGGAAGGGACAAGGGCTGGGCCGTGGCGACTCTGGTGCTGAGAAGGAACCAGAGAGGAACGCCTGCTGCCCCTGAGGCCCGCGGGGCTGCAACCTCGGGGAGGCGAGCGCGACCGACTCTGTCACGTGGTGCTGCTCGTGTCTTCCCTCTTCTGCTGCCCCCCAAGCTGCTGTTCCCCTCCCTGCACAACAAGGCTTACACACCCACTCCCAAAAGTGAAGGAATAGACAGAAGCCTAGGGTCTTTTGACAGCTCTTAACAAACGGAAATTTCTTTCTGTGGGAGAATTCATGTAATAATGGTAATAAAAATAAAATAATAGCCATGATCATGATGCTTATTTATGTCTCAGAAAAAAATATTTTAAGGCACACCCTTGTCACTGGGCAGCATTACAGTAGTTTGGGGAGGACCTGCGTGGGGGCGGGGGACCAGGGAGAGCGGCGTCCTGTGGTGGGGGAGCCTCCCACAGGGTGGGCACCTGGGCTGGGTCCACAGGGATGCGGAGATCTGGGTGGGGAGGAAGAAGGCATTTACGGGAAGGCATGGGTTTTAGAGAGGTGCAGGGGGTGCCCGTGTGCTGGGGGGACAGAGACGATGGACCAGAGGTTGGCAAGGGAGGTGGGGTGCGGTTAGATGACACAGCGACCATACTGTGTACACGAACAAGCAGGCCACCAGAGCCTGTGACAGCGCCCAGCCCTGGGCTTCAGCAGGCCCTGCGCTTTCCACAGCACCGCCCCCATCTCTCCACCTTGCGTTTGCCTGGGTAGCGCTCGGTGCCCCTCTGGGACTGTGAGCTCCATGCATGGGACCATTTGCTGCTGAGCCCCTGGCTAAGTGCCCTGTTGGAGGGAGGCACATGGGGTGCACATGGAGGCTGGGGGAGAGGGTCTCCTCAGGCCATCCAGAGGGCAGGCCCCTCAGGCACCCCCTTTTCCAGCGCCGCTCAGGTACTTGGTAACTGGGACTGGGGTGAATACATGACCCCAGGTCCGGCTGTCCTAACACCCACCTCAGTGTCTCTGGGGCCTGTCACCCATTCTTGTGAACCCAGGGTAGGAGTCTTGTGTCCAGGTGCCCAGGAGCCACACTGCTCTGGCCGCCAGCTGCAGAGCCTGGGTGTGGGAAGGCCAGGGACTCCCTGCAGAGACCCACTCCAAGCAGACATCCAAGGGAGGCAGTTTCCTCGTCCTCCCCTCCCAGCCTTGGGAGCCTCCCTGTCGCTCCCCTGCCCTGGCTTCCCTCTCTTGTGCTCAGATAAAGGAGCTATTTTTGCTCTCTGTCCTTGTGGGACCTGTCCCTCCAGTCCCCTAGGCCTGAGTGTGGTTCTCTCAGCAGGGGATTCCCGAAAGGCCCTGCCCATCAGGGGACAGTAAGGGGCCACCAGCTGCCAGGAAAGGCTAGGAGGGCAAGAAAGCAACTGACTCCGGTGGAGCCAGTAAGAAGGTGAGGGGGGAGACAGGAGAGCAGGTGTGGTGAGGGCTGGGAGTGCGCACGCTTGTGTGTGTGTGTGTGTGTGTGTGTGTGTGTGTGGAGGGGAGCAACACCGGACCTGCAGAGTCAGAGGGGGCCAAGGGCAGAGATGGGGAGAAAACAGGGGAAGCCTGAGAAAGACAGGCAGAGAGGGAGGCGAAGTGCAGGGCCCAGCAGCACCAGGCTGGGCAGGAAGTGAGAAATCCCTGAATGCCCGGCAGGCCAGAGGTGGGCCACTCAGGCAGGGCCTGGAGGACTTATCGAGGTGCCCAGAGCAAAGGGAGCCCTCAGCCCCTGCACCCAAGCACGCGTTCCATGCTCTCCTCTGGCACCCACAAGCTCGCAGTCCTGTGAAGCATCCAGGGACGGCAGGGGCACATGCAGAACCTTCCTGTTCCCCTAACCTGCCCTGGGTGGGGGTCAGGGGTGGGATTGGGCCCCCTTAGTTAGGGATCCTTGAGGTGTTAATAGGGTGCAACAAGCAAGAGGTTCTGGGGGGACAGACAAAGAAAGAGCAAGAGCAGAAGGGATGAAGGGGTCTAGAGGAAGGGGATGTAGAGGGATTTTGAACAAGTGCTGATTTTGAGAAAGGGTGAAAATAGAGATTTTTAAAACTGCAATTCCCCCTCCCCCCCCACACACACACTGGGGCACCTAAGCATTAAACAACTTTTCCTGCAGCCTGAGCTACATGGATCAGCCACACTGGGGGTTATCTGCAGCTGTGACCGTAAGAGCCAATCAGAGCAGCCATAGCAGGGGGCCCTCGGGAGCCTACAGCAGGATTTGGACGTGTCTGACCTCTACAAGGTTTGCTCCAAGTGCATGAAGGCACTGTGGAGAGGGTGTAGCCCAGGCGGGTGGGTGACCAAGACCCCAGCATTGGGGCAGAAGTGACCTGCAGCCCATCAGAGGAGGGGACAGCCCAGCCTGAAACTGTCTGAGCCCTAGGAGGGGGACTCCAAATTAAACCAGAAGACCATTTCCACAAAGACTCTGCCAACCAAGGGTAACCCTAAGGGGAGTCACATCTGCTCTCACAGGACAGAGCCTCCAACACTCAAGCTCCAAGCAATGGGCAGCAGTGGTGGTCACACTCAGTGGGGTGCACGGTGGAGCAGAACCCTGGGGGAGGTGTCTAGGGGTGGGCAGGGGATGCAGCGGGGTTGAGAGTTGGCAGGGGTTAGAGTCCTTGTGAAAGGGGGTGAGACAAAAGTAAAAGTCAGTGACATTTTATTGCGGTCCGTCTGCACTCATGGTGTGGAGCGGTCTGGGGGAGATTCAGGTACATGAAATAGGAACAATTCAAGACTGTCCATTGTTTGCACCAGACTAACACTTATTGAGCACATATTTATCCAGGCACTAGGACCACTAAAATGAAGGCAGCACAGGCTCACCCAGCCCTTAGGAATTCTCCACCCAGTGGGTAAGATGAGCATAAACCTGGGTTGTCATGTGCCATGTGTAAGTAACAAGAGTGCTGATAACAATGGCAGCATACTCAGAGCTCAAAGCCCTGGGCTGGGTTCTGAGCACTTATAACACAACTCAGCGTCCTGACTGAGGGAGGCACAGTGCAGGGGAGGCATCCGGAAAAGAGCCGCTCATGCAGCCTGGTGACCAAAGTTGGGTCCCCACTGTTCACCCCAACCCCGGGGAGAAGCTCCTCCAGAAGACAGAGCTGTATTTTCCACTGCATTCCAGAATGGGCCAGGGAGGGCACCCACACTCCCAGCAGCCCTCACTCCCACCTCCACCGGGACCAGCTGCCCTCCCAGCTGGCCAGTATCTATCTTCCCTGCTTGGGGCCAGCTGGATCAGACTTGCCTAGAGCAGAGCAGCCATGGCCCCATCTCTCCAGCCCTAGCTGGGGCCAATGCCCTCTGGGCCTCCTGAGGAAGGCAGGCCTTGGGAGGCAGGCGAGGCCACAGGGGTAGAGGCAGACAGAGGCTTTGGGGTGGTGTCGGCACAGGCAGGGAGGGGCGGGGGGACGGGTGTCCACGCCTGGGCCACTGGAGGCCTCCAGGCCTAGAGAGGAGGAGCCGGCCATCCCCTTCCCGCTCAGCTCAGAGCCGTGCCTGGGAGATAGGGCTGGCCCACTGGAGGCGGGTGTGGGGTGCAGAGGCACAGATAAGCAGGCTGTCCGGGTTTTTGTAGAGCTCGGTGCGGGAGAGCAAATGCATTCCCGAATGGTGGGCCAGCCCTTCTCCTCCCACTCCGGGCTCCATCCTGTGTCTGGAGGGGCCACAGATACCTGTGGGGACAGCCCTGCCCTCAGCAGCCCATTGCCACTCACTGGACCCAGGGAAGAGTTGCACTATTTGGGACATACTCATACTAAAAAAATATTCCCTGGGTATCTGAAATTCAGATTTAACTGGGAGTCCTGTTGACGCCCTAGCCAGGGGTGCCCGCACCAGCCGTGAGGCTGACCCTCAGAAGGCCCAGCATGGGGACCCTCCCCAGCCCAGCAAGCAGGGCTTAGGGCGCATTGGGAAGGGACTCCCAGGGTCCCAGTACTAGAATAGCATGTGGGGTCAAGGGCCTGGGTGGACACATCTTGGCCCTGCAGAGTTTTCTGGCCAGAGGAGGGTCAGATCTGGGTCCCCTAAAGCTCAGGAGCAGAGCTGGCAGTATAAGTAAGCCACGCCAGCTTCAGGTGAGAGCTCACCTCCTGCAAGGGGCATGTTGGGACCTTCACCAGATGCTCGGCACCTTTACCTGGTTCCTCAGACACCCCGTGACCGGGACTGGGACACATGCGGTAGAGCGGCCGAGAGCTGAGGCTGCCAGCTACAACACAGGATGCCCAGTTACACTGCAGTTTCACATGAGCAATGAATAGTTTTTTACTCCAAATATATCCCATGAAATATTTGGGACAGACTTATACTAAAACAAGATTTCTTGTTTATCTGAAATGCAAACTTAACCCAGTTAATTTTTGTTTGTTTGGTTGGTTTTGGTAAATCTGGCAACCCTACAGAGAGCTGGGCACTGAGGGCCCACAGATGAGGTTCAGATCCCAGCATCACCCCTTCCTGCTGTGCAGACCTCTCCAAGGTTCACGGTCCCTGTCTGCCCCCAGGGCTGGTGGGAGGACGAGATGATACAGTGTTCTGCATAAGCAGCAGTTGTTACTGTCCTGGCTGAGACCCCACTGCTGGAAGGGCCCAGGGCCCGGATGCCCCCTCTAACTCCAGGCTCAGGGTCCCCAGCCTTCTCAAGGACACTCAGCAGCCTGCTGAAATGCTCCAGATATCCCCCAACCCCCCTGGCCCATGAGGGGCCCAGGCAGGGGCACCGAGACCAAAGAGGTTTGAGAAGGGCACGCTGTGGTCCGGACAGCCTGCATTCTCTGATGCCTGGAGAGGAGCCCTGCAGGATGAAAGGGGAAAGAGAGGGGCAGACACGCACTCTGTGTCTGGTATACACCTGGCATCTTGTTATCCGGTTTCATCCTCATAGAACCGCTCCTCCCCGTCTGCCACCGGAGATGCCCGGGGAGCCACCCGGGAGAGGGCCCTTGCTGCGACAGGCTGGACCCGGTTCCTCCGCCAACTTCACAGCGTGTCCTCACGGCTTCAGGCCTCCAAGTGAGGCCTTCCTGCCCACCAAGCTTAAAATGGACATCCTCCCCCACGGCTTGGGACTCCTTCATTCCCCTTTTCTGCTTCCTATTCCCCAAACACCCTCGTCATCAAACATATTAGACAGCAAGCTTGTCTGGTTTGTGGTCTCCCTCCCCTTCCAGGCTCCAGGACAGTTTTTCCAGTCTGCTCTGTGTACTGACATATCCCCCAGGGCCTGAAACAGAGCCTTACAAGGGAATGTGAGATAAGAATGATAACAGTGATAACAGCTGGCACCAATTTTGCACCTACTTCACCCCAGAACTGCTCTAAGCACTTCATGTAAGTTCATTTACATATCCTCATCTTCACAGCACTGGCCCAGGGAGGGTGAGTGACTTGCCCAGGATCACGCAGCTAGTGGGCCAGAGTGGTGAGCTCATTGGCCTGAGTTCTGAGTTGACAATTTTTCCACACTCTGCAGGGGCGCACGACCCCAGCCGTCTGTTCCTGTTGCGTGTGTCGTGGCCTGCTGGTGGCAGCCCTCTGCTTCTCCATCGTGCTGCCTTATGAGCATCTCTGCTTGCCTACTGCTGACTTAATCTCCCTGAGGGCAGGAACACCCTCCTTCGCCTGTACTTCCTCAGTGTCCTCATGGTGGTGGCCTCCTCTCCATTTTCCTGACTGGCTTGTACAACACCCTGGGAGGTGGGAAGCACAGGTGTGACTACTCCGCCACCCGCATTTTACAAGGCAGGGAACAGGCTCAGAGAAGAGCAGTGATACGCCGCAGCAGGAAGAGCAGATAGTGACCAGACCCTGGTGGGACTCCCACCTGTTAAAACTGGGCAAAGGCAAAATATAGGCATGGGGAGAGGGTGGCGAGTTGAGGACACAGCCAGACTCTTTCAGTGGAGACCCGTGGGGGCTGCTTCTTGGGGCTAGAGTGGGTGAATGGGTGAGATGTGACTCCCAGCCTGCCATGCATGTCAGCCAGGTGTGCTTCAAAGCAAACAGGATGCAAAGCAGGGTATATTTATCCTGTGGCTGCTGCCGTGGTATCAGCCTGGGGCCCAGGATCCCCAGAGAGGAAAACCCTCTGCAGGTTTTCCTTCAGCTACGGAATGTGTTCCTTGGGGAGGGGGGCGGTGGTAGTTTGCGACAGAAACCCGAAAACTCGGGGCTCAACCGAGAAAAGGCAAGACGCTTCCCTGATCATATTCTGTGGACTCTGGATTGGTGGGGAGAGACGATGTTCATTCATTCATTTATTCACTCACTCATTCATTCATTCAACAAATACTTATTGTACTTCTACTACTCACCAAAGGACTGAGCTAAGTGCTGAGACTATAGCAGGGAAAACTATGTACCTGTCCTCACTGAACCTTCAGCTTAATGGGAGACAAACACTGAAGGGCTTTGCTGGTACTTAAATTATTTTTAGCTGTCAGTCTTCTGAAGAAGAGTTACTGGATGCTATAAGAGGGTAAAATAAGAAATCTCAGTCTGTGAGTCAAGGAAGGCTTCCTAGAGAAAGCAGTGTTCAAGCTGAGTCCCAGAGGTTCATTTGGTAACTTGCTGAGAGGTGGGGGTAAACGGGTGAGCAACAAGCATCCCAGGACCAGGGAGCAGCTCATGCTAAGACCTCGAGGTGGAAAGGAGTGTGGCTTCATGCATGAAGGTCCACAAAGTGGCGGGTGGCTGATCCTAATCTGATGGGGAGACACAGCCCTCCCCGCAAGCATCTCCTCCTCTGATGGGGAAACAGTGGGGTTCAACCATGAGAGCAGGTTCCATCGGCAGCAGAGATACGGAGGTCTGGAGTAGGGGTGTTTGCCATCAAGGGACAAGTCAGTGCTGGAAGGCTTGCTGAAGAAGGAGTGGCTTGGGTTTTGAAGGTGGGAAGTGTCCTGTTTTGGCAGAGGGTGTAGGAGTTTGGAAAGCTGTGTGCAAGGCTAAGTGGGAGCTGGGTGAACGACTTGATTTGGATGTGAACATTCCATCTCTCCAATTAATTTTCATAGGTTCTCCTTATTTCACAACCATTGTGCACCGAGTGAAGCACTTAACTATCTCACTTAATCCACACCAATAGAGCTTTCAGAAAGGTATGACCATCCCCTTATATCGATGAGAAAAAGGAGGCTCAAAGGATTAGGTGACCTGCCCACAGTGACACAGAGAAGAGGTTGTAGGACAAGGAATCAATCAAAATGTGCCTGTTCTGTAGCCTGCGAGCTGTCTGTCACACCTGCCTCCCTAAAGACCTGGCATCTTAGGGTTTGTCCCTGCTTGCTCTGGGGACACACCTTAGCTATCGGCTTACATACCTTACATATCTGCTAAAAACATAATTTAGATCTGTACCTTACATATCTAGATGTTTTAGGTACAGGCTTAAAACCATGTTTTAGATACGTACCTTACGTAATGGCTAAAACTATGTTCCACCATTTGCAGGTGTTGACTGGTAACGTGACTGGGGTAAACAGACCTGTCGATCCACACCCCACCCTCCTTTGGGACCCACAGAGAAGCCTCAGGCTCTTTACTGGACAAGGTGAGGCACAAGAGGATGTAAGGCCTGGACAAGATCCCGGAGCAAACCAGAAAGTATCACAAGCAGTCTTTCCTCTGTCCTGTAACCGCTGTCCACAAGCCCTGGTTGGTATCACTGAAACTGAGGATTTTGTCTGTTTTATTGCTATATCCCCAGTCCCAGAATAGTGTGTGGCACTTAGTAGGCATGCAATGAATTTTGTTGAAATAAATCTCTCTGTGGGTGGGTAAGGAGAATTTCACATATAAAACTTGTACCCTTGGCAATCCCTCTTCTAACTGAACATACGGCATGCGTGCGCAGACACACACACACCGGAAGCCAGTCTCTGACTTAGCAAAGACATTGGGGAACAGCTATTCTCTACCTGGACCATATATGGTGAAATAATTGTTAGATCATAATTAGATGAACTTAGGTTAAACTTGAATCAGACAGCTTATTTTTTACAGCAATGAAATTAATCAGAAAAAAACAAATAAACTAAACCAAAACAAAATTTCTTTTTTTGCTGCCTTCTTTTCTGGGGGGAATGGGTAAGTGGTGGCTATAACTTACATAATAAAGTTTACAAATCTCAGGGGTACAGCCAGATGGATTTTTACGTATGTAGCATATGTATGAACTCGTGAAACCCCAACCCAGATAAACATACAGAACATTTCCAGCCCCCAGGGGCTTTCTCATGCACCTCCCAGACAACACCCTTCCCTCAGGCAGAGGTTTCCAGCTCTATTTTTATTTGCCACCTTCTTCACCTTCATAGAAATGGAATCATGTCAAAAGTACTCTTTCTGTGTCTGACTTCGTTTGTTCAACCATGCCTGTGAGATTTGTGCTTGTCCCTTTTGTAGTGATTCATTCTTTTTTCATTGCTGTATATATTATTTTTAGTATATATTTTATATTTTGTACATGTTACATATTTTGATACATGAAATGTATTACACAGTGCATTATATTTTTTATATTTTATATATTACATATAATATATATATAATCAAAATCATTTAACCTTTGTCCTACTGATGGACATTTGGGTTATTTCCAGTTTGGAGCTATTATGAATAAAACTGCATGGAGTGCTCTTGTACGTGTCTTGTAGTGAGCATTTCTACTGATTATATACAGGAAGTGGCCTTCTGAGGGGGCTTTTGTTTAGCGTTAGTAGATTTGTCAAAAATTTTTCCAGGTTGTACGAATGTATATGAGAGATTGGAGAGAGATCACTAGCAATATATGAGAGATTGGAGTTTTTAAGGTCAGGAATGTGATGCCTTATCCCCCTCCAACTTTCTTGGCCATTTCCCACAAAACAGGACTGCGGTATTGGGTATCAGAGCCAGGATCTTCACGTCCTGGTGACGCTCACCAGATCTTAGGGAATCGACAGGTGCTATTTACTCTGGAATGTGCTGATGACTGGAAATCCACCTGTCACTAGTCTTGTTTCCTCTTGCTCAATTCTCCACTCAGTTTCCTCCTTCTTCCCTTCTATCAGAATTAGTCAAGATGAGTCAAGCCCCATGGGTCCCCAGGAGAGGGGAGAGGTGGGCAAGATATTCCATGATGTCTGTTGCCCCAGGGAAGAGACTGAAGGATAAGAAATCCTGGGCTCTCGGGAGAAGCAGCAGCAGTCATACAAGGAAGGATGGTGGGGAGGACCGAATGGAAGGGGGCCTTGCCCCGGCTAACTTTACGGGGCGTCTTCCAGGCACGCTTGCCCTAGTGTTGCCACTGATGTGATATGATGTGATACTGCCCATAATGAGTCCACAGTCAGACAAAAGAAAATGTAGCCCTTACTTTGTGGGCTCAGCTCTGGCCCTATGACCTCGGAGAGCTTGGGGAGGATGGAAAAGGAAGCCCAGAGTGGTCATTACAGAGTCAGTCACACCAGGTAACCACGGCAAGCAGCAGACTCACTGCTCATCAAAGTCTTTGAAAGGAAGAGAGAATTTCAACCCTGGGGGCTTGGGAAGAGAGTTCTATTTGGTGTCTCAAGAATGACATACCAAGGTGGGGGTCACTTAGAGCCACTTGTCTCCCTCCGCTGGAGGAAGTGTGGCTAGTGTGGAGGCCACGAGCTCAACTATCCCTGATCCCGGGTTTAGCGGCAGATCTGGGTCTTGCTCACTGTTCCCTCTGGACTCCACAGCCTGGCCATGGGCAGGGTCTGGGACTCTTTTCCCAAGGCTCCAGGTGTGGCATTCTCATTTTTCCACCTTCAGGAAGGCCTTGGCCAGCCCTGGGACCTACCCCAAGTGGCTGCCTTCCCTCGGCTGCAGAGCCTTTGAAATTGGCTAAAGCATTTCCTGTCCCAGGCCGAGTCAGGCTAACAGGTCACTGGGCTTCCACCCTACCCCACTGCTGTTGGCAGGCCAGGTTTGGGTCTGGACGGAGCTTGGGAAGGCAGTGGGTGTGGGGGCCTTCCTTCCAGCTCAGGGAGTGGAGCTGGGGAGGAGGCAGGGCCTGGCTGAGCTTGCCCTGCCGGGGCTGGTCATGCACCGCATATGGGGCAGTCATCCAGCCGCAGACTTTGAGAACAGGGGGCACAACGCCCCACATCTGTCCCTGTTAGGCAGCCTGGGATAGCACTCTGGGGCCCAGGGCCCAGGCAGCTCACAGAAAGAACCCCTGTGGGTAGATTGAGGCAATTGCTTTACATTTAACTCTCCCGAAGCAAAGTTTTAGACTTGGCTCATGACCTCAATCCAGGCTGACAGCCACCCTTCCTCTCCCTTTCCTCTCCCTCTTACCCGCCCCGCTTTCTTTTGCGACAAGTAAAAACTAAATGTTTAAGGTGCACAACATCAGGTTTTGATATACACATACACTGTGAGACGATCACCACCAGAGAACCCCACTCCGCTTCTATATCATGAATTGTGGTCTCTGGGCTCTAATGATAAAAGAGCAAAAGTAGTGACAGTCCTAAAAGGAGGGGTCCAGCCAGGTGAGCCTCCAGGGGCAGTGCACAGCCTTGTCGCTCCCTGCCTGGACAGTCTTTGGACTTCTGAGGCTTGGTATGGATTCCCAGGTAAGGGCCCTCCTCTGCTGCTGGGCCCCATCACTGTTTTAGGGTCTGAACCCACAGAAAGGCCCTCCCAAAGGTGCTGCGGCCAAGGTGACAAACGCGTTTCTCAAACTACCAAAGGTCAGGCGGTGGGTGGGGTAGGGTGAGGATGAGGAAAGGCTGGGCTGGTGTGATGGGTGGGGGTGGGGGTGCAGACAAGGCCCCACAGGCCGTTAGGTGGGGAGAATAAGAAAGCCTCCCCCTTCGTGGCCTAAAGGAACCTGGGACCCTGGGGTTGAGGTGGGGGACAGAGGATGAATAGGTGGAAGCTGTGCTAATTTGCATGTTATTTTTGCAGGGCATTTGCATGCTTTTCATGTACTGTCTAGAGTACAGCTCAGGAGATTGCCCCAGGGCCTGCTCTCTCCCCAACTCCTTCTCAGAGGTGCTGGGGGACCTGCAAGTCCCAAAGGGGAGAAGGGAACTGGGATCCCCCTCCACCAGAGCCCTACGGGGGTGGGGGCCACATGGGTGAGGACCAAGTACCCCAAGGATGGGGGCCCCTGTGGTGAAGCCAGGGCTAGGGAAGGGCATATGGGAGAAGGGGAGCCCCTCCACACTCGGAGGATGGGGGTAAAGGGATACAGTGAGTCTGGGGATGAGGAGCTTTCTGGCTCCAGGCTTTGTTCTAGACCAAGGCCCCGAAGGGAGGAAACCAGATGAGGTGCCTCCTCCTGAATCCTTGTGAAGTTGGTTTCCTGCTGCTCTACATTCCCACCCAGCCTGCCTGGCTTCAGCAACAGCCCTAGACCATCTCTGTATTCCTTCTGGAAGCTCTGGGCAAGAGGGAGGGGGCCATCAGCGCAGGGCCCTGTGTCCCTCCCTCACGCATTCACAGTGGCTGGCTGAGGTCACAATCACACAAGAACCAGGTCCTGAGTGGACCAAGAGGGTG
The DNA here is from genome assembly GCF_040802235.1 of Manis javanica. Lineage (NCBI taxonomy): Eukaryota > Metazoa > Chordata > Mammalia > Pholidota > Manidae > Manis > Manis javanica. The sequence continues at coordinate 96,603,861 of NC_133166.1, read as the reverse complement.
GGCCTAGCTGGCTTCTGATTGGTTAAAGGTGGCTAATCCCAGGGTGCCCTGGGGCAGGACTCCAGGAGGCCAGGGAAGAATCCGTGCCCACCCCAAGCTGTGGGGGGCCTACCTCTGCGTTTGTTCTGTCTCTCCATTTCCTTTGGTCATTCTATTGCCGTCCATGTGTTGTTTTTTTTTTATCAAGAACATATCATTATGATCCTGTAGCCCTGTTAATCCTTGCAAGGAACTTACCCACTGATATCTCAGCCTCCCTCATTCCTGCTACTGATAGGATCTCTGTTTGGGGTGGGGAGTCAGATGTCTGCCTTGAGCTCCTGGGAACAGGGCTCCACCACCTGAGGAGCAGCCAGCAGGTGTTGGGGTGGCTGGAGAACAGTGGAGGAAGTGCTTTTGGGAAGGCTTGGCTCTGGTAAGGCCTATCCTGGTCAGAGCAGCCCAGGGGCTGTGGGTTCAGCCCTGGTGAGCTGCTTGAATTCATCTCTCTTAGGAGAGGCAAGCCTAAAAACGGCAGGAGACAATTTCCAGAGCCAGAAAACCAACTACCCAGCTGCTTGGCACACTAGGCTTAGCCAACCCAGGAGCTCTTTATACACACACAGTCTGGAGCCCTCAGAGGAAATGTGCACACACACAGGCGCTGGGGGCATGTATGGGATCTGTACACGCTCACCAAGGCGCTGCACACATCCACAGATTAGAAAACACGATAGAGTCCAGCTAGGTTCATGCTCCAGTGTTGTTTGCCTTTAGACAAAGCTCCATCTTGTCCTAATTTGTACAATTATGCCCCCTCTATATTATAGTATGCCTTGAAGTTCACATGACATGCCCCCCACCCCCATTTTACACTTGAAAAAACTGAGACCAGGTGATTTACCTAAGGTCACACACAGCTGACAGGCACACTTCCTTTTGGATCATAGAGTTTGGAATTTGGAGGTTATAACTCCGGGAAGAGAAAATCCCAGGGCAAAATACCTCTAAAACTGAAATCAGTCAAAGGGAGAGATAAAGTTTAAAACCTGTTTATTGCTTACAAACTGCAGTCTGGGCCATCTCTTTCCTGCTCCAGCACAAGCAAGCAAGACTTCCCCCCAACCTCTTAGGTTCAGATAAGCCCTCAGTAGCCCAGGTAATTACCCATCAATATGGAAATGAACTACCTCTCCCCTTAGGAACACCTGTTGATATGCAGATGTACTAAAGCCAGGCGAGATATTCTGGAAATATTACAATTTTACCCACAGAGGTGATGGCAGTTTGGGTGACTTGATGCCTGGGAGCTAGCAGGAAAAGGAGATGGCTTTCAAGTCCAAACAGCCTAGGCTCGCCTCCACTTCACCCCTTTCTAAATTGGTATCCTTTGACAAGTTACTGAATCTCTCTGAGATCCAGCTCCCTTCTCTTTAGAGAAGGAGTGATCAAACCTACTCTGCAAGTGTTGCAAGGCTTAAGGATGATATACATTGGAAGCCTGGCCCATGGTAGGTATTCAATAAGTAATTGTACAATATTTGATAAGATGGTAAAGCAATTGAAGCACAATGCTATATTATGACACCTGCCGACCAGGCTCTATGCATATCACTGGGGAGACTAGGACAGATGGGCATCTGGGTAGTTGGAATGTGGGATAAAGACAAAATACTGCCAATTGTGTTACTGATGTCACAGTGAATGCAGAGACAATGACCCCAGATGGTGTGTGGGGGGAGTCGGGGGCAGGATGCACTGGAGGCAATCAAGAAGACTTTCTAGAATCTGAAAGATGAATAAAAGTTAATGAGGCAAAGAGGAAAGGAAGGGAGACTCAAGCTGAGAGAACAGCGATGACCAAGACCCAGAGGCTAGGCAGGTCTGACAGTGGCTGTGGCTGGAGGGGACTGACGGTAGACAGGGAAGGGATGGGTGTGTATGAAGGAGGGTGGTCTTCGACCTGAAGGGCTGGGGAGTCTTTGGAGTCTTTGAATACAGCTGTACCGACACTGAAAGTTCTCCCCAGAAAAGCAAATTTAGAAAATTATGAACTTTGGTTCCACTGACTCTTTTCCTCCAGAAGTGTTGCTTCATTGTTTGCTAAAAAAACCTTTTGCCTTTATTAAAGGTCACTGGCAAATGAAAGTGTTGGCACAGAACTAGGCTCCTTGGTATAAAAGGAAGAAATTCAAACTCACCCGAGACATACAGATCCTGAACTGTTTACTAATGGCTCGATAACCTAGTGCTTTGGCCTTTAACCTGGAGGGTACCCTGAACCCCCAGCTAAAGAGTCATTCTCATTGGGTTATTAATGTACCTACCACGTTGCAGTTGACAGCTGTCAAAGCTGTGCTTGATGATAGTGGGTGGCGAAGGGGCTTCCAAAGCTTCATTCATTCAAATTGATTCAACAAGCATCTGCCAGGCCCTGTTCTAGGTGCTTGGGGTTGAGAGCTGAATAAGACAAGGTTCCTATACTCCAGGGGCCTACATTCTAATTAAACTGGCACTTTGTGGCTAACACCAAGTTTTCAGGCAGGGAACCCTCAGCCAGTCCAAGAAAGGTGGCCGAGCAGAGTAGAAAGCCCAGCATTTTCAAGTCAAACTGTAGCTGGGCTTGAAACCCAGCTGTTTGAACTCAGGCAAATGACTTCATCTCTTCTAGGCTGTTAAGAGTAAAGTAGGAGACACAGAACTTACTTGACAGGTTGTTTTGAAGATTAAATGAGATAAAGAATGTGGGGTGCTTGACATCAAGACTGGTACATAACAAGCCCTCTGTAAATGATGATCACTATTATCGGTGATGAGCGGAAGAGGCGCTTTCCCCTGGTGAAGAGTCGGGCGATGGATTCAGGGGAAGATAATCCAGATGCCACTTCAAAACCATTGGAAGGAAGGTTCCTCCAAGGCCAGGATTGGGTCTTGTTCACTTTGTATCTCTAGTGTCTAAGCACATAACAGACATTAATAATGGGCCCCGAATGAATGGTTCTCAGCTCTTGGCCAGCACCTGGGTCAGGGAGATGGGTGTCAGGCAGTTCCAGGAAGACTTCATGCCATGGGCTATTCAGGCCAAGAAAGGTCGATAGAACCTGGGACATCATTAGGAGCTGGGTCGTTTGTGAAATAAGCAAACACAGCAATGGAAACTCAGCAACACGTTTTTGGAAAGAGTGCAGAGAGCAGAAAGTTCAAGGGAGAGCAGGCTGGGGCCAAGGAAGGAGAGGGAAACCTTGAGGGAAGTGCCTGGAGGGTCTGTGGCAAAAAATGTCCTAGTTGCACAGTCCCCACCTTTGACCTTAACCTTCCTCAGAGAATCTGCTTCACCAGGTACCACGGTAGCTTATGCAGCTCACCCTTCCCCTGGGAAGAGAATAGAATCTGGGCTGCTCAGGTCATGATCTGACCATGGAAGGGACACCAGTGTCACCACAAGAATATCCTCGTGGCCAGCCTAACAGAGCCGGGAACACTCCCCAAATGGGAGACTTCTTTCCCAGGTTTTTTGGGGGAGGGAGATTCTGGAATGTTTGGATATGCTTCACCCTGATGTGCTCACAGATTTAGAGAATGTTGGAGCTGGACAGTTTAGGTCTACCCCTCCAGGACGCTAATTCCCAGAGGGGGGCAGTGATTTGATCAATGAGGCACAGCAAGCCGGGTTCAGAACCCACACCAGCTGCTTGTTTCAGGGGGCAGTACGCAGTTTGCAAATGACTCACACATATTATCTCCAGGCTCCTGACTGAGCCATCAGCTGCCTACTTCATATCTCTTTTTGGATATCTCAAAGCCTCCTCCAACTCAATATGTCTGACTGAACACTTAATCTTCTCCTTAGTCTGGTTCCTGGCTCTGTGACTGGGAGCTATAGCTACCTGGGGAGCAAGCCAGGAAAGTGCAGAAAGAGTGTGGGTCATGTGACACGAGAGCAGTGGGCAGAGGGAGTAGGAACCAGGCAGTGCAGGACCTCAGAAACTGCATCAATAAGTCTTGTCTTTAGCCTAAGAACAAAGGAAGCCACTGAAGTCCTACACACTGAAGTTCTGCCCAGGCATCTATCTCCCTGGACACATGCTCTCTCTCTCTCTCTCACCCTCCGTAGCCAGTCAGTTACCATGCTCTGCTGACTTTCTCCCCTAAATATTTCTCCAACCCTCCCACCCCCTTTTCTCCACTTCCTGTATCATCACCCTAGTCCAAACTACCTGACCTTTCACATCTTAATTGAAATTGCTGTCTACCTGCTACACCTGAGTCCATGTTGGGCTTATCCAATCCACTTCTCACAATGCAGTCACATGACCTTTACGGGCCACATATCTAGAGCACACGTCCCACACAAACCTGCTTGGGGGAACTTCGATGGCTTCCTTTGTTCTTAGGATAAAGACAAGACTTATTAATGCAACTTCTGAGGTCCTACATTGTCTGGTTCCTACTTCTCTCTGCCACCTACTCTCATGTCGTATGACCCACACTCTTTCTCCACTTCAGCCACACCAACCTTTGCATAGTCCCTCACTATGCTCTCTTCAGCTAAAGAACTTTCCAGTACCCTGCATGAAATGCCCACTTCCCTTGGCCTGGTCAACAAACACCTTTTAATCCTTTAGATTCTGGCCAAGCCCCACCTCAGGAAAGCCATCCTGAGCTCTTACAGCATCTGCTGCGGCTCATGGTTCACATTTGTTTAGCAAGCACTTGATGGATGACTTTGCCTCACGATCCTGTAACTCCATGACAGGAGAGACCACATCCAGTTTTGCTTATCATACCCTGAACACATAGTTCAGCGCCTGGTACATAGGAGGTACCGAGATATTTGCTCATTCAATGAATGAACTAATGAATGCTGTTTTTTAGACTTCTTCCGAAGAGGATATGATGGAGAAAAATCACGACTTTTTTCTAAAGGTGGCCTGCTGTGTCTTTTCCTGAAACAAGATAGGAGGCTAGTGGGTGAGAGGTATGTGAAACTTATCTCCCAGTGGGTTCCTTTATATGTTCCTAAAAAAGACCACCATGTTCTGGTAAGCAGGGAGGAAAATAGGCGAACTGCTATGCACAGTGTGACGACCCTACTCTCAGTCTAAACACAGTGAAAAAGAATAATGGTGGATAGAGGGACACAAGTAAATTTCTTTTTTTCTTTTTTAGTGAGTTTTCCATTATGAATATGTATTACTTGATATAGAAATAAAAAGTATAAGAACTTGTATGGATGCATATTTTATACACACGCACACACACATGCAAAGGTTTAAAAAAATGCAAGATCATGTGTTGAGACACTCAGGAATGGAAACCGTATTTCCCCTGAGCTGGCACCTTTCTGAGAGTGGAAACCATCTCACTTCCTCTCCTGTATCTCCCTGCACCCTCCTCTCTCCACCGCAGCCAGCACTCTTTTAGTTACAAGGAACAGAAAACTAACTCATATTAATTTAGGCAAAACAGGAACTGCTGATGCTTACATAGCTTGATAATTCCATACATGGCAGCTCTCAGAGCTCAAGGCATGTCCTCAGGAATTGGTCTTTCCCTGTTTCTTGCCTTGATTCTCCACCCATGGCAGCAAGATGCCCACCAGCATTTCCAGATTCATAACAGCAGAGTGGGCTTTTTGTCCTTATTAGTTCCAGCAAAAGTCTTAATGCTGATCCCTGCACCAAATGCTGTGGCCAGGGTCAGGGATGGGGTGAAATCTCGTATTGGCCAAGCCTGGGCTGGGTGCTAACTTCTGGTGATGGGACCTACAGGAATCTTACAGACTGAGTGGGTGGCTCAGACATGGAAGCTTTTACCAGAATAAGAGGGAAAGGTTGATGGGCAGGCCAAACAAAAGGTGACTACCACATACTGAGCACCCAGCCCTACCCACAGAAGGTGCTAAATGCACAGTGCTGACTGGCTGACGGCTGACTGGAACCATCTGGGAGGGAGGGGAGTGGAGAATCTGGTAGCAGGACCTTACCCAGTCCCCCGTGAGCAGCTGGATCTCTGTGTACTTCCATCTATGCCAACAGGCTCATCTGAACATCCAGAAAGAGGGATCCTGGGTCTATGCATGTCCCCAAAGGGGAGAAATGGAGAGTGAGGCTTGCCTAGTTTGCATGAAAAATTGCCCTTGAGCTTCTCCAAACACTGTATGCTCAGGAGCCTGAACTTGATAACTGGTAGAACTGGGGCGCGGACAGGCTAAGCAAGCCACTCAGGATGCCTAGGTGCTCCTGGTGCCCCGCTCCCCTCCCACAGGCCAGGGGCTGCTTGGGGAGCCTGACTCCAGCTCTGAGGGATAAAGTTCTTATGCAGCTTGTTGAGGGTGAAAGATGAGGAAACATGGCATGTATGTTTGGGAAGCTGCCAGCCTGATGAAGAAATGTACATAACAAGACTGAGTCTGTACTTTGGGGCATCAGGCTGGCGTGACAGCCTCTGTCAGAGGAATTGGTCTTTCCCTGTTTCTTGCCTTGATTCTCCGCCCATGGCAGCAAGATGCCCACCAGCATTTCCAGATTCATAATAGCAGAGTGGGCTTTTTGTCCTCATTAATTCCAGCAAAAGTCTTAATGTTGATCCCTGCACCAAATGCTGTGGCCAGAGTCAGGGATGGGGTAAAATCTCGTATTGGCCAAGCCTGGGCTGGGTGCTAACTTCTGGTGATGGGACCTACAGGAATCTTACAGACTGAGTGGGTGGCTCAGCGGGGGCATGCTGTCCACCTTGCCCCAGGGTTTAGGCTTGCCCCACACTGTCCCTGTCTCCCTTGACGATTCTGTTCCCTCTGCCTCCCATGGTCCTAGCCGTGCTGACCGCCTAGCCTGGCCCACATAGCTTAACTACACATACTGCACTCAGGAGTCCCAGTACAGTGCCTGCCCCTGAGAGAGAACCCCACCTTCCCAGCCTGGCCCAGCCCCTCAACTGACCACAGGACCATCAGGAGAGGCTGGTACAGACTATCTTGGTGGAATCTCTTCCAGAGGGAAAGGCCCCAGGAAGTCTGGGCCCAAAATGAGGAGTAAAGCTTATTGTTTGGGGGCCTCTTGGCAGGTTTATCTGCAGGTTTCTCCATTTCCAAGCCGTAGTCCCTGAGGCTGGGAGAAGGCAGGTAAGGGGAGAAAGTGACAGTGAGCCCAGGAATGAAGAAGCGAGAGAGGAGAGAAGTGAGAGCCTGAGAGGGCAGGGCCGGGTAGATGTGGGGCTCTGGAGTCACACCCAGCTCAACAATTCCCCAGCTCCCTGGAGAAACTGGACTTGGCGCTGTCTGACCAGCAGCTGTCAGTGAGCTCACAGAGCCTCAGGAGGCACCTGGGCGAGCCAGCCTCCCTCCTTCGCCTCCTTCCTCCTTCTGCACCCTCACAGCAGACTCCTCCCTCCCCCTCCTTGGCCTCATGCCTGTGGGGATTGGAGAAGGTGGAGCTCCCTGGGATTTGGAAGTGGGATGCACTGGCATTCCTGAGCCTCCTCCTGGTGGTCTGTGGCTCCCTCGGCAGCGGCAGGGGAGGCCCTTAAGGCACCCAAGAGGGCCTGAACCTCTGGAGCGGCCCTCAGGGAAGACAGCCTCCGGGTGCTGGGAGCCTCCCCTCCCCTCCAAAACCTACTGCAGTCCAGTGGGCAGGAGGCCGAGATCCTGGAGGAGGAGGGGTAACGATATTTTACAGTGTGTTAGCTGGGTGCCTCTTAACTGCCAACTAATCTATCTGGTCTTTTCCAGAACAATTTTGGGGCCTGGGGAGAAGGAGGTGATGGAGTGATGAGACTTGACTAGACCATTAGCCACATGTAGCTATTTAAATTTAAATTCATAAAAAAGGAATGAAATAAAAAGAATTCTTCCAGTGCACATTCAGAGCATCTGGTGTGCTCAGTAGCTTCGTACGGGGCAGCGCAGGTACAGGACATGCCCATCACGGCGGAGAGTTCCACTGGACAGGGTTGGGCAAGGGGCTGACCTTGCCCCCTCCTGACCCTGGCTCCCTGAATGACCCCACAGGCCACTTCCTGACACTGGGCGTGTCCAGGGCAGGGACGCGGTGTCGGGGGATAAGGCCAAGCCGGACTAGTCCTGTCCGCGGGGCGGTTTCTGCAGCCTGCCCACTGGCCCTCACACCACCCAGGCGGGCCCGGCGGGCGCCCCCTGCTGGCCGCGAGCGGCAGGGCGCCAAGGGCGGCAAGGTGGGGCGGGGGGCCGGGATCCCGGCGCCGATGATGCCGAGGGGACCGTCCCCGGGGAGTGCGGGCCCGGAGCAACTGGTGACCCAGCGCCGCCTAGGCCCGGCGCAGAGCGGCCTTCGGGGCGCGGCCGGGGGCAGCAGCCCGCGCCCTCCGCACCCCGGGTGTTCGGGCTAATCCGGCAGGTAAGGAGTATTTCTCCTCCCGAAGGAAGGGAAGGTTCCGCAGGACGCGGATGGGAGGCAGCCTCGGAGGCGCGTCCGGCCGCTCGCGTTGCCGCGGGAAGGAGAGGCCCGGGAGGGCCGAGGCCGGAGCCGCCGGGGCCGGGGCCGGCGGGGCGGGAACGCGGCCTGTCGCCTCTCTCCCGTCCCCCGCTCCCCGCCCGGCCCTCCCCCGGCCGCCTCCCCACAGGCCCGCACGGCGCGTTCGCGGCCACGGCCGCCTCGTCTTCCCCATTCTCCGGAGGAACAAACTCAGGCCGCTGAGGAGCCCAAGCAGGGTCTCAGCCGCCCGCCTCCGGGGACACGCGCACCCCGTCGGCCGAGGGAACGGCGGCACGAGCCGAGGGAACAAGGGTCGGCGCGGCCCAGCCCACGGGGCGCCTTCCCCGCCCGCTCACAAGCATGACTACAGCCTTAGGCAGAAGCTACCAGGGGTAACAGTCCGTGTTATAAAATGCTCCTTCGGGCCCTCCGAGCAGTCAGCCGCCCGGCCGTGGGGGTCTCCATCCCGCCTGTGGCTGGGCCAGGCGTGGGTTCGCGGGGCCCCGCCTCTGGGGCGTGGGGAGACCAGGCGCGGACCTTACCCCCACGTGAGGGTAAGAGTATTCTGAAACGAGCTGGGAGCGGCGGGAAACTGGCTTGGGGTTCCCTGTGTCCAGGGTAAAAGCACGCAGGCAGGCCACGGACTAGGCCCACCCGGCTCTAGAGTCCCGCGGTCCCGGCCGGCGTGATCGCGGACCTGGCGGCCCCCGGGCCGAGGTTCGGGGAACCCGAGGCTCGTTCCCCTCCTCACCACGAGATGTCGCTGCTCTTCACAATTCCAGGGCCCTGGACTGGAGAACCGCCAGCCCTACTTACAGAATCAGAAGCCCTCGGCGGGGGCCCAGCAGTCTGTTTTCAGCAAGCCCCGCGGGAATTCTGATGCCTGCTCCCGCTTGAGAACCACTGATGTGGGCCGTCCTGCAGACGCTGCTGCCCCTGAGGTCTGGCCCCTCAGGTGGTCAGCGTAACTCAGTCTGTCGCCCACCCGGAATTCCCACTCTGCTACCTAATTTGAGCTGGACCTACAGAGCCTTGAGTTCCTCTATTGCAAAATGGGGATGATAGTATCCACCAGACAGAGCTGTTAGGAGCCTCAACTGGGACAGTGTCTGAAAATGTTTGCGAACGTGAAGAACAATGCTGTAGGGGAGTGTCTGGGCTGTGGCTGTTTTATTCCGTCTGCTGAGTTCCAAACCGAGTTGAAATGCAGCTGGTTCTGTGAATCCAATCCTCTTTCTTTCCTTCCCTCCAACACTCTTATTCCTCTCCCCACCTAAAATGGCCATTCAGAGACCCAGGGAAAGCCATGCTCAAAGCAGTAAACAACCCCAAAATATCTCAACTTGAATTGTGCACTCACCGCGGGCTAGACCCCGAGCTACCTGTTTCATGTATTTTATGAAATCCTTACGCAACCCTGCAACGTTGGTACTGTGAAAGACGCTGATAAGGAAAGTGAGGCATAGAGAGATTATACAATTTTCCCCCAGTCATGGGGCTGGATTTGAACTCAGGCAGCCCGTCAGTGTAGCCCTGGTCTCAGTGGTCACACAGTGCTGCCCCTAGAGCATGCTTCTCAGGCCCCTGCAGTGAGGGACAGAGTGCCCTAGTGAAAAGAGCACTGGGTTACGATTCACTCTGTAGCTCTGTGACCATGGGTGAATCATTGTCTCAAGTGGATGCAAAGGGGGTTCATTATGTCATGCACACAGCAGAGTGCCTGACACGTAGTAGGTCCTTAGTGTATATCACGTGTTCAACAGCCTTCTCTTTCCCCATTGTCTCCTCCTCAGATCAGACAGAGATGGTTGTGGGATCCAGAGGGATGAAGCTCATGCTGTCTTCATAACGCCCCTGAAAGTCATGTGCCACTGGGAGAGGAGCTCCAGTGCTGGCCCTTGCTCACCGCAGCCTCCCCAGGGGCTCCCGGCTGCTGCTGTGGGTTCATGGGCATAGGCTGCTCATTGTTTCCTACCACGGTGGCTCTGAACTGCCCTGGAGGTGTCCAGGGGAACCCTGGCATTGTTCAGAGAGGGGGACTCTGCCATGCCTAGTAGATGGTTTTGTTTCCGCAGCTCCCCTTCTGACTCTGGCCAAGCTCTCACGCCTCACTCAGCCCACTGCCTCTCAGACGGGGCAGGAGGCCACGGGGCCTCGGGAAGGGCGCTCAGTGGTAAGGGGTGAGGGAGCCAAGTGGGTGTGCAGTGCCGAGGCATGCTGATCTAAATTTGTGTTCTGTCTCTTACTAGATATTTATATTTCAACAAGTCCCATTGTCAAGTCTCAGTTTTCTCATCTATTCATTGGGAACTTTTTTTTAACATTTTTAACTCCAAAATGGATAGGCATATATTTGGATTTTTGTTTCCCATTCACATTTGGGCTTTTTCTCAGTTCTAATTCTGTTCTGACCTGAAGCCTCTGTTCACCTAGGGGAGACCCCTACACTTTGCCTTGCAACCCCCTGTGGAAATGTGTGAGTTACTGACATGCCTGACTCCCCAAAAAGGGCCAAAACCAGTGTGTTCACCCCTGTACCACTGATGCAGTCTTCTGTCCTTTGCATCGCTCTGTCTAAATTCACAGTCCGTGGAGAGGGTGCGTGCAGTTGCCCAGCTGTGGTTTCTGGGCCAGCCTTGGCTAAAGAAGATCAGGACACTTCACTGACTATCATATCAAAACTGTACACATGGGGGAAAGAGCTTATTCTCCAGTAGAAAATAAATCCCAAGTTAAAAGAAAAAAAAGTACACCATACTTTTTTGGAGGTAATTGGTGGAGGGTGCAGTTCTACTTGTTCATGAAACTCCAAGCTCTGGTCGGTGTGGCAGATGTACCCCAAGAAGGTCCCTCCTTGGCTCTACTTCCTGGTGTTTGCACCTAGAGCCTGTAGGTGAGTGGGCCTGCCTCGGGGGACGTACACGCTGGAGTATTTAATGGTAGTGGGACATTTTTGTCTGCAGGTTGTTCTCAAATGATTCCGTAAAAAAGACCCATGATAATGGGATATATGTAAGACTAGAAAGATTGAGAGTGTGCACGTGATCATGATCTGTTAGCAGTTGGGGAATCTGGGTGAGGAGGAGGGTGTGCAACTTTTAAATCTGAGATTATTTTGGGGAAAAAAAACTGTATTAAGTAAAAGAAACAAGATACAAAAGAGAACATACCGTATGATTTCACTTATATGAATTTCTGAACAGGCAAAGCTAATCTATGGTGATAGAGATCAGAACAGTTATTGCCTCTGGGGAGGGTACAGAATTGACTGGGAGAAAGATGAGGGGAATTTCTGGGGGGATAAATGTTTCTGTACATTGGTTATACAGTGTATATTCAATCATTAAAACTCAGAACTGTACACTTAAAGTCTGTGCATTTTATTTTGTAAATTATGTCTTGATTTAAAAGGATATGAGGAAAATACATAAAGAGAGGGTAAACAAAACTAGAAATGGTGCTTGAAAGACCAGCAAAAATGCCAAACCTCAGTTGACCTTGCTTAAGAGAAAAAGGTCCAATATCAAACTACCAGCCAATGTCAGGAATGAGAAAGAGCAATACCTACAGATAAGGCTCAACACACGCACAAAATAATGTGGAATTGTTTTCTCATTAAACGGTATAGTTAGGTCTTACACGCTTGTCTTGTATGTGTTAAACCACAATAAAATGGGTCAGAACAACAGGACATTAGATCAGATGGGTCAGAAGAGCAGGACAAAGGGGAAATAAAAATAGGGTCCAAACAGAAACAAAAGATAAAGCCACGAGAGAGGTCTCCTGCCAGCAGGGCCAGAAAATGTCATATATTGTTAAAAGTCGGTGTGCTGTTGACCTGAGGTTGGAAAATCTTGTATTTATTGTTTGTTCTGTGCTGGGCACCTTGCACTAACCTCGTGTAATTTCATAGAAGCCTACAAAGTAGGGAATTTTATTATTTTTGTGTTTTACAGATGAGGAAGCAAAGGCTTAGGGAGGTTAAGTCCAAGGTCACAAAGCAAGGAAGAGGCAGACCTGGGTTTCAAAGCCCAGCAACTGGGCACAGAGCTTGTGAATTCACCCCAGAGCCGGACACACAGGCCCTGGCTCCGTGTGCCTCCCCAGCATGGCTGGGCACTTCAAGCCAGCACTGATTCTATGCGGAGTCAACCATACCCTCCAATCTGTAGACCCTAGCAGTCTTCGATGGTTTCCTTGCTGTATAATAGGAGAAGCTCCACATTCATCTTATGCATTTCTTGTCTAGACCTGGAATCAGCCTCTTCTCCAGGAAGCACCCGTTAGTCTCAGGGATAAATGGCATTTTAAACCTCAGTCTGGGCCTTAGCATCCATTTTTTAAATTTTAGTTTGATCTGGTATTGCATGTATTTTTTTAAAATATGGAGGTAAAAAATTTGATTAACCTATGTATTGTAGCATTTACTATGCACCAGGTAGTTTCTGGAAGAAGCTGAACTATAAACAAGCATCGTTTAATGCTACCAAATTTCAGGACCCCAAAGAAGTGGAGGAAGCCATGCCAGGGTATTCGTGCAAGGAGGTCCCAGGGAATGCTTGAGGACAGAAGCTCTGTGCATGATGGGTGGGGAAACCTAGTACCCCAGCTGGAGCCCAGAGCTCCGAGGTCTCGGTGGCCATTGCTGGTGAGGGAGAGATGCTCAGGAGCAGGATGATGCCGGGTAGCAAGGGCAGGTGACTCTGGTTGCCATGTTTACCTGCTCAGGTGGCCCTGGGGACTGAGGGCCGGCAGGAGGAGCTCAGCTGAGCTTTCTGAGTGGCCTCTCTCGCTACCTCCTCAGGTGTAACCTGACTTATGCACCGACAGGTAGGAGTCTCAGGGGCCAGCAGGGAATTCTGAGCATTGCATTGCAGTTAACCCTGGTCTACCCCCACCCCTCACACAAGGAAACTGGAGTGGCTGATTTTGCCTCAGTGAATGAGGACTGAGAAAACAGTATAGAGGGAGGGGGCAAAGCTCCAGCAGGAGCCCTGGGCACTGCCCATCGGGCAAGTTTTGTGCATAACAGGGCCCTGGGTCAGGGGTTTGCCTAGGACTGGCTGCATTTCTCAAGAGCCGCTGGCCACAGGTTCAGGCTCCGTGAGAAGCAGGCCCCTTCCCCATTCCACGGCTCAGGGGGTCCTCCAAGTCTCTGCAGCCATCGCCAGAGCCATGGGTGATAGCTCTGGCCTCTGGTGGAATGTGAAGCTCCTGGCCTCTAGATTTGAACTCTGAAACTTAAGCCTCAGTTTTCTCATTGGCAAAATGGGACACTAAGAATGCCATCATGGGGCTGCGGTGATAACAGATGGGCTGACGTATCCCAGTGGCCTTGCAGAGGCCCGGCAGTGGTAGGGTCTCAGAAAGGACTAGGCCCATTCTCCTGTCATTGAATTAGAGAAGCCAGGCACCTGTGTACCCGGCATGTGTCTCCCTAAACTCAAACACCTCCAGGAGCGAGGCAGATACCCCACATGTGTGAAGCAGCAGCTATGAGACAGCAAGGAGGGGACAAAGTGGACAGAGCATGCCCAAGGGCCTCCAGGCAGTGGCTGCCAACCTTTCCTGATGCCACCCTGTTCACAAACAAACAAGGGCCAGAACGACAGTCTCCCAACATTCAGGAGGACCCTGAGGGTAGGTCTAAGCCTCTCTGGCCTCCAGTCTCAGAGCAGCCTGGTTGGGCCCTGGAAACAGCCTTTCTCCAGCCAGGAGCAGAGCCCCTGTCTGGACACATTGTCTGAGAGCCTCAGGGCTTGGTCTGGAGTCCAGTGGGAACTGATGAGTTCCGGCAGGACAGGCTGGCACCTGGGCTGAGCCCCTCTCGTCAGCCAGAGGCCTGCCCCTGGGGACGGGTCCGGGTCTGCTCCAGCGGCACTTCGTAGTTCTGAGAGCCCCAGCGGAGGCTGGTGGAGGGCCAGGGAGATGAGGGAACCAGTTTACCCGCCTGCTGCCCCTACCCCAGAGGTAAGGGCTGCTCTGTGGGGTGCCTTCCATCAGAGGGAGCCAGAGAGACTGGGACCGGGGGCTCTCCCAGAACGTGTCCGTGCAGTGGTACAGAGAAACCGACTCTAGAGGTACCGAATCGGGGACTAGCTGCTGTTTACTGAGGGGCACTGGGCAAGATGCTTTACATACATAGCACCTCTAATTCTCCAAGCAACTCCACAAAGAAGTTATTATTTCCTCTAAATTATAGCTGAAACTCAGTTTCTAAATTATAGTTGAGACACAAAGCTAGGATCACACAGCAAACAAATGCTAAATCTAGAGTTAAAATTAAAGAGGTGGGTCTTCAAAGAGCCCCCACCCCACATCTGTAAGGTCCTCAGCCTCTGGGCTGAGCTCCCACAAGGATGAGACTGGTTCTGGGCAACTCATCCCAGACACCAGGGAGCACATGGTTTCTGAGACTTCCTGACCTCAGAGGGAAGCCCTACGGGTTCTTCACAAGCCCAGCACACAGGAATCCATCCCGCCTTCCTTGTTAGGTGCCAGAGAGGAAGGACCAGTATTTGTTAATAAAATGAGACGATGGACTCATTTTATGAAAGGGTTTTGTGAATTGCCAGGTGCTAAGCAAACTCATGTGATTGCAACTTATTTTTCTTTGCGTACCAAGAAATAATGAGTTTGGATTTCTGTGTTTAATCCTTCTTTGGTGAAGTTATACAATAGATTGGTCAAGCTCCATGGTTATGGTTTAGACAACTCGCTTTCACCCAGCACAGTGAAGAACAAATAGTTCGTAGTTATACATTCCCTAAGAGGTGCTTCCCAACTTCAGCTCCAAGGAGAGGCTTTTGTTCTTACAGATTTAACTACCACGTGCATGTCACCTTTTAAGGAAACCAAGTTAGGCAGTGAGTCTGAATTCTATCACCCTTTGAAGAGCTGTGCAAGCTCAAAAGAAGCTCTGGAACTTACTCTGAGCTTCACATATGTCAAGAAAAGATTTGAAGTTAATGGATACAGAGAAGATGCTGGTTAGAAAGTTAAGTGAAGAAATGTCTCTTTTCCTTCAAGAGTCCTTTTAAATATTATACTCTGCTTTTAAAAAAGGCAATGTAACCACAATTTGAACATTATGAAATGACTATCAGCACATCTGCAGTCATATTCTTCACCCAGGGCGGTCAGTTCATTCCACTGTGGCCCAAGTCCTCTCTTCGGTGTGCTTTGCCTCCCGAAGTGCCCACCATGGTGGTTTTGGCTGTTCTGCCCAGGATGTGGAGCTAGAAGCAAGTTCTGTCATAATTGCTGCTTACGGCTGGATAAAGTCAGGGATACTGATGCACCATAGTTTTTAAGCGGCCGCTGTAACGTTGGACAGCTAGATTGCTTCCAGGATGTATCAGAGCAAGTTTCTGCACCTTAGTTTTTCAATTCCTGTTTCCAATTTCCTTCCCATGCGGTTTCCAGAGATTCCAGGCATCTGGCAGCTTTCACAAGGCACTTAGCCTCCACCCAGAAGAAAAAGGGGCCTCCTGCCCAGAGAGAAGCCAGCTGGTGTCTCCACACGGGGCTGCCTCTCTCTGCAGCTCTGTGGCTGGTCGCTGGCTCTATTCTTTTCCTTCCCCAACTGGTTGTTTGGCAGGAGGAGGTTAAAGTACCTCTGGTTTAGCTTCTGGGAAAAGAGCCAAGGGCGTGGGCGAAAGAAACCCCGGAGACCCTGCTGCGGCCTTCTGGCGATTTCCAGCAGCCAGCGCAAGGCCTTACATAGGACAGCCGCTTGGCCCCAGCTGACATCCGACTCCATCAGCCCTGATTTCAGGTCCAGTCCCTGCCCTTCCCATCACTGGGGTCCCTTCCTTGACCAGCCCACAAAGTAAGTCTACCATTTGGAAGACTGTTTAAGTACCTCCCTTCCAAGAAGTCTTCCAGGGTTATGAGAAGAGTAAGTAACATGGGATTCTGCCCAGTGCACACAGACACACACACACTCACACAAGCACACGCGCATGCACACACACCCTCCTCATTCCCTCCAGATAAAAGCACTTGTCAGAAAATGAGATGTGTTTGGCATCCATGACTAAAGCTTAGGGCATATGTGCCCAGGGGCTCCTGTCTGGTTTGTGGATGTCACAGAGGCAGCAGTGGGCAGGAGAGGAAAGAGCCCAGGTCATCGTCCTGGCTTTGTCCCTCACTTGCCCAGCAGCACCAGCAAGTCGTTGCCCTTTCTGAAGTGATTATCTCAGCAGGTGAGGGGGTAAAGGGCATCCAAGCCCCTTGCTGCTCTGGAACTCTCGGTGGAGCTGCCCAGGGATGAGAGAGGGGTGTATGGTGTGGGAGGGGATCCCTGCGGCGCCCCCAGCCCTGCAGTGCACAGCCTTGCTCCCGCTCCGGCTGGAAGCACCCGAGAACACACAGGAGCCTGCCTCCCCCACCCCCACGGTCGGCCCTGAGCCCTGGGGCTGGCACTAACTGCTGCCTTATAAGCCCTTGTTAGGGAAATGAGTGCTGGCAGGGATGTGCAAGGGGGGTGGATGTGCCCAGTAAAAAGCAGGGCACTTAGAGCTCCTACTGGCCTCCTGTGAATCCCAGCCATTTATGAGTCCAGCAGAGAACACACTGGGGCAACAGACTTCCAGAAAAAGTTGTTTGTTGCCCTTTGTGTGCTGCACCAAGGCCTCCACTCTGACTTGTGGGGAAGGATGCACTAGGTCACCCGGACTCTTGTTCAGGGCGTGTCTTCTCTATAAAAAGTGGCTGTGGGAGGAGACACATTACTGAGGCGGAGCCCCACGGACCACAGCAGCACTCCCTCTCAGCTTCACTCTGTGGCTGGCCTGTCAGCATCAGGGAGGTGGCTGCCCAGAGAGGTAGCCCGGCTGTGCAGAGCAGAGCTGCCCAGGACCCAGCAGGGCAGAGGGCCCGGGCATCCAGAAAGAGGGATGGTGGTGGCTGGAGAGAGGGGCTGAGGAGACACACTGTCCAAAGGGAACCGGTCAAGTTTACAGTGGAGTGAAAAACCCCTTATTCAACTTGTCTACAAAACTTTCAGAAAACTCTGGTTCAGGGAGCACCTCTTCCAGAGACTGAGGGAGGTGTGTGCCCTGTGGTAAGGGTTGCCCAGAACAGGGGCCGAATCTGCACACTGGGGTTGCAGCCAGGGGTACCGGGCCCAGCCCTATGCTCCAGTGGTTGTGTCCCTGCAACAACCTGCACCACCTCCCTGTTGCTAATGGCTCTTCCTACGCATCATTCTTCTTGAGCTGTTGGTGGCATTTAACATCACAGACCACCCCTATATTCTTAAACTTCCCTTTCTGATTCTTCCAGAAGCAGAGCCTAGGACAGGGACTTGGGTGCAGATCCTAGGACTTGGGAAGTGATCTGGGAAGGGAAAAAAGGGCGCAAAGAGTGAGACAGGATGAAGGAAAAACCAGCCTAAGGTCACTGCTGAGGGCAGCAGGGTAGATTCCCTGGGGACATCCTGGGAATGGCAGCGGCATGCCTTCCAAGAACTGACCGTGATGGGCAGGAGCCGAGCATTCATCTGCTGGCTCCCATCCCCATGGGCTGAAGATTGTTCCTGGCGGTGCTGAGGGCCCGCCTGCATTCACATGTGGGCCCAGGGGGCTCCCTCGGCCTCAGGGGGTTGTGAACTTGAGCTGGGATGGTGTCAGTTAAAGGAACCTCTGCCACCAGAGCTGCCCTCAAAGCAGATGAGGGCCAAGGGGGTGTGATGGGGGCACGGGAGGCATTGCTGCTGCCCCCCACCCCCACCCATCTCACCCCTGACACAAACCCTTCCTGTCTTTCCAGGGAAGTTTCTTATGGCCTGTTGTCGATAAATATATGCTAACTCTGCTTGAACTCTACTGCCTTTTCTGTTCACAGTCCAATTTTTCCAGGTCCACCAGACAGTGTCAGGATGCTAGGGGGACCCATTACCACAGGGTGCTCACTTAGCACTCCTTTGTATGGACTTTGGTGGGAATGCAGCTGAATAGGCACATGGTGTGAAGTCCCATGGCTTTCTCAGCCTCTCCTTGTTGCCTGTGTGCGTCAGCCCCGGGTTCTCTTCTTTTCTGGTCCTGTGTGGTCTGAGCCTGCTCACCTAGGCCCAAAGTTGAACTTCTTCCCTGACCCTGATGGCCCCTGGGTCTTTATCTTTATGTGCAGAAACTCTACCTCCAGTCTGCCCCAACCTCTGGATGTTACCCCTCACCACCCTCCAAGCCAGAATTTCTGAACAATTCCACCCACTCCCTCATTCTCCAGGCATAGCCCCAGCCACTGCCTGTGGTTGGGCAGTGGACTAGCTGCCTGGCTGCACTGGACTCACCAACATTCTTCTTTGGGAACTGACCTCAGGATCTGCGAAGATCCACATGGAACATTCAGGCCCATGTGTGACAATTTGTTACATTCTGCACTGTCACACCTTCTCCCTCATCTTTCACTAATATCACCTGTCTTGTTCCCCAGGCCCCAGGATACCCCTCCATGGTCTCACGTCTGTACTTACCCAGAGGGCCCACATCATCTGTGCCACTTCAGGTTTTGTTCCCTCTATGTGGTGCCGCACGTGTGACCCCCACTTCCCATTGATTTTTCCATCCCCCAGCTTCCCCCGAGAAGCCTTTCCAAGTCAAGGGGAAGGAGCTCCCCTGCTTTCTTAGGCCTATATTGCCTGGACCAGGATGTAGAAGGCCCAGGCTCCTGGGCCTTGCTCTAATGGTCCCCCAATTTACCCCCACCCCGCATGTGCATACTCTGACGTCTCCTTATGTCCATTCCTGCCTAGCTATGTCTGTTGTCTGTGGGTCCCTGAGCCCATAACAATTCACCTCTCAGGGTTCTTTCAGGGCCAGGAGGGCGTGTGGCACCGCTTAGCACAGGCTCAGGGTGCTCTAGGTACCACCTTCTTTAAATCATGTGCATGACAAACATGAGTAGGCATGTGCTTGGCTTGGCCTCACTGCCCTCAGGAAGCTCTCCCGGGACGCAGGACCACGTGCTCAGGAAAGAGTACGAAGCTCAGCCGATTCTCCTGATTCGCAACAATGTTCTAACAGTCACTGCAAACACCGAGTCAGCCAGAATGGAACCACTGCTCCTAAGGGAAGTACAGGGTTAGGTTCCTGAGAGCCCCTGGTCATGACATTTTTGTCAGCCAATCAATACATGACCTTGTTTTATGTGTATTTCTGTTTAAAGGCACTTTACTTATATATATTGTTAATTTATTAACATTGAGCTCACTCTAACTCATACTTAACCAAGCTGACATAACACACGGATTTTCTCCGTAAGGCACATCACACCCTTTTTGGGCTTAG
The DNA here is from genome assembly GCF_040802235.1 of Manis javanica. NCBI lineage: Eukaryota > Metazoa > Chordata > Mammalia > Pholidota > Manidae > Manis > Manis javanica. Next base: position 96,584,138 of record NC_133166.1, on the reverse strand, counting down.
GAGCAGCAGACAGTCCTTAGCACTGCATGGGGACATGTTAAACAGTGAAGTCACCAACAAAAAGCACAAAGGGCAGAAAGTGTGACACTAACTAGACCATGAAAAGGACACTTGTTTACGACAGGAGAGCTGAAACGGGGAGGCAGAGGGTTTCCTGGCTCAGCCTCAGTGGGGAATGTGCTCACCGTGCAAGCCCAGTTTTTTGACACTTTGCACATGTCCGGAATGAGCACAAAAGTGCTGTTGAGTATGGACCTGGGGGTTACAAATAAATTTTAGTCAATAGGTAAATTTGCAAATATGGAATCCATGAATAACGAGGATTGGCTGTATGTACAGAAGTAAGAATGAAGCTTCACAAAGTGGTGAGGAGGGGGAAGATGGGGAGACATGAAAATTCATGAAGTTTTATTTATCACTGGGGCTAAGTTTTGAGGAACAAGTAAGACTTTCCCAGGTGGGAGGGCTTTTGGGGCAGAGTGTGCATCATATGCAAAGCCGTGAGACAGGATGGGGTGATGTGACTGTTTTCTTTGGGATGAAGATGGAACGCCTGGGAGGGAGCTTGTCCAGAAGAGCTCCGATCTCCAGGAGCCCGGGCAAGGGCAGGCAGGTCCCACTCCCATCCCTTCTCACACGGTTTTGTCCTAGTTAGGGTAGTGCCAACTGCATGTCAGAGAAGGCACAGGTCTTAGCAGCGTGACCCAGTACATGCCTCGCACATATTGGAGTTCAGCCTGGGTGACAGGCAGGCAGCCTTCCCCATGGTAATATAGCAACCTAGACGCCTTCAAAATGTGGATCCGCCATCCTCTAGGGCCTCACAGTCCTTGCTGACCATCAGCAAGTGGGAAAAGAAGGTAGGTGGAGGGTGGCAAAGGTTATTTCTATAAGCCAGGCCCTTTAGTGACCCACATCCTTTCCGCCCACCTTCCATCCTCACATGGCCCCACCTACATGTGAAGAGGGCTGGGTGATGAAGTCGCTGGTTGGGCAGCTGCTTCCCAGAAACATGTCTACACTCTGTCAGAGGGTCACGGATCTCGGTGGACAGCAAGTTGTTTCTGCCACAGGCCCTCAGATTAGTCTGGCAAACCACAGGGAAGAAGCCAAAACAAGTCACTAGTGAGTGAGTTCTGCGTAAAAGGGGCAGCAAGGTGCTGGCCACGCATGGTAGATGGTCAGGAAACTCCTTGTGAGTGAATGAATGGGAAATGCATTACAGCTTTCTCCTTCGTTCTCTTTAGTTTTTTTTTTTTTTTAAACATAAAAGGCCAGACAGAGGAGAGGGGAAAGAAGGAGACAGAAAGAGAGCAGGGGCTTCAGCTTGCAAGCCTTCAGGGGGAAGGTGAGCATTCTTGTTTTTCCTGTAGTCAGTACAAAGCTTCCTTTACCTGGAGAAAGAAAGTGGCCCCAGGAGAGGGAAGAGGGCTATGGAAGAGAAGAGGTGTGGATAAATGCAAGTCTGGTCTGTACCTGAATATTATGTTGGTTTAATTCAGTCTCACTCAGGATTTGGGCTACGCAGTCTTTTGACAGGACTCTGAAAACCCAATGCATGACCGAGGGGTCAGAAATAGTTTGGGCATGGTCCGCACAGCCTGGGAGGAAGCCAGGGAGGCGGGAACAGGAGGACACCCCTGTACATGCAGCAGACATCAGGGGTCAGCACTCCTCTCCAATCTCCCTGCACTTCTAAGCCAGCCTTGCACCCAACAGCTTCGTAATTCCACATCTCCAGTTATTAATCAAACACCATCTGTGAGGCAATGTCACGGGCCCCACTGGTGTTTCTCCGTTTGAATGGTCAAATGTTTAACCATGCTTCAGCAACTTCTGCTGATGCCAAAGGAGAGAAAAAACCACCATCACCTTCTCTCTCTAGTACAAATTGACACTCAGCATGGATAATCACAAAGCCTCCACAGGCTAAGGAATCAAAGCAAATTAGCAGCCAACACAAACAGCAAGCCCACTTTGAGCAATGGTGTCATGGCAGAAGGCAGGCAGGGGAGGGGAGATGGGTGGAGATGACCCCCCTCTCTGGGCATTGGCATCAGTGAAAGTGCTGGGAAGGGACCAGCTGTGTCAGGAGGGAGGATGCAAAACCCCTGGTGGTCTGTGTGCATGGTCCCCAAGTTAGGAGTCTTGAGAACTCACGCCTGGCCTTGGCACATTGCTGCAATGGAATCTTCCAAACCGATGGTCGGAACACTGACCCATATGCTCTCGTTGCACTCATTGTGCGGGTTTGTGCGTGAGGGAAAGGGCGGTGTTAAGACTAATGCATGGCTGTAGAAATGGGGTGAATTTTTTCATTCAAACAAAATGCTCTGTAGCAGACCCAAGATTGTACAGCAGGTAGATAAAAGCCTGTAGCCGCAAACCCTACTTCTGACCCTCGGAGCCTTGGCTGGAAGTGTGGCGATGGGGGGAATGGATCACCCACCCCCAGCCGGCTCCTGGCACTGTGCCTGTACAGGATAGTACTTTAGAATGGGTGTCTTATGAAGAGTGTGTGACTTGGTCACTAGCCTCTTCTTATGGCTTCTAGCAACTTTCCCAAATGGAGGGCAGTGGCTTCTTGTCCTGCCGCTCTTCCCCTGACATGGAAATGCCCCTGGGGAAGTGCCAGGATGGCGGTGGGATGCTTGGAGGTAGGGACTCCTGGTTACCTCCCCAGGTTGCTCTGGCCTTAGCTGGCCCTGGGGTGGAGGCCACTTGGGGACTGTGGGTCAGAGGAGGTCGGCTTCAGCTCCCCAAGATGTGGACATCAGCCCTCCCCAGGAACCCCTCCCCATCTGTGGAACTGTTGAGCTGCAAACTGGTGAAGAAGTGTGTGACCTAGCTCCAGATGCAAGATCCCTGTTTGAGAAGCTGCCTGAGGAGAGCAGGCAGATATGCCTACTGGGTCCGGCCACAGAGGAAGCACAAAGTGGCGGAGAGCCCAGGGAAGGGAAATCAACACACGCAGGCAGGCAGGTAGGCAATCCGAGTCAGCCCATCAGGCAGAGTTTAATTTCTTCTTGGCTATGCTGTCTGCTGATTTTCAGCACAATCAGGACGAGATGTGTCCAGAAGTCACTGCATGACCTGGTTTCTGGTACAGCATCACCTGAGCTATGTTATAACACAGCAGAGTGCCCAGGCCCCTCCCAGGGCAAGAGGCCCCTGGGTCAGTGCTCCGTGGTGCCTGTAGGCGCAGGCTGGCCTACATGTGGTCCACAGCCACAACAGTCTCCAAGCGACAGAGAGGCTAGAGCACTGAGACAGGCAGGAGGCCCAGACGTGAGTGTGGGACATCAACGCCGGTGAACAGCCGCAGGAGGCCTGTGCCAGCCCTCCCCGTTACCTTGAGTATCTCAAAATATCCTCACCGTCCATGTTCCTTCTTCTCCCTGTATTATTTCCTCAGCCTCACCCCTCCTCCAGAAAGTCAGAACTTTCTGCACTTGAACTTGCCTTAAAGGAAGGAGAGAATTTCCATTAACAAAAGGAGCACAGGTAAGGCTGTGGTGACATATCTTTGCAGGCCCCTGCCTCCGGGACCCAGCACCACCCCTCTCCTGGTGGAGCAGGTAGGTGGGAAGAGGTGAGCTCCCGCTAGGAGCTGGCCACCGGCTCGCTGGAAGCACCTGCCTGCAGCAGGGCTGCCTCGGGCTCTGCGGAGGACGAGCCTGGTCTTGCCCCTCAGGTTTGGGCCGCCTGAATGCGGCTGGGGCAGGGGAGACCCGAGGAGACCACGTGGAGGCAGGTGCTCTCTCAGAGTCCGTGTCAGGTCAGATCTCCCTCCCGAGATAATACAGCCAGAGGTGAAAGAGGCTTAGGTGGTCTCCCAGCAACCGCGGATCAGGACGCGCCAGCCTCCTGGGTGCCTCAGAGGAACTGTGCAACCTCCTGGGACGCGCACACGCCAGCGCAGCCTGCGTCCCTCCTCTGGTTAGTGATTGTTTTCCCAGTGCAATTTCTGAGAGACAGAAAGAGAGGAAAACCCAGGAGCAGCAGCTGGCCGCTGGAGGAAGAGCAGGGGGGCTCAGCATGTAGTCTTCCCAACACCGTGCCCCGCCTCCCCCAGGGCCCCCGACCTGCCCGCTTTTCCCTGAAAAGACCCAGACGCTCCATTCTCCCAGACTGGGAAGCAGAGAGAGGACCCCTGCCTGACCTTTCATCTCAGCAGAGGCTGACCTCAGAGAGCCAGGTAAGAGGAGACGGTGGCTTCCCACCGGTACCCAGAGAGCAGCCGCACCCTTAGAAGTTAGAGGCAGGACTGAGCCTGGAGCTTCAGGGCTGCGGCAGACTGGGGACAGCCTGCTGAGTCCAAATCTAGGGCACAGGGGGAGTCTGTCAGTCCTCAGCTGTTCCACAAAGGTGGGTGAGCTCCACCGTGTCCTTGGGGCCATGGCCTGTCCTGGGCGGACACAGGTTTCGTCCGCTCTGGAACCAGCAAGTCTGTCTGGGAGGCCCCAGCCCCAGCATTTTCTTTCCTACTTGTACAGGGAGGATGCAGGCAGGGGGAAGAGAGGTGAAACCCCAAAAAGAGATTCTGCCATCATTGTGGGAACTGTGACTTGAGCACCATGAAGCCTGAGGCCCAGAATCAGGACAGAGCAGCGACCACACCGTGTGGGGCTGTGTGGGCCTCGGCCCTGGGCCGCAGAGCCGCCTGTGGGTCCCTGCTAACGCACCCTGGGGGTGGCCTGTGTGGGGTGGTGGTGGACTGCCCCTGGGGGAGGATCAGGGTAGAGTTTCTTGGGGATCAACCTCTCTGATTATGGTCAGTGGAACCTGAGCCCCTGCTGGTAGCACTTCTGCTCAGAGCAAGAAGGACCAAATGCCATTCATTCACCCACCCGTTCATCAGGAATCATATATCAGGTGCCTACTGAATGCCAGCAAATTCAATAAATACAGCCCTTGCCCTCATAGCCAGCGGGGAGGACAGAAAAACACCCAAAAAGTGAGAGACATGTTTGTCACAGATGCCATGACAGTGGGGCCTTGTGCCAGGCACTGGCAGGCACACAGCCTAGTGGGGGCGTGAGGGGCAGGCTGCAAGGAGGAGCCCACCCGTGAGGTGAGTCTTGAAAGATATGCAGGCATTTGTCAGGTGGGTGGAGGCCCCCAGGTCAGCAGGTCAGGCTGAGTCACACCTGGGTTGGTGGATTATAGGTTATTTTTCTATGATGCCAAAGAGAAGGTCGTTTGTCATCTGTGGGGCCTTGGACCCTGGCAAAACGGGGCACGGAGGAAGTTCAGTGAGAGGAGGGAGCACCTACTCTTGCCCCTGCTTTGAGGCCTCCGCGCATTCGGAGGGCCTGGCTTCAGCACAGCCACCCTGCCCGGGTGAAGCACTGGGTGCTCTGGGGCCACTGTGCTTTCCGCTCGCTCTGTCCCCACAGGCTGGGGCCTGCGAGGACCTGGCCGGCCGACACCCAGGTCAGCTATAAGAGCTCAGCTTCTGAGGAGCCTGGGCGGGGCTCCCTTTGTGCCGAGAAAATAGCCTCCCGGCAGGAACTGCACCATCCTTCCCTGGTTGGCCCCGGGGCGGGCTGGTGGCCTTGGTGCTCACCGGAGGCAGGGGAACCTCTCCTGTCTTCTGCAGGGGGCTCAGAGCCTTGCTTTCAGCCCCAAGGGCACACTGGTTGTTCCCACCTCTGAGGCAGCCCCGGTGCCCCCCGCTGATGGCTAACTGCCTGGAACCCTCAAGCATGGGGATGGCTTTCCCAGCATATCTAATGAGCTGAGCCGCAGCTGGTGGGGGCATCTCCAGAGGAGCCATGAAAAAGACAGTACCCTCGGGGATGCTCCAAAATAGGACTAAGGCAGAGCTCAGAGAGTGTGGGGGTGGAAAGGGTAATGAGGGGGAGAGGAGCAGAGAATGAACCAGGAGGGGTGCAGGTGAGTGACAACAAAGGGCCTGTAGAACATGCGAGGCTCTCCTGCCGGTGAGGGCAGACCCTGCTTCCAGTGCCCGGGCTTTCCTTCACCCCGGAGCTCAGCCTTCCGGATGCTGCAACGGAAGCCAGAGACCGGAGACGCCAGCCACAGGGTTGGGGGTCAAGCTTGCCCCAAACCAGGGGTCCTTTACTTTTGTGCCACAGACCCCTCTGTGAGGCTGTGAGGCTGGTGGACACATTCTCAGCAAAATGCTTCTAAATGGATAAAATTAAGTTCATAGGATTACCAAAAAACCCAGCTGTACTGAAATGCAGTGCAATTGATACATTTTTAATGAATAATTCAAGATATATTAATATGTGTGCTTCCCCATCAACATGTAAAAATAAAATCTAGTGGCAGGACTAGTAAATACCATGATTTCATACTAGCGATGCGCAAAACAGTTTTTTTCAAGAATAACAGCTTTACAAAGTGTTAGGAAAATGTCTGTGGTCCCTGATGGAGGTACAGTCACAGGGGCTCCATCCGCAGCCCATCCGCACACTGACAGAAATACATGTCAGTTAACAATGGTGGAAATAAAGATTGGTTTTTTTCCTCTCCAAGTTAATAAGCCTCTGGATTCTCCCCACAGGCCCTCGGGTAGGACTCCCTGCCCACAGGGACCGACAGACACAGACCTGGCTGAGCCAAGTCCTTGTTAGTTTAGAAAGCACTTACACGGATGTTATTTTTAGATCCTCACAGTACCATGAAGTAGGAAGCCTACTACCCCATCTTACAGACAGGGAAACTGAGATGCGCAGCCCTGAAGGCGACTTGAACACCCTATGTGACTGTGGCAGCATATGATGCAGAGGGGGTGGGCAGAAGAATTGAACTCAGGTCTTCTCTGCTAAAGGCTGCACCCCCTCCACCACCAGCCTGCCTCAAAGGCAGAGTGGTCTGCCTGCCCCTGCACCGTCCTGCCATTTACAGCAGTGCCCTTCTAGACAGCGGGGCTGTGCCCCGGGTCATGGCCTTCAGCAGGATGGCAAGTGCTTGCCCACCTGTTCTCCTCCCTCCCTTGACCGAGGCTCCTGGGGGAGCCCCAGCCGGGAGCCCCATAACAGGCATGCCACACACCTCCCACCCATGCACACTGAGTCATGAGTGGGTCAGAAGTCAGGCCTGGGATTCCTAGTCCAGACCTCAGACGCTCCCAGCACATGCCACTATCCGTCACCTCCACACGCATGCCCACTTGTGGAGAAATACCATGGCACCGTAGACCATGGGTAGAGGTGCTGGGGAACAGGTCAAGCCCACTGCACAGCGTGGATGCACTCTGAGGGCTTCCTACAAAAAGGGAGTTTGGAGCTACATTTTTTCCAGCCTTTGAATTACAAATATGCTTAAGCATGCAGAAAAATTGGAAGAATAATACAATAGGCACCCATGAATTCCACCCAGATAAAATGATTGTTAGTATTTTGCCATATTTGCCCTGTGCGCATGCACATATCTGTAACATATGTATATCTTCTGACAGGTTTGAATGTAAGATCTTGCAGACATTTTAACACTTCAGCCACGGACACTTCAGCATCACCTGCGATTGGGCTATTTGTCAGTATTTCCCTATAACCATCACACAATTTTAATATATAAGAAAATCAGCACTCATTCCCTAACCTCCAGCTCATATTTAAATTTTCCCAAATGTCCTATTTAAAAAAAAAAAAAAGCAACAAAGCTTCATGCCCTGGGGACAGATTGTAGGTGCTGTTGACTAAATGGGAAGCAGGCACTCCTCCCAGGAAGGCTCTGGAGTCATGGGGGCACTGCCACCAGCCAGGGCTGAGCAGGAGCGTGGGGCCTTGAAGCTCACCCTGAAGAGCCTGGCTCTGCCTGGGGGCTAACCAGGCAAGGCTGGGGGCCTTAGTGCCCAGGGAAGACCACCCTTGCTGTTCTGCTGAACCTTCTTGAGTCTTTATCAGACCACACCCTGGGTCACAAGACAGACCCGCTAGGGGTCTTGGTCAGGGGCAGGTGCTGGGAATGTTCTAGGACGAGCCAACCGCTGCTGGGGTCTGTCCGGCAGGCTGCCTCTCTGACCCTCTTCTCCCTGCCTCCAGCCTTCCCTGCCTCCAGCCTTCCCTCCCTCCTCTGCCCTTAAGCGCTTAGTCAAACCTGCTCAAGAGCCTCCCCGGGGAACAGCTGGCACTAGAGACAGAAATAGCTCCAGAGAAACCTTTTCTTGTCAAAGCCTCCAGCCCTGCTGAGGGGTGGGGGAGGGAAAAGATTCAGAAGACAACCCCTGCCCCCTGAGTCCCCCAAACCCAGGCTCAGAGCCACAGAACCCAGGACTCAGGTGGCATCAGCCCACTGATCTGATTACCCTGCCATCTAAGCACACATCTCTAGAAGTCAACTCAGGTCAGAGGCACAAGCCTTACACCCAGAAAGAGGGACCCCACTTTAGGCTGCACCCTAGCTTTCTCCAAGCCTTACCACACCTGCAGCAAAGAGTGTGGGGGCCAAGGGGATGCGCACACCCTGAAGTTACTTCCCCTCTCTACCAGGCCTTGGGTGCTGAGACCTGGAAACTGCCCAGACAGTCACCCACCCACTTCCAGAGCCTGAGCAGGCCTCCAGCATGGCCCCATCTCCTGAGGGCCAATGAAACAACCCTGGCTGGGCCGAGAGTCACAGAGAGGCATCTGTGAGCAGGGGCGAGGATGGGCCGTGGACATGAAGGCTCGGGTGACCCCACACATTTGCAAGGCCCCTCAAACCGGGAGGAAAGAAGGGGACAGACTGAGGGGGCCAGGAGCTGGCTCAACCCATGCCTCCATGTTCTAGTGAAGAGCTCTGAGTAACCCAAGAATTCTCAGTTTGAATCTTACCCTCCAAGTTGTTAGGAAGATACATTTGACAAGAAAGGAAGCAGAATATATTTCATTTAACAGTTCATGAGCTTCATTGGTAATTTACAAATATTTAGACATATGGTCTGGGAGCTTCCACGTGCGGCATGGCCCTGGTCCCCTTGCAAATGTGTGATGTGCCCTGGCCAGGCCTTGGGGTGGAATATTTGGAGGCCAGTTTGTTGTGGAGACAAAAGTTGCCCTCAGTGAGTCCCACTTCTTTCTTTTCTGCTTCTCCCAGGCTTTCTATTGCCAGCCATTCTCTTCCTGCCTCCTTTCAGCAAAAAGGCAAATACAGACTAAGAAGATAAAAGGCTCTTTTGGGGAGCAACGCTTGCCCCAAACTTCCTCAAAAAGGATCTTAAGAAGGGTGAGACATTTTGGAGTGGGAAGGGGCTCCCTGTACACACACACACACACACAGGAAAAGAGGGAAAGAAAGAGAACAGGATGAAAGTACCACATAGCAACCCTATCCATCCCTCTAGGATTAATCCAAATTAGAATATAAGTATCCCTCCTTTTATTCGTGGATGCCCACTGAGCACCTGCTGGAGGTAGGCCAGCCCCTCAGCTGGCTGCTGGGTCCTGGGTAGGAGGATGCCCAAGACCTGGTTTCTCGCTCAGTCTGGAGAGGGAGATGGACACACAGGCAATCACGGTTCACTGTGACCATGCCGTGATGGAGTAGTACACACGGAGCAGCCTGGGAGCAGAGACAAGGCACCAGGACCTGGTCAGGGGGTCCTGGGGGTCTCCAAAGGAAGCAGAGTGTGAGCTAAGAAGTCAAGTAGGATTTATGCAGGTATTGAGGCAACTGAAGGTGTTCTATGGATAAAGGAAATGTCACACACACACACACACACACACACTGGAATATTCAGCCATAAGAAAGAAGGCAGTTTTGCCATTTACAACAACATGGATGGACTTTGAGAGCATTATGCTATGTGAAATAAGTCAAGCAGAGAAAGACAAATACCATATGATCTCATTTACATATGGAATATTTTAAAAAAATACAAGCAAGTTCATAGACACAGAGAAGAGACTGGTAGTTGCCAGAGGTGAGGGTGGGAAAAATGGGTGAAGGGGGTCAGAATGTACAAACTTATTTATGGTTATAAAATAAGTAAGTCCTGGGGATGTCATGTACAGCATAGTGACTATGGTTAATAATACTGCTTTGTATATTGGAAAGTTGCTACGAGAGTAGACCTTAAAAGTTGTCATCACAAGAAAAAAACATTGCAACTGTGAATGGAATGTTAGCTAGATGGATGGTATTGTGGTAATCCTTTCACAGTATAAACTAACATCAAATCATTATGTTGTATGCCTGAAACTCATGTAATATGCCAATTACACCTTAATTAAAAATAAAGAAAAAGTAAATATTCTAGGTATGAGCAAAGGCTGAAAAGCATGAAAGAGCAGGACATACGAGGGAATGGAAGGTGTGTGGATTGAGGTGATGTTGGGGGAGGCTTGTGGAAAAGGGGAAGCTTGGCAGGAGATGAAGCTGAAGACGTGAACAGGAGCCTCCTGATAAAGGGCCTTGTAGCCATAGTGAGTCATCTGAGTTGGATCTGGAGGACAGTCGGGAACCACTGAAGGCCTTTAAGCATCTCAAGACTTAAACATAGGATGATTTAAAGACCTTCACAGGCCCTTAACATTTTTAGTACTGGAGGTTCCACCCCACATCACATCAAACATCATAAAATAAATACACATTTCAACTATTTTTAATTAAAAAACAGAGTAGTTTTTTAACTATTATTTGGAATTATTATCAATTGATTGATTTCAATTTTTGCAGATTTGTATTTCTATTTTGAAGTCAATGAAATTTTGGTGGGGGGAATGGAGGTGACAGGCCCTTATAGGGCTCACAGACTCCATGCTCTTGTGTCATGGTATCTAATGAAAACCAAACGGTGACATGATCAGATTTATGATTTAGTAAGAACACACTTAAGAAAATAGAGTGGAAAGTGTTGTTCTGTATAGGATTTCAGTTTTGCAAGATGTAAAAGATAGCACAACAATGTGCATACAGTTAGTACTACTGTACTGTATGCTTAAAAATGCTTCAGACGGTAGTTCTGTTATTGGCTTTCTTTAAAACCACAATAAAAGGATGATAGAGTAGAGACTGGATAGGGAAGATCAGCCCTGGGTTGCCAGTTAGGAGGCAGCTGCTATAATATATCTGGCAGATGGTCAAGGCTTGAACTACAGGAAAAAGAGAGAGTGAATAGATTGAGAGAATTATAATACTTAAGTTTGGAGGAATCAACAGGAACTGGATGCTGAATTTGAAAGATGAGGCAAAGGGACACGACAAGGATGGTACATCACCTTGGGCAGCTAGGTCATGCCTACTGTCAGGCTGGGCACCCAGGGGAAGTAGTGGCCAATGGGAAGGAAGAGAGGAGCTTTGGGTTTAAGGTGCAAGTGGAATCTGCGAGGGGAGGTGTCCAAGAAGCATCTGGACACCCTGATCTGGAGCTCAGGAGACAACTGCATCGTGGACTTCTGTTGGGAGCTATCAACATGAGGAAAAATTGGAAATGTGAAAGGATGAGGCTGATTTTAAATGAGAGGAGAGCCTCCATCAAAGCCCCAGGGACCAACAATCCACGCAAGGTCACGGGAAAAGCAACCATAAGCGTTCTGAGAGGGAGTCTCCAGGAGGTGGGCCTGAGCAGGAAGTGAACCAAGGGAGGAGGTAGCCCAAGGGGGTCCAAGGCAGGAGGTGGGCCGAGGCAAACCAACAATAACCCGATCTCATCTTACAAAATTCAAAATGACTGCACAGAGAGGTTAAGCGACTACCTCGAGGCCACCCAGCGGGAGGGCCGGACAGTTCTTCTCACTTGGGGCTCAGTTCTCCTCCCCTCCCTTTCTCTCCCCGCCCTGACCCACAGAGGAGCCCAGGGAAGACGCACCCCTGCCCTGTCTCAGCAGGCCTGCGGGGCATGTCCCTCATCCCCTGGCTCCGGTGGAACGAGGCCCCGCCACGCCTGTCGTCCCGCAGCCCAGCTGAGATGGTGCTGGAGACGCTCATGATGGAGCTGGCGGGGCAGATGCGGGCGGCTGAGCGGCAGCAGTGGCAGCGCGGCCACGCCGTCAGGAAGGTCTGCACGGGGGTGGACTACAGCTGGCTGGCCAGCACGCCCCGGCCCACCTACGACCTCAGCCCCGGCGAGCGACTGCAGCTGGAGGCCGTCTGTGCCAAGATCCGCCCTTCTTACTGCGGGCCGGCCATCATCAGGTAGCCCCGGGCACGGGACCCGAGCGCTGCTGCGCTGCAGCTCCAGGGCGGGCGGCAGCCGCAGGGGCTTGGGGGAGCCGGGACGGGAGCCAGGGGGCGTGCGCGGCCCGGCTATCTGTCAGCAGGACCAAGGCAGCGGGGAGAACCCGACCGCGGCCGTGCAGCAGGCCAGGTCCGGGGCGAGGGGCTCGCAGGGAGGCAGGGGGCGGCTCCTGCAGGCGCACGGCTGGGCAGGGGAACGAACACCCAGGCCCTGGGGCCTTCTGTTCTCCCTGCCCACGTGGTTATTTTCCTCTTTCATCAGTTCATCTTCCAGACCTTCTTAGAAAGATTTCCCCATAAATCTCCCTGCGGGTGCCCAGGGAGACCCCCGGGGTTGGACACCGCCCGCCCGCCCGGGGACCCGTCCCACCGCGCCCTCTCCCTCCGCTCGCGCCCAGGTTCCGGCAGCTGGTGGCGGAGCACGAGCCCGAGGCGCGGGAGGTGTCCCGGCTCTTCCGTTCGGTGCTGCAGGAAGTCCTGGAGAGGATGAAGCAGGAGGAGGAGGCCCACAAGCTGACGCGGCAGTGGAGCCTGCGGCCCCGCGGCGGCCTGGCGCTCGCCCCCTTCAAGACCCGCGCGCGCATCGCCCCCTTCGCCAGCGACATACGGACCATCTCAGAGGACGTGGAGCGGGACACGCCGCCGCCTCCCCGGACCTGGAGCATGCCCGAGTTCCGGGTGCCCAAAGAGGACTGACCCCCGCTCTCCCCTGCCCAGAAACTGAGCTACCTGCGGGAGCGCATGACAGGCTGGTGACGGGGGCCAGTCCTGGAACCTCCCCACCCGCCCTTGACCAGCGTGCCAAAGAGGCGGTCCCATCCCGACATTCCAGTAAGATGGAGCAATCCCTCCCCACCCAACCGCCCTCTCCCATTGGCCACGAGGCCCAGGGTCAGGGCTTGGAGCTGCAAGGGGCCTTCCCTCCCCTGCACAAGTTTGTTGGAACAGTCCCTTCCCAGATGGCAGAGATTCGGGGCCTGACAGACAGACCCAGGGCCCCATCCCCATCTTCGGCTTATGTCTGGAAGGGAAGGAGGGGCCCTGCTTTTGCTGGGGTCTCACCTCAGCTTCCGGGATGTCCCAGTCACCCCCTCCCACGGGGTAGGGAGGGAACTGTTGGGTGTGTCCATTCTCTGCTGGTGACTGGCTGGTCTCCCTCCGGCAGGTGGGTCACAGCCTCATGGGCTGGCAGAGCTGAAAGGGGCCACAAAGACCACTACGAGGTCCACTCTCCACAGTTAGTGAAATGGGGAACCTGAGGCTCAGAGAAGGTCAGACTTCTTATACCTTAAACTGCAGCCACAGCCCCATGGGTGGTGAGATCGTTCATGCATGCATAGTCTCTGCTCTTGAGTTCTTGAGTTCTGGGCTATGACGGGACAGATCCAAAGGCTACACACATCTTCACCTGCCTGTGTCTGACCGACCTCATACTTTGGAACTGACATGGGGGTCTAAGGCAGCTGGGGACAGAGGTAGGTTGCCCTTACCCCATCCCACAATGTCATCAAGTGAGGTGTGACCAATCCCCAGCATCTCCTTCCACAGGTAAAGCTTCTAAGCCTTCCGACTTGCTGCTCTGGAGAGCCCAGGTCTCTGATTCCAGGGCCCCGTCTGTATCTGACCACACCTACTAGTTGGCTTTCTTCAGGGAAAGTGATACCCAAACCCTTAATTGACCTCCAGGCATCTGGGTGAAATGTTCTGGGACAGCCTCACTATAGGCTTCACTGTCCTTCCATTTCTAACATGGATGGACCTTGATGACCGGCGTATGGAGGCTCCACTATGTGGAGTAAAGGAAATCTGTTAGTAGTATAAACTGGTACAACCATTTTGAATAGCAACTTGGCTACATCCAGAAAGTAGAAGTTACTCCTATATATATATATTTACAGAACCCTTATACATAAGAAGTATAATATTCATTGCAATATTGTTTTACATAGTGAAAAAGTAGAAAAAGCTGTAAATGTCCATTGACAGGACAAGAGAGAATTAAACTGAAGTGTATTACACAATGGACTATTATACAGCAGAGAAAAACAAATGCATAAGAACTCAAAGTATCAAAACAGGTAAATCTCAGAACCATAATACTGAGTCATAGAGAAGAGCAAGCTGCAGATGGATACAGATAACACAGGCAGGCATACCTCAGAGACATTGTCGGTTCAGTTCCCGATCACTGAAATAGAGCAAATACCACAATAAAGTGAGTCAAATGAATTTTTTGGTTTCCCAATACATATAAGTTATGTTTACACTATACTATAGTCTATTAAGGGCAATAGCATTATGTCTAAAAAATAGCATATATCTAAATTAAAAAATAATCGCTAAAAACTGCTGGCCATCATCTGACCTTTAAACAAGTCCTGATCTTTTTGCCGGTAGAGCGTGTTGCCTTGATGTGGGTGGCTGCCGACTGACCAAGGGTGCTGATCGCTGAAGGCTGGGGGGGCCGTGGCGATTTCTTAAAATATGACAAGAGTGAACTTTGCCCCATCAATTTGACTCTTACTTTTTTCAGAACAAAACATGGTGCTGTGTGATAGCATTTTACCCACAGTAGAACTTTCAGAATTGGAGTCAGTCCTCTCAAACCCTGCTTGCTGCTTTATCAACTTTATCAATCTTTAAATCCTTTGCTGACATTTCAATAATCTTCACAGCATTTTACCAGAAGTAGATTATATCTCTAGAAGCCACTTCTTCGCTCATCCATAAGAAGCAAGTTCTCATCCATTAAAGCTTTATCATGAGATTGCAGCAATTCAGTCCCATCATCAGCTTCCACTTCTAATTCTATTCTCCTCCTAGTCTACCACGTCTACAGTTACTTTCTGCACTGTCGGCTTGAACTCTTTGAAGTCATCCATGAGGCTTGGAATCAACCTCCTCCAAACTCCTCTTAATCTTAATATTGATACTTTGACATCTTCCCATGAATCACAAATGTTCTTAATGCCATCTAGAATGGGGAATTTTTTTTATTAAGGTATTACTGATATACACTTTTGAAGGTTTCACATGAAAAAACAATGTGGTTACCACACTCACCCATATTATCGTGTCCCCCATACCCCACTGAAGTCACTGCCCATCAGTGTAGTAAGATGCCACAGAGGCACTATTTGCCTTCTCTATGCTACACTGTCCTCCCCATGATCCGCCCCACACCATGTGTGCCTGTCATAATACCTCTCCATCCCCTTCTCTCTCCCTCCCAACCAGCCCTCCCCCACCCCCTTCTCTTTGGTAACCACGAGTCCCTTCTTGGAGTCTGTGAGTCTCCTGCTATTTTGTTTCTTCAGTTTTGCTTTGTTCTTATACTCCACAAATAAGGGAAATCATTTGGCACTTGTCTTTCTCCACCTGGCTTATTTCACTGAGCGTAATATCCTCCAGCTCCATCCATGTTGTTGCAAATGGTAGGATTTGTTTCTTTCTTGTGGCTGAATAGTATTCCATTGTGTATGTGTACCACATCTTCTTTATCCATTCATCTACTGATGGACACTTAGGTTGCTTCCATATCTTGGCTATTGTAAAAAGTGCTGCAATAAACATATAGAATGGGTAGAAACATATAGAATTCTTTCTAGAAGGTTTTCAATTCACTGTGCCCAGATCCATCAAAGGAATCACAGTCTGCCTTATGAAATGCACTTCTTCAATAACAAGACTTGAAAGTTGAAATTACTCCTTGATCCATGGGATACAGAATAGATGTTGTGTTAACGGATGTGAAAACAACATTGACGTCATCATAGTTTACTGAGATTTTTTGAAAGGACTGGCTGAGGACCAAGACTGGGTTATCTGATGGTTCCATTCTAACCCATCATCTTACATGCCTATAGATTTTGTCCATTTGCTGTATCTTTTTCATTTGGGGCTGGAAAAGAAAGCATCCACCCAATTTTCCCTGTTGAAGACATTTTTATCTTGGTACCCACCTCAGGACAGGGCAGGATGGGCCTGTCCTCTGTGGGGCAGCGTGATGTTTCGGGGTGAGGATGGCGGCCCTGCCCTGAGGGCCTGGCTGAGGAGTGGGAACAAAGGGGTTTGTGACAGTGACAGGACATACTCTGAGGTGGGTATGGCAGGCTGGGCCTGTCCTCTGTGGGGTAGGGGGATGTTTGGGGGTGAGGATAGCGGCCCCGCCCTGAGGGCTTGGCTGAGGGGTGGGAACAAAGGGGTTTGTGACAGGGACAGGTCATAAAGGGCAGCAGAGTATAAATAGGGCTGCGCAGGGGGGTTACTTCTCTCAGCTGGACTGTAGCTCACAGCATCTGAGATTTGTCAGACGCAGAGGTGAGGTACAGCAAAGCGCGAGCGCAGTGTACATCTGTACACATTGAAGAGATTCCGGCTGGCATCCAGCACCTGCTGGCATTCCCACAGCCATCAACTGCACCTCTGCCCCCACCTCTGCCTCCAGGAGGCTCTGAGGCTGGGGGAGGTGGGTACTGCAGGGTGGGGTGCTGTTGAGAGACCTGCCAGGGAGCCACCCGTGCCCAGGAGCACCGCTGTTCCCTCTTGTGTCAGGGAAGGAAAGACCCAGGGACCTGCCTGCCTTGCCAGCGCTGCTTCCTGTGGTGACGGAGTCATGAACAGTGAGTCTCTGTTTCCGTGTTACACGGCCCAGAGGAGCCCCAGGGTGGGCATGTTCAACATCGCCAAGGGGCAACTGCAGTGACAACTGCGCAAGGGAGAATATGACATGTTTAAGTCTGTCCCCATGTTTGAGAGCGACTTTATCCAGGTCACCAAATGGGGACAGACTGATGTGCACAGGTGTGCCCAGATCATGACCGTGGGCATCGCAAACACCAACCCCTTCGACCCAATACCAGACGTCATGCTGGTGGCACAACCAGTCAGGGATTGCGAAAAGCACACGGGGTGTGGCCAGGCCACGGAGGGTAAAGGGCACAGAGATACAAAGGTGTTAGAGCTCACCAGGCTCCTCCCCTGGAAGTTGGTGAACATCTCCGTTCACAGCCGTGAGAGACAACAGCTGCGCGTGAAGCTTGCTTCTGGCCGTTCCTACTACCTGCAGCTGTGGGCCCCTCCCGACAAGCAGGAAGACCTCTTTGCCTGTTGGGAAGAGGTAATTGACCTCCTGAGGCCCCCGGTGGAAGCTTACAGCAGTACCCATGCCGTTCCAGCCGGGGACCTGTTCATGTCTGTGTTTGAGGAAATGGACAGGAGGAGCCCCGAAGCAGCACATTTCCAAGGCAGGTGGAACAAGATACCCCACAAACCAGGGGACCATCATAAAAAGTACAGCCAGGGACTGGAGGCGGCTGGGAGCAGACCCGGGGCCAGAAGTCACAAGAAGGACCAGGATTTGGGAGGGGACCAGGGCACAGGACATATCCCTTAGGGTATTTCTGCTTTCCCCTGCATTTAAAATAAAGAGATAAAAAATACACTGAGAATGTGGTATGCTGTCTTCTGACTGAAATTCTAGGCCTGGCAGCTGAGTAGCGATGACCTCACAGTGCCTTCCCTGAGGTCATCTGGGCTGCAGCCTGAGACCCCAGTGCCAGCCAGGGCAGCCCCCACCTCACTTCCATGCTCAGCAGAGCCCACAGGATGACTCCAACTTGCTTTAACCCCTTTCCAGCTTTGTTCCTCAAGGCCTTGGCTGAAGACTATGGCCTGGGAAGCTCTTCCCTCCACATACCATCTCCCTATTTTTAAACACCTTTCTTCCCTTGAAGGCCCATAAGTAAAGCGAGAACAGGATTCCATCCCCTTGGGCACCGGTGGGGAGGGGGTAGTAGCAGCATCTCCTGGGAGCCGGAACTGGGAGGACTCTCATCGTGACTTAGTAGTTCTCGAGATCCCAGGTATACACCCTGGAGAAACACGTGTTCCAAGAAACAGCTATGAGAATGCTTAGAGTAAAAAATAGCAAAACACTGGAAACAGCCCAAATTTCCATCAACAAAATTGATAATACAGTAGGATAGGAAAGAGTGGGATTAACATAAACTTCTCAAAACAAGCCACAGGAAATGTAACCCCACTGACAGAAGAGTTCATAGACACTGTAGACAAAATGTAAACAATGGAACATTAAACACAAAATTTTCCGGGGAGGAGAGGCGAACGATGGGAGCAAGGAGGTAGACACAGGGGGCCAACCTTAAGCAAGGTGCTGGGCACACAGGTGTATTTTTCACATCTTACTGCCTCTGATATCAGGATGGTCCTACAATCACCGTGGCAGTTGTGATAAGTAATTGTTTCAGACATACCATGACCAATGACTTCTCATGTATGAGGTCTGAAAGATCTGGTCTCTTAAATCACATTTATTTTAGGTAAATGATTACAAGAACCTTTGGTCATTAGGAAGAGAAGGAACGATACCCCTACTTTACAGACGAGAACCCTGAGGCTCAGAGACGGTAACCTGCTCCAATCGCACAGTGGGACCTTCGCAGAACAGTGACGCACAGCCCGCCTCTTCCCTGGCTGAGGCGTGCAGAGGAGGCAAAGCTAACGAGTCTGAGGCAGGGCCAGCACGAGGCCTGGAGACACGGGCGTTCTTACAAAGCTCCACAGAGATGAGGCCCAAGTTGACCAGATTGAAGGGAGGGAAAAGCGGGGGCTGTGAGTTGGTTTTGGAACTTCAGTGAGCTCACCGCCCTTCGCAGGCCTTACCTCAGGAGAGTCCCAGCCACCCTGGAGTCGTGCTTGGCTCCCAGGCTTCTCTCCCCAGCCCGTGTGACCTACCCTGCAGCCATCAGCAGAACCCCCGCCTGGAATTCCGGGGACCACCCCTGGCTGGAGCAGCCTCTCTCTGCAACCCGTTCCACTCCCGCCCCAGACACTAATTAAACTTCTGAAAGCCAGGCTCAGGTGATTTCTTCATATCAAAATTTTAGGAACTTTCTTCTTCTGAGGTGAGATTATTTGGTAGGTCACAGCTAACTGCTGTTTGCTCACTTGGACAGACCTCATCTTGGCGGGTGGGGAGAGGTCTCTTCTGTTGGCAGAGGGATTGGTGGGCCTGGTGGGTGGCAATGGTGAGGTAGGAAGAGAGCCTGAGACCCACACACACCATTTCCTTGGAAAAACAAGGTTCCTGACCTTAGGAGGGGGCATTCTTGGAGTAAGTCAAGTTATTCTTAAGAAAGAACAGAACATGCCAAGATTAGATATGAACTGGCCCTGTGAGGAAAACAACCTCAGAATCATTAACTCAGAGCTTCACAGAAGGCTGGGAGCCTCTGGGAGACAGAAGTCATGGGTCACTGTGACCAGCTTTCCCCTGAACTCCGGTGGGGAAATTACAAAAAGGTCACATCACATTCCATGCAGGCAAGTGCAGGTAAACACTAGCCTGGAAGAAGGAAATGCAATAAAAACACTGGCTTAGCACTTCGCTGTTTATAAATGTCCCTCGTGTGCCCCCTTCTGTCCTCACGTCTGTCCACTCTGCAGATGAGCAGAGGAGACCCTGGAGCATTTTAAGGACTTGCTCACGGCGGGAGGAACCACAGCGCAGCACTTCGCATGCAGCATGCACCTGGGCCGCCTGGGTCCTCCAGGCAGGGGCAGAGATGGTAGAAGGAACAGGACAGGTGGGAGCAATCATCACAATTCCCAGTGGCAGCTTCAGGGAACGACCCGTGTTTGGGGGAAGAGGAACCATTCAGAGGAGGGTTTCTGGGGCATGGGAAGGAGGTGTGGGTCAGAGGAATTGGCAGTTTTCAAGGGTGACTAGGGTTCTGCCGGGTGAAGGAGGTGCAGGGAAGGGGTGGGGAGAGCATCAGGCCATGGAACAGAACGTGTGCAAAGTACAAAGGACTGAAGCATCGCAGCGTGTTGGGCAGTTATGAGTACTTCAGCCTTACTGCTGGGAGAGCGTGGGGAGAGGAGGGACAGGAGGCTGGAGAATCCGGCAGAAGGACTGGGGGGATGTGAGATGCTGTGTGAATGTCTAGGACTTGGGTCGCCACGGATGGCGAGCGTCTGATGGGAGGAAGCTCGCTCTGGCTCCAGAGTGGAGAGGGCAGAGTCAGGAGATGTTGAAGATACAGAACAGGACAACTTTCCTTCCCGCGTCCTGAAAGGCAAGGAGGTCATGGGTTAGGCCCAGTGCTCGCCTAAAGGAGGTGCAACTGATCAAGTAGAGGTGACGTCCCACTATGGTGACTACTGCTTAGTAAAGAGGCGGCAAGAAGAGAGGCTCAGGGGGAAGCAAGGAGGAACGTGTTAAGAAATAAAGCAACAGCTTCAAGATGGCCAAACGGTAAAACAACAGAATAAGGCAGCCAAAGGAGGCTGGAGAGGAGACAACAGGAGAGAAGAGACCGCTGAGGGGTTCCTTGTGCACCTAGACGCCTAATTCCCACTGAGCACCGAGCCCTCCGCCACCAGGCAGGCGTCACCCAGTAGAGCCCCGTGTGGCCAATCTTGATACTGCGATTGGCGCTTGAACGAGGGGAGCCAGGACTGAGGCAGAATGGCAGTCACCCCTTCTCCCTTTGTCACCCCATAAGTAGCCTAAGGACAACCTCAGAGGTGTGTGCTGGGGCAGGGGAGGGTGTCTGGGTAATGCAGATGCGTCTCACCCAGGCTGCATAGCTCCGGGCCCTGGGAGTGGAGTGGCAGAGTGTGGACTGGCCCCAAGCAGGTCCCCTTCGAGGTTGGGGATTCCAACTGAAAGGGGCAACGAGGGACCACCAAGAAGAGCGAATGGAGCGGAGTGGGTGTGAGGGTCCCTCTACAGCCAGGAGTCATTTGAGAAGCAACTGTTGAGCACCTACTATGAGCAAGATAGGAAATCAGGGACCACGAAGAGGTTCACACACACACCCCAGTAATACCAATCAGTACGGTGGTGGCCTCAGGCAGTGTGCAGAAAGAGGCCTCATGGGAAAGGGGAGGCCTGAGCAGAGAGATGACGGGCTGAGCACTCCCGGCAGAGGGAACAGCATGATGCAGAAGGAGAAGGGTTTGGGAGATCTGGGGACTTGGAAGGAGCTCAGAGATGACAAGATGACAGACAAGCGCAGCATGTAGAGCGGTGGTGGGTGAGGGGGCATTGGGAAATGAGGTTTGGGGGAGAGATGAGGCCACCACACATAGACCCAGAATGCTGTATACTTCCCCTGGACCCCATGACCTTCACTGCAATGGGGCCTGTAATCCCGAGGTAAGGGGTATGCGGAGTTGGGTTCTCTGGAAGCAGAAGCCCAGACCCTCCCCCTTGCTGGCTGAAAGAGCTCGAACCTGGGTTATGGGGGCCCATGCCCTCTTACGTTCTCTAAGTGGGTATTTTCCCACAGCTGGGCTGTGATATTGATACCCCTCATCCTGGGTCACCTGGAGGACCAGACCCGTCAGCTTCGGCTGCCAGGAGCCCCATCCAGTACCCCAGTGTGTCATTCCAATGCTGTCATTCTCTATGTATGCCATGGCCTGCAAAAGGTGCAAAAGATCTTTCTAGACATGCAGACGCATGCACACAATAGGCATGCATGTGAACTCTGAGCGCAACAGCAAGGAGCCCCTGAGAAGCACCCCCCTTCAAAAGCCTGCTCCCCACAGCTTAGCTGATGCTGACCACATTACCCCTGTTTCCTTGTCTCACTGGCATTTTCCTAGCACCTGCCAAAAGGCAATCTACATTATGGTTTATGGGAAAATTTACAAAATATGAACAAATGCAGTTTTTCATAAACATTTTCATAAAGCTAACAGATTTTTAAAGAGCTATTCTTTGCTTTGAGATCATATCCTTCCCGTTTTTATAAGTATGATACATACAGAAAAGTGCACAGTGCCACCTGATGACATTTCACAAAAAGAGATCAGATCAGTGATCAGAATGCCACTACCTGCAACGGTAACCTACCTAACTCCTAACACCACGGATCAGTTTTGCTTGCTCTTCAACCTTATATAAATGGAATCAGAATATATCCTGTTCCTATAGTTCTGCTGCTTACTACAGTCCTGGTGCTTACAGTGTATTACAGGGTACATAGGCTTTAGAGTACTAACATGATAGTGGCCTAGCCACTTTCTAAGTCAGAGTTTCTGTGGGAAGATGAGTTCTGAGTTCCAAACACTTGTCTTAAAATTATCTTCTGAAAAACATTCCATTCATAATTTGGAGACTGTACTTTAAACAGAAAATTCAGTCTCTGTCTTTTAATTTGCTTCCCTACAGATTTTTATGGTGCTATTTCTTAGTGTAACCAGTAGGTGGCAGTACTATAAAAGATATAATCGTGGTTAGTTTGATCTTTTCTTTCCCTTCACATTTTAGTGTGTGTGTGTGTGTGTGTGTGTGTGTGTGTGTGTGTGTGTGTGTGTGTGTGTGTGTGTGTTCAAAAGAGTAGTACTACTGATTAACAGTGTATCAGCTCACATTGACTCAAGGAAATGTTTATAGGAGGCATTAAGCCTCCTAATTTTTATTTTGTTTAGAAGCGTACCATCCTGTTGTACATCCATTGGACCTAAAATATGACCCTGATCCAGGTGAGTCAGTACTCATTTGTCGTAAAAATGACTCAGACTTAAACTTACTACTACAGTAGTGGGACCCAGGAATCTGGACTTCTATAAAGCTGTCTTCTGACCTAGACTGTTGTAATACTTTCCCAATATCTCACTCCTGTTTTTAACCCTCCCATCTCTGTTATTATACTCTCCATTCTTTGCAGTATAGCCAACATTCTACTATTTAAGCACTCATGGTGTCACTCCTAGTGCAATAACCTTTATTGTTTCTCATGCTTTACAAAATAAAATCTAATAAAAATACAATGTTGAACTTGAGATAATGCATGCTTGTTATGCCTTTGAACTCAATGCTGTTTCAGTTGGATACAGCCTCAAAACAAAGAGAAATAAAACTGATAAGAAGCTTATATAAATCCAGCAACAAAATTGGCATTGCTACAAATGGGGATCACATATATTTTTAAATGGTTCTATTCCCACATTTAAAAATTGTAGTGCTTTTCCTAAGAGACCTTTTGGAATTTGCCTTTGGCATTCAAAAGTACCATTTCTGAACAATCAGAAAAACAGTTAAGACCTTTATTTATTTGTGTGGCACATTTATGCATGTGGCTTTGAGTAGCTTGAATTCTGAACTACTTTCCAACATGTCTCCCTGCCTTCCCCAGATCTGCCAAGCCGATGGGATAAACCATGAAGGGGATAAGTATAAGCATAAAGATACACTGAATTTGGTTAAAATCCCAGCATTCACTCTGACAATAAAAATTGACGTGGTAGTGAATGCTTAACTGTCATGGTTCAGTAAAAAGGAATAATTGCTACAATGAAGTGGTTGACATATTCTTGTTTGGGTTTTGAAGTATGTAAAAATAATAATTGAAACTTGTGGTATAATACCCCTAAGTGTTATTTTTTAGATACAGTTAATTCTCTAAAGAAACTTGGTAACCTTTTTATCTCAAGAGGGAAAACACATTTACTTAAATGACTGTGTGATTCTGACTTGAGGAGCAAGCAAAGGAATAATTAGAATCTATCTTTCAGATAAATTTTGAGATTTGTTATTATATATTTTCATAATGTTTATAATCTTAGGAAAGCATCAGCTCTTTAAGCACAGCAAAAGTGGTCTATAGTTTTATTGGCTGTATATCCTTGGCCAAGTCACTTGATTTCTTCAAGTGTCAGTTGCTTTATGGCAGATTCTAGATTTGGAGCCTGATGCTTCAGATACAAATTCCAGCTCTGTCACTATTAGAGAAATGGCCTGCCTACTTACTGAGGTTGTATTATGAATCACATGAAATAAGGGGTTTTTATAATGTCTAATAAAATACATAAATACTAGTTTGTAAAGAGGTGCTATGTAATAATAGCCCTATTATAAATCCTATCCCATTTACAGTGCTATAGGTTATAATACTGCATAGCTTATAATACTGCATAGCTTATAGTACATCTAGCTGGTAAAATCACGTAAAATTAATTTAAATGGCTGGATGAAAATAGCATAATCTGTATAGAATCTAAAAATCTAAATAGGCTGCATGAGAATTTTGGGGGAACTTCTTGAAAGTCCTTTTTTTTATTAGAATATTAAGGGATATCAAATTTCTTTGAAAGCTGACATTTTTTAAAGAAGCTTGTCTGGTTTTCAAAACCCAATACCTAGGCAATGTGTGTAATATTAATCAGGCATAGTTATGCTAGGAACTTTGGGGTATACAGAGATAAAGCCGACAGATTCTCCCCACAATGAGCTTATGTCCCAGTAAAAGAAATAAGAGATGAAAACAGGATTCCTTCATGGCCTTCTAACTAGTTCCTTTACCAGTTTTCCCTACCTGAATAAATGGCACCTGCACCCACATATTGCTTTAGCCAGAAGTCAACCTTGATTCTTTCCTCTCCTGGACTCCTCATATCCAATCCATCAGTAAGGACTACAATTTATTCCTTTGAAATATAATCACACATTCACCTATTTCTCTTCATCTTGCTATTATCACCTGTGATCTAGGTCACCATCATTTTAACTGGTATCTCTACACATGCTTTCTGGCTGGTCTTCAGCTGTTTCACTCTTGCTCTCTTCCTTCCATTGTATATACATCAGGCAGAGTTGATTTTTTTTTTAATTATCTGAAATATTTCAAATGTATAGGAAATACGGAGTGTGATATAAAAACCATTTTCTTTGCACCCCACCATTGTCCAGTTCCAGTCCCTCTTATTTAAGGAGTAACCAATATCCTGGAAGTGAGTAGATCCTTCCTATCAATGTTTTTATGGTTTAGTTAAAAAATATGTAGCCATAAACAATGTGTGGCATTTGTTTGAAATTTTTACATAAATTATATGGTAGGGATCATATGATTTTGCAACTGATTTTTTTCCTTTCATCATGAAAGTGAATAGCTATTCATTTAGCTACCATATAGTATTCCAGAGCATGAATACACCACTGTTGTATCCATTCCTCTACTGAGAGACACTTAGATTATTTCTTTTTTGTTTTAAAACAGGATTACAATGCACATTCTTATAACTGTCTCCTTATTTCCTGTATAAATCTAGGTCCTAGATTTTGTTTCTGTTCACCTTTATTGCATTTGTGCTTGCTGTCTCTCCACAGTCATTACATCAGTTTATATTTTCACTAGCAGTGTTTGAAACTTCTTGCGTCCCCATATTCTCCTAACAGTTGTTACTGTCAGGCCAATCTGATGGGCATGCAGTACTATTTAAAGTGAGGTTGGACTTCCTTCCTTATGTTTTTTGACCCTGTTGTTTCTTCCATGAGTTACCTGTTCCTATTCTTGGCCTATTTTTCTACTGTATTGTTTGAACTTTTCTTACTTATTTCTGAGTCATACATACAGGCACATATATGTGCTCACACTCATTCTGGATTTCAATTCTTTGGCGATAGGCTCTGTAAATATTTAATCTCGATATTTGGCTTGTCTTTTATTAACTTCATATATAGTCACCTTTCACATATAGAAGTTTTATTTTAATCTGATTTACCAGTTTTTTCCCTTAGTAATTTTTTTTCAGGGTCTGTAAGAAATCCTCTACCCAAGTAACAAAAATTCTTAGTTATTTTCTATATAGAATTTAGATTGTCATGTTTAGCTCTTGAATCCATCTGAACTTGTTTTGTTTTATGAGGAAGGGATGTGATTTCTGCCATACTAATAGCCCATTGTCCTAGCATCATTTACTGAATAGTCCATCTTTTCTACACCGTTTTGTAATGCCACTCCATAATATATGTTGGAGTCTGTTTCTGGGCTCTTTTTAATTTTATTAGTTGACTTGGCTGGCTCTGCACCATTACTGTATAGTCACTTTTTAAGTGACTATAGTTTTATAAGAAGTCTTGGTATCGCAGTTTCTTCAAAATTTCGTTGCCTATTCTTGGCCCTTTACTCTTCCATTGGAATTGTTAGGATCTACTTGTTAAACTGCATGAAAAATCTTACTGGGATTTGACTGGAATTGCATTTAATGTATAGGTTAATTTGTAGAGAAATACATGTTTACAATATGTGTTTTCCCATTTATAAACACACCTCGTGTTGGGTTTCTCAACATGTCCTTCAGTACTGTTTTAAAAACACTGTAATGAAGAATGTCACAAGAATGCTGCCCACTTTCTACATTGAGAATAGTGTTGCTTAAGGAAAAGGATGTGATAGCCATTTTGTTATGGATGTAGAGAAATGTTTAAAAGCATGTAAAATAGAAATAAGAAAAATATAGTGTTTCTAAATTTCTCTATATAGGTTTTGCACATCTTTTATTTGTTCTAGATACCTTACCTTTTTGTAGCTATTGTGGATGGTAACATTTCAGGCTTACATTTTATCACTGAATATTGCTAGTGTTTAGGAGCACCACTGATTTTTATTTGCTGAACTCTTACTAGTTCTAATGGTTCATCTAGTTTCAATCAGAGTTTTAAAAATGTAGATAAATGTATCATTTGCAAGAAACAAGGGTTTTGTCTTTTTCCTAACTTTACACATCCTTTTTTATCCTATAAGATTAGAACTTCATAAAATACTGAATAACAGTGGTGACAATGTCCATAATACTTTAAATTTATAAATAAGTATTTTATTAAACAATTCCCTTGCATCAACTGAGATCATTTATTTGTTCAACCAACTTTCCTGAGGTGTAATTTACATATAATATGATAAATGACTTAGTATAATAAAATACATCTAATATACTTTTAATAAAATACATATATGATAAATGATTTAATAAAATACATCCATTTTATGCATACACTTTATGCATACAAATGAATACAACTATGTAACCACACCACAGTCCAGATATAGAACATTTTTCATCATTCATAAAGTTCCCTTGTGCCCCTAGATCATGTGCTTTTTGTCCGTCACTCTGTTAATGTGGTAAACTAATACTGACAGTTTTTTTTTGATGGTTATGTTTGCATTCACAGAAAAAACCCCACTTATTCATTAATTTAATTTTTTTCATATACTTTTCAATTACATTTACCTATACTTCATACCTTTACTTTATTTATCATATTTACTTTCAGCATATGTGCATTTATAGTAAAAAAAAAAAAGAATATGGTGGTGCTTTCAAATATTCTGTCCCTTTCCAATTTTGTCATCAACGCTATGCTGCCCTTACAAAACAGTTTGTAATCATAGAGGTTATTTGTTCTTTGGAGAGTTAGTAAGATTCATCTGTAAAGCTGTGTGAGCCTAGTATGTTGGGGTGCTGTACTTGATTTAACTGATTATGTACACCTAATGGTTATTGATTTCTTCAGGTTTTTAATTTTTCTCGTGTATCAATTTTGGTAATATTAGTTAGGACAACAGCTGTTTCATCCATGATTCAATACATTGGTATGAAACTGTTTAGTTACTTATAATTTGAAAAATCTCTACTCCACATGAGCATTTTCTCTCTTACTATTGTTTGTTTATGCTTTCTCTGCTTTCTGATGTCTTGCTCTATGTTTCTTTGTGTTTGTTGGTCTTTTTAGAGTCAGCTTTTAGTTTTGCTTAGTTTCTTGTTTAGTTTTCTGGTTCCCTGAATTTTGATCTTTAGTATGGCCTTCCTGCCATCTCTGTTATATTTAGCTTCTTGAGTTGAACACTTAGTTTATTTTAGTCTCATGTTTTAATAAATTCATTTAAGGCTACAAATTTATCTCTAAGTCCTGCTTTAGCTATGTCCCCAGTCTTGACATGTAGAACTTCCATAGTTCAGTTCTGAATATGTTCTGGTTTACAAATACAGTTTTCTTTTGCTAATTTCCTTCTTTTTCTGCCTTCTGTTACGATGACATAATTTTCTTTATATTCTCTTACTTTTTTGTTTTCTGATTTGGAAGCTGTATGCTATGTTTCTTTCCTTTTAGTGTTACCTATAAAACTTCAGTATGTTATAGTTCTAAAATTATCTAACATAGTCTGGAATTACTCAGTATTTCAAGTCCCCTCTTGAGCAAGACAAAGACCTTATACCTTCCCACTGATCAAGAACACCTCTACCCTAATTTTCCTTCTTGTTTGTGTTTAGAACTTGTTCTTCTCTTGTTAAAAAAAACTCCTTTTAATGGTCACTGCTGTTTTACACTCAATGATGAATTAAATTTATCAACAATCTTTTCCAAATTCTGTGATAACTGATATTTCTTGAATCTAATGCCTTCCTACTAGTTTCATTATTCTTGCGGCTCTCCTTTTTTAGGTACTTTGAGTAAAAAAGACTATGGATGGTAGACTGTCTTAGTTTTTATTTCATCCTTGCTCTTGGATTTTGTTTTATTTACTTTCATTTACCATATGGAATATATTACAGCATTGTATTTGACACTCGTTTTTTCTAATGGCTTTATTGAAATGTAGTTCATATACCAATTTACACACTTAAATTATACAAGTCCATGGCTTTTAGCGTATATTCACAGATTTATAAAACCATCACCATAATTAATTTTTAAACACTTTCATCACTCCAGAAAGAAACTTCGTACCCGTAAGCTATTCTCTGTTAATCTTTCATCCCCCTCCCCTGGGCCTAGGCAACTATTAATCTACTTTCTGCCTCTGTAGATTTGACTGTTCTGGATATTTCATGTAAGTGGAATTATGCAGTATGTCATCCTTTAAGACTGGCTTCTTTCAGTTGGTTTATGTTTTTAAGGTCTATCATGTAGCATGTATCAATACTTCATTCATTCTTAGTGCCATGTAATACTCTGTTTTATGTATGTGTATTGCATTTTATTTGCCCATTCATCAATAAACAGACATTTTTGAGTTTCCATTTTTGACTAGTATGAATAGTACTGCTGTGAACATTTGTGTGCAAGTTATGTTTTCAATTTTCTTGAGTATGTGTACCCAGGAATGGGATCTCTGGGTCATATTGTAACTCTGTGTTTAGCTTTTTGAGGACCTGCTTAATTGTTTTACAAAGTGGCGGCACCATTTCACATTCTCACCAGAAGTGTATAAAGGTTCCAATTTTTCCACATTTTCACCAACTCTTGTACTATCCATCTTTTTTATTACAGTTGTCCTAGAGGGTGTAAAGTGATATCTCACTGTGACTTTGATTTGCGTTAGTCATCACAGACTAGCAATGATGAGTATATTGTCATGTGCATAGTTATTGATTGGCCATTTTTATATATCTTCTTTGGAGAAGTCTATTCAAATCCCTTGACAATTTTTTTTTTAATGAAGTAGCCTTGATATACACCCACTCAACCTCTCCCCGTGGTAACCAGCAGTCACTTCTCAGTGTCTGTGAGCCCTTGACCATTTTTTAACTGTGTTATTTGTCTTTTTATTGTTGAGGTGTAATGGTTCATTATAGATTCTGGAAGCTAGTCCATTAAAAGATGTGATTTGCAAATATTTTCCCCCATTCTTTGGGTTGTCTTTTTCCCTTTTCTGATGCTGGTCTTTGAGGAACAACTTTTAAATTTTAAGTTCTGTTTATTTTTTTTCCTTTGGCTGCTTGTGCTTTTGGTGTCATATCTCAGAAACCACTGCCTAATATAAGGTGATGAAGATATACTTACACATTCTTCTAAGCATTTCATAGTTTTAGCTCTTAATATAGGTCTTTGATGCATTTTGAGTTAATTTTTGTGTATGGGCTGAGGCAGGAGTCCAGCTTTTTTCTTTTGTATGTGTATGTCCAATTGTTTCAGCACCATTTGTTGAAAAAGCTATTCTTCACCTCATTGAATAGTGTTGGCACCTTGTTGGGAAATGAATTAACTGTAATGTGCAGGTTTATTTCTGTACTTTAAACTCCATTTCATTGATCTGTTTATCTGTATTTAGGTCAGTACCACGCTCTCTTAATTATTATTGTTTTTCAGTAAGTTTGGGAATCAGGATGTCTGGGTCCTCTCCCTTTGTTCTTTTCTAAAATTGTTTGGCTTTCCTGGGTCCCTTAAATTTCCAAATGAATTTTAGAATCAGCATGTCAATTTCTGCAAAGAAACCAGCTGGGATTTTGATAGGCATTGTGCTGAAATTGTAGATAATGTGGAAATATTGCTATCTTAATATTAAGATAGTAATAATGTTAACTTTCTAATCCACGAACAAAAAATGTATTTCCATGTATTTAGATCTTTAATTTCTTTCAACAGTTTTCTACCTTTTAGTATTTTTTGTTACATTTATCCCAAAGAATTTTATTCTTTTTATGCTAGTATAAATGGAATTAATTCTTTAAATTTTCAGTTCATTCCTACTGTATAGATATAGAACTTATTTTTATATACTGACCTTGTCTCTTAACCTTGCTGAACTCATTTATTAGTTCTAATCACAAATAGAGAGTTTTTCTTCTTCCTTTCCAGTATGGATAACTGACATTCATTGTTGATGGTAAGTCTACTGAGAGCCTATTTGCCATTCCTTTATAGAGAACCAATTTTTTCCTCTCCTGACTTCTCCGATTTCTCTGTATTCTTAATGTTCTGCAGTTTTACCACAATATGTCTAGGTATTTATTTATTCAGCATGGTGTTTACTGTGTCTATTTTTTTACTATCTTTTAAAATTGAAAATAACTTTTTTTCTTGATTTTATATACATATATTCACATTTCAATAACGTTAATAGCATAAGAGGTAATATAAATATAAATCACATGATAGCATGTACCCAAGAGGTAATCACTATTAATAACCAGCTTATAACCAGTGATCAGTACTTCGTTAGATTGCTTGACACCTAAACCTTCACTCTACCAGCAGATCTTGTTGCCTTTACCTTGAGAACATATTCCCAGTGCAGCCACTGCCCACCAAATCCATCTTTACTGTTCTTACCCATATCACCATATCCTCTTGGCTGGGCTACTATAAGATTCTCCTCACTAGTCACCTTTCTTCCATTCCAGTTTTCCGTATAACATCCAGAGGATTCCTTTTAAAGCAGAATAAGATTATGTCACCCCTTGCTTAAAACTTTCAAGTGGCTCCCCATCATGCTCCCCTTGGTCTGCCAGGTGCTGTCTGACCTGGCCCCTGGCTGCTTCTCTGATGTGTCTGTGACCTTGGTCTCTTCCCACTCTCATCTGAGCTTACTGTGCTCTAGCCACATCAACATTTCTTGCTGTTTCCCCCAGGATGTGCTGGGTACACACTGGCCCTGTGGCTTTCACACTTGCTGCTCCCCAATTGCTTACTGAACTAACTGCCTGCAGTTTCCCTCACTTCATTCAGTTCTCTGTTCCAAGTGTCACCCCACCCAAAGGTCTTCCCTGACAACATAGGTCAAATCCCCTCGGGGCCCCCACGGTCAGACTCTATCTCTTTAACTTGCTTTTTTTTCTCCTACCACTAACTGACATTACATAATTTTTGTTTTATTTTGTTGTCTCCATCCCTCCCCTCTCTGTGTAAAAACTCCCTGTGAACAAGGACTTGTCCACTTATGTATTTCCTAGCTCTCAGGTCGTTATCTGATGTATTACACTCAAGAAATATTTATGAAATAAATACATAGATTTACATAAATAGGATCACATTATTCATGTCCTTTTTTTTTTTAAGTAAGGATAGCATTCTATTTCTTTACTTTTTCTTTGAGCTTCCTCCCTCCTTTCCCATTTGCTACCCCCTCAAGATGCTTTCAGTGTGAGGGCTCCCATCTTCTAAAGAAATCTGTCATTGTTCAACTTTACTTCTTAATTATTTCTCTATTTCTGTATTATTCTTGCAGTTATTTCATAATTTATATTTCTTTTGTAACATCTATTATGATTTCCTTTACCTAGTGGATTAAAATCACTTACACATCCCTCAGTTTTTATTCCATCTTCATTAAGTTCCTCTCCTTGATATTAAGTGTCAGAGAAGTTATATTAACTTTTATGGTTGTAATTTCTTCATGTAGTTTAGAATTTTTGATTTGCAAGTACTCCTTGACTAAGATTTTTGCTATGCTTCTCTCGGCTTTCCCCCCCCCTTCCTGTCTGGTAGTTGTCTGCCCTCTGGGCCCTGAACAATCCAGGGCGAGAACCTTACCTTATGTTGGCAGCGTGTGGTCCTGTTCCACTGTAGTGCTGACGATAGTAGATCTAGTCACTAAGTCAGCAGGCACCTCAGTCCAGGCCCAGGCTTTGAGGCATTATCTGCTTCCTGTCACTTCTAGCTGTAAATATGCTTCAGCTCCTTTTTTCAGCCTCCTTTTCATAGAAGGAGAACTCCATCTGAGCTCTCAGTTTTATATGGTGAAACGACTCTCCCCATTTTCTGCTTCTCTGGAGCACTTTGAGCCCAGAGCACTTTATCTTGGAGGAAGCAAATTCCTGGTTACCTACTGCCTACGAGTGGGTCTGCAACGTTAGCCTGATTTACAGCTTTTTCTCCTCTTTTTTCTGGTTCATAGAATGTTTGTATATGCCTTGGGACACATCTTTTAATTTTCTATGTCTATCCAATGATGTTTTGGATAGAGACGGGGAGTTTTGTGAACTTCCAAGCCCAACTTGACTTGAACTCTAGGATACTCTTAAAAAAACAAATCTGCTTAAAGACCTAAATTTTTCCAATTAAAAAAATACATAATAAACCCAAAGTTCTCAGCACTCCTTTACACTGTCTGGCCCCCCTCTACGTCTCCAAATTCATTTCAGGCACTTTCCTTTTTGCTCTAGCCCCACAGCCCATCTTTCAGTTCTTTGAAAGTGCCTCACTTTCACACACACTTCTCACCAGTGCTTCTAGGGTTTGGCATATTCCCAATTTTTCTTTCTCATTTAAATGCTGCTGCTTCAGAAAGATCATTCCTACCTACCCTAATTTAAACAGCCTTTCCCCAGTTCTCTGTCTTAATACTCCCTTATTTCCTTAACAGTGCTTGTTAAAATATTTAAGTATTTTTGGGGTTCCCTGTTTGTGGTCTAACAAAACTGAAGGTTCCAAGAACTTCTTTATTTTGCATTTGCAATGTATGTAGCCAGCATATAGCACCGTACTCAGCAAGTACCGAGTGACTATTCATTCATACATTCAACATGTTTACTGAATGTCTTCTATATGCCAGAAGTGTTCCCAGTGTGAAGGCTGTAATGGTGAGCAACACAGACAAGGTCCTTGTTGTATGGAGCTTACATTCTAGAGGGAGAAGAAACATATAAATAAATACAGAAATAAGTAACATCAGTGCTACAGTGATGTCTTGGGGTATGAGAAACTTTTCTAAGGAAGTAACAAAGAATTTATCTTGCGACAGTCAAGAGGAAGACCTTTCAATTAGCGAGAAAAGCTAGAAGGAGGTTCCTAAGTGAAGAATGAGATTGCCTGTTAATGAAGCAACTAGAGGGAAAGAGCATTACTGGATAAGGTTAGAGACATGGGCCAGGCCAGGTAACACAAGACAGGACTCTGAAAGTATGTGTGCCTTAAGAGAGAGACAGCTCTTCAGTGCTGCAGTTGCCGGTGAGATGCAGGTGGGAGTGGATGCAGTTATGTACCTGCTACCTAGCAGGTGTGTCTGACAGACCTGTTTGTGTTGTAGCAAAGACTCATCCTCCAGAAAGTCATAAATCACCGCTTAGGTTTTGGTTGCATTTTGATCAAGGATGCTACTTTCAGTTCAGGCTCCTTCATCATGCCTTCAGACAAGCCAGGCATCCTATGTTATGCATGCTTGCTTATTCATGCTCATAGAACCTACTGGAAATAGAAGGGAAGCACTCAGGTAATGCTTTCTGCTGAATTTCTGAGTTTGTGCAGGTGTTTGGAAGTTTGTATTTCTAAGGTGAGTCAGTATAGTGACCTGAAAGCAAAACTAGGTCGATTACACAATCTTTCATTTCCACTTTTTCATTTCCCTTGTTTTAGAAAGCAAGTGACTAAGGAAGGCAGTGTGCTCAAGAGTGCCTGATGCCACATTTTTAAGAGAAAACTTAAAAAAAGACAAAATCTTTGCAGCAGTCTTCCCCTTAGCTGTCCACCAATTAAGATTCATTTTCATTTGTCAGTTACAACCTTTTATAATCCTTATTAGTAAGGCTAATAATTGCTCCCATATTGCCTTCTTTTTTAAAAAGTTCTTTGAAGTTAATGGAAGACTCCCTTTTCCCCCGTCCTTCACTAAACGTGTAGTGCTGAGGAGCAGCTCTTTCACATTTCGCTGCAGCCAACTTGGTGATACTTCTGGTTCTCTGCTCACGCTACGAACAGAAGACAGAGAAGTTCCTCTTCTTTCCTAATACCTACTTGCTTAAGACACAGCCAGAATACATATTTAAAGGTGTTCAACCACTTACAAATGGTAATGTTTCAAAAATTCATATTGAATCTGAGTTTTGGCATTTGAAATGAGTTTCAGCCTTTAAAAAGTTTACAAGTGTCATTATAAATGTGTAAATTTCTAGGCTACCATTTGAAGACCTATTTAACCTATCATGTGCCTGAAATACTGCGCATTTATGATGAAAAAATACGAAGAAAATCACATTTCAGATGCACATTACATGGTGTTTAAGTAGGATTTCAGGGGAACAGTTTGGATTCCCAAACAGCTTTGTGTGTAGCGAGAGAGTAAATAGTGGTGCCATGCGGATCCCCCCGTCAGGGCTAGAAAAGGAGCGCCGCTGGGAGTGCCTCTGGAGGAAGCCCTGCCGGTCTCCTGCACATCAGGGATCTGCACGGGAGATTCTCCCCAGCCAACCCTGACCTCCGCATGTGAGATGTTCTGAAGTCAGATGCCTGTATTTCAGGAGTACCTGTATGTTCTTACTAGTTACAAGAAGTGAAAAATTAATTTAAAGTAATCTTGAATGAGACAGTGAAAAGTTTATGTATTTGAATTTCCTAAGCAAGTATTAGTGGGAAAGTGCCTTTTTGCTGCATTTAGTGATCCTTTTAAGTTGTTTGTTTTCCTCTCCTTTGTGTGTGTTTAATCTTTGTGTATTTGGTTTTATTCCTAAAATTACTAATGCTCTTTAATTTTCAATGA
Source organism: Manis javanica (assembly GCF_040802235.1). NCBI lineage: Eukaryota > Metazoa > Chordata > Mammalia > Pholidota > Manidae > Manis > Manis javanica. The sequence continues at coordinate 96,548,994 of NC_133166.1, read as the reverse complement.
AAGGAATTTAATTCACTTAACAAAAAAAAAATAAAAATAAAGACAGAGTGAACTCTACAATTTTTCTATTTTTAAGTCTTGACCAGACATAGTGTACTTTTACTTCAAGATATTTTCTTCATGTTAGACCTGATTTTTTTTTTATGGTTTTTTTTTTTTGAGAGGGTATCTCCCATATTTACTGATCAAATGGTTGTTAACAACAATAAATTCTGTATAGGGAACTCAATGCAAAATCATTAATCAACCCCAAGCCTAATTCTCAACAGTCTCCAATCTTCTGAAGCATGACAAACAGGTTCTTACATGGTGAAGAAGTTCTTACATAGTGAATAAGTATGTTAGACCTAATTGTTGACCATTTGTTAACTTACATTTTTATGAGTATAGTATAATTCCTTGCAAAATGATATTTTGGAAGGTTACAGGGAAAATTATAGACATGTGCTTTGGGTGCTGGGAGATGAGGGTTCTCGTTCTGTTCAATTCTGGACACGTTCTCAGCTCTCACAGCTTCTGTTTCCTGACCTATGAGAGGAGGCTGGTGAAACCTGCTTGCCTCACAGGGTTGCGAAAGGTATTACGTAGCGTTGGTTGGCAGGGTCGCAGTCAGCTCACCTGCAGGAAGGGGCTGTCCGAGAGGATCACGCAAGGAGAGCTTTCTCGCTCTCTTCCTCTTGTTGAATTTTTTTCTTTTTGTAGCCAAGTTTCTCAAAAGAATAATACACACTCATCAGCTTTACTTTTATTCTCTCATTTTTGTCAAAAAATCAGTAGTATTTAGTACTTTCACTGTGATAACTGTATACATTTTCTTCAATATGAGTCAGGTCATCATTAGTGTTTTCTCTCTTGGACAGTTTTCCACCCCCTTTTGGAATGATAATTGCTTTATTTTTCTGTTCACTTTGTTTGCTATTGTGTCTATCACTAGTTCTTTCTTCCCCAAACACTTCCGTGGAACTGTAAAATTCCTCTCAAGTACGGTAAACCCTTCAGGTTATCCATCAAATCCATTTTAAAACGTTTCCTTTGTCCCGGAGATACTACTCTGGGACCTTCTGTCCGTCTGTTCTGATCTGGCCTGGCTGCGCCCATAGGCCTGCTGCAGAGCCGTCAGCCTGTCTGTTCTGTTCCTCCTCATCCCAGGAATTTGCTTCACTACTTTTCTGTTTTGCACCATGTTTCCTGATTCCTGTGTTTTCTTCTTTCTTGACCTATTTCTCTGTTTTGCTGCAGCACATCCTCTACCACCCAGCACCTTTTCCCACTCACTGCATTTGTCCAGCACCAAATCCTGTGTAAGGCATGGGTCACATAACACCTGCGACGCCTTTACTCTCCTTTCAGTTGTCTTGCTGGGTTGACCTCACCCCGCTTTCTGCCTCCTCAGCATGCTCTGTCGTAGCCCTCGTGCGTCACAGGTAGCGAAGGCTTACTCTGCATGTCAGGAGCTGTGCTCAACACTTGGGAGTCCAAGATTATGACAATGAGGTTCTTGTTCCCAAGGAAGTTGTGAAAGATTAGTAACTCCAGGGTTCTTACTGGCGGCAGTACTGCCCCCTAGCGGTCCTTTTGAAAAAGTGGGAGGAGGCTTGCTGTGGGTTACCGCAGTAATGGGAGGGAGGGGAGGGTACACCAGGAAGACTCAGTGTCTTGTATGCCCAGCACAACTTCAGGCTATTCCACCAGACAGCTGTGTGTGAAAATCTGTCGTAATTGTTTTAATACAAACCCTTACAACTCTTGGCACTTTTTACATTGTCATTGCTTACGCAACAGTTGGAAAACAGCTATGGTCCACCAGTGTGGGTTTATGGACAAAAATGTTTTTTCAGGTAGCACGTGTGTATAAAAAAATGAACATGTGCTTTGTATGATAGATTCTTTGTATGATAGATTATTTTGCAAATCATGCAATAACAATGAAGAATATGATTGCCTTCCTCCACACATAAAGTAAGATAACTTTCTAGATTAAGTGTTTAAAAAGATTTTGTTCATTATTGTGTGTATGTGTGAATATATTGAGGTATAACATACTGTGCAGAGCTGATGAATTTATACTTATATACATAAATACATGTAACTGACACCTTGATGTAGGTGTGCTGTCTACCTACCTGAGAAACATAGGATAAACTTAACCAGTACGCTAGCTGTATTTTCAAATAATGTGCCCATTATGTTTTCATGTGCATAATAAATATAATCCAAAGTGTGCAAAAAATCTGAAAACATAAGGAAAATAGTGTTCATTGTATTTTTTATATATTAACAATCAGAGCCATTGCTCTAAATTTAGCAGCATTTTACCTGAGAGGGTAATTTGAGGTTAAAGAAAAGAGATATTGAATATATTGTTTGAGAATGTAACAACACTTATTTATCCTGCTTCTGAACTTTAGTGATGCTGTGTAACATTTCTGGTGCCCAGGAAAGTTTCCTCATGCTCCTTTCTGGTCAGTGTTCTTTCTGCTACCATCAGAGGTGACCGTTATTCTGAGGTAGGTCATCCTAGTTCTTCAAATAAACTTCCTGTCTGTCTGTTAACATGTGCAGGAAGGGTAAATTGAAATAAAATAAAAAGAAACAAAGTAAACAAATATTTGCAACCAGGGCTGCATTTTGTCAGTCTAATTTTGAAATATTTTAGATGGGTTAGTTTTCATACCCCCTTTTTTCAGAAGACTGAAATATTTAGAGCATTTCTAGCATTTTTAGATGATAAAGATTTTGGTATAGTATATAGTTCTTAAAAAGCAACAAAGCTGATGAGAAAAATGTAATAGAAGTTTGGAGAGTCAGACAATAACCAAATGTTAATGAATTAATAGAAATGCACAAAATATAGGAATTTTATCTATTAATAGAAATAATTTAAAAATATTTCCTGTTACTGCCATGCTAAATATTAAAAATTACATTTTTGTACAATAAGAAATGTGAATATTAAAATTTTAATATTAAAAATTTATATTTTTGGATTGTCTTTATTATTGCTCGGAATCTATACAAAGGCCAGTCACACATTTCCTCTCTAGTTTCTGAGATTCTTATTTTTGCCTAATCTGTACTCTATGTCCCATCACTTTTGAAAATATGGTCTCTGAAGTCTTAAGTGAATGTACGCGTACTGAATGTAGTCTGAATTATGCAGTTTCAGTGTATGAGATATGTTTTCCATTAGCTTTAATCTTCCACCTTCCCATGTTATAATATAGGGAAGTATTTTAACATGACACTTTTAATAAGGCCATTTCATTTATAGAAATACTGTACTACTTAATTTTCACAATTTCAATAGCCTGTACTTTGTCTTGGTATGTCATTTGTACTCTGTTAAAATTATTTCCTCATTCTTACCTTATTCAAGTAAATCTAGTTATTTCTTACATAATACTAGTTTTTCTAGTTCACATATACCTCTCATCTTTTGTTTTTTACATAGAATGCTTCTAAAATAAATTTTCTGAAATCCAAATTTACTCAGCATAAATAGGTACAAGTATCTGAGAACTTCATTATGTCTTATTGTATGGTTGGGTCTGAGCATATTAAACATAACATTCTCTTATGACGAATATCCATTACTTTGTATTTCTACTTGTGTGTGGAAATGCTACGTATGAATTTTATTTCAGAATAGTAAGAGGGAGCTTGGGGAAGGTTGGGTCTGATAGGGTTGAGAAATGCTATTTAAACAAATCAGTGCAGTGAAGTCTTCCAGCTCTTCTGCTAGAACGGCTCAGGACACAGTGGGAGCCTGTAGCAGGGGGATGGGCAGTTCAGGCAGGGGGTGGAAAGTGTGGCAAAGTTTGGAAAGCTTAATAAGACTACCCATTAAACATCTGAACTGATTTTGAAAAAGTACTGTGTGTTTTTATGCATCTCTCTCTCCTAAACTTAAAGTTCCTTGAGGAGTAGAGATCATCTTTCCTTACTTTGAGTACCTAGTCCTGGGCCAAGTTCATGAAAAATGCATAATAAATGTTGGAAAAATAGATGATAACTCCCAAACAAATGTGCAGGTTTGAGGGAGAGAGAATAAGTGTGGGCCTAACTGGAGGCCATGGTGCCCCAAGAGTAACAAAGTATGGATCATTCATTGGTCATACAGGAGAAAATTTAGTGATTAAGTACTCTTGGGAGATCTCCCCAAATCTTCAAACAAATGAAATTAAATTAGTGCATTATCCTAAGGCAAGGGTCCTTAAGACTGTGAAGGGACTATGAACCTGAATAGGAAAAAAATTATATTTTTATTTTTACTAACTTCAAACTGAAATTTAGCAGTTCCTTCCCTTCTGGACGCAGGTAATGGTGGCAGCATTAGAACCTATAACTTTTTTGTTACTAGAAGCCACACATTTTAAATTTCATTTGTTGCAGATACCTCACAATATTGTTTATACTCATTATTTTCATATTATGGTAATAATTAGACCTGCTACCTGATTTTATTATTTAAATCATTAATTAAAAAACATATGTTACCTATAACTTCCAAGAATAATTATATTTAAAATTTTACTTTTAAAACATTTTTCTTAAGTTTTAGAGTGAGCAAAACTGGTATGTAATGGTAGAAATCAGGCGAGGGGTCGCTTCTCGCAGAGGCTGGCTGAGAAAGGGTCGAAGAGCTTTCTAGGGTGATGTTAATGTCTGTGTCTTACTATGCATTTGTCAAAGGTGAATGAATGCTAGGCTTAGATTTGCATTTCACTGTATGTTAATTATACCTCAATTTAAAAAACTGATACATTTAAAACTCTTCTAAGAAGGGGTCCAAAGACATCACCAAATTGCCAAAGAAATCTCTGGTCACAGAAAGGGCTAAGAACCCTTTCCCTGAGGCCATCAGTGTGCCGCTGCCTATGTCCTTGAGTACACTGTCTCGCTCAGTTGCTCTTATTACTCACTTTTTTCTAAATGTGTTCTCACTCTTGACCTAAAGAAAGGCAGACAAGAAAAACAGCAGTTATGAAAGAAATTCTTTGCTTGGCTTATTTGCCAGTCTCTCCAAGCCAATAAAGCCGGGGCTTTCCTAACAGAGTTGTTGTGTACTTGCTGAGATGTTAAGAAATTTCTAGTGAGACCTACCTTTTTAAAAACTAATTTTTAGGTGATTTCATAATGGAATGACTTTTCTTATCTCCAGTTTCACTTGGAGTTTTAGTTAAAAATCACTAGGATTTGTATCCCTCTGTATCATTGACTATGCAGTTCTGTTGTGAAGTAGCCATGAACATTTTTAAGGAAGATGGGAAGAAGATAAAATGTAGTAGGAGTAAGGAAAGCCCGAGCAAATAAGGGGAAGAAATGAATAATACTGACTATTCCAGATTGCTTGCTTGCTTTTCATTTTCAGAAATCCATCTAGGCAACCTTCATGCAGTATGAGTGAACTCTAGATTCAAATATGTTTTCTTTAATAAAATTCAGATTAATACCATTACAAAATATTTGTCTATGTTCATTTTTAAATGTGATGATAGTGCTTGAAGATGTTACACATGATGGTGGATAGTATGTAGAATAATAAGGCTTTTAGGGACACACAGTGGTGAGGCTACTCATAATACAACTCTGGTCTGTCCTAACTATTAGTGTTATCTGTTCTATTATTTTCACATTGTCTTTTTTTTGCTAGATAAATTTAATAGGACACTTGCTTGAATGGATTATAAAGTAGTCTTAGAATGATTGAACTAAGGCAAAGAGTCCTAACAGATTTTTGTCCAGATGGCATCAACTTGTCTTATGACTTGATATTAGGCCGAAGAAGAAAAACTAAAATACTGTTTGGTGGTTTGTTTGCAGCCTGTCATATGGAAAATGCAGAGGAGAAACAGTAGCCCAGGAGATCAGTGAAGCCATGAAGGTAAATACAATATGCTGAATACAAAATGGACAAATGTGTAGTTGGGTATTTGCTTTCAACATCCATATGTGTTTTAGTCTGTTATAGGAGGAATTCTCAGTAGCCTTTTAGATAAATCTTCAATGAATTTATTAAGCAACCATAACATTCAGAGTAACTACCATTTATTAGGTGCCTACTATGTGCCATTATACGTGTCTGCTTTAACAGTTGGTTTTGTTTTTTAGTTCTGAGAGTTAGCAGTTCATCAGTTTTGGAAAATAATACCAGGTAACACTGAGAATTTAGTATGGGGCAGGCACCATTTAATAGCTTCATGTATATTACAGTCCCTCATTTGATCCTCATAGTGACCCAATGAGATAGGTACTGCTATTTCTCTATTTCACAGATGAGGAAACAGGCACAGAGAGGCTAAGCAGATTGCCCCAATAAATCACTGAGCCAGGAGTTAAACCCTGGGTGTTTGCTCCAACGCTTTTATTCTTAAAACAGTATGTTATGTTGCACATCCAACTTAGAGCCTTAATATTATAATGTTATTACTTATAAGCAAAATTATTTATTTTCAGTCTTGACATGTGCTTTACCCAAATAGATGCAGTCACACTGAACTATTTTACATTTAAGGATGTTTACATATCAAGGATATAGCAATCATTGGTAGAAGTCTCAGGAAGTTATATTGCTTGTCGTTATAACATTTAACTACAGTTTCTTACAGCTCTTATTGTGTCCCTTACTCACACTAATACAATGTAGGCAGGGGCAACTGTGTTCCCTTTTGATGACTGTATACCTTCATTCATTTGCAGAGGAATTTACTGATCATAAGGTTGGATAATTACTTGCTCATTATGTCTTAATAATTATAAATGTCTAAATGTGGCAGAAAGTCTCAGTGAAGAACATTTGCAAAGCTACTTTAGTGCATTCTGTATTTGAATGTTATAATTTGAGATTTGTATATTTGTACACAACACTATGCTTTTCATTAAAGTCATGCACAAAGACTGAAATCTTAATACTATGTATTTCCAAGAGCTGTCTTAGGAATTCTTTTTATTATTATTATTTATTTGGATATCGTTAATATACAATTACTTGAACATCATTATGGTTACTAGACTCCCCCTATTATCAAGTCCCCCCCACATACCCCATTACAGTCACTGTCCATCAGCATAGTAAGATGTTAAAGCAGTATTACTTGTCTTCTTGTCTTAGGCATTCTTGAACTGAGATGTAGTTGGATGGTAGGTCAGTACCCTGTATTTCAGAACATACTAAATTTCACTTAAAAGCTGGTTGAGGCTATAGAACATTGCTAATCTAATAAATACAGTGCTTTTTCACAGTATAAAATTCATCGTGAATTTTTCACTTCGGAAACCTAAAACCGAAAGAATTACTTTTAATTCTCCTAAATTAGATAACTTCATTGTGATTATATAAGGGAGCAGACGGTGGGATTGGGTCAGAGGAGGCCCCCCACGCTGGCCGGATCCGGAAGGCGGAGGGGGGGCGCTGGGGAGCGGCCGTTGGGGAGGGGTTTGGATTTTGCTGAGGCGGTTAGGGAGGAGGAGGAGGATCAGAAGGCGGAGGGTCGTCAGCCGGGACGAGCTCAACAGAGGGGGAAGCGGGGGGTGCAGGCGCGATGTTGTCAGGGTCGGGGTACGGGATTTTTCAGTGAGGGCTTTCGAAGGTTTTTGTTCAGTGGGAGGAGATTTAGGGGGTTTTTGTTCAAAGAGGATTTGAAGAGAGGAGAGGGAAGAACAAAGGGAGGGTCGCTCGCGGAGGGTGAAGAAGGCTTGGATATAGGGAACCTCTGACCATTTGCCAGTTCTCTGGAGGAAGTTACTGGATTTCAGAGAATTTGGAAATCAGAAGTGCCCTCAACTGGCCAGCATGACCCATTGTTGAGTTTATATTGAGGCCACGTGGAAGTACAGTAAAAGACCGATTTTTGTGGTTTAGTGTCTCCTTTTAATGCCAACTGGGAAAGATTATGTAGGAGACAGTTGAGGGGGTGTCTCCCGATGTCTTTGAGGGAGAATTGCCCGTTGTGGGAGGGTGAGAAAGGGTGGCCGGGGTTTGGGAAGCACCCCGCAGGGATGTCTCCCCGCGATCACTTTCCCAACGGGAGGCTCCTGCACCCAGATTTCCTGCACCCCGAAAGGAAGCGTCCCCCCAGTCCGAGTGCAGGAGGTCCCCTTGTGGTGTCCTCAGAGGGGACAGAGAGGAAGAAACGGAGAACAGAAGAAGGGAAAGGATGAAGGAAAGGGGACCCAGACCAACTCTCCTGGCACCAAGACAAAGCCGATGAGAGGCCAAAATGTTACCCTCCTGGGAACTGCAGTGGATTAACAGCGGGAGGTGGATGCATAGATTGAGGTCTGGCAAGATGGTCCCTGGACTGGAGTTCGAGAGGGGGTGTCGGGTGAGGGAGGGAAGGGAAACGGGGCGAGACACAGGAGGCTCTCAGGATCTGGGCATTAGCCCGGGATGAGCTGCTTCCTAGGCTGCAAAAGAGCCCCTGCTCTCGGCTTCCCGCTCCGGGGTTTCGGCACCATATATGAAAGGAATAGAGGGGATAGATTAAAGAAAAAGAGGGGAGAGATGAAAGAAGAGAGGGGATGCGAACTCAGCAGTCCAGGCAGGTTTATTGCCCCCTCTGGCCTGGCCAGCAGACCAAAGGAAAGAGGGTCTCTAACAGGTCAAGAGGCTTTTTATGGCCAGGGCTTTGGGTGGGCTGTTTGAGGGAAGTGGTCAGGGGAAAGGTGGGCTTGTGGCTTGCTGACCTGTGCTCTGGAGGATGCTTGTAGCCTAGGGACGATGACACCCACGTCTCTGAAATGGTGGGTGGGCTTATTTGAAAGGTGGTACTCTGGTCCAGATTCTGTCATGGATAATTTGCTAATCATTGGTGGCACTAACCGCCAGAGAATGGATATTAGTTAACATCTAACAGGAAAGAACTATGAACACAAACCAGAAATCCTGTTTACCCTCCTAATATGTAAGATAAACATTTGTGAGTTTAAGTAACAATTAGGGCTTAAGTACTACTGATGGAATTTAATAGTTAAATATGGGTACTTGATGAGAAATGTTTACAAAAAAATCCTCCAGAACAGTTTGGACCTGAGTTTTAACCAACGATCAACACAACCTCTGAATCAGCTGCCTTGCTGTCCCCAGTCCCAGCGAATTCCCTGTTCCTCAAAATGCATCCAACTTGCTCATCTCTCTCCTTACTGGTTTGGCCCTCGCTCCTCAAAACCTGGCTTTTTCACAAACCTTCTTGTCATCAACCTAGTCCCCACCTTGTTGCACTTTGTCCAACAGAGGCTGCGCCATATGAGGCTGTGGGCTTGGCTCCCCTAGGGAGGGGCTATGCGGGGCCTGCCTCACCCACCCGAGGGCAGCTCTCCCGTAACTGCTCCAGTTACCTTCTCATTCTGCTTGGGAGCTAACAGAGTACCTGCTTCTTAAATAATTAAAACATGGCTGCATTGGCAGAGAGACAAATATACTAATGGTATACATCAAAACATTCTCCTCAGACCTCAAAAGTCATGCTTTCTCCTGATTGGAAAGGAAATTAAAACAATGTGAACCACCCTCTCACCCTCACCCCCATAGTTCTGTGGGACCTTGGCACTATGCAGGTATATAAAAGCTACCACTTATTAGGTGGAATTTGGCAATTTCCTTAACTTTTCTGGGTTTAGTTTTCCTGATTATGGATGGAGATAACAATAGGACGTGATTTGCAAGATTGCATGTTAGATATTACTTGTTGTGTCTCACACTGTTAAAAAAAGGGAAACAGGATAAAGATCTTCATTTCTTCTAATGCTCTCATTCAACCTTAAATGAGGTTTTAAAGTTTAGTTTTGGCAAAAACAGACTTCCTAGTTCAAAGGAAAAGCATGATAAAAGAAACGAAACCAAGCCAAGCTCTTTCAGAGGCGTCCACGAACTCTTGCCCAACACCAGTTTGATGAGTAAATGAATCAGAGACACACGGTTTAGATTTCCCTCTCAAAGTCCCAAAAGGGAAACATAAGGCAAGGGCTTCAGAGGGTAGCTGCTGTGCCAGCCCCTCTCTGCCAGCAGAGCAAGAGATCAGGGTGTCCTGCCCCTCAGCTCTCCTTCCCCATTGGGCTCAACTTACATTTCTCCTTCGAGTGTGTCCTCCCCCTTCTCCAAGAGCAGATACTACCATGTGGCCCCGACTAGAAGCCAGAGAGTAACCAGGGCACCCCAAAACCAGTATGTGGTGATTGCTTAATTAATACTCAGCCTCCAATCTATTCATTCCTAGCTGCAGAGAGGAAGGATTTCTAAGAAAGATTTGGGGGTGAAGGTGGTAGATTTGCTCCGTGCATGACGTTTTCTAGGAAACTCAGCTTCCTGAGAGATGTCATACAGTGTAACATTCCCAGTGGCCAGAACTCAGTCACATGACCAGCCTATAACAATAAGAGGGCTGGGAAATGTAGTTTAACATATAGCCAGAAAGAAAAGGAGAAAATGGATACTAAAGAGCAGTAGAAAGTTCTGCCGTAACTATTTATCAGCTATGTGATGCTGGGTAAATGGCCTTCACTTTCTTAGCTTTAATTTTCTCATCTGCAATGAGAATGACACATACCCAGTGGGACTCCTGAAAGGACATAATTTGCACAACATGCTTGGTTCACAGTGTGTCAGTCCTTCACAGTGTACAAATGAGTACTTTCCCTTCCCCTGGGGCACCCCAAATATGGACTACTTGGAAGATGGCCCTCAGCAAGCCTTCCCTCTAGTTAGGGGAACATGATCCACTGCTGTCTATCATGTGGGAGGTGGAGGGTTCAGTTTGGGTGATCTCAGGGAAGTGGGGAGTGGTCCCTGATTCCTGGGGAGTTTGTCTTAAGGTCTTTTCATGGCCTGTGTTAAGGGTTTGCTGGAGAATTACCTCAATAGCCAGGAAAAGCTGTTCTCTAAAGAAAACTACTTACATGGTAGCACCAAGCACTTACATTGCTATAAAACATTCTGACGAAACTTAGTAGACTCTTGGAAAGATCTTGGAAAAGTCTTGTCTTCTCTTGAAATCTTTAAGGAGTTACTTTCCAGCTTTTGGAGTTATTTAGCACACCTCAGTTTAGGGTCAGCAGAATGGGCTGTCGCTTCTGGAGCCACCTTCCTCTCTTCTGTCCTTTCTCCCTCCTCCTGGAACTGAAGTGCATAAGGCTTTGTGCCTAAGCTGACCTATCTGAGAGCTCTTCTCTCATATCTCCTTTATATGAACATCCAGACTGCCTATACCTCCCCCTGCCACTGGCCAGGTTCCAGAACATTCTATTTACTTGATCAGCCATACCCAATGAGGGACAAGCAGAAGAAGGCCAATGTAGTAGATGCAGGGGGAGAGGAGATAGCAGAGTGTTTTCACTGAAGTGGGATATAAATGCCCATCTCTAAAGATGTAATAATGCCCTGGGTTCTCTGCTGTCCAGTGTACATACTGTAGGTGGCTTTGGCAGGCATAGAGCTGAACCAGGAGGAGAAAAAGCCAAGACAGAAGGGGAAAAGGCTTACGGCCAGATGCGTTCTCTTCCTCTCACTTTCGCTGGGTATTTTAGAAACAACATGGAAAGCCTGACTATGCTCCTTGCTTTGAATGACTTCCAGGCATATCCCTCCCAACCCCCAAATGGAGGCCACTCTATTTTTAAATTTCTCTTTGGAAGTAGCTTCCAAAAATTTTAAAAAATTTTTTATTAAGGTATTATTGATACACACTCTTATGAAGATTTCACATGAAAAAACAATGTGGTTACTAGATTCACCTACCCACATCCCAATGCAGTCACTGTACATCAGTGCAGCAAGATGCCACAGATCCACTATATGCCTTCTCTGTGCTACACTGTTCTCCCTGTGATCCCACACACCATGTGTACTAAACATAATACTCCTCAATCCCCTTCTCCCTCCCTCCCCACCTGCCCTCCGCCACCCCTCCCCTTTGGTAACCACTAGTTCCTTCTTGGAGTCTCTCAGTCTGCTGCCATTTTGTTCCTTCAGTTTTGCTTCATTGTTATACTCCACAAATGAGGGAAATCATTTGGCACTAGTCTTTCTCCACCTGGCTTATTTCACTGAGCATCATGTCCTCCAGCTCCATCCATGTTGTTGCAAATGGTAGGATTTGTTTCTTTCTTATGGCCGAATAGTATTCCATTGTATATATATACCACATCTTCTTTATCCATTCTCCTACTGATGGACACTTAGGTTGCTTCCATACCTTGGCTATTGTAAAAAGTGCTGCAATAAACAGAAGGGTGCATATGTCTTTTCGAATCTGAGAAGTTGTATTCTTTGGGTAAATTGCAAGGAGTGGGATACCCGGGTCAAATGGTATTTCCATCTTTAGTTTTTTGAGGAACCTCCATATTGCTTTCCACAATGGTTGAACCATCTTACATTCCCATGCAGTGTAGGAGGGTTCCCCCTTTCTCCACATCCTCGCCAGCATTTGCTGTTCTTAGTCTTTTCAATGCTGGCCATCCTAACTGGTGTAAGGTGATATCTCATTGTGGTTTTAATTTGCATTTCCCTGATGATTAAGTGATGTGGAGCATCTTTTCATGTGTCTGTTGGCCATGTGAATTGCTTCTTTGAAGAAGTGTCTGTTCAGCAACTCTGCCCATTTGTTAATTGGGTTATTTGCTTTTTGGGTGTTGAGGTGTTTAAGTTCTTTATATATTTTGGATGTTAACCCCTTGTTAGGTATGTCATTTACAAATTTATTCTCCCATACTGTAGCCTTTTTGTTCTGTTGATGGTGTGCTTTGCTGTACAGAAATTTTTTAGTTTAATGTAGTCCTGTGAGTTGAAAATGCTTTTGTTTCCCTTGCTCGAGGAGATGTGTTCAGGAAGAAGTTTGCCTATGTTGTTCTCTAAGAGTTTTATGGTTTCATGAGTTACATTCAGGTCTTTGATCCATTTGAGTTTACTTTTGTGTGGGTGGGGGGAGGGGATTGTTTAGCTTTAAATACTCTGCAGGTGTCCTTTGTCCTTTGGGGTGCCACTAGGTGGGAGAGTTGACTTTCAGTCCTAGTCCTCAATCTCTGGCATCTGATACTTCCTTTCTCACGGACAAACCCTGGAACAAGCACCCAGTATATCCTTTAGACCAACTGCTTGGAGTTAAGGTCAAATTTTGATGGAAAATCTGAATTGCTAAATAAAACTATCAGTGTCTCAATGTACAAATGCCTAAAACATACACCTGTTTTTTGACTTGAGCCACGGACACCTTACATTCTGCCACAGAACTCTTCAAGTGTTCACTGGAATTATATTCATTGTAAGTTTCAAATGTGTGTCTCATTGCAAATATGTATTTTAAATGTCAGGAAAAAACGGGGATGGTGGGGAGGGATGAGGGAGTAATTTTAGACTGGATAGGTATGATGATTCAGAGAAAGGTACTCCACCCAATTTTCTGTTCTCTCCACAACACAGTTCCTTATGTCAGGAACAACCAGATTCCCTTGCTCTTTGCCCTGTGCACATACGTAACACTAGAATATGTAGGCTACAATAAAAATTGGTTACGCTGCTACTGGTGTCCTTCAGAGGGACACTGGCTTGATTAAATGTTAAGATTCATGCACAGGACTGGTGCCTGGTCCTTTGAACTCACGTATGGTTCCTTTAAACTATACCCGGTAACAGTCTTCTTAATCTTGTTTCTTCAATTGCACATCAGGGGTAGTTCCTGATCAGTAAAGAGTCATCAGGCGGAAGTACCATTCACCACTTCTTTCTGGAGATGTTTCCTTTTCTCAGTGCAGGGGAAATAAATCCTTACATTTACCCTCTGGTTGTGGGTATAGGTGCCACACTCAGCCCTTAGAAAACTCAAGGAAATATTTAAGCTGCCGTGGACGACAAAGGATTGGAGAGGAAGGAAGGGGGTGGTGACTCTGGCAAGAAAAACTGATCTGAGAAAGGTGCTGTGTATGCCATCGGAAGTGTATGTTCATTTAACAAATGCATGAAGTTTTGTTTTCTGTAGCCAAGTTTATGTTTTGATACTTTAATTTTTAAAAAAAGGATGAATATGTATGTACCATCAAATTGTTTAGCTCACCTCATTTAACATTCAGTGGAAAGGGAAGTCTGGGGGCTCTGAGGGAACAAACTTGGACGGGGCCCCTACCAGACCCCAGGCTGCCAATGGTTTTCCACCGGGCTGCCTCCTGCTGGGCTGTGACGTCACACGGGGCATGGAGAGCCCATGCTCCCTCCTTTCTCCTGCCCTCAGCCTTGTCCCCTTGCCTTTCCCTGAGGTCTGGCTTGGCACTGCTTAGAGAGAGAGCTTTAAAGGGTTTTGGTCCAGGACAGGGGTTCTGGATTTGAAACTTTTACTTTGTGCCAAGAACGAAAATGCTGACTCTTTTCCATCTCTATCCTAATGGCTCCCCACGGGCGGACATTTCTACCTTGGTACCCACCTCAGGACATGGCAGGATGGGCCTGTCCTCTGTGGGGCAGTGGGATGTTTGGGGGTGAGGATGGCAGCCCCGCCCTGAGGGCCTGGCTGAGGGGTGGGAACAAAGGGGCTTGTGACAGTGACAGGTCATACCCTGAGGTGGGTATGGCAAGATGGGCCTGTCCTCTGTGGGGCAGGGGAATGTTTGGGGGTGGGGATGGCAGTCCCGCCCTGAGGGCTTGGCTGAGGGGTGGGAACAAAGGGGTTTGTGACAGTGACAGGTCATACCCTGAGGTGGGCATGGCAGGATGGGCGTGTCCTCTGTGGGGCAGGGGGATGTTTGGGGGTGGGGATGGCGGCCCCACCCTGAGGGCTTGACTGAGGGGCGGGAACAAAGGGGCTTGTGACAGTGACAGGTTATAAAGGGCAGCAGAGTATAAATAGGGCTGCGCAGGGGGGTTAGGCGAGGAGTTACTTCTCTCAGCTGGACTGTAGCTCACAGCATCTGAGATTTGTCAGACGCAGAGGTGAGGTACAGCAGAGCGCGAGCGCACCATACATCTGTACACATTGAAGAGGTTCCGGCTGGCATCCAGCACCTGCTAGCATTCCCACGGCCATCACCTGACCCCCGCCCCCACCTCTGCCTCCAGGAGGCTCTGAGGCTGGAGGAGGTGGGTACTGCAGGGTGGAGTGCTGTTGAGAGACCTGCCAGGGAGCCACCCGTGCCCAGGAGCACCGCTGTTCCCTCTTGTGTCAGGGAAGGGAAGACCCAGGGACCTGCCTGCCTTGCCAGCGCTGCTTCCTGTGGTAACGGAGTCATGAAGAGCAAGTCTCTGTTTCTGTGTTACACGGCCCAGAGGAGCCCCAGGGTGGGCATGTTCAACACCGCCATGGGGCAACTGCAGCAACAACTGCAACCTAAGATACGCAGCAGGATCGGCTCGCTGTGGCACAACATCAAAGCCAGAGTGAGTGGCCGCATCCAGCCACAGAGAGGTGGACACAGTGGACAGGACCTGCTGGGAGACCATCATAAAGAGGACAGCCAGGGCCTGGAGGGGGCTGGGAGCAGACCCAGGGCCAGAAGCCACGAGAAGGACCAGGGCTAGGGAGGGGACCAGGGCTCAGGACATACCCCTGCATTTTAAATAAAAAATAAATGATACAATACACTGAGAATGTGGCATGCTGCCTTCTGTCTGAATTTCTAGGTTAGTAGAAAGGGTCTGCTCCCAGCCGCCTCCAGTCTGTGAGGTCATCCGGGCTGCAGCCTGAGACCCCAGTGACAGCCAAGGCAGCCCACACCTCACACCCATGCTTTCCCCTGTATTTGAAATAAGGAAATGACATTGAGAATGTGGTATGCTGCCTTCTGTGACCTCACAGTGGATTCCATGAGGTCCTTACCAGATCACCAAGCAGGGAGAGCTGACTGACGTGCACAACTGCACCTCTATCATGACTGTGGGCATCGCAAACACCAACCCTTTCGACCCAATACCACACGTCATGCTGCTGGCGCAACTTGTCCCTGGCCAAGAAAAGCACGCAGGGTTTGGCCAGGCCACGGAGGGAAAAGGGCACAAAGCTACAAAGACCTTAGAGCTCACTGGGCTCTTCCCCTTGAAGTTGGTAAAGATCTCTGTTCACAACCGTGACAAACAACAGCTGCGCCTGAAGCTTGCTACGGGGCCGTTCCTACTGCAGGTTCCTGCAGCTGCGTGCCCCTCCCGACAAGCAGGAAGACCTCTTTGGCTATTGTGAAGAGGCAGCTGACCTCCTGAGACGCCTGGTGGAAGCTTACAGCAGTACCCATGCTGTTCCAGCCAGGGACATGTTCATGTCCGTGTTTGAGGAAGAGGACAGGAGGAGCCCCGAAGCAGCACATTTCCCAGGAACGGAAGATCAGGGGGAGGTCAGCATTAGGACATCCATGCCCTAGAGGTGACTACGGCTGTCTCTGCAGCTTCTGCTGGGGGAAAGAGGACCCAACAGGAATTCCACAAACCCACTGCCATGCCCAAAGAAGCCGCCCGGACACTAAACCTACATGGTGTGCCCTAGAGTCAGCAGCAAGGGCAAAAAGACAGGAGGTGATAGCAGAGGAGCCGGTAGCAAGGGCTGTGACTCGTAGAGGAGAAGGGGTGGCAGCAGGCACCACGGCAGGTGCTTTTAGCATGACAGTCACCAAGTCGGCCTCAGAACAGTTGAACACAGCCCTACCAGGGGCAGCCACCGAGTGTCCTGGAGGAAGCAAAACCAACCTGGCTATTTCCAGTGCTGCCAACACGTGCCCAACTTCCACTCTGACCTTGGGGAGGGAGCAGGCTAGCAGGAAGCCTCGCCTATCTCCAGCCAGCACTGAGGCCCCCAAGGGGAGAAAGGAGCACCGGAAGGAGAGCGCTCTCCGGAGCTCTCCAGCCGGCATGGTAGCTGATAGCCGCCAGAGGGTAGGTGGGGACAAGATACCCCACCAACCAGGGGACAGCACCTCAGGCAGCCAGAGAGCCCCCGGGGAGAAGGAGGAAGGCTGCCCCAGCTCCGCGCACAGCAGGCATGACACCACCTGCAAGGAGGTCAGCCCTGCCCACGTCCCCACCGCTGAGGAGTCCAGAGCCTCTCACAAACCGGGTGGGACAAAAAGCGCAGGTTCCTGGCCTGAGATACACAGCAGGATCGGCTCGCTGTGGCACAACATCAAAGCCAGAGTGAGCAGCCGCACCAAGCCACAGAGAGGTGGACAAAGTGGACAGGACCTGCTGGGAGACCATCACAAAGAGGACAGCCACAGACAGGAGGCGGCTGGGAGCAGACCCTGGGCCAGAAGCCACAAGAGGGACCAGGGCTTGGGAGGAGACCAGGGCTCAGGATGTACCCCTGTGTTTTAAATAGAAAATAAATGAGAAATACACTGAGAATGTGGCATGCTGCCTTCTTGTAGGTCAGTAGCAGTGACCTCACAGTGGATCCCCTGAGGTCATCCAGGCTGCAGCCTGAGACCCCAGTGCCAGCCAGGGCAGCCCCCCACCTCACACCCCGCTCACCAGAGCCCACAGGACGGCTCCATCTCACCTCAACCCCTTTCGGGCTTTGTTCCTCAAGGCCTTGGCTGAGAGTCAGATTATGGCCTGGGAAGCTCCACTCCTCCACACACCATCTCCCTATTTTTAAAAACATTTCTTCCCTTGAAGGCCCATAAGTAAAGCAGGAACAGGACTCCATCCCCTTGGGCACCAGTGGGGAGGTGGAGGGGAGCAGCATCTGCTGGGAGGCAGAACTGGGAGGACTCTCATCTTGACTTAGCACTTCTGGAGATCCAGGTATACACCCCGGAGAAACACGAGAATGCTTACAGTAAAAATAATAGCAAAACACTGGTAATTGGAGGTATTTTGCCCCAGGATTTCCTTTCCCCAAACTTACAGAAGCACAGTAACTGACCCAAGGTCCCACAAGTGGTGGCAGCACTGAGATGCGAACCCGGTTTGGCTCTGGGCTCTGAACTGCTCACCACGCAGCCTCTCCGTCTGCCCACACGCTACAGAGTTACACTGCTCCTGAGGTTGAAGCCCCAGATTTTGCCCTCAAGATGAGTCTGATCCCCATTCTGGTCTGTGCTGTTTGATGGCTGCCATCAGCACCTTACACTCTGTCCAGCCATTCACTGAGGTTGCACATTGCAAAGAAAACCCATGGCTTGAGGGAGTGAGGAGGCTCGAGGCAGGCCTTCCTCACGGTGGAAACGCAGCAGGCGAGCTGGATGGGCAGGACGGCAGCATGGTTAGATCACAGTTCCATCTAATCAACAGTAATAATTACTGGGCGGATGCTGTTTAGAATGAGATGTTATAGGCATTTTTCTGTTCATGATTGCCTTTAATCCTTCAAGCAACTGAACAGGCAGCTATTAGCCTTCACTATATGGGGGAAACAGACCTAGAAAGGGTAAATAACTCCCCAGAGGGCACAGCGGGTTCACCTCTTCCTTCTGTCAGGCCCTAGCACCTCTGCTCTAGTCTGCTTGGTCACCACCCTCCTAGCCCCTAAGCCCACCTGCACAGAAATTCCTTCGTTTGCATTGTCAGGATCTTTCTTTGCTTCTGCTCCTGCCTCAGACCGTCAGTTCCTCAAAAGCCAGGGCTGTGTTTCTAGTTCTCTTTCTGGCCTCCCATCTCCAATGCTGAGGGCCCTGTGAGAAGTTCTTCATGAGGTGGGCCCTTGTCAGATGCTCCAAGTTCATGGCTGTGGTTGCATGAGCAACTGGTGTTGCTGGAGGAAAGGCAGAAATGAGGGAACAGCCAGAACCCAAACCTAAAGGAGAGATCCTCTATCACTCTCCCAAACTCCTTGCTTACATAAATATGCATAACGCATGACCTTCCTAAACACCCCAGGAAAATGCCTGCCTGTGAGTATTTAAGGCCCAAGTGAGCTATCTGGGGTGGCTTGACAAAAGCTTGTGGACTGGTGGGAAGGAAGTGCAAGCTGGGACTCTCTGCACTAGACCAGGTGAACTGCAGGAATGTGTGGCCTCGGGGAGAGAAGGTCCAAGAGGACAAAGCAATGAATATAATGAAAAACAAAATATTTAGTTAAAAAAAGCAAAATATTAAAACATATGAATGAGTATGACCATGGCTGTAACACATCAAGCATGTAATGAAAACATGGAAAAATTAGTAACTATGGTTATAATAGGATAGAAGGACAGTAAGTAGATGATTCTATTTTTTAATATTTCAGTTTTTCTTTATAATGTTTGTAATAAAAAAATGTTTTTTTAAAATGTCTTGAAATCTATATTAGTTACCTGTCATAGCAAAATAATATAAGAAACTTAGCAAGTTAAAACCGCACACACAACATCTAAAAGTTGGGTCCTTTGTAAGGATGCAGTGAAGGACTAAGCCAAGGCTTCAGTCTCATCTGAAACTTGACTGGGGAGGGGTCTGCTTCCTCACTCATGTGGCTGTTGACAGCTTTCAGTTCCCTGGGGGATGTGGGACTGAGGACCTCAGTTCCTAGCGGGCCGTTGGCAAGAGGCCGCCCTCCACTCTTTGCCACGTGGGCCTTGCCAGCACAACTGGTTGTTTCCTCAAAGCCAGCTCCCAAGGGAGACCTCATTTCAGCAAGATGGACCTCATAATCTTATGTAGTGTAAAAAATGTACATCCTTTCACCTTTGCCATATTCTGTGGTAAGAGGCAAGCCATGGCTAAGTACTTGAGAAAACAAAAATGACAATGGAGAAATGGCAAGAAGTAGGAACATTACAAAATGGTCTAAAGCATTATTCTTGGTCTGTAGTAGTTCCTGACTCCTTTCCTTTGATGATACTTGAATTTCACTTGGCAACTCTGCAGACTCCCCCAACTTCCCCTGAAGGTTTGAAGATGCACTGATTCAGAACAATGGGTGTTTGTGTGACTTTAGTTGGCAATTTGCAGAACTAAGGATCCTAAAACATTTTGTGATCAATTTTTAGAGTCTGCTATTTGATTCCTTTTGAGGCTTTTCATAACAGTGCTGGAAAATCAGTCTGCATTTTCAGAAAGAAATGTAAACCTTACTGAATGTTAGATTTGTGTCAGATCTTGTGACCAGTGGGCCCCATGGTAACTGCAGGACCAGAAGTGTCTTAGTGGGTTGACTGTGAAAGGAACTTTCTCACAGAAATCTTTAAAACTTGGTCTCAAACTCACTGTGTCCTGGAATGTTTACTCTATTTCAGAATGTTCCCTGTGTACTTGAGCAGATTTATTCTGTCCAAAGCCAGCCAGATACCTGCTAATGTGAATAATGGTCCAGAACAGTTTGGAAAGGTAGCCAACCCAGCTGTGTCTGGCTTGTTTTAGTGAACAGCTCTGTGAAGTGACTTGTGTGATTGAGTAACTTTGTAATTACATTTACATTGTCTCATTTGTTAGACTATGGACTGCTTAAGAGCAGAACAGTAACCTTTTTATTTAATATATCTATGTATCCCACCATCTTCCACAAACTGGCGTGTTCCACGCTCTAAACGAATGTTTAGTGAATGAGTGAGTGCTGATTGTAGGCTTGTTCACTTTTTGCCTCAAGGCAAACTAAAAATCGTTTTGGACGCTAGAGGGCACTGCTAAATAAGCACAAAATTTTCATATTCGGGGTAGATAAGCTTGAGAAGTAGTGCTCTTGAAAATTTATTTTCAGTCTTGGAAATAGCGTAAATAAAAATAAAAAGTTTTATGTGCTCACACTCCCCCTTTTCTTCCTGGCATGCCTCTAAAATTACACTCTACCAACATTAAATATGTGACTTGATCCATGCCTCACCCAAAATGTACATCTATACTTAAAAATAAAACTTTGGGGCATGGGTGGGTGCTTCTTCTAGGCTATAGTTTTGTTCATATCCACATGAAATGATGCATTTCATGTTTCCCTTTCTTAGGCCTAATTTATTACACAAATTTCAGGATCAGATCACATGGCAAGAGACCCCAGCTCTGAAACACTCACTGAACTAGCTAATTACTGGTGGGGAAAGACGAAAGTCACTGCTGTCATACAGACAAACTTTTCCATAGGAGAAGCCCTGTGTAGATGAGAGCAGGAAAGGGAGACAAGGCGTGGGATGATTTCTCTCCAGGGCTGTCTTGGTCGTTTTGGGAGTCCCTAGTCAGTGTGTTCTCTGCACTGGGGTGGCTCAGTGGAATATGAGGTGATCTGGGTCCAATGACAACAGACTAATTTATTTTGCTTCCCTTGCCTGGCCCTCTGTAGAAGAATATGTTCCTGAACACCTTAGATCTCTTGTGAAGACATGAGGACAGGGGCACTTTGAAATTTTAAGCTGTCATTCAAACAGAAAGTAACCTCAAAGTTCATGTAATCTGCATTTTCTTTTAATTGAAACAGCTTTGCACTTTTATGTACCTGGAACCAAATGACCTAACCAGAACCTCACGGTGTGTCATCTTCCTGAGCAGTCCCATTCTGAATTCCTCTCTGAGGTCCCTTTTCCCATTGCAGCCCCAAGGAGGCCTTGCACCGCCACGGCACAGTGGTTCCTGCCAGTGCATACTTCTATACAGAAGCTCCTTATATAAAAAGCATGGTGCGTATTTTACCTTGACTGTTTAGTATGCACAATAACATATCCTCTGAGCAATTCTTGCAATTTTCCCTTTTTTCCAACCAACAGCTGTTCCATACCACCACAGCTCCTGAAGCCTAATCCTCTTAATGATCTTTGAATAAGAACTGTTTGGGCTCACTAAGGAAAGAGGATAAAAAAATCACATGACTTAATAGGTGGGTGTGCTTTTAAAATGTTTAGATGATTCTGGAAAATTAAAGGCCAGTTTAACCAAAATCAAAAAGACAATGGCGTTTTAGGTTTCAGGGGATGGTGGAGATAATATTAGGGAATATTTAATTAAAGCCCGTTGATTTATTGATTTATCATCAGACATTAACTGGACTCCTTCCATGTGCTTAGATGACTATAGCAAGTACTGGGGATACAAAGATTAATGAGACACGAGCCTCGTTCTCAAGAACTCAGATAGCCAGTTACCCATATGTGACCCAACAAAGTTCCCTGGGCTGAAGTTAGACCAAGGATGTAGTCCCATAGCTCTGCCATGGCTCTGCCCTGCCCTTGTAAGATGGGCAAATAATACCTACTCTACCTTCCCAGGGTGATTATAAAGCTCAGATTCATCCAGGCACTCATCATTCACCCATCCATCCATTCATTCAATAACTCCAGTAAGGGTCAGGCATGGTGCTTGTTGCAGGGGTATGACCGTGGTTAACACATGCACAGCCCCTACTCCTGGGGAACTTGGAGAGTTATGAAACAGACAGACAGTGAAACATTGTTAAACTGCTGTGAGTTATGGCCAAGAGGTATAAAGTCTAATAGGAATGAATGAAATAAATGGGGAACAATTCTCTTTGGGTTCCCCAGGATTGCCCTCTGCTCAAGGCGTAGTACTAGGTGCCAATGACATGGTGTCTCATGTTCTCTCATGGTTACAGGTTCCTGGCACCTTAACCCTGCTAACTGCCTGCCCTCCCGTGCCAGGGACTGACATTATTGCCCTTCAAGGCAGGGAAGGGCTTTGACCAGTAAGGACTTAATATTGTAAGGCTCAAAGGCCCCTACCAGTCGCTTGTATGTAGAGCCAACTTTAAGGTAGTTCAACGTGTCTGGAAAGAGAAGGTGGATGGCCCAGCAATCCCTCACTACCTGTCCAAGATGTGTGCTGCCCTGGCTCCGTGCTTCTCTCTCGTGTACTCTTCAGGAAGCTGTGGCTCTGTGCTTCCCTCTCTTGTACTCTTCTGGGGGTTCTGGACATGCCGCTTGAGTGGGGAGAGAGGGAGGAGGCTAAAGCTCCACTCTAGAGCTAGACAGTCTGAGTTTGAATCCTCGTTACCCTCTTTTCTTGCTGGGTGACCTTGGACAAGTTACCTAACCTCTCTGAGCCTGAGCTTCTTATTTGTCTTATGAACACTATGGGATTATTGTAAGATTATATGACTTAATATATGTAAAGCATTTAAATAGTAATGGCACAAAAACAGACAGTGACTGCACATAGGAACTCAAGTGTCCCTCAGTGTATTCACAATACTGGATAACCATCACCACTAACTAGTTCCAGAATTTTTCATCCCCCTGAAAGGAAATCCTGTACCTATTAAGCAGTCATCCCCCATTCTGCCCTCCCTCTAGTCCTAGGCAAACACCAGTCTCGTGTCTGTCTCTATGGATTTGCCTCCGTTGTGTATGTCATATAAGTGGTATCGTACAATATGTGGCTTTTTGTATCTGACTTCTTTCACTCAGCATAATGTTTTCAAGATTCATACATTTTACAGCATGTGTCAGTACTTTGTTTCTTTTTATGGCTGGGTAACATTGTACTGTGTGAATAGAGCCCATTTTGTTTATCCATCCATCTGTGAATGGACAGGTGCGTGTATTTTCACAGCAAGATAGCCTTTATCGTCAAGGAATGAATCTCTAAGGTGGGATTTCAGGCATAACATCAAACTGGAAGGTGAGGGAGTTGAGAGCAGAAGTCTTTCTCAGATCTATCAAGTAACAAATTAGAAATCACGTGTTCTCTGACTAGCTCTATAGGACAGCAGTAAGGACCACAAAGGTGTCAAGGTTTCCAAACCACTTCTGCTGGGGGGCATTTGGCAGGCTTCTGGAATGGAAGCTTACAGCTCATGTTTATTTCCTCCCCACCTCATTTCAGTGGGGGAGGAGGGAAGAATATGGAGGGGTCTTAAAAGAATACATAGGTTTCCATACACAGGCTGATGAAAGGAGAAACTGAGATGACTCCCCAGATAATTTAGCCCACAATTCCTATGGGCCACTGTCTGAAGCGGTCGTCCTGGATTCTCTTCATAACTTACATATGCATATCGCATTATACAACTTGTGATAATGCAACTGATTAGATCTTCTTCAAGGTAGTTAAATCAGTCCAGTTTGGAAACATTTGGATGGCCTGGGCTTTCTCGGTAAGCAAAGTACTACAGCGGTTCAGAACAAAGGCTTTAGACCTGCACTCAAATACTGCCTCCACTACCACCACCACCACTGTGAATTTAGGCAACGGATACAACCTCAGTTTCTTCACCTATAACATGGGATGGTAGCTACAATATCAAACACAGTGGATTCTCATGATCATATGTGAAGAACATAACACAGCACCTCAGGAAAGCAATTTGTAACGTATTACTAAATAAAGGTCAATATCATCGTTTTCTGAGATTTTTTGAAAGGACTGGCTAAGGACCAAGACTGAGTGGTTTGATGGTTCCATTCTAACCCATCATCTTACATGACTATGGATTTTTGTCCATTTGCCTTTCTTTTTCATTTGGGGCAGGAACAGAAAGCATCCACACAATTTTCCCTGTTGAAGACATTTTTACCTCGGTACCCACCTCAGGACATGGCAGGATGGGCCTGTCCTCTGTGGGGCAGCGGGATGTTTGGGAGGAGGATGGCAGCCCCGCTCTGAGGGCTCAGCTGGAACAAAGGGGTTTGTGACAGTGACAGGTCATATCCTGAGGTGGGTATGGCAAGATGGGCCTGTCCTCTGTGGGGCAGGGGAATGTTTGGGGGTGGGGATGGCAGCCCCGCCCTGAGGGCTTGGCTGAGGGGTGGGAACAAAGGGGTTTGTGACAGTGACAGGTCATACCCTGAGGTGGGCATGGCAGGATGGGCGTGTCCTCTGTGGGGCAGGGGGATGTTTGGGGGTGGGGATGGCGGCCCCGCCCTGAGGGCTTGACTGAGGGGCGGGAACAAAGGGGCTTGTGACAGTGACAGGTTATAAAGGGCAGCAGAGTATAAATAAGGGCTGCGCAGGGGGGTTAGGCGAGGAGTTACTTCTCTCAGCTGGACTGTAGCTCACAGCATCTGCGATTTGTCAGACGCAGAGGTGAGGTACAGCAGAGCGCGAGCGCACCATACATCTGTACACATTGAAGAGGTTCCGGCTGGCATCCAGCACCTGCTAGCATTCCCACGGCCATCACCTGACCCCCGCCCCCACCTCTGCCTCCAGGAGGCTCTGAGGCCGGGGGAGGTGGGTACTGCAGGGTGGGGTGCTGTTGAGAGACGTGCCGGGGAGCCACCTGTGCCCAGGAGCACCGCTGTTCCCTCTTGTGTCAGGGAAGGGAAAACCCAGGGACCTGCCTGCCTTGCCAGCGCTGCTTCCTGTGGTAACGGAGTCATGAACAGTGAGTCTCTGTTTCCCTCTTACACGGCCCCGAGGAGCCCCAGGCTGGGCATATTCAACACCGCCATGGGGCAACTGCAGCGACAACTGCGCCAGGGAGAATTTGACATATTCAAGTCTGTCCCCATGTTTGAGAGCGACTTTGTACAGATCAGTAGACGGGGAACACTGAGCAACATGCACGGCTGCCCCCAGATCATGACCGTGGGCATAGCAAACACCAACCCCTTTGACCCAATACCAAACGTCATGCTGGTGGCACAGCTGGTCGGTGATTGCGAAAAGCATGTGGGGTGTGACCAGGACACCGAGGGAGAAGGGGACAGAGATACAAAGGAGTTAGAGCTCACCAGGCTCCTCCCCTTAAAGCTGGTGAAGATCTCCATTCACAATCGTGACAAACTGCAGCTGCGCGTGAAGCTTATTACTGGCCGCTCCTTCTACCTGCAGCTGTGGGCCCCTCCGGACAAGCAGGAAGAGCTCTTTGGCTACTGGGAAGAGCTAATTTACCTCCTGAGGCCCCCGGTGGAAGCTTACAGTAGTACCCATGCCGTTCCAGCCGGGGACCTGTTCATGTCGGTGTTTGAGGAAATGGACAGGAGTCCCGAGGTAGCATATTTCCAAATAAGGGAAGGTCAGGAGGAGGTCAGCATTGGGAGCATCCATGCCCTGGAGGCGACTGCAGCCCTCTCTGCAGCTTCTGCCCGGGGGAAGCAGGCCCAACAGGACTTCCACAAAGGCATGACAGTCACCAAGTCTGCCTCGGAACAGCTGACCACAGCCCTAGCAGGGGCAGCCACTGAGTGGCCTGGAGGACGCAAAACCAACGCGGTTATTGCCGGGGCTGCCAACACGTGCCCTCCAGAGTGCACTGCCAGTGGGTCCGCTGTCCTCTCCCCGGAGGACAGTGTGAGGATGGCGACTGCAGGAGCAGCACCGGCCAGCAAGATCGGTGGAGGAGAAACTGGAGTGTCAGCTTCTCCGACTTCCGCTCCTACCTTGCGGAGGGAGGAGGCTGGGAGGCAAGTGCACCTGCCTCCAGCCTGCACTGAGGTCCCCAAGGGGTTCAGCTCTCCGGCCGGCATGGTAGCTGACAGCCACCAGAGGGCAGGCGGGGACAAGATACCCCATCAACCAGGGGACAGCACCTCAGACAGCCTGAGAGCCCTCGGAGAGGAGGAGGAAGGCTGCTGCAGCTCCGCGCACAGCAGGCATGACACCACCTGCAAGGAGGTCAGCCCTGCCCACGCCCCCACCGCTGAGGAGTCCAGAGCCTCTCACAAATCAGGTGGGACAAAAAGTGCACGTTCCTGGCCTGAGATACGCAGCAGGATCGGCTCACTGTGGCACAACATCAAAGCCAGAGTGAGCGGCTGCGCCAAGCCACACAGAGGTGGACACTCTAGACAGGACCTGCTGGGAGACCATCACAAAGGGGACGGCCAGGGCCTGGAGGCGGCTGGGAGCAGACCCTGGGCCAGAAGCCACAAGAGAGACCAGGGCTTGGGAGGGGACCAGGGCTCAGGACATACCCCTACATTTTAAATAAAAAATAAATGAGAAATACACTGAGAATGTGGCATGCTGCCTTCTGTCTGAATTTCCAGGTCAGTAGCTGTGACCTCACAGTGGATCCCCTGAGGTCATCCGGGCTGCAGCCTGAGAGCCCAGTGCCAGCCAGGGCAGCCCCCACCTCACACCCCGCTCAGCAGAGCCCATAGGACAGCTCCAACTTGCCTCAACCCCTTTCAGGCTTTGTTCCTCAAGGCCTTGGCTGAGAATCAGACTGTGGCCTGGGAAGCTCCACCCCTCCACATACCATCTCCCTATTTTTAAATACATTTCTTCCCTTGAAGGCCCATAGTAAAGCAAGAACAGGACTCCATCCCCTTGGGCACCAGTGGGGAGGGGGTAGTAGCAGCATCTCCTGGGAGCCGGAACTGGGAGGACTCTCATCGTGACTTAGCAGTTCTCGAGATCCCAGGTATACACCCTGGAGAAACACGTGTTCCAAGAAACAGCTATGAGAATGCCTAGAGTAAAAATAGCAAAACACTGGAAACAGCCAAATTTCCATCAACAAAATTGATAATACAGTAGGATAGGAAAGAGTGGTATTAGCATAAACTTCTCAAAACAAGCCACAGGAAATGTAATCCCACTGACAGAAGAGTTCATAGACACTGTAGACAAAGCGTAAGCAATGGAACAGTTGTGGGATTGGTGGGGTTAATACATAATTCAAGTAAGGTAGAAATCAAATGAATAAGCACACATGACTGTTAGGGTGCAGGCTTCCGAGGCTTCCCCAGAGAACAAAATACACAGGCATAGAGATGTAAATTCAAGCAAAGTCTTTATTCAGCCAACTAGTTGGGGTCCAAGTCAGCCCAATGCAGTGGGTCTCAACAAGGACCCCGAGCACTCAGAGCCAAGGGTTTATATAGCAATTTCAAAGCACTTAACTCATAGCAATTTTCTATAACTATACATTATTCTTGCAAGACATATATCCTGGGGTTAAGCAAGGGCAGGGTAAGACTACTCCTCAATGGTTAGGGAGGTTCTGCACGATAAGCTTGGTATGTAAGATTTACTGACCAAGGTTAGCTGACCAAGGGTCACAGCTGCCCACCACCCGGTGCTCATGATTAACTTGTTTTTCAAGGCCTTACCCAGTTCCAGTTTTTCTTTCTAAGTCACATACTCAGAAAATGGCTTCTAGGCCTTTAAGATGGCTATGCTTATGCTAACCTATTTCTATTCTTACATTCCCCTCTTCTTCTTGTATCTATTTCAATCATGAAATTAGGGGTCATCTGTTTGGTTAACACTCTGATAGTTCTGTCTCAACACTATGATTTGCACGGTGCTAATGCGTTCTTTGATAAAGGTAACACATGGAGTGACTCCGGTTTGGCGGGCCTACTACTTGTTAGAATAAGCTGGGGTGGTGCTGATTACTTCTGTCTTGTTGTAGAGGGAGGTGTAAGTTTTAGGAACTCTCTCAATGCAGGTTCTTTGCCTACTTGCAGAGGATAAAGTGAGTCTCGGTCTTTGTCTTCTACAGATAGGGACTCTAGCTGCTGCTAGGGAAAAGGGGCGATGACCGCTCTGGCTGCTTCGTGCTGAGAAGGGGGTGCAGTAAAGGGTGCAGCTAGGTCTCTATTACTGGTCAGTTGAGAGGGCTTCAGAAGGCTGGCGCTTCTATTACTATTTGCAGTTTTGTGGCTTCTAGGCAAGATAAAACAAATTGTGTTATTAGGTTATGTAGCAACATCTGGAGTTGGATTTTCTATTCTGGAGGCTGCAGTTATTGAAACAATACTTTTCTCTAAAATCACCCTCATTTTTATTAGAAGTAACCAGGTTAAGAAAATAATTAACAGCTGGCTTGATCATTTGCACAAGTGCAGCAAGAAGAGCAATTGATTACACAGGCTCTTTTAAATATGCTTTGCTGGAACTTTTTATAAGGAATTTCAGATTGAACTTTTAAAGGCCTCTTGAGGCCAGACAGCCAAGCTAGACTCGCCATCAGGCTTTGCCTGCAGTACCTGTAGATTTGGATGAATTCTTCTCTTCTCGAGGTCTCTGAACCTGCCAGGAAGTGACCTTCTTTACTCACCTGGTAAGGCTGCTGGGAACTCTGTAAGCAAGGTACCAGGCCAGTTCTTCCAAGGGGCTTTGTTGGCTTTATAAAGTCAATCTTAGTTCCTTAAAGTTGTTCACATCTGAGTCCATGCACATGTCTCTCAGGTATGACATTCCAGTCAAAGCCCTGGCAGTATAACCAGTGTTCTTAAGTAGTCTTCTCACAAGGAAAGCAGATTCTTATTGAACTCATGCAAATAAACATACTGCCATGGAATACAAAAACAGTCACTGAAAGTTTTTAAACTCTGGAGGGATCAGGTAGAGAGAAGGAAGTTTCAATTCTGCTCATAAAGATAGTCATTTACTAAACTGTTGTCAGTTTAAGAGAACAAGGTTAAAACACTTTATCAGCAACATTTGAAACAAAAAGACACAAAATCATTTTCTTTAGTTTATGTAATCTTATGTAACTAATACCTGTTCTGCTGAAATCTAGTTCTTTACCAGTTTAGGGATAATACTATAAATGACAAAAGACTTACAAATGACAATGGTTAAAGATCTGATGAGAGCTTACTGTAAGACAGTTGACATAAGGAAATTCTGTTATTTCTGTAATACAAAACATTTAGTAACAAAGTTTAGCATCATTCTCTTTGACAGTGCTTTCCTGGTAAATAAATAAATATATATCAGATAAATAAGCCAAATTAGTCAAATACTTTCTCTAATGAGAAAAAAATTCTTCTGACATGTTCCAGGGGCCCTCTGGAAAATATCAGAGTTAACTAGAGGTAAAAGCACTTTTTTTTGAACTTAGCATAAGTGTCCAAGACCAGATACAAAAAAAGCAGAGAAAGTGCTTAAGTCTACAGGTCTTCTCTGAAAGCTTCAAGAATGTTTTACTCTTTAATAGTAGATATAAGCTGCTATGCAAATTCTATTAAAAGCTCTAAGATCATTTGCATTAAAAAAATATGAAGAGTCCTCTGAAGGACTACTACTAGTAAGATGGCAAACTTCCGGCTTCTCTTGGGGGGGGGGGTGGTCCTTGGTTTCCGCCGGCGCCACCTGAAGCCCAATCACCTCTCGCTCCCCTCCCAATCCCAGCACCTAGCCAACAGCCACCAGCTCCGTAGAAGTGACACCTCAATCAATTCATGCCCCTTCCTATATAACCTAGCACTTTTCCCTAATAAAGCGGAACTCTCCGGTTAATTGCTGCTATGTGTCGCTCCTTTCCTTTCATCCCCCATGTTTTTTTTTTTTTTTTAAACATACAGCATATAAATTAAACAAGAAGACCTGGTGGTTGTCAAAAAAATCTATTACAACCTTTCTCAAAAGTGGTCACACGTTTGTCCATTTAAACTTTTACAGTGAAACTTGTTTTTCTGGGAGAAACATAATCTTGTCTAGATTCTAGTTTAATTTTTAAGAATAAATTTTGGTTTGTTAACTAAGTGCATTTAATCAGCTGAAAAAAGCTTTGTTACCATTCTGCTTAGGTGGATAAATTAAGAAAACAAATAATCAGTAACAACTTTAATCATTTGTTGGTTAGAGATTTTTCCACTTATAAAAATATATGGAATAAATAATTCAATTTCTCAGGCCATGCAATCGTTTTCAATAACAAAATATTTCAAAGGCAAATAAAGCTTATACAGTTGTTAACAAACTTTAGCTTTTCGTCTTTTTAATATTACGATTTCATTTTTTTTTTTTTTTTTAATATTCTGGCAACTCACTGAGACTTTAAGCATGAGAAACTGCTTTGATCTTTCAACATTAAGAGCAGACTAACAGTTAAAGAAAACTGTTTAACTAGAAACAAGATTCTAATTTTGCTGTGCACTTGATATCAAGACTCACTTGCTTTAATTTCACTAGGCACGACTATATCTGTAAGAATATAGTAATTTATTCTTCATTTGCCCTATGGTCCCAAGCACATAAGCCGGTGAGAATTAGCCTGGGCTTGCCTGCGGCTTGACTGGGTTTATCTCACTTAATCTCTAAACATCCTGACCCTCCCCCCCAAAGCAACAGGCTGAGCGGGTCTTCCACAACAAAAGGCACCACGCTGTTTTCTCTCTTTAAACAAATAGCTGTACTTTAGAACAAAGTTACTTTCTTTATCACAAAACACATTCTTTAGCATGCAGAAGACTTTTCATTCTTTATACTTTTTCTTATTAAAACATACATTTTTTAGCATAGAGAAATGTTTTATTACTTTAAATAGTTTTAATTAAAACTTAAAACCATTAGAAACTTTAATTTCCAGTGAACACCGAGAAGCAGGCCATTGTAAACTGTTAAACTAACATTCTTTAGATTGACAAATTTATGAACACATTTTATAATTTCTGTAACCATGAGCTTTACAGCACAATCTCTCATAGAGTATATCTTCTTAACTTAGCAAAACTTTAAGGTTTTAGGTTTCTACAAAGATTCTCAGGCAGTAGGTAGGTATACACACTGTAACACACAATTAAAAAGAGGTTCACTTGCTTCAGTCATTTAGTTCACTCATTCGTAACAACTATTCTAGATTACTTACAAGACCTTTACTGAATATTAGACAAAGCCAAGCCTTTAAGCATTTTATTTTTAAAAGATTTAGCAGATAACATGACTTAAATGACCTCAGGTAAATTTAGGCAGCTGATAACTACAAGGACATGCCCGCCTCAGGCAAACTCAAATTAGCATTAATGCTTAACACTTTTTATCAGGTTTTCTGGAAGTTTTAGAATACCCAATTTTCACAAGCGCTTGTCTTTAAATCAATTTCATTAATACCATCCGGAGGTAGAAAGATATATTCATTTACACACTTAGGGGGTCGTCTGAGTCTGTCTCATGGTGAGAAAGAAGGAAAAAGAATATGAGGGAGACAAAGGCGAAGGATGAAGATGCCACTTCAAACAAAATGACTGTTGTATGTGCTTGTGAACGAGTGCCTGTCGTTGCACAGTTTTTCTTCCACGGGGGACGCGAATTTATCTGGGATTCGCGGCTGTGACCCCCTTATCCTGTCACGGGAGTCTTCTAGCGGCGGGCGCCCTAATGGCTCTTAATTGCCCGACCCGTGCCCGCGGGGAATGATGTAGTGGCAGAAAGGAGGAACGGAGAGAGCAGGAGAACCTTAGAACAAGGAAATTTAAAATGAGAAGCGCAAAAAAATATAAACTGAAACCAAAACACAGTAAAACAGTCAATGATAACACCAAGCACACACACACCACATCTGATCGCACTCGTTCGGACCGGTCCTTCTCTCACTCTGGTGCGCACCACACTCACCACTTTCAGGGTCTTCAAAAACTCTCGTAATTCTCCTGAAGGGCGTCCACTCGGACTGCCGCAGGGTGACGAGCTCGATCTTTTCCTCCTCGGGCGCCAGTTTTCTGCCGATCGGATTTGCCTTCCTAAGGCCGAGTCACTCGGACCCTAGGGCCAGGATTGGTTACCTGGGCTTCACCCAGGGTCGCTAACCTGGGGGCCGGGACTACCAGCCCGGACTTCCTCACTCGGGACCACTAACCCGAGACCATACACGGGATGGCGACTCCCGCTTTATAATGGATTTATGCAGACACGAGGGGGCGACCCTCGAATTACACTGCCCCGTCCGGACAATTAGACCTTGCCTCCAGCTGTCCTTTGTTCTCAGGGAAGCTGCTCGTATCCCGGACGAGCCCCCAAATGTTAGGGTGCAGGCTTCCGAGGCTTCCCCAGAGAACAAAATACACAGGCATAGAGATGTAAATTCAAGCAAAGTCTTGGGGTCCAAGTCAGCCCAATGCAGTGGGTCTCAACAAGGACCCCGAGCACTCAGAGCCAAGGTTTTATATAGCAATTTCAAAGCACTTAACTCATAGCAATTTTCTATAACTATACATTATTCTTGCAAGACATATATCCTGGGGTTAAGCAAGGGCAGGGTAAGACTACTCCTCAATGGTTAGGGAGGTTCTGCACGATAAGCTTGGTATGTAAGATTTACTGACCAAGGTTAGCTGACCAAGGGTCACAGCTGCCCACCACCCGGTGCTCATGATTAACTTGTTTTTCAAGGCCTTACCCAGTTCCAGTTTTTCTTTCTAAGTCACATACTCAGAAAATGGCTTCTAGGCCTTTAAGATGGCTATGCTTATGCTAACCTATTTCTATTCTTACAATGACTTCATTATTCCCCCCCCACACACTGTAGATGTGTAATCAAGGACTGAGTGATGAGAACCAAAGCAGTTCTCATGGCTCGGAGCCATCTTCACACAGTTTTGGTATCCTTGTGAAGTGTTGCATCCTTGGGCTAGACTCAAGGCCGGATAATGATGTTTGAGTTTACTGTAAGTTCATTTATTCAGTAAATACAAGAAGTGCCCTCTTGGCATTGCTCTTGAGCTGTTACGCCTCCAGTCCCCTGGCGGGCCCTTTCAGGTCTTTGATATCTCATCGCATCTCCTCCCTTGTCTGCGGCTTAGACTCAGGGAGGGGACCCACAGACCTACACGGCAGCCATCAACAGCCCTCCCACCTGTAATTCTAGGGACCTCTCCTGGCTAGAGTGGCCTCAGTATGCAACCCATTCCACCCCCACCCCAGACACTAATTAAACTTCTGAAAGCCAGGCTCAGGTGATTTCTTCATACCAAAATTTTAGGATCTTTTTTCTACTTGGGTGAGATCATTTGGTAGGTCACAGCTAACCGATGTTTGCTCACTTGGACAGACCTCATCTTGGCGGGTGGGGAGAGGTCTCTTCTGTTGGCAGAGGGATTGGTGGGCCTGGGGGGTGGCAATGGTGAGGTAGGAAGAGAGCCTGAGACCCACACACACCATTTCCTTGGGAAAAACAAGGTTCCTGACCTCAGGAGGGGGCATTCTTGGAGTGAGTCAAGTTATTCTTAAGAAAGAATAGAACATGCCAAGATTAGATATGAACTGGCCCTGTGAGGAAAACGACCTCAGAATCATTAACTCAGAGCTTCACAGAAGGCTGGGAGCTGCTGGGAGACAGAAGTCATGGGTCACTGTGACCAGCTTTCCCCTGAACTCCGGTGGGGAAATTACAAAAAGGTCACATCACACTCCATGCAAGCAAGTGCTGGTGTAAACACTAGCCTGGAAGAAGGAAATGCAATAAAAACACTGGCTTAGCACTTCGCTGTTTATAAATGTCCCTTGTGTGCCCCCTTCTGTCCTCACATCTGTCCACTCTGCAGATGAGCAGAGGAGACTCTGGAGCATTTTAAGGACTTGCTCACGGCGGGAGGAACCACAGCGCAGCACTTCGCATGCAGCATGCACCTGGGCCGCCTGGGTCCTCCAGGCAGGGGCAGAGATGGTAGAAGGAACAGGACAGGTGGGAGCAATCATCACAATTCCCAGTGGCAGCTTCAGGGAGCGACGCGTGTTTGGGGGAAGAGGAACCATTCAGAGGAGTGGTTCTGGGGCATGGGAAGGAGTTGTGGGTCAGAGGAAGGCAGTTTCCAAGGGTGACTAGGGTGAAGGAGGTGTGTGGGCCTGGAATGCAATAATGAACTATGATTTATGATTTAACTTTTAACTGGGTTTTCTGTAACTCTTGATGTATGTGCCAAAACAAGTTATTTTAAGTAGAATCTCCTTTCCATTATGTGACTGTTTTATGTTGTCCCAAAGGTTTTTGAGAGCATTACGCTCCGTGAGACCAGGGGCTGTTGAACAACAAGTTATGGTTAGTTATACAATATGTATTAAGTCACCCCTCAGGTCTTTGTTGTGTACGATTCTTTGATCAATAAATACAAAGGGTGCCCTCTCAGCACCACTCTTGCGCTATTAAGCCTTGAGTCCCTAGGCTGGTCCTTTCAGATCTTTGATATCTCATCCCCCTTATCTGAGGGTCAGAAGAAGGGAAGGACCGACAAGTGGTACCCAAACAGGGACACTGAAACTAAGAGCAGGGAAACTGAAAGGAAAGGAGCGACACATAGCAGCAATTCACCGGAGAGTTCCGCTTTATTAGGGAAAGGTGCTGGGTTATATAGGAGGGGGCATGAATTGATTGAGGTGTCACTTCTACGGGGCTGTTGGCTGTTGGCTAGGTGCTGGGATTGGGAGGGGGGCGAGAGGTGATTGGGCTTCAGGTGGCGCCGGCGGGAACTGAGGACCCCGAAGAGAAGCCGGAAGTTTGCCATCTTACTGGTGGGGACCCTTCATTCCCCTTTCTCCTCTATGGGTTTGTAGACGTTGCTTTCTCTCTGGCTGCTTCCTGCTGAACAGGGGCGGAGAAGGGAGTGAGGGCTTGAGGATTGGGAGGAAAGGGTTGATAGGACTCCCCACAGTAAGGACGAGTAGATGTGGACTTCTTCAGGTTTGGAAATCAATGAAGGTTCCCTGTAACCATAGGTTGGCCAAGAGGATATGGGTGTAAGGAGCCAGGCGTCTGCGGCTATTGTTTCCAGGAACAGTTTCCAGTGGAGAGAGGGGTCCATCTCAGCGTGTGGTGAGGAGGTCACGTGAGGGTGAGGGATCTTCTGTGGCCAGAAGCTGGTAGTTCCTGAGTAAAAGCTGGTTGAAAGCTTGATTAGAGATATTTCCAACTTGGGATTTGATGAACTTTGTTATACAGGGTAAGAAGAGACAGGCGAGAAGAATGATTATTATGGGGCCTGCAATGGGCCAGAGCCAGGTGAGGAGGGGGTTTGTTAGTATTGACGAGAATGGGTTGGAATTGGAAGCAGAGTGGAGACTGGAGGCAAGGTCGGTGAGTTTGGTAATGTCAGTTTCTACAATGCCAGATTCGTTGATGTAATAGCAGCACTCTTCCCAGAGGAAGACGCAGGTGCCGCCCTTCTCGGCTGTAAGCAGATCTAGGGCCCGCCGGTTTTGAAGGGTGACTTTAGCTAGCGAAGTGACCTGTCTTTGGAGAGAGGCTAGAGAATCAACAGTGGATGTCAGGGCTCTCTCAAGTTTGGCGTTGAGATCTCTAACTGCCTATAGAGAGTGACCCAAGGCTTCTCCCGAAAACCCTGCCCCAATGGCTGAGGTGATCAAAGAGCTACTGACCATGATGGGAAGGAAAGCAGCTCTTTTTGTGCGCGAGGGCAAGGGAGGTTGGAGCTCAAGGAATTCTGCCATGCTGTAAAGTGTTAACTGTGGGATTAGGGTGACGAGAATGCAGGGTGTATCGGAGTTGAGAGGCAGTGAGTTGAAAAGACTGCTATTACACTAAAAGAAGTGTCCCGGTTGCGTAAAAGTCTTAGAGCTGGAGGTAGGGGTGTAGATAGAGAGGCAGTGAAGTGCAATGGAAGGGGGTGGAGTTGGGCTTACACAGTGGTGGATGGTGAGATTATCTGGGTATTCTGGTTCCCATAGGGGTATGTCTGCCAGGGGG
Organism: Manis javanica; assembly: GCF_040802235.1. Lineage (NCBI taxonomy): Eukaryota > Metazoa > Chordata > Mammalia > Pholidota > Manidae > Manis > Manis javanica. The sequence continues at coordinate 96,512,857 of NC_133166.1, read as the reverse complement.
CAGAGGGGTTGTCTTTCTGCATGGAAGGAGTAGTTGGAAATATTAAGGGGCACGGCGGCCAGCAGTGGACGCTGTAGTGATGCGCACAAGAAACAATTGGCGGTGTTAAGGGTGTGGTTGAGAAAGATGGTGGTGTCCTGAATGAGCTGTAATGAAGAGTAGAAGAAATGGGAAGAGGGGTGGGGATAAGAAGATGAAGAGGCGCCGTCAAGAGTTTGGATAATGACATTTTCGGAATGTCTGCTATCTGATGCAACTTGAGAGATCTGGGAATGAGAGGGAACATACTTTCGAGAGATATGAAGGGTACCGTGGGGGGTCGAGGACGCCCCGTAGTAAACTGAGGCTGTGACTCTGGCAGCCCATCGAGAGTCCCAGGGATCTGGGATAAGGAGAATGAGCCGTTGGGATATTTCATGAAACGGTTGGAGGAGTAATACTGTGGGTACTGGAAGTTACCTATGTAGTGAATGGCGCAAGACTAGTAGGGACATTTCCTGTAGGTATCTGGCCATCGCCTGCAATAGGCTTGTCTTTGGTCATAGAGGAAGCAGAGGTAGGGAGAATAAGGGGAGCTGCTAGTGAACACTTCGGTGGAGGGAGGAAAGTGGAGGTATAAAGGCTCAGAGCAGCTTTTCAGAGGGCAGTCTGGTGTGGCAATGAGGGCAGTAGCTTTTGTTTGATGCTGTGTGTAAGTCTGTCTGACTTTGAATCGCCATACAAAGGAGGCTGGGGTGGTGGGGAAGACAATAGGAATGAGGAAAAAAAGTGAGAGAGCATTAAAGGAGGAAAAAGTCATGATTCGGGTATGGATGGCAAAGGGGGTGAACGGGATTTTGGAGGAAAGAGGACAGTAAGGTCAGGAGTCTGGAGGGAGGGAGAGTCTGTAAACTTTTGTAGGTTAAGAGATCTTTTAGGTGATGTGGGGACAGAATGGTAAGGGGCGCCCTGAATGTCAGTTTATGAGCTTCTTTCTGCAAGAGCTGTCCAGCGGCTAATGCTCGTAGGCAGGGGGCCCATCCCTGAACTGTGGGGTCTAATTGCTTGGAGAGATAAGCTACTGGGGCAAAGGATGGGCCATAATATTGGCCTAGGACTCCTAGAGCTTGACTGGACCTCTCATGAATGTATAATGAGAAGGGCTTCGACAAATCAGGAAGATGGAGAGCTGGGGCTTCCACAAGGGCTTGACGCAGCTTAATGAAGGAGTGTCGGGGTGAGGAGGATAATGGTTTTTTAGGGGGGCTCTTGCTGAGGTTGTATAGGGGTCTTGCCAACAGGGTGCAGGGAGAAGTTAGGGATATACGTTCTAAAATATCTAGCTAGGCTTAGAAAGGGCCTAGAAAGGAAAGGATTTTTGTCCTGGTTTTGGGAATGGGCAGGTCAGAGAGGAGCCATTTTCTGTCTAAGGTAATGGACTTTCTTTGTTGAGATAGAAGGAATCTGAGGTAAGTGATGGGAGGGGAAGAGATTTGAGCTTTGACGGGGGATACTCGGTAACTTCTGGAAGCTAGAAGGTTAAGTAGGGAGGCAGTGTCAAGTTGAGAGTGTTCCCACGAGAGACTGCAGAGTAGAAGATTGTCTATGTATTATAAGGTGGACTTGGAGTGATCATGATGAAACTGTTTGAGGTCCTGAGCTAGGACCTGTCTAAAAATATGGGGACTATCTCGGAAGCTTTGTGGCAAAACTGACCAAGTGAGTTGTTTAGAATGTCTTGTGTATGGGTCCGTCCAGGTGAAGATGAAAAAATCTTGGGAGCAGGGGTCTAGAGGGATAGAAAAATGGGTCTTTGAGATCTAGGACTGAGAAGTGGGATGCTGAGGCTGTATGGATTTGGAACTAAGGGATGGATAGGGACAATGGCTATGTTGATGAGGCGAAGGTCTTGGACAAGGCGGAAAGATCCGTTGGTTTTTTTAACAGCTAATATGGGGGTATGTCTTTGAGATCTAGGACTGAGAAGTGGGAGGGATGGATAGGGACAATGGCTATGTTGATGAGGCGAAGGTCTTGGACAAGGCGGCAAGATCCGTTGGTTTTTTTAACAGCTAATATGGGGGTATTAAATGGGGAGTGAGTGGGTCTGCTTGAATGATGGGTTGGAGGCCTATGAGGGCTGAAGTGGTTAGGGGGTATTGGGCCTGACAGATATACCGAGAGGGGTCACGTAATTTGATAGAGGCAGGGGGACATAGGGCCACATAGGGACTTGTAATGTCCCAAACTTTGGGATTTACAGGGTGTATGAGGGCAGAACCGGAGCTTTCATTGGGTAGAGGGGGGTCGTCGGCTATGAGGGCCATCAGAAAGGGAGTACTGGGGGCTGTGGGAGTGGATATAGTTATGGAAACGTGGAGGAGGGAAAGGATGTCTCGTCCTAGTAAAGGGATGGGACACTGGGGCATAACTAGGAAGGAGTGGGAGAAAGGTATGGGATTGTCTTGGATTGTGCATAAAAGGGTGGGTGGGGGGTTTAATGGGAAAATCTGTTTACCTCCTACTCTGACTATAGGAGTAATGGCTGGCGTGGTAGGGCCCCGGTATTCTCACAAGACTGAGAAGGTGGCTCCTGTATCTAGGAGGAAGGAGATGGGGTGACTGTCTACTGTTAAAGTAACCCTGGGCTCCTGTTTGGTGATGGAAATGGTCAGGCGAGAAGCCCCCGGGCCCCATCAATCTTCTTCTGCCAGCCCCACTACGGCGGGCTTAGGATGGGGGTTGTTCGTCCAGCCTCCCCTTCGGGTGGTTGGGCAATCAGACCCCCAGTGGCCCTTTTTGTGGCATCTGGGGCATGGGGTGGTAGGAGATCTGGGGGAGGGGCACGCCCTTGACCAATGTCCCTCTTTTCTGCACTTGAAACAAGCTCTTGGGGGGGCTTGTTTGTAGAGGGGCGCCCAGGTTGTGGTTTTATCAGCTGGGCCAACATCTGGAAATTGGCCTGATCAGCCTTTTGTTTACGGCATTCTTTCTCCTCCTCCCGCTTATGGAAGACTTTAAAGGCCACTGTTAGGATCTCAGTCTGTGGGGTAGCGGGGCCCTGTTCTAACTTTTTGAGTTTCGCTTTAATGTCAGGGTAGCCTTGAGCTAGGAAGTATGTCATAAGGACATGTCTTCCTTCAGGTGTTTCTTGGTCCAGGCTGGTATACTGTAATAGGGCTTGAGTGAGTCTGTCTAAGAACTCGGAGGGGATTTCATCTCTCTTTTGAATTATGTCTTGGAGCTTTTGAAAATTGACTACTTTACAAGGTGCCCTTTTTCAGACCTGCTATTAAGCAGGAGGCAAAAATATCTTGAGAGCGGAGACTCATGGCGGTGTTATAATTTCAGTGTGGGTCTTGTTCGGGGACAGCAGTGGGGCCAGGGGGATAGGTGGGGTCAGTCCTGTGGGTTTCAGTAGCCTGCATTTGGGCGAAGTCCTAAACTCGCCTACGCTCTTCAGAGAGGAGAGTATTGGCCAGGAGCATGAAAATGTCATGATGTGTGAGGCTGTAAGACTGGAGGGTCTATTGAAACTCCCTGATGTATGTCATGGGATCAGTGGAAAAGGAACTTAGGCGTTTCTCTAGTTAGGCTAAATCTCTTAAGGAGAAAGGGACGTGAACGCGCACGATGCCTTCGGATCCTGCTACCTCCGGGAGGGGGGCGATAATTTTGGGAGGCTCTTGGGACTGAGTCTGAGGGGGACTGAAGGGTTCTGGCTCAGTCTGTGGGGGAGTGACGCGGTCTAGCCGTGCCTAGTAGAGCAGGTCCTGAAGTGCGGAAGGGGGGCAAAGAAAATAAAGATAGAATCGGACCCACATGTCGCCAGCTAGCAGCCCAGCTGCTTGCCTCTGCTGCTTTAGTTGGGCTTGAACTCATGACTCTGACGTTAAGAGTCCCATGCTCTACTGAGCTACAGCAGGGCTCCAGTTAATTGCTTATGGAGTGCGTTGTTTTCTATTCCTGCCACATCGGCAAGTGGGGGAAGGGCATAGCTAGAAGCAGGGGCGGTGTTTCTACACATCTTCAAGGTCTCCCTATTTTCAGAGTGAGGAGTCTTGGCAAGATATGTTTTTGTGGACAGATAACTTCTAAGGACTGCACCGGTTGTTCTCTAGCTTGTGCTTTCCCATGCTGCGTTCAGACATGGGGGGAGGTGCTTTCCCATTCTCTCTACAAACATGTGAGAAGACAAAGGCGGTCCCTAACAGGGGAGAAACAGGTGATGAGGGCAAAGACGGAGGAGGCCCCTGGGACCTAGTTAAAGGGGGGCTGAAAGGCTCAGGCTTAATCTGCAGGGAATGAAGGTGGAGGAGGTGAGATGGGGGAGGAGATGGTTGGGGAGGAAGGGAGAAGGGCTGTTGTAGGAGAAGAAGGGGAAGGGAGTGAACAGGAGGCTTCTGCAGGGGCGGCGGCTTGCAGGCTAGGAGAACTTGGGAGGGGGCGGGGAGAGGAGGAGGCAGAAAGCTTCGATATAGGGAATCTCCTTCCATTTTTTCAGGCGCTGGCAGTAGTTAAAAAGATCGCAAGTGATGTTAGGATCAAGAGTTCCCCCTGCAGGCCATTGGTTTTTATTGTCTAGGGGGTATGTCGGCCAATCTTGGGAGCAATATTTACGGAGAAGTTTTGGTTTTATATCAGGCATCAGGGAGAGGGTAGCCAGATGCTTAAGCAGGCATTCAAGAGGTGAACTTTCAGGGAGGGATGAGGAGGCTCCCATGGCTAAAGGACAGAGAAGGAGACAAACGGGAAGACGAACGGAGATCCTCGGACTGGAAGCAGACCACAAGGAGACAAAGGGCGTCCCCGATGATCCTTGGTGGTCTGCGGAAACTCCTATACGAGTCGGAATTTCTTGGGAAGTGTGGGTCGTCACCCAGACTTCCCTAAGAAGGCAGAGTGCCGGAGTCACGAGGTACCTAGCGCTAGGCGTTTTCGGCGGACGGAGCAGAAGGAGGAGGGGGGGAAAAGGGAGCGTTCTCATCCACAAAGGAGTCACCTCGTTTATGGCTGTTGGAGGGGGGTGCCTGAGAGTCAGCCGCAGCCGTGAAGGCCTGAGGCGGGGATTTATGACTGTCGGAGGAGGGGTTTGAGCGTCCGCCGCAGCCGTAAAGGCTTGAGGCGGGGATTTATGGCTGTTTGGGGAGGGGCCTGAGGGTCCGCCGCAGCCGTGAAGGCCTGAGGCGGGGAGAGTTCCCTCCTCATCCCCGAGCGTCAGGGCCTTGCCGGACGATGACGGTCAATGGCACTGCGATAGCTCGGGGAAGAGTGGCCCACCCCGGGGAAATTTTGCTTAAAAACTTTCAGCACTGATGGAAGGGATGGTGAATGCGTTTGACTGTCGGAGGAGGGGCCTGAGCGTCCGCCGCAGCCGTAAAGGCTTGAGGCGGGGATTTATGGCTTTTGGAGGAGGGGCCTGAGGGTCCGCCGCAGCCGTGAAGGCCTGAGGCGGGGAGCGTTCCCTCCTCATCCCCGAGCGTCAGGGCCTTGCCGGACGATCACGGTCAATGGCACTGCGATAGCTCGGGGAAGAGTGGCCCACTCCGGGGGGAAAACTTACCTAAAGGCCAGAGAGGAGTGGTGGGTGTGATGAACCAGCGCTGGAAAAAGAGGACGAGGGCAAGCTGCTGCTGGTGTCGGGGGAAGACGGGGCCCAGTTGGGGTGTCCCGTCTCCCGGGTTTCGGCACCAATGAAAGGAAAGGAGCGACACATAGCAGCAATTCACCGGAGAGTTCCGCTTTATTAGGGAAAGGTGCTGGGTTATATAGGAGGGGGCATGAATTGATTGAGGTGTCACTTCTACGGGGCTGGTGGCTGTTGGCTAGGTGCTGGGATTGGGAGGGGGGCGAGAGGTGATTGGGCTTCAGGTGGCGCTGGCGGGAACTGAGGACCCCGAAGAGAAGCCGGAAGTTTGCCATCTTACTGGTGGGGTCCTTCACCTATCTCATTGGGTCACTATGAGGATCAAATGAGGGACTGCAATATATGTAAAGTTATTAAATGGTGCCTGCCCCATACTAAATTCTCAGTGTTATCTGGTATTATTTTCCAAAACTGATGGACTGCTAACTCTCAGAACCAAAAAGCAAAACCAACTGTTAAAGCAGACACGTATAATGGCACATAGTAGGCACCTAATAAATGGTAGTTACTCTGAATGTTATGGTTGCTTAATAAATTCATTGAAGATTTATCTAAAAGACTACTGAGAATTCCTCCTATAACAGACTAAAACACTTATGGATGTTGAAAGCAAATACCCAACTACACATCTGTCCATTTTATATTTAGCATGTTGGTTGTTTTTACCTTCATGGCTTCACTGATCTCCTCGGCTATTGTTTCTCCTCTGTATTTTCCATACAAGAGGCTGCAAAGAAACCACCAAACAGTACTGTGTGTAAAATTTTAGTATTTCCAGAATATCTCGCCTGGCTTTGGTACATCTGCATATGAACAGGCGTTCAGAAGTGGAAAGAAGTATGGCTTTGGTGCCTTTGATTCTTCCCTCAGGGGTGGAGAACTTCATCTCCATATCCCTGGGTGATTACCTGGGCAACAGAGGGCTTATCTGTACCTGAGACATGAGGGGGTGGGCTGGTGGTTGCTGCATGAGCAGAGAAGAAAGATGGCCTGGGACTGCAGTTTCGTAAACAATAAATGGGTTTTAAACTTTATTTCTCCCTTTGACTGATTTTGGTTTTTAGAGGCATTTTGCTCCGGGATTTCCTTTCCCTGGACTTACAATTGGCGAAAGTTGGCACGGTTCCTATGAACCCTAAACCTGTCATAATGGGTGCGACCTTTGGGAGGGCCACCCATAGAAATGATGGGGAGAAGCGGTGCTCGCGCTGAGGGACATATGTCTACACTCGTGTGGTCTTGGAGGCGCCACCACCGCTGCTGGCCACAACCATGGAAAGGAGCAGAGGTCCGGGCCACCTTGAAGCAACTGGCTGCTGGGTACCACGCCTTGCTGGCTACAGAGCCCATTGCCGAAACAGCTCCAACCCAGGTAATAACCTGCTATCCCATCGCGGGGTGGGTGTGAGACTGGACCCAAAGACCACGGAGTGGCGTGGCATAGACACCTCAGAAGACAATGTGGGCCCATCAATGTGGCTTGTCTTTCACCTTTGAAGAAGTCAGCCGAGCCCAGAAGGAGTGTCCTGCATGTTGTGCAGATCAGCAACCACCAAGAGGGGCCTAGACCGTCTCTCTGCAGCCTATGGTCGGTCGCCGGTTACTGAGAGCAATCGAGGTACCCACTTTATTGGACATGTGTTGCAAGGATGGGTGCAGCAATTAGGAGTAAAATAGACGTGACCCTGGACATTTCAACACATGGATCTGTGATGGCCGGTTCTTCTGGCACCTTGGGGAAAAGGCCTGGAAGCTGGCCTTCTGTGTATTCCTGTAATACCAGAAAATTGGTCCCCGACAATCACAGTTATTTACTTCTACGGTCTTTGTGTCCTGGATGTGCCCCCCTGGCTGCAGCTGCCGCGTGATGACTGGAATAGACGAGCTTTGGACTTAATTTGCATGGGACTTTGAAACTAGCTGAATCCTCTGGCTTGAGAATTATGATTGTGTTGCTGTTGTCAAGAAAATAATGTTTAAAGAAAGGCCTGACTTTGTCTAATATTTGTTAAAAGTTTTGTGAACAATCTAGCATGATTGTTAGGAATGAGTAAACAAGTGTACAAATGTATTTTGTGCTTAGTGAGAGATTGTGCTGTAAAATACATTTCCTTAATCTGCATAGGCTGCATCCGCTGGCTTGAGGATTATCAAGATTTTATTGCTGTTGCTATTGCATGTTACTAATTGTAGTATTTCCAGAGTATCTCGCCTGGCTTTGGTACATCTGCATATCATCAGGCGTTCAGAAGTGGAAAGAAGTATGGCTTTAGTGCCTTTGCATCTTTCCTCAGGGGTGAAGAACTTCATCTCCATATCAATGGGTGATTGATTACCTGTACCTGAGGGCTTATCTTTACTGAGAGGTGAGGGGGTGGGCCCGTGGTTTCTGCTTGAGCAAAGAAAGATGGCCTGGGACCGCAGTTTCGTAAACAATAAATGGGTTTTAAACTTTATTTCTCCTTTTGACCGATTTTGGTTTTTAGAGGTATTTTGCCCTGGGATTTCCTTTCCCCCGACTTACAAGTATTTTAGTTTTTCTTATTCAAATACCAAGTCATAAGACAAGTTGATGCCATCTGGACAAAAATCTGTTAGGACTCTTTGCCTTACTTCAATCATTCTAAGACTACTTTATAATCCATTCAAGCAAGTGTCCTATTAAATTTATCTAGCAAAAAAAAGACAATGTGAAAATAATAGAACAGATAACACTAATAGTTAGGACAGACCAGAGTTGTATGATGAGTAGCCTCACCACTGTGTGTCCCTAAAAGCCTTATTATTCTACATATTATCCACCATCATGTGTAACATCTTCAAGCACTATCATCACATTTAAAAATGAACATAGACAAATATTTTGTAATGGTATTAATCTGAATTTTATTAAAGAAAACATACTTGAACCTAGAGTTCACTCACACTGCATGAAGGTTGCCTAGATGGATTTCTGAAAATGAAAAGCAAGCAAGCAATCTGGAATAGTCAGTATTATTCATTTCTTCCCCTTATTTGCTCGGGCTTTCCTTACTCCTACTACATTTTATCTTCTTCCCATCTTCCTTAAAAATGTTCATGGCTACTTCACAACAGAACTGCATAGTCAATGATACAGAGGGATACAAATCCTAGTGATTTTTAACTAAAACTCCAAGTGAAACTGGAGATAAGAAAAGTCATTCCATTATGAAATCACCTAAAAATTAGTTTTTAAAAAGGTAGGTCTCACTAGAAATTTCTTAACATCTCAGCAAGTACACAACAACTCTGTTAGGAAAGCCCCGGCTTTATTGGCTTGGAGAGACTGGCAAATAAGCCAAGCAAAGAATTTCTTTCATAACTGCTGTTTTTCTTGTCTGCCTTTCTTTAGGTCAAGAGTGAGAACACATTTAGAAAAAAGTGAGTAATAAGAGCAACTGAGCGAGACAGTGTACTCAAGGACATAGGCAGCGGCACACTGATGGCCTCAGGGAAAGGGTTCTTAGCCCTTTTTGTGACCAGAGATTTCTTTGGCAATTTGGTGATGTCTTTGGACCCCTTCTTAGAATAGTTTTAAATGTATCAGTTTTTTTAATTGAGGTATAATTAACATACAGTGAAATGCAAATCTAAGCCTAGCATTCATTCACCTCTGACAAATGCATAGTAAGACACAGACATTAACATCACCCTAGAAAGCTCTTAGACCCTTTCTCACCAAGCCTCTGCAAGAAGCTACCCCTCGCCTGATTTCTACCATTACATACCAGTTTTGCTCACTCTAAAACGTAAGAAAAATGTTTTAAAAAGTAAAATTTTAAATATAATTATTCTTAGAAGTTATAGGTAACATATGCTTTCTAATTAATGACTTAAATAATAAAAATCAGGTAGCAGGTCTAAGTATTACCATAATATGAAAATAATGAGTATAAACAATATTGTGAGGTATCTGCAACAAATGAAATTTAAAATGTGTGGCTTCTAGTAACAAAAAAGTTATAGGTTCTAATGCTGCCACCATTACCTGCGTCCAGAAGGGAAGGAACTGCTAAATTTCAGTTTGAAGTTAGTAAAAATAAAAATATAATTTTTTTCCTATTCAGGTTCATAGTCCCTTCACAGTCTTAAGGACCCTTGCCTTAGGATAAGATAATGCACTAATTTAATTTCATTTGTTTGAAGATTTGGGGAGATCTCCCAAGAGTACTCAATCACTAAATTTTCTCCTGTATGACCAATGAGTGATCCATACTTTGTTACTCTTGGGGCACCATGGCCTCCAGTTAGGCCCACACTTATTCTCTCTCCCTCAAACCTGCACATTTGTTTGGGAGTTGTCATCTATTTTTCCAACATTTATTATGCATTTTTCATGGACTGGCCCAGGACTAGGTACTCAAAGTAAGGAAAGATGATCTCTACTCCTCAAGGAACTTTAAGTTTAGGAGAGAGAGATGCATAAAAACACACAGTACTTTTTCAAAATCAGTTCAGATGTTTAATGGGTAGTCTTATTAAGCTTTCCAAACTTTGCCACACTTTCCACCCCCTGCCTGAACTGCCCATCCCCCTGCTACAGGCTCCCACTGTGTCCTGAGCCGTTCTAGCAGAAGAGCTGGAAGACTTCACTGCACTGATTTGTTTAAATAGCATTTCTCAACCTTATCAGACCCAACCTTCCCCAAGCTCCCTCTTACTATTCTAAAATAAAATTCATACGTAGCATTTCCACACACAAGTAGAAATACAAAGTAATGGATATTCGTCATAAGAGAATGTTATGTTTAATATGCTCAGACCCAACCATACAATAAGACATAATGAAGTTCTCAGATACTTGTACCTATTTATGCTGAGTAAATTTGGATTTCAGAAAATTTATTTTAGAAGCATTCTATGTAAAAAACAAAAGATGAGAGGTATATGTGAACTAGAAAAACTAGTATTATGTAAGAAATAACTATATTTACTTGAATAAGGTAAGAATGAGGAAATAATTTTAACAGAGTACAAATGACATACCAAGACAAAGTACAGGCTATTGAAATTGTGAAAATTAAGTAGTACAGTATTTCTATAAATGAAATGGCCTTATCATGTTAAAATACTTCCCTATATTATAACATGGGAAGGTGGAAGATTAAAGCTAATGGAAAACATATCTCATACACTGAAACTGCATAATTCAGACTACATTCAGTACGTGTACATTCACTTAAGACTTCAGAGACCATATTTTCAAAACTGATGGGACATAGAGTACAGATTAGGCAAAAATAAGAATCTCAGAAACTAGAGAGGAAATGTGTGACTGGCCTTTGTATAGATTCCGAGCAATAATAAAGACAATCCAAAAATATAAATTTTTAATATTAAAATTTTAATATTCACATTTCTTATTGTACAAAAATGTAATTTTTAATATTTAGCATGGCAGTAACAGGAAATATTTTTAAATTATTTCTATTAATAGATAAAATTCCTATATTTTGTGCATTTCTATTAATTCATTAACATTTGGTTATTGTCTGACTCTCCAAACTTCTATTACATTTTTCTCATCAGCTTTGTTGCTTTTTAAGAACTATATACTATACCAAAATCTTTATCATCTAAAAATGCTAGAAATGCTCTAAATATTTCAGTCTTCTGAAAAAAGGGGGTATGAAAACTAACCCATCTAAAATATTTCAAAATTAGACTGACAAAATGCAGCCCTGGTCGCAAATATTTGTTTACTTTGTTTCTTTTTATTTTACTTCAATTTACCCTTCCTGCACATGTTAACAGACAGACAGGAAGTTTATTTGAAGAACTAGGATGACCTACCTCAGAATAACGGTCACCTCTGATGGTAGCAGAAAGAACGCTGACCAGAAAGGAGCATGAGGAAACTTTTCTGGGCACCAGAAATGTTACACAGCATCACTAAAGTTGAGAAGCAGGATAAATAAGTGTTGTTACATTCTCAAAGAATATATTCAATATCTTTTTTCTTTAACCTCAAATTACCCTCTCAGGTAAAATGCTGCTAAATTTAGAGCAATGGCTCTGATTGTTAATATATAAAAAATACAATGAACACTATTTTCCTTATGTTTTCAGATTTTTTGCACACTTTGGATTATATTTAATATGCACATGAAAACATAATGGGCACATTATTTGAAAATACAGCTAGCGTACTGGTTAAGTTTATCCTATGTTTCCCAGGTAGGTAGACAGCACACCTACATCAAGGTGTCAGTTACATGTATTTATGTATATAAGTATAAATTCATCAGCTCTGCACAGTATGTTATACCTCAATATATTCACACATACACACAATAATGAACAAAATCTTTTTAAACACTTAATCTAGAAAGTTATCTTACTTTATGTGTGGAGGAAGGCAATCATATTCTTCATTGTTATTGCATGATTTGCAAAATAATCTATCATACAAAGAATCTATCATACAAAGCACATGTTCATTTTTTTATACACACGTGCTACCAGAAAAAACATTTTTGTCCATAAACCCACACTGGTGGACGATAGCTGTTTTCCAACTGTTGCGTAAGCAATGACAATGTAAAAAGTGCCAAGAGTAGTAAGGGTTTGTATTAAAACAATTATGACAGATTTTCACACACAGCTGTCTGGTGGAATAGCCTGAAGTTGTGCTGGGCATACAAGACACTGAGTCTTCCTGGTGTACCCTCCCCTCCCTCCCATTACTGCGGTAACCCACAGCAAGCCTCCTCCCACTTTTTCAAAAGGACCGCTAGGGGGCAGTACTGCCGCCAGTAAGAACCCTGGAGTTACTAATCTTTCACAACTTCCTTGGGAACAAGAACCTCATTGTCATAATCTTGGACTCCCAAGTGTTGAGCACAGCTCCTGACATGCAGAGTAAGCCTTCGCTACCTGTGACGCACGAGGGCTACGACAGAGCATGCTGAGGAGGCAGAAAGCGGGGTGAGGTCAACCCAGCAAGACAACTGAAAGGAGAGTAAAGGCGTCGCAGGTGTTATGTGACCCATGCCTTACACAGGATTTGGTGCTGGACAAATGCAGTGAGTGAGAAAAGGTGCTGGGTGGTAGAGGATGTGCTGCAGCAAAACAGAGAAATAAGTCAAGAAAGAAGAAAACACAGGAATCAGGAAACATGATGCAAAACAGAAAAGTAGTGAAGCAAATTCCTGGGATGAGGAGGAACAGAACAGACAGGCTGACGGCTCTGCAGCAGGCCTATGGGCGCAGCCAGGCCAGATCAGAACAGACGGACAGAAGGTCCCAGAGGAGTATCTCTGGGACAAAGGAAACGTTTTAAAATGGGTTTGATGGATAACCTGAAGGGTTAACCGTACTTGTGAGGAATTTTACAGTTCCACTGAAGTGTTTGGGAAAGAACTAGTGATAGACACAATAGCAAACAAAGTGAACAGAAAAATAAAGCAATTATCATTCCAAAAGGGGGTGGAAAACTGTTCAAGAGAGAAAACACTAATGATGACCTGACTCATATTGAAGAAAATGTATACAGTTATCACAGTGAAAGTACTAAATACTACTGATCTTTTGACAAAAATGAGAGAATAAAAGTAAAGCTGATGGGTGTGTATTATTCTTTTGAGAAACTTGGCTACAAAAAGAAAAAAATTCAACAAGAGGAAGACAGCGAGAAAGCTCCCCTTGCGTGATCCTCTCGGACAGCCCCTTCCTGCAGGTGAGCTGACTGCGACCCTGCCAACCAACGCTACGTAATACCTTTAGCAACCCTGTGAGGCAAGCAGGTTTCACCAGCCTCCTCTCATAGGTCAGGAAACAGAAGCTGTGAGAGCTGAGAACGTGTCCAGAATTGAACAGAACGAGAACCCTCATCTCCCAGCACCCAAAGCACATGTCTATAATTTTTCCTGTAACCTTCCAAAATATCATTTTGCAAGGAATTATACTATACTCATAAAAATGTAAGTTAACAAATGGTCAACAATTAGGTCTAACATACTTATTCACTATGTAAGAACTTCTTCACCATGTAAGAACCTGTTTGTTATGCTTCAGAAGATTGGAGACTGTTGAGAATTAGGCTTGGGGTTGATTAATGATTGTGCATTGAGTTCCCTATACAGAATTTTATTGTTGTTAACAACCATTTGATCAATAAATATGGGAGATACCCTCGCAAAAAAAAAAAAACCATAAAAAAAAATCAGGTGTAACATGAAGAAAATATCTTGAAGTAAAAGTACACTATGTCTGGTCAAGACTTAAAAATAGAAAAATTGTAGAGTTCACTCTGTCTTTATTTTTATTTTTTTTTGTTAAGTGAATTAAATTCCTTTCATTGAAAATTAAAGAGCATTAGTAAGTTTAGGAATAAAACCAAATACACAAAGATTAAACACACACAAAGGAGAGGAAAACAAACAACTTAAAAGGATCACTAAATGCAGCAAAAAGGCACTTTCCCACTAATACTTGCTTAGGAAATTCAAATACATAAACTTTTCACTATCTCATTCAAGATTACTTTAAATTAAGTTTTCACTTCTTGTAACTAGTAAGAACATACAGGTACTCCTGAAATACAGGCATCTGACTTCAGAACATCTCACATGCGGAGGTCAGGGTTGGCTGGGGAGAATCTCCCGTGCAGATCCCTGATGTGCAGGAGACGGGCCGGGCTTCCTCCAGAGGCACTCCCAGCGGCGCTCCTTTTCTAGCCCTGACGGGGGGATCCGCATGGCACCACTATTTACTCTCTCGCTACACACAAAGCTGTTTGGGAATCCAAACTGTTCCCCTGAAATCCTACTTAAACACCATGTAATGTGCATCTGAAATGTGATTTTCTTCGTATTTTTTCATCATAAATGCGCAGTATTTCAGGCACATGATAGGTTGAATAGGTCTTCAAATGGTAGCCTAGAAATTTACACATTTATAATGACACTTGTAAACTTTTTAAAGGCTGAAACTCATTTCAAATGTCAAAACTCAGATTCAATATGAATTTTTGAAACATTACCATTTGTAAGTGGTTGAACACCTTTAAATATGTATTCTGGCTGTGTCTTAAGCAAGTAGGTATTAGGAAAGAAGAGGAACTTCTCTGTCTTCTGTTCGTAGCGTGAGCAGAGAACCAGAAGTATCACCAAGTTGGCTGCAGCGAAATGTGAAAGAGCTGCTCCTCAGCACTACACGTTTAGTGAAGGACGGGGGAAAAGGGAGTCTTCCATTAACTTCAAAGAACTTTTTAAAAAAGAAGGCAATATGGGAGCAATTATTAGCCTTACTAATAAGGATTATAAAAGGTTGTAACTGACAAATGAAAATTAATCTTAATTGGTGGACAGCTAAGGGGAAGACTGCTGCAAAGATTTTTTTTTTAAAGTTTGCTCTTAAAAATGTGGCATCAGGCACTCTTGAGCACACTGCCTTCCTTAGTCACTTGCTTTCTAAAACAAGGGAAATGAAAAAGTGGAAATGAAAGATTGTGTAATCGACCTAGTTTTGCTTTCAGGTCACTATACTGACTCACCTTAGAAATACAAACTTCCAAACACCTGCACAAACTCAGAAATTCAGCAGAAAGCATTACCTGAGTGCTTCCCTTCTATTTCCAGTAGGTTCTATGAGCATGAATAAGCAAGCATGCCTAACAGGATGCCTGGCTTGTCTGAAGGCATGATGAAGGAGCCTGAACTGAAAGTAGCATCCTTGATCAAAATGCAACCAAAATCTAAGCGGTGATTTATGACTTTCTGGAGGATGAGTCTTTGCTACAACACAAACAGGTCTGTCGGACACACCTGCTAGGTAGCAGGTACATAACTGCATCCACTCCCACCTGCATCTCACCGGCAACTACAGCACTGAAGAGCTGTCTCTCTCATAAGGCACACATACTTTCAGAGTCCTGTCTTGTGTTACCTGGCCTGGCCCAAGTCTCTAACCTTATCCGGTAATGCTCTTTCCCTCTAGTTGCTTCATTAACAGGCAATCTCATTCTTCACTTAGGAACCTCCTTCTAGCTAGTCTCGCTAATTGAAAGGTATTCCTCTTGACTGTTGCAAGATAAATTCTTTGTTACTTCCTTAGAAAAGTTTCTCATACCCCAAGACATCACTGTAGCACTGATGTTACTTATTTCTGTATTTACTTATATGTTTCTTCTCCCTCTAGAATGTAAGCTCCATACAACAAGGACCTTGTCTGTTTTGCTCACCATTACAGCCTTCACACTGGGAACACTTCTAGCATAAGGAAGACATTCAATAAACATGCTGAATGTATGAATAAACAGTCACTCAGTACTTGCTGAGTATGGTGCTATATGCTGGCTACATAGACTGCAAATGCAAAGTAAAGTTCCTGAAGCCTTCAGTTTTCGTAAGACTACAAACAGGGAAACACACAAATACTTAAATATTTTAACAAGCACTGTTAAGTAAATAAGGGAGTACTAAGACAGAGAACTGGGGAAAGGCTGTTTAAAATAGGGTAGGCAGGGATGATCTCTCTGAAGCAGCAGCATTTAAATGAGAAAGAAAAATTGGGAGATGCCAAACCCAGAAGCACTGGCAAGAAGTGTGGGGGAAAGTGAAGCACTTTCAAAGAACTGAAAGATGGGCTGTGAGGCTAGAGCAAAAAGGAAAGTGCCTGAAATGAATTTGGAGACGTAGAGGGGGGCCAGACAGTGTAAAGGAGTGCTGAGACGTTTCAGTTTATTATGTATTTTTTCAATTGGAAGATTTTAGGGCTTTAAGGAGATTTGTTTTTTTAAGAGTATCCTAGAGTTCAAGACAAGTTGGTCTTGAAGTTCACAAAACTTCCCATCTCTATCCAAAACATCATTGGATAGACATAGAAAATTAAAAGATGTATCCCAAAGCATTTATAAACATTCTGTGAACCAGAAAAGAGAGGAGAAAAAGCTGTAAATCAGGCTAACGTTGCAGACCCACTGGTAGGCAGTAGGTAACCAGGAATTTGCTTCCTCCAAGATAAAGTGCTCTGGGCTCAAAGTGCTCCAGAGAAGCAGAAAATGGGGAGAGTCGTTTCACCATATAAAACTGAGAGCTCAGATGGAGTTCTCCTTCTATGAAAAGGAGGCTGAAAAAAGGAGCTGAAGCATATTTACAGCTAGAAGTGACAGGAAGCAGATAATGCCTCAAAGCCTGGGCCTGGACTGAGGTGCCTGCTGACTTAGTGACTAGATCTACTATCTTCAGCATTACAGTGGAACAGGACCACACGCTGCCAACATAAGGTAAGGTTCTCTCCCTGGATTGTTCAGGGCCCAGAGGGCAGACAACTACCAGACAGGAAGGTGGGGAAAGCAGAGAGAAGCATAGCAAAAATCTTAGTCAAGGAGTACTTGCGTATCAAAAATTCTAAACTACATGAAGAAATTACAACCATGAAAGTCAATATAACCTCTCTGACACTTAATATCAAGGAGAGGAACCTAATGAAGATGGAATAAAAACTGAGGGATGTGTAAGTGATTTTAATCCACTAGCTAAAGGAAATCATAATAGATGTTACAAAAGAAAAATAAATTATGAAATAACTGCAAGAATAATACAGAAATAGAGAAATGATTAAGAAGTTGAACAATGGAAGATTTCTTTAGAAGATGGGAGCCCTCACAGTGAAAGCATCTTGAGGGAGTAGCAAATGGGAAAGGAGGGAGGAAGCTCAAAGAAAAAGTAAAGAAATAGAATGCTATCCTTACTTAAAAAAAAAAAAAAGGACATGAATAATGTGATCCTATTTATGTAAATCTATGTATTTATTTCATAAATATTTCTTGAGTGTAATACATTAGATAACGACCTGAGAGCTAGGAAACATAGAAGTGGACAAGTCCTTGTTCACAGGGAGTTTTTACACAGAGAGGGGAGGGATGGAGACAACAAAATAAACAAAAATTATGTAATGTCAGTAAGTGATGGGAGGAAAAAAGGAGGTTAAGGAGATAGAGTCTGACCGTGGGGGCCCTGAGGGGATCTGACGTATGTTGTCAGGGAAGACCTTTGGGTGGGGTGACACTTGGAACAGAGAACTGAATGAAGTGAGGGAAACTGCAGGCAGTTAGTTCAGTAAGCGACTGGGGAGCAGCAAGTGTGAAAGCCACAGGGCCAGTGTGTACCCGCAACATCCTGGGGGAAACGGCAAGAAATGTTGATGTGGCTGCAGCACAGTAAGCTCAGATGAGAGTGGGAAGAGACCAAGGTCACAGACACATCAGAGAAGGAGCCAGGGGCCAGGTCAGACAGCACCTGGCAGACCAAGGGGAGCATGATGGGGAGCCATTTTAAAGTTTTAAGCAAGGGGTGACATAATCTTATTCTGCTTTAAAAGGAATCCTCTCGATGTCATATGTAAAACTGGAATGGAAGAAAGGTGACTAGTGAGGAGAATCTTATAGTAGCCCTGCCAAGAGGATATGGTGATATGGGTAAGAATGGTAAAGACGGATTTGGTGCGCAGTGGCTGCACTGGGAATATGTTTTCAAGGTAAAGGCAACAAGATCTGCTGGTGGAGTGAAGGTTTAGGTGTCATGCAATATAATGAAGTACTGATCACTGGTTATAAGCTGGTTATTAATAGTGATTACCTCTTGGGTACATGCTATCATGTGATTTATATTTATATTACCTCTTATGCTATTAACATTATTGGAATGTGAATATATGTATATAAAATCAAGAAAAAACAAAGTGATTTTCAATTTTAAAAGATAGTAAAAAAATATACACAGTAAATACCAGGCTGAATAAATATCTAGACATATTGTGGTAAAACTGCAGAATATTAAGAATACAGAGAAATCGGAGAAGTCAGGAGAGGAAAAAATTGGTTCTCTATAAAAGAATGGCAAATAGGCTCTCAGTAGACTTACCATCAACAATGAATTTCAGTTATCCATACTGGAAAGGAAGAAGAAAAACTCTCTATTTGTGATTAGAACTAATAAATGAGTTCAGCAAGGTTAAGAGACAAGGTCAATATATAAAAATAAGTTCTATTTCTATACAGTAGGAATGAACTGAAAATTTAAGGAATTAATTCCATTTATACTAGCATAAAAAGAATAAAATTCTTTGGGATAAATGTAACAATAAAATACTAAAAGGTAGAAAACTGTTGAAAGAAATTAAAGATCTAAATAAATGGAAAGACATGTTTTGTTTGTGGATTAGAAAGTTAACATTATTACTATCTTAATATTAAGATAGCAATATTTTCACATTATCTACAATTTCAACACAATGCCTATCAAAATCCCAGCTGGTTTCTTTGCAGAAATTGACACGCTGATTCTAAAATTCATTTGGAAATTTAAGGGACCCAGGAAAGCCGAACAATTTTAGAAAAGAACAAAGGGAGAGGACCCAGACATCCTGATTCCCAAACTTACTGAAAAACAATAATAATTAAGAGAGCGTGGTACTGACCTAAGTACAGATACACAGATCAATGAAATGGAGTTTAAAGTCCAGAAATAAACCTGCACATTACAGTTAGTTCATTTCCAACAAGATGCCAACACTATTCAATGAGATGAAGAATAGCTTTTTCAACAAATGGTGCTGAAACAATTGGACATACACATACAAAAGAAAAAAGCTGGACTCCTGCCTCAGCCCATACACAAAAATTAACTCAAAATGCATCAAAGACCTATATTAAGAGCTAAAACTATGAAATGCTTAGAAGAATGTGTAAGTATATCTTCATCACCTTATATTAGGCAATGGTTTCTGAGATATGACACCAAAAGCAGAAGCAACCAAAGGGAAAAAAATGAACAGAACTTAAAATTTAAAAGTTGTTCCTCAAAGACCAGCATCAGAAAAGGGAAAAAGACAACCCAAAGAATGGGGAAAATATTTGCAAATCATATCTTTTAATGGACTAGCTTCCAGAATCTATAACGAACCATTACACCTCAACAATAAAAAGACAAATAACACAGTTAAAAAATGGTCAAGGGTTCACAGACACTGATAAGTGACTGGTGGTTGCCACAAGGAGGGGTTAAGTTGGTGTATGTCAAGGATACTTCATTTAAAAAAAAATTGTCAAGGGATTTGAATAGACTTCTCCAAAGAACATATATAAAAATGACCAATCAGTAACTATGCACATGACAATATACTCATCATTGCTAGTCTGTGATGACTAACGCAAATCAAAGTCACAGTGAGATATCACTTTACACCCTCTAGGACAACTGTAATAAAAAAGACGGATAGTACAAGAGTTGGTGAAAATGTGGAAAAATTGGAACCTTTATACACTGCTGGTGAGAATGTGAAATAGTGCCGCCACTTTGTAAAACAATTAAGCAGTTCCTCAAAAAGCTAAACACAGAGTTACAATATGACCCAGAGATCCCATTCCTGGATACACATACTCAAGAGAATTGAAAAAAGAAGTCCACAGAATAACTTGCACACACACAAATGTTCATAGCAGCATTATTCATACTAGCGAAAAATGGAAACTGAAAATGTCTGTTTATTGATGAATGGAGAAATAAATTGCAGTTTATATACATAAAACAGAGTATTATATGGCACTAAGAATAAATGAAGTATTGATACATGCTACATGATAAACCTTAAAAACATAAAGCCAACTGAAAGAAGCCAGTCTTAAAGGATGACATACTGCATAATTCCACTTACATGAAATATCCAGAACAGTCAAATCTACAGAGGCAGAAAATAGATTAATAGTTGCTTAGGCCCAGGGGAGGGGAATGAAAGAATAATGGAGAATAGCTCACAGATATGAAGTTTTTTTGGAGTGATGAAAGTGTTTAAAAATTAATTATGGTGATGGTTTTATAACTCTGTGAATATATGCTAAAAGCCATGGTGTTGGTACAATTTAAATGGGTAAATTGGTATATGAACAACATTTCAATAAAGCCATTAGAAAAAATGAGTGTCAAATACAATGCTGTAATATATTCCATATGGTAAATGAAAGTAAATAAAACAAAATCCAAGAGTAAGGATGGAATAAAAACTAAGATAGTCTACCCACCCATAGTTTTTACTCAAAGTACCTAAAAAAGGAGAGCCGCAAGGATAATGAAACTAGAAGGAAGGCATTAGATTCAAGAAATATCAGTAATCACAGAATTTGGAAAAGACTGTTGATAAATTTAATTCATCGAGTGCAAAAAAGCAGTGACCATTAAAAGGCGTTATTTAACAAGAGAAGAACAAGTTCTAAACACAAACAAGAAGGAAAATTAAGGTAGAGGTGTTCTTGATCAGTGGCAAGGTATAAGGTCTTGCTCAAGAGGGGACTTGAAATACTGAGTAATTCCAGACTATGTTAGATAATTTTAGAATTATAATATACTAAAATTTTATAGGTAACACTAAAGGGAAAGAAACAGCATACAGCTTCCAAATCAGAAAACAAAAAAGTAAGAGAATATAAAGAAAACTATGTCATCATAAGAGAAGGCAGAAAAAGAAGGAAATTAGCAAAAGGAAACTGTATTTGTAAACCAGAACATATTCAGAACTGAACTATGGAAGTTCTACATGTCAAGACTGGGGACATAGCTAAAGCAGGACTTAAGAGATAAATTTGTAGCCTTAAATGAATTTATTAAAACATAAGACTAAAATAAACTAAGTGTTCAACTCAAGTAGCTAAATATAACAGAGATGGCAGGAAGACCATACTAAAGATCAAAATTCAAGGAACCAGAAAACTAAACAAGAAACTAAGCAAAACTAAAAGCTGACTCTAAAAGGACCAACAAACACAAAGAAATATAGAGCAAGACATCAGAAAGCAGAGAAAGCATAAACAAACAATAGTAAGAGAGAAAATGCTCATGTGGAGTAGAGAT
Source organism: Manis javanica (assembly GCF_040802235.1). Classification (NCBI taxonomy): domain Eukaryota; kingdom Metazoa; phylum Chordata; class Mammalia; order Pholidota; family Manidae; genus Manis; species Manis javanica. The sequence continues at coordinate 96,491,362 of NC_133166.1, read as the reverse complement.
TTTTCTCAATATAAGTAACTACTATGAACAGTTTCATACCAATATATTGAATACATGTATGAAACGGCTATAGTCCAAACAAATATTACCAAAATTGATTCATGAGAAAAATTTAAAACCTGAAGAAATCAATAACCATTAGATGTATATAATCAGTTAAATCAAGTACAACACCCCAACATACTAGGCTCACACAGCTTTACAGATGAATCTTACTAACTCTTCAAAGAACAAATAACCTCTATGCTTACAAACTGTTTTCTAAGGGCAGCATAACCTTGATGACACAATTGGAAAGGGACAGATATTTGAAAACAATACATGTTCTTTTTTTTTTACTATAGATGCACATTGCTAAAAGTAAATATACTAAATAAAGGAAACATACGAAGTACAGTTAAATTTAATTGAAAAGTATATGAAAAAAATGTAAATTAATGAATAAGTGGGGTTTTCTCTGTGAATGCAAACATAACCATCAAAAAAAACCTGTCAATATTAGTTTACCACATTAACAGAGTAAGGGACAAAAAGCATATAATCTAGGGGCACAAGGGAACTTTATGAATGATGGAAAATATTCTATATCTGGACTATGGTGTTGGTTACATAGTTGTGTACATTTGTCAAGACTCAAAGTGTATGCATAAAATGGATTTATTTTATTATATTAAATCATTTATCATATATTATATGTAAATTACACCTCAGGAAAGTTGGTTGAACAAATACATCTCAGTTGATACAAGGGAAGTGTTTAATAAAATACTTATTCATAAATTACAAGTATTACGGGCATTGTCACCACTGTTATTCAGTATTTTATGATGTTCTAATCTTATAGGATAAAAAAGGATGTGTAAAGTTAGGAAAAAGACAAAACCCTTGTTCCTTGCAAATGATACATTTATCTACATTTTTAAAACTCTGATTGAAACTAGATGAACCATTAGAACTAGTAAGAGTTCAGCAAATAAAAATCAGTGGTGCTCCTAAACACCAGCAATATTCAGTGATAAAATGTAAGCCTGAAATGTTACCATCCACAATAGCTACAAAAAGGTAAGGTATCTAGAACAAATAAAAGATGTATAAAACCTACACAGAGAAATTTAGAAAACACTACTTTTTATTTCTATTTTTATTACATGTTTTTAAACATTTTTCTACATCCATAATAAAACAGCTATTACATCCATTTCCTTAAGCAACACTATTTTCAATGAGGCAAGTGGGCAGCATTCTTGTGACATTCTACATTACAGTGTTTTTAAAACACTACTGAAGGACATGTTGAAAAACCTAACATGAGATATGGTTATAAATGGGAAAACACATATTATAAACATGTATTTCTCTACAAACTAACCTATACATTAAATGCAATTCCACTCAAATCCCAGTAAGATTTTTCATACAGTTTAACAAGTAGATCCTAACAATTCCAATGGAAGAGTAAAGGGCCAAGAATAGGCAACGAAATTTTGAAGAAACTGCAAGATAGCAAGATTTCTTATAAAAATTACAGTCACTTAAGAAGTGATTATACAGTAACGGTGCAGAGACAGCCAAGTCAACTAATAAAATTAAAAAGAGCCCAGAAACAGACTCCAACATATATCACAGTGACATTACAAAGCAGTGGAGAAAAGATGGACTATTCAGTAAATGATGCTAGGACAACTGGCTATCAGTATAGTAGAAATTTCATCCCTTCCTCATAAAACAAAACAAATTCAGATGGTTTCAAGAGCTAAACATCACAACCAAAATCAAGATGGCGGTGTGAGGGCTGAGACAGAGAACTCCTCCCCAAACCAGTAGTAAGAAAATGTAGTTAATTGATACAACCCAAAAACAGCAACAAGAAAGAAGACTGAACTGCACACAGACCTCACGAACAGAGCAGACCTCGCGGAAGAGGGTAATGAATGAAAGTCTCCGTCCGGCGGGACCCAGGCCCTTCCCCCACTCACGGGCTCACGGGCTCATGGGCTCACGGGCGGGAGGAAGAGAAGCTGAGCGGGGGAGGGGGTGGAGGCCTGGGACTGCTGAGCACCCAGCCCTGGGTTCCGCTCTGTGAGCAGAAACTTACTGTGTGGTGCTCTGGACATTGGGGAGCTGGGACAGGCAGAGCACTTGATAGAGTGAGAGTCTGGCCATTTGCGGAGGACACGGATCCACACCCAGCCACTCGGGAACAAGGGAAAGGCGGGCAGGCGGTCTGAAAGGCTTCCTAAGCAGCAAGAGGGCTGCTGAAGGGGTGGGGTTTGGGTGGAGCTCACTGCGCGGGGGAGGGGAGAGCTGTGCAAGGTTGTCTGGGGCCTCTGCCCAGCTGGTTGGGAACTCTGGGGAGCTTCAGGCGCCCCATTCCCCTGGTTGCCTGCTCAGCTCCAAGGCCCACCGACCAGCCCCCGCCCCCACTGAGACAGGCAGCCTACTGCGCCTTCCTCCTGGCCTGCCGAGGACCTGCAGTCACTATGCTGACATCAGGCCAGCCAGAGAGAGACACGCCTACAACAACAAGAGGGGCAAAGCACAGAGGCTTACACCTGTGTGCTAGGCCCACTGGCTCTGACACCGGAGACAGGCACGCAGACGGCAATGAGGAAACAGAACTTTCCTCCCCGCAGGCACCAGTTCCAATTCCCTATGGTCCCCAGCCTCACGCTAGGGGCTGAGCAGCTCCAGAGACTGGAGCTTTCACAGAAATATGAAAGGTCAAAAGAACATGGGTCAGACCAAAATCTCAGAAACCCCACAAAAAGGAGCAAATGAAACTGAACTCACCAATCTGCCTGAAAGAAAGTTCAAAATAAAAATCATAAACACGCTTATGGAGATACAGAAAAATACTCAAGAACTCAGGAACGAATTTAAGTCAAGAGATTAAATCATTTAGAAATTCCATGTCTGAAATGAAACATACACTGGAGGGATTTAAAAGCAGATTATATGTAGTAGAAGAGATGGTAAATGGAACAGAAATTAGAGAAGAGGAATACAAAGAAGCTGAGGCACAGAGAGAAAAAAGAATCCCTAAAAATGAAAGAATATTTAGAGAATTGTGTGACCAATCCAAACAGAACAATATTCGCATTATAGGAGTAGCAGAAGAAGAGAGAAAGGGATAGAAAGTGTCAATGAGGAGGTAATTGCTGAAAACTTCCCCAGTCTGGAGAAGGAGATAGTCTCTCAAGCCATGGAAGTGCACAGATCTCCCAACACAAGGGACCCAAGGAACACAACATGAAGACATAGAATAATTAAAATGGCAAAGAGCAAGGATAAAGACAGACTTTTAAAAGCAGCTAGAGAGAGAAAAAAGATCAAATATAAAGGAATAGCCATCAGGCTATCATCATCAGACTTCTCAACAGAAACCTTACAGGCCATAAGGGAGTGGCAAGATATATTTAATGCAATGAAGCAAAAGGGACTTGAACCAAGGATACTCTACCAGGCAAGGTTATCACTTAAATTTGAAGGAGGGATTAAACAATTTTCAGATAAGAAAAAATAGAGAGAATTTACCTCCCACAAACCATCTCTACAGTGCATTTTGGAGGGACTCCTGTAGATGGAAGTATTCCTAAAGCTAAATAGATGTCACCAAAGGGATACACAAAGAGTACAGAATATGATTCATAACATACAAAGAATGGAGGAGGAAGAAAGGAGGGGAAAAAAAAGAACCTTTAGGATGTTTTAGCAATAGCACATGAAGTGAGTTAAATTAGACTGTTAGATAGTAAGGGAATTACCCTTGAACCTTTGGTAACCAGGTATCTAATGCCTGCAATGGCAATAAGTACATACCTATCAATAATACCCCTAAATGTAAATGGTCTGAATGCACAAATCAAAATACATAGAGTCACTGAATGGATAAAAATACAAGAGCAAGACCCATCTATACGCTGCCTACAAGAGGCTCACTTTAAACCCAAAGATATACAAGGACTAAAAGTGAAGGGGTGGAAAAAGATATTTCATGCAACTAACAGGGAGAAAAAAGCAGGAGGTGCAGTACTTATATCAGACAAAATAGACTTCAAAGCAAACAAAGTCAAAAGAGACAAAGAAAGACATTACATAATGATAAAGGGGTAAATCCAACAAGATGATATAACCATTATAAATACCTATGCACCCAACACAGGAGCACTTACATATGTGAAACAAATACCAACAGAATTAAAATGGGAAATAGAATGCAATACATTCATTCTAGGAAACTTCAACACTCCACTGACTCCAAAGGTTAGATCAACCACAGAGAAAATAAGTAAGGAGACAGAGGTACTGAACAACACTTTAGAATAGATGGACCTAACAGACATCTGTAGAACTCTACACACAAAAGCAGCACAATACATTCTTCTTAAGAGCACATGGAACATTTTCAAGAATAGATCATATACTAGGCTACAAAAGAGCCTCAGTAAATTCAAAAAGATTGAAATTGTACCAACCAGCATCTCAGACCACAAAGGTATGCAACTAGAAATAAATTATGCAAAAAAACCCAAAATAATCCCACAAATACATGGAGGCTTCACAACATGCTCCTAAATAACCAATGGATCAATGACCAAATAAAGATAGAGATCAAGCAATATATGGAGACAAATGACACAATAATTGAACACCCCAAAATCTGTGGGATGCAGAGAAGGCAGTGCTAAGAGGAAAGTATATTGCAATACAGGCCTACCTCAGGAAAGAAGGACAATCCCATATGAACAGTCTAAACAGACAATTAACGAAACTAGAAAAAGAACAACAAATGAGGCCCAAAGTCAGTAGAAGGAGGGAAATATAGATTAGAGGAGAAATAAATAAAATCAAGAAAAAATAAAACAATAGGAAGAATCAATGAAAGCAACAGCTGGTTCTTCAAGAAAATAAACAAAATAGATAAAACCCTAGCCAGACTTACCAAGAAAAAAAGAGAGTTTAAACACATAAACAGAATCAGAAATGAGAATGGAAAAATCACTACAGACACCACAGAAATACAAAGAATTATGAGAGAATACTATGAAAAATTATATTGTAAGAAACTGGATAACCTAGAAAAAATGGACATTTTCTAGAAAAATACAACCTTCCAAGGCTGACCAAGGAAGAAACACAAAATCTGAACAGACCAATTACCAGCAACGAAATTGAACTGGTAATCAAAAAACTACCTAAGAACAAAATCCCTTGACCAGATGGTTTCACCACTGAATTTTATCTAACATTCAGTGAAGACCTAATACCCACCCCCTCCTTAAAGTTTTCCAAAGAGTAGAAGAAGAGGGAATAGTTCCAAACTCATTCTATGAGGCCAACATAACTCTAATACTAAAACCAGGCAAAGACACCACAAAAAAAAATTACAGACTAATATCCCTGATGAACATAGATGCAAAAATACTCAACAAAATATTAGGAAACTGAATTCAAAAATACATCAAAAAGATCATCCATCATGATCAAGTAAGACTATTCCAGGGATGTAAGGATGGTACAATATTCGAAAATCCATCAACGTCATCTACCACATCAACAAAAAGGACAAAAACCACATGATCATCTCCATAGATGCGGAAAAAGCATTTGACAAAACTCAACATCCATTCATGTTAAAAACTCTCAACAAAATGGGTATAGAGGGCAAGTACCTCAACATAATAAAGGCCACATATAACAAACCCACAGTCAACATCATACTTAACAGGGAGAAGCTGGAAGCTTTTCCTTTAAGATCGTGAACAAGAAAAGGATGCCCACTTTCCCCACTTCTTTTTAACATAGTTCTGGAGGTCAGAACACAAAGAAATAAAAGGCACCCAGATTGGTAAGGAAGAAGTCAAACTGTCGTCCCTGTTTGCAGATAAGAAGATATTGTACATAAAAAACCCTAAAGAATCCACTCCAAAACTACTAGATCTAATATCCAAATTCAGCAAAGTTGCAGGATACAAAATTAATACACAGAAATCTGTGGCATTCCTATACACTAACAATGAACTAGCAGAGAGAGAAATCAGGAAAACAATTCCATTCACAATGGCATCAATAAGAATAAAATACCTAGGAATAAACCTAACCAAGGAAGTGAAAGACCTACACTCTGAAAACTACAAGACAGTCAGGAGAGAAATTAAAGAAGATACCAATAAATGGAAACACATCTGGTGCTTATGGATAGGAAGAATTAATATTGTCAAACTGGCCATCCTGACTAAAGCAATCTACAGATTTAATGCAATTCCTATCAAAATACCAATAGCATTCTTCAACGAACTAGAGAAAAATCGTTCTAAAATTCATATGGAACCACAAAAGACCTCGAATAGCCAAAGCAATCCTGAGAAGGAAGAATAAAGGTGGGGGGATTATGCTCCCTGACTTCATGCTCTACTACAAAGCTACAGTAATCAAGACAATTTGATACTGGCACAAGAACAGACCCAAAAACCAATGGAACAGACTAGAGAGCCCTGATATAAATAAACCCAATCATGTATGGTCAATTAATGTATGATAAAGGAGCCATGGCCATACAGTGAGGAAATGACAGCCTCTTCAACAGCTAGTGTTGGCAAAACGGGACAGCTACATGCAAGAGAATGAAACTGGATTACTGTTTAACCCCATACACAAAAGTAAACTCGAAATGTATTAAAGACTTGAATGTAAGCCGTGAAATCATAAAACTCTTAAAAGACAACATAGGCAAACATCTCCTGAATATAAACATAAGCAACTTCTTCCTGAATGCTTCTCCTTGAGCAAGGGAAACAGAAGCAAAAATGAAATCATGGGACTACATCAAACTAAAAATTTTCTCTATGGCAAAGGACACCATCAACAGAACAAAAAAGCATCCTACAGTATGGGAGAATATATTCATAAATGACAGATCTGACAAGGGGTTAACATCCAAAATATATGAAGAACTTATATGCCTCAACACCCAAAAAGCAAATAACCTGATTAACAAATTGGCAGGGGATATGAAGAGACAGTTCTCCAAAGAAGAAATTCAGATGGCCAACAGACACATGAAAAGATGCTCCACATTACTAATCATCAGCGAAATGCAGATTAAAACCACAATGAGATATCACCTCTCGCCAGTTAGGATAGCCAGCATCAAAAAGACTTAGAACAACAAAAGCTGGAGAGGATGCAGAGAAGGTGAACCCACCTACACCGCTGGTGGGAATGTAAGCTAGTTCAACCATTGTGGAAAGCAATATGGAGGTTCCTCAAAAAACTAAAAATAGAAATACCATTTGACCTGGGAATTCTGCTCCTAGGAATTTACCCAAAGAAAGCAAGATATCAGATTCAAAAATACAAATGGACCCCTATGTTTTCTGCTGCACTATTTACAACAGCCAAGATATGGAAGCAACCTGTGTCCATCAGTAGATGAATGGATAAAGATGTGGTATATGTACACAATGGAATACTATTCAGCCATGAGAAGAAAACAAATCCTACCATTTGCAACAACATGGATGGAACTAGAGGGTATTATGCTCAGTGAAATAAGCCAGGCAGAGAAAGACAAGTAAGAAATGATTTCCCTCATTTGTGAGTATAACAACGAAGCAAAACTGAAGGAACAAAACAGCTTCAGACACACAGACTCCAAGAAGGGACTCGGGGTTACCAAAGAAAAGGGGGTGGGGAAGGGCAGGTGGGGAGGGAGGGAGAAGGGGATTGAGGGGTATCATGTTGGTACACATGGTATGGGGGGACGTCATGGGGAAGACAGTGTAGCACAGAGAAGACAAGTAGTTTTTCTGTGGCATCTTACTACACTGATGGACAGTGATTGCAATGGGGTATTGGGGGGGACTTGATAATATGGGGAATGTAGTAACCATAATGGTTTTCATGTGAAACCTTCATAAGAGTGTTTATCAGTGATACCTTAATAAAAAAAAAGGCATAACAAACATGCATATCTCTTAAGTTCAACATTGTATTTTTATTAGATTTTGTAAAGCATGAGAAACAATAAAGGTTATTGCACTAGGAGTGACACCATGAGTGCTTAAATAGTAGAATGTTGGCTATACTGCAAAGAATGGATAGTATAATAACAGTTAGAGATGGGAGTGCTAAAAACAGGAGTGAGATATTGGGAAAGTATTACAACAGTCTAGGTCAGGAGACAGCTTTATAGAAGTCCAGATTCCTGGGTCCCACTACTGTAGTAGCAGGTTTAGGTCTGGGCCAGTAGGTTTACAGTTAATTCTCATAATCCTAAATGAAGAGCTAAATACAGATGTCTGGTAGTGAGTTAGAGCATCAAAGGGAAGAACCTCAGTGTGACACCTTTAAAAGAATATAAAAAACTCATAAAAATTATAAGCTGATGCTTCATTTTTACCACAAATGAATACTGTCTCACCTGGATCAGGGTCATATTTTAGGTCCAGTGGATATACAACAGGATGGTACTGCTTCTAAACAAAATTAAAATTAAAAGAGATTTAACCACTTAATGACTCATATGAACATTTCCTTCAATCAATATAAGCAAATACACTATTAGTCAGTAGTACTACTTTTTTGAAACAACACACACAGATACTAAAATATGAAGGGAAACGAAAGGAGAAAAGATCAAACTAACTCCGATTATAGCTTTTATAGTACTGCCACCTACTGCGTACACTAAGAAATAGCACCATAAAAATCTGTAGGAAAGCAAATTAAAAAACAGACTGAATTTTCTGTTTATAAAGTACAGTCTCCAAATTATGAATGGAATGTTTTTCAGAAGTTCATTTTAAGACAAGTGTTTGGAACTCAGAACTCATATTCCCACAGAAACTCTGATTTGGAAAGTGGCTAGGCCACTATCATGTGAGTACTCTAAAGCCTACATACCCTGTAATACACTGTAAGCACCAGGACTATAGTAAGCAGCAGAACTATAGGAACAGGATCCAGAATTCAGGCAAAAAAGAAATAGGAAAATGATGCTCCTTACTCTTGCCCAAAACTTGCAAAAGCCAAAACGTTTTTTAAAAAGCTATCTTTGGAGAATGAAACTGGATTATTGTCTAAACCCATACACAAAAGTAAAGTCAAAATGGATCAAAGACCTGAATGTAAGTAATGAAACCATAAAACTCTTAGAAGAAAACATAGGCAAAAATCTCTTAAATATAAACATGAGCAACTTTTTCATGAACGCATCTCCTCGGGCAAGGGAAACAAAATAAAAAATGAACAAATGGGACTACATGATGCTAAAAAGCTTCTGTACAGCAAAGGACACTATCAACTATCAGCAGAACAAAAAGGCATCCTACAGTAGGGAAGAATATATCTGTAAATGACATATCTGACAAGGGGTTAACATCCAAAATATATAAAGAACTCACACGCCTTAACACCTAAAAAGCAAATAACCCTATTAAAAAATGGGTGGAGGATATGAACAGACACTTCTCCAATAAATTCAGATGGCCAACAGACACATGAAAAGATGCTCCACATGGCTAGTCATCAGATAAATGCAAATTAAAACCACAATGAGATATCACCTCACACCAGTAAGGATCGCCACCATCCAAAAGACAAACAACAACAAATGTTGTCGAGGTTGCGGAGAAAGGGGAACCCTGCTACACTGCTGGTGGGAATGTAAATTAGTTCAACCATTGTGGAAAGCAGTTTGGAGGTTCCTCAAAAAGCTCAAAATAGAAATACCATTTGACCCAGGAATTCCACTCCTAGGAACTTACCCTAAGAATGCAGCAGCCCAGTTTTAAAAAGACAGATGCACCCCTTTGTTTATCGCAGCACTATTTACAATAGCCAAGAAATGGAAGCGACCTAAGTGTCCATCAGTAGATGAATGGATAAAGAAGATGTGGTACATATACACAATGGAATATTATTCAGCCATAAGAAGAAAACAAATCCTACCATTTGCAACAACATGGATGGAGCTAGAGGGTATTATGCTCAGTGAAATAAGCCAGGCGGAGAAAGACAAGTAAGTACCAAATGATTTCCCTCATATGTGGAGTCTAAGAACAACGGAAAACTGAAGGAACAAAACAGCAACAGACTCACAGAACCCAAGAATGGACTAACAGTTACCAAAGGGAAAGGGACTGCGGAGGATGGGTGGGAAGGATGGGATAAGGGGATGGTGGAAGAAAGGGGGCACTACGATTAGCATGTCTATTTTGCAGGGGGGCACGGGGAAGGCTGTACAACACAGAGAAGACAAGTAGTGATTCTACAGCATCTTACTACACTGATGGACAGTGACTGTAATGGGGTTTGTCAGGGGGATTTGGTGAAGGGGGGAGCCTAGAAAACATAATGTTCTTCATGTAACTGTAGATTAATGATAACAAAATAAAAAATTAAAATAAAAAAATAAAATAAAATAAAAATAAAAATAAATACCCACCTTTACTGCCTAAAACAATAATTGAAAGGAAAGAACCTGAAGAATTTATATGTGGGAGTGTGCTAATAAAAACTAAGGACAAACAACACAGCATCATCTAAAGCAACATGGTTTCTCACTCCATAGGCAATGTCACTCCAAGCAAACCTACTCCTGCCCCATCATGATTTCTGAAGCAAAACAAATTACACACAATTCACAAAGCAAACTTAGTTGTTATGAACAGGTAGTTGATCTGTGTCATCAATTTAACTAGAGGGTTTTCCAAAATATATCAACAAATACCAGTGTGACAAATACAAATAACAAATAGTAAGAAAAGGCTTAAAAGTAAATTTCTTTTTCCTTTCTGGTTTCAGAATTATAAAGTCACTATCATTCTATCATCTTTAAATTCTACTTTAATAACAGCTGTATTCAAAACTGAGTGTGACTTAGAACAGGAAAAAATCTTACAAGAGACCAACAGTAGTAACTGAAGCAGGAAAGATAAAAAACCAAAATGTCATTTAGCTCCACATGAATCTTACAATTTTTTTATTGCAGTAAAATAAACACATAAAATTTACTATTTTTAAGAAAGGTAAATCATCTTACCAGAATTTCTTGTTTTGCTTTTATTATTTTGATGACACATTCAAGAATCTTTCTGGGATACTGCGTATGTTTTGTGGCCAAATCTACTATGGTTTCATCAAACTGATCTTCAAGTACTTTGATATCTGAATCTATTTCAAGGGAGAAAAAGCAAAAAAGTCCATAAAACACACTGTTTATATTCTAGATGGAAATGTAAGTAAACTAAATTTAGAAAACATAAAATAATTAAGGAAAATTACAGCAAGATAATTGTCCCCACTTTGGTAACTGATTCATTTACTAATGTAACAACCAATTACTGAACGCCTATGGGAATTCAGGCCTAAATGAGAGGAAGACGAAGATGAATATAACATGATGCCTGCTCTCCTAGAGGTCAAGGTTCACTGGAAGAAACAGACAGAAAACTGCAGTAATTTGATAAGTACAGCAAAGATATGAAAGAAATAATGGACACAGAATGATGAAACACTAACTGCCTGGGCAATTTAAGACTTTAAAGTGAAAGCAACATTTGAACTGGGCCTTGAAATGAAGTGTAAATCCATTAGATAAAAAATGGTTGGGAAGATGTGGTACATATACATGATGGAATATTACACAGCCATAAAAAATAGATCCTGCTATTTGCAACAACATGGATGGATGTAGGGCGTATTATGCTAAATGTAATAAGCCAGGCAGAGAAAGATAAATACCATATGATTTCACTTATTTGTGGAATATAAAAACAAAATAAAACAAAATGAACAAAATAGCAGTAGACTCATGATAAAAACTCTCAACACAATGGGTATAGAGGGCAAGTACCTCAACATAATAAAGACCATATATGACAAACCCACAGCCAACATCATACTTAACAGGGAGATGCTGAAAGCTTTTCTTTTAAGATCAGGAACAAGATAAGGATGCCCACTCTCCCCACTTTTATGCAACATAGTTCTGGAGGTCCTAGCCATGGCAATCAGACAACACAAAGAAATAGAAGGCATCCAGATGGCTAAGAAATAAGTTAAACTGTCACTGTTTGCAGATGACATGATATTGTACATAAAAAACCCTAAAGAATCCATTCCAAAACTACTAGAATATCTGAATTCAGCAAAGTTGCAGGATACAAAAATAACACACAGAAATCTGTGGCATTCCTATACACTAACAATGAACTAGCAGAAAGAGAAATTAGGAAAACAATTCCATTCACAATTGCATCAAAAAGAATAAAATACCTAGGAATAAGCCTAACCAAGGAAGTGAAAGACCTATACCCTGAAAACTACAAGACACTCTTAAGAGAAATTAAAGAGGACACTAATAAATGGAAATTCATCCCATGCTCTTGGGTAGGAAAAATATTGTCAAAATGGTCATCTTGCCTAAAGTAAAATATAGATTCAAGGCAATCCCTATGAAAATACCAATAGCATTCTTCAACAAACTGGAACAAATCGTTCTAAAATTCACAAGGAACCACAAAAGACCCTGAATAACCAAAGCAATCTTGAGAAGGAAGAATAAAGCAAGGGGGATTATGCTCCCCAACTTCAAGCTCTACTACAAAGCCACAGTAATCAAGACAATTTGGTACTGGCACAAGAACAGACCCACAGACCAGTGGACCAGAATAGAGAATCCAGATATAAACCCAACCATATATGGTCAATTAATATATGATAAAAGAGCCATGGACATACAATGGGGAATGACAGTCTCTTCAACAACTGGTGTTGGCAAAACTGGACAGCTACATGTAAGAGAATGAAACTGGATCACTGTCTAACCCCACACACAAAAGTAAACTCGAAATGGATCAAAGACCTGAATGTATGTCATGAAACCATAAAACTGTTAGAAGAAAACATAGGCAAAACTCTCTTGAATATAAACACAAGCAACTTTTTCATGAACATATTTCCCCGGGCAAGGGAAACAAAAGCAAAAATGACCAAGTGGGGCTATATCAAACTAAAAAGCCTCTGTACAGCAAAGGACACCACCAGTAGAACAAAAAGGCATCCTACAGTATGGGAGAATATATTCATAAATGACACATCCGATAAGGGGTTGATATCCAAAAAAAGAGCTCATGTGCAACAACCAAAAAGCAAATGACCCAATGAAAAAATGGGCAGAGGATCTGAACAGATACTTCTTCAAAGAAGAAATTCAGATGGCTAACAAGCACATGAAAAGATGCTTCACATCGCTAATCATCAGAGAAATGCAAATTAAAACCGCAATGAGGTATCACTTCATACCAGTTAGGATGGCCACCACCCAAAAGGCAAACAACAACAAATGTTGGCGAGGATGTGGAGAAAGGGGAACCCTGCTACACTGCTGGTGGGAATGTAAATTAGATCAAACATTGCGGAAAGCAGTATGGAGGTTCCTCAAAAAACTAAAAATAGAAATACGATTTGACCCAGGTATCCCACCCCTTGGAATTTACCCAAATAATACAACTTCTCAGATTCAAAAAGACATATGCACGCCCTATGTTTATCGCAGCACTTTTTACAATAGCCAAGATATGGAAGCAACCTAAGTGTCCATCAGTAGATGAATGGATAAAGAAGATGTGGTACATATACACAATGGAATATTACTCAGCCATAAGAAAGAAACAAATCCTACCATTTGCAACAACATGGATGGAGCTGGAGGAATTACGCTCAGTGAAATAAGCCAGGTGGAGAAAGACAAATGCCAAATGATTTCCCTCATTTGTGGAGTATAACAGTGAAGCAAAACTGAAGGAATAAAATAGCAGCAGACTCAGGACTCCAAGAAGGAACTAGTGGTTACCAAAGGGGAGGGGTGTGGGAGGGCAGTTGGGGAGGGAGGGAGGGAGAAGGGGATTGAGGGGTATTATGTTTAGTACACATGGTGTTGGGGATCACGGGGAGGACAGTGTAGCACAGAGAAGGCACATAGTGGATCTGTTGTATCTTGCTTCACTGATGGACAGTGACTGCATTGGGGTATGGGTGGGGACTTGATAAGGTAATATAGGTAAGTATAGTAACCACACTGTTTTTTCATGTGAAACCTTCATAAGAGTGTATATTAATCATAGCTTAATAAAAAAAAAGAATATAATAAAAAAAAAAGTACACCATAAGAATAGACTCACAGACAGAGAATGGACTGGTGGTTACTATGGGGAAGGGGGGATAAAGCACAATAAAAATCCTCAATCATAATGCAGGTTGGTCATGGGGATAATAGTACAACATGGAGCATATAGCCAATGATTCTGTAACATCTTCCTATGTTGACAGATACTAACTTTACTAGTTGGGGTAAGGACTTAATAATACGGATAACTGTTGAACCACTGTGTTGTATACTTGAAACTAATATAAGACTGTATTTAAAAAAATACAGCATATGGAACATAGTCAATATATCTTTGTATGATGACAGTAACTGCACTCACCATGGTGAACATTTAGTAATGTATATAACTGTCAATTACTGTGTTGTACATCTGAAACCAATTAATATTAACCATACTTCAATAAAAAAATATATAATAAAGAATACTATTGAAATAACTTTGGTGACAGATGATGGCTGCTATTATTGTGGTATATTATTGCAGTCATACCAATTTTTTTAGAATGTTACTATATTGCACGATTTTAGATAAAGAACTATGTCGGTATAATTAAAGCCTCTGCCTTTTATCTGCTTTCTTATTTACAACAAAGCAAGTGAATTCCCTTGGCAGTTTAAGTCTTCAAACCTTTATCTTCTAATTCACTTTATCATCCATTAAATAAGGTACAATAGGTTAAGCGAAGTTCCTTTTTTTCTGTAAGGTAATTAAAAGTTCTAACTAAACACTTTCTAAAAAAGTACAGATTCTAAGATCATTACACAACTAAACAATCTTCTTCCAAAAACTACCAAGAGTCTCCTGAAATATGTCTCTGTTCTTCCCCTGCTCGCAAGGAAAGAATAAAAACCAACGTATACAATAAAAAGAAAAAAAACAACGTATACAAATTTGGAATATAGAATCATAACCCAGGGAATGTTTCTTCATTCGTCTTCCACTTAACCTTTATTATTTGCATTGTGATGATTCAGTCACAACCGTGCTGCATTATAAGCTTCTAAACTTTTCCTACATACAGATTGTATACTCTCTTGACAGGCACCAAACCCCTCAATTTGTTGTTTTTCCCCAGAAAACCATCTTTTTCAAAGCTTTGCAAAATATTTCAGAAAAGGAGAAATGCATTATGAAGGCCACTGTGTGATCTTAGCGGAGATTATAATCAAGACAGCTTATCTACTTTAGACGTAGGAAAAATGTTTTCTATCTCTTTACAAGATGTTGTAAAACAGGCAAGAGGAAAAACCAAAAGACTACTCTTGACAGACTTCCAGAATTACCCTCTAATGGAGAATTCCTCAGACTCTGTCTGCAATAGGGGAGCCACTAGCCACTTTGTGACTATTTTGGTCTTAAATAAAGTAAGACTAGTCCGAAAGGCAGTGAGCTGTTAGCTTGACACACCAGATTTGTAAAGCTTAAAACAAAAGAACGTAAAATACCTCACTCATTTTTTTATTATTACAAGCTAGAACGGTATTTTAGATACAGTGGGTTAAGTAAAATATTATTAAAGCTAATTCCACCGTTTCTCTTTTATTTTAATTTCAAGTTAACATACGGAGCTCGCCTTTTCTGTTTCCGGACAACCCTAGTCTAAGTAATTAATACCCAGCTGACACTAGTACCCACTTCGTTCTCGGGCTATTTCTGCGGGAGCTTGGGCCACCGCTAACCCTGCCCTCCTGAGTCTTGACACCTGGGTGTGCGGTAAGCGGGCGAGAAGAGACGGCGACTGGGCCCGTACCCATGCGCACCTCGCGGCGCGAGCTCCCGAATCTCCTCTGGCAGCGCGTCCCCGAGATTTTGCACGAAGCCGCCGCACAGCTCCAGCATGTCCGTCACGGCCCGCTTCGAGGTGCAGGGCACCCGGACGGCCTCTTGGAGGGGGCCGGAGACCGAGGCCCGGACGTCAGTCCCGGCTACTCTTCCCACGGCCCGCGGCGGGGATAGGGCCACCAGCTCCGGAGCTGCCGCCATTTTCTCAGTTTGAACTGTGGGCGGGAACTCTGGGAGCGGAAGGGCGGGTTCCCACGGGGGTAAGGAGCCCGCGTCCGGCCGGAAACTCGCCCCGCGCAGCCGCAGGGTTCCGGCTGAGACTCAGCGGAGACCGGAGGGCTACAGTGGTTGCGACGATGGGGACGGAGGGCGGAGGGATGGTGGACTGTCACTGCCACCTCTCCGCCCCGGACTTTGACGGCGTATGTGGGGGCGAGGCCGGCCCGGGGAGAGGGGAGGACCCCGTCCTTTCCCTTCATGTTATCTTTGCTTTCCTCCCTAAGGACGACGCCCCAGATCCTCCCGGGCTCCTAATCATGGCCTCCCGTGACTTGCTCCTGACTCCCAATTTAACCCGTCATACCGATTTTTATTCCCGATCTTGATTAGTGATAAGCCCTCTGTTTCCAAATGCTTTTACTTGCTGTTCCTGGTTACTGGAGTCCTTCCTCCCTATGTCCTCTTGGCCTGGCTCTTTATCCCACTGGCTTCTCAGCTCCTGGCTGACAGTCCACTTTCCCCATGACTTGGTCCCTGAAACACCCCGTGCTCCAGTTCTAATGGGGGGACAAGCAAAACCAGAGTTACAAAGTGTTTAACCCGCTACATTGGAAACTAGAGGCCGAAAATAGAGAAGGAAGAACGGAGGCTATTTTAGGGGATAAAACCTCTGGAGAGGTGGCACTTTAGTCAGGGCTGGGACGACAGGCATCCAAGCAAGGAGGTGGGTGTACGGTGGTAGGAAAAACAGGTCTGTTGTAGAGCCCCAGACAGGATAGAATTTGGCACATTCATGCTACTGAAAGCCTGGGTGGAGGCTGATGAACTGAAGAGCATTTAATAAGACTGAAGGGGACTGGTGAGGTAGGACAGTAAGGAGTTTGGATTTCATTAGAAGCATAATGTGGATACAGTAAAGGATTTTCATTTTTTTAAGGAGAGTGATGAAATCTGATACCCATTTAAAAACCATTTTGCTGATGTGTGGCAAATAGAGGGGGAAGGGAGTGGAAGTTAGATGACCAGTTTGGAGGCTTCGCAGTATGTAGACGAGATGATGGTGGTTGCAGGGGCGTTTGAGAGTAGATGAAGGTGTATTTTAAAATCATAATACATGCTGAGGAATGGGATGTGGAGAGGGAGGGAAAGACAGGACTTGGTGCTGTAGGGATGATGGTGGTGCTGTTTACTGAGCTGAGGAAAGATTGAGGTTCAGGAGGGCAGGCAGAAGGAATAGGTCTGTTGGGGAGAAAATAAAGAGCTGTGTTTAGCACATGTAGAAACCTAAAATTCATCCATGTAGTGATGTCATATTTTAAATGTGAATTTTGGATTCAGGAGAAAATTACAGGCTGGAGATAAAAATTGGGGATTGTTGGCACAATAATGATGTTTAAACTTGTAGATGAGATCACTTAAGGTGGGAACAGAGAGAGAGGAGCATAGAGGGCTGAAATCAGACAGAGGAGAGAGCACCAATTAAGAGAGTGCTGCTGCAGAAGCCAAGCCTGGAAACTATTTCAGGAAGGAAGGAGTGGACAAGTGAGGAGTTCCTAATGTGGCTGAGGACTAGAGTAAGAAGACAGAAGTATCCTTTATATATGACAATGACAGTTACTATTTTAGTGGAGTGGTAACAGAAGCCAGATTTTACTTAGAAAAAAAAGAGTACACTGAAGGTGTGTCTGTGTAGGCTCTTGACATTCTACCACGCTGTTCTTGCCATCTGCATTCTTTATGGTACCTCTACTACACTGATATACACAGCTAAAGGGCAGTTACTCATTCATCTAAAATATTTGTGATTATTTATGCTTGTTTTAGGATTTGGATGATGTGTTGGAAAAAGCCCAGAAAGTAAGTCAATATGTATAATGCCCCCTTTTTTTGTTTTTCTATTTCCTATCAATTTCCAGCTTGAAATTTAGATATACTATGTTCATGGTGCTTCAGTAATAATAAATAGCATTTATTGTTTATTGTGTGCCAGGCATTGAGCTAAGTCCTGTCTGTACATTATCTCATTTAAAGTTCCACAGCAATCTTCTGAGGAAGCTAGTATTTTAGAATCAAGCATTTCCCATTTTATAGATGAGGAACCTAAGTCCTAAGAGATTAACTTGTCCAAAGACACACCTCTACTAAAGTGATACAGACAGAGTAGTGTGAATCCAAAACATGTTCCTGTAGCTACCGTGCTTACAGCACTATGGAACAGATTGGTCCATCTTTCAGATCCTAGTATTATGATGGAGATCTTGGAGAAATTACCAGACTTTCTGAAATATTTTGATTTGTTTGAGAAAGAGTTATTAATGTCTGGAAGTGTTTATGAAATTCATTGTAACTAGCATTTTGTGGTCTTTCTTTCCTTAAAGTGATAGAAAGTGTAGGTTGCCAGAACGTTTGTGTGTACAGCCACCATTCAGCATGGCAACTTAATTAGGAGCGTGGGCTTCAGAGTTACACAGCCTACGGATTTGGGTCAAGTGACTTGACTCCATCGAAAACTCTGTCTCCTGATCTGTACAGTGGGTTAACAGCAATTACTTCATAGGGTTGTGTAGATTAATTGAAGTGATATTTATATTCACTGATCACAGTGCCTAAAACATAGTAAATGCTCAGTGATAGTCATTGTGATTATATTGATGGAGTGTGGTGAGCAAGGATAACTAAAAGCACAGACTACATTTTTTACTTACTTATATTAGATGCTTGTTGTTTGGAACTCTTAACTACTCCACTCCTTTTTTGTTTCAGGCCAATGTTATGGCTCTTGTGGTGGTTGCTGAACATTCAGGAGAATTTGGAAAGATAATGGAGCTTTCAGAAAGGTACTACTTATTAAGAATTTAGAGAGTTGCTAATAAGGATGCAATTATTATGTCATATTTATAATACCAAAGATAGCCATTCTTAAAAAGAATGAGAAGGAAAAAATCGTATCCACATAGCCTTAAAAAGTTATTTCTACTTGTTCTTTAGCGTAACCTTGTTTGCTATTCTAATATTCCTGCTGTAATTAATTTGTTAATTTGTTCTACATTTTTAGGTATAATGGGTTGGTCATGCCATGCTTGGGTGTTCATCCAGTTCAAGGAGTTTCTCCAGAAGGCCAAAGAAGTGTCACATTAAAAGTAATAGTCCTATAAAACAAGAATCCTAAAGAAATGACAATACCTTTAGACTCAGTAATCCTCTTTCTGATTTATATTCTAAGGCAATAATCCAAAAGTAAGAACTACTACTTACTTTCACAAAGATGTTTGTTGCAACATTATTTATAATAGAGAAAAAGTAGAAACAGCCTAAAGGTTCAGAAACAAAGGAATAATTAGTTAACATGTAGAGTGTTAAATATAATGTGCATTTATGGAAAATGGGGATTATAAGGTTTATGTAGTAATAAGGAAAATGTTTATAGTATAAGGAAAAAAGCAAAATACCAAATGGTTTATTCACTGTGAGTGAGATCCATGTAAAAATATATTCTTTAAGGAAAAGTCTAGAGAGAAAAACAGAGAAATGATAGTAGCTGTGATGATCTAGTAGAATTATAGGTGACTTATTTTTACATTTTTTGTCATGTTTAGTCATATTGCTTTGGCAAAAAGTGATAAAGTATCCAGGAAAAGGAAGATACAAGTTCAGATGTGGTACTATAAGGGAGCAGAGGAGTTCAACTACACAGTAGCTTTGAACACTGACCCCTCCTTCAGGAGTGCTGTTCATATATTAAGCTGCACTGCTTTTATACTTTCTCTGAAAAAATCCTACCCGTATGAGTTCACTGACTCCCGATAGTCAATGTTTCACATTTTTCAGACTTGTCTCCTGACTCTGCATCAGGGACATGCACAGTTTCTTGGACATTTTATTATATAATGGGATTGATAGCCCCATTTTGAAGAAGTAAAGACTTTTTGTAACCTATGAATAAATTAAGATATGAAGTCTATCTTTTTTATAATGACTCTCCATTCCCACGCTAGAATATCCCAGATAGCTCTATTTATTTTGAAACAAAATTACTTTTAACTCATTTCATGTAAAAATAAAAATGTATTGTAACTCTTCTGAGTTGTTGATATGATAAAATTAGCTCAGTTGCCAGAGGCTTACGATTCCCACAATACTGGAGATCATAGCAGGACAGCATTTCTTTCATTTATGTAGAGATTGATACTAATACGCATTCGTGTAGTTAGTCAACAAGTGTTTACTGAGCACCTGCTGCATTCCAAGCACCGCTTTGAGCACTGCAGAGCAAAATCCCTCTCAAGAAAGCTAGGTTCTAGATTGGGACAGATAGACAATCAAGAATTAGATACATGAACAGGAAAACTAGGTCGCACTAAGTGCTTTAAAGACAGTAAAACAAGATTATATGATAAGGATTGTGGATGCTGGCTTTTAGATTGTGTACTCAAGGAAGGTTGTAGCTCAAAGGCAGGGGCATTTGAGCTACAACCTTAATGCTACAAAGAAATTGGCCTTGCAAAGAGAGGGGTCAGATTGTCTGTGGCAAAAGACGCAACCAAGCACAGCGGTCCTCGGGTAAGGAAGCTTGATGTGGCCAAGAAAGAGAAAGAGGGCTGATGTGCTAGAGGGAAGGGGTTTAATGTGGTCAGAGGGACTGGGCAGGGATCCCCTCATACAGAGCCCTGTTGGATTTTTGTCCACATCAGTGGAGGATTTAAAGTGAGAAGTAACAAAACATGACTTATGTCTTGTAACAGTCTTGGCTCTGGTGAGAGGAATGAATTTTGAAGAGGCCAAAAAAGAGGATATTTAGAAGCCTTGCAATAGTGTAAGTGCAGAATGATGGACCAGAGGGGTAGCAGTGAAGCCAAAAGAAGTAGGATTTTGGCGTGCTTTTGGCATTAATGTAAAACTTATAGAACTATTTAACTTGTAAGTTATTAAAGTACCAGCAATCTTTAGGTAATTATAGATTCTCAAAGCAGATACAAACTCACCAAATCTCAGAATAGTCCTCTGGAGAAGGCCAGAGATAAGCAGTTAATTCCTATTTTATTCCTAGTGTGCATGTGAGTACATACTGTAATTTAGTTTTCCCATATTGATTAAATTTTGAGCCCCTCATATGGTGCAAGACTAGGTTCATAGTGAGCATTCATTAAATTACCTTGGTTTAGAAAATGAAAATTGCCTAATGTCACACAGATCTTTCAGCATATTCCTGAATTAATTTATTCAGTAAATATTATTACCAGGCAGTATTTAGGCTCCATGGTAAATATGGGGAATCACAGTCCACTGACCATATCCTCTGGCCCCTGCAAGCAGGGCCTGTGCTCTCCAAATGGCCCCCATCCCTACCTGGCTCACTTCACTCATTTCTGTTACATTTGAAAGGTTCTAAAGACTAACCATATTCTTTAATAAAAACTCTATTGTAATTATTTAAAATCATTCAGAATAAATCTCCTCTCTTCCCTCCCATCTGCCTTTTGTCCTTCTTTCCTTTCTTCTTTCTCTCTCCTTGCAGCAACATAGTGGAAACAGCGTGGGCTTTGAAGGCAGAGGGGCCTAGCCACTGGCTTCAGTGATGTGTGGCACTTAACTTTGCCAAGTCTCAATTGCCTCATGTATAAGTCATGAATAATTATATAGTAGTAGTATTTTCAATGAAAGGATAGAGGGAAAGAACCTTTAAAAACCCCATAATAGTACCATTAACTGTTAAGGAACTTGAGACTTGTGGAGGAAGTGGAAGTAGAACTGAAGTCAGAAATAGACATATGAATGTCTTTGTAAAGTTTTTACATCTATGAAAATAAAACAGTAAGACCACACATACAAATATATTTATACATACTAACTTTGTAATTTAAATTATATTAATTCTATTTACTATCCTTGACTTCCCAGAAACTTCCAGATTATTTCAAGAGGAATTAAAACATTCTCCCTATAAATTTGTTTTCTCATAGATAAGACCTATTCCAAGAAGCATGTTTTTTCCTATACCTGGTCTTCACCCAAATGTACAGTTTCTTTCTGACTGAGACTTTCTAAGTGATACCTTTCCTGAATAATCAGTCCAACTTCTCCAGTCCCTACGAGGGTCCCAGAGACACAGAATAGTTTAGATGTTTGATAGGGGAAGACTTTTGCCTGATACTCTGTAACCTATTCAGCTTTGTCAGACACCTCTGATACCTAGGGTTATATACTCCTCTCATGACAGTGTTAATTCCTCTTCATTGAGTCTACTAGAATGTACTTCTAAGGCCTCAATTTGCTCTCCCTTATCTTTTTTTTAAAAAAACAAGCTAAGCAGAACTTTAAAGGCAAAAGAAATTAGTGAAAGTAGTACAAAGAGTGTATGGGTTCATCACTGCTGTGAATTTACAAGCCATTAGTACCTCGGAGGAGAACATAGCAACGCAATCCCAAAACCTCACAAAGCTGACCACCAGGTGGCTTTCTTCTCCCTTGCTCAGTTACTCCAGGACACCCAAATCAGCCCCTTTAAATGCCTCCTCAGCAGAAGGAAGTAAAGTTGGAATCTTCATAAAAAGCCATGTTCTTGTAACCTGAATGGATGTGGGTTGTTTCTACTCAAAATTTCAGTGCCAGTTCCCCCGTTATGGAAGGATTACTGTTCCTGGTTCCTCAGCTGCCTAAAGGTTTTGACTGTATGTAAAAGACCAAGTATAGCAGAGCGCTTGGCATATAATAAGTATAAAGTATCAGTTCCTTTCTTCTATGCTAACAAGATCTCTTTTTTTCTCCCAGGATTTGGATGTAGCATTGCCCATTATTGAGAATTATAAGGATCAACTGTTGGCAGTTGGAGAGGTAAACACCCATTATTAGCTGATCAAATGACTTCTAATCCAGACTTTCATGATGTATGAAAATAATCCTTAATTCAGTATTGGTGATTATAACTGACTTTGATAATTATGTTTACCCCATTCAGCTCAATAATAATTTGTCAATACTTTCTCAGTAAGTTAAAGAGCTTGGGGATGAAACAATAGAAAGCTTCACAATAGGCTTATGTTAATAGAAGAAAACTACTTTATTAGCATTTCTATATACTTTGCTTTTTTTTTTTTACCTTTTGCTTAAACAGGGTCATCTCTCTGGTTAGTTAAAATGGCATATGCAAACACACTTTAAATAGGCTAAAGTTTGTAATTCAAAAACATTTTCTACTTAATTTACAGTTGTGAAACATTTTTTATCACTTGGTAATAAATTCCACTTCTAATTGAAGATAAAAGATAAGAATAGCACTTAAACTCAGAATATAGACTATAGCAATGCATGCCAAAATAGTATCAAGGGAACTGGTCACTATGATCTACACTGTGCAGTGTGGTGACCACACACATGTTGAGCACTTAAGATATGACTGATCCAAATTGAGATGTGCTGTAAGTACAAAACACCCAGAGGATTTCAAAGTCTTTGTGCCCCAAAAG
Organism: Manis javanica; assembly: GCF_040802235.1. Taxonomy (NCBI): domain Eukaryota; kingdom Metazoa; phylum Chordata; class Mammalia; order Pholidota; family Manidae; genus Manis; species Manis javanica. The sequence goes on along the minus strand of NC_133166.1, from coordinate 96,467,724 downwards.
AATGTAAAACGTCTTAATAATTCCTTATATTGGTTATGTGTTGAATAATAGTACTGTAAAATAATAATAATAATGATAATGTTTCAGATGCATTGAGTTCAATAAGGTATATTAATAAAGTTAATTTCACCTGTTTCTTGTTAGTGATTTTAATGTGGCCACTACAAAATATAAAGTTACATACTTGGCTTGGATGTATGGCTCCCATTATATTTCTCTTGGACGGTACTGTTCCGTAGCATGTACGTTAAGGTTAATTAAACCATAAACATGTAATTCTGTTATATTTTTTTTCTCTTACAGGTTGGACTTGATTTCTCCCCCAGATTTGCTGGCACTGATGAACAAAAGGAAGAGCAAAGACAAGTCCTAATCAGACAGATCCAATTAGCCAAAAGACTAAATTTGCCTTTGTAGGTTAATTAATCATATTTCTATATTAATGGCTATAGAGCAAATTAAATAATGATTCTCCTGAAATGGAACTCTACATTTTTTTCTTCTGAATTACTTTAAGAGAACAAAAATAATACAGATTGAGTACTTAAAAGGAATTTTTTTGTTGTTAAACAGAAATGTTCACTCACGCTCAGCTGGAAGACCCACCATCAGCCTCTTGAATGAGCAAGGTAAGGTTCCTGAAAGAAATATACCTAATGTTTAAATTTGACAATTCCAATCCATATTCTCATAGAAATGAACATAGAAAACAAACCATGTTGTTGATTTCTTAAAGTGAAGGTAATGGAACAAAGGAGGAGGTAGAAATCAACTGAGGTGATTTTGCAAGTCAGCCTACTGTTTACGAGGTTTTCAGTGTGATGGGGAATGTATCAGGCCAGGATAAAGCAAATGAAATACTGGATCAAGTAACTTACATTCTTTAAAAATTAACAGCTCCAATTTTTTAGTCACTGAAACCAACTGATTAATAAGAGGAAAAAACAAAGCAAAGGAGGATGACCTTATTGCGTTACTCTTTTGTATGTTTTCCGGCTGCTTCAAAAAAATGGATTATACAGTTTGTGACCATCATACGTAAAATGCACTGTCATCTTCAGCAGTTGTTGCTAACATAAAAGTATATTTTGTAGCATTACTTTTCAAGCTTTTTAAAGTGCCATCCACAATAAGAAATATGCTTTATGTTGAGACTTAACATACACACATATAAACTTTTTTTTGGTACTAAGACTTTATTTTGAGACTCTGTATACACATTACACAGAAAATTGACAAAAGTTTAAGAAGCAGTATATCGATGTGTGCGTATAAGTATATATAAGTGTATGTGTATATAGATATGCAGACACATTTAAGCACATGCTGATCAGTCATGATGTATTAATTGATTCCATAATCACTTAAGATTGTAACTCTCTAATGGTCATACCTACGATTTGAAAAAACAGTATCAAAAAGTAAAGTAAATGTAATTGTCTATTACTAGAAAGCATTGTACTTCTCAGTGATGAGTACTGAATCCTTCTGTAATCACTGAGCTCATGATTTTTAAATAGGTTAAGCAGCCATCCTTTAAGAACTGGAGGTGATTTTGTGAGCCAGCTCTAACTATTGAATTTGTGAGTCATCGAGCTCCCCATTTCTTCTTCCACTAGCATTCTTGTTCAGGACAATTTAACTGCTTAAAAACCTATTAGGAACAATAATTTGATCATTCACAAACTTTGGAAAACTTTTGGTGGTATAGGAAGTTTAAATAATTGTTTGAAACTTTGTATTTCAATTTCATTTAACAATTTTATTCTGAATATTAAGAATTTACTATATTTTATCCTGTTTGACCACTATACATTTATCCACCCTTTAGAAGTCATAGAACCTCATCTTTATATCATAGTGACCACCATTTTCTTGAAATTTATAATCTGTGTTACTCAGTTTGGGCAATGGGAAAACTCTTGTTAAGGAAATGAAATGGAATTCTGCCTACCTTTAATCCCCGAGAGGTGCTGACAAAGTGCTGCTGCATGCATTCGATGGTCGGCCATCTGTAGCCCTGGAAGGAGTAAGAGCTGGCTACTTCTTCTCAATTCCTCCTTCTGTCATAAGAAGTGGACAGGTAAATTTTTTTGTTAAATCTCATTTTACACATTGTGAATACACTTTAAAGTATGAACATTTATTACATTCTTGTGATATTATTCTAGTTACGTTACAAAAATTAATCATAGGTCCCTACCTCACACTTATGTGAAAAGTAACTCAAAAATGGATCAAAGACCTAAATAAATGAAGAGCTACTATTGTAAAACTTTTAGAAGAATGCAGAGCCAAATCTTTGTGACCTTGGATTACGCAGTGGTTTCTTACATAAGACACTGACAGCACAAGCAACCAAAGGAAAAATAGATAAATTGGACATCATCAAAATTTAAAACTTCCACAATAAAATTCTTTTTCATTTTTATGCTTCAAAGAATACTATCAAGAAAGTGAAAAGATAACTCACAGAACAAGAAAAGATACTTGAAAATCATATATCTGATAAAGGTCTAGTTTCCAGAATATATAAATCTCCAACTCAACAATGAAAGAGGACTAATCCAATTTAAAAATAGACAAACGTTTTAAACAGATTTCTCCAAAGAAGACGTAGAGATGGCCAATAAGAACGCAAAAAGATGCTTGACATCATTAGCCATTATGACATACAAATTAAAAGCACAGTGAAGTATCACTTTACACCCATTCAGTTTGACAGATCTCCCAAAAATTAAACCTATAGTTACCATATGACCCCTCAGTTCCACTCCTAGGTAAGATACCCAAGGTAAATGAAAACATATATCCACTCACAAACTTACACATGAATGTTTATGACAGTATTATTCATAATACCAAAAGGCAGAAACAATCCAGATGTCTATGAGCTGATGAATGGATAACAAAATGAGGTATACCCACACAGTGGACTATTACTCAGCCATAAAAAAGAATGAAGTACCGATTCATGCTAAAACATGGATGAATCTTGAAAACATTATGCTAAAAAAAGTGGCCAGGCACAAAAGACCACATATACCATTCCATTTATATGAAATGTCCAGACCAGGCAAGTCCATAGAGACAGAAAGTAGATTAATGGTTGGGGGAAATGACTGCTAATAATGGGTAGGGTTTTTTTCAAGAGTAATGAAAATGTTCTGGAATTAGATACTGGTGATGGTCATACAATCTTGTGAATATACTAAAAGCCACTAAATTACAGACTTCTAAAGGGTGAATGTTACGGTATGTGAACCATAACAATGAAAAATGCAACAAAAACTAACGTAATTTACCATATTTCACCAATTTTAAGAAACTTGTTTTTTCATATTTTATTGTCTGCAAAATTGAGATGTATGTTACCATCAAAGGCAGCTTAAATTCTATCAAATACAGTAAATTACCACTTTTCAAAACTTAATGTAAATAAAGAGTGCAGAATTAAGGTACAGCCAATCTTTCTGAATATCTCCAATAGTAATCTTCTATCTGTTTTACTGTTTATTTTGGGTTGTAGTTTTTAAAGTCAGGTTTATTGAGGAATATACCTATATAGTGATTCAGCCTTTTTAGATATACAATTTTGTGGTTTTTGACAAATGTAAAGTATTATGTAACTACCACCACATTCAAGATGAATATTGCCATCACCCCAAAATATTGCTTCATGCACCTTTTCAGTACATCTCTCCTTCTACCCCCAGTTCCTGGTACCCACTGAGCTGATTTCTGTCCCTATATTTTGCCTATTCTAGAATATCATAAAAATGAAATAATTTCTGTAGGTTTATTGATATGGCTCCTTAATGCTTTCGAATTCATCCATGTTGTTGCACGTATAATCAGTCTATTCATTTTGATTGCTGGGTAATACACATATTGATATTCCACAGTTTATCCACTTACCAGCTGATAAACATTTGGTTTGTTTCCAGTTTGAGGCTGGGTACAGCTGCTATAAACATTCACATACATATTTGTTTACTGTTTTTATTTATCTTGCATTAATACCTAGAAGTTGTATTGCTAAGTCATAAGGTTGGTGTATGTTTACCTTAATAACAAATTGTTGAACTGATTTCCAAAGTGGCTATACCATTTTGGATTCCTACCAGCAGTATGTCTAAGTTTTAGTTCTCCATCCTTGCTAGCACTTGGTATTGTCATTTTTTTAGCTATTCTATGTGTGTATATAGTCATCACTCATTGTAGTTTTCATTTGCATTTCCTCAATGGCTACTGATATTTTAAAAGCATGTCTCTTCATGTGCTTATTTACCATCAATACATCCGTATCTCATTGTTAATGAAATTCCATTCAAATATTTTGCACCTTTTTATTTGGGTTTTTTCATTATTACTGAGTTGGCAGCGTTCTTTATACATTCTGAATACAAGTTCTTTATCTGCTGTGTGTTTGCAAATATTTTCTAGTCTTTCATTTTCTTAACAGTGTCTTTCAAAGAGCAAGAGTTCTTAATTTTGATGAATTTCAGTTAATCAGTATTTATCTTTCAGGATTTATGCTTTTAGTATCATATCTAAGAAATCTACATGTCCTAAGATCACATTTTTTTTGTTGTTATATTTTTTTCTAGAAGATTTATAGATTTTAGTTTCACATATAGGTCTGTGATCTATTTTGTGTAAGACTTATTTTTTGCCTATAGATATCCTGTTCCAATGTAATTTGTTGAAAAGACCATTCTTTCTCTCTTAAATTAGCTTGGCACTTAAAAAGGAAATTGGCCATATATCTGGGTCTGTTGCTCATCTTTTGATTCTGTTGCATTGATCTATAATGTCTGTCCTTATGCCAATATCATCACACCATCATGATTACATTAGCTTTAAATGCAACAAAAACTGAAGGTTTTGAAATGAGTACTCCAATTAATTCTTTATTTTCAAAATCATTTTGGCTATTTCAAGTCCTTTACTTTTCCATGTATATTAGAATCAGCCTCATCAAGCTACCGAAAAAGCTGGCTGAGGTTTTATTTGGGATTGCTTTGAATCCGTAGGTTAATTTGATGATAACTGACAGGAAGACACCAGTAGATCTCATTTAAATCTTTGATTTCTCTCATCAGTATTTTATAATTTTTGACATACATATCTGACACATAGTTTTTATTCTGTTTTAAGTGATACTGGTTTAAAAATTTTTGTTACCAGTTACTCATTGCTAGTATATAGAAATGTAATTGATTTTTATATATTAAACTTATATCTAGTAACCTTGCTACATCATAAGCTCTAGTAGAATTTTGTAGATTTTTCAGGACTTTTTATGTAGACAAGAATGTCCCTTATGAATAAAGACTTTGTTTTTGCTTTCCAATATTTGTATCCTTTATTCTTTTTCTTGCCTTATTTCACTAGATACAGCTACCAGTAAAATGTTGAAGAGATGTAGTAAAAGGAGACATCCTTGCCTTTTTCCTAATCTTTGGGGGAAAGCATTCATTCTTTTACCATTTAGTATACATTAGCTGCAGGTTTTTCATAGATGCCTTTATATCAGTCCCTTTTATTTCTAGTCTGCTGAGTTTTTTGGTCAAAAATGGATGTTTATTTTCTATCACCCTCATTTCCATTTTCTATTTGTTGTATGTTTTTTCTGCATCTACATATTATTGATTGATTTTCTAACATTGAACCAACCTTGCATTCCTAGGATAAATTCTATTTAGTCATGATGTATTATCCTTTTAATAGTTTCATTTTTTAGGTTCTTAAGGTAGAACTTTAGGTTATTTATTTGAAACCTTTCTTTTCTAATATAAGCACTTAATGCTATATAGTTACATTAGCTGTAACCACTTCTTATAATTGTAATCCAAAAATTTTGATATATGCTGTACTTTACTTTTTTCTAGTTCAAAATATTTTCTGATGTACCTGTGACTTTCTCTTTGACCATATCAATAATTTTAAAGTGTGTTGTTTAATTTCCAAATATTTAGGAATTTTCCTGATATCTTTCTGTTACTGATCTCCACTTTAATTCTATTGTGTTCAGCAAACATACATCGTATGATATATGTTTGATTCTTCTAAATTTTTTGAGGTTTAATGGCCCAGGATTTGGAATATCTTGATGACTGGAACATACATGCTTAAAAAGAATGTATATTCTGCTATTTTGGGGTGAAGTATTCTAGAAATGTCAATCAGGTCAATTGATAACCCAAGATTATTTTTCTTACTTTTGTCATTTGTGCAGCTATTTCTTACTTAGTTCTTTTCCAAAATTAAAGTGCTATTTTTTCCTAATTTTAAAAATGGTTTGTACATTATACAAAATTGAAACACTTCAGAAGAGAATAAATTTTAAGTTATCCCAAATCCTAACACTCAGAGACAATCACTGTTAACACTGCTTCAGATAAAATAAGATACCTTATTCGTTTTTTTTTTTGTTTTGAGTCAGCTTTCATGGATATCTAAATATGAACCTACCTCATCTTTAAAGTGATTACATAATATTTCACAATGTGGAGGAAACATAATTACTTTAAGCATTGCCTTAGGTAAAGGTTGGGTTGTTTCTAGTTTTTCACTGTTATAAACAGTGCTTCAATGAATACCTCTGTACATCCACAAATACATGTCCACTTGTTCAGTTATTGCCTATAAATAGAATCATTGAGGAAAAGCTTATGCACTTTTAAATGTTTGGTTAAGTTGTCAAATTTCCTTCAAGGAAGTTTATACCAGTTTAACTTTTACATACCAACAGTGCATGAACATACCTATTTCTGTGCTTTTGAAATTTTAATCTTAAAATAATATATTTTAATCATGTTCCACTCTGTATCATTTTTCTCCTTCCTGTTTACTTTGAAAGTACAGTGGCAGCAAGAAAATTATGTTATTGTTGTAAAATCCATTGACTTAATTGCAGCCCTTATAATCCAGACAGAAAATCATAAACAAGAAAATAAAACTATATACCACCCAATCTAAAATTTTAAATGTGTATATGAACACTGAATTTGTAAACATAAAGCCTTGAGTGTCTTAGAGTAAGTGATGGAAAGACACACTGAGTATGGTAGTGGTGGAGAAACAACAGGCATGCCGTCCTTGGCTCTATCAGCAGTCATCAGATGTTTAGCTTTCTTCCTGGGTGTACCTCACTTTTTGCTGTTGGTTACTACCCCTGGGGTCCCTGGAGGCTTTGCAAAATTTGGGCAATTGTTTCTGTTTAAATCTAACTGTTACTAGTGGAACGATGAGAACACAGTGAACATTTACTAACTGAATGTTAAAGCAAGAATTTCAGGTTCTTGTAGAGAAGGATGCATTGGACTGTGGGTTTAATGCTCTTTTTAAAATCTTTGTTTCTCATATCTTAAACTTACCAGCTTTCTCTTTTCTCCAAGAAGCAGAAACTTGTGAAACAGTTGCCTTTAACATCAATTTGCTTAGAAACAGATTCACCTGCACTAGGACCAGAAAAACAGGTAAAATGATTTTCTGATTTCTACATTATTTAGATTATAACTATCATTGAGCTATTTTCAGTTTAGCTGTGTTTCTCATTTGTCAGTACATTATAAGTACAGTGAATCCTATTTTGATGCTGGATTGAAAGTGTTACAAACCAAGCCAACCTGGTCTGCTCACCTGACGCCCAGCAGAGCCAAACATTGACATCAGGACGTAGGGAAGGGGAGGTTATTGTTTATTGCAGGGCAACATGCAAGAAGAACAGGTAGCTAATGCTTAAGGTCCTGAACTCCCCATTAGCTAACATGAAGGGGTTTTTTAAGGCAAAATTAAGGGTTGCAGGGTGTGTGATCAGCTTGGGCACATTCTTATGATTGGTCATTGGTGTGGTGATGGGATTGTTTGAGGAATCTTAGCTATCAGTCTTCTGCATGCACACAGTCTGGGGTCTCTGCTTGTTGTCAGGAGGTGGCCCATTTAATGGGGGTCTAAGTTCCTGTGAAACATCTCAGGGATACATGAGTCAAGAGTTTTTCTATATCCTTGAGCTGGAACTAGCAGTCTTGTATTTGTTTAGTTTGCTTTGCATTTTGCTTGTATTTGTTTGGTTTGAAAACTGCCATTTTCTTTAATCTCTAATTGCTCCATCTAATTCCCACACTCTGGGTCTTAATTGAGGGACTCAGGCTTCTCTTTGTTAATGAGAAGTCTGAGGGGCTTCATCAAAAGGGGGGCTACCTGTGTGGTTACAAGAGGTTATATTAGCTTAACTTCAGGTCTTTTGTAAATATAGCTGTTGTGCTCTATATGATATTATTTGATATTGGCCATGTCCTGATTTATGTAATGAGAGACAGACCAAAACAATAAAAAACTCAGTGTCTATAGTCAGAAAGATCTGGACTCAAATCCTGTCTGTGTCATCCACTAGCTGTGTGACTTGGTGCAAGTAACTTAATTTCTCTGGAACTGTTTCTTCATTTATAAAATGTGGCAGAATAATAATAAACTACTTCAAAGTGTTGCAATGAGAATTAATGAAGTAATGTGCCCTTTCAACTTTTTTATATCCATATATGTATATTTGTTTTCATAAAAATAGGATTAGCCTGACTATATCATTTCATATCTTGTTTTATGTGGTGAACACCTACCCGTATATGTCAATAAATATACTTTTCCTTATCATGTTTATTAGCTGTATAATATTCTAGGATGTGAATGTGTGAGCTCCCATTTCCTTTAATCTCTAACTACCCAGTATAATTTCCATACCCTGGGTCACGATTAAGGGACTCAGGCTTCTCTTTGTGACTGAGAAGTCAAGGGCTTCACTAAGGTGGGGGGTACCTGCTTAGTTACAGTTCTCCCCTGTTCTTTAATTCCTCTTAATCTTGAGAGGAACAGGGATGATAACCACTCTGGTTGCTTCCTGCTGTAGAGAGGTGAGGTTGGTTTTTAGGGTTAGAGGAGAGAAAAATTATACTGTTCTTTTTTAATTCCCAAGTCCCTGTTTTAGGTTCTGTAATCTGCTGTTGTATATATATATCATGATTTTAGTTCCTGTATCAATTGCCTTATTATCAAACACAAACACAGTTAATCAGAACTGGAATCCGATATTCAGAATTGTTTGCTACTGGAACATTTCTTTTCTCTAACATCACCCTCATTTTTATCAAAGATAACCATTTGTTTCCAAATTAAGTCCAGCAAATTTGGCCTGATTATTTTCGTAAGTGCAATAAGAATAGTGATACTGTCTTAAATCTGCTTTGCTGGAACTTTTCATAAGGATCTCAAATTGAACTTTAAAAGGCCTCTCAAGGACAGGGAAGTCAAACTAAGGACTTGCTATAAGGTTTTTGTCTAAAATACTTAAACATTTGGGGGAATTCCTCTCTTCTTGAGGTCCCCAGAATATCCTGATGTTCTGTGCTTGCCAGGCATTGACCTTCTTTGCTCACCTGGTAAGGCTGCTGGGAACCCACAAGCAAGGTACCAGGCCTGTTTTTCCATGAGGCTTCATTGACTCCATAAAGTCAACCTTAGTTCCTTAACACTGTCTGGTCGTATCTAGCACATCTCTTTTTCAAATATGGCATTCCAGTCAAAACCCTGGTGACATAACTAAAGTTTCCAATTGTATCCTGTGACAAAGAGAACAGATTCTTATTGAACTTATACAAATAATTATACTGTCATTAAAATATAAAAATCCTCACTGAGAGTTTCTGAATTCTGGAGGGATCAGGTAGAGAAGGAAAGATAAATGCTTCGTATTCTGTTTAAAGAGATATGATTTACCAAACAACTGTAAGACATAGATGGCTTAAGAAAAAGAGTTTCCTTAAATCTGGAAAAGCAAACATTAGAGAACCAACAATGTTTTTAAACAAGACGCATGAAAATTAGTCATTTCCCTCAGTTCATTCAGTCTCATGTTGTCAATTCTTATCCTGCTTGCATCCAGTTTTTTCATTAGTTCTGGAAATTATAAATAGAATCACAGTTGATTATGAAACAATAGTTAGTTATCCATTTTAACCAAAGTAACAGTAAAACATTTCAAAGGCGAATACAGAAGACTACATAGTTCACAAAATTTCGCTCTTTTAGCATTAAGAAGATTCAGTTTTCTTAAGTAATGGAAGATCTGATTAAGACAATATGAAGCACAAGAAATTATTCTGACAAAACAATTACTTCAAAGGAAAGTAAAACCCTCATAATCTCTCAATGTCAAGAGCAGTTTTTTGCATTTTAAAGCCATTGCTTTTAAGAAGAGCTTTAACCATTTAAGAAGCCTTTTCCATTCAGGTGTGATATGCTTCTAGCCATTTCGAAAAGGTGTCCACTAAAAAGTCAAACAATTTGTTCCCTACTGTCAAATTACCTGTGGGAAAATTTGAATTGGGTGTCTTAAATGCAGGGGAGTCCCTGGGCCCTTTCACTCACCATCTGAATCTTCCTCCCTCTGTACTGTCTGTGAGACTTCTGCCTTTTGGTGGATACTTCCTGCACCCCTGCCTTAAGTGTGCGGGCAGGAGCTGGTGGCACTGATGGTGGCACTGGGACGGAAGGAGGCGGGGGAGGGGGCGGCAAAGGCAAGGGAGCTGCTGGCCAAGTGCGGGGAGATTCAAAGTTTGGACTAGTATTCCCTCCTCTTCTGTTCCCCTTTCTCCCTCCTGCAAAACAAGTCTTCCCATCTTGGTGCAGCATCATGAACACTTGTACATGAGAGCTTTTTGTCATCTTTCCCTGCTTTCTCATAAAACAACTCTAATTGTAAAATAGTATAGTGGTTTAGTGAGCCAGTTAATGGCCACCATTCCTCTGATCCCAGTATGTTTGGGGGCCATATGATGGTACAATAAAATACCATCTCTTTCGTAGTCATCGATTCATAGCTGTAATCTGACCACTTATTCAGAATGCCTTCTAATGGACTTTCTTTGGTGATAGAAAGAGCATTTCTCGTTCTTGTAAGTGAAAGTACATAAAAAGATACAGAGAACGCAAATGAAAATAAATGCAAACAAAACAATTAACAAATCAGCCAGAAGTCCAGCAACTGTTCGCCTCTCCAACACTGATACCCCAATCAGATGCAAAATGGGCTTATTTTCAAGCCCCAAACAGAAAGGAGGGGAGTTTTCAGTTGTATACACTAGAGCAACTTACCTTAGGTCAAAGGTCAAATACAGCAACTTGCAGAGGTTTTTTGTCTATTCCTTGCCCTAGTGGCCAGGCCCTGGGGCAGTTGGTGCCATTTTGGGGGGACCAAAGGGGAAGTCCCTAGAACAAATTATCTCAGCAGCTGCTAAGGACTTACCTGAGGAATCTCCGCTCAGGGCCCACTGGCCACGAGCAGCAGCTCCTGGCTGCCTCAACAAATTGAGAGTCCTCGCTTATGCCACTTGCTGCACAACTTTCCAGGAAGTCAAGAGACAGGTGCTGGGGTAAGAAAGTGACTTCTTTGGAGAGCCAGCAGCCCGAGAAGATGGCGGACTAATGTCCAAAAGCACCATCATAACTGAGGGTTGAGTTCAAGCTTTTCTCATGCTAAGGAAAGGGGGAGCAGGAGGAGACAGAGGTTAGGAAGGGACAGATGGCTGCAGACAGTTGGGCGCCAGGTAGGGTCCAAGGAGAGCAGAGAAACTCCACGTCCTTGATTAGTTGACTCTCGTTGACCTGGGTCTGGTCACAAAGTTCCTCTCTATCTTTGACAGGGCAGTCACTCATTATTTTCATGCATATTGGCCTATCTCCTTGGGGGACACAAGCTTTGGGTAAGGGACTACTTGCAGAAATCTCAAACAGTAAGCAAAATTCCTTTTGATGATTAACAAGCCTACATGCATGGCTGCAGGGCTGAGCAGAAGCTGTTCAACACAAAGATTAAGGCAGCAAAGGAGACAGATACAATTTGAAGGCAGAGTTGCCGAGCTTGCTTTCACCCTGTAAGGTACCATAATATATTTTTAACTTGATATTGTCATTTAGGTTGTTTCTAGCACAGTATTGTAAACAATAGGATGGACATCCTTGAACATAAATCCTGGTGGACATTTTTTATTGTTTTCTTCGGCTACATTATCAAGGTTATTTTTTTAACCTTAACAGTTATCTTATGCCTCTGAACATTATCATCCTGAGTAGAAACTTGATAATAATATTTCATCAAATCTAAATGCTACTGATTATAAATGCACCACTGTTTTGTGACCATTAAGGAAGAAAAAAAAAATACTGCCTGTTATACTAGACATGACACTGAATGTAAATAGAATATATTATCAATTTCAGAGATGTTAAAATAGGGGGAAAATGCATCTTAGAATCAGTGCAATGCCAGTACTTAATCTGTTTAGTCTTCCTGACACACAATAGCATTTCTTGAATCAAACTGTAATGTAGCCTGTGAGCTGAAGAGGCCAAGCGGCAGAACAGTGACCTTTATGACCTTTAAGTGATCTGTAAGCGACCTTTAAGCACTCACTTAAGCAACAAACTAAAGGACAGACCCCTCGGGCAGTTCTTCAAGCGTTCACTATCTGTAGACTGCTTCACCTGCTAAGCACTGGGACCTCAGCTGTTAATACCCTAGGTCTCTCTTCAAGAGCAACATAGATAGATTTATAGTCAATACTGAGCCATAGCTTTTAAGCTGAAGTTCAGGGCTTCTCCCAGCCTCATTTAGAAAAAAAGCTCAGCAGTTGTTTTTACCAACTCATTCTTCTGTTTTATCTATAGTCTTCAAGGATTGCCTCCCCTGAGTGTCATGTTTGAATAAGTGTCTTCTTTATTCTGTTTTAGGTACGGAATGAGCCCCGAAACATTTCCATTTCAGCAGAATATATTGCCCAGGTGAAAGGGATCTCAGTGGAAGAAGTTATAAAAGTGACAACACAGAATGCATTCAAACTGTTTCCCAAGCTTCAGCACCTGCTCCAGAAGTAGCTTCAAGGCCGAATCAACTGCAGGGGGGAGCATTCGAGAAAAAGAAATGTTATGATTGAGAGTCGAAACTGAAGAAGCCATTATGTAGGGATATAGAAGATGGTAGTTTTAAAAAAGTATTTCTCTTAGAATTAAAACTGGACTTGGATCTTGAAACCCTGGGTTCTGATTCTTCCTTGCATTGCTTTTCAATTGACATAGTCCTAGCAGGAGATTGGGAAATCCCACTGCTTCTTAATTTGCCCCATAAAGTAGAACCACCATATGAGCTAAACCCATTTCTCCTGGCAAAGGTGGCTCCCACAGGTAAGAAATACATGCTACTGTGATGACATGGAGTAAGCTAATATCTTTCACTCATCTGTTTTATTTCCCATAGGATTTATCCAAGGAAAGGAGAGCATCTAGTTTCTTACACTATCAGAAATCTCTTTTCTAGGTTTGTAAAATCGAACTTAGAGTACTTTGAATTATTTCTTTTTAAGAGAAAAATCAGCCAGGTTCTTTATTAACCTTAGGTTTTGATTTTTGACATCCATGGTTTGTGCAATCACCATTAACTATCAAGCTCAAAAGTTAGTTAATAAACTGATTTTACGTTCCAGTCTGAATTTAGTCACATGATCACAATGTAAATAGCTTTGTTAAAAATGTGTCTGACTTTTTTTTACATGCAGTAATATTTTATATTTTTAAGTTTTAAAACTCCTAGGTGTATAAAGGGTTCTCTGGATGGACGGTAGCACAACAATGTCACTGCACTTAAACATTACTAACGTGACAAATTGTGTATATTTTACCACAATTTTTTTTAATGTTATGTGTAGTTTACAGGTCGTGTGACCCATACCAAAACCTGAGTATTCAATTTTGTTAAATTATATAATCAGTAAATACTGGAAAAAATACCTGTCTTAGAAAATATTAACTTCCTAAAAAGCAAAGTGATTTTATATTATGTGCAATATTTTGAAATGAATTCAATTATAGGTGAATCAAAATTAGTTCTAGGTTACATTGTCCAAATTAGACTAGCTAAGGAATAGGGTGTTTTATGAGGTACTTAACCACCCATCAGTGTCATGTTCATGAATTTCCCACATTTAATGGGAGGTTATATTAAAAATAGGTTTCTGAGCTCTTTCAATTCTGTATTTCTTTTGCCCATTTCCTACCTCCTTCTGCCCACATTCCTTTTGTCATGCTTTCATCTTTAAATCCTTTACTACCCAACTTAAATGACTTTGCTTTGCCTAATCACCCCAGCCAAACATGTCCCTACCCATTAAATAGCCATTTTCTTCATTTATTCCTCCATTTATTTGTTCATGTATTACACAGTTATTGAATCCCTCCTATAGGCTTCCCACTAGTCTGGGTCCATAGGCTACAGAGAAGAATAAAATACAGCCCTTGACTTTAGTTCACAATTTAATAAAGAAGATAGACAAGTGGACAATTCATATCAAAGCAATGGAAGAAATACTATATAATAAGGGAAGTATCAAGTGCTGTAAAACCAGTCTGATGACACTTTACCTACTCCTTTTTACTGGGGTTACCTTGTGCATGTTTTTCACCTAGAGAGATTGCAGATCTGAGAACAAACCAACTTTTTGTTTTCGCATCTTCCACATGGCCTGAGAAAAGTTGGCAATATCGTATGTTCTCACGTATCTCTGAAGTGATTGGAAGCAGTAAGTCCAGCTTACTGCAGTTGAGAATTCAAATGTATCTTTCAGTCTACTCTTATGAAATGGATATTATATACATTTTCCCTGTTTTCTTTTTTTGAGATGCATATTCTTCTCCTCTAGCCTATAATTTTATTAAAAAGCATTCAAAGATTTCCTAATGTCAAACTTTCTGAAAAACAGGAATAAACTCTCTTGGTCTGGAAAAACAAATCTTTTTGCCTCCCACAGTAGCACCCTCCCCGCTAGCTGAAAGACAACAAGGGCTTTTTTTTCACCCCCTGTGCTTATCATGACCTTCCTTACTAAAGGAAACATTTCTTACTCTGGCTCTTAACCTTTTTCTATTCTTATAACAATGAGGTGAAATTGTATCATTCTTGAAATAAAAGAAGAAAAATTAATATCAGCTCTTTTCTTTCATTATTATGCAACCAAGAGTTCATTTTGTCTCTGCTGTTTGTTCTCCCCCTCGGCTCACTACTTGCCTGTCATGATCGTCTCTCGTGCTGTTGCGGGTCCCCGTTCCCTCTCAGATCCCTCTTCTGAACCGCACGTGAAGAAGAGTCTTGTTTTCATGTGGCTGAGCTATGTTCCCGCTTGAGAGGCTTACTCCTCTTGATTTGCCCTTTCTTGCCCTTTTCGTGCTTTTGGCATATGTGAACCGTCCTTCCCTTGACAGGATCTTAATGACATAGAAAGGGTCAGCAGAGACCATTCATGTTTGTGAAAGCTTAGCTATTCAAGCATAATTACATCTCACTGTCCTTTCTAAATTATGACAAAGTCTGTGCTAATGATTACAACGTCAGTCAAAAAGACAGAGTGAAAAGAGATTGGACAGTTTAGGGATTATCAGTGTTACAAGTTTAAACATGGGGCCCCAAGCAGAAACACCCTAGTAGGCCTTCCTCACCACCCCGTTATCTTTGATGAATTCCAAAATAAGCATATCTCCAAAAAAGATGACTTCTTGTATGAGCATCACTGTAATTCATGAACAAGCCAGGTGATATTTATACCTTGAGTGTCAAAAATGATGCAAGTAACTTCTCATTTCCCAATTCAGTAATTTAATAAATACAGAGAACCATGCATAGCAGGTAAGAGCTGAAAATGCCAGAAGTCTAATGTCCTCCATACAGGACTTTTCTGTGAATTACCCCTGAATACCAAGTAATTTAAATAAGTAACATAAATTCTGACAGCTAATGTTTGATTTTTTTAGAATCGTAATTCCCTGACTTCCATTCCAGCACTTTTTTACAAATACCACATTTCCTCCCTGATTTCCACCCCAGAGATGCTCTTGAGCCATTAGCCCTGAGGGGTGGTTATGCCTTGCAATTCATCAGTAGCCATAATTCACTGCCTATTTATTAAATTATGAAAGGCCTCTTGTTGGGAGTTCAGAAGAAAAGTGAAGAATTAATTTTGCCAGGAAGAATACACTCTTTGGAATCAGACAAAGGATCAAGCCTGTGAAATTGTATCCCAAAACCCCACACAGAACAAGTTCTAGGGGAAATTCTCTCCAGTCCCCAAAGTTCACAAGAGAACTCCATTCCCGCTCAAGACTTCTTCTAGACTTGGGGTGTCACATCTCTACCCTCACCACCATAGCAAAGCTTGTCAATGTAATATTGTCACCAAATTTACCAAACTAATGAACATACGTTGTCAGGGAAAGTCCGTTTTAACAGGCACCCTCTGAAGTCAGTAGCTTCCTATAGAGGAACTCTACATGCAAATCCATTTTCGTCTGCTTCCTCTTTCTTATCTTGGGCTCAGATGGAAGCATTTATTATTAATATGAGTTAGTGCTAAGTCAGGAAAGCCAGGGAAATGCAGGAGTCCAGATTGGTGACAGCCAGATTTAGTAGAAGACTTCAGAGGCAGTGAAGGGCTAAGTCAGACTACAGCGCCAAAAGGAAGAAGTTTTGGGGTTTGATAGTAATGAGTCTTTAGCCAAGCGTATGTTCCCAAGGGCCTGGGCAGGACTCAGGTGCAAGAATGTCTGTCTCTTGGTCAGTGGGACTTGAGCCCCGCATATGTTCTCAGGGTCTAGCCAGGATGTTTTCCAGCTCCTCTCCAGGCCTATGATTTCTCTTAAGAATTACACTCAAAATATCACAATTAGTTTTCTTGTTTCTGCCTTCTCTACAGTTAAGGAGTCTAAGACTATCACTGAAACATCTAAAATTTTCTTACAATTCCTCCTGAGTGCCATTCAGCCTTACTCTTGACTAAATCTCAAGGGTTCTACCAAGGCTGCCCTGTGCATTTCCTAAGCTACCTGCTAAGTTGAAGAGAACACATTTCATTGTGTGGGGTCTCATCTATTCCTTTCTGGTTCTAGAGAGCATATGTGAGGCCAGAGTGCACCAGATCCACTCCAGTAGATTCAGAGAACAGGAAACGTAGTCATGAGCACTGCCCTGGGTCCTCCACCCGCTAAAGAATTCCTGTAAGGTAAAGGGTTAATTTTGAGGACAGCCTCTGACATGGTTAATTTTCTGTGTCAACTTGACTAGGCCACAGTACCCAGATATGTGGTCAAACACTGTTCTAGATGTTTCTGTGAAAATACTTTTCAGCTGAGATTAACATATAGTGGACTTGGAGTAAAGCTGATTACCTTCATAATGTGGGTGGGCCTCATCCAATCAGTTGAAGATCTTAATGGAAAAAAGGCTGACCTCTCCCAAGTGAGAAGGAATTCTGCCAGCAGACTGCCTTCAAACTCAAACTGCACATCAACTCTTCCCTGGATCTCCAGCCTGCTGGCCTGCCCTGCAGATTTGGGACCAGCCTCTATAATCACATGCACCAATTCCTTCAAATCAATCTCAGTCTCTCTCAGTAGATGATAGACATAGAAAGAAAGAGAGACATGCACACGCGTGCCCCGGCACACACGCACATCCTATTGACTTTATTTCTCTGGAGAGCCCTAATAGAGCTGCTGCTTAGAGCAATTCCAGCTTGTGACATATTTAACATTGATCAGGAAGCTTTGGAAACCATTGCTGATCTAACACAATGCGGGCCCCTTCACAGCCTCCAAGGACTCTGCATTAGCTCATACAAGGACTCAGAATTGGGACTTCTGGAGGCTGGGGATGGGTGGAAAGAGGGGAGTAGAATCTGAGGTTAAAAGTAAAACTGAAGACAAGTAGAAGATAGAGGAACATCTTACCGCTGTACCTAAGATGCTCAGTAGAGTTTTGGGAGTTACAAATCTGGAGGTGGGTGTCTAAAGTTCCCAATCTATCCCAATGCCTATAGAATAATAAAATAAAAAACATTCTATCTGTTCTAATGTAACTGCCCTAATTTTAAAAATCTTAACAAAGTAGTGTTCTCAGTGACCTCCAGTGCAATCAACCTTATGAAGCCAATCAGGGCATTCTGTTTCTGATATCATACATACCTGATTAATTATCTCTTCCTAAAGCTATAAAAGGACAGTTTAGAGAATTTCAACAACTAGTAAAAAGAAGAGACTAATCTGATCATAATGAAAAATCTTGGTGAGCTAGAAATCTAACAGGTAATTGTGCTGTAAAGGTTTCTATTTACATTTCCACATTATGCCTGGATCTATCTTTACTGCTGTAACCAAGTAATTAAGTGTATGTATTGGGCAATTTTGTTCATTTTAATCCTGAAAATAATGAATAAAGAAGCATGAATAGAGAATGAATATTAATCCTGAAAAAATAGAATAGAGAAGCAAATGAGATTTTTTTAACGATATGCATAATTAATGAGCCAAAAGCTTTCATTTTCCATCAGGAAAAGAATTCTGAGGAGTAAAGTACTCTGGAAAGACAAGAGGGCAAAGCTATCTGTTTCTTCCTGCAGCTCCCTGAGAGAGCCCTCCTGGGGCAGGTGGGAGGGCAACTGAGTCAGGATTCACTTCAGGGCCCCTGAGAGTCCTGGTCAGGCCTCAGGCATGCTCACTCCAATGGGACTAATTAATTATCTCTCATTTGTCTGCGTTCTCCTTAGCACTCTAGACTGTTCTACTTTGTAAATAATTTGTATTTTGGTAGGGGTACAGATGGGTTACCCACCTTAATTTTTCAATCTGTACTACCTATTCTTTCAACAAATACTCAGTACTTACTTTTTCAACAAGTACTCAGTACTTGCTAGACTCAGGAATTGTGTTGGTGTTACACTGCTTGCAATTTGTTTTAAAATACTTTAGGTTAAACAGTGTGATGTATCTATGTGTGTCTAGACCATTTTTATCCATAATCTAGGAGAGGCTAGTCAGTACCTGAAGGGAAAACCAATTCCAGGGTTGGTCAGTTAGAGTTAGTGGAGAAGAGACTGATGGTGGCCCAGCTCCACAGGCCTTCACCACAACCTTCCATTCAGTTAACAGCAGAGGCTTTATTCATTAACAAAATGATTTTTCCTTGATAAAATGAGTGAGGCTCAGCTATTGGATTAGCCAGACATACTCCTCTTGCATGAACTAAATATATTTTTAAATGCTTGAAAAAAAAATCCAGAGAATAGTAATATTTCACAATATGTGAAAATTATATGAAATTCATATTTCAGTGTCCATCAAGTTGTATTGGACCACAGTTAATGCTCATTCATTTCATATGTCTGCATTCATCCTACAGCCACAGAACTGAGTAGTTGCAACAGGGAACACCCACCCATAAAGACTAAAATACGCACCTGCTAGCCTTAACAGAGAAGAATGTGCTCACATTTGGCCTGTACTTTTCAGAATGATTCCTGAGGCCTAGGATTCCTTCCAGTCTGGAATTCTGCCCCTAAGAGGATCCTGCCTCTTGACTTTGACTGGAAAGCTCTCTCAGTCTCAGCTGGAACAGTGGTTCTCATTCCTGGCTGCACAGCGGAATTGCCAGGGGAGTTTTTTAAACGTTCTAATGCTTAAGGGGCAGCCCAGGTCATTCAAATGACTATCAATTCAAATAAATATACTAGAATCAGGCCCTGAGTAGAGGGATTTTTTTTAGAACTCACCAGATGTTTCCAAGGTATAGCCAGAGGTGAGAACCCTGTGCTGGAAAATGGAGTGACTCATTCAAGAAAGGTGTTCGTGGATGTGCCATAAACAGCAGTGCTTTTCAAACTTTAAAATATCTGTGTCACCTAAGGATCTTGTTCAAAGACTAGATTTCAGTAGATCTGAGGTGAAACAGGCTGGGGTGCAGGGCAGGCTGTCCCAAAAGGTGCCACTTTGGCATACTGATTATTTTAAGTGAAAGTTATTTAAGAAGCAGCCAGTGCAAGAATGATCCTCTGACCCTCCTTTGTCCCCCTGAAAGCAGGAAATAAATCTCCCATGTGGAAGGTCCCCTCCCTGTACCAGGATCCGAAGATAGGAAATTCAGGGCTGCGAAGGCTGCATAAACAAACCTGGTTACTTTCTCCCCGATTTACTATCCTAAGCCTTGTTAATTCCATACAGACTCCTTAGTCTAAAAGGTGTAAAAACTGCCTGCTTTGGTCCCTTCTTCGAGTCTTGTGTTTTTGTGAGCTTCCATAGGTACGAAAATAAATTTGGTTTTCTCCTGTTAATCTGTCTTAACGTCAATTTAATTATTAAAGAACCTAGAGGGGAAGAAAGGAAAGGTCTTCCCCCCTTACACCTGGGATTCTGTAACAAAAATACTCCCAAATGACGCAGCTGCTTCTAGTCCATGGACCACACTCTGAGTCGCAAAGCAGAGCAAGGACTTCACTGAGCTTATAAAACATCTTCCATGACTTTTATGTTTGCCTGCCTTAGTAATAAATATTTGCATAGCAGAGTCCTGCCTACTTCACTGTGGGAGTAAAGGCCTCTGAGGAGCTGACAGGCTAGTTGAGATGCTCAAGGGTAGAAAGCTGAGAAGAATGGAGAAAGAGCCTCCCAGGCAGAGGGCGAGGCCCTAGGGCCAGAGAGACTCACCTCTGAGGAACTGGATGACCTCTGTGACTACAGGATGACAGGTGATGTTTGTTTTGTTTCACTGACAGGAAAGATAATATTAAACAGGAGATGCCTCAAGTCATCCATGCCTGACACATCATCTTGAAATCTCCTCCTAAGGTAGGAAATCAGAGGAAGTCTGTCCCTCTTGTGCTCAAGGCAGGAGAGAGTTGAGGCCCAGGACTCAAACTTCGGGCGATTCTAACTCCAGTGCTGTATCTCTGGTTCCGATTGTTCTTTCACATCACTTTGTGGACTCCTGAGTGAGGAAGGGAGGCCTGCAACAGGTGAGAGGGATCATCTAAAGGAGGTTTTCCACCAAAACTTCCAAGGGAAACGTCCGCAGTCCCTCTGCCTCTGCCCCTTCTCTGTGAGTGAAGCCAGTTCACCCAACTTCCAGACCGCAGAAAGGACAGAAAAGTGCAGTTTTGAGCAACACGTTTGCAGCGCAGGGTCCTCAAACAGGCACACGCCCTGCTTCATGGCCTGGGTTCACTTCCAGCCCATGTTGCCTGAGGCCCTTCTTGCTCACAGGTCTTAGAAGCCTGAGTGTCCTGGGTGGGGCTGCTAGGCTTCCGGCTCCGCCTGGTGCCTGCCTTTGGATAGATACGCAATGCCAGGAAAGCCACGTATCTCTCGGACTGTGACCTGCAGGACCTTTCTGGGAAAGAGGTATTGGATGCCGGCAGCTTCAGCAGTGCTGGGCCCCACTGACTTTTTTTCGGGAGCTCCAGGGGTGCCACAGGAAGTCTTCTTGCACAGGAGGGCTATGATTCTGGAGCTCACCACAGACGGCTCTGTGGGCAGCACAGATGAGGCAACTGAACGCCAGTCCCCCCATGTTGATGAGGGAGCACGAGCACGTGCATTGGGATGAGACCCTCCTGGGGGTCAGTGGAGGACGTTGCCGGACTTGTGATTTCAGATGGGGTCAGAGTCCAAAATATATGTTGTAATTTCTGAGTTTCTGGTTTTAGCTGTTGGCTGTTGTAGGCTGTGTAGAGGAGGGCAAAATAGAAACAGAGAAGAGGAAAAGGGGTTGGGGGAAGGAAGGCTTCCAGAAAGAGGTGGTTTTCAACTGAAGTCAGCCAGGTGAAGAGGGGATAGCAGAACACGGCAGAGAACCACAACAAGTCCCATAAAACCAGAGGGGTGAAGGTAGGAGGGGATCATAGAGAGCTGAGGCCAGAGACGTTGGTGATTGTATCATGCATAAGCTGGTGCTCACTTACTAGGCGCTTAATGCCTAGAATTCTCTTAGAGCAAGCCCGGAAATGATGCTTCATTTGGGCTAAGTGCTGGGAGGTAATTCTTCCTACGTCTCTTGCATTTCTGACCATCTTGGGAGCAGAGGCACTGACAGCTTTTGTTTCAGACTTTCTTCAACAGTGTCTATAGCCAAGGCCTGAGAAGACAAAGATAACGTCTCCCACTGGAACAGAGGGGAGGTTTATTTACTGTCCAGTATAATAAAGAGAGCACCTTCCTCTGGGCGAAGGTTGGATTTCTTAAGCTCAGGGGTCTTCAAGCGTGAGGCAAAACCCGTGTGTGGCATCACTCTGGACAGCTTCCCATGGTGGGGGGAGGGGGAGGGAACCAACCAGAACACGAGGCTCGTGCTACTTACTGGCTGTGTTCTGAGTACTAAAGTCCTTTGCCTCGGAACCAGGAGTCTCATGTCTCCTATCAATGCCCTTGAACCTGGCAGGCTATCCTTTCACAGCTCCTGGCACTAGGTGTCTGCCTTCTCAGGAAGCACAAAGTTAGCTCTGGGTCTGGCTTTTTTTTTTTAATACCCTCAGAGTTGATGGATCTCATCCACACCGTGCCCGGGCACTGCCCCAGCCGCAGTAGGGCTTTCGGCCAGCCAACTGCTTCATATCTCTTCCAGTATTAAAGTGCTTTGGCTTATGAATCTGAGCTTTCTATGGAGGCAAAAGGCAACCAAATAAAAGGTGAATATTTCGGTGATGTAAAGACGAACGCCGAGCAGCAGCTGGGTTCCAGGCCAGGCAGTGCTCAGCTTGCCAAATGGAATAGGCTATTAATTCAAACGAAAAAGGAACAAAGCCAGGCTAAAATTTATAAATTAGACTACTATCCAAGAAGCAATGGCACAGAGACAAGAGTAACCAATAAGGTTTGGCTAAGAGATGATGCTAGTAATTCCCACTCTGGGGATGGGCAGTGAAATATAACAAGAGGTTCCATATGCACCTTACATTACCTGCTCAAGTTCTTCTCTTATTCAAATTATCAAAATCGTAGCTCTAACAAGAATAAATTAATGTAATCAAGCAATAGAACCAAGAGTTAACTTTGAGAAACTTTATCCTTCAACTTGCTTAGTGGGGTTGGTCAACATACTCCACTGATTTGCAAAAACAAATATGAACCTTTTAAACACTTTCAATTAGTAAATAGAACATCACTGTAAAGTGAACTTTTAGGCCATTCATCTTTGAAAGTATTTTTAATAACTCAAATCCTCTCCTCAAAACATCTAAGTCTAAATGATAGAATGGGAAAATGAAAATGTAGTAAATGTTTTCTTGGCAATCTAGAGAATTACTTTGGCTTCTTTTATAATTAATATTTGTAAATGGTTTTGACAGATGTTGAAGAAGGATCCAATAGGTTGTATTTCTGTGTGTCTCTGAGATGCACCTCATCCAAATATGGCATTATCTGAAAAATAAAAAATAAGTATTTGCAATAAAACTTATATTTCGTAGTTCCAAAATAACCTTGAGGGCAGAGGATGAGTACTGTTTCACAGATACAGAAAGGTTTAGAGACATGAAATGACTAGATGCGTGAGATTAGTCAATGCAGAAGAGGAACTTAAGACCCAAGTACAATGGACTGAATGTTTGCCCCCCAAATCCCTATGTTGAAACCCTAATACAGTGTGATGGTATTGGAAGGTGGCACCTTTGGGAGGTAATCAAGTCATCAGAGTGGAGTCCTCATGAATGGAATTAGTGCCCTTATAAGAAGACTCCAGAAAGCTAACTAGCTATTTCTACCATGTGAGGACAGACACAGCAAGAACACAGCCCCCTGTAAACCAGGGAGACGGCACTCACCAGGAGCCTGACTATGTTAGCACCCTGATCTGGGACGTCCAGCCTCCACAACTGTGAGAAATAAATTATTGTTTAAGCCACCTAGTTTATGGGAATTTGTTACAGTGTTACAGTAGCCTAAGACACCCAGTTCTTCTGGGGTTTTTTTTGTTTTTTTTTTCCAGATCCTGTCTTTATTTCAATGTGTGCTGTTTTATTTATCATGATTTTTTTTTTTTTTTGAGAGGGCATCTCTCATATTTATTGATCAAATGGTTGTTAACAACAATAAAATTCTGTATAGGGGGGTCAATGCTCAATGTACAATCATTAATCCATCTCAAGCCTAATTCTCGTCAGTCTCCAATCTTCTGAAGCATAACGAACAAGTTCTTACATGGTGAACGAATTCTTACATAGTGAATAAATTCTTACATGGTGAACAGTACAAGGGCATTCATCACAGAAACTTTCGGTTTTGATCACGCATTATGCCAGTTCTTCTGTTTTTAAGGCTAGTGTGTTTAAGTAAGATGGCCCCTCTTTCAGCATTCATCTCTCTAAGTGGAAGATTGAAGAGAGAGCTTGGAGATCTTCAGCTAAGAAAATTCCCCTGGTCTTCACATCACTATTGATAGAAGCAAAAAGGAGTCCCTAGAACTCCAAGAGCTCTCAGCAAAATTCCCAGCCTCCTTCACCCTTAACACTCACAGCCTCACCACCTCGAGACCACTAGGACAAATGTCATTTTGTCCCTTATTCATGTTCACATTGGGTATCTCAAGAAGCCCAAAAGTCTTGTGTCCTCTCACATGCCCTGGATATAAATCTCCGTATAGCTCTTGGGCAGCAGGGCATCTCCTCCCTAGAACTTTCTACCCATGCCCAGCCTACTGCTTTAGGTTTGCACATAGCATTCATCCACTTACCACTATTGGCCCTACCACTGAAATACCCACTAGAATCTAGGCTTTATGAAGCATTACTTTTATTCATCACTGTATTGCCAAGCACATAGAATAGTACCTGGCAGAAAGTAGGCACTCATAAATATTTGTTGAATGAATTAATAAATTGCTGAATGAATGTGCTTCTACCTCTAACACCCGTATGTACAAAGGAAAAGGGTAAAGGGCCTTCTAATTCTTATTGTACATGTCCATCAAAATGTACCTTATAATCCTCTTCATTTCTAAAGATCATTCTACAGCAACGCACCAAGGAGCCATGGGAAACTAGGTCTGTGAGCCATCGTCCAAGAGCATGAGCTCTGGTCTCAAGAGGAATGACGTAAGGTCCACCATTATTGCTGGGAAGATATGTTCCATGTCTCAGTATTTACTCTGTCAGCCTAGTTCCTATTAGACATCATTCTAGAGACTGGAGATAAAGCAGTGAAAAAACAGATGCCTTCTCTGCTTTCAAAGGAGCTTAGCACTAGGGAGTGGCAAACTCCAAGGAGGGAAAGAAGGCTGGGTATGGTGTGGGGTGCTGGGAGTTCTATTTATATAGGGTGGTTTCTGATTAAGTGACTTTTGAACAAAGATCTGAATAAAGTAAGGGAGAGAGAGAGAGAGAGAGAGAGAGAGAGAGAGAGAGAGAGACAGCTCCAGGCAGAGGGAACTGTGTGTGTGTCAAGTGCCTGAGGTGGGAGCCAGAGTGGTAGGTCCCCAGAACAGGAAGAAAGCCAAGTGGCTAAAAGAAATGAGGCCTGGGAGAGTAGAGGAGATGAGGCTGTAAAGATAAGCAGGGACTTTTTGTGGAGAGCCTATAATCACAAGACAGGGAGTATGGGTTTTACTCTTAAGTATGGTGTGAAACCATAGGCAAATTTTGAGAAATAAGTGATGGATCTAGTATATATTTTAAAAAGATCCCTCAGGCCCTTATGTGAAGAAATAAATGTGGAGCCTGGGGGGCAGCTGGGAGGCAGTACTTTGGGGAGAGGTGATCAAGGATTGTATCAGGCTGGTAGCAGTGGTCAGATGCATGACTGATTTTGAAGGGCGAGTTGACAGGACTTCCCAATAGAAAGGACATGGGATCTGAGACAAAGAAGAGAGTCAGAGGTACTCCTACATCTTCAGCCATTTTCTGAGATGCGGAGAGGCAGGGCTGAGTGTGTGTGCTTGGCGGGTGGAAGACATGAATTCTTTTTCGGAGATGGTGAATTTGAAAGAACATCCAGGAGACGTGGCAGTCTGATATATGCAATCCAATGGATGTTTCCAGAACTCAAGAGAAAAGGCAGGGCAAGAAACAAAAGTGTCGGAGTCATCAGAATAGATAAAATTTTAAGTCCTGTAACAGGTGAAACATCTGCAATCCATCTGGTTTGAGATCACCTAAAAAACAAGTGTTGATGATGAGAAGAGGGCCCTTTATTGAGCTCTGGTATTCTTCAACATTCAGAAGGCAGAAGAGGGCCATCTTATACAAAGACGGTGTTATGTTAGAGTTAAAAGTGTTTATCATTTGATTCAATACATATTTTTGAGGGTCTACTAGAGGAATATGTTCATCAAATTTAAGAGGTAATGTCCAATCTCCTTATTTTCCAAATGAGGATTTTCCCTTTGCACCTGCTGGCCTCCTGGGGGAGTGAGTATTCACTCCTTCATTATTTGGTCTAGAGTGCCAGGCTCCAGCTGTTACTGGAATGGGGTAGAAGTTCTCTTTTTGAGGTGGGTTCATCTTTGGCTATTTTAAGCCAATTCCTGTAATATAGATGAATTTTTCTAGTAATAAAAACCAACATGTTTAACTCCATCTGTCTCTCAATTGATGTAAACTCAGATTAGGAACAGAAGAACATTACTGTTGACCCTTGAAACCTTAACAGTCTTTAGAATAAAGTGGGCATTCAGAAAAAGACCAGCACTGTTCTCTATGCCCAGGTACTTCCCACTTGCAGAAATAAAAAGAAATAAGCCCCCAAGATCTCTCTTTTATCCTTGATTAGAATTAAAGTTGAAACCACAGACTATATGTTTCAAGTGGAGGTTAATGAAAAAACCATGGGAAAAATTTGTATAAGCGTTTCAGAATACCACAGCACTGGGTTAACAATTACTTTCCATTTTTTTAGACAGGTGGTTCACAAACTTTTTGGTCTCAGGATCCATACTTTTTTTTTTTATATCGTTAATGTACAGTTACTTGAACATTACGGTTACTAGTCCCCCCCACATACCCATTACAGTCACTGTCCATCAGTGTAGAAAAATGCTATAGAATGACTACTTGTCTTCTCTGTATATACTGCCTTTCCCGTGTCCCCTTCCTGTTACATTATGTGTGCTAATCGAAATGCCCCTTTTTCCCCCCTTATCCCTCCCTTCCCACCCATCCTCCCCAGTCCCTTTCCCTTTGGTAACTGTTAGTCCCTTCTTGGGTTCTGTAAGTCTGCTGCTATTTTTCTTCCTTCAGTTTTTTCTTTGTTCTTATACTCCACAGAAGAGTGAAATCATCTGATACTTGTCTTTCTCCGCCTGGCTTATTTCACTGAGCATAATACCCTCTAGCTTCAGGATGCATACTTTTTAAAAATTATTGAAGACCCTATCAAGCTCTTGTTCATGGGTGTTTTATCTCTCAATATTTACCACATTAGAAATTTAAACTGAGAAAAAAAATTTTTAACTCAACAATACAAATCCACCTTTCATTAATGGTCAGAGTTTGGATGTCTTTGCACATCATATTGCTTCTGGAAAACTCCATTGTACTACCAAGAGAGCATGAGCGTGAAAAAGGCAAATGATATCTGAATATTATTACAAAAATAGCCTTGCCCTCTGGGATCCTTGAAAAAGACTTGAATACCCAGGGGTCCTCAGACACCCTCTATGAACTCCTAGTTTACACGAATAAAGAAAAAGCACGTATTTGCATACCCATTACCCTAACATTTAAATTGGGTCTATACTTATTCTGTATCTTATCATCATAAAGTTGAGTTTCTATTTCTCTGTTTATTTAAAAGGAACAAAGAATTTTTCTGTGATTGAAAGGTTTAATATTCCAGAATTGTTGGCTTATAACATTAATATTGGTTGTAGAAATTACATTTGTTAGACTTTTATAGAAAACCATGAGTTTTCATGTTAAGTGGTAAACTATGTTTTCCTAAGAGGTGGATTTACCTTCCACAATTAAATTTGTGAGAACTAATCTCCTAGTCGTGGATTCCTCATCTAGTTCCAAGTAATTCAAACAGAATAAAAGCACGCAGCTTTTGCTTCGAATTCGGAAGTCTAAAGGCATTACTCCTTGTATGAGTTATTTTTGGAGTAAAATAAACACATGACTATTACAGATTAACTTAAAAATGGAGAATCTCGGTTTTCCGCGTCTCACTAAGGGCATGGGCAAGTGGAAAGTCAGAGCCCCCCATATTGTTAAATCTCCATTCTGTTTCTGATCTAACTTAATCGTTTGCTGGTTATATTTAATATATTTACACTCTTTTCTTTTCCAAATAAGTGAAAAATCAACCATTAGTTGACTGCCTTCACTTACAAACAAGTATCACAATCAAGAGTTACCAGTTCCTCTTCCCACTCCTGCAAAATACCACCACCGGTACTGCACACTCCCACCCCAACCTCTCCACCTTTTTTTTTTTCCTTTAAATTTTTTTTTCTTTTGGTATAATTAATCTACAATTACATGAAGATCATTATGTTTACTAGGCTCCCCCCTTCACCAAGTCCCCCCCACATACCCCTTCACAGTCACTGTCCATCTCCACCTTTTAATTATTGCTTCTCGGGGCTTTTTGTTTGATATGTGTCACCAAAACCATTTTTGCACATGAAATTTTTGCCGAGGCAACAGTAATCATTGAGCTAGGAGGCCTCTGGAGTTTTTGTGGTCTGTCATAACAGTAAGGACTTTTCTCAACATAAGGTTCTCAGGCCATCAGCATCGGAGACACCTTCGCCTGCTGAGAAGGCAGATTTCAGGACCCAGACTAGAGCTTAATGAATGAGCCAGCCTGGAGGTGGGGGTCTGGGATTCTGTAAGCACAAGAATGTGAGTCTCTCTGGTCTACAGATCTTATATCCACTAGCGTAGTTTACTGATGCTTTTAACTTCAGACATAAGCTGTGCCTTTAAACTATCCCAGTTTATCTCAGGAACCTCCTTTAACCCCAGAAGTTCTCCCAAAGTTGACTTATAAATCCCTCCTGTCAATTGGGCAGAATCCTACCATAGCATCTTACTTTTTGGTGGGAAGTGTTTTTTCTCTGTGTGCACAAGGAGACTCAGTTGGACCCAGGAGCTCCTGCCACTGTCGGGAACAGGCTCCTTGATCTGGGTGCAAGTAACGGATTTATAGGCACCATTGAAATGTCTCCTTTGAACTCTCAGGAAGCTGACTTGATTGCTTCTTTCCACCAAACAGTTGGATTCACGCTTTTCGTTCATCTCCTCCAGGAGGCGTTGTTTGTTTGCTTTCAGTTTTTGAATTATTTCACTGGTTCTGCTTATAGAGGCCATTAGGCTGAAGGGATAATCATCAAGTGATTCTTGCTGTCCTGTGACCAAATGAAAAAATACTAGCCAGTATTCACAATTAGTGTTCACTCATTCCTCTTTCTCCTCCTGCAAAATACCACCACCACTGCACCCTCCCGCTATTCTCACTCCATTTTTTATTTTTGTTTCCTCCTAAGGACTTTGGTTTTTTGACATTTCTTCAGGGGGAAAAAAAGGTCATAAAAGGTTATAGTAAGAGGATATGTTTTGTTTTTGAAACTAATACAATGTACAATGCATTGATTCTTGCTCTTAGGAAGTGTTATTTCTTCAGATTATAAAAATGATATTCATTGTAGAAATTAAGAAAATACAGAAAACATAAGGTAAAAAAGCTAAGATTACTGTTAATCCAGAGACAACCAAATTAGCATTTTAGACCTTTCTTTCCCAATTAATATCCAAAGGGATTTCATTAGAAAAAGTACAGAAAAAGACATTAAATTGGCTAGAGTAGAACATAAATTTTAAAATATACAAATGTTGTTAAGTATTTAAGAAGATTTCACTTATGAGGGCTATAAATTTTTCTTCTCAGGCATTTGAAATGCTTCAAAATAAGATCTGTTAAATTTACAAAAGAAGTTTAAAATATTTAAAGGACTTATATTAACTAATTTTGCAAATGGACTGATTACTAGGAGGTGTTTAGTCTTTTTGACTTGGGTTAATTGAACATTAATTTCCGAGAAAATACAGGTGATCCTTTTTTATACAAAAACATTTCAATTTATAAATAGAATACATGAATCATGTTGAAATCCAATGTTGGCAGAAAGGTCTTTAATGTTTCAATTTTAGAAAATCAATGTTAATTTGGAATTCAAGTAACTATAAGTAGTCCTTTCCACACACAAAGGCTACTTTCAGACATTAAAAAACAATCTCACATTCACATATTATATAAATGAACAGAATGTCCATTTAAGTGATTGTGGTGCACTAGATTATTCAGACAAACCTCCTAGTGAAAACAATTAAAAATGCTGGGGAAACTATTGCTTTAAATTTGTTAACAATTAAATGACAAGACAGTAAGGAAATATCAGGCCCAAAATGAAGAGAAAGCCAGAACAAAGACCCAAAGAGGTAAACACAACCTGTTCTTGCCCTGGGGACATTTTCTCATCCCAGAGGGTTAGAGAGGTAGCTTTGCTAGCCTTTAGAGCAAGGCAAGCATCAAAGCATCAAAGCCCCAAAGCCTGTGCATAGCAGAGGGTGTAAAGTAGACCTTTTCCCTATTTAGTTGGGACCCAAAGAGTTGCTCCCTCAGGGTAAGGGTAAATTAGAAATAAACTCACATTCTATCACCAATTTGCAGGGAGGGTGTTGCCTTAGCACTAAACACATCTCTGAGGGAAACAAAATCCCTCCATGAAAAGTTGGAAGCACTAGCTGATGCTCACAGGCATTTTCAACCCACGTTCACAACCAGGTGGATACAAGAAACACCAAGCGCAGAATTTAGCTGAAGGGGTTCCAGGCAGAGAATACCAGTGCATGAAAGAAGCGAACTCAAATCTTTTCTGGATCACTCATCTGTGGAGTATAAAAACAAAGAAAAAACTGAAGGAACAAAACAGCAGCAGACTCACAGGACCCTAGAATAGACTAAAAGTTACCAAAGGGAAAGGGACTGGGGAGGATGGTTGGGAAGGGAGGAATAAGGGGAAAAAGGGGGCATTACAATTAGCACACATAATGTTGGGGTGGGGGCTGCATGGGGAAGGCAGTATAGCACAGAGAAGACAAGCAGTGATTCTATAGTATCTTATCACGTTGATGGACAATGACTGTAATGGGGTGTGTGGTGGGGACTTGACAATGGGGGGAATCTAGTAACCACAATGTTGCTCATGTAATTGTATATTAATTGTATATTTTTAAAAAAATCTTTTCTGGAAGAATGTCATCATAGGCATCTGGGAATCCCCAGTGATACTTTTCCAAAGAGGAAAAATGGTACACAACAAAGTATAGCCAAACAAGCACACAAGTAAATAAGGCACCATGAAGTGAGAACAGCAAAAACAGACCCAGGAAATGACATACATTAAAAGCATCAGACATACTATATAGAAAATTACACATACTTTATTATTTAAAGAAATAAGAGAACAAGTTTGCAATCTTCAGGAAACAAGAAACCAAAAAGAATTTCTAGAAATGACAAGATGTTATTAAATAAATGTAAAACTCAGTGCCTGGATTTAGGAGCAGATGTGTATTAAGATGAAGAGAGAATGAGAAAACTGCAGTATAGATGACAAGTAATTACAGTAGTTCTCATCCCTAGTTTCACTTTCCATAGTTTTCAGTTACCCTCCATCAACTGAGGTCTGGAAGCAGATGATCCTCCCGATATACTGTCAGAAGGCCAGTAGTCACCTAACGCTACATCACAGTGCCTACGCCATTCACCTCACTTCATCTCATCACGTAGACATCTATCTGATCATCTCACATCATCAGAAGGATAAATATGGTGCATGAAGATATTCTTAGAAAATTACATTTACATAATATTTATTATAGTATATTATTATGATGTTCTATTTTATTGTTGTTAATCTCTTACTGTGCCTAATTGATAAATTAAACTTTATCATAGGTAAGTATGAATAGGAAAAAGTAGAATAGGATTCAGTACTAACTGTGGTTTCAGGCATCCACTGGGGGTCTTGGAATTTATCCCCCAAGGATAAGGGTAAATTACTGTACCCTGAATTTGGCACAGAAGGACAAAAAGACACTATCAAAAAGTTAAATATGTGGAGGACAAAGTGAGAAGGGCAAACCTACATGGCATGGGGAAGTCCAAAGGACAAGAATGAGGCAGAGGCACAATGTAGAAAGCTGTTTGAGAAAGATCCAGAACTGATGATTGATACCAATCCATAGACTCAGGAAGCTTAAAGAATACCCATCAGGATTTTTTTTTAAATCCACACTTAGGTTACAGTGACATTTGAAAAAAACAGAACAAAACAAAGAAAATCACAAAGCAATCAGTGACTAAAAGGAGGGGCAACTGGACTAACAGCTGACTCTCAATATAGAAGCCATGAGACTGAGAAATTATACTATCAATGTGCTAAAGAAGTTAAACAGATGGCAAGTCAGCACACAAAAAAATGCTCAGCAGCATCAATAATCAGGGAAATGTCAATCAATACTAGGATGAGAGAGCACTGTGTACCGCCAGAATGGGTGAAATAAAAAGACTGACTTAATCAAGTATTGGTGAAGATATGGAGGAACTGGAACTCTCACACACTGCTGGTCAGAATGTAAAATGGCACATAACAGCTTTGGCAAAGAGTTTGGCAGCTTCTTAAAAAGTTAAACATATACCTACCCTTTGGTCCATTCCTAGGTATTTATCCAACAGAAGTGAAATATGAAGAAATTATTGGTACATAAAAAACTTTTCCACAAACATTCAACAACACCTTTATTTATGAGCCAAAAAGTTCCACCAATCAAAATGTCTATTAACAGCTGAGTGAATAAGCAGATTGTGCTGTATCCACACAACGATACTGTACTCGGTTATAAAAAACTAATGTACTATTGAAACACACAATAACATGGATGAATCTCAAAATAAGTATGCTGAGCGAAAAACAGCCAGACAAAAAAGAATATATGCTCTATGATTCCATTCATACCAAATTCTAGGAAATGTGAACTACTCTTCAATAGCAGAAAACAGATCAGTGGTTGCCTGGGAATGGGGAGAGGTTGAGGACAACAATAGCAGATAGGGGCTATAAAGGGACAAGAATAAACTATTGGGGATTATAACTATGTTCATTGTCTTGATTGTGGTGATGGTTTCAGGGGTGTATGCATAAGCTTATCAAATTACATATTTTAAATGAGTGCAGTTTATTGTATGCCAGTTATATCTCAATAATGCTGTCAAATAAAATTGGGAACAGCACCTAGCATATTGCCTAATGCATATCAGGAAGTTAATAAACACTTGGTGAATGAAAGCATATTACTTAGAAGTCTTGATTTCTTCTCAATAATATTATAACATGAGAATTCTTCATATCATTACATATGTGTCATTTGTAACAAAAAGTATATTTGATGACAGGGTAGTAGCCTATCATCTGGACTTAAAATAATTTATCTGATTAGTCCTTTTAAACTGTTAGACTTTTAGTCGTTTACACTCTGAACACTTTGAACAGTGACCTTGAAACATACCAAAGTGACAAATATCACACAGAGATACAGTTTTAGAAAAATCCACCAGTCATCATTTTTTTCATTCTTACAGTCACAAAAGGAAAAGAGGTATATTTTCAAAGTTCTCTAGCTAACAAATAAATCTTAGAAGTATTTATATTTGCAGAAAATAGTTGTCTCTGAGCAAAGGGAAATGCTTTAAGAGAGAATGGAATTCTGGACCTTTTTCCCTTCCCCCCTTTCCAGGGTCTCAGGGAAGACCAGGATTTTCTGAAGGATGGTAAAGATCTGGCTCAGGTAAAGCTGCAAAGCTCCACAACATACAACAGTAAACATTTTTATCGTGCTTAGTAGTGGATTGACTGATCCAGGCTCGTTCACCTGAGAACTTGGCTTCTGGAGGGTCTGGCTGGGCTTGGCTCCCACTGAGAGCTGAGCTTAGGTCTGCCCCTAAAATGTTAGGACTAGGAGAAACAAGAAAAGCTGTTTTTCTCTAACTCAAAGTCTCAGGACCTAATTTTCCTATACTCATTTTGTTTCTGGGAATTTTAACAGCATCAGAGAAAAAAAATGTTTAAGGTAAAGGACCTGAGAAAAAAACAATTTTTTAGTGAACTGCAGATTAATTTTGACATCTCTGGCATGTATGACTTTTCTGTTTTATATTTGTTTCCTGTCTCCCTTGCAAAAGCCTTGAGCTTAGGCATCATATCTTTTACAGTAACTTTTGGAGTTTGAACTCAGTATAATGAAGGAGCCCAATAAAAACAATTGAGAAATAGACCTGTTTAAAGGTGCAAATCGAGTAATGTTCACTCACAAATATAAAAAAAAGTGATCCTTTGGTAATTGAGTGATTTAAGTAAGTTGTTCTTTAGGCAAGCTGTCAATTAAAGAAATAAAAAGAGAAAAGAGAAGATACCTTCTCAGTATTGGATCTAATAAGTTTAAATTAAAGGAAAACAAAATTTTTATACACTCAACATTAAAGAATTAAATTGGCCTCAATAAGGCTAACTATTCCCATCGCCAATTAATTATCCAGTGTAATGGGAATAAGAAAATAGGGATGAAATAAATCTACAAATAGTCCCAGTATCTCATTTTTGTCATCAATTTCAACTTACTTTTACAAGCAATACTAATTTATCAGATACTAAACTTTCCAAATTCTATCTGTTTTAATACTTTTACTGTTTGTCCTCCCTGTGGGTTGTACAAATGAAAAACAAATGGGAAATAACTAAAGGAAAGGAAAAAGAAAATAAGGTAATTGTCTTATGTACTTTTGAGCTAATTTATATTTTGTTAGCAGGCCATTTTGTAAGTTTACTGCAAATGAAATGGAGATGTCTTACTTAAAATTTCACCAAGAAGATTACGAATTTCAAACTCTTATTACAAATCACCTGAAAACTGGAGCCAACTAAAATTAGACACAGCAAGAGTGTAATGATGAGAGCATAGATTTTGAAGTAAAAAAGGTTTGGTTCCTATTCAGGCTATGCCAACTGTATGACCTTGGTTAAGTTACCTTTTCTGGGCCTCAGTTTCCTTATATATTTGTGGATGGATATTAACCCAGAAGCAACTTGGCTACTGAAACACCCAAGCCAACATGGAGTCACTTGAGCCAAAGGGAAACAAAATTCTACTTGAGGCTAGGGAGGGAAGTCATGGCTGAATAGGAACAGCCTCAGAGCCTGAATTTTGGACTCTGCCACATATCCTGCTTATGATTCCTGGTTCTGAAGGTTGGATTCTCAAAACTACCTCATCTTAACAGAATGTCTGGTATTTTACAAGACTGTGGTTCTAGTCCCTGGCAACCACCAATCACAGCTAACTTGTGGGCCCAGAAAATGAGTCAGACCCTCTTCACTAAGGCAAACTTGCAGCCTCTGTGATCTCAGCCTTTTCCCTTCACTCTCCGGAGCACACTTTCAGCCGGTATCAGGATCTGTGCTCCCAGACTGAATAAAGCTTTCTCATCGTACCTTAAGGTTCTCCCGGTTTTTTAATTTCCAAAATCAGTCGGTGTGTTAAATAGCAATAATATCCAACTCACAGTTTCATAAGGATTAAAGGAGCTAATACATAACAAGAGCTTAATACAGCCAACCTTCAAGAAATCGTAACTTTAATATGTTAAAAAATTAGGCACTGTGAAAAAAAGGATTTGTTCAGTTGGATAAATAGTATTTTTGTCCCTCCAGTTATTAATCGTTGACTTGCTATGTGACCAGGATCAGCTACATAATTTGTGGGGCCCAGTGCAAAATGACAATGCAGGGCTCCTTACTGAAAAATCATTGAGAATTTCAAGACAGCTACAGCAGAGCTTTAAAATGAGGGTAGGGCCTCATATTTCTCAGCCTGGGGGCCTTGTGAGAGTATAGAAGTGTCCTGGCTGTAAACTGGCTGGGTGTGACATAGGAATAGGTCAAGTTCTATGGTTCATTGAACTTTTCACAATCTCTTAAATGGAGATAAGCAATGTACATAACCCATGGCTTTTGAAAAGACTTCGAAAATATTCAGCATGTATATACAATAGATCATTATTCACGTATTCAATACTGGCAAATTCGTCTACTTACTAAAATGTATTTGTTACCCCAAAATCAATTCACGTGGCACTTCCACAGTCAATCCCATTAATGTGCAGAGCAATGAAAAATTTGACCTTGATGTACACATTCCCAGCAGAGGTCTGAGAGTCAAATTGACATGGGACAGAATAACAGGAGAGAAACCATAATTACGTCTGTATGTAGTCCACACGGATGTGAGAGTCCAAAGACCCTCAGGGACCATAAAGTATACCTGTTCATTTGAAACTAAGGAGAAGGTGGTAGGGGTCTGGGACTTCAAAGGAAAAGGGAAGCAATTTATAGGAAGATGAAAGAGTAATTGTTCAGTAAACAAATGTTTGTTAGGCCTCACAGAAACAATGGGACACAGACAGGAATTTAACAAACAGACTTTGCTAAATTACTTTCTTATCTTACCACCCCTAGGTCATATTATAATAGTTACCTATGGTGATAGCTCTCTTTCTGGAACTGTTCCTCTATCTAAATTCTTTTTATGCAGGTAAGGGGAAGCTTAAAGTATCTTACTGAGTTTTGGGGGCCTTGGTTGTTTTCAACTCTGACGTAATCTGCATGCCAAAGCAGCACATCTTGAGGCAGCCTGCCCTGGGCCCCTACACTGTAAAAAGTGTCCTTTTCCCAGTCTCTTTAGTGTCACATTATTATTATTATTATTATTATTATTATTATTGTTATTGTTATTATTATTGCATTTTGGGGTCCTTTTCTTGATTTCACTGTTTAGAATGCCCCCATAGTGCTAAAGAGTTGTGCCGTGTTCCTAAGCAGCAAGAGGCTGTGATGTGCCATATACATGTGTTAGAAAAGCTTTCTCAGGTCTGAGTTATACTGTTGGCTGTGAGCTCAGGGTTAATGAATCAACAATATACATTAAATAATATGTCTTTAAACAGAAATACATATAAAATAAGGTTTTGTACTGATTGGTTGACAAAAACATTGTGACTGGAGATCCACAGGAATCTAACCCTATGTTTCTACTAGGAGCAATGGCTCCTCCGTATTTGCTAATTCAGTGTTTGTGAGAAACGGGCTGACTGGTCCAAACTCGATAAGTAGACATGGAGTCAAAGAGAACAGTGGAACGAGGCTTTAATGACGGACTTGCAAGATTGGGTGTCTGGTGAGCAGGCACACTCGGGGAGATTACAATAAACTACTTATTCCTTAGCATGCGAGTCCCTCCCCTGGTTCCCCATTCGCTGAGTACTACGGGGTTCACATTCTTTCCCGAATGTGGCCTAATCAAGTTATATCCATATTAGGTTTTCTTTACATTTATCTTAATCTTATTGGCTGGTTCAAAACTTTTTCCACATTTTTCTGAAGTGATGCACAGCCCGCTCTTTCTTAATCTCCCCCCCCCACTCCCAGCCGGAGTGACTCCCTGATACATGTTTTGACATGTAGGCTTCTTGTCAATACTCTTTTGTTTAAACATTAATTCCTCTGGGAATAAATCATATTTAGTTTTATGCCATTTCTAACAACATAGAATATAACTACCACAGTAACGAGAACCAACTGTATATATATGGAAAATATATTTGTGTTTCCATAGGTATATTATTATAAATTACCTTTGGTATACAGGAAACCAAAGGTCCACTGATGTGGATCAGCCCACTGAGATGTGACCCTGGTGATGGAACATTCTGATCTGGACTATTCCAACTTTGTTCTATTCATAGAACCCTGGTTGAGAGAAATGTAGGAGTCCGAGAGACCATTTACTTATCAGCCATGTGTCATTGAGTAAATTTACTCAATCTCTTTTAATGTCAGTTTCTTCATCTGTAAAATGTGATAAAAGTGCTTATTTCATTAAGTTGTATGTGTGTATGTGGTAGGAGGTAGGGAGGGAGTTGGAAGTAAATGAGATATACATGTAAAGCTCTTTGTACTGTGTCTGGCAGCCTTTATGACCCGTACTGGTATTTCCTGAGCATCTGCTTGTGCGTGGTGTTGTTCTGAGTACTGAGGACAAATGGGTACCTGCCCCCATGGAGCTTATAGTCTAAGGGTTTGTGGTAGGTACTTAGTAAATTGTAGCTACTTTTATTGATTTTATTAAAGCTTCACATTTTACTTAGAGAATTATTTTATTCATATATCTTTTTTCTCAGAAGAGGAAGCCTCCAGATTAATAAAAAATCTTCATAAATACAAAAGTTGTCATTTCTTTATCTCTTAGATAGAAGAAAAATTAGTATTGAAGAAGGCAGTTCACAGTGCCAGAGAAATTAATTCTGTAAAGAACTACATGAGGGATCAGCAAAAAAACCCTAGACCACTCAACTCTATTTAAAAACTACTAAGACTAAGGCAGAGCAGTTGTAAAGATAAGAAGGCATTTTTCATTGTTGTTTGTTTTTTACCAAAGCTCTCAGATAAGGCAAGAGACTTATCAAGAGACCTAATCAGTTGGACACAGCCATAGCACCTAAGGGCCAGGGGCTATATTCAAACCATCCCTTCTCCAGTACAGCCCAGAGGAATAGTTCTACCTCCGTGAGCTTCAGCTTCCTCAGCTATAAAATAGGGCTGATATCAGTACGGAGCTATGGTGAGGATTAAGCAAAGTGACAGGTGAAAGTGAGGCAGAGATCGTGGCTTAGAATAGGGTGAAAGCTTCTGGAAAAAGCAAGGCAGGATATTTACAGTCAGAGCAATGTAACTACATGCAAGGAAACCCCCTAGCAAAACTCTGTGTTAAACATTAAGCTCTAGAGTAATTCTTCAGTGAGATCAGTTAATATTCCCCAGATAAAGAAAAGTAGCACATGTTTTTATTATGCTAATCATTTGTAATCATGTGCAAGATTCACTTTAGCATGCTAAAAAGCCCAGGCCTGTGTGCTGTCTTTCCTCCTTCAGACTTGATGAGGTCATTTGCAAACTAGGCAACTAATTTAGCATGCAGGCCCAGCCATAAACAACATAGTAAAAGGCAGGAAAGATTCCACCTTAAAGATAAGATTGCATTTTAACACCCAGAAAGTTAAGAAGTAAGATTCTTAACTTAATCTTTAACAAACAGACAATAACTCAGCCCACTTTGGGGGCTGGGCAGGCGGCCTTGTTTCATATGCTACTAAACTAAGACACCAGTGTCCCAGGGAGAAATCAGGGCAGTAAATTTCTTGTATTAAGTTAATTTTTAATATTCAGGGACCACTTAACAAGTCCACACCCCTAAGCCTTTATCCGGTTCCCAAAAATCTTCAACTGCCTATAAAACTCCTAGACAATGCACAACTTTGGGCTCTCTCTTGTCCCCTTCTGGCACCAGCCAGGAGCTCTGTCCTCTCACTGTATCTCTCAATAAAAGCCTCTCCCTGACTCTCCTACCTTGGGTGTTTGCTAAGTTCATTCTTCAACTCCGCAAACAAGAACCCAGGCATCAAAAGACTTGTAAACTATAAAGTACAATATGAATATTACAAGTTTTTCTAAGTGCATACTAGATTAGATGATTTAGATAGTTATGGGTGCTGTGCCCAAGAGTAACGTTATCATTATTTTACAATGCAATAATTTGTTACATAAGAAACCCAGCCTGATTACCATTAGCACACATAATGTGTGTGGTGGTGGTGGTGGGGGCACAGGGAAGACAGTACAACACAGGGAAGACAAGTAGTGACTCTATAGCATCTTACTACACTGATGGACAGTGACTGTAATGGGGTATGTGGTGGGGACTTGATAAAAGGAGGAATCTAGTAACCATAACGTTGCTCATGTTATTGTACATTAATGATACCAAAATAAAAAATAAAAAATAAAAAAAGGAAACCCAGTCTGAATAATTCTTAAGCCAACCAGTAGAGATTTCAGACTGTCTTTGAAGGTTTCCTATCCCCATTTTCCCATTACTCTGGTTTGCTATGGTGGGGTTGAGGACAGGCCACCCCAGGATGCACCGCTTTGGCTTGCAGATTATTTCCACCTAAAAACAATCAAGGCCCAAAAGACTCAGGAAGAAACTCTGACCTTCCCCCATCAACCTTAAAAATAAAATAGCCAGTTATTTACAGCGAGATGAGTTTATTCAGGAATAGCAGAGCAATTGCAATTCGAGATGAGCAAACAGGCAAACCATAGGCAAGACCGAAAAGAAAAAGGGAAGGCCAGTTTATACTAGGTTTTAGGAGGAAACTGAAAAGTATGATTTTACACCAAATTTTACTGGAGTAGAACAAGAGTTCAAGGTTGTGGTGGTTTCTCTTTGGCTGCAAGTGGTGGTTAGTGCCTTGTTGTTGGGGCAGGGAGGGGCCTTCATCCTTTTTCTTCAAAGCAGGATGCAAAATTCCACATGAAAAATGTCCTCCCTTGTCAAGGTAATTCTTACCTTCCTTCTTCTGGCTAATTTTGCAGGCTGCAAGGAGTGCCTCTTGCATGAGAGCGCCCCCTGCAGGGCTTTGCCACTCCATTTCTGATGAGGTTTCCTTTACTCATTTTGATACCCCTTATTGCCTAAAAGAATTTAAGATAGAGGACCTGCTCCAGGAAGAGGGGTATCATTATGAGTAACTACATTATAATATGAACGAGAGGTGGTAGATAGGGAGGAACATAGCAAAGTCTGGTGAAATTTTTCTCTGTGTCCTACCATTTCATGATGGCTCGGCAAACATTTGTTTACTAAACATTTACTCTTTTTCATCTTCCTGTGAATTGCCTGCCCTCCCTTTGAAGCTCCAGACCCTACCCACCTCTCCTTAATTTGGGATGAGATATATACCTTATTTTGACTGTCTTTGGAATCTCTCATGTTTATGTGGATTCCCTGTATATATGTAATTAAAATTTTGTTCTTGTGTTAAGCTGTCTTCTGTCAGTTTAATTATTGGACCAATGAAAAGAAGTAAGAGGGAAAGGGGGATGCTTCCCATACCCAAAAGCTACCCACTTAAAACGTTACCAAGGGCTTCCTTTATTGCCACTCTAACATTGTAGGATACTATACCAGGCATGCATGTTTATGGACAACTATGTAAAATTGAATTTAAACTGTGGTTAGTTACATTTCATATTGAGAAAGGACATCTTGTGATATAAATTAAAATAAAAAATTTTGCAGAAATAGGGCTGGCCATTATTATTATTTCTACTATTAGTCACTATATGTATATATGTATAACCTTCAAGCATTTTCTAAGTTAGACGCAAGTGATTGTGTATGGCATGAACTGCCATGCAAAAGCTTTCTTAGGTCGTGAGAGTGTTACAAAGTAAGATAAAAGATCCAGTCCTGGCTTGAAGAAACTCAAATCTAGATAAGGAATAAAATATGCAAAGGAAAAGCTATGTAATATTGCCAGGAAGAGTTTGGTGAGTGGCTGTAAGGATGCTACGGGATCAGAAGATGGAGAGGGCTTAGGGTCTCCAGTCATGGTAATAGACTAAGGAAGGAGGTGGGGATTGAGGTGACCTGGACCATAAAGGATTGATAGGCTTTGGCTAAATTAAAATGGAGAACATTTCTTAGCAGATCATGAGAAAGACTGCATGGTAAACATGAACATGGCATACTGGAGGAACCAAATGAACCCAATTTCTTCTCTGTTCTGCCAGTTCTCCTCAGCTAACGGTATTATGTCCAGTCTGCACCCTTAGCCACACCCAGCTTCTTCACCAGTCCTGAACAATAGGATGATATATCAGCAACCTCACACCCCAAGCCTGGAGATCAGGAATTAGTCTTGATATGGGAGCTAGTATCTACTATTATGTACTGCGGTATTGTGATTTGTAGTAATGCATATTTGGTCTTCATCCCCATTTTTGGCACAGAGCTCCAAAAACCTTTGAAATTTTCTGTGATGGGAGTGATAACAATGTTTCTTGTTGTGTTAATCAGGGACTTTCAGAAAGCATCTGAAGATGGGGCTGATTGCCAGGGTACTCCAACTCTGTGATTAGAGGATTGGAACTTTCACTCCCACCTCCCATATTCCACTCCAACTCTGGAAAGGGGAGAGGGACTGGAGATCGAATCAAGCACCAATGGCCAGTGATTTCATCAATCATGAATGAAGCCTCCATAGAAACACAAAAGAAGGGATTTTAGAGAGCTTCTGGGTTGGAAAGCATGTGGAGATTCAAGGGTGGGGTGTACCTGGAGAAGACCTTGAATCTCCGTATCCTCCCACATACCTTGCCCTATGTATCTCTTTCATCTGGTTGTTCCCGAGTTACAGCCATTTAAATTAACCAGTAATCTAGCAACTAAAATGCTTTCTGAGTTCTGTGAGCCACTCTAGCAAGTTAATTGAACCCAAAGAAAGTGTTGTGAGAACCTTGATCTATAGCTGTTTGGTCAGAAGCGCAGATGACAACTTGGACTTGCCACTGGAGTCTGAAGTGGAGACAGTCTGGTAGAACTGAGTCCTTAACCTGTGGGATCTGACGATATCTCCAGATAGCGTCAGAACTGAGTTGAATTGTAGGACACTCAGATGGTGTCAGAGAATTCGTTGGTGTTGGGCAGAAAACCCACATATCAGAATGGTGACTAGAATTGTATTTGGTTATCAGCAGGGGGATCAGAGTCAGAATCTTGACTAATAATATTCATTAATTAATTCATTAACTGAATATTTATTGGGCATTATTTTCTAGCTACAAGGCTAGAAAGTCAAGGCCTTGCACAATCTAGCCCAAGACTACTTTTCTTCCATTGCAGCAGACCAGTTCCCCCCAAATGCCATTCCCACTCCCAACCAAACGCCTTTTTTTTCACTATCTGAAGTCTCCTCCTCCTCTCCCTTTGTTTTGTTTCCCTTTGCCCCTCCTAAACTTTACTGGCTGGTATAGTCAAGGTGACATTGAGCAGGGTTATGGTATAAGAGTCAGGCCATTGTAAAATCTATTTAGCCTGCAAAAAATGCCCAGTTTATTCTTTAACTTAATCTATATGCTGTTCTTCTTATTCCACTTGCCTTAATCAATTAAGTGACATTATACATTATAACCAGGATTAGAGACAGACCTCCAGAGAGTAAACAAAGCAACCTGGGTAAAGTATGCCAAGATCTGAATCAATCCAGTCCTCTAAATAACTCTACTCTTAAGACAAAACTTCAAGGGGATCATTAATCACCTGTATACATCATGCCTTATGCTGACCCCTACCCAAAAGGCACTCTAAAACTCCAAACCCTAAACCCTTAAGCATACCTCCTTTCTGAGGTTGCCCACACTCCCATCTCAGTGTGTACTATTTTCACTTTCTTGCTGCACAAACCTATTGCATTTTGTGTCTAAATTCTTTTTCACCATAAAGACAAGAACTCACTGACCTTCACCTCTGGTGGAAAGTGTCCTTGTCACTTTGCCATTTCATTGAGCTTTCTAGTCTGAAACACAATCTTTTTCCTCTCTCCCTGTTTTATTTCCTACCAGTAGGGAAGCAGCTGTTGGTCCAATCAAGGTTTCATAAATGAATTTCAGAGCAGTGGTTCAAAAGGAAACATGCAAAGGAGTTGCACAACCATCTTAGTGCAAATTAGGCAATGAAGATGTTAATTGCCAATAGGTAGGAGAGGTCAGCAGAGGCAGACTTACCATATGGTTTAAACTTCTGGGTTTCCTTGAAGGTCTTGTACCTAATTTTGTATCTTAATTTTGATGTCAGTTTCTTAAAGAGATCCTGGAAATGTGTAAGTATCAGATTCTGAAAAACCTGGATCAACCCCTAGGAGTTGAGGAGAGATAACGCAAGTTTCCATCAATTCAGTTATGCAATTAAAACTCATGAAATAACTTTGCCAGAGGTGTGGGTTTTTTATTGCTAGTACTTCAAAAAAGGGCTCTTTGTGCTACCTTGTGACTTCAGAGGAATCAGCTTGGAAATATAGTAATCTCCCCCTTATGCAAGGGGGAGTACTTTCCAAGATCCCCAATGGATGATTGAAACCACAGATAGTATATACATTATATACATATACATATATATATATATATATATACACTATATACATTATGTTGTTTCCTATAGATACCTACTTATGTTAAAGTATCATTTATAAATTAAGCACAGTAAGAGATTAACAATAACTAATAACAAAATAGAACATTATAACAATATACTGTAATATGAGTTATGTGAATGTAATCTCTCTCAAAATATCTTAATGTATTATATTCACCCTTCTTGTGATGATATGACATGATAAAATGCCCATATGATGAGTAAATGAGATAGGGACTGTGATGTAGCATTAGGCTACTACTGACCTTCTGATGATACAACAGCAGGAGGATCATCTGATTCCAGACCAGGGTTGACTGTGGATAATTGAAACCATGGAAAGTGAAACCACAGATAAGGGGATAC
The DNA here is from genome assembly GCF_040802235.1 of Manis javanica. Taxonomy (NCBI): domain Eukaryota; kingdom Metazoa; phylum Chordata; class Mammalia; order Pholidota; family Manidae; genus Manis; species Manis javanica. Next base: position 96,423,355 of record NC_133166.1, on the reverse strand, counting down.
TGGTACTACTGTACGAATCTCAAGTCTTGTGTCCCTACCTAGGACCTCTGGTCATAAACTCAATCAAACTGAGATACTGAATCTCTTCTCTTGGTTTGGTAAATAACTTTACAAGAAAATGAAGAAAATTATAATGTCACAATATTTTTGGTAATATTTTTATAATCATAATTATCAGTTGTGTGTTTTCTTCTAAATGTTTGAACATTTAAGAGACTCTAGTATATTAGAGAATCTGATTCACTAGACTTGGAATTTTAATGTGTTTAATTGTTATTCCACGTGTAGTATTTTATTTGAAAATTTTTGTAGGCAAAAACTCACTCTTTTCCTGTGTGCTTCTCCCTTACTCTTCTGCCACTATTGTACAACACTTCTAACATCAGGTGTGTGGGAGTTTTTCTGACACCAAGAATTCTGCAACACCAGCTGGGTGTCTACAATTTTAATCCAATTCTGACACTATCTACCTGGAGATGACATGAGATCCCACAGATTAAGGACTTAGTCTCATAAAACAGTGCCTCCCCCTATATCAGATGCCAATTACAAGTCCAGGTTGTCACCTGTGCTTCTGGCTGATTGACTGGCTGTAAGTTGTAGATTCCCATGACCCCCTCCTCAGGTTCAATTAATTTGCTACAGAGGCTCACAGGCTCAGGAAAATAGTTTACTTAGTGTGTATGAGCTTATTATAAAAGGATATGCTAAAGGATGTAGATCAATATCCAAATGGAAGAGATGAGTAAGGCAAGGCATGTGGGGCGGGGCAAAGAGCTTCTGTGCCCTCTCTGGGAGCACCATGAGAACCCATAAACTCTCTGAACCCCATGCTTTTGTGATTTTATGGCGGCTTCATCATGTAGGCATGATCAGTCGCTACCTGCATTTCCAGCCCCTCTCTCCTCTCCGGAGAATAGAGGGTGGAGCTGAAAATTCTAAGCTTGTAATCATGGTTTGGTCTTTCTGGTGACCAGCCCCCAGCCGGGAACACCAAGAGTATCTCATTAGAACAACAGACACGGCTTTCAATCAGAAAACTCCAAGGGATTTAGGAACTCTGGGTCAGGAACTGCGGTGAAAGCGGTGAAAGACTAAATATCAGAACAAAAGATGCCTCTAATGCTCTTATCACTTAGGAAATACAAGGGTTTTAGGAACTCTGTGCCAGGACCAGGGAGCAGAAACTGATATACATATTCTCTATTATATCACAGCTCTAAATAGTCTCCTTGAAAACAGTATTTCACTGTTTAAGAAAATGTGTTTTAATCAAACACTTCAGACTTACTAAATTTGCAAGCAATGTTTTAAATGCTTTGGATGATTTATTTGTTTTTAGCAGTTGTGACCTGGTAGATGCAGCATTTGTCAACTTCCATTATATAAATACTTCCATTATAGCCAAATCTGAGCTACCAACGAGATGTCACTGAAGCTGAAGTTGGAAAGAAATGTGCTCAGTCATCTCTCATAAGTCTGTGCATGCTGGTCTCAGCTTATCACTGTTTGCAAGTCAGCATCAGTAGGGGTTTGAATAGCTTCAGAAAATCAGACGTTATATTTCAGAACCACTAGGGGAATATAAATGTATGTACTTAAACAGTTTTAAAACGTTCAGAAGAACTTGCAATTTGTGAGAGTTGTAAGTTAATTGAATATTAATCAAGTAAATAATGTTAAAACAGACACTTCTACATGTATTTTTAAATCAAAAGATTTATCTTCAATCACAAAGTGAATAATAAGCTCAAGGACTTTCTAAAATAAAACATTTTAAGTTACCAACTTTAATAAATCAGATATTGATTTAAACAAAAGCAACCATGTTTTTCTTTCTCTTTTTTTTCCCTAAAGTACAAAATCCTCCTTCAACATTAGAAAACAAAATTAACTCAAATAACAATAGCTGGGAGTTGAGGAGCAGCCAAGGGAAACGTGTGAATAGAAATCCCAGGTTATCTTGCTCCCTCATCTTTAAATTTGTCACTCTAAATCTTATCATCTTTAAAAACCAACACACCAATTAGCTAATCTGATAAATTAAGTCATGCCGAAAGGAATAGGAACAAGACATAATATGGACAACATATTTGTGATTTAACATTAGCTATACTTAAATCAATAGGCAAATTTTCAGTCAGACAGGAAAAGCAGGACCTGATTTAACAAATCCCTGGAAGTGTTTTAGGACAGGAGGCTATGCACACTGCAGAATTCAATTCCTAGCACATTTGCCAAAAATGTACACGTGACTCCGGCCATCTTTGCATTCCACTGCAATGATAAGAATGGTCTCGAGAACATCAACAATGCCAAAAAAGAGACCCAAATGCCAAGTTTCTTATTAGGCCATGATGCAGAATCACTGTCTGGTTTCTAACTGATGTAGAAGTGCAGTTACATCAGTTACATTGGTGAATTTGAAGTCAGTGATGATCACAGACCTGGGAAAATTGTGAACTTCACAATTTTAAACAAATGTGGAGTAATCAGTCCCAGATTTGATGTGCAATTCAAAGACCTAGAACAATGGCAGAATAATCTGCTGGCAGCCCATCAGTTTGGTTTCATTGTACTGACAGACTCAGCTGGCATGGTGGACCTAGAGGAAGCAAGACAAAATTACACCAAAGGGAAAATCCTGGGATTCTTTTCCTATGAATATAATATGTACATACAAATAAAGCACCTCAGTGGGGAAACATTATGCATGGGAGGATTCTGATTTCTTCCTCCACCCCTTCATTCTCAACTTAACCTTTCCACAGAGTAGAATAGCACAGCCTTGGGCATTCGAGTGGACAAAGCCTGGTAATAGTGGTGCAAATGGAAGCAAGGCTGCTAAAATATGCCCACCTTGCCATGATACGTTATGGATTTTACATCTGGTGGCATTGTTCTGGCTTGTATCTTACCTCTTAGATTGCAGGAAACCTTTGCTCTGGAACAGCCACATCACTCCTAATAACCTTGGTTCCTGGACCTTGGTTCCTGGATGCCATTCAGATCTCATATCGCCAAACTGTTACTTATTCACATCTCTCTCAGACTTGGCAGTCCACACACACAATATAGCTCAATCTCATCTTGACTCCCAGCCAAGTGATGACCCCAGGACTGTCCTCTCTGACAGAGGTTAAGGTTCACGTCATGATACATGTCCAAATGTATGATATAAAGTATGACTCATGCCCAAATTAGTTAATATCTACCAAGAGACATTTCAAGAAAGAGGAGGCAAGGTTGAGAGATGTAGAATGATAGTACAAAGAGATACTGCTGAATTTTACCCTTTCTGTATTCCATTCTTTTTGGAACTTTGTTGAAGTATGCATATGAATTTTGTCTACTCTTCACTGGAAATATGTTACTTTACTTTTTATAAATCATGGAAAAAGTGGGAAGAAATCTTAGATCTCACATAGCTGAATTTTCTATGGACTCTGGGAATCTTATCCACAATCTGTCTGGTCTCCCGTAGGCCTCATCTGTTGTCTAGACTCTGACGAAAAGAAATCTACCTCTTGCTAGGCCAAGGGTATTTAGTATATGCCACTATGTGCACCTTTATAGGAATATCCTCAGAGCACCTTCCACAGAGAGGCTTTACAATCATAAGTTCAGTCTGAAAGAGCTTGGAGTAACTCTGGGACAATCCAAGCACGTTAAATAGACAAGATGGGCCAAATCAAAGAAGATATGAGAACAAAGAGAAGATAGGACTTTGAGGAAAGATATGGGTTGATAATAATGGCTTTGGGTAACATTTATTGAGGCACTGTTTAAGTGTTTTATATTTATTAGCCATTTATTTCTGAAACAATTTCTGAAGAATATTGTCCTCATTTTCCAGTTGCAGAGGCAGAGAGTAACCTGTCCCAAGTCATGCAGCTAGTAAGAGCGAGCTAGGATTTGAATTCAGGTCAATTGAATCTAGAGTCTGGACTCTTAACCTCTATAGTAGACTACCTTAGTAAGTGTAACTAAGAATGCCTAAACCATGCCAGCCATCATTCCTTTATTTAGTCCTTAACATAGCAATCCTCTGAAGCATGTACTATTATAGAGCAGCTATGTAACATGCCCAAGTTTGCAAAGCTAGTGAATGCTGAGGTTGGGGTTCAAATCCAGGATCTAGACCCCCTTGGTGGTATGCTCCATGCAGATGGTGATAGCATCAGGTAAGAACTTTACCATGTGCAGGGAAGGCGAAGGACAATATGAGCAAGTGTAGGATAAGTGCCATCTAGTAAAAATGTGGAGGGAAATTAGATGCTGACTGGTATCCAGGATGCCCAGAGAACCCCCAAGCCAATCTTTCTTGCTAAGGACATAGAGAAGACAAATGCTTTCTAAACAGAAGGAGCCTACACAATCGAAAAGAATGGCTGCCCGGCCGGATTACATTCAGGAAGCTGCCTCTGTGTGGAGAGGAAAGTTATCTTGCAGATCTAACAGAAGACAATCTCCAACCCTCCCCCCCCACCCCCCCCCCCCCCCCCCCGTGAAGAAATGAGGCCTAATGTAATTTGCCAGTTTCTGGTTTCTAGAAGGGGGTGGAAAGTTTGCAGATACCTGAATGTTTATTGTGAACATCAGCAATGGAGGTATGATTGGGGCAAGCAAAGGAAGTCCTTTTAAATTCTACCCATTGGATTCTCTTTCTGAACAGCCTTTTCGTGAGCTATGTACAAGGTTTCTTGGTCTACATGAAGGCATAAAAAAAAGCCTCTGAATATTGAACTGTAAATCGTGCTGAATATCAAGCAATGCCATCAGTTCATTTTTTAAAAATCCATAAAATAAACTTCTAAACTAAGACTGAAGTCCTTGGATTCCACATTTGTGATTTGTTCGTTCAGAAAACATAGCTCAGTAATCTAAAATATTTGAGTCAATGTTTATCAATCACGTTTGCAGGGTAGTTTACAAGTTTATTTTTAAAGAAATGGATTCACTTACAAAGTAATTATTAAAAATATTCAATAGTGATCAATGTTCACTAGCTGCAGTCATTCAGTCAATATTTATTGAACGCCTACTGTGTGCAAGGTATTGTTTCAGGTTTTCATAATAAAACAACAGCTGCAAAAAGCAATAAAACTATCTGCCCTGCCCTCATGGACCTTACATTCTAGTGGGGAGGGAGAAAATAATGGAAGAAAAGTAAAATACACGATGTTTTAGACAGCAGTGAGTGCTAAGAAGAGAAATAAAGCAGGAAAGTAGGACACGGGCATGTGGCAATTTATGTAGGGTGACCAAGGAAGAAATTAAAACGCACATATTCCTCAAGTTTAAAATTATGTAGCATTTCACCTGTACTGAGAGATATCTGATATATTTTTGTACATGACCAAAATAATAATGTTAAAAGGCAATAAAAAGGTGTACAGGGTTTTAGGGTTCTAGACAATGGCCTTTTTAAAGATTAAATCTATAGTGAGATACCCCTGGTTTCAATTTCACTTTAATAATGAATATGGAGTCCTTTCTTTGTTTTTTCACATTTAGTTTTCCAAGAAGTAGCAGGACTGGCATTTTTTTCTCTAGTCCAGGAAGCCTCATAAGGCAACATGCACTCTTGAGAGCAGGGACCATGTCTCATTTTTTAATTCCCCAGAGCCTTCAACAGTGACTGGCCCCTATCGCTCAAACCAGCCTTGGTACCCGGAACCTGCTGAACTCAGGCGAATGTGCCTGTCCAGTAAATACTAATTCCAGAGGTTGGCTGAAGGGAGAATGTGCAGCGACAGGGTCTGCTCTGGCACAAGACGTGTCACTCGCATCATTTTCCGCAGCATGAGGGTGGGGAGATTCCAACTTCACGACAGCAGATTATTTGGATTGGAACGCTTTCTGTTTTTCCTCTGCTCAGATAGCACGAATTTATAAAAGTGGTCCTGTCTGCTCTGAAGCCAGGTCCGATCTGGACTGACAGCTGTGCTGGGGCGAAAGACCAAATTCGCCCTTGGCTTGAGTGTTGCACCTCTGGCTGCCCCTCCTGGTGGAGAAGGTGATGCTTGTTTCTCTGTCTCCCGCGTTTCTCCCACGCCCCCGTTGCCGGGCGAAGGCGCCCTCTGATTGGCTGCCGGCCGTCACTTCAAGTGGACGTGCGCCCTCGGGGCGGGGCCTGGCGCCGGGTAGCTGCGGCCCTTCGGCGGGAGGGCACGGCTACGTCGCCCGCGGGCTCCGGCTACGCGCTGTTTTCGGCTCACACCCGGGCTCGCTCGGCGGGGAGGGGGTCGCATGAGCGGTGGGCCAAGGGATTGGGTGTGGGGAGCCGGGAGGGCGTCGGGTGCTGGGCCGGGGCTGCGAGGCCGGAGCGGAAGGCGGGTACGCGAGGCGGCGCCGGGGAGCCCGAGGACATGGCGCGGGCGGACGCTGAGGAGGGGGCAGCCGTGGCGCCCGGGCCCTCTCCTGCGAAAGGATACCTTCCGGTCCCCGGGGAGGCGCCCGCCGGAAGGGTGAGCGCCGAGCCGCAGAACGGGCCCAAAGCCTGCTGCCTGGTCGGGAACGGAGTCCCTCGGGACGGCCGAGCGGCCGCCTCGGGAGCCGTGGGCAGGCCGCAGACTCCGCCGGCCCCGGAGGAGGAGACACAGGCCCGCCTGCTGCCCACGGGCCCCGGGGAGGAGACCCCGGGGGCCGAGGACAGGCCGGGGCCGCGGACGGCGCTCTCCACGCGGCGCTTCGTGGTGCTCCTTATCTTCAGCCTGTACTCGCTGGTGAACGCCTTTCAGTGGATCCAGTACAGTATCATCAGCAACGTGTTCGAGGGCTTCTACGGCGTCTCCTCGCTGCACATCGACTGGCTGTCCATGGTGTACATGCTGGCCTACGTGCCCCTCATCTTCCCGGCCACCTGGCTGCTGGACACCGGAGGCCTGCGGCTCACCGCGCTGCTGGGTTCCGGCCTCAACTGCCTGGGCGCCTGGGTCAAGTGCGGCAGCGTGCAGCAGCATCTGTTCTGGGTCACCATGCTGGGCCAGTGCCTGTGCTCCGTGGCCCAGGTGTTCATCCTGGGCTTACCGTCTCGCATCGCCTCGGTGTGGTTTGGGCCCAAGGAGGTGTCCACAGCTTGTGCCACCGCCGTACTGGGCAATCAGGTAAGGACTAGGGTGATGAAAATCCGATCCTTAAAGGACCAGATGAAGTCATAGGCCATGTAAGCTGAGCATATGGTGGACCCTTAGGAGGCCTTTGTCTTTAAATAAGAGAGATGAGATGAGGCCACCTGGGATTAAAGAGGGTTTTTGGTTTATCTGTAAAGATAGAACTTTAAAAACCACTGTAAAGTGACCACCTTGTCATCTTGCTTTGAGAATTACCTATAAAATAAGTACCTGAATTGGCCCATATATGCCTAACATCATAGAAAATTTGTCAATGAATGAGGCAAGTAGATGTTGTATCACCCCAGTGTATTCTTTGCAAAGGGAAGGTGTTATATTCTGGGAAGTTTGTCCTCATTTTGAGTGGTCATTGTGAACAGATCCTGTTTTATGTTATATATTAGCAGTCATCAGAGTGGTACATAACACACTTATAAATGCTAATTAAGTGTTCTAGTGATAGAGACCTCACAACATTACTGAGCCCAATTACCAATTTTTAACAATAAGAAAATGCAAGATAGGTCACAGGTCATGGAATCCATTGTAAAAATTTAGTTTATTTTGCCAAGTATCCGTTAAGGTTCTTCCTAGTCTTTCTTAACAGCATAAGTTCAAATTCCATTAATATTTCAGTAACATTACTAGGTAGAATGTTTTAATTGCAGACTGATTCTTGTAACTTAAATTTTGCATACAGGCATTCTATGATAGTTTATGTAAATTGTACTGAGTGTTCATTCAGCTTGAGAATCTATATAGAAGTCTATAATACCAAAATTTCACTTTCTCTATACATATATTACTGTAGTTATGTTACAAAATAATGTTACTTTCTTACTTCCAGTCTAACACTTGTTTCAAGATCACAATCAGATTTATTTAAAATCCCTAATTACTCATGGAATTCCTTTCACTTTGAATGCTATTCTTGTTTGGGTAATAAATTATATCATCTTTCCCTGCCTCTCCATCACAGTATTCTCACACTCTCTTATAATTATCTGCTTAGTTGTTTCTACCCAGCTTTTTATAAAGGAGCAATTAAAATATTTGCTAAATGTAACTATCTCTGCCTCAGCCTCCTTTTTGATACCTGTGCTGGGTGGGGCCTTCCTCTTCACCTCCATTCCCCCGAAGAATCTGATATCTGCATTGAGGCTCCTTTAATACGTTGATTTTATTTCTCATGTTGTGATTATCATATTCTGCCTTACTTTTTTCTTACTGAGGTGAAGTTCACGTAACATAAAATTAACCATTTTAAAGTGCACAGCTCAGTGGCCTTTAGTATGTCCACCATGTTGTGCAGCCATTACCTCTATCTAGTTCTAAAACATTTTCATCCCCCCTCAAAAAAGGCCCAATACCCATTCAGAAGTTGCACCTCATTCCCCCTCCCTCTATCCCTTAACAACCACTGATGTACTTTCTCTCTGTGGATTTACCTCTTCTAGATACTTGATATAAATGGAATCAAACAATATGTGACCTTTTGCATCTGGCTTCTTTCACTTAGCATGTTTTCAAAGTTAGTCCATGCTGTAGCATGTATCAGTACTTCATTGTCTTTGTGGCTAAGTAATATCTCATTATATGGATATACAGCATTTTGTTTATCCACTTGAGTTGTTTCGCTATGGTGTGTAGGGCTGCTCTGAATATTCATGTTCAACAGTCAATATTTGTTTGAATATGTCTTCAGTTTTTTGGGGATATATACCTAGGAGTGGAATTGTTAGGTCATTTGGTAATTCTATGTTTAACTTTTTAAGGAACTGCCAACTTGTTTTCCACAGTGGCTGTACTATTTTACAATCTCACTAGCAGTGTACAAGAGTTCCAGTTTCTCCACATCTTGCCAACATTTGTTATATTCTCCTTTTTTTTAATAGGCATCTCGGTAGGTATGAAATAGTATCTCATTGTGGTTTTGACTTGCATTTCCCTAATGACTAATGATGTTGAACATTTTTTCATGTGTTTGTTGGACACTCATATCTTTGGAGAAATGTGTGTTCAAGTCCTTGGCCCATTTTAGAATTGGATATTTGTCTTTTTGTGGTTGAGTTTTAAGAGTTCTCTATATATTCTGGATAGTACATTCTTATCATATACATGATTTGTATATATTTTCTCCCAGTCTATAGGTTGTCTTTTCTCAGCCTTATTTTGCAACACATTTTTTTAACACATGTTTGATGTGTAAGCATCTAAAGGGTAAGGACTGCATCTTATACAACTTTAGAGCAGCATCACTTAGGTAGTAGGATCTCAGCAAATGTTAAATAGGGAAGACATTTGTCAGCAGTTCCCCTTTACAATAGTAAAAAGACATCAGAACATGGTGCTTCAGAGTTTACAAAAGCACCTTACATACACTAGCTCTCTTCTTACTGTTGTATAATTGCCAGTATGTACTCTTTTTCTCTTACAATAATAGCTATTAACAGGAGTGTTTATTTTACAGCTTGGAACTGCAGTTGGCTTTTTGCTACCACCAGTTTTAGTGCCCAACACGCAGAATAACACAGATCTTCTGGCTTGTAATATCAGTACCATGTTTTATGGAACATCAGCTGTTGCCTCACTTTTATTTATTTTAACAGTAATTGGTAAGTGAATTATTTTTTCTAATGCTAAATTAGATAAATGCATGAAAAACATGAAAATAAAAAATAACCAACCCTGATTTTTTTGATGGTATCTCAAATGCCATTTGCTTGTTTCACTCTTGCCATTCACCTTCTTATTCAGGTAATGAATGCTACAACCCTAGGGATGTATTATGTCCCACTCTACTTATTGTAATATTATAAAGGCTTTGAAGACTAATTCATTTCATTTATCTCTCTACTAACTTTTCTTCCCTGATAACGGCTGATTTCAAACATATTACCTGCTTCCTCTTTGTGCATTCCTCATGTTCTGCATCTGACCTAGCCAGGAGCAAGTTCTTGTCATGCTTTGAAATGGTACAAATAGGCTACGACCTTCCTTTTTCTGATAACCCTTCCAAGGATCCCTAATGTAACAATTAACCGGATCTGAAAATGTTGACGAGTGAATGATCCTGGGCAGCAGCAAGCTGTTCAGCAAATTTCAAACTGGCAACTATCTGCTTGTTAGGCCCCTCGAGCAAAGCCGCCACCATTCGTCACTGAGTCCTGCCTGGGCCTGTCTGTTGAAGCAGTCAGTCAGATCAGCTCCAAGCAGCCATCACCAGTTTGGAAGAAGGTCTGGGAAGGTCTGCTTTTTAAAGTTTGTTCTTAATGGGAAACAATTTTGTTTGAAGGGAAAAGAATAGGTAATGTTCATTTAAGTAATATACCTGCTAAAATGACTACAATATTGCTCTTTAGCCTCTCAGTATATTGTAAATTAACATGGAGAGGAAAGGAACTTTAAAGTTGAAAGGCCATTAACTAAAATTTACAGTTAAATTGCACTATAGCTGGAGTTATTAGACTTATGTATTAATTTCTACAGAACATGGCTATCACAATAATGAAAAATCCAGGTGTTAAAACCTCCAGATATTAAATCCTTAGTTCTTAAAGAAATATATGCTGAAGATTGAAGTATTTCGATAGAGACTGCAGGATCCAATGTAGGAAGCTCAGTTTAACTTCCCTTAAGGTAATAAACAAAATATTCTCTTAGTAGCACATAAAGTATTCAGACATGTCCAATCGACTTATTATTTTTCTTTTTTGGTTTCATTAATACACACTTAGATGAGTAACATTGTGGTTGCTAGATTCCCCCCATTATCAAGTCCCCACCACATACCCCATTACAGTCACTGTCCATCAGCATAGTAAGATGCTATGTCCAATCTACTTATGATTGGTTTTTGTGTTTCAATTAGTGAGTGGCATATTGCTGTGTGCAGACTACTGAAAAAGGACAAATTATGCCTGTACTACTTAAGCAGTTTAACAAATGTTTAAAAGAAATCTGTATTTTTTAAAAACAAACCCTTAAGTATGTTTTTCTGATAGCCATTTTTGATTTGCTAGTAAAGTATTAAATGTTATTTACATACATTTTGCATAAATGGACCTTCATTTAGCAATACGGGTTATTAAAATATAAAATCGTCTTCCCTTTGGTTGTTTAAGTATCTTCACATAAATTCTGGTTTTCCTTTTTTTATTGTCTTCACTTGCTTGTCTCTTTGGAAGAAGTGAGAGAATAATTGAATATAAGGTATCTATAGATATGAAATGACATATATGACACAATATGTTTAAACATATATATGAGATGCTTTATATATGTTATTTGTCAAAGGAGGTGGACAAAAAAATGAATAATACATGTGGCCATTGACATATTACCCTGGGTTACTTGAGAAATTAAAAGAGCTATTCGTGTACATAATTACTTATTTAGGTACTCATGGCCTGAGTAAACAGTGGAAATGGAAATGGACAGGGTTGTGAAGAATGGAGAAAAATGGAATGGAAATGGAATAGGAAAAAAAGGGCTCATTGTCAAGTTTTGCTTGGTGCCCTGTAACCTTTATCATGTGATACCAAATATAGTATAAAAGGAAGATAATATACAGTTGTGATATGAAAGTCTTAGAGTGAAAATTGTGACATTTAAATTAAAACTTTCCCTGTTTTCCTTATACCCAAATATTTATTGTTGAGGAAAATATGGATCATTTAAAAAATTCTTACTTAAAGGTCCTCAGTTACTAAGAGACAATCCTACTTCCCTCTAAACTCTATCCACAAATACAGTTGACCCTTGAAAGTGAGTGGAATAGGGGTATTGACCCCCATGTAGTCGAAAATCTGTATATAACTTTTGACTCCCCTAGAACTTAACTACTAGTAGCATACTGTTGACCAGAAGTCCTACTGATAACATAAATAGTCAATTAACATATATTTTTATGTTATATGCTATATCCTTAAAATAAAGGAGAAAATGTTTTTTCAGACTGTCACAAATTTACAAAATTTTTTCCCAATATATTTATTGAAAAGAAGCTGCTTATGAGTGAACCCATGCAGTTCAAACCTGTGTCCAAGGGTTACCTGTACTTTGGAAGCCCAATCAAATCTTACAAAGTAATTTAGTTCTTTGCTGAGCTTCTCAGCAATGTGACATATACTAAATTGGTGGTCAGCAGGCTTCCTAAAATACTGGCTTGCAGCATCATGGTGTGTAATCCCATCACTCCCACAGAGCTCACATATCAGTATAGTCCACCAAGCATTTTTTAGGAATTAACCCAGATGTTCCACTGAATTTCACTCTAATACCCCATTCTTACTGGGAAACACTATTGTGACCTCTAACGTTCGATTGTTTGATATACACAAACATGTTTAAAGGCATACTACAGGAAGAATTAATGTTGTCAAAATGGCCATCCTGTCTAAAGTATTCTACAGATTCAGTGCAATCCCTATCAAAACACCAATGACATTTTTCATCGAACTAGAGCAAATAGTTCTAAATTCATGTGGAACCACAAAAGACCCTGAAAAGCCAAAGCAATCCTGAGACAGAAGAATAAAGCAGGGAGTACTACACTCCCCGACTTCAAGCTCTACCACAAAGCCACAGTAATCAAAACAATTTGGTACTGGCACAAGAACAGACCCATAGATGAATGGAAAACAATAGAGAGCCCAGATATAAACCTAAGTATATATGGTCAATTAATATATGATAAAGGAGCCATGGATATACAGTGGGGAAATGACAGCCTCTTCAACAACTGGTGTTGGCAAAACTAGACAGCTACATGTAAGAGAATGAAAATGGATTATTGTCCAACTCCATACACAAAAGTAAACTCAAAATGGATCAAAGACCTGAATGTAAGTCATGAAATCATAAAACTCTTAGAAGACAACATAGGCAAAAATCTCCTGAATATAAACATGAGCAACTTTTTTTCCTGAACTATCTCCTCGGGCAAGGGACTCAAAAGCAAAAATGAACAAATGGGACTACATCAAGCTGAAAAGCTTCTGTACAGCAAAGGACACCATCAATAGAACAAAAAGGCATCCTACAGTATGGGAGAATATATTTGTAAATGACATATCTGACAAGGGGTTAACATCCAAAATATATAAAGAACTCACCACCTCAACACCCAAAAGGCAAATAACCCTATTAAAAAATGGGCAGAAATATGAACCGACAGTTCTCCAAAGAAGTAATTCATATGGCCAATAGACACATGAAAAGATGTTCCACATCACTAATCATTAGGGAAATGCAAATTAAAACCACAATGAGATATCACCTCACACCAGTTAGGATGGCCAGCATTGAAAAGACTAAGAACAGCATATGCTGGTGAGGATGCGGAGAAAGGGGAACACTCCTAAACTGCTGGTGGGAATGTAAACTAGTTCAACCATTGTGGAAAGCAATATGGAGGTTCCTCAAAAAACTGAAAATAGAAATATCATTTGACCTGGGAATTCCACTCCTAGGAATTTACCCAAAGAATACAAGTTCTCAGATTCAAAAAGACATATGCAACTCTGTGTTTATCGCAGCACTTTTTACAATAGCCAAGATATGGAAGCAACCTAAGGGTCCATTAATAGATAAACGGATAAAGAAGATGTGGCACATATACACAATGGAATACTATTCGGCCATAAGAAAGAAACAAATCCTACCATTTGCAGCAACATGAATGGAACTGGAGGACATTGTGCTCAGTGAAATAAGCAAGGCGGAGAAGGACAAGTACCAAATGATTTCCCTCATTTGTGGAGTATAACAACGAAGCATAATTGAAGGAGCAGAACAGCAGCACACTCACAAACTCCAGAAAGAGACTAGAGGTTACCAAAGGGGAAGGGTGGGGAGGGAGGGTGAAGGGGATTGAGGGGTATCATGATTAGTTCACATGGGGAAGACAGTGTAGCACAGAGAAGACAAGTAGTGACTGGCATCTTACTACACTGATGGGCAGTGACTGCAAGTGGTATGGCAGGGACTCAATAATATGGGTGAATGTAGTACCCACACTGTTTTTCATGTGAAACCTTCATAAGAGTGGGTATCAGTAATGTCTTCATAAGAGTGTGTATCAGTAATACCTTAAATAATTGTATAAAAAAAATACATTTTACTTACTAGTCTATAAGAATTTCAAGCCTCTGAGATAAAGTCTGCTTTTAAAGAATAAGTATTCCTCAGAAAGACAAATGTATTTTGAGTAACACTTAATAAATACCAAATGTATTTACTATCAGCATAAATCCTTAGAACATAACTTTGTTCTTTCCATTTTATGGATGAGAAAACTGTAGTCAAGAGACAGGAGTAGACTTCTTCAGAGTTATACAGTAATGTAAGCAGAGCCTAAATTCAAACCTATGTTTGTCTTGTAATATGTTAATATATATAATGTCTGCTGGAATCATACAGGGACACATAATGAAAACAAAAGATAATGTTTTAATCTAATTTCAAAAAGTAGATGTGGTCCTAAACAATAGATTTGCTACTTACTCATCATGGGAGAAAAAGTTTGAATGTGGTGCCCCAAAATACTCGGGGCTACTTTATGTGCCTTTTGCCAGGGGTGGAGAATAACTGCTTTAGTAGTTATTTTATTGGCACAAGTTTTTGGTGGGGAGAAGAGAAGAAGGTAGGAGGCTACTGTTTTTCAATTTCAAAGGAGAAAGAAAAAGCCATGACTTATCCTTTGAGAGGAAAAATGCAGCATAAAAAAAAACTGATTTTTTTTGAGTTCCTCTTTTTCTTTGGACCTCTTAAGTAGACTTAAGCCCAACTTTACTATATTGTGTACCTTGTAGATACAGGCTTGATTTTGTCCAAGAGGGAAGGTGACAACCTGAAACTAAAAGATGACATTTGTTTTCAGAAAATAAATCTAGGAGTTAAAGACTAGTATGAATTTGTTTTCACTTCTCATTTGAGTTCAGGTCTGAGCTATTTAGACTCATTTTATCATAGTAAATAAAAACCTTAAAAACTTAAGACTCCCTAAATACCCACGACTGCCCAATAAGCAGCAATAGTTTCTACATTCGGAAATTTTGTTTTACAACTGCGTGAGTTCTGTATTACCAATATTAATAAAAAGAGGAATCTTCTTATCTTACTTAACTAGGACACAAAGGGACTTTCAGGAAAGGACAACAGACATCCTCAACAGCGGAAAGAACAGATAGGGTGAAAGGAAGAGGAGGAATTGCAAAATCTTAAACATTTTATGTCTACAGTCCTCCAAATAAGCATATTAAAAAGTAAATACATCTGCCAACATCCAAAGGACAAACAACACCAAATGTTGGCCAGGATGTGGAGAAAGGGGAACCCTCCTACACTGCTGGTGGGAATGTGAACTAGTTCAACCATTGTGGAAAGCAGTATGGAGGTTCCTCAAAAAACTCAAAATAGAAATACCATTTGACCCAGGAATCCCACTCTTAGGAATTTACCCTAAGAACGCAGCAGCCCAGTTTGAAAAAGACATATGTACTCCTTTGTTTATTGCAGCACTATTTACAATAGCCAAGAAATGGAAGCAACCTAAGTGTCCATCAGTAGATGAATGGATAAAGAAGATGTGGTACATATACATAATGGAATATTATTCAGCCATAAAAAGAAAACAAATCCTACCATTTGCAACAACATGGATGGAGCTAGAGGGTATTATGCTCAGTGAAATAAGCCAGGCGGAGAAAGACAAGTATCAAATGATTTCACTCATATGTGGAGTATAACAACAAAGAAAAAACTGAAGGAACAAAACAGCTGCAGACTCACAGAACCCAAGAATGGACTAACAGTTACCAAAGGGAAAGGGACTGGGGCGGATGGGTGGGAAGGGACGGATAAAGGGGAAAATGGGGCATTACTATTAGCACACATAATGTAGGGGGGTGAGGACATGGGGAAGGCAGTATATACAGAGAAGACAAGTAATGATTCTATAGCATCTTACTATGCTGATGGACAATGACTGTAATGGGGTATGTCTTGATAATAGGGAGAGTCTAGTAACCATAATGTTCAAGTAATTGTACATTAACGATATAAAAAATATATATATATATATATCTGAGTTATGTCTCCTTTTGAATTAGTTGTGAGACCTGTAAAAGTAGAAGTCTGTTTTAGTTTGATGTTTTAGTTACATCATAATTAACCAATGTTTTGGTGAGCAAAGAACTTTAATTTTTTTTGTTTTTAGCAGCAAACAGGAGAATTAGAGAATTGCATAATGATATGGAAGTTTTTAAGGATCATTCTCTTTCTTTCATAGCAGTTTTCAAACCTGTTTGGGTATTGATCGTATTTGGAGAGTTTTGTGTTTACTACAAACTCTCAGGTTTTCCTGGAGGTTCTGATTCAGTGAGCCTTGGGCAGAATCTCAAAATCTGTGCTATTTTAAAATTTGTACATAATTACAGTTGACAGCCAGATCTAGCCCAGTTTCAAACTACAAAGCAGGCCTTTGTTGTTGAAGGAAAGAAATAGCCACCATTTTCACAAAAGATAATGAAAGAAAAAATTCTAATCTTTTTGAAAATATTTTGCTTCTTTCTGAATCCATTTACCTTCTTTCTGGTTTTTGAATTTACCGTATTTTATTGATTGTGAAGTATACATTTTTTTTCATGAAATCTCTGAAATTGAGATGCCTTTAATCATTAGCATCTGAGATAAGTAATTTCTAGAGACCTGCTATACAACAGCATACCTACAGTTAACAATTCTGTATCATCCACTTAAAAACTTGTTAAGAGGGTAGATTTCATGTTGTGTTCTTACCACAATAATAAAAAGAAAAACAATGGCATGTAACAGTGGCAGACATGGTTATATGAAAACTTTCTGTTGAAAATTGACAAAATTATTGAGAGCCAACATCAGACCACTTAGATTGAATGAAATGAAGTATTTTCCATCCATCTTAGCTTAAATTTTTGAGTCAATACTAAAACTAGACTTTAATTTCCTAAGTACCAAATTTTAGCAGTTCAGCTTTTCTGTCAAGTAGTCTTGACTTCTGACTAGCCAAACCCTTCAGAAATCTCTCCCTAGCCATCTGTTGCAGGAAGTTGTAGATCCTCACCTGCACAGCAACGGGCAGGCTCTAAATGTGTGGCTGAGAAAGCTGTGGACTCTTAACTCCCTAGAAAGGGACTTAAAGTATCAGCTAGAACTTAGAGCATCAGAAAACATGTATCACATTTTCATGTCTCTCAGCTCTACTCTTAGCTTTTCCATGTGCAGCTAGAGTGGGTCAGCAAGAAGTTCCTAGTTCTGCTCCCATGAATACCTTTTCTAGAGGTGTATGTGACCGGATCAGGTGATAACACTTTATATCAAATTTTAGGAAAAAATAGTTACTGACTCAAGTCTGTCCTCTAAAAGCTAAATAACATATTGGTGTGCTCCTATTTGGTGTTACCTCTAACTACAAATTGAACTAAATTTAGAAATAGAGTTGTGGAATACTTAATTTAATAAAACATTAATCTTGCTTGACTGAAATAGAATACTCAGTGGGCAAGGCTGTGGTTTACTATTGATGGTTTTGCACTTGTTTTGTACGTTGCCCAGGTCACTGAGTTCAGAGGACTGAGATGAAAATGGCAGACTATTTTTTATACTTAGATTAGTGGCAATGAAGAGCCTCCTAGAGAGGCCTTGTACTACTTCTTTAATCTTAAACTGAGTTTCTCTGCTCACTAAGGAGGGTACCTTTACTTAATTACCCTTTCCTGTGTGTTTCCAGCATTCAAAGAGAAACCTCAGTATCCACCAAGTCAGGCTCAAGCAGTTCTCAAAGACAGCCCCCCTGAAGAGTACTCCTATAAGAAATCAATACGGAACTTATTTAAAAACATTCCTTTTGTCCTTCTGTTGATTACTTACGGTAAGTGGTTTTCTTTCATTTTCTTTGTTGTCAGTATAAACCTTTAAGCATGCTAGATTCTTTTCATTTAATCTCATGGTTTGAAATTTAATGAATGAGATAGGTTTGTTAACGCTGTAAAAATAACAATTGCATATCATAAACTTAAGTTTTGAACTAAAAGCTAAAACTTCAGGATGGATTTTCTTATATGTTTAAAAAATTTTTTTAAATCTCAAGTAGAGAAGGGCTGTCGTCTTTCAAGAGTTCTAAGATATTTTAGGTCTTTATGAACTATAATTATGACTGCCATAAGCATATGGGAAAGATCATCAACAGTTCCTTTCTTTGATCCTGTATAAACTGGCATCCATTTGACTACTCAGTCAAAACTGGACATTAAAGAGGTCACCTTAACCAGGTCTAATTTTTAAAAAAATTCTCATCCTTCTAGATCTTTCAGGATAGCTGACAGATAGTTATTCATCCTCAGAGTGTAGCTTTGACTGCAGGTACCAACACATTTGGTTCCCTTCAGAGCTTTTTGATTTTTTGTTCCTTATATTAATACTGTTTATATTCACCACCAACACCCTCTATTTCTGTCTTACTTACCTTCAAAAGCCACTCACTGTGTTCTTTACATTTCGTGGGGAGCACATACACTAGTACATAATTGCATTAAAAGTTTTAACAAATTATGCCCTAACTTAAACTCTTACCCTTTTACCAAGATTACTTCTTCTATTATTTTTTTTGTTTTTGTGGAAATCATTAAACACAAAAGCAGAACATTTGAATCTAACGAATTCATATGTACTCACCACCACCCAGCATCAATAGTTATCAACATTTCACCATTTTTGCTTTATCTAGTTCCTCTGCTTGTTTTCTGGTATATTTTAAAGCAAATCCTAGGTGTTATATCATCTCATCAGTAAATACTTCCCATGCCAAAGTTCATTTTCTTGATTTTGCGGTTACTTCTACTGGTTAGCTTACCTAAAACTCCTAACTAGGAAGTAGAAAAAAATATAGTGGCTTGCTGTTATCTATTAGAGCAAATTCATTTCTTTAGCCTGTCATTTAAGGTGGCTTTTTCTACCTTCTTTTATTTTTTTTTCCCCAATAGAAAATTCTCTTTTAGTCAGATTTATAACCAACACCCTCTGAAGGATAGATACACTCACAGATGCATATGCAGACATATCACCACATGCATATATTATAATTTTGTGCCATTATTTCTTTAACCTGAAATGTACTTCTTTTTTTTCTTCAGCTGTACTGTAAGAGCTAGCTTAATGTTTACCTCACTTATGATTCATTTTGTTATTCATTCCTTTATCCATCAATAACTATGAAATATCGGCTAACTATATAGTAGTGTCCTAGATGCTGTGTAGGTTAGAAAGAAGCATGATACAGGATTTCTGCCCTCAAGTTATTATAAACCAATTGGGTAGATAATATAAACATCTGAAAAGCAAACAACAGTGTCAGAGTAATTTATCAAAAAGGTAATGACACAAGAGAAGTTGTATGGCAAGTGCATGCTAAAGCCTTCAGAATGTATAATTGGGAAAGGATAAACAGAGGGAAGGGGTGTGGTTGGCAGGAGGCACATCAGGGCAGAGATGGTGGCTGAGCTGGCCTTGAAGGACAGGTTAGAATTTGGAGAGAAAGAAGAGGGAAATGGCATGAGCAAGGGTCTTGGATGATGGTACCTTCTCTGGATACTTTAATTTCTGTGGCGTTTTTATGTATTTTTTATTTATTTATTTTTTTGTATTTAACATGGGTTTTCTTTATTAGAAAGCATTTTGTACAGTACAATAGAAGCTTACAAGTATTCTACAGAGAAAATTGCGTGCAGACTAGATTACAATAAGTCACAATACATCAATATCCCGACAATTGAGTCCCATGGTCAGATAAACTGTGATAAAGTAACGGCTCTCTTTTTTTGAAATAAAATCAGTGGTTGCCAGGAAATACTCTGCTTGCTCACAAAGAAAGTAAGGAGCAGAGAGCTTTAAAAAAAAAAAAGTGGTAGCAATCCCCAAGCCATGCATAAAGAAAGTTATGCCAGATGGCTTTTCTCATCTTATCTATCCTAACCTCAGGGAAGAGTCAATGTGTGCTTGGATTTTCCACTATTTTGCTAGTCTTGGACGTTTTCCCAGAATATCCTTACAGATACTTGGAAGGATGACCTGTGCCTTCATGGAAACATCTATCCCACACCCTCCTTTACTCGATCCTCACCCCATCAATGCCCAGGTCATGGGCAAAACCAAACATGCACTGTGGGGCTGTTTTCCTGTCTACACACCAAAAATCATACTGCCACTACCATCTTTAACTCATAAGTTAAAACATTTTGGAAATACTATATAGCATAAAAATCAAACTGCATTAAGGGATTGTTAATAAAACATACTTGTTTACTGCACAACCACAAAGCTCCCTACCCCCAGTATAACCTGACACAGCTCTTCCAAATACAGAACAGTGATGACCCTTCCTGTTTTAGGTTGTTCTAGAGGTTGCGTCCGTATTTCCCAGTCATAAGTAGACTGCTATTCCTCGATTATCTGCTTTAAGCTTTATTGGTTTATCATTGAATGGGATGAGCTGATTTATTCACACCCCAAGTCCACCTGATCCCTGCATATAGAATAACACCTATAGATTAATTGGTGACTTTAATGGCTTATACCTAAACTACTTCTATTTTTTTTTCTCTCCTCAAGGATGGTGTCCCCCTCTTGAGTTCTCATTTTGTAAAATGATGTGAATGTCCCTAACCTGAGTTCCTCCCTCTGCTGTCCTGCGGCTCTGTCCTCAGTACCTTTACATCATTGAGTTTGGTGACATTCACGTTACAGTCTTAACCCTTGCCATCACCTGGTTTATCTGTCTCTTGATTCTAATTGCTGAAAATGCTTTATGTATGAGTACTTTCCACAGTTTAGAAATAATGATTAAATAGTCTTCTAGGATGAGATTCTTTTTCCTGAAAAACGTTCTTAAATGTTCCTTGACTTTCAAAGGGACATGATTTTTCTCTCTGAAGACCCTTTTCCTTCTCCACACTTTTCATACACTTAATTTCTTCTGACATCTCCAACACAGTCTGGTCTCTGGATTTTATGTCTTTAATATTACATCATTTAATACTTGTTTATACACAAATATTAGGTGAAAAGTTATTGTTTGAAATTCATAAAGGACTTCTGTATATGTTATTTCATTTACCTTTTTGAGGTAGAATAATTATTATACCTATTTTATAAATAACGAATTTGAGTTCTCATTCCTTAATTCTAATTTTATTTATTTTCCACAAAATTTAAAAGGCACAAAGGATGTACAGTGAAAAGATGGTCTTCCTCCATCTCTATCCCCAGGCCACCCTCCTCCCCCACCCCAGAGTCAGTCCCTGGTATCATCTGAAACTTAATTGCGAGGCCAGTGCAACCTTGATATCAAAATCAGATAAGAGTATGAGAGAAAAATTATAGGCCAGTTTATCTTATGAATGTAGATACAGAAATCCAAAATAAAATATTAGCAAACCTAATCCAGCAATTTATAAAAATGATAATACATTCTGAACAAGTTTGGTTTATCTCAGGAGTAAGACACAATTTAGTACTAGAAATTTATGAATACAGTTTACCACAGTAAGAGATCAAAGAAGAAACTTTACCCACTAGCTGAGGAAAAAGCATTTGTTGAATTCAATACCTGTTGATTAAAGACTCTCAGCAAACTGTGAAGAAAATGAACTTTCTGAACCTGGTAGAGTTTATCTACAAAAACCCTATAGCAGACATCATTTTAAAGGGCGAACCTTAGATGTGTTCCCCTTAAGAATCAACAAGAAGTATCCATCAAAACAAGAACGCCTCGTGTTTCCATGCTGCTTAGCATACAACTGCATGTCCTGGCTAGCCCAGTAACACAAGGAAAAAAGTATGTGAATTGGAAGTAAAACGATGCTATTATTCAGATAATACAAAGTATACATCACACTTTAGCAAACCATGGCCAATGAGTCAAACTGTTGCCTATTTTTTTATTTTTTTTATTTTTTACTTTGGTATTATTGATATACACTCTTATGAAGGTTTCACATGAAGAAACAATGTGATTACTACATTTACCCATATTATCAAGTCCCCACCCACACCCCAGTGCAGTCACTGTACATCAGTGTAGTAAGATGCCACAGATCCACTATGTGCCTTCTCTGTGCTATACTGTTCTCCCCGTGATCCCCCACACCATGTATACTAAACATAATACCCCTCAATACCCTTCTCCCCCCCTCTCCTCCCCGGCCCAGCCCCCACACCCTTCCCCTTTGGTAACCACTAGTTCATTCTTGGAGTCTCTGAGTCTGCTGCTATTTTGTTCCTTCAGTTTTGCTTCATTGTTATACTCCACAAATGAGGGAAATCATTTGGCACTTGTCTTTCTCTGCCTGGCTTATTTCACTGAGCATAATGTTCTCCAGCTCCATCCATGTTGTTGCAAATGGTAGGATTTGTTTCTTTCTTATGACTGAATAGTATTCCATTGTGTATATGTACCACATCTTCTTTATCCATTCATCTACTAATGGACACTTAGGTTGCTTCCATTTCTTGGCTATTGTAAAAAGTGCTGTGATAAACATAGGGGTGCATATGTCTTTTTGAATCTGAGAACTTGTATTCTTTGGGTAAATTCCAAGGAGTGGGATACTCAGGTCAAATGGTATTTCTATTTTTTTTTTAGTTTTTTGAGGAACCTCCATATTGCTTTCCACAATGGTTGGACTAGCTTACATTCCCACCAGCAGTGTAAGAGGGTTCCCCTTTCTCCACATCCTCACCAGCATTTGTTGTTCTTAGTCTTTTCGATGCTGGCAATCCTTACTGGTGTGAGGTGATATCTCATTGTGGTTTTAATTTGCATTTCCCTGATAATTAGTGATGAGGAGCATCTTTTCATGTGTCTGTTGGCCATCTGAATTTCTTCTTACTGTTTCTTCATATCCTCTGCCCATTTGTTAATCGGGTTATTTGCTTTTTGGGTGTTGAGGCATGTAAGTTCTTTATATATTTTTGATGTTAACCCCTTGTTGGATATGTCATTCACAAATATATTCTCCCATACTGTAGGCTGCCTTTTTGTTCTGTTGATGGTGTCCTTTGCTGTACAAAAACTTTTTAGTTTGATGTAGTCCCATGAGTTCATTTTTGCTTTTGTTTCCCTTGCTCAAGGAGATGCGTTCAGAAAGAAGTTGCTCATGTTTATAATCAGGAAATGTTTGCCAATGTTGTCTTCTAAGAGTTTTATGGTTTCATGACTTACATTCAAGTCTTTAATCCATTTCGAGTTTACTTTTGTGTATGGGGTTAAACAGTAATCCAGTTTCATTCTCTTGCATGTAGCTGTCCAGTTTTGTTGTTGCCCATTTTTTTTTTTTCTTTTTGAGAGGGCATCTCTCATATTTATTGATCAAATGGTTGTTAACAACAATAAAATTCAGTATAGGGGGGGTCAATGCTCAATGTACAATCATTAATCCATCTCAAGCCTAATTCTCGTCAGTCTCCAATCTTCTGAAGCATAATGAACAAGTTCTTACATGGTGAACGAATTCTTACATAGTGAATAAATTCTTACATGGTGAACAGTACAAGGGCTGTCATCACAGAAACTTTCGGTTTTGATCACGCATTATGACCTATAAACAATCAGGTCAAATATGAATATTCGTTTGATTTTTGTACTTGATTTATATGTTGATCCCACATTTCTCCCTCTATTATTATTATTATTTTTATTTTTAATAAGATGCTGAAGTGGTAGGTAGATGCAAGATAAAGGTAGAAAACATAGTTTAGTGCTGTAAGAGGGCAAATGTAGATGATCAGATGATCAGGTGTGTGCCTATGGACTAAGTATTAATCCAGGCTAGACAAGGGCAGCAAGACATCCACGGATGCAGAAGATTTCTCTCAAAGCAGGGGGGGTGAGGTTCTGAGCCTCACCTCTGTTGATCCCCAAATTCTCACCTGATGGCCCCCCTGCGACTGTGCCTGTCTTAGGTTGTTCCTCCCTTGAGGAATCTTACCCGTCTCTGGCTAACCAGTCGTCTTCCGGGGCCATACAGGGAAATGTAAAGTTGGTAAGTGAGAGAGAAGCCATATTGTTTGAAAAGGTTAGCTTTTTACTTCTTTGCAGATTTATGCCCTGTGGCTTCTATGCCCAGCACCTGTCTCGAGGTATCTTTACCACCTGGAGGAATTATGATACTCGGTAAATTCGATATGAGGCATGAATTCTATTTAAGGGTTGTAATTAGGAAGAAAGAAGAAAAGCTATAGATGTAGCATATGGAAGGAAACATGGGAGGATTGATTATTTCTTTGACATATCTTCTTGTAGAGTACCTTAAGTATGTATAGGTTTTAAACTACTAACTAATTTGCACACATATTAACATAATAGGAATACGGTGACATAAACAAAGCAAATCTATAATTACCATCCATCTCCAGTGAGGCGAAGAAAACCATTTAGGCACCCTAGGCATTTGTGAAAATTTATCTATGATATGATGGATATTGTCCAATTGTACTTGAACAGTCTGAGAAAAATCAGACAAATTAAAGCAGCCCATTTCTGGGATCTGTTCACATCCCATATGTTCTTTTAACCGTAGATAGTCTATAGTCATGAGATTTTGGAGTGCTACAACTTGCACCCCTCCCAACTCCTGGTTGAGTTCCAACAGTACAGATCCGGTCAAATTCGTTGTCTCACTGTATGCACATGCCAGCCTAGACATCTCCCTCCTCATTCCTATGGCAAGTCCAGGAGACGGTGGGCTGGATGCAGCCACAACCGCAGCATCGTCCGGATCCCTGTGGAGGCATTTTGATGATCATCTCCCGGCACAAGTCCTCCAGAGAGTGCTGATGCCGGAAGCTCCTCCTCATATCGTATCTTAGTTCATTTTCTGGGTATCCAAGCTATGTTGCCCATTTTTTTAAAGTTTTGTTACATATTGCCTGGCTGCTTTGAACTACAAGGGTAGCATCAAGTAGTTACATCACAAACTGTATGGCCTGCAAAGCTAAAAGTATTTACTTTCAAGCACTTCACAGAAAATGTTTGCTGACTCTGGTCTACAAAAATAATGCAGGAGAACCTATAGAAACAATTATTACAACTAATAAGAATGAGTTCAGCAAGATTACTATGTATCTAATGATGTGAAATTAACAATTGTGTTCCTATAAAAAGGTACCTTTTATAATCGCAACCAAAACTATAAGCTGCTTAGGAATAAATCTGCCAAAACAACTTTATAAATTATGCAGTTATAGAACATTGAAAGATATAAGAGAAGACATAATTAAATAGGGGGGTATACCATGTTTATAGAAGACCTGAGATTCTGATGATGCCAGTTGACCTTATCATGTCATTGTAGTAACAAGTGCCAGTTGTAGATTTGGACTGATGGAAAGGCCAGATCCAGACACTGTTTAGGAAATTAAATGGAGTTTACTTATTGAAGGAATTAGAAAGAAGGAACTGGGAAGCACTGCAAAGAGTTTGATAATATTTCTCAGGGCAGTTGGAGAAGTTTCTTGACCTCATATTCTTCCCCAAAGGGCTGCATAGTTAGGGATCAAAATGTTTGAGTGGGAGTCCTATCACACCTTTCTTAAATGCACTTGTCCCCCTCCATACCTAGTATTACATACAGAAGGTTGGAGCATATTTGCACGTGGGATAATCTGGATAGGGACAACATTCCTAGGACAGGATTTCAGGAGTATATACAGTGTCTTTAACTCAGGCACCAAATAGACTAAGATAAAATTTTTTGAAGCAGGGCTATTTGGAGAAAATATGATTCCTCACTATCCCAACTGTTGCTGCTTGCTGTCTGAAATTGAGATAGATGCCATACTCTACATTCAGTAAGAGTGTTCCTTGCTATTATAGTCCTTTATCCAGACCCTCACTCAGGTCTGGAATAGATTCAGAAACACCATAGGGTAGAGTGCAGTAGAGTCCATGGGGCCTGACCACAGGCCTCCTTTGTTTTCCTTGCCTTCCCCAGGCTAACCCAGCTGGTTCCCTCTGCATTCTTACACTCAGTGGGACAGTGAGTAACAAAGTCAGTTACCCAGGGGGTTTTGATAAGGTCTTTAGACCAGCTGTAGGCCTCACTCTACAATCTCCAGTTTAAATATAGTTTATAATGGAACTTCACTAGTTCTAAAATTCCTGTCAGAAGTAAGAGACAGAAACAACAAAGATAATTTCTGTGATGAATAAGGTGATTCTCAGACATCAAGACTTATAAAGCACTAGAAATTAAGATACCATGAATGATCAGGGAATAGACAATGAGATTACTGGAACAAATAGAAAGCAGAGACTACCCCCGTGTATCAGTTGGCATAGGTTAGGTCATATTATAGCAGTGAAATTCTGCCAAAAATCTCTTAGTGACCTGACAGATCAAAAGTTTGTTTGTTCCCAGGGCTGCAAGTTCAATGCAAATTGGCAGCAAGGTTCTCATCAGTTACTGCGGGATTCAGGCTGACATCTTGGCAATGCTTTAATGATTACTAGGGCAGAAAATGGGAAATGTCACTTTTGGTCACATTTGAAGTCATATATGGCCATTCCACTAAGTGCCTGGAAAGAGAAGGACTAGAATATTTGAGAGCAGGTCTGATGACTAGAACATTATACACAGATGGAAACTGGATGCTTGGCAGAAGAGAAATTGTATAATAAATTGTCCTAGGATAATTGATTGGATAATCCTTAGAAGAAAAATAAAAATAGGTCTCTATGTCATACTGTGCACAAAAACAAATTGTATTACATTAAAACCCAAAGGATAAAAGTCAGAACTCTAAAGTTTTTTAGAAGCAAATATTGGAAACCATCGTTAATATTCTGAAGAGACTTAATGCAGAAAACATAAACCCTAAAGAGAAAGACTGATAAATGTAATTACATTAAAATAATGGTCTTTTCTAGAAACACCATTTTTAAAAAGTGAAGAGAAGACATACACTATGAGAAGATGTCTTCAATGCATATAACCAATGAAGGCTTGGTATCTACAATTTAAAAGTAACTAAACTAACCAATAAGAAAGGAGCAAACAATCCATGGAACCAGGCATTTGTGTGTATTGCTCGGATATGATGCTCAACCTTACTAGTAATCAAAGAAATGTAAATCAAAACCAGAGTAAGATACAATATCACATTCATTCAGATTAGCAAAAACAATTTTTTTTTAATCTGGTAAAAACAAATTTGGGTAGATGTGGAGTAAAGTAAATCTGTTGATAGTATAAACTAGTACAACCATTTTGAAGAGCAACTTGGCTATATCCAGAAAGTAGAAGTACTCCTAGATATATATTTATAAAACCCTTATACATAAGAACAGAAGCATAATATTCATTGCAATATTGTTTTACGTAGGAAAAAGTAGAAAAAGCCGTAAGTGTCCATTGACAGGAGAAGAGAGAATTAAACTGAAGTGTATTACACAGTGAACTATTTTATAGTGGAGAAAACAAATGCATAAGAACTCAAAGTATCAAAACAGAAAAATCTCAAAACCATAATACTAAGTCATACAGGAAGCAAGCTGCAGATGGATACAGATAATACAGGTGGGCATACCTCAGAGACATTGTCGGTTCAGTTCCAGATCACTGAAATAGAGCAAATACCACAATAAAGTGAGTCAAATGAATTTTTTGGTTTCCCAATACATATAAGTTATGTTTACACTATACTATAGTCTATTAAGGGCAATAGCATTATGTCTAAAAAATAGCATATATCTAAATTAAAAAATAATCGCTAAAAACTGCTGGCCATCATCTGACCTTTAAACAAGTCCTGATCTTTTTGCCGGTAGAGCGTGTTGCCTTGATGTGGGTGGCTGCCGACTGACCAAGGGTGCTGATCGCTGAAAGCTGGGGGGGCCGTGGCGATTTCTTAAAATAAGACAAGAGTGAACTTTGCCCCATCAATTTGACTCTTCCTTTTTTCAGAACAAAACATGGTGCTGTGTGATAGCATTTTACCCACAGTAGAACTTTCAGAATTGGAGTCAGTCCTCTCAAACCCTGCTTGCTGCTTTATCAGCTTTATTAATCTTTAAATCCTTTGTTGACATTTCAATAATCTTCACAGCATTTTACCAGAAGTAGATTATATCTCTAGAAGCCACTTCTTCGCTCATCCATAAGAAGCAAGTTCTCATCCATTAAAGCTTTATCATGAGATTGCAGCAATTCAGTCCCATCATCAGCTTCCACTTCTAATTCTATTCTCCTCCTAGTCTACCACGTCTACAGTTACTTCCTGCACTGTCGGCTTGAACTCTTTGAAGTCATCCATGAGGCTTGGAATCAACCTCCTCCAAACTCCTCTTAATCTTAATATTGATACTTTGACATCTTCCCATGAATCACAAATGTTCTTAATGCCATCTAGAATGGGGAATTTTTTTTATTAAGGTATTACTGATATATACTTTTCAAGGTTTCACATGAAAAAACAATGTGGTTACCACATTGACCCATATTATCGTGTCCCCCATACCCCACTGAAGTCACTGCCCATCAGTGTAGTAAGATGCCACAGTCACTATTTGCCTTCTCTATGCTACACTGCCCTCCCCATGATCCGCCCCCACACCATGTGTGCCTGTCATAATACCTCTCCATCCCCTTCTCCTCCCTCCCTCCGCTACCTGCCCTCCCACACCCCTCCCCTTTGGTAACCTCTAGTTCCTTCTTGGAATTTGTGAGTCTGCTGCTATTTTGTTCCTTCAGTTTTGCTTCATTGTTATACTCCACAAATGAGGGAAATAATTTGGTACTTGTCCTTCTCCGCCTGGCTTATTTCACTGAGCATAATATCCTCCAGCTCCATCCATGTCATTGCAAATGATAGGATTTGTTTCTTTCTTATGGCTGAATTGTGTATACGTACCACATCTTTTTTATCCATTCATCTCCTGATGGACACTTAGGTTGCTTCTATATCTTGGCTATTGTAAATAGTGCTGCAATAAACATATAGAATGGGGAATTCTTTCTAGAAGGTTTTCAATTCACTGTGCCCAGATCCATCAGAGGATTCACAATCTGCATTATGAAATGCACTTCTTCAATAACAAGACTTGAAAGTTGAAATTACTCCTTGATCCATGGGCTGCAGAAAAGATGTTGTATTAATGGGTGTGAAAACAACATTGATCTCATTGTATATCTCCATCTTGGGTGACCAGGCTCATTGTCAGTGAGCAGTAATGTTCTTGAAAAGAATGTTTTTCTCTGAGCAATAATTCTTAATACTTGGCTTAAAATATTTAGTAAACCATGTTTTAAACAGATGTGGTGTTATCCAGGCTTTGTTATTCCTGTTTCTAAAGCACAGGCAAAGTAGATTTAATATAATTATTATGGTTCCTAGGAATTTTGAAATAGTCAGTGAGCAGTGAACACTGACTTCAGGTTAAGGTCACCAGCTGCATTAAGCCCTAACAAGAGAGTCAGCCTGTTCTTTGATGCTTTGAAGACAGGCACTGACTTCTCTTTAGCTGTGAGTCCCAGATGGCATCTTCTTCCAACTGAAGACTGTTTCATCTACATTGAAAATCTGTTGTTTACTGTAGCCGCCTTCATGAATGATCTTAGCTGTATCTTCTGGATAACTTGCTGCAGCCTCCATCAGCACTTGCTGCCTCACCTGCACTTTGATGCTATGAAGACAGTTTCTTTCCTTTATCCTCATGAACCAACCTCTGCTAGCATCCAACTTTTCTTCTACAGCTTCCTCACCTCTCTCAGCTTTCACAGAATTAGAGAAAGTTAGGGCTTTGTTCTGGATTAAACTTTGGCTTAAGGAGATGTTTTAGCTAGTTTGATCTTCTATCCGGACCACTAAACTTTCTCCATATCAGCAATAAGGCTGTTTCACTTTCTTGTCATTTGTGTATTCACTGGAGTAGCACTTTGAGTTTCCTCCAAGAACTTCTCATTTGCCTTTACAACTAGGCTGTTCGGTACAAGAGGCCTGGCTTCCAGCCTGTCTTGGCTTTCGACACGCCTTCCTCACTGAGCTTACTCATTTCTAGCTTTTGATTTAAAGTGAGAGGTATGTGACTCTTCCTTTTCACATGAACACTTAGAGGCCATTGTACGGTTATTAATTGGCCTAATACAAATGTTGGTATGTCTCAGGAAATTAGTGTCTCCTCTCCTAAGGAGAAGGAGAGAGACGGGAACAGCTGGATGGTGGAGCGGTCAGAACACACACATTTACCAATTAAGTTCACTCTCTTAAGTGAGTGGAGTTTTGTTGCCCCCAAACAATGACAAAAGAACATCAAAGATTATTGATCACAGATCACCATACCAAAGATAATAATAAGGAAAAAGTTTGAAATACTGTAAGAATTACAAAAACTTGACCGAGACGAAGTGAGCAAATGCTCTAAGAAAAATGGCACCAGTAGACTTGCTCAATGCTTGGTTGCCACAAACCTTCAATTTATAAAAAAACACAGCATCTGCAATGTACGTAATGTGAAGCACAATAAAATAAGGTGTGCCCGTGTATATAAGTAAGTTTAAATACATGCAGGATAATTCTTACTGTTGTTCATAGGGACACATATATTGTAATATAATATTGAAAACGGTAAACACCAAGGTCAGGATAGGAGCTACTTCTGAGAAAGGCTAGGAACTAATTGGAGAGAACACTCCAGGCAGTGGAAGCCCCAGGCTCCCGGGCCCTGCAGTGATTATGCAGCTCTGAGGGGTGGGGCAGTGACCTATTCATCTGAATATTCTTAAGTCCATTGCCTAGCATGTGGAAAAAAAAAAAAAACTCTGCTGTGATGGACACCCTTCTACTTAAATCTTTTACAAATTAAAACCAATTCCTAAATACAGATTTCTTGGACTGAGATTGCTGGATGAAAAGGCTCCTGGTGGTTGAAACAAGAACCAGTTTGGAGATCGGATTGGAGACTGTAATAAAATAATACATTTTTAGCAAATAAAGGGGAGTTAACTTGTTATGGAAATGAAGAAATCAATTATAAATAAAGTGAGAAGACCTTACATATAAGAAGAGAAATTCTTGACATGGAATCACATATTATAAATTCACAACCCCATTTCAAAATTTACAAATATTTCAGAAGCTTCCAAATGATTCTTGTCTGCTATGCTTCAAGACTAAGCTTTCCCTGAATCTCCTCTCTACATTTTGGGCAGCTTACAGCTTTACTCACGGGAAGCATCAGTAATGTATCTTTCTGATAAATGTTGTATTCCACATTTCAAAGGAGCAAAATAAGAAAATAATGATTATTGAAAGCATTGCAGGAAGTGTCTGAATTTGTCATATTAAAAAAACAATAAGGACTGTCTAAAAAATGAATCTGAAGCAAAGATGGCAAAATGTTAGTATTTGACAAAGCTGGGTGATGAGTAAGTGTATTTGCTAGGTTATTCTCTGTGCTAGTTTCTGTGCTTGAAATATTTAATAATGAAGAGCAAAACAGTAAACTTAAGTCTCAGCACGGTTAAGAGACTTCAGTATTAAGTTACACACTATGTTCAAGGCAACACCAGGATTCAAACCTAGTCATGTGCTTCCTGATAACCAGCTGTTTTTATTGATCTCTTTTTAAGTAGACTTTAATTAATATTGTCCTACTAATTACCTGGTCAGTCTTTGACATAGGATGAGATCTCTGAAGCAGGAGTTCTGTTTCATGCTAGACTTAGCTCAGTATATTGTAGGTGCTCAGTAAACAACCTGTTGCCCCATTGCCGTATACAATGTTCTGTGTGGGGATATGATTTATGGTCAGTATGTCTGAATCTAAATAGTAAGTGGTGAATAATAAGTGTCTGTTTATAGACATGTTTATAGATGTTTTACCATCATAATCTCTAGTAAAGTTTGGTTGTTAAGTTGATCAGTCTAATTCTGAAAGGGAATGGTTCTTAATTTTCACTGTCAGTTGAGGAATATATTATGTTCTCACTCTGTCATTGAGTATTCCATATCAGATTATAAACTGGTAAATGGTACATTTATAGTTTTCTGTTTATTACTGTAGGTATCATGACTGGAGCATTTTATTCTGTCTCAACTTTATTAAATCAAATGATACTGACATATTATGAGGTAAGCTTCTGCCTACACTGTGTTGCACACATGACCAAGAATTTTCTTTATCAGTAGAAGTCCTGCTAACATAATGATAAGATTAAAGATTTATGAGCTTGTTCCTATAAAAAAAATTTGTATTTGTTTTAACTGAGAATACATTTAATTCAATTTATAAAATATGCAAAATGGAAAGCAAAAAGTTGTTATTGCTTTGGCAATACATGTCTTTTTTTAAAATTCTTTTTTAAAGAAAGAGTGCAATTGGTTATATGAAAAGAGGCAAAGAAAAAAATTTAAGGGAAACCAACAAAAATATAAAGAAATAAATATCAAGATCTGAGCTCTCTGCTTTTGAAAGGAGAAAGCAGTTGTACTATGTAAAAGCTATTAGATTAACTTCCTTTTCAGACATCTGGAAACTATTTAAGAATTCTAATAAAAATCTTTGTTCTTGTAACCATGGAGGATCAAGAAAAATGTCTTGTTTTATCTCTTTCACATTTTAGAGGGTTTTTTTTTCCTGGTTTTAAAATAGAATGTCCTTTATGTGTGCTTTACCTGTCCCCACAGCCCCACCCTATCACATGCACTGAATCTTCCTATTATATTGTATGCTTAATTTTATCTGGTTATTTCCACTGACTGTGAAAAGGTATGGGAATATGAAGAATCTGTTAGAGTTGGAAGTATGTGATTAACTTCTCATGAAAATTCTTTGAAGGGAGAAGAAGTGAATGCAGGAAGGATTGGGCTAACACTGGTAGTAGCTGGAATGGTGGGCTCAATTCTTTGTGGCTTATGGCTGGATTATACCAAAACGTACAAGTAAGTAAAGGTAGATAAATGTGTGATATACAACCTAAGGTATTTTGGCTCTAAAGGAAGCTTTACTTTTTAAGAAATCTAAAATGTGTTATACTAAAAGATGGATTCTACACTCTTAGGTTCCCTCCACTTCTGAATGTTTCCATAGTCTGTAAATTGTCTTATTTTCTTGGTTATATTTATTTCAACTTAGAGAACCTGGATACCTTATGAGCCTTCTTTCCCTCTGATAATGTATGCATGCATACTACTTCAGAAGCAATCATTTCTATTCTCAGAAAAGCCCTTTCTGAGAAACATTTGACTTTTGACAGGGACTTTCTACTGCTTTTGTTGTGAGCTTAAAAACAAACAAAAGGTTGCTTTTCCCATTAAAAAGTTATTATTGAGCATAAGGCTTTTTTTGGTAAAAAATTTTTGTCTAAAATGTTCCCAAACTATAACATCACTAAACTATAATACATAATATAAAAATACTATATTAATTGTACATCTACAGGGAAACAGCAAAATGCTAATACAGAAGAGAAGTGACTAATACCAATTGGGAGACTGTGAAAGGGGTTTAACAGCATCTTTTGCACTGGGCCTTCAAATAGCTATTTTTTCTAACAGACAGAAATATCCCTTCTGCTTGGGAAAAATGAATGAATGAAACTGTGAATGAATAGACAGAATGGAATGAAATAAAATGAATAAATGAAATATGGATTTGTGTCCTGTGTACCTTTTCAGGGCACAAGCATTAGATGCCTTCCAAAATACTTGAAAATACCAAAATACCAAAATATCTTGAAATTCTCCAAGATAATGTTCCCATAATTTAAGACAGCACTTGACTGTGGCTTCATTATTATGAAATGGTAGTTTAGATAAAAACCCATAAAATTTGTGGATGAAGAGAGCATATGTAACGAATTTACTAGTAATCGTCTGGTACATAATGAGAAAACTCGATCGGCAAAGAAATGGGTTCGTTGTTGCCCTGGTTTCCTTCTCAGGGAAATCGCCATTCATCCACCAAACTCGTGTTGTGTGCATCACTTTTAGCTGGGAATTGCAGCAGGCGATTCGATTCCTGTCCTTAAGACATTTGTGATCTAAATGGGGAAACAGGCATTCACATATGAAAGGTCAAATAGTAACATAACAGACTAAATTAGATGTTGTAAGTTCAATAGATGTCAAGTGCCAGTTACGTAGGTAGTAAAATGATAAGGGAGTTTGGAAGATGGTTTTGTAAGCGCCACTTCGGAAGAGATGGAATTTCATCTGAATCCTGAAGTACAGATAGGGAACTGCCCCATTTGGCGGCATAAAAATGATTTTATCCATATAAATATCCCTCCTGTCTGAGCATTGGATATAGTGTGGATTTTGTTGTCTGCGGCCACTGAATCTTAAACTTTAGCTTCAAAGTACATACTTTGGTGAAACATTTCCCATGAGAGGAAAACCTACTCTTGAAAACCGAAGAACTTACTACTATATGGACAGAGCAGTGGCAAGCCACGTGGCTTTTTATTTTTTCAGTACAGTATTACTGATATACACTCTTATGAAAGTTTCACATGAAAAAACAAAGTGGTTACTACATTTACCCATATTATCAAGTCCCTACCCACACCCCAATGCAGTCACTGTCCATCAGTGCAGCAAGATGCCACAGATCCACTATGGAGCCACGATTTTTATGTGTCTAGAAGAATCGGACAAACTACTAACAATTTCATGTTTTTGTTTTAGACAGACTACTCTGATAGTTTACATTTTGTCTTTTTTTGGAATGGTTATATTTACCTTCACACTGGACCTTGGATACATTATCATCGTGTTTGTTACTGGAGGGGTGCTTGGGTAAGTGTCACATGTGTTCAGGAGGAATGCGGTTTAATTCTCAAGTATTATTACTGTGGTTTCCACTTTTTCTTTAATGTTTTAAACTTTAAGGGATCTGTCCTAGTCATATAAATGTATAATTATTTAGAAATATAAAAATAGTTTTAAGCTGTTTTTTGGTACATGTAGGTGGAAAATGGATAAACTTAATCCACATGACTTTATCTAGTTAGACAACTGACTGAGAAAAACAGAGGTAAATTTTTCTCGAAAAGAAAAATCAGGAATTGTTTTGCTTCTCAGTTCTCGTCATCTTGGACTGAATGGTGAATAATAATAATAATGCCTTTCTTTCATATATCAACTCAAAATATTCATTGATTTGATCATTAGAATAGGCCTGAGAAGTAGAATGATTGTGTCAGTGTGTGATGCTGTCCTCCTGTTAGTTCTTTTCTGTAATTCTGGCTTTATTCTCCTAGTTTCTTCATGACTGGCTACCTCCCCCTGGGTTTTGAGTTTGCTGTTGAGATCACTTACCCTGAATCTGAAGGTACTTCGTCGGGCCTTCTTAATGCTGCTGCGCAGGTAAATCCCGCTTCCTCCGAAACCTGAGGTGATCGATCCACCAACTATTCTTAGTGGATAGTGAGTTTAACTATAGTTTTTTTTTGTTTTAAAAATTCTACCTTTCAGTGAATGTTTCAGGAGGCCAAATAATATGAATTAAATAGTTCTGGGGAAAACTTTCCACTTATTTTAAAGAATGCACACTTTGTAAAAATTATTTCTCTTATTTTATTTTAGATATTTGGAATTTTGTTCACATTGGCTCAAGGAAAGCTCATATCAGACTATGGTCCTAAGGCAGGGAACATTTTCCTGTGTGTGTGGATGTTTGTAGGCATCATTTTAACAGGTAAATGAGGGTATTTTCCTGGGTACCTAAGGGTACTTGGTCATGTTGTCTTTAATAATTTTCATGTGTACTGATTCTGAATGGTTTAGCAGAATTCTAGGAGAAAAAATGAGGTAAAAAACCAAGGTAGTATCTGTTTTCTTCTAAAAAAATGAATCTATTAATTCATTTTTTAGGTTTCAAATCCAATACAACTACTGTGCATGGAAAACAAAACTTGTATCTAGAGTCACTCAGGACTTGGAGTTGGTGGATCTGGCCTCAAGTTCTGATTCTGGGGCTCACTAGCTGAGGGAACACAGACAAGTTACTCACCCTTTCAAATCCTCCTCCCCTCATTTATATGATAGGGTATTAAAAAGCCTGCCTTAGAAGTTGCTATGAGGGTTATTGGAGGTGGTTCACGAAAAGCTCTTAGTACTGTGCCTGGCACCTAGAAAGTGCCTGATGACATTAGCTTTCATTATAATGAAGTAGTGGTGGTAAGAAGTCAATTGGTGGTGGTAGAAATAGGATGTGGGATGGTTAGCCTGTTCTTATACTTAGGTATAATCAAAATAGACTTGGGAAACCGAAAGTTTCTGTGATGACTGCCCTTGTACTGTTCACCATGTAAGAACTTATTCACTATGTAAGAATTTGTTCACCATGTAAGAACTTGTTCGTTATGCTTCAGAAGATTGGAGACTGACAAAAATTAGGCTTGGGGTGCATTAATGATTGTGCACTGAGCATTGACTCCCCTATACAGAATTTTATTGTTGTTAACAACCATTTGATCAATAAATATGAGAGATGCCCTCTAAAAAAAAAAAAAAATAGACTTGGGAGAAAAGACAGTAGTGCCCCACATGTAGAGAAAGAGAATGTAAAAGAACTTTTATCCATAGTGTATCCACGCATAGAAGCATAAAAATGGATTTAGGAACAAGACTTATGTCCAGCAATGCTTCCAGGTCCATGTTGGATTCTACTGTTACTTCACTTTGCTGATTTCTTTCCACATCCTTTTATGAACGCATAGAATCAAGCAGAAATTCTTTTTGAAACCCCAAATATGTACAAGTGGTAAACACTGATTTTGAAAATACGCAATCACCTAGGGTCACTGACATTCATGTTCCAAGAGTGTTGATGTACCCTGTGTCCTCGAAGAACATCGTAGCATGACAAAGTTTTCCGCATTCTCTTCAGTCAGCAAAATAACATATACAAAGCTGTGAAAATATAATACATGAACTGCCTTAACTGTTGATGTGTTGTAATTCCATATTGGTTCTTAATTCCCAGAGAAGTAGCATATATCTATCAAGTAGAGTGTCATTGTTGAGCCAGAAAAGGGAGCAGTTTTGTACTCTTGTTTTCATGTTACTTTTATAATCAGATCTATATATATTAATGCAAACAAAATAAGTATGGAAAATTAATTAGAAGTAAAAAATTTTTTTAATTCTATGCTGGTACTTCTGCCATCTATAATGTTAATTTCTCTCACGTGTTGAGTATTTTCTTGTAGAGGGTGATGAATTTTATATCCAGTATTCATTTGTATAGACAAAAATGAGGGCTGGGCAATTCCTGAGATGGAATGCAGGTGGGACCTTTTCTTTCACATTTTTTTCCCTTAGAATTGCTGGGAGTTCTTGTTTTAACGTAGGAATTATTTTAATGCAATGCGGTTTGCCTTTTGAGTAATGACAGCTCCCTGTCCTTATTATTTATCCATAGCCCATTTGTATCCATTGAAAAGAAGTAGGTGATGATGCCATTCATGGTGTTTCTAAATTCTATAATTAGTATAATGGTAAAGAAATATACAATTTCTCTTATTAAAAAATGAGTGAGAACCTCTTTGATCTGCAAATCATATGACGTAGAAGTGAGAGTCAGTGGCGATCATTGCTGCACGTTAAAGCACAGTGCTTTTAATATCTAGGCCGCTTTTAAATATCTCCTTACATAATATCACCAGTTGCTTTAAATTCATTTAAATGCATTCAGAAAAGCCTTTTTACATATATCCCAATAGCTCAGCATAAGTACTGAATTTCCAAAATATTGATATCAGTAATAGAGCAGAATTATAAGGGGCAAGCATTAAGACGGACTTTTAGGACACGATTTTACTTCCATCCTTTATTTTTACTTTGCTTTATGACTGCTTACTTACCCACAAACACATCTTACTTTACACTTTCTTTGAGTAGTCTATGGCTTAACTACCACATTAACACTAGTAACTTCCAAATCTATATCACTAGACCCTGATCTCTTTGATATTTCAGACCCATGTGTCCAATCCTATATCTATCGCTAGACCTGTGTGTCCCACGGGCTGACATTTTATACTCAGCCTGTCCAGAGCCCAGCTTGCCATCTTCCCACCACTCCTATTCCTCTTGTGCTGTCAGTGTCAGTCGCCAGGACCACCATCCATTTAGTTGCCCAAGAACTTATGTCATGCACTTCCCTTCCATCTCCATTTTTCATATCCTATCAAACCACCAAGGCTTACTGGTTCTATTCTGAAATCTGTCCCTATATCTCAATTTCTTGCATATTCAGGACTTACCATCTCTTAGCAGGGTTAAAGCCTCTAGTCTCACTACCAAAACCACCCTCCCCAGAGCTGCCAGATTGAGCTAATATGTAGGCCTAATTGGTGTCCTCACCACTCACATGCAGTATAAACTCTTACGCAGAATACAGGATACTTAGCAACCCAGCCTCATATCCTGTGACTTCCCTCTTGGACTTGATGCTCCAATGATCCCAAACTGCCTATAGTACCAAGAATAGGCTAGCCTCTTCCTGCCCAGTTTCTTGGCATACACTGTTTTCTGCCTACCGTGAATGCCTTCCTCTGTCCTCTATCCTGCTTGACCAGTTCCCACTCATTTTTCAAGTTCCAATTCAAATGTGTTTCCTCTGGCAAGCCTTCTGGATTTCCTTTGGCTGACATGGGCATTTTTCTCCATGCTTCTAAGCATACCTAGTACATACCTGCACTATTATAGTTATTATTGTAATTATAATTGTCAGTACTTCCCTAGACTGTGGAGGGTGCTTTAGGGAGAGAATTGTGCTTTTCATCTTTGTACCTTTGGTTAATATCCTGTATTTGTTCACTAATGAATGACAAACTAATAATTAATTTAATGGCTTAGAGAGGCCAACACTATTATTTTTTCAGGCTACAAGGATGCCATTGAATATTATGGTACTACTATAGTTTGCTAAACTTGAATATCAAAAAAGAGTTTGTACAGCTTAGAGAAACGTATATTCATACATACTCTTTGGTAACTCCATTGATGCTTCTGTTTCAGCATTAATCAAGTCTGATCTGAGAAGACACAATATAAATATAGGAATTACAAGCAGTGATATTAAAGCTGTAAGTAAAGAACATTTTTGATTATACAATTGAGAAATGTGTTCCTAGAATAAGTGAAACCAGTCTGTCTAGTCAGCTATTTCTTTTCCTGAACCAACTGTTGATCTGTCATAATGGCATATGCCGGATGCTATTAATTTTTTATCTTCTGATCCTTTCTACAGTTGCCAGTTGATAGTCCTACAGATCAAGAATCAAAAACAATTATGATGTCCAAACAATCAGAATCAGCAATTTAAGGAAAAGTTAATATCATGTGACAATCAAGTGGTAAGGCTTGGTTTGTACATTACAGGAAATGGACACTTACTTAAAAATTATCATATCCCTAAATGCGATTACTGTTTCACTTCATTTTTCCTTTAGGCAATATTTTGCTTAAAATACTTTTTCTTCCATCATTTTAACACTACCATTTATCTGATGAGCGCCCTTTTTGGTCTTACATTGTCAATCTGAAAGTAAACTTCTTGACATTGACTTTTCAAAAGCGTTTTTTTTGTAGAAAATGGAAGTTTGGAAGGATTTCTAAAATGATAATATGGAGGTCTAATGCCTTTAAGTCATGTAGGAATACATGAGTTTACATATAACAATATCTGGTAGAACCAAGTGTAGAACATACTCCTAATTGGCTCCCTCTTGTCCTGGCCTGGCTGCCAGGTTCCCCAGTGTGAGCACATTATGCCCTCATGACCCTTCTGACCCACCAAAGCACGGTATTGGAATGACACTTCCTGAGGACATGTAAGACTT
Organism: Manis javanica; assembly: GCF_040802235.1. Taxonomy (NCBI): domain Eukaryota; kingdom Metazoa; phylum Chordata; class Mammalia; order Pholidota; family Manidae; genus Manis; species Manis javanica. Next base: position 96,383,355 of record NC_133166.1, on the reverse strand, counting down.
TTCCCATTTCCTGTATCCTCGTTGTACGGTGCTTTGTAACAGGTACTGTCAGTGGCCATGCAGACCACTCTGTGTACAGACTGAACCCATGACTTTGGTCTTAGGCTTAGGTTCTGATTAAGCTAAGGATCCCAGGCTCATTACCTTGAGTTCTGTGCACTGCCTTCCTATCATGGTGTAAATGCTGACACCAGTTTTTCACTCCAACTTGAGATAGATTAGTTTTGTACCATCGCTTTTTTTACTTTTTTATTTTTTCCAGTATACAACTTTCTAGGAAGAAAATTTCATCCTATGTGCTACTGGCTTTTTCATGATTTCTTGTATCACAGCTATACTTTTGTGTGAAGATTCCTGAGATGAGGAAGTCAGTAATAACCCAGACTAGGCATTGCCATTTAGTGGAGACCTCTTGAAATGCTGGCTGTTCAGGCGTGCAGTATCATTTTTATGACCATTCTCCTTTGAGGAATACTGTGTCCCGGGGCGTCCTCCCTCAGCGGTAGAGGGAGTGGATTCTTCACTAAAGAGTGTAATCTCCATACTGTTGACACATTCTGCTCTTTTACATGCTCAGGACAAGGAGAATAGGACCAAATGTGTTTCCACAGTGCCTACAGCTGCATTTTGTTTACAGTGAAAACATAAATGTTGTCCTGACTCTCTAAGCTGATCGGGAGATATCTTTAGAGTAGTCATATCTAAACAGCCTGATAATTACATTATGTCCACATTAAATTTAAAAAGTCAGTTATACCCTGAATACCCTTGAAGTGAATTAGCAATTCTGATTTGGATATAGTATATGCAGTTGCTTTACATTATAATTTATAACATTCTCTGTAATCAAACTATTGTAGATTATCAAGTAATTTATATAGGATGTGCGTTTATGTAAATGATTTACATATTATTTACATAATGTATTACCAGAGAATGTGGAATGTAATTCCAGAAGAACTCAACTGGGAATCAGGAACTCCATATCCACATCCTGGCTCTTTCTAGCTGTCCCTGTAACTCCCTGGGCAGCAGTTTCCTCATCTGTATAATGAATGTGTTCGATTTGGTCTCAGAGATCTTTGTTAAATCTTAAATGCCATTCATCATGGGGTAGATGAAATCACTGTACCACAGAAACTTACCTAGCTAGAGAAAAATTCCCTGAACAATTGGATAAACAACTGATGATTGTTATTTTGTGGATACAGGGAATTTGAAATGTTTTAGCCTCTTTACTCAGTTGGCCATACCTTTGGCAGAATATGCTGAGTCATTAACTTCCTAAGATATTTATATCCCAGGTTTTTTGGCCTCTCCTCTAAATAATAATTTTTTTTAACTGTCAGTGTTGTTTAAAATAATCATGTGTTTGCTCTATTCCTGAGATTGAGTCACAGATAAAAGTTGAACACTTTATTTCTGAAAAACATATGCATATATGTCATGCGTATCTTTCCTTGTTGATTAGAAAAAGGATGAAATATGTGACAAAACGTAAAATGAATAAAATTTCTGTTTTGAGTTAAAGTCAGATAATGTCATGTAATTCTGTCTTTGGAAAATGGAGTTGGATAACCATCACTTGTGTAAATTTTAATCAAATGATTTTAGAAAGAAACTGGATGCTTTCCAAAGTTGTTGAATTTATAAATGTTGCAAATACAGCTTTTGCTTTTTGTGAATGTTGGCGAAATGTCTTTAAAAAAATGTTTATGTGTAAACTCAGCATTGCCAGAAGAATGCCTGTCATTTTTCATATTCCAATTTTTGCTGTGTTCTATTTATGTGTACGTTCATTCTTCAGTATTTCAGATTGAAATAAATTTATTTTTTTAATGTTAAAGTTCTGATACTTAGGTGCACATGGGGAGTGGAAAGGGATTATAAGCTTTCAGAATGGGTGGAGGAGGGAGAGAGGCGGTTGGTGGAACACGAGGAAACAAAGTCCACCTGGGCAGGGCTAACCAGCAAGGTAGCATGTGCTTCACCTGCTCACCTGCCTTGGTGGCCGCCCCTTCGTTGGGCAAGAGCCATCCCGGGACACTGCATCTGTGCTTCAGACTTCTCTGCCCTTTGCTCCTGGGAGCATGTGCCTTATCTGAAAGGATGTGTCATCTTCCCTCAAGCCCTTGCCGATTCATGTAATAAAACCAATCTAATAAAATCAGTAAGTTTCTTCATTGAAAAATGGCATAATAAACATTGATTCTTCATAAGATTAAGATAAACATTAAAAATGTTCAGCATAAAACTAGACATAGCACTAAAAGTTGGCTACTATTTTTACACATTAATGACTGCTATAGCAACATATTACCACTAATGTGTATTTAGATTTAAAGAGAGAAGAGTCCAAGTCCAAGTGACTTATAGCAAAAGAATACCAGTATAGAAAATCTGAGGTTCTGAGAGGGGTCATGGAGAAGGTATTTGGGAAGGAAGGAGTGGTACTTGTACAGGAAGTTTTCATCTCAGAATTCTTTTACACTTAGAAATCATTGAGGTCCCCAAAGAACTTTTGTTTTTGTGAGTTTTATCTGTCAATATTTATCATACTAGAAACTAAAAAAAAACTTTAATTCATTCAAAGTTATCACATTTCTGTGAAAAATAACTGTTTTCCACAACAAATATAGTGAGAAGAGTGACACTTTCATGTTTAAAGAGTGCAAAAAACTCTTTAATATCTGGCTTTATAGAAGCTAGATTCTCATCAGATGTGGATTCAATCTACAGAGATAATGCTATTTTGACATGTTTGAAGAAAAGCCTTGCACGCATATGAAGTTGGAAAATAATTATTTTAATAGCCTTTTCAGATAATGGTGGGTATTCTTTATTAAACACTGTATCAAAATCTGAACTGGTAGTGCCATAAAGGTTGTTTGCTATGTTAAATCTGAAACAGTATCAATAGACTTTTCCTGGTTTGTTAAAATCTAATGGTATGTCTTCTACTTTAAATAGAACTTTAACCATGTGTGGTTTTATAACATGCATTGCCATTTGGAAAAATAACTGCTTCACTGAGTTATGCAGCTCTTCCAAATATTGACATATTTCATTAGGCGATGCCCCACCAATCACATTCGCTAATACCCCGACCTCATCAGAAAGTTTTCTAAGTATCAGGAAGTGGTCGAGCTCACACAAGTTTTCTGAAACTTGTTTTGGCAGATGCAGGTTTTCTAAAACGCCAGTGTTGGTTTGAAAACCTGATTCTGTCAGTTGTTTCTTGAAGCATTGACAGGCTCACCTCCATTGCTTTTTGAGAAAATACCTGCCAAATAGCCAAGTGTGAATAACCATAGCTTATCTGTCAGTTGTTCTTTCAAGAAAAAATGGTGTATGAAAAGAAGCCTCTGGTTTGGTTTGCAACTCAAATAATTGTACAAGTGCCTTTCCTCTAATAACTTCATGCTTTGGTGTGTGGCAGAAGCACGTTAAGCATACTTCTCATTTCATCACACAGTATTAAAAAGTCATGCACCCAAGGATTTGGATTCAGTAGCTCTTACTTCTTCATCAAGGATCTCCTTAGGTAAAATGGCTTTTTTTTTTTAATTGCAAGTGCATGGTGGCAAAGAGTTCAACGGCCACCTGTTCAGGGTGGTGCCACGGCCTTGATTTGGACTACGGCACCAAGTTTTATCCATCACTACATTTGTACCATCAGAACTAATGTCAACATGGTGAAAAGGGCAAATAACTTTTTATATTATTACTAAAGAGTTTTGCCATAGATCCCCGCAAAAGGTCTTCAGGCCTCCCAAGGTTCTGCTGACCATACTTTGAAAGCCACTCTTGTAGAAAAGAGATTGGCCGTCATTGACATTGATCAATGACTTGCAATGTGAGAAAAAGAGTAACAAGTCAGTAATAACTCAGAGTAGGTGTTGCCATTTAGTGGAGACCTCTTGAAATGCTAGCTGTTCAGTTGGTGCAGTATCATTTTTATGGGGCAAAACAAGGAACAAAACACTAATGAGGGGACAGATGAAAGAGTCATTGGAGACGGAGGAGGAGCATGGGGGAAAGAAAGGCCACAGTAGGCCGCCCTGTTAATGAGGCCAAAGAGAATTGGTAGCTGCAAAGGAAGATGTTTCCTCCTATGTAAACAGGAAGCCATAAAAAATAAATGCTACCAGTACCTCTCGTACCATTTTAATTACAGTATGATATTTCCAGATAAAGTTAACAGCTTCATTTAATTTAATAAATACTAAATGTTGAGACAAAGTCATGAAACTGTTTGAAATGTACAGTAATAGACACCATTTTATCTGTTACCAGGACTCTATAAGAAATAGCTTTAAAAATCTAAGACCTTTCTCAGCTCCTACTGAGAAACACTAAAATTACATTTAGATTTTCAGTGGAAAAAAATATTTCTGTCCAGAAGAAAATACAATTCCTATTTCACACAGCAGCCACAAGTAGATAGGTAAATAACACATTTTTGAAGTCGACTGTCTCCTGTAACCCACCCACCCAGTCTCAGCTTCTCAAACCAAGACGCCTGCCCACGCCACATGACCCCTCATTCTCTGCAATTGTTGCTAGTCATTTGTACAGGTGACAACATGCCCTGAAGTGACTTCAGGGGTCTTGACTGGACCCTGTGCCTGAAAATGCCTTTCTGATATCTCCCAGGAGATAAAATATCACTGAGTCCCTAAAGAAAGGTTTCAAAGCACACTGACCACCAAGAGGGAGTACCCCTTATCTGAAATCTCTGCTAAGATCTGTAGATGCCCTGTGAGCAGGTTTGAATAGGAGGAAGGAGGAGGAGGAAGGAAGGAGGAAGCAGTTATTTTTCCAAAGCCTTGAGAAAGGAGAATGGGATTCAGAAGGTGGGGCCAGGGGAGGGGGGAAGGCTCATTAAGGTGAGGCCTATGAGCTTCATTTTCCTGTTTAAATAAATGATGTATTAGACCTCTGCCTTTGCCAGCCTAAAGTCTTGGGTGTGGAAACTGTCTATGATCTTGGGAAAGTAATTTAAACTCCATGAATTTCAGTTTCTAACTCTCCTAAATACAACAATGTTTCCTACCTTGCGGCTTTATGGTGAGGATTAAATTCAGGTGGAAGGCACACAGTAGATCCTTAACAAATGATATCCATTATCAGTATAGTGAGAAACTGTAGAAAGGGACTGTGGATAACACTTGAGAGGCAGTTGACTAATTTGGGAGAACATGATGTTATGTGTTTGAACTTGATGTTACTATGGCAGCTGCCATTGAAATCATTAAAGTATGTAGCCATGTCCGTGTGCGTGTGGGTGTGGCACTGGGCATTGTGCACAGAAAATGAAACAAAAATGAGTTCTGAAGAGACACTGAGATCTGGACAAATGGAATGGTAGTCAAGGCACCAAAGAATGAAACTGAGATGCTCTCAGGGGCAGGTAAAAATGGTTTTTATGTTTATTGCACTAGCCACAATAGAAGAGATTGAGCAACAAGGTAGGGAGGAAGCCACCCACAAGCCCACTACCTTTTACAACTCTTCATTTCCCCTTGTTCCCTTTGCATTCACATGCATGCATGATCTTACATAGGTGCTTCCCAGGTAATTATATCAAATGAATAAGCCAAATTAGCCAAATATTTCTCCTTTATGAGAAAATCCTCCAACATATTCCAGAGGCCCTTAATTAAAGGTAAAAGCACCTTTTTGAATTTAATTTGAGGATGTTGTCAAAATGATAGGCAGAAAAGTCTTTATGAGTGTGGTGGAGAGAAAATAAAGTCAGTAAAGCCCACTAATAGGGACTCAAAGAGTTAACCAGATAAAACCAGAGAGCCAGAAAAGACAGAGTTAATTAGCTGAAGTTTCAAGGACCAGAAATTACTTGGAATGTCCAAACACTCCCCAGATAAAGAAAATATCAGAAGACAAGCACAGTAACCATTAGAATGTAGCCCATGTCTCCATTTCACCAATTAGCCCAGGCCTCTAAGGCCAGAGATTGTCAATTAAGGACTTCTCTGCCCTGCCAAAAACCCCATTAAAAGAAGCCTGGCAGTAAGCAGCCTGCCTTTGTCTACCTTGACTCTGGCCCACTCCTCCCTTGAAGTATATTCAAATAAAACTTTCACTCTGCTTGTGTCTCTTGCCTTTCAGTTCTTTGTTGCAGTAGGGACAAGAATTGAGAAGCAACTCAACCCATAACATAGGTATCAATTTGTATATTTAACATAAAATTATAAGCATTTTCCATGTTGCTACATGGCCATTATAACCATTAATTTTTTTTTTCATTTCACTGAGACACGATTGACATGCAACATTGCATTGGTTTGAGGTGCATAACATAACGATTTGAAACATATATAGTATGAAATGATCACATTCAATTTAGTTTTAACACCCATCATCTCACAAAGCTACACTTTTTTTCTCATGACGAACACTTTCAAATAACCATTATTCTAAACAACTGAATAATATTCCACTAAGGCTACTATACTTACTTAATGGGTTCCCTACTCTTGAATACTCATTCATTCACTGATTCAACATTTGTTGTGCATTTACAGTGTTGTCAGGATTTAAGGTGAGAACTGGAAATGTGTAACAGTGTCCCTGTCTCAAAATGCTCAGAAAACAAATCATCAGAGTCCACAGCATTTGATCAAGATTGTACCCACAGAGATGAGAAGGCTCCCCGGGGGAGATAGCATCCCCTCCTGCAGTACAGGAACACATAAGGCAAGGCTTTTTCTTTCTTTTGAGCAGAGGAAGATTGTGATGCTTCGAAGTCCCCAGTTTCATTGTTTTATGCCCCTTATGCCTCTCTGCCCACCCCAGCACTCACCCTCACTGCCCAGTTTGTCAAAACCTCTCAGCTGCCTCCATCACAATGAAATCGGGCAGCCTGAAGAGTAATCCTGATTGGATTTGCGATCTAACTTGGTCTAGGCTAAACGGATAGAGCTCACACAGCCTCAATGTCCAGCAAGATTATGTGAGGCTTTACACCAATTTGTGTCCCCCAAATCTGCTGAAGGCTAGTGCCTCTTTGACGTAGAGCAGATTTGCTTTTCCTTAGCCCTGAAAACCTGGCGTCTAGACCTGACACTGGCAGGGAGAGCCACTTCCACACCAAAAGTGGGGAGCGCACCCCCTCTACTGGTCATTTCGTGAATTGTTTCAAACAGCTGAAATTTCAGTGGATTAGTGTGAGGGTTGTGTTTTGCGTTGGGGAAGGGAGACAGGGATGTGCCAGTTCATTTCACCTATATCTCCAAACCAGTCACTCCTATACACATACGTTACTCGTTAAATGAGTGAGTGCCTTCTCACTCCCACTCTCTGGGCAGCACAGTGTGGGGCAGTGATGAAACATTAGCCATCACCAAGCTTTCACATTCTAGGGATGGTTCCAAGCCAAATAATGGGATGGTCATTTGTGCTGGCTCAGCTTAGCCGTCCTGCCCAACTTCTGCAGCCTGGAAAAGGTCACGATGCTTCTCACTGGAGGCTGTTCCTCTGTGGAATGCCTGAACTGCTCCTTGCCCTTGGGGTGCCCTCTGGACAGCTGCTCCAGGCGGCCCAGGGACACAATGGTTTCCTTCCAAAGACACACCTCAGCTTGGCTGTGTGCTTTCACCTTTCCGTGTTCATTCCTGTCCAAGGTCAAGATGTAGCGGGCCTGTGCCGACACCGGACACATTCGTGTCAGGCAAAAGGATTTGAACAAATGTTGGTCTCTGAGCCACGTTACTCAGAATGTGTAAACATGTAGTTCAAATGGAATAAACTCTACTCTGTGCCTGAAAGAACGAAGCCATTCTTCTTTAGCATTTCTCCCTGTTATGTGCTCCTGCAGCTGATTCCCAAACCTTTCCCACCTGCTGGCACACCTAGCAAAGGATGTTACCTGTACACAGGGGCAAATGGATGGCGCTGCCCTGACTGGAGGCCTCTGGCATCACCCCCAGGGCCTGCTCTGCCTCCTGCCCAGGTCTCAAGATCATGGCACACTTTATCCCAAAGGTTCACCAACTTGTGTGGGCCTCACAATCACCAGGAACCCTTGTTAGAACGTAGGGTGCTGGGCCCCACCCCCAGAGGTTCTGATTCTGCAGGACTGAAGTGGGGCCCGAGACTCTCTATTCCTAACAGGTTCCCAGGTGATGCTGATGTGGCCGGTCTGGGGACCACACTTGGAGAACAGCCTTTCCTAGGCGCCTGCTGGTCCCTGCGCAGGCCGGCTGAGCCCGATGGCCTCTTCAGGGGGGTCAGCCTGGGCTCAGCACCCCTCCCCATGATGTGCCCCATGGCTGCCCCAGAAACAGGTCCTCTGCTCTGATTGGAAACGTGACCTAGCCGTTCTTTCCATTATCCAGATAGAAGGGCTTTTGTATCTCCCCAGGGAAGAGGAACATGGTGGAGATGTGGTTTCTCAGATAACCCGACAGCTCCGTGCGCCGCGGCGCAAGTGTGGCTGTGGTGGACGAGCTCCGAGGCACAGACGACACGCCACTGGGCATCGCCTCTGTGCGCACGCTCCCGGCACCACGGGAGCCCGGGGGCACAGGCTGATTCCTAGAGGGTGCCAGCTGTGGCTCGGCCCCGCCAGGAGCCTCTTTCCTCAGGACTGCATCAGAAGGCAGGTGGGGTGGAGACGGGAGCTGGGCTCCGCCGCAAGAACGGATCGCTAGACAAACCGGCTGCAGAAATCAGTTTGCTCCCCGGGGAAGACGGCACTGACACCCCATCCCTGCAGTCCCCCTGGATTGCCATGGAGGAATGCAGCGACACCACTCCCTGGTTTGGAGAAAAGGTAGCAAAGGAGAGAAGAGGTTCTGTCCCAGAAGCGGGCAGGAAATGCCTCCCTTTCAAGTGGTAAAACGCCTAGGCTTGCCGCTGAGACCTGCTGGGAGGGTAGCTGGTGAGGAGGGCTGGGCCGGTGCTGTGGTACGTCAGCGAGCGGGAGCCCGGAGCCCCTACGGCAGGGGAGGCTTCCCCGCGGCCAGCCTGGGCGGAGTCTGACGGGAGCACCTGCTCGGCCCCTTGGGAAATCCCCACCCCCACCTCCTCCCCATCCCCGGTTTTCTCTTTTCCCGCACATCCGGGAGGTCTGACCCGGGGCAAGAGCTCCGTGTATTTAAAACTTGACCTCCCTGGTCATCTTTTCAGTCTCGAGTTTCTTTCTGCCGTCTCGGCTGACTTTCCCAAAAGGCCCCGTGGCTGGTATGTTGTGTGTGTTCCTGCCCCTTCATCACCCTCCAGGGAAAGGCGAGCTCTTTGGAAATGGGGACGATTCCCGCTCATTGAAATGCTTTGTGGGATGCCTACTCCGCGCAGGGCACCGGATCCCGTGACAATCCCTGTCCAAGGGACCAGGGATGCCTTTGAAAAACAAAACCGAACCAAAACCCCCGCAGACTGTTCACACCCATTCCCTCGGACCCACGGCGGCACTGCAGGAACTTTCACGAGCAGGCCGTGTGCTCCCGAAGCAACGGGGCAGTAGCCACCTTTTGCCTTCGAAGGCTCTTACCACCTATTTGGAGGACTATTAATGAGCAGGGAGGTTCCTCCCATAAACAGTGCTTTGGGGGCTGTTTTGCCTGAGAGGTTCAGCCCTGGGCAAGATCAGTGAGACCCAGAAATGACAACAGAACGTTCTTGGAGTAAAAGGGTGTATACCTGGCTTCTTTCTCCCACGGTAGATTCAGCGCTGGAATCATGTCTGCACCCAGCAGTCTGCAGGTCCGTAATCTACCTTCACCTCTGCCTCTGCCCAGAACACTGGGCGGAGCTCTTTATATAGTGACTCAGTCAATAATAGCTCATTTATAACAGGTGGGGAAGCAGTAGCCTAGCCCCAAGCCAATTACATCATCAAGTAATTTAGGGTCAGGTGAGGATCTTGGCCATAGGCACTTCCATCCTCCCCACAGGGGCTTAGGAAGGAGCCCCAGATAACCAACTGGAGCATCATCCAGGGCTGGGGGCAGGGCCCACTGGTGGCCCCTCTGCAGAAGGGCCCACAGGGGATGTTTCTGATCCATTAGCAAGCAATGCTGGTCAAGCTCCTGGCTAAAGGGTTAGGGTCCTGCCTTAGGAAGAGAGAATATGTTCCATCTGTTGAAAGCATGCAATTCCCAAAGGGTTTCATCAGATGGTCTCATTTGACCATCACGCCCCCCCACCCCACCCCTGAGGGAGGCAGGCTTTGGTTCGTAGAACCAAGACAGCACCAGAAGTTGGCTGGGAGGGGCTTCAGCATTGCCTGCCTCTCTGTTCCCCAGCCCACCCCCAACAAGCCTGTGATTTAAGTAAAATAGTGCATATGTGCTTACAGACAATTTCCATGCTCCCCCACTGTCTTGCCAGTGGGTTTCAGCCCTGGGCAAGTTCGCTATGGATTCAGAGTGACCAAAGAAAATGACAGCAAAATGTTCTTGGGTTGAAAGGGTTATACCCAACTTTATTCTTACAGTGGCAGGTCAGTCACTAAAATCCCATTCACTGAGAGCAAGTCTGCATACAGCAGGCCGGTTCTGCCTCTGGGCCCCTCTGTCCACACAGCCGTCCTCTGGGCCTCTCTGCACAGTCGTCCTGCACAGCCATCCTCTGGGCCTCTATCCTTGGCACTGCCACCACTCCAGCCTCTGCTCTGCTCTCCTGTAGGCTTGCAGCCCTGCCACCATGTCCCGCCCAGAGCACTGGGCAGAGCTCTTTTTATAGTCAACAGCCATGCAATTGCCCACAAGTGTGCAGTGAGCTAGTCAACCACGGCCAGGTGAGAATCCTGGCCACAGAAACTCTCATTTTATCCACACCCACCTCCTTCCTTAGGGCTCCTAAGTGCCTCCTATAGAAAATTCTGGATCTCACTACTTATAACCATTTTGCAGAAGAGTTAATTCAGATTCAGCCTTGCAGAAAGCTGCATGGCTTTGGGAAAAACGGAGTCAGGGCCAGGGTCCCACTTCAGAGTCCCTGGGGAAGGCCTCTCTATTCCAGGCTGCCTCCCTGGGGAAAAGAAGGTTAGAAAAACCCTTCCAGGAGTGCTGGCAGCAGCCCCAGCCTCAGGTGGGCACAGAGAACAGGCAGGTGCCAGTGCATCCTGGTGACCCAGAGGGATGTCAGGTGACCCAGAGGGCCATCTCCAAGGGCTGTCAGGTGCTGGCTCTCTTAGCCCTGGCATGAATCTGCTGGTGGCACTTCTGCCCCCCAGCACCTATGAGACAGTTGCCTGGATTATTCCATAGCTCTGTGCAGACCCTGTGCAGACCCCGGAGAAATGTCTCCCACACCCAGTCTGCCTGGGGCAGCCCCTAGCACCCCCAGGGCAGCCCCCTTGCTATCCCTCTCCACCCTCTGGGCCTGGCAGTAATGATCTGGATGCAGGTCAGGGAAGATGTTCCAGGCACATGGAGGTGGACACTCTGGGCTTCTAATTAGGACAATGCTAATGAGCCACACTGGTGACACCCACATTTGAGGACCTTGGGTTCTGCTGGCAAGGCAAGAAGTCCAATGAGCCATACCTGGCTGCCCCTCAGGCAGACACCAGAGAGCTTGAGGTTCATATGTGCTAGGCTCCTTGATGACAACTGCATATTGAAGAAAGGTGAAAGCATAAATCCATTCGCGCTTTTCCCCGTGTTTATTTTAGTGATGATTATGTAACTTCGAGTCTGTGGCCAAGTGTCTTAAAAAGCTACCTTGGTTTTGGGTGCCCTGTACTGGGAGGGGGCTGTGGCCCACCTGGTGAACAAGAGAGAACAGCAGGGCATCAGGAGACCACCAACCCGGGCTCCCCTCAGCTGGACACCCATATTTGGGGTTCCTGGGGACTGGGCTGCTCTGGGAACCCCATATGTCCCTCCTCTGGACAAGCTGAGCAACTGCTTTCCTCCCCACAACCACCACCTGTGTCAGGCTCTTATCCGACTGGGCGCCCTGAGGGACCCCCGCGGGACACCAGCCTTGTCCCCAGGATGGGGAGGCACTCCCGCTGACTCAGGGTCACAGGCCAGTGTCCCTGGTTCCTGAATTGACTGGAGCTTCCTCCCTTGTCAGAGATGCTGCTGAGCCCCCAGCCCAGAGCCTGGGGGCAGAGGGCAGGGCAGCCAAGCAAGGAGGCTTTCTCTTGCTGCTGGATCCCATGAGTTGCTGAGTATGAGAACTGCCTGGCAGGATTGCTCCCTGGAGGGGAGATGCAGTGAGGAAGTGGGCAGCAGACTGGTGGATGGAGCATGCACAGGCTCTGGTGTTAGATCTTAGAGTAAATGCTGCCCGACCTCTTTCTAGCTGTGTGACTTTAGGGAGGTTACCAACCTCTCTGAGCTGAGTCTTACTACCTGTGTATTGGGAATTGAGTGTGAGTGGATCAAATGGGACTGTATCTGTGAGCTCCCCACATGGCTCAGGAAGCCCTGTAGACTTGGGTGAGCCCCCTGTTGCCTGTGGATTCCCCCAATGCTCTCCAGAACTCGTTTCCTAATCTGTGTATGAGTGCTGCCTCCTTAGCCCTGAGAGTGTCCCACTTGGGGGCCAGGCTGTTGTTCACCCTGTGGCCCCTGGTGACAGTGTGAAGCCCATTCTTTCCTGTGCCCTCCTGTGGGGGGCAGGGAGGCAGGGAAGGGTCCTGGCTGCACCAGTATCACCCGCAGGCCTGTTCAAACACTGTCGTCCTGCTCTGTGACTTTGGTCAGGTTACTAATCTTTCTGAATTCATTTTCTGATTCAGCAAGTTTGAGGTGCCGCTGAGAATGTGCATTTCCAACGAGTTCCCAGGTGACAGGCTGTTGCTGACCAGGGCACAGAATCAGGACATCAGCTCCTCCCTGGTCCCTGGGAGTGCAGGGCCTGAGAACAGGCTCTCGGATCTCACAGGAAGCAGGTGGAGGTGGCCAGCCCTCCATCATGGAAGGCCTCTCTGCCTGTGCCCCCCACCCCCGGAATCTTTTGTCAGTGAAGCCCTAGAACACCTCTCCCCGAGAGCCTTCAGTGGCCAAACAATGAACCTTTCCCCAGCCACAGGAGTACAATAGAGAGCAGGTGCCCCTGGAGAGAGACCAGGGATTGGAGGGAAGTAACTGGAGAAGGTCAGAGAGGAAGGGGACAGGAGGAGGTAGTCCCGTCCCGGAGCAGTGGCCGCAGTCCTGTCCTAGATGGGGTAACGACCAGACCGTGGTGTGGGGGTCCAAGATTGAGACACAGCTTCACCAGCTGAGAAGACCCCTGGCTCCTGCCCTTCTTCCCGGCGCCCTTCCCAGGCTTCTTGCGGCATGCGACTGCGTCCTGGTCAGTGGAACAGGGCGGAAGTGACTCCCTTCCCCACCTGGCCCACAGAAGCCTCCCATGTGGCCCTCCACACTCTCTCTCAGCTCCTGTGGCACTTGGATGTCAAAGCCTTGGGCTGCCTGAAGATGATAGACCCTCTGGCACCCTAAATGATGCTCACCCACCCCCCAAACCAGGCCCAATACACTTTTCATGAGAAAAGAATGAACTGTTGAATTAAGCCCTGGGATTTCAGGATCTCCCTGTTACAGCATCTAGAAGTCTCATGACCAGTGTATCGGGCAGGTGCCTGCCCAGATGGGCAGTGAGGGAGCAATGCCACCACAGCCTTGCTGGGCTCTCCCTTAGCTTAATCAGGAGAAGCACATCTAATATCTGCTGCCTTAGGGCAATAAGAGCGACCACCTTGTGCTGTTGGCATGTGCCAGAAAGTGCCTGATCTTCACTGATTCATTTACTCTTCACAACAGAGCGAAGCGTGGTATTGTCCCCATTTTGAAGACGCAGACCTGAGAAGGGCAGGGCGGGCAGGTTGGGTGCTGTCTGGGAGCAAGGAATTTCCGCCATCCTTGGGGTTCTTCCAGCTGGCCTAAGAATGAAATTGGCTTGAGGTGGATTAACAGGAGGAAAAAAAAAGTTTTAACTACATATACAAGGGGAATCCCTAGAATAAATGCCAAAGACCCTCAGGGACAATGAGGTATATCTGTCATCCTGAACTAAGGAGAAGGGGTAGGGGTCTGGGACTTCAAAGGAAAAGGGAAATAGTTCACAGGAAGATGAAAGAGTAAATGGTAAACAAATGTTTGCTGGGCCTCACAGAAAGAATGGGGCACAGAGAGGAATTTTAACAGGCTTAGCCACATCGCTCCCGGTCCACCACCCCCAGTTTATATTGTAATGTAGTTATCTGGTGCCAGCTCTCTTCCTGAGCAGGCCTTCTAACTAAATTCTTTTTATGTATTGGGGTGGAGTGGGGGAGGTCCATGTGTCCAAGTCTTCTGGGCCTTGATGTCTTCAGCTCTAGCAGAATCTGCATGCTGCAAGGGCACATTCTGGGACGGCCTGACCTTGGCCACCACATGCTGAGAACACAGGGACACATCCTCTAGTAAGAAGCAGAGGTGAGATTTGAATCCACAGCATCACAGTGAGCAACCCCAGGCAAACCTAAGCAAACACTACTCCCTGGTAGATGCATACTCCCAAGTGTGCACCCTGTCTTCCCGAATCGGCATAAGCATCTCATGGCCCAGGACTGGGCCTTGAGTCTTTGGGAAGCCAAGGGTACAGTTTAGACATTCCTGGGCCATGAGAAGCTTATACTGATTTGGGAAGACGTGGTGCATGCTTGGGATTATGCATCTACCAGGGAGTAGAGTTTGCTTAGGTTTGCCTGGGGTTGCTCGCTGTGATATTGTGATTTTCAATAAGAAATACATAGTTGGCATAGGACTCCTAAAACCCTTGGAACTTCTGTGAGGAGTATGATAAATGCATCTTGTGTTACTTAATGGGACTTTGGAAAGCACCTAAGGATGGGAGCTGGTTGTCAGGAGAAACAACCTTGTGATTAAAGGGCTAGGACTTCCCACTCCCTTTGGGGAGGGAAGAAGGGCTGGAGGTTGCTTGTAAACCAATGGCCAGTTACTTAACCAATCAAGCCCATGTGATGAAGCTGCCATAAAATCCAAAAGGACTGGTTCCAGAGAGCCTTCTAGGTTGGTGAACACGTGGAGATTTGGGGACCAGAGAGCCTTCTAGGTTGGTGAACACGTGGAGATTTGGGGAATGGCTCAAGGAGAGGGCCTGGAAGATCCCCACCCTTTCCGCATATCTTGCCCTCCACATCTCTACTATCCGGCTGTTCTTGAGTTATACCTTTTGATAATAAACGGGTAATCTGGTAATTAAATGTTTCTCTGAGTTCAACAAACCACTCTTGCAAATAAAGTGAACCCAAGGAGGGGCTCATAGGAACCTCTACTATAGAGGGGGGCAGTGGTCTGATGCAGTCACAACCTGCCCTCGGGACTGTCAGCTGGCATCTCAAGTGGGAGCGGGAGGGCAGGCTTGTGGGGCTGAACCCTTGACCTATAGGATCAACTCTACCTCCAGGTAGTGTCAGAATTGGGTTAAATTGTAGGACACCCTGCTGGTGTCCAAGAATTTCTTGGTGGCTTGGGAAAACACCCCCATATGTTGGTGGGGTGCTGGAATTGACTTGCTGAAGGCAGATATTGATGACCCCACAATTGGAGGAGAAAGGAGGAAAGGAAGATGGGATTAATAAACCAAGGACAGATCTCTAGTAACCTTAGGAGTATGAGGAAATAATGTGTGAGTTTGGGGAACTGTGTGAATCAACACATATGTTGTAGGGGAAAGTGGGAGGCTCTTGGGCCTCTGCCACAGGGGTGGGTCCTTGGCTACATGCAGGATAGAAATCAGACACAAGCCAGGTACATTGTGAGGCAGGTCTGTCGAGATGGGAAGCATAGAATATGCAGCAGAGAACTCCACAGGCAGGGTAGCCCGTCCCAGGGGGGTCGTTAGTTCTTTTATTTGAAGTACAATGAACATGTAAAGTAGGGGGGAGAATAACCAAGATTTTTCTGGGGAGACTCTTACAAGAAGAGGTGCTTCTCCTTATTAGGTCACTTTCTGGTGTTGTCACGACTATTGTAAACTGTCTTGGTGCTAATGGGTGTAACTTTTACTATGTAAACGACAGTTATTAAGTTAGACAGCTATTCTCAGTCAAATGGTTAGGAATGTTAGGTAGACACTAGCGGGCGGAAAAGGGGAAGATAAGGCTCAAAGAAGAGGCTGCTCTGATACGGTTGAAAGGAAAAGCTGCCCAAGCTCTGCCCAGGGAGGGGTCCCACGTGGAGACAGCACAGGCTTTGCGGGGAGGTGACTTCCTCCCCAACCAGATCACAATCAAACGGGACTAAGAACTGCCCATATCACCCCTCAGCATGGGGAAAGGGCAGGCTCACGGAGAGGGAGGGGTGTACAGAAAGACCTGTAAACCAAATAACCCCACCTTGGCCGTCAGAGGTGTCTCCTAACCAGCATGCAACATGTAAGCCTCCCGCCCAACGGATCGAGGCCTTTGTCTGCCTGGACTCCGGCCCGCGCCTCCCCTGGGGTGCATTCAAATAAAACTTTCCCTCTGCTTCGCTATCATGCCTCTGCCTTTCAGTTCTTTGTCACGCTGGGGACAGGGACTGAGAACAAACTCAACCCTAACAACATCAGACTCCATCTTGGTTTGATCTAGTTCCAGTCAGTTCCTACCACATCTCGCTTGTCAGTCTCAGGCCTCTCTGCCCTGTGCGCCCGTTCAGCTAGTCAAGCCTTTTGTTAGCTTCGCCCTGCCATATTCCTTTCCTGCACAGTCCCAAACTTCCCTTGCTGTTCTCTGCACCATCCCGCACCCTCCTCTTTAGCTTTGTTAGGTAGAAAGGTAGACATGAGCAGCTCAGTCAGGGGAAGATAAGGTTCAAGGAAAAAACCACTCAGGTAGGGGGTCCCACTTAAAGACAGCAAGGTTTTGCAGGGAGATAACCTCTTTGCCTATGAGTACCAAGCCAAACCGGGTACAACCAGATCACCACACACCTGCAACCGAACTAAGAACTGCCCAAACCACACCTCAGTATTATCTCATTAACATAAAATTGCAGTTTTGCTGCCCTTCCACCCCCCCACCCCTCCACAAAGAGTTTTTCTGTGTGCATTCTGGGAGGAGACATGTGCACCAAGAAGAATAGTTGTATAACTAGAACTGTCAATCAAATGACCCCAGCCTATCAATCAAAGAGGTACTCATGGTTAGGACCCTCCCCTAAAAGGGGCTTTTGTCTACCGGACTCTGCCCACTCCTCCCTTGAACTATATTCAAATGAAACTTCCCCTCTTCTTCACTATTGTGTCTCTGCCTTTCAGTTTTTTGTTTCAGAGGGAACAAGACGGAGGGAAAATGCTCCACTGGGAACAGCTCTGTGGTTTCAGGTCGGCCCCAAGAGTTGAACATAGGGAAAGGGTCTGTCTCATTCACTGTTATATCCGCAGCACCCAGAACAGTGCGAGGCACGTAGTAGGTACTCAATAAATATTTGTGGAATAAACTGATGGGGGAGAAAGACAGGGGGCTGGAACTTGCAGCAAGAACCTGCCAATTTAGGTCTCAAATCATTGACTCTTACGGGCAGTGGAACTCTCAAGAGGCCATCTGCTCCATGTCTTGCTTCTACTGAGGAGTGCCTGCCATCACCCTCTCCTTTCCTTCAAGACTCAATGAACGGCAGGGCTGGAAGAGACCCTTAGAGACCATCAAACCCTGAGGGTCTCAAACGTGGCTAAGTACAGCATTCCAGTTTGTGGGCCACCAAGCCTGGACCCACTCGTAAGGATTCTGATTTAATGGGTCTGGGCTGCAGCCCCCCAGGTGGTTCTAACATGCCGCCAAGATTTAGCACTAGGGATCTGCTCCAACCACCTCATTTTACAGATCAAGCTTTGGAGGGGGTGGGGTGCCCAGGATTATCTAGCCAGTTGGTGGCAGGGCTGAGCCCCAAATCCAGTGAGTGTCGTTCTCTACTTCAAAAGCATTACCATCATCTCTTCCCAAAATGCATTTTAGGATCTCCCGGCTCTTGTGGCAGAAGGTTCTTTTCAAGGTCACACCTTTTAAGCCTTTCCTTGATCTGCCCAGAGTGGATTTAGATTTAATCCACAGTTTGAATCCAGCCCAGAGTGCAGCTTTACACACGTCCCTCCTCCGTTTTCTGTGCTGTCCTCACTTCGCAATCACACGCACCACCGGGTTCTTCAGGAGTCGCCAGTACACCTCCCCTGGACCTCTCTCTGCCCCACCCACGCAAACCAGTTCCTTTCTGGCTTCCTTCCTCCCCCGGGCTGCCTGGAACCCACCCGTTCTGCGGCCACGCCTCCCAGAGCATCCCTGTCCTGAGCTCCCCAGCAGGATCAGGAGGAAAGGTGAGCTTTGCCTCCTTGCTCAAGTCTCCTCGCTGGTGACCCTCCCCAGAGGACCCAGTTCTGTCTCCCTCACAGCTGGCAAACAGCTAATGTGAGTCATGGCCTTGGAACACACATAATCTGCTCTTTTTTATTTACCAAAAAAAAAAAAAAAAAAAAATCAGCCCCAAAACCAACCACACTGATAAAGGCTTTGGTGAAAAATGAACCAGAGTACATAAACTGTTCCTCAATCAGCAGTGCAGTAAATAACCTCCCTCCTGGGGAGCCTCCCTCGGAGTATTTTGGGCAGTCTGGACGATTTTTAAACCTCTTTAGCCCCAACTAACAGGGGACCCAGTGGAATTTGTACAGGCAGCTATTAAGCAGGAGCAGAACTTTCAGGGCATTATCACAAACTCTCTTACTAATTATGCCTCCCAGCCCCTCATGAGCAGAAGAGGCTGTTTTGTTCCTGGCTTGCAAGGGTGAAATGGCTGCTGCTCCCGTCCCTGACGACTTCTCCCCTCCCAGCCGTGGACCATGGGTGCTCCAGGACACCCTCTGCTGCCTTTAGAACTTTGCAAGCATTTCTATTTCGAGCATGTGGCAGCCAAAGAAGCCGTCAGTCTCCTGTATGGAAGGGCTCAAACACCTAATAGTGGCAGACCTGAGGGACACAGAGGGCACCGAGCACCGTGTCCCTGAGCCCCAGCAGGGCTCTGGCACTGCTGATTCATTCTTTGCCGGCTGCTGCCTCATGCACGATCTTATTCAATCCCTCCAGAACTTCTGTGAGGTGGGTGTTACTGAACTAATTTTCAGAATGGGCTGAGTTGCATGGCTCGGCCAAGTCTTCACGGTGCTGTCTGCACTGACTGTACCTTAAACAATTCTGGATCAAGATGGTACTTCTGTTCCTGAAGGCAGGGGGCTTAGAGTTTGCCTACAGGAATACTGCCACAGGCAGAGAATCATGGCTGAGGGGAGAGGCAGGAGAAAGGGATGTAGAAAAAGCATTTAGTGCAAAGGGGACAAACTGGACTTTATATGCCAAATGTGGCCCATAGATATGTCTTAATTGGCCTGCATCCTGTCTCATGATGCAATTTGTTGCCAAGATTTTAAAAAGCACATTTTACAAAAAGATCCAGACTTCCAAGTTTGTCTTGAAAAATGGTAGATCTGAGAATACTAGCCTCTTGGTCAACAGTTTGTTGAAGCTTGCTAGAGGCTGCCTTCACTAAGGGGGCCTGCCCTCTCCCCATTGTCCCCACTTGGCCAACTCCCCTCATTTCTGTGATCTGCCTGACCCCTATTGACAACTGAGTTTATGGTCCCTGATCTATTTCCACCTACCCTCTTCCTATAAGAAAAGCAGAGCCCTGAGAGGTGAAGAGATCAAAGTCAAAGGCAAATGGGGTGACCTTAAGAAAACCATGTAGCTTCCCTAGGCTGCAGTGTCCTCACCTATAAAATGGGATTATTGATAGCACCTGACTCAATGCACTTAGGCCACCATAACAAAATGCCACAGACTGGGGGTCTTAAACAACATTTGCTTTCTCACAGTTCTGGAGTCTGGAAGTCCATGCGGCCACATTTGGTCTCTGGGGAGAATTCTCTTCCTGGCAGTGGACTGCCACCTTCTTGCATGTCCTCCTGTGGCCTCTCCTTGGTGTGAGACCTGGAGAGAAGGAGCAAGCTCTCTGATGTCCTTTCTTACAGGGACACTAATCCTATCTGATCAGGGCCCCATCCTTATGACCTCATTTAGCCTTAATTACTCTCTAGAGGCCCCATGTCCAAATGCAGCCACACATACACAAACTCGGGGGGACACAAACATTCAGTCCACGACAATGCCCGTTTCCCTGGGTTGCACGAGCATGGAATGAGTATGTCCACGCAAAGCCCTTGGAACAATGTCTGGCAAGGAGTACGTTCTCAGTAAACGTTAGCAATAATAAATGAGGAAAACTTGGAGGGTGGGTTCTTCCTCTCGGCTTTTTGTGAGCTTCTTCTGCCAGAAAACCTGTTTGTCATGAAACCCTGCTCCCCAGAGAGCTGTCATCTTTCATAAAGTGGGAAGTGTTATAATGAGGAAAGGAGGGTGCGTTGGTATATTTCTAATGCTGACCCCCTCTCCCAAATGGGATAGTCAGAAAGCCTCAGAGAAGACTGTCAACAAGAGACCCCTTGGTCCTCCCTCAGGTAAAGCCGAACGCTTCCATATAACCGTGGGGCTCGCACTTGCTCTTCGGTACATCCAGGAAGACGTCAGCCTCAGAATTGCTTCTGCTCATGGTCTGGGTGCGCAGATGACTTGTTTGCCCTCTAAAGCCCTTGCTACTTCTCACTTGTCTTCCCCTCTCTTCCCCATGGGTGTGATTTTCCCCCAGAAGGTATTGAGGCCTGTGCCCAGGGGCTGACCATCTGTGCGCACTTGTCGCTCCATTGGCCCCCAGTCCGTTTTCTGCTGTCTGCTCAGGAGGCTGCCCTCAGGGACAGGGCTCCTATCTCCTGCCTTCCCTGGCACCTTCAGGCCTAGGGCAGGTAACAGATTCTGGGATTCTGGGTCCCTGGTCCTGGGTTCCCCACCATCCTTGATGGGTCCCTCATCAATGTCTCTGTCATCGGGCCCTTCAAAAATGTACTTCACTTGAATATTTTTGAGAGTTCCACCTGTTTGCTGCTTGGCCCCTCACTGATACAGGGGGGTCTTGATCTGTACATAGTTTTTCAGGGGAAGAAGAGAAGTCTGAACCCAGAAGACTGCTCTGTGGCCAGGCCTGATGGGGCGACCATTTGTCCTGCTCAGGGAAGATTGTTGATTCTAATTTCCATGAATATTCATAATACACCTCCTGGTATTGATCAAATACCTAGAGGTGGCTACCTGCTCACCCAGGCAGAGCCAAGCTTAGTAGGAGCAGTGGCCTTCATATCACATGGTTCTTGACCTTCAGAAATTCCACAGGGAAGGTATGGCCTGACCAGGGGTCTCCATAGCAGCTGCTTTCAGTCTCATTCATCAGCCAGGCAGGCCCGGGTCACAGGTGCTGTATTATTAAGCTTGCTTCAGTTTCGTCTTCCTATAGTGCTAAAAAAAAAGGGGGTGGGAAGCTTTTGGGAACCAAAAGGGGAGTTTCCTTGCCTAGAACCCAAGGTAAGTGAGCAACTTCTTCTTTCTATGTGAATTAAAAAATTCCCCAGAGGCCAAATCCAAGTATTTGCAAGGTGATTGCTGCTAAAGATGCATGTTTATGTCCCCCCAAAATTCATTATTGACTTCTAACCCCCAGTGTGATGGTATTGGGAGGTAGGTCATAAGGGTGGAGCCCTCATGAATGGAGTCGGTGCTCTTATGAAAGAGAACTCCTCTGTCCCTTCCTTTATGTGGGGAAATTGAGAGGCCAGCTGTGTATAAACCAGGAAGTGGGTCCTCACTAGTGCCCTGAATCTGCCAGAACCCTGATCTTGGACTTCCCAACCTCTGGAACTGTGACAAAGTGATGTTTGTTGTTTATAGGCCATGCAATCTAGGGCATTTTTGTTAAGGGGTGGGCACACAACCTCTGACTGCACTGTCCAGAAGGGGACAAGAGGTTTCTCCTCTGAAGGCTGCCACTGTAAGAGAAGGCAGCAGTTTTACAGCAGATGATCCTCTTCCTTTCTGGAAAAAAAAAAAAGCTGTAATCCAATAAAGTCTTAAATTTCTGCTGTCTCTAGCCAATTGTCCTCAAAGCACCTTTGAACCCTAACCCTGGCAGGAAGGGCCATTGTCCAGGGCCTCCTCTGCCACCAGCAGATTATTCAGGCCCCATTGTGTGTTCCTTTCCCAAGGGATTCCATGGTCTTGGGCCTTTTCTCCTCCATGCTGCCCCTTCTCTGGTGTCCCCTTCCCAAGGAATAGGTTAAAAAAAATAAATGAGCCTGCAATTCAAGGGAATTTCCTAGGAGGTAAAAATTTGAAGCATCAGTACAGTAAAATCTTTGCATCAAAAAGATGTCTGGGAATTGTCTGTGTTTACCAGTTAAATCCATGTTCTTCCTGCTGTTGAAAAAAAAAGAAAAGAAAGGAAAGAAAAAAAGAAAATCAGGCTGAAAATGTAGGTGCAATACCCAAGTTGGGCACAAATTGTATCATCTTATGCAAGTCAGCCAACGTTTTAAAAACCTCACTTTGTTCTTTTGTAAAATGGAAAAAATAGTATCTATCTCATGGGGTTGTTATGATAGATATTCATTATGTTTTCAAGGGCTATTCAGTTTCCTCCCCCCTTTTCATTTTTTTACTTAGAAATAATTTCAAACTTACAGAAAAGTGGCAGAAATAAGAAAGTGCAAAAAATGCCCTTTTGCAGATTTATCTACTCTTAACATTTTCCTTTATTTCTTTTATCATTTTCTCTCTGTACACCACATACACACACACACAGTGGATTTTTCTGAATTACTTGAGTGCAAGTTGCATATATCATAGCCCTTTCACCCTATATATCTGAGTGTGTTCCTAAAAATAAGAATTTGACATCACCATAGAGTTATTGACTAATACAGTTATTAACTTCAGGAAAGCTTACATAGACAAAATACTTTTATCTAATGGAACATTTATATTCCAGTTTTGTCAACTGACCCAAAATATCATTCACACTATTTTTTCCTACAGGTCAAGGTCTAGTTTATAATCAGACATCATATTTAGTTGTAGTGTCTCTTTAGTCTTCTTCAGTCCGGAACATTTCCACAGATTTCCTTTGTCACTTACTACATTGATGGCTTAAAAAAACAGTTTTAAAAGTAAAACTTTCCTTACTTTAGATTGGTCTGATGTTTCTGCACGATTAGATTCATCTTAGGGATTCTCAGTCAGAAAACTGCATAGGGGATATTGTATCCTCAGGACATCACATCTGGAGACACATGCCGTCCTCATGTCCTGAGGTCATTAATTTTGATCACCTGGACTTACTCCACTGAATAGTTATTATAATTTTCCTTAAAATTAATAAGCAATCTGGAGGAAGACACTTAGGACCATGCAGATATTCTTTTCCTCATTAAAATGTCCCCCTAAAGGTACTCTTTTCTGATAATATTCCTTTCTCTTAATAAAAAAAAAAAAAAAGCAGTTACATGTGTGCTGACCTCCAATGAGTTCTGCACAGTGGTATAGAGGGCATGTCAAAGTGTGGGCAAAGGGTCTGTTTGTTTCTATGCAGAAGATCAAGGCCTAGCTTGGCTACCCAGAAAATGAACTAAGATACGATATGAGGAGGAGCTTCCGGCATCAGCACTCTCTGGAGGACTTGTGCCGGGGGATGATCATCAAAAAGCCTCCACAGGGATCTGGGCGATGCTGCGGTTGTGGCTGCATCCAGCCCACCGTCTCCTGGACTTGCCATAGGAATGAGGAGGGAGATGTCTAGGCTGGCATGTGCATACAGTGAGACAACGAATTTGACCGGATCTGTACTGTTGGAACTCAACCAGGAGTTGGGAGGGGTCCAAGTTGTAGCACTCCAAAATCTTATGACTATAGACTATCTACGGTTAAAAGAACATATGGGATGTGAACAGATCCCAGAAATGGGCTGCTTTAATTTGTCTGATTTCTCTCAGACTGTTCAAGTACAGTTGGACAATATCCATCATATCATAGACAAATTTTCACAAATGCCTAGGGTGCCTAAATGGTTTTCTTGGCTTCACTGGAGATGGATGGTAATTATAGATTTGCTTTGTTTATGTCACCATATTCCTATTATGTTAATATGTGTGTGCAAATTAGTTAGTAGTTTAAAACTTATACATACTTAAGGTACTCTACAAGAAGATATGTCAAAGAAATAATCAATCCTCCCATGTTTCCTTCCATATGCTACATCTATAGCTTTTCTTCTTTCTTCCTAATTACAACCCTTAAATAGAATTTGTGCCTCATATCGAATTTACTGAGTATCATAATTCCTCCAGGTGGTAAAGATACCTCGAGACAAGTGCTGGGCATAGAAGCCACAGGGCATAAATCTGCAAAGAAGTAAAAAGCTAACCTTTTCAAACAATATGGCTTCTCTCTCACTTACCAACTTTACATTTCCCTGTATGGCCCCGGAAGATGACTGGTTAGCCAGAGACGGGTAAGATTCCTCAAAGGAGGAACAACCTAAGACAGGCACAGTTGCAGGGGGACCATCAGGTGAGAATTTGGGGATCAACAGAGGTGAGGCTCAGAACCTCACCCCCCCTGCTTTGAGAGAAATCTTCTGCATCCATGGATGTTTTGCTGCCCTTGTCTAGCCTGGATTAATACTTAGTCCATAGGCACACACCTGATCATCTGATCATCTACATTTGCCCTCTTACAGCACTAAACTATGTTTTCTACCTTTATCTTGCATCTACCTACCACTTCAGCATTTTATTAAAAATAAAATAATAATAATAATAAAGGGAGAAATGTGGGATCAACATATAAATCAAGTACAAAAATCAAATGAATATTCATATTTGACCTGATTGTTTATAGGTCATAATGCGTGATCAAAACCGAAAGTTTCTGTGATGAATGCCCTTGTACTGTTCACCATGTAAGAATTTATTCACTATGTAAGAATTCGTTCACCATGTAAGAACTTGTTTGTTATGCTTCAGAAGATTGGAGACTGACGAGAATTAGGCTTGAGATGGATTAATGATTGTACATTGAGCATTGACCCCCCTATACTGAATTTTATTGTTGTTAACAACCATTTGATCAATAAATATGAGAGATGCTCTCTCAAAAAAAAAAAATGTCCCCCTAAATTTAGCATCCATTTATGACTCTTGCCTGGAATAATCTTTACTATGATGGTGGCAAAATGATAATTTTCTATCTCTAGCACTCTTTCCACATTCATATTCTACTGTAAACAAGAACCTTTCCTTCTTCCCCATTTATTCATTTATCCATTTTATAATCAGATGTACTCGTGGATTTCTATTTTTTCCACTGGTTTGTAATTCATTACCATAGTTAATTATTTTATGCTCAAATTGTCCCAGATTTGATCAGTGGAAGCCCCTTCAAGCTGACTTTTTGTCCTTGTATCCTTGTGAAATGCCCTCATCGCTTTTTTTTAAAGCAATTACTTTCTGACATAACAAGATGTTCAAGATGTTCTGGGCTTATCTTATATTTACCATGCATCCACATGGAACCAGCCACTTCACCAAAGAGATTTGGTTCCTTTTGATGGGGAATGGTATTTAGATGCCAAGATAAGGGTTCCTGGTGTGTTCATTGCTACAGGGACATCTTTGCTTCTTGGCCTATTCAGCATATGGTGCTACTAAATGTACAGATATGTATGTACAAGTATGTGTGTACATTTTTACATACATATACACATATATTAGAAATAATGAGTTCATATCAATACCAATAACTCTAATTCATCCCACAGGGCTTTTTGTGCCTCCCCCCATTCTATATTTGTACATTCTTTCTTCTATAGTCAGAACACTATCTTCTAACAACGTCAATACATTTACTCATTGCTTACTTTAAAATATTTTCAGAATTTTGTAACTGCTTTTAAACATTCTTGTTATGTCTGGGGAATTTCCTACCATGTGAATCTTTTTTCTCTAAGATAGATAGATAATCTGGAAAACTCCCTCCCCAATTTTCTTTGCAGGTAAGGCACAAAGAAGTGATTTGAGTTCCACCAGGCACATTCACTGCATTCAATCAACGTGAGATGTCCCACCAACAGACTGTTGGTTACCATGGGTAGAGAATTTAACCAATAATATTGTAATATCTTGGTGTGATAAGGGGTAACTATACCTATTGTGGCAAGTATCTGGTAATGTATATAATTATTCAGTAACCATTGTATATCTGAAACCAGTACAATATTGTATATCAACATTTTGAAATTTTTTTAAATAAATAAAAAATATAAAAATATAAAAATTTGTTAGAAATAAAAATAGATACAAATTAAAAAAATAAGAATGAATACAAAATTTAACAAATGACATGTTGATTCCAAAAAAAAAGAAAACAGGGGAGAAAATAGGCTCTGCATTAAGAATCCATTTTGCTGGTGAGAGTAGGTGATGGCTGAATAGCCTGAGGATTCACTGAGGGTGTTAGGTTGACAGCTACAGAGAAATGGCTTTGGAGGTGGCAGCAAAGGCCATCAGTAAAGTCAGCTGGAGACAAGTTGTGTATTCCAGGATTAAAGGTGGTGACAGCAATTCTCCATCAGTCTAGGTCTGCAACATGATTTCAGATACTGACCTTGGAAATTTAGCCTCAAGCCTGGTTCACTCGTCCTCCCAACAATTCTGGGAGCTTTTCAGTTTAAGCATTTATTAAATAAATGCTTTTTGTACTTGGTCCACCAGAGTCAGCTTGTGTGCTTATGATGAAGAATTCTGTCTGATAAACTTTCCCTATCCTGAGTCATTTTCCTACATTCGCATCTAAATTTGCTGTTCATATTTGGATAATTAACTCACCTGGAATTTTTTCAACTTTTTTTCGTAAGGCTTTACCTTAGTCCAGGTTCCCCAGAACTTGCTTCTCAAAGTGTGGTCCTCAAGTAGCAGCATCAATGGACGTTTGTGAGGCATGTGGAATCTCAAGCCTCACCCTATACCCACTGAATCAGAATCTTCACTTTAATGAGACCTCTGGATTACTTAAAACGTGAGAACTGCTGCCCTAGAAACAGAGCCTGAAGCAAGAATTAAGTGCTGGTGCTTCATCTAAGGGGTCTAACTCTCAACCGAAGAGTAAGGAAAAGAGAAGTGAGGCAGGGACATCTGGGAAGAAATGCAAGGTGATGGGTTTCTACTCTGGCTTCTGCTTGAACTGGGCTTCAAAGTGATGTAGCAGGTTGCTTGGCACATGTGAGCACTTGGCCATATGGCAAGTCTTTAGACAGGCTGTACGGAGAAATGGTGCCTAAGAGAAACCCAACAATGGGACCGGTAAAGGAATTTATACTTACAAACCTTCTGTTTTGGGGTTTCCCACCGGCTGCCCCATAGGAAGTTGATTCCTACACTTCAGGGTTATATCACTCAGTCTCTTTAGTGGCCATTCAGAGCCACGTTTCACATCTGATTATATGGTATTTCACCCAGGTCTGGAAGTAGTAGGTGAAGTCAGAGAATATATTTACCAGCCTGGCTACATACAACTGCAGCCAAAGGGAAAAACCTAGGCAGTGGGACTGGTGGCACTGGTCAGCTAGAGCAGCAGCCGAGGCTAAGGGAATCTGAGAAGCCATCCTAAGACACGTCGGGCACATCCTACCCACTCACCAATCAGGAAAATTAAATGGGATGACATGTCAATGGATGACATATTCTGTAAACCCTTATATGGTGGGGCTGGTTGAAGTCCTGTGGACAATTCAAGCAAATCCATGTACGCTATGTATGATTCTGGTAAAGACAATCACTGCCCTTTCCAGGATACAAGGCATGCCCTTCCACTGTATATGGCTCCCATCAGAAGATGGAGCAAACACTCTTTTAAAGAATAAAACACCCTCACCCCATTTCTGAGAGAGGGGTTATGAATCCATTCAGTTATGAAGTTCCCATCAAGGCTGTGGCCAGGTGCATCTCCTAGAAGATCTAAGGGAAGAGAACCAATGCGTCAAGCTACACTTAGCTTGATTCAAGCTACTCTGGCTGGTCCTAAGGCTGTAATTGATATTCATTATCTTCCTTTACCACCTATTCTAGATTTTCCTCAGTCTTATCCAACACTTCAGCTGGTTTAGCTAGATTGGTTGCCTGGCTGGGTGAGCTCCATATCTGGGAAAAGGTCTCAGGCTCTTAGATGAACTGCTCTTGTGGACTTACAGTTGCTATTACTATAAAATCATTGCTTTACCAGGCATGGGAGTCCTAGGAGATATCCCAGCGAATCCCTTGGGTTCCCTGCAGTCCAGGAGGAGCAATCCAGGCTCCACAAGTCTTTTCTTGGCCTACTGGCCTGAAGTGGCCAAAGCAGCCAGGTAGCAGTCATAGCTTCCAGGTCAGTGGAACCTTACTGTGTACTCTGGAAGAGCTCTCTCCCTGGAAACCAGAACTTTTTACATACAGAATCCAAAGTTTCAGGGACAAAAAGCATAAATTCCTCAAGTGGGTCTGTCTTGCCAATGGGTTTCAGCCCCGGGCAAGTTCGCTATGGATTCAATGTGACCAAAGAAATTGACAGCAAAACGTTCTTTGGAGTGAAAGGGTTTATTACCCGGTTTGTTCTCCTGGTGGTAGGTCAAGCACTAGGTCAAGCACTAGAGTCTCTACCTCTGTCCAGAGCACTGGGCCAAGCTCTCTATATAGTGCAATAATAGCTTATTGCCTAAAGGTGTGGAAGCAGTAGCCTAGCAACAGGCCAGTTACATCATCTGGTGGTTTAAATTCAGTGAGGATCCTGGCCATAGGAACCCCAGCTTCCGCACAGGGCCACTGGGTGTAACAATGAGAGATGCCATTCAACCACCATTCCTTGGTTCCTAGATTCATCCTTTATAGCTGTTAAGGATTAGTACCTTGTACCAGCCATTAATTCAAAGCATATTACAACCTGGATGATTGTGGCACAGCTACAAAGTGTTGTCCCCTAGCTTTACCTTCCCTGAGTTTCAACAGGCTTTTCCACTACACAAGCAGATGAGCTGTCTTGATTTTAAGTCTATCATCTGGTTGCAGGAAAGAAGAGTGTCCCTCCAAGTTGCCATGGAGGCTCTGGCTTTCAGAGCACCCTGTGAGTTGGTAGTTAACTTCTCCGAGCCTGCTGTTTTCTGTCTCCAAGGTCTCTGAAACTCGTCAGTTGGTGGGTTCTTGAGCCATAAATAATAAACCCTTCTTTATAATTATCAAAACATTTCCAAACTGATCGAATGCTTTTTCTTCCCTGTGGGGGCTGTATTATGATTTGATATGGGGATTGATGGAGGCACAGCACAGGAGATACTTCCTATTCCACGTCTCATCTCCATCCTTTGCAGTTCTCCCAATGTCTTGCTCTCCAACCAACTCACGCTAAGCTCGAATGAAAGCTGTGGTGCTGTCACATGTCAGAGTCATTAGCTTCCTTTGTATCGCCAGCAAAGGAGTCCATTGACTCCAGACAGGTGAGCAACACAACCCCAAATCTATCCTGAGGATTTGCTTTCTAGTTCCACTTGTGGGACCAATTGTCTTAGTTCAGTTTCCTTAGAAAGCAGAATCTGGAGCAAAGATTAAATCTGACTGAGAAGGCAGCGAGAGAGAGAGGAAAGGGGAAAAAGGTAGGCGAGGATGAAAAGCAGTACACGGTGGTGTGCTACCATGTGGGTACCTGCTTCACGACCAGCTGCGAAGGGCCGTGGCTAGTGACTCAGTAGGCACATCGGCTCAGACGTGCAGGACATCTTCAGACAGCCTGTGTTGGAAAATCATGCCTTGGAACAGTCCATAGGAGGGAGAAACCTCCCATCGCCTATCTCTCTTATTTATCAAATGAATTAATTCCCTGGGATGCATCATCTAGCCCCTCTGATGGCTGCTTAGAAGCCACATTCTGCAGCGTGGCATTTCGTTTGAGTTCTGAAATATTGGAGGAGTCAGACTCTAGACATGTGGCTGGCCAGCCTGGCCGTGCAGCAGCCCCCAAGAGGGACTTGACTGGGCAAGTGATACATCAGTCCCAGGTGGCTGAACTGCACAGATAGGGTTGGCTGCAGGGGTAGCTGTGGAGCCAGGAGAAAGGCCAGGTCTAGCAAACATGAGGATGCACATAAGATGTGTCTGATACATCCATTAATAGGCTAGTGACATCAACAAGTGATGGGGCTAAAAATAGGACCCATCAGGGTATAATTTAGTCTTACTTATCTCTGAGACCCCAGCAGCTGGCAGTTGACTAATCAGATAGTGTTGAAATCCAATTTTTCCTGTTCCAAACCTTCCACTACCCATCTCTGCTAAACCAGTTGTTATGCCAATGAATGAAAGTGCCCATGTTCTCAGAGGCTGAATATTTAGTCATCATGTGTCCCTGTTCAAATCACAAGTTGGCTTTGTCCTACTGTGTGCATATATGGCTGTGTCACTCTTATTAAATACTTGAACTTTCAAAACCCATAATCTGTCTGGCCTGGGTTCAGTGTTAAGTAATACAAAATACCAAGGACATGAAGAATGGAGCTAGCTACTCCGTGCAACCAGCACAACTCTCAACTGCAAAAGAATTCTGAACAAAAGGCCCCTCATGCCTCCCAGTCCCTTCACTGGGACAGTGAAATTCACTTCAGAAGCCTTCTTACCACCTCTTTGGAAAAGTAGACAAATCTCACAGCTCTCTTCATCTGCCATATCCCTTGGCTTCCCACTGCACCCCACTTCCAGGCAAGAAGAGAACAGAAAGTTGGAATACTGGACATGAACAACAAAAGCTTTTTCCCCCGACTGTCAGACAGTCTTGAGTAGCCCTCTGGGGTACCTCAGATTTTGATTCGGGTAAAGCAGGATCCAGACCCTGGTTTAATAGGGTAACTAGTTGTTTGGACTTGGCTGGAGTGGGGGCACTGGGAACAGATGCCAAGGAAGGTGACACTTGCCAGGCATTCTTCGATGTCCACCAGCTGGTCTGGTCACTTGAGCCTTGAGAGCTCAGTTTTCTCCTGAGGGATTGTGGAGCCAAATTCTCATCCTCTACATTTAGGTTTCCATCCTGAAATTCTGATCTCAGGACTTGAAACTCGCGGCAAGCAAGGAGAAAGGGGCAGATTTGAGAGATGAGGAAAGGAGGGAGGAGGGGTGTTTGAGAAAACAGATCATTCACTGAGGCATGTTTTCTTTTAATCGGGAAATGAAAATTGAAGCAATTGTATGGTAAGAGGATAATTTTCTATTTCCTGATTTTTTCAGGTGTACTGTTCTACTTGAATTATTCAATAATTTCCTGAACTGGCCCATTTCTTTTGTCTATACGGACCTAAATTATTATTCTCATTATTGAATCAGTTAAGCCCTAAACATGGGCTCTGCAATAGTGGAGGACTGGTCTGGAATCAGGTCTTCTCAGCCAAGTCCTGGCTCTCGGCTGTACTCCAAGGGTCTCTCCTGGCCCTGGCCCCTTGCCACACCCTCCAATTCCGTCACAAGTAACTTGTAGGGTTAAGTGTCCAGACACTGATCTGCCATAAGTGGCTCTTTGACGACTGCATTCTTGATTCCAGGTTAACGGCATTGCTACCAGAACTGCTTCACCCTCTTAGAGCTGGTGTGCTGGCTTGGAGTTGAAAGAGAAAAGATATAATGGCCAAGTCCCTAAGTGTCCACAAGAGAGAAAGTCAGAGAATCACAGAGCCACAGGGTCAGGACAGACCTTGGAGAGCAAGGGGTCTGTTCTCTTCTCAAGAACAGAACAGGCATATGGCTTCTCCTGGGTCACACAGCTTAGCCAAGTGACAAATCTGGGCTCAGAGCCAGTCCCCAGGTCAGTAGTCTGATGCTCTTCTCACTGCACCCTGCTCTTCTCTTTCTTTAAAAGAAAAGAAAGGGAAAAAGATGCTTCTAAGGAAAGGTGTCTCACTGCTGAGTATGGAATGACCTCCCACTTCACCGTGGCTTTGAATGAACTCTCCATCCCCTCCTCTAACTCTGTAGCTGTGTCAGAGGTCAGGGCCTGGCTGACGTCCCAGATTTTAGTATTGAATATCAGCTTTTGTTTAAAGGGACGTTCTTAATCATGACTAATGTCATAGGGTACATGTCTGTGCCCCCTTGTTAGTTTGCGGGAACTGATAATGGAATGGGATTTTAAAGAAAGATTGAACTTCGGATCTTCCTGTGAACAGGCTCTGCCTAAGCCATGCATCACTCCCTGCTAGGGGCAGGTGACTGTGTCCAGCCTTCTTCAGGGTCTCCTCTACCTCAGGGTCACGTCTTGGGTGGCTCTGCTTCTCGGCCTCCCACAGCTGCAAACCCTTTCAGGCCACGACCCCTGAGAAAACTGGGTCTTAAGTCCCACCGGCAAACGCTCCAGCCCCGCGGGGCTCCCTGCAGGGGGGCGATCGGATTTCGCGTGGCCGCCCAGCTCCCCTACTCCTCTCCCCTCCCGCCCGGGAACCCCGGGAACCAATCACAACGTCCCGGAGCTCCGGGTTGTAGAGTCCCGAGCCGGAGACCCGCCCCTCTTTGTTGCGGTGGCCAATGGACGCATTCGGAACATCGGCGGCTGCCCGGGTGACTCGGTTATATATCACAGAATAACATTCGAGAATGGGACATGGAATGAGGCGACGGCCGCAGCAGCCCCCGCCGCCCCAGGCCCAGCAGGAGCTGCGACAGCAGCAGCCCCCGCCACCCCCGCCGCCCGGAGAGGCTCCGCAGCCATGAGGCCGACCGGCCCGAGGTAGGGTCCGGGAGCTGCTACGCGCCCTTCCCGCGCCCCGCCTGCGGCCGGTCCCCGCGGGTGCCTGGCGCTGGAACTCCGGGAAGGGGGCGGGTGGAGCTATTTCCGCTGGAGCCTGGGTCCTGGGGACGCCCCTCGCCCACCCGCGTCCGGGAGGGCTTTTTGCACGAAACCGGACCGCCTTTGCAAGCCGAGGCTGCTGCTGCGCCCTCGCGCCAGCCCCGGGCGCTCACGTGCCGGCACGCTCTCTGCTCGGCGCGGCGCTCGGCCACATCTGGCCACCACGGAATGTGTGTAGCCTCGCGGAGACCGCCTGTGCCTTCACGCTGCACGAGCTGTCTTTCTTGTCCCAGCCCGGCCCACTCCGCATCCTCCACGCTCTTTGTATTTCCCTCCCGGTGTTTAGGTGTGTGTGAAGGTTTGGGGCAAAATTCGAGGCGCCTTTCTAGATAATTGCAGGGCTAGAGACTCGTACTCAATTCCGTGGGATCTGTGCGCGCGTTGGGGGAGCGGGGTGTGACGTGGGGACACTCCGAGGCCCCACTGCCCGTGGACGCGGTCCCCGCCTCGGTGCCTCTGGCTGTCCACTTACCTGTGATGCGTGCTGTGTCTCCACTGATTTCAGGTCCGGCCCATAAGCGGAGCTCCAGCAGCCGCTCCTCTTCTGCGCGTCCTGCGGCAGCGAGAGGCATGGAGAAGGCCGCCCCCGTGGGGCCCTGATCCCCGCGCCGCCCGCCGCCGCCGCCGCCGCCGCCGCCGCGACCCCCGCCCCCGCCCCGCCCCGGCCCCGCCATGACCGGCTCGGCTGCTGACACTCACCGCTGCCCCCACCCCAAAGGCGCCAAAGTCACCCGCTCCCGGAGCAGCCACGCGCGGCCCGTGAGCCTCGCCACCAGCGGGGGCTCAGAGGAGGAGGACAAAGACGGCGGGGTGCTATTTCACGTTAACAAGAGTGGCTTCCCCATCGACAGCCACACCTGGGAGCGCATGTGGATGCACGTGGCCAAGGTGCACCCCAAGGGGGGAGAAATGGTGGGTGCCATCAGGAATGCCGCCTTCTTGGCAAAGGTCAGTGCTTCGAAGGAGGAGGGTGGGGAGGGCAGTGATGGAACATTTCAGCCTGTACACAGGGAACAGAGGCAGTTTCCATTTTCCAGGTCCTGCTGCAAACTCCCCCTCCTCATTCTTCCCCCCAACCCCCACCTCTGACTTGATTGAGATGCTTGTCTTGGAAGCCCTGGAAATGGGGGAAGGAGAGGCAGGGGGCGTACTGTCCTGGGACTGGATGGTGGGGCTTTGTTAAGGTGTCTTTGACTCACCAGCCAAACTCCGTCACACACCCCCAAGTACATCCTCTCTCAGGAAAAAGCTGTAGCCGCCAGGTAGCGGCAGGGCCACCAGGAATGCTTATTCCCCCCAGGGATCCCGCTCTGCTTTCCCTCTCTGGAGTCTCTCCGTCCTCCCCTGTCCCTCCCTGGCGAATGATTTATTAGACTGTGAATGAATATGCTATCAACCAGTCAGAATTCTCAGCGTGAATCATCTCTAGACTTTCTGCCAATTTTTTTTTTTTTTTTAATGACAGTGACTTTCACCTCTGAAACTTGCAAAACAGTGAACTCTGTCCCCTTATCTGGGCTCCAGGAAAAAGAAGAGTTTTTGGCTATGATTTAGAAGGGACTTTCCCGTACACATGATGAATTAGTCAAACTGGACAGAGAAAGGGGCCCAGGAGAGACACTCATTCTACCTTGGAGAGGAGCCAGTTAACCAATTGGGTTTGGTGGCCAAGGATATCGTTAGTAAAATGTGCAGTCGTTACCGTATGAAACATCAAACTGCAGACAGAGAAATGTGTTGCCTGGGAGTTATAGCATGGCAGATGGTTCCCCCTGCGTCCTGGGGTCACTGGTATGGCCGAGAAAATTCCTAGGCAGGTCCAGGAATGCCAGACCTGAGACCTGGAAGGCCATCTGGCCGAGTCCCCAACCTGGAGCATCTGGTGACCTGAGCATGTGAGCCTTGGGGGAAGTGGCAGAGCCCATAGCTTCCTGCCATAGTCAGTTACTGTGTTTCATCACCAGCAGGTCAGGGATAGCTTCATTGTGACCAGTGAGGCTCTTGCCCACCTTCGTGGCAGCCATAATTACCCTTGCTGAGTTCTCCTGTATGAGAACACCACTGGTCTTGGTTTGTGCATCTAACTTCACGTAACAGCTTTTCTTCACTTAAGAAAGGAGCTGGGAGCCCTTAAGCCTGCAAGAGAGAAGGTCACAGGGAGCAGAGGCCTGTTCCTACTGCCCCATCCTGCCTCCCTTATCCAGCCCCCATAGCACTGACCCTGGCTTCATCCTTCCCCTGACCTTGTGTGTAGGGACCCCCTTTCTCTGTGGGAACCAGGGAACATTTATTGGTGGAGACCAGTTGCAGTATGTCTGCCTCTTTCTGAAGACCTCCTGGGAATGGTGGGCTCGTCGTCTCACAGGGCAGCTGGCCCTGGTCTGGGCAGATGTGGACAGAAATCCCCCCTTTTCACCAACAGTCCTGTGTCACCACTGATGCCTGCGTTGCCCTTTGAATCGGCAGCACCCTTCGATTTCCTTGGCTCGTCACGGCTCCCTTGAATGCTCCACCATGGTGCTCCTGGGGTAAGGGAGGGACTTGGGGTCCAAGTTGGGGGACTGGATTCTAGTCCTGGTTATGCTGCTTCACACTCTATGGCCCAGGTCACTCAGTTAAAAAAAAAATATCTCTAGCCTTAGTTTTCTCTTCTGTAGAATGGGAGTAGACTAGATTTCATGTACAGTTCGTTCCAGCTCTTAAACCCCATGGTGGTGGAATCCACGAGTCTCCAGTTCTCTAATGCTGCTGATTTGCGTGACACCAGGGGGGCGCTGGATGGCAAGCCGTCAGAGCTGTGACTTGTCCTGTTGCACCTTCTTTTAGTTTCTCTGTTCATCGTTTTCTCCTTCCCCTTTTCTTATGTGTCTTCGTTCGCAAAGCACTCTTCTCGTCCTCTTTCTAGGACGACTGCTAGTGTATCATCAGTCAGTCCCCTAAAACAAGCACAGGAAACACAATATTCTAAATGTTGTCTGAAAAGTCTAGAACACATCACTTCCTGAGACCTGCCCCTGATACCCCCTGATACTTCCTTATTGTGCCTGAATGCTGTGTTCTTTACAACAGAGTGTTACTTTTTTTTTTTTTTTAATATTTCAACCACATCATATTGTACTTTCACAGTAACCCGAAGGTCCCATGAGAATCCCTGGCCAAGCCAGGACAACCCCGGATCCAAAGGGGGCCTTCGTATTTTGAACCTAAAGAATTTAACTTTGCTCTGTTCCATTATGCAATACTGGCTGGTTCTCCACCCCAGCGCCATCGTAGCATCCCCCCTCTCCTGGGTCCCAGCATTCCCCAAACTGACCCCCGCTTAGCCCTGAGATCGGGATGGCTTCAAAAGCTCCTGTTTTGAGGCCACTCCTCTCTGATTCAAGGGCTATTCTTGCACTCAGCTTGGCTGAGACTTTTTCCTGGGGGCCAAGTCCATTTCTCCTTTAAGCAAATCACTGTCTTGCTGAGAACTTTGTACAGAAGAAGGGTGGCTAGAAGGTGGGGGGTACAAGGGTTGGAGAGTTTCAGAGACAATGACTTTTTCGGGCAATTGCATGTGGACTAAGAAGCAAAAGAAGTGGACAAGGGAAGATGTCAGACGCCTAAGAGGAGGACTGAAGGACACTTCCTTTGACTACAGGACATTCTGTCCAAAGGTCTAGGTACTCCCACCTACGGATGCTCACGTCCTCTGCCATCCTTCTCCTAAATTTGTGGCTGCAGGCCTCTCCCCTGGTGGTTACTGGGGCCTAGGTGAAGCCAAAGTTCTTCCAGGACAGTGCCGGAAAGCAGCGTGAGGCCGTTGGAGGGTACTAGAGGATGGGAGAGGAGAGGCAGGGAGAGTGGCTGGTCCAGGAAAAGCAGCCGAATGTCCCTGGAAGCCGCTCTTCCTGCTTCTTGACTGGCTGGCGCTGGACTTTCCCAGGGGCTGACTAGTAGGATGGATTCAGCAGAAAACAGTACTCTGTTTCTTTCACACCCCATGT
This sequence comes from Manis javanica, assembly GCF_040802235.1. Taxonomy (NCBI): domain Eukaryota; kingdom Metazoa; phylum Chordata; class Mammalia; order Pholidota; family Manidae; genus Manis; species Manis javanica. The sequence goes on along the minus strand of NC_133166.1, from coordinate 96,346,563 downwards.
TTTTGTGCCTTGTTCTCAGGTTGATTCCAAATTGGGAAACAAATCACATTCAGAGGACTCAGCTTTGCCTGGTGAAGTGTTGGGGGGAATAAGTACTGTGGGTGACGCTGCATAGTCTGGGTTCCACTCCTGCCCCCTGGCTCATGCAGGCAGCTCACTCCTGCCTCTGTCCAGGATTCTGAACCATCGTCTGTCCTTCCTGCTTGGCCCAAGGTTGGGACCCCTGGACCTTCATACCAAGCTGCCAACAGTAGGTCCCCAGCTGGTGGAGGGGTCTGGAGTCCACCGTGGGCTCTGCAGTGATGGTCTGTGCTTCCCCAAGTCGTCAGAGAAGATTCTTCTGCATGGTGCCTGCACATGTGCTTTTCAGGGCAGGGGCCACAAAAGGCTTTGCTTTCTCCTTGTTCATTCTTGCTAAAGATTCCTGGTGCTTGGGGTTCTCACTGTGGCTCTGGCTCCTTTTCAGGCATCTTCCTTCTTTCCTACATGGCGACGTAACCACACACCTGTGTCCATCCACATAGCGTCTTACCTTCTGTTGACAGGTAATCGTGTTTGGCAAGAATGCAGTGAGAGTGAGCCTGTCCACAAAGTCTTGTTTGTGGTTGGTTTCGTGATTCTCGAACAGCCATCTCCTCTTCAGCCCACTCCCTCCTCCTACCCAGACCATAGGCACAGTGCTGGTGTGGAGAGGGTGGTTTTGATCTGTTCTCTTTGCTGGGCAGCAGCTTCAGGGGCCGGATGCAGGCTGTGGGAGGGAGGAACCTTGAGGGAAAGGGCCATGGAAAAATCTAGGCTGGAGTGTCAGGTGAAATTAAGCAGGAAAAGAATATGAGAAGGGACTCTCAGGACCCATTAGGGAGGAGAAAAAAAGAGTGTGCTGTGGGCTTTTCAAGAAAGGTTACACCATTTGTGTTCTCAGCATACTTGCCAGCGTTGAATATCCACATTTCAGGATATTTCTGCTCGTCGAAGAGGTGAAAAATGACATTATGCAGCACCTTAATTTGCATTTCTTAAATTAGTGAACTTGAACACTTTTTTCCAACTATTTATTCACTGTTTGCATTTCTAATGTTGTGAATTGTCTTTTCATGGCCATTTTTAAACTTGTAAAATATATATAACATATAGTTTGCCATTTTAACCATTTTTAAATGTACCGTTCTGTGCACTAAGTATATTTACATGGTTGTACAACATCACCACCTTCCATCTCCAGAACTTTCTCCTTTTCCCCAACTGAAACTTTGTACCCATTAAGCATTAGTTCCTCATTCCTCCCTCCCCTCAGTCCCTGGCAACAGCCCCTCTGCTTTCTGTCTCTATGAATCGGACTACTCTCAGAACTTCTACAGTGATCTCCCCTTATCCCCGGTGCAAGTGGCCCTCAGTCAACCGCTGTCCAGAAGCAGATGACCATCCTCCTGGGGTATCATTAGAAGGTCAACAGTAACCTAACACTACCCTACAGTGCCCACACTGTCCACTTCCCTTACCTCATCACGTTGGCACTTTACCATCTCACATCATCACAAGAGGAAGAAGGGTGGCTACAATACAGTAAGATATTTTAGGAGTGAGGGACCACATTCACAGAAATTGTATTACAATATTTATTATAATTGCTCTATTTTATTATTAGTTATTGTTAAGCTTTCACGATGCCTAAATTGTAAATTAAAATCTTATCATAGGTATGTCTGTATAGGAAACAGCATAGTGTATATATAGGGTTCAGTATAATCTGTGGTTTCAGGCTTCCACTGGGGGTCTTGGAACTTATCCCCCTTGGATTAGGGGGACTCCTGTGTAAGAGGAATCATGTAATATTTGTCCTCTTATGACTTGCTGATTTCACTTAGCACAGTGTCTTTAAGGTTCATCTGTGTTATAGCATGTGACAGAATGTCCTTTTAAGGCTAAAGAATATTTCATTGTGTGTGTATACCATATAAATATATGTGTTATTTACAATATATATACACACTACATTTTGTTTGTCTGTCCATCTGTTGTTGATGGACACTTGGTTGCTTCCACCTTTGGGGGCCTTAATTTTTTCATTGAGGACTAAAGAGTCTTCATACCGCTTTGTATGGGCTCTTCGTGGCTATGAACTCATTGCCATCATGTGTCTTCAGGGGAAGTGGATGTTCTCATCCCCTAAGGATGAGACGGCCCCGTCATGATACTCCTGTTTGGGTGTCCAGGGACTCAGGCCCTGCTGATTCTGTTTTCCAGTTCCAGAAAAGTGAAGACCCCGGAGAACACATTGTTGAGGAATGAGAATAGCACAGTTAACATTTAAAGCACCGAATGCCAAGCTCCAAGTTGCCTGCCTTACACATTAGGTCATATAACCCTCATAACCAGAGCAGGAAATTGGAAGTAGGTGATATTCCCTTGTTTCATCAGGAAGGAAACAGAGGCCCACAGAGGCCATGAAGCTTCTCCAGGGTCCACAGCAAGGAGGTGACAGAGCCGGGACTTGAACCTTGTGTGTGGGTCTCCTGGTTACAGGCCATCCACATCCTGTAGGGCTTTGGCTGCCTGAGGCGCTGGCTGGGAGCTGAGCCCCACCGCAGCCCCCCGCCAGCTGTCCCAGACATCAGGGCAAGTTGTGGTGGGATGACATCATCCCCCCTGCTCCCCGGCTGGGGTTTGGGGAATGTGGCTCCAGCACTCTCTCAGCCAGGGCTGAAGTAACCAGGCAGCTGTTTTTAAAAGCCCTTGAGCACCCCTGGGCCCTTATTCTGGAGAGCAGCTGCCACCTGAAACCCCCCCACCCCTCGTCATCCAGCTCTTGTGGACTTTCTTGGGCTGGAGGAGGTGACATGATGGTCGGTTCCCAGAGCCGACTCTGAACCAAGTCACTCTGGCAATCGCAGGGCCCTGGCCAGGGGCCGCCCCCCGGGAGTCCTGTAGGTGGCTGGTGCTTCTTTGGGGCTTTTTCTCTTGCTTACTGGCCTTTCTATTAAGCAGGTACAAACAGCACCGTCCGTGCCTTATTTGTGTGGTCTCCCTCCTCCCTTCCTCTGCCCCTGTGCTCCCTCCCGCTTCGCGCCCGGCCTAGAGCTGGGACTTGGGAGGTGCTGAACAAGTGCCGTTCCCTCTCCCCTGCACTCCTCACTTCTCCGTGAGATCTCTGGCACAGTCCCACACAGAGTCCACGGTGGATACATCAGGGGATGTGACTGCAAAAAGCGAAGCCAAACTTGACACTTCCTAGGGTTTGTTAGGACAAAACACAAGGATGCACTTTATTTTGACTCTGGGAGAGGGAAGGGTTGTGTCAGCAAATGCTCAGATTGGAACATGTTGCTCCCATAAGTGACTCTCCAAGATGGGAATGTGGTTTGAGTTGATGTGTTGTAAACAAAATAGAGTTTGCAGAACAGCTGTGCCTGTGTGCAGACTTGCACGCACACGGCACCTCAGCTGTGAAGTAGGACGCGGGACTGGTTTCCTGCCGGTGGGGTGGGGGAGGTAGTTGCTGTCAAGTAGGAAGTTTCAGAGCCAGGAGAGAATGGAGGCACGGAGAGGAAAAGAAGGGCAAGCTCATTTAAGTTAATGCAGCGAAGGTGTGGAAGTCTGCCAGCACCTCCGCCTCAGGCCTGGAGCTGCCACCAGCTGCCCTGTGGGCCGAGCCTGGGAGCTGGGAGAGGACCGGGGTCTGTCCATTGGCTGCGTCCGGCTCTGCTGCCCAGCCACGCTGCCCAGCGCTGGCCCCGTCTTCACCAGCAGCTTCACCTCCCAGCAGTTCAGCTCTAAATCCCCACAGCCTTGCTCCCCGCCGGCTCTCCCTGAGGATGGATCTAATCTGCCCTGCGGCCCTCTCTGCTCCTCCCTAAGCAGCTTAAGCCTGGGGGAGCCTCCTCTCCTTGCTGGCAGCCACTCTGGAACCCACATGGGCCGAGTGTCTCTGTCACCAAAGGCCCCCCCTCACTGGAGAGGCCAAGAGGAAGAGACTGGGAAACATGAAGGGGGAACAAAGCACATGCCCCTCGCTTCCCAGGAGTGACTGCATGGGAAGCCCCTGTGGGTCCTCCTCTTGACCCCGTGGACAGGGCTGCTCAGAGCTGAGTGTATCTTAGCTCTGAATTCCTGGGAAGACATTTGCCTCCCCCTTTCAGCCCTAGCCTGCTGTGTTCCCTTCTCTTTGCCTTTTCATCCATTCAGTTGTAGACACTTGGTAACTGTGGGCCAAGAGGCAGACTAGGAAATGAAGGGGAGACTGGGTGGCTGTGCTGGGTGACAGGGTCAGCGGGCAGGCACATGAGTCAGAGGACCAGCACCTGCCTGGGACTCTTCTGGGCAAGAAGGGAGCCTTCCCTAACCTGCTAGGGCAGGGCTCTGGGGATGGGAAGGGACACAGCGGGCTGGACAGGGGTGGTACTGAGGAGAACCGCACCAGAGGCCCCGCAGCATCTATTCAGGGCAGCATTCATCTTGTATTCATCCGTGCCCTGGACTCGCACCAGCCACGTATTAGCAATAATGTGAGGGCCCGTGGTGGTCCTCTGACCATCCTGGGCCACACTCAGTGGGGACTCTGCAGGGCCTGGTCCTTGTTCTCTGGGAGGTGCTGAGGCTCCTGTGGGGAGGCAGGCTGCGCTCATGCACTGCACGCAGAGGGCCATGGAGAGCTGCTGGGACCCCAGGAGAAGAGTATACAGAGGGGTGCAGAGAGGGAGAGCCTCAGCAAGGGGCTGGCTCATCCTGGAGGCACCACTTAAGCAAGTGACCATGCCAGGGTGGCCTCTGCCCTTGGGAGCAGCTCTGGTGTCTCAGCCCTGTGCCTGCCTCCGGGCACTGGGATCCAGAGCGTGTCCTTGATAAAAAGTTCTGTCTCTGCTTCTCTGCAGCCTACAATACCCCAGGTTCCAAACTACAGGCTTTCAATGACGATTCCAGACTGGCTCCAGGCAATCCAGAACTACATGAAGACGCTACAGTATCCTTCCAGCCGGGTCTGAGCAGACCCAGCCGGGGACAGGGGTGGCAGTTGCCGGTCCGGGAGCACGTATGTCCCCAGCTGGTCAGAGGAGGTGGCGAGGCCAGGCCTGGAGGGACGCGCCTAGTGAGAGTGCAGAAGGAGTGGCAACAGAGGGTGTACGTGCAGTCCTCAGAGCCTCCTCCCTTTGGGCAGAGTGCGTGCTGGGGCGGCAGAAGCAGAGGCAGCGGTGTGCCCTCTGGCTTCCTTCCACCTTCCCCTCGTCCGCCGCCGCCACCATCTTTGCTCTCCTCTCTTTCTCTGTCTTTCCCCCTTCTCTCCTCGTCTTCTGTTCCTTTTCTCTCCTCTCTCAGTTTTTGCCTTCCTCCCGATCACTCATCGTCTATAGGAGGCCCCCCCTCCCACTGCCTCTGGCTCCCCAGGTGACCGAGACTAGTGTCCTTGTTCTGCTCCACCTGAGCGATGGGGCTCTTGGGTAGGGGCCCTCCCCCGCCCCGACTTCAAAGAAAAGCCAGGAGGCCCTGGGCCCAGGCCGGGTTCAGACCAGCCGAACTGGGGTCCTTTTCTTCTCCAGGGTCTTCAGGCTGTTTGCAGTCGGAAGATCTGTTCTGAGGGCCCGCATGAGCAACAGCGTAGGAACCACGAGCAGAAGCGGATGTCCTCTTGCTACTGCTGGTATTTTATCAGCTATAGAAGTCTGAGGGGAGCTGGGCTGACAGAAGTGTGGGAGACGGACAGGCCATTTGCCCAAACAAGTCCGTGAGCCTCTCAGAGCCAAGCCAGCATCAGACTCCCTCCTGAGGCAGCTGCCACCACCCTGGCCCCCAGCACATTGTCCAGGAGGTCAAGCCTCTGCTGACCTCTGTCCTTCCTCCCTAGAGACCTAGAACTTAGCAGAAAGGACTTGATGGGCACTGCACACCTACCCGACATGCTCCTCTCTGTGCTGTAGGCCAGAATCTTTCCTGTGGATATTTGTCTTGTCCCTGGAAGGGAAGGGTACCACCGGAAGGGAATACACTGATGCTGCTCACGTGGGTAGGCAGAGTACTTGAACAGCCTCTCAGTTCTTTACAGATTATGAACGCCCTTGCATGGCACCTCCCCAGGGGAATCCTGAAATGTTATTGGGGGAGAAGGTAGCACCAGCCTCCAGGGGCCAGGTGGACAGGCCACACTGGGTGGCTCTCTGGGGTTGTGCTGATCTCCAAACTGGGACCCCACGAGGGGAGCACCAAGTGGTCCAGAAGCACGAACTTCTGCCAGAGCAGATCTAGACCCCAAGACCTGAGGCTTCCTGGATGGGACCAGTTCCTCACAGAGCATTCGAGAAGATGACAGAAATTAGAATGCCTCCCCACTTTGATCTAGGACAACGTCTTTGCAAGCGTCATCCTCCAGAGATGAAAGAGCATGAGCCCTGCCGGGAGAGCCCTGGTGGCAGCAAATTTGTGTGGCTTTAATTACCCGTCGCTCATTCTCCCATAAACCCTGCAGCGCATGCTCAGTCAGCTTCTCACTGTTGCCCTGGGGGTTAGAGTATGTACTGCCCTACAGCCATCCCTACATCCTTCCATCCAGAACCTTCCACTTCATCCATCTACCCACCTGCCCTTCCACCCATCCATCTATCCACCTGCCCTTTTTTATTTCATCCACCCATTTTTCCATCCATCTGTCCACCCAGCTACTCACACATTCCTCATTTATTTCATAATATTTGCTCCCTGGAATATGTTGGGCTTGTGCCAGGTCTTATGGGTGGTATAAAGTTGATAAATACATGGCCCCAACTCTCAAAGAGCTTGTAGTGTAGGAGGTGAATTAAGACATATATTCATTCAATTAGACCGAATACAGAGTAGACTGAAAATAGCTACTACAAAGGCCCAGGTGCTTTGGGCCTAGGTTGGAAACCGGACTTCCAGGGCAGGATGGTGAGGAGTAGGATTCTATTGGCTACCTTCCGACTACTGGACACCTTCTGGGAGGCCCCTCATCCCTTTGAGAAGTCAATGCATAGCTTCCTGTGCTGGATTTACCAGGACCTTTGGAGTTTTCTCTCACTTTCCCTTTACATACTTTACACAGATACAATCATACAGGGACCCAGTTCTTTGAAATTAGGAAAATGAGACCATTGAGTGGGTAAGTGGTGCATGATCTGTGCATGAGGTGACCTCTCTCCTCCCTAAGACCTGCCAACTCCCTCTTGCGCCCTCTGTCCCTGTATCCCAGGGCTTTAATGTCTGTAAGGGGGTGGGGGAGGGCCCAGGGCCGGGTTCGAGGTGGGGCTGAGGTCTGGGCCTCTCTGACAGCTAAGCTGTTTCAGGGAGTTGGGGTGGCCTGTGACATTTATGTGGCCTCCTTTACTTGCTGCATTGTAATGCTCTTGTCCTGCAGTAGTGGGAGGGAATATAGGACCAACTTGTGGAGAGAGGAGTGGAGAACATGGGAATTTAGTCCTGCTTTGGGTGAGAATGTGCTTTGGGACCCTCCTGCAGGCGAGTCTGCCCCTTGCCTCTATGGTCCTGCGTGGTGCTTGATGTGGACATGTGCAAGCTGACAGATCGAGAGACCAACTGCCTAATTAAATAAGTCCTGAGAACCTTTGCTGTGCTTTACCCAACAGGTTGATGGAAACAGCAAAAGAAATGACTCGAGAGTCCTTGCCTATCAAATGCCTTGAAGCTGTCATCCTGGGCATGTATCCTTTAAGTTATGTATGTTTACATTTGCATTGCAGATGGTAGCCTCACTGGGGAGCTGCTCGTGCCTTTAACATCTAAGATGTACAGAGAAGATGCCCATCGTCTCCTCAGAGGAAATCAACCCTCCCTGGTGTTTCTCTTTAACTTTCACACTTGAAGGTGGACCAAATCAGACCCTGGCTCCTTGGACTGTTATCAGTGTAAACTGGGAGCTGAAGCCTGCATCCGGGCAAGCTCTCAGGCTGCACGCACTAGTTACAAGGACATTCTAACTTAGAGAGACTGAAGAGTGGGTATTGTTATTTTTTGCATGAATTTGGCCTTGCAACTGGGAAGATACTCAAGGGGAAATGAAATCACGCAACCCCATTCCCAGGAAAAATTCTAAGTGTGGATTGTGGTGGAGACCAAGAGTGGATTGTAGTGTCCTGACTGCAGAACCCAGAGCTGAAGCAGGGGTGTGGTGTGTCTCACACTTTCTGTTCCGTTTTCCACCACACTCCTGGCTCCTCAGCCAGAGAGGAATCTGGTCCAGGAATAACTGTGATGACACTAACTTACGGTGACGGCTATAGAACACGAGCTGATAGAAGAGCCAAGAAATTCCCAGTCCTTTGGGGTGGATGGCTGGAAGGGACAGTGAACAAACGAATGTGGTCCCAGGTAAAATCCATTAGGTCTTTGAGTGCTGTGCTGAGAAATGTGACCTTTTGCCGGAAGGTGGTGGGCAGCCCAGATGACAGCTGTGGCGCAGGTGTGACATCATCAGAGGCACACTTTGGAGGCATGGTTCCCAGGACCCTCTGAAGGACTTCCTGGAGGAGGGGAGGCTCAGTTGGCAAAGCCTGTTAGGAGCTGTTACAGGAGGGAAGTGCCGATGCTTGGGCCACGGTCCTGGCTGGGGGAATGGACTTGAGGACACAGGTTTAAAAGGTATCAAGGAGACAGAATTTACAGGACCTGGAGGTCAGCTCGGTGCAGGAGGTGATGGGGAAGGAGTCAGTAAATACCAGTTTCTGGATTGGGAGACAGTCTGCAGGATGGGCAGGAGGGATGCGAACAACACGGAAACGAAACGCTTTGGCATAATTGAACTAAGACAGTAGCAGTGAAGGTGGAGGGAAGGAGTCGGGAGTGTCACCAGCACCACTGAGGGCTGACGAGATGTGAGGAGTTAAGAGGAGGCAGCAGCAATTACTTCGCTCTCCTGGCTTGGAAATTGGGTGATTGGTTGCTAATGTCACAGACCAATGGGAGGACTTGAAGGGCAAGATCAGACCGATGGGGAGATGAGGTCAGGTTGGGGTATGTGGAATTGGAGGTGCCTGTGGGAAGTCCCGGTGTGGTGCTGGAAGGGGTCTGCAGTGGAAGTACTAACTTTGGAGCTATTAGTGTTCAGGGAATGCTCGTTGCTGTTCAAGGAGGGACTCAGAAGGAAAGCTAGAGGGGCGCAAGGGAAACCAGAGGGGAAAGACGATGCAGACATATGCAGAAAGGCAGGTGGCTCAGGATCAGACTGGGGACCAGAGGGCAGGTTAGTCTGTTTTCCTGGTTTCCTGGGCATTTTGGTGGGAAGGCGAAGGGGGAGGGGAATTTCTGATGCTCTGTGGTCTGCAGAGTACTGGCAGGCCTGATCTGAAACAAGAGTTCCCAGGACCGACATTTGAAAGATGGAAACTTGAGCGTTGGTGAGGCCCTTCCTGTCATATCTCCTCCCCGCTCCCTGCAAAGATCAGATGTGTGTGCCGCAGGAGGGCAGGGCAGGGTGGGGGCAGCAGATGGCTCAGGGCCCATCTTTCCCTGGCAGGAGTCAGCCTCAGCTGTTGCACAGAGCCTCCTGCAAGTTTAATGGGGGTGAACAATTGTTGGGGATTTGCTGGTGTTGATCTATGAGGACGGCACGAGCATAGGCCCTGCCCTGTGTGGACCAGCCACTCTGCTGATGGGGTGTCGGAGTGCGGCAGCACAGAGTCACCCTGCTTTACTCAGTGGTCTTGTACACAGTAGTCTTGTCCCTGCACAAGTGTATAAATTCAAGCATTACTTTAGGTTACTGGAAATACCTTAATTCTTTTGGGGTTGTGTGGGATAGACTGATGCCAGCCTCTGTCCAAATCAGAGGATAATGTGCTCTTGGTTTTCCTTTGTTCTTAGTGGTGTGACATTTCAGAACTGTGCAGGGAAGTGGGGAAAGGTGGGGACATTGGGCTCACCCCATGGAGCGCAGGGAAATTTGACTCCTGCACACAGACAAGAAATGCAGATCTGAGTCCTAACGGTTACACCATCTTTGTCTTTTCTCTTGCTCCGTGTCAGCATCCTCTTGAAGATAGTGGAGGACATGACCTGGGTCACCTTCTGTGTCTCCCACTCTGCAGGTCCTCTGTCCATTGGCTTGTCCTTGCTTTCTCTTGTTTGCTGTTAGCCCAGAGGTCAGGGTTCATCTGTAAGGAGCCACTTCTTTGGGTTTTGCGTGAGTGTGTGTGCACTCACGTGGGTGCAGAAAGACAGACCCATGGTTCCAACATCTTGTCCAAGTCCGGAGAGCTCATTAGGGGGCCTCTCTGACTCCGGTTGGACTTAATCATGGTTATGAAGCACTGTGGCTTATTGAGGTTACAGGTTTGTCCTTACAGGCAGATGCTGGCATGTGTTCCCAGAGCTTGGGGGACTGCTGCTCCCTCTTCTGGAAAAGCTCAGGCCACTTCCCTCTCATCCCCCTACTTCCTCGTCCCCTCCCTCTCTGCCCAAGTGCTCCAGGTCCCAAGCTTTACTGATGGCCGTCGTGAAGGAACAAGTCCTAGAGATCGGTGGTGGTGATAGGGCAGACTGGCAGTCTCTCCTGTCCCCTCCCTTCTCCCTCTTCTCCATGAGGCTGACTCTACTTGTCCCATGAGATTGACGCTGGCATGGTTATCCGAGGCCTCTGACTGCTCTCCCGGAGGCCGCTGGGCTTGCCTCTCTCAGCTTGCTGCTGTGTATTTCAGTTCCACCGAGTCACAGTTGACATGCAGCACTCTATAGGTTGAAGGTGTATGTACCACTACATGGTACACCCGAAGCCAACATAATAGTCTATCATCTATACTTCAATTAAAAATAAATAAAATTCATTATCTTAAGAAAAAGCTTAAGGTATACAGCATAATGACTTGACATGCATACATTGTGAATGTGGGTGAAAAAAAAATGGTGATAGAATGTTTGTGACTTTACCATTGTAAGTATTTTTAGGTGTACAGTTCAGTGGCTTTGAGAACATTGATACTGCTGTGCAGCCATCGCCAGCATCCATCTCCAGACGGCCAGGAGGGCTGTGCAGCCGGCGGGGGAAGTTCTTCTCTGGAAGTCCATTGGGCAGACTTATAGGGCACACGGTGTGATCAGTATGTGATCACACTGTTCCTCAAAAAATTAGTGGCAGAGTTAGCATATGATCCAGCAATTCCACCTCTATATACCCAAAAGAATTAAAAGCAGGGACTTGAACAGATATTCGTAGAGCCACATTCACAGAAGCATTATTCAGAATAACTAAAAAGTTCAAGCCACCCCAGCTGTCCAGCACAGGAGACCCTCACTGTAGTGTTTGTTACACTGACTTCTACAGCTAAGGAAGGCCTTATTGTAGCAGAGAACTCTCCTCAAAAAGGAAGTACGAATTTATGTAAGAGGATGCGGAAGGATGGGATTTCACTCCCTCACTGCTACTGAATTTCACATGATGAAGTGAAGAGAAAGCAGGTAACCATTTTTTATAGAAAGGACGCTCTGGGATTAAGTGGAGCCCAGAGGACAAGGCTGACCTCAGGCAGGTGGGCTGGCTTCTGTCAGCTTCTTTCCTTAAGGGTCCTGGGATTAGTCCCCAGCTAATCCAGTTATGTATCCAGTTACGAGTGCAGGCCTGTTGCTTGTATGGACAGGTCCATCCTTCCAGCAAGTGTGAGCCAAGCACCTCCATCTAGGGATACCAGGATGTCAAACACAACTCCTTCCCTTACAAGGTACAAATAAGCAATCACAAATAAATTGATTTAGCATCAAGTCCTATGGGGTTCTTGTGGGGGATGGAAGGATACTTAATTCACACCAAGGAAGGTGTCACCTGAGAAGGGAGAGGGAATAGTAGTCCATTTCAGTCTGTGTGCAGCCCTTGTAAAGAGTAAGTGCATAGCAACCTACCCTGATGATTCTTAGGAGACCCCAAAGATCTCTGTCAGATTTGAATCCCTCGCACTATAAGGCAATATGTGAGTGAAGCCATAAAGGGAGATACTACAGCAGGGACATAATGTAGTATACAGTGTTTAGTGGCATTTTTCTGAGTTTCATAGATTACTCTAGATTACCTTGGACTCCTAGCTTTGTAAAGGTCAGTTAAAAGTCATTAAAAATTTTCAGTTTTATTTGACTTCATACTATGAGAGGATATATGTGCTGAGGGTGGAGGGTAGAGATCTGTGGTTGTTACGGTCTCAGGGTGTATCCTCCAAAAATGTCACAGGTCAGCAATAGGTCAGAGTGCTAGCCTAAGGTGTGGGAGACATGACACTGTTCAGAGGGATGATGAGCAGGGCCTAGCTCATGGCAGGACTTTGCTAAGGTATTTGGATCAAGCCCTGGATAAGATGAGAGACAATGAAACCTTAAGCAGAGGAGTTGACATGTACCAAATTTTGACTTAAAAAGATCATTTTTTGTGGGATTCACATATAAATCAAGTATAAAAATCAAACGAATAATCATATTTGACCTGATTGTTTATAGTTCATGATGCATGATCAAAACCGAAGGTTTCTGTGATATGACTGCCCTTGCACTGTTCACCATGTAAGAACTTATTCACTATGTAAGAACTTGTTCGTTATGCTTCAGAAGATTGGAGACTGTTGAGAATTAGGCTTGGGGTTGATTAATGATTGTGCATTGAGTACCCTATACAGAATGTTATTGTTGTTAACAACCATTTGATCAATAAATATGAGAGATGCCCTCTCAAAAAAAAAAAGAAAAGATCATTCTGGCCACTGTGTAGCAAGTAAATTAGTGGGGGCAAGAAACAGCGAAGACAGACTCCCAGAGTGGAGCACGGTTCCCATGCACTGAGCACCAGCCTGCGGAAGGCCCCATGAGAAGCACCTGGATTATTAGTCACCTTAGGAACCCTCTGGAGTAGCCAGTGGTTTTCAGCAGAGGAGCAACATCATGAGTTCCTAATAAACACCTCCCATAAAACTGGGTCCTTGGGTCACAACAGGCTGCCCTGGGACTTGAGGATGGGCTTGAGGATGTGCTGTGTGTTGTCCATCATTCTAGGGGAGCCAATGGGCCAGTTACTTGGAGCTGTACCTGTAGGTTGCTGAGGATTCAATCCAGATGGGCCAGTAAGTGGAGAGAGCCAGGCATGATGCCCAGTGCTTTGGGAAGGGGAGCCTGGGGGTCAGGTGTGGAAGGCAGCTTTCCATGTGGTTCCCAAGGCTGGGGGCGTGGGCATGCTGGGCCAACCGGAGGAGCAAACGAGGTGCAGCTGGGACCCATTTTAATGCCTTTCTGTCCCTGCCCACCCAGATAATCAAGTCTGTTCTGTTTCCTTTCCATCTCCACTGCCTTGCTTGATTCTGGTTTTCATTTCTCTCCTGGACCATTGCAGAGTCCTTCAATTTCTGGTCTGCTGCACATTCTCCAGCTATTCTCTGATTACATAAAAAATACTTTAAGAGCCCATCATCCCCTGCAGAAGACCAAGAGAGGGAAATGTACCTTGTTACTGTTTTGCATTTGTGTAATTACTAAAGAAGATGGCAAGTTTTTTCTCTTTGTCCCATATTAATTTGGCTTTGGTATGCATGATATAGTAGGTGTTCAAAGATGTTGAGTGAATTCTTTCTAATAGAATTAGTCTGGAAAGGTTAGATGTGGGCCTGCCCAGAGGCAGGGTGATGGACACAGTGGCTATATCGGCCTCATTCCTTCCTGGGAGTCCAAGTTATGTGAATTTTCAAGGCCTCCTTTCTCTTCCTTGACTCAGATTGTCTAAGATACTTAACCAATGGACAGCCTTCCATCGAGCGATTCCCCATCAGCTTTAAAACCTACTTCTCAGGAAACTACTTTCACCATGTTGTGCTGGGGATTTATTGCAATGGCCGCTATGGCTCGCTGGGCATGAGCCGAAGGGCTGAGCTGATGGACAAGCCGTTGACCTTTCGGACTCTGAGTGACCTCATCTTTGACTTTGAAGACTCCTATAAGAAATACCTGCACACAGTCAAGAAGGTCAAGATTGGGCTGTATGTTTCCCATGAGCCTCACAGCTTCCAGCCCATTGAGTGGAAGCAACTGGTCCTCAATGTCTCAAAGATGTTGAGGGCAGACATAAGGAAGGAGCTGGAGAAATATGCCAGGGACATGAGAATGAAGGTAGGTCCTGGGAAGGCAAATGCGAGCTCTTCTTCCATCTTTTCTCTCTCCTTGCCTCATGCCCCGTATTTCTGGGACAGTCCCAAGTTTCTTGAGGTTATCTAGCTTAGTGGCCACCCAATTAAAACAAATAAGTCACTCATTATTTGGAATGGGCAATTAAAGTCTCTCTTTGCATATGCTATTTTAAAAACCAGAGCTAAAGCCAATTTAGATGTTCTAGTTAAAGCAATGTCTTGGCCGGTAGTTCACTGATGATGTCAAATCTGAACTGTTAGTCATTTTTTATTAAGTTTCTAAATTTGTTTTCTTTTGTCTTTATAATTGGGTGATCAATCCTCCCAGTTTTTCTGAAACTGAGGGGTTTCCCAGGACATGAAATTTTTAGTACTTAAAGTCAGGAAAGACCTGGGCAAACCAGGGTGAGCAGTCATCCTGCCCTATAATCTATTTCAGAGTCACATTATAGCTCCGCTTTGCTCTGTAAGTTGCAGAGCCCTTTGGCATAAAATTCTGACCTGGTATCTCAACAGCAAATGGAGGAGCATGCACTGTGCTGGTTTACATAAACTATCCTCCTAAACCCTGCTTCCTTCTACCATGTCACTTCCAAGTCCTGCTGGCCTGGTCTCTCCAGGGCTTGTGGAATCACAGAGAAAGCCTGTGTGTACACTAAGGACCGCAGGCAAAGAGAATATGCCGACCTCAGGCTGGTTATGGTTAGCACCTGGGGGCTTGTCACCTTAACTCTCTGGGACCTGGAAGGGAGATTCTTGATAAATTGAAAGCACTCTGTGCATGTGTATGGGATGGGAGGGTCAGAAGAACAGCAAGCTGCTTTCTGGGGCATCACAGATGGCACTTTGCTTTCACTGGAGAGAAACTCCTAAGCAACTGACAAAGCCCAGGGGGCTGAGCCTTGGGCTCTGCTCCTCTCTCTGCTGCAGCAAAGAGGGCACAGGTTAATCATGTCCCCCTCTGGGAAGTGGTGCCTTTGCTTCTCACCAGTGCAGAATGAGAGAGGAACATTCTGTAAGTCCTCCTCTGGAAGTCTGCATCTCAGGGCCTTAAACCTGGGGATCATGAGCGGGCTGGGGGCTGGGATGCTGTACTGTCGGGAGATGAGCGCGGGTCCCTTAGGAGCCAGGTGGTAACACACTCGTATCTCCTCCAGATCCTGAAGCCTGCAAGTGCCCACTCCCCAACCCAGGTGAGGAGCCGCGGAAAATCCCTGTCCCCCCGAAGAAGACAGGCAAGCCCCCCAAGGCGGTTCGGCAGGCGAGACAAGTCGTGAGTAGCATTTCCTCTTCCCTAGCTCAAGCCCAACACACACATTCTTGGGGATTGTTGTGGTCCGTGGAAACAACGCCGTGCCCTGGCTATGGCCTTTGAACCAGGCAGAGATCTCCAAGGGGACTGTCTCCTGGGGGAAAGGACCTGCCATGTGCATCGCCCCCATTGCTTACACTGCCCCTGTCAGCTGGAGACACAGATGGAGGGATAAGCCCCAGATGGTGTGAGATGAAGAGGGGCCTCAAATCCTAGCAGCATGGAAGGAGCCCTGGATTTAGAATTAGGAAACCTGGGCCTGGAGCCAGGTCAGCTACTCATGAGCCCTCTGACCTTAGCATGTCAGGTAACCTTTATAGGCTTAAGTTCTCTCACCCCAAGAATGGGATTGTTAGAATGGATAAACTTTCCTGAAGCTCTGTCTCCCTCTGTGCCCATCAGAAAGTGTGAAATCCCCCCCCCCCCGCCCATGGATGATGGCAGCAGAAATACCCACAGGCTCACTCCTTCCCTGGCTGACTTTACCCTCCCCTGTGTTAGCTCTGAGGCTGGTGACTCCATCCCTACTGCTTAGGTCAAAGTGACCCACTTAAGAAATGACAGATTAGAGGTGCTGAGGATGCCCAAAGCAACCTGTGATAATCCACTGGCAAACATGTGGGCCATAATTACACTGGAAGAAAATGATACTCTTACTAATAACAGCAGCTGTGTCACCATGCTGGGGACGGGGTGGCACGGTGTGCAGAGGTCCAGGCTGAGCGCTGGCTCTGCGGCATATTAGCCTTGCAGCTGGGCAAATCCTTCTGGAGGCTTCGTTTCCTCATCTGTCAGCGAGGATCAAGATGCTTCCCCTGCCTATCTCACGAGCTGGTGTAAGGATCAAGCTAGACGTAACGAGCAGTGTGTTAGTGGTGAACTGCTTTTACACAAGCATATTCTTGTCATCTCAGTCCTGTACAGTAAGGAGAGTTTTACAGTTCTTTTCAAATGAAGAAGCCAGAACACAATCTTGGTTTGCTCTCTTGTGTTCAGTGGTATAGCCGACAGAGATGGGATTGGAGCCCCAGTGCCTGATCTGGGAAGGTGACAGGGACGGCAGTGTTGGGTCTGTTTTTGGAGGCACAGGACAGGATCCAGTATTGTCGATTCTGAGGAAGTTTCCCCGTTTGTCCCCATCCCAGTTTGTGCCGCCAGTCCCCAGGTTCAGGAGGAGTCCAGGCTTTGAAAGGGGAGGAACGGCCACGTGCGGGGGGCTGGGTGCTCCTGTACCATGAGAAGCTGGAGGTCAGCACGGTTTCGGTGTAGGTTTGTCCCTTTAAGGAGCAGGATGGCTTCAGACCTTTCACACATGGCCTCTGCCGTTGCTCCTGTTGCTGATGCTGACCACCATCCTTGACCCTGCCCCTCACCCTCTCTCTTCTTTCTGATTCAAACCTCTACCCACTGCTGTCCCTGAATAAAGTAGCAGTTGTCTCGAGGACTATGACACGTCAGCCCTTCCCAGGGGGTCATTCAGCATAGAGGGAGTGACGTAGAAGTAGGAATCTGGTTACTCGAGAAGCAGGGAAGGGAGCCCTTTAATGTGTTGTCCTTTCTGCCCAAGGAGGGCTGAGCCTTTCTCTGAGGAGCTGCCAAGCTTCTGCAAACACTGACAAGTCCAGAAGTCCTGCTCTTCCCTCTAGACTTCAGAGCCTGGAGCGGGCGAAAGCCAACCATTTTGCCATATGGATTTATGCAAGCGATGGAGCTCTTGGTTTTTAGGGCTATTCCCCTTGGACCCATCTTAGTTGGATCCATGGGAACTTTGCGGTCCAACATGTTAAGTTTTTAACCAGAAAAAGTTACCGGGATGGTAAAGCTGGGAAGGGCTTAGAAGCTGTGGAGACAAGGGTCAGGATGCTGAGCTAGGCGGTGGGGCGGTTTGAGAGGAGCAGAGGAAGGAGGTGAGCTTGATTGCGGACTGTAGAAGTTGAGGTGCCTCTTAGGCATCCAGGAGAGTGTCCTAGAAGCTGCTGGAAATACAGATCCGGAGTTTGAGGAAATGGGGAGTAAAGATAATGATAATAGAGCCATCTACTAGACGTGACCGTTGAAACAATGGCTGGATCAGCTTGTAAGGGAAGAGCGGAGAGAGAAGGGAAAGGTCATGGCCTTGAATAGGCCAGAGGAAGAGGGTCCAGAACAGGAGATGGGGAGGGACTAGTTGGAGAGAGAGGAGGACCAGGTGGGTGGAAGGGCGTGTGTGCCTGCAGAGGACACTGGGAAGAGGGTAGGAGCAAAGAAAGAGGGGAACGAGGGAGGGCTTAAGGTAGATGAGGAGGCAGAACTTGACCAATTGTCCATTAAATGGTGAAGGAGGCCGTCATCTGGCCAAAGTGAGCCGAGAGGGTGGCTTGGTAGTGTGGGGAAAGGCTACCCACCCTGAGGATAGGAAGAGAGCACCTACCACCCATCCTCAGAGGAGCCCACAGAGGGCTCGGTGCAAAGGAATGCCCTTCCCCTGCGTTTGTGATTGAGCAGAAACGGGCAGGCCTGACTCGGGCTGGTCCGACAAGTCCCCACGTGGTGCGATGCTGCTGGTCCGGGGGCCACATTCAGAGATGCGTGGCTTGATCAGTCAGATGTGAGGTCTGACTTGGTGGCTGACCTGAAAAAGTAATAGACGTCAGGTTAAGGGACTGAGTCTGCTGCGAGGGGCTGGTGAGGCCACGGAGTGTGATTCAGGGGCTCAACTCTGCTCATCCTGCCTGGGCCTCTGGCTGATGAGACTGCTGAGGTGAGGCAGAGGGGGTGACCTTGCCCCAGTTCCCATAGATGGGCCCCACTGAAGTCACTCTGGGAGGGCCCAACTGGTCATTCCCCTGGAGGCCAGATAGGCCAACCCGGCTCTCAGCCATCTCCCAGGCCACCATATCCGAATCGTGGCTACTTTGTCGTGCAGCTGAGGCAAGCGCCACGCCTGCTCCTGCAGAGGACAGCTGTTAGCCTGCTGCAGTTGTGAGTGCAAAGCCTCCCCAGCGTTGGGGCCCCTCCGGTCCTCTCCCCTCCTGCTCGCCTGATGCATGGGAGTGGGCCTGGATGTGGGAGAAAGACCAGGGAGAGGGCAGCAGTCCTGAGAGGGGTCAGGAAGGAAGACTGCAGGAAGACGGGCATTCAGTTCCAGCACCCTCCTCCCTCCATGCCCTGAGGTCTCCCAGCCCCCATGGGGCAGGCCCTGGAGCACAGAGGTGATGGCTCCCAGTCAGCCCTGAGCGCCCCAGACCCATGCGCCCCACCGCAGCCCTTCCCCAGGCAGAGCACAGGCTCCCAGGAGTCTTCCTTCCCAGTGGGAGAATTTGGAGATTTTTTTTCCCACAACCAGGGCCAGATGGCCTTGGAAGATTCCGTTTGACTATCAGAGGGGCTTAGGCGGCTTGCAGGTTCCTGCAGACCATTTTTTATGAGCAAATCCAGCAAGAGCATGGTTCTTGGTGGTAGAAGCCCTTGCTTGCCACTTCTTTTCTCTTCTCTCAGTGTTTGAGGGTTGGGAGGGGAATTAGAGGGCAAATATCTCAGCTGAAGTTTCAGAATGGATTGAGGTGTGTTAAACAGTTGATCTGAATCAATTTAAAGATCAAATTCACTTGATTCAACAATTGGTAAATCAAGCAAGCATCCCATCCAGCAAATAGAAAGGAGCTTTGTTGAGCTACAGAAAAGCAAAGGTTTTTAAAAGCAGAGAGGAGACAGAGAAAAGGAAATTATTAGCAAAGAAAGCATTTTTAGGTGAGGTCACCCTCCTAAGGGGAACAGAAGGGGCCTATCAGTAATTTCTTAGTGCTGAGCAAGAAATTCCATGTTGATTGGTTAAAAGTAACATTGCTGGGGACATTGAAACCGCAGACAGGTTGAGTATAAAGTCTTGGTTTGCTGTCGTGGGCCCTCAACATAAGTGAGTCCATTTGGGGGCCTGTGGTTTTCTTTTTAACAGATCAGAGTTACAAGGAGGGAAGACTCCCCATGTCCTCCTAAACCTGTCCTCTGCATTGCCGGGCTGGGTAGGGGATTTCAGGGTTACCTCGGAGGAAGAGAGGGGCGGGAGATGCAGGAGTGAGTGCAGCGAGGGGCTGCTCGGGCAGAGACCCGGAACTAAAGCACCAAGCCCCTCCCTCCCTCTCCAGAGCCCAGCCTCCGCCTCTGCACAGACCAGAAGCCAGGCCACCCTACCTCCTAGAGGTGTGTCTGCAGAAAAGCGGCATCTCAGCTCCTGCCCACGGCCTTTGCCGAGCAGGCTTTTCTCCAGGTAATCTTAACTTGGCGAGGAAACCAGAAAGTGATGATCTGGATACAGCCCGTTAACTCCACCACACCCTGGGCATCCCCTGGATGGTCAGGACTAGGAAGGCCTTGGTGACGGTCATGATTTATTATTTCAGCATTACATAAGGCCATCAAGTCATTTCTAAATATGTTGGGTGCCATAATGAAGTTGGGAGTGGCCCAAAGGGTGGAAAATTACCTAAGAGGCCAGAGGCCCATCAGCTGTGGGGTCCCAGCCGCTGTCTGTGCGTGGATAATTTTAGTGGCTTTATATCCCCCCTCCTCCCCACAGCTGGAGCTGCTTGCAGCCCTGCATTCCTCTCCATTTCTGTGCTTGTCTGGATAATCCTCTGTAAAGGAGGTTCCGTGTCACTGGGTTGACGAAAGAGCCAGCTGGGTGGGAGGGCAAGTGGCAGTGACTGCACTGGCGTCAGCGGGACCCCCACCTGTCCCCCCACCAGTCCCTCCACCAGTCCGTGCTCATACTCTGCTTCCCTGGGAGTGTTCGAAGCACCTTCCCCAGAACAGTCATTTCTGGTGGTTCTTAGAGAGACAGGGAGATGGAGGGTGAGATCCATTGGGCCTTCTGTGAACTTGAATTGACTCCGTCAGTCCCCAGGTAGCTCCTCGCTGAGGTATCACAGTGGTTCTGCCACTTGCTGACCAGGAGAGAAAGGGTCTCCAGGGGAGAATAAGGGTTAGCAATGTGTGTGTGTCCTGGAAGCTTTGCTTCTCACAGGGAGAGCGGGTGTTTCCCACTGGGGCCCAGGGCCAGGGATGGTGAATGTCCTGAGCAAAGCTCAGGACCGTCCTCCCCCATAAGGAACCGTTCCTCATAAACTGCCAAATGCCAGCAGTGTCCCCAGTGGGAACCATCAGTGCTTGCCGGGGTCGCTTCTGGCTCTGACAGTCCGTGGCTCTTGGCTCGCTGCCTGTGACATGAACTTGGGAGAGCTGGGGTGGGTGGACGGTGTTTTCCGTTTGTGCTGTGGTGTTAGCATGACAGTAGCTCATGCCAATTAGAGTGACCACGTGGAATGTCCTCCTAAATGGGGGCAGAGTCCCTGAGGGCTTCTCTCCCCCACCGGCTCCCTCTGCTCTTTGCTGTTCATGGGTCTTTTCCTGCCTTTTTCTTCTGCCTTGATTTCCCCGTGGTCATCTGTCTCTGGAGGGTCGAGTCACTGCTCCCGTGGGTTTTGCTCCCTCTGCTGGAGACCCTCAGGTTCCAGGGGTTACCAAGACCCACCATGAGATCAAGTCTCCTTTCACTGCAGCCACAGGCCAGGCAAGGGGATTCCTGCCCCACCGGCCTGAGGATCATGCGGACACTGTGGGCAGCTGGCTGAGGGAGGCCGGCCCCTCATTTCTAGATGAAGTCATAAAGAATCCATTTGGTTCTATGGTCTAATCGCATTGAAGATATTTTGAATAGGGCCCAGAAGTTGTTCTCTTTAGATCCCAAATGAGGAAATATTCCCCAGGATGGAAAGGAGATGATTTCTGTAGTATTGAAAGGCTACGGAGGGAGAGAAGTAAGGCCTCCCGGGCAATGTGGGGTTTCTTCCCACAAGCTCAGAAAAGGCATTTCCAGCCCAGAGGACTGCCCATGGGATTGCATATGGTTCAGGGTCCCTGGAGACCCTTAGAGAGACCAGGATGGTGTGATGGGCTTTCTCAGAAGTCCCACCTGAAGGAGAGCGAGCCACAGGCCTCCAGAGCTGTAGCCAGTGACAGGCTTGGGGTCCTGGAGGGCTGTCCTTCATCCGGACAACAGTGAGCCCAGAGCCCAGAGCCCGTGACCTGGAATCACATGGCAGCTTATGGTTCTTGGTCTCTGGCCAGAGCCTCTTGCCTGGGAAAGCATGAAAGAAAGGGCCAAAGGCTGGAGAATCTCTGCAGAGCTTAGTAGCTCTTGGCTGAGGTCTATTTAGGAAGCAGCTCCAGCTGTCTGCCCTGTCAGCTGCCGGCAGTGGTGCCTGTAGTCCTGAGGAGGAAGGAATGTGAGCACAGAGCAGGACTAGCTTTGAAAGAGTGGGACAGGTGGGAAGGAACCACTCCCTGATCCCAGGGTTCCTCCAGCTGAGGCCTGTCCAGATAGGGCATAAATCCTAAGTTGGGGCCTGGCCTAATCTGATTCCTGCCAGACTAGACAAGAGAGGAGGGCCTGGGGTCTTTGTTTATATTTCTAAATGCTGGGCCACCACCACCTGATTTAACCTGTCCCATGGCCTTGACACTGGGGACTGAGAAACTAATGTCAGAGTTGCACCTTCACCATGTATCCCTTCCTAGAATCCGGAGTCCTCAAAGGCTACAGCCATACTGGTCCTTGCAAGTGTGCTGGTGTGGGAGGGTGAGTGTGTATGAACACACAGGCATGTGCATCCCACCCTGAGGGGCTGTGACCTCACGGGAGGCAGAGCAAGAAGCCTGCCTGCCTGTGCATCCCCTTCAGGCAGCCCTGAACTGGACATAGATGGTCTGCACCCGGCAAAGTATCTCATACTCCTAGGACATAAGTTTCCATCAGAAGAAAGGGCATGGATTTGGCTCCCCTGAGAACAGGAACTGTTTGTCTGGTAACCCCAAGACCTACAAGGTGCTCGGCACAAAGCGTTGCGTAGTAAATTCTCATGAATAAGGAGCAAGCAAGTTTCAGGAGCCCTGGTCTCCGCTGCTCAGAGGTCCCAGCCCCTTGGCAGAGGAGCACCACAGGGCCTGGGTGGCTTAGGGGACCCACAGGCTTTCCTGCCACGTTCAGCTTCTTTTCTTAAACCCCATCTCACAGACACACACCGACTTGTATGTTCATCCCCAGGATGTGATGTCACCCCCACTTTGGTCCCCAGATTGCTGCCGTCACTTTCAGGCTCTGAGGCCTCTTGTGGCCTCACTGGCATCAACATTCAATCCAGCTGAGCTCTTCCTGGGCACTGAGGCGGCCTTAGGTGCGCGAAGGACTCCATGTGCTCCGTGGCACAGGCAGGAGATGGTTCAGTCTTTGGGAACTGTCAAGGTTTAGGCAGCAGTGTAGAATACTAGCATATGTATGTTATATATAATATGTATGCATTTAGATCAAGGAAACAAATGACAAGCCATATAAAGTTGAGACAAACTAGAAAACTCAAAGGAAACTGTTATGTCTACTTCCAGCCACCCCGAAGGAAAGATCACATTAAAAACCCAGTGTGAATTTCCACCAGGTGTCCCAAGGATGGGAAATAAGGTTTCCCTGCAACGGCATAGCTTCTATAGAGCCACGGCCCCATCCTCCCCAGCCCCCTCCCCCTCTGAGCAGCCTCTGGGTAGCTGCCTCCTGCAATGAGGCCCAGGCTGGGGTAAAGGACGACCTGGGACCAGGCCACCAAGCAGTCACCCTAGTTCACCCTGGATATGTTTACGTGACAACAGATATGTGTGTGTTAGCAATTTGTAGACTGAGAGAAGTGCCACCCCCTTCTTCCACAAAATGTGTCAAAGGAAACTTAAAGTCCCCTCCCTGGCTTCCCCTAAAATGGAAGGTGGCTGGAGAGCCTTTCAAAAGGAAAATCCTTTGATGGATTTTCCTTGTTTGGACTGGGAAGGAGTCTGGAGAAATACATTGTTCAGTCTCAAATAATAACCCTAGATCCAGGGAGAGCTTCTGGGCAAGTGCAGCCCCAGCTGAATCATTATCCTGGTTCTTGTGTTTCTTAAAAATAAATCCCCTTGCAGTACTCTAATTATAGCTGGGGGAGTGCTTGGAAGAGGCTTCTCCACACCCAGGCTCTCCCGGCTCTGGCCCGAGATGAGCTGGCAAGGACTGAAGAGTATTTTGGGCTGGGCCCTGCAGGCAGGTGACGTGCAGTGATAACCCACTTCTGCCCTTCGCCAGGCCCGGGAATCGCAGCCAGGGTTGCTGTGAAAGAAAAGGGTTTCCTCTTCCAGGCAGTTCACCAGGGATCTCAGCTGAACTCATCTTCTGCCAGTATCCTTATTATTCCCTGGATTCTGGGTACGTAGGGGTGGTGGAAGGGGTCGGGATACAGAGGAAGGTGACAACCCAGTCCCTTTTCTTTGGAAGTCCTCAAGCTCTCTGTGGTCACTGTGATCCACATTCAGCTTTACAAGTATGCAGGGCCTGCAGGTGGCGTTCAGCCGTAAGGTAAAGCCTTTCCCATGCAAAAACAGGATTGTTCCTACTTGTTAATTCTTAGACTGTTGTCACGGTGACTTGAAATCCTGTCTTAGGACTTTGTCTCTGTTAGTTATCCTGTGACAAAGGTAACATAATGAAGCTCTATCAGCCATTTACACATTAGTGAGAACTTGACTCAAGCTTGTTGAGAGTTACAAGATATTCACCAGTGGGGATTCTTAGATGACTTGACTTGGTTGCTGCTCTCAAGCTGTTCACAGTCTCTGAGGCAGGCACAAGGATTGTGAGCCTGCAGGATTCTTTAGCAGGTGTACAAAAGGAAATGCCACAGCATGCAGAACAAGGAGCAGTGCATTGTGAGGGAAGGCAGGCAGAACATACTTAAGTTCTGGGAGTTAAGAGAACTGGGAGAGTTGACATTTGGGTTGGACCTTGAAGGGATGACAAGAAGATGTGGGGGAGGGCACTGCATAAGCCCAGGTGCAGAGGCAGGAGTGGCCGTGGTGCCATCCTCACATGCTTAGGATGCGGGAGATGGGAGGCAGTTTGCATCGGGGTTAAGGGCACGGGCTCTAGAATCCAGGGAGGAACACTGGCTCTGCCACCTGCTGACCACATAGCTTTGCTTTGAGCAAGTTCCCTAACTTTCAGTGCCTCTGTTTCTTGCTCTGTGAGATAGGTTGTGATAGAGTCAACCCCATAAGGTTATGACGAGAATTAACTGGTCCATGTAAACCTCTTAGAACAATGCCTGGTACACAGTAAGTGCCTAATAAATAGCAGCTATTTATAATGGTGATTTCTCAGCACCTGCAAGGCACGGCAGAGCTGGTGGAAGGGTCAAGGGGAGGTTTAGAAAAAGGAGGCCAAGGACCCCCAAATTAAGGTCTATCCATATCCAACAAATCCAATAGGAGAACATGGGTAAAAGGAAAGGGTGAGGTGTCAGGGGCACACACACTCCAAAGAACACGGTGAAAATTCTGTTCCTCAGGCCTGAGAGTCTCCAAAGTGAGGAAGCAGGTGAGTGACCTGGAAGTGGCTCCTGAGGTGGCGGCGGCGTGCCTGCGGCTAGTCGTTGCAGCGATCCCGGGGAAGCCCACGTTACAGGGCTGCATGGAGTTTGCTCTCTTCTTCCTTCCCTGGTGCCTGTCCTGCCACCAACTTTCCAGCAGGTGCTGTTGGTCACAGGACCGAGGGAGAGAAAATAGGTCAGCACAGATCTATTCCAACACCTGAAAAGACGCATTGAGCTAGTGTCCTACTAGCGTCACCCTCCTCCGTGAAGGGCAGCACACTGAGGGTTGCAGAAGGAGAGGTGTGACTTGGTGAGGGGATGGCAGGCCAGGAAGACAGTGTGGGCAGGAAAGGTTCAGAAACGGGTGAGCTACCTTCGTAGGTGCCCCAAGGACCACAGGACAATGGATTCTCTTGTGAAGCACAAGGAATTGCTTAATTTTCAGGGACAATGTAGGAGATCTCAAGAGCCACTGTAGGTTAGGTCCTCCATAGTGTGCAGGGGTCCAGGGAAAAAGACTGACTTAGAAGTGAGTTTCTGGACTTCCTTTAGGGTAAAGTAAGGAGTTTCTGGACTTCATTAAGCAGCATTGGATAGAAGTTAGTTGATTTTTGGTTTTATCCACATTGAAAGAGTTGGACAACATTCATGCCAGGGTAACACCATTTGCTCTTAGGAAATCTTGCAAAGGTATAACCAAGAAACTTTTGAACAATCATATTTTCAATTTCAGGCACTTCTTCTGAGTGGATAACTTGCTGGGAAGATGTTCTTGTCCCATATAACCTTCCTCAGGCCGACTCAACATCGTTACTAGCACCGTGTCTGAATTAGTGTTGTTAGTTAATGGAGGGAAGTGGGATCAGGTTTGGCTGAGGGTGTTCGGGCGAAGCTGTGGTTTGAAAATGATGAACCACAATGTGAACGAAGCTTGAGAGAGGTGGCAGGCAGCTCCTCTGGCTCTTTACTGTGCCACTTGGAGGGCCGTGTTCCACCCGTTGCTTCCATGAGGAAGAAGAGAAAAGGAAAGAAAAAGAGCACATGCTGGTTCTTTTTAAGAGGTGTTTTGGTAACGAACGGACTGCCCCACCACACTTCCACTTCCATCGTATTAGCTGCTACTTAGTCTAAGGCCATGCCTGGCTTCAGGGAAGCTGGGAAATGTAGTTTGTATTCTAGGCAGCTCTGTGTCCAGCTAAAACTCAGGGGTGTTTTTACTGAGGAAGAATGGGGGACGTTGAGGGGCAACCAGCAGACTCTGCCACACACATTTCATTAAAAACATTAGCTAAATAAATACAACACAAAATAATTTATGTCTGGATAAAGAATATATGCATACATAGTTTTAACACCAGGAAAGATAGTGTGGACATACTTCTAGGAAATGACCCCATTTAATCCTTTTCTAAAGTAAGGAATGCACATGGTATTTCAAGCTTACCCTTTGGTATGGGGGTTTTTGGTTCCCGGATTTCCCATGTGGAGCAAGAGAGGAGGGTAGCAGAACACTTAACCTTTTTAACCACATTTGCCTTAGGCTGATGCTAACTTACAGGGAGTCTAGTTGAGGCAGAAAGTCGCATATTAGCAACTTGTAAAGATGACATCACCCCAGGCAAGGGAACAAAGCAGAAACTTCATTTCAGGCTTTATGACAAAGTGAACTAGATACATATGGACTCTGAACCTGACCAGTGTGTGATGTGAGAACCCCAGTTCTCCCCACGTCAGTGGCTGAGGACTAGGGCAGAAATTGAAGTTTGAATCAAGCAAAATGTACTCCCTTTAGTCGTCAACTCAAGAATGGTCCTCACAGTGGCCCTGGGAGCCAACTACCAGGCCAGTAGGCAATGACTGTGCTTATAGGGAATGGCAGATCTCCAGGGCATACATACGGGGGCTGCAGGATGCCATTGCCCTGAAGGTCAGAAGTCTTGAGCTCTTTGATACAATGAACTGACATACAAGGAAGCTTACGGGATTTCTACCCACAGTCAGCCATATTTTATCAGCAGCACCTGTGTATCCTGGGCACCACGAGAAGACAAAGAGACGTGATTCCTGACTAACAAAGCAGGGCAAATGATCAAGCTGAAAAATAAGCCGCATGCAACACTGACACAAGCTAGTTTACGTTATTTAGTAATGCCAAGTAGCAAGTCAGGTTTCTTGACTGCTTTGAATAATGAAGATTCAGAGGGGTTGATCAGAGACTGTTTATGGCTATTCAGAGATGGGATATCTCTGGCAAAAAGAGAAAGGGACAGGAGGGGTGGGGGAAAATGAGAGTATGTAGGGTGGTGTAATTTGTTGCCAGAATTTGAGCCTATGTCCTCCTTCATTAAGCAGCATTGGATAGAAGTTAGTTGATTTTTGGTTTTATCCACATTGAAAGAGTTGGACAACATTCATGCCAGGGTAACACCATTTGCTCTTAGGAAATCTTGCAAAGGTATAACCAAGAAACTTTTAAACAATCATATTTTCAATTTAGTCTTTTTTAAAAACACTTAAAACAAGGTTCATGGGCAGACTTAAAAATGTCTCATCTTTTTTTGTAAAAAGACATATTGAACATCCTAAACTTGGTTTACAGTCTGTTCTCTCTTATCAAAGGTAAGAAGAGGCTTATTAAGACAGGGAAAACTTGTGTGATAAATCATGAGCATGCTTAGGTGTTGTATCCTGGTCATTTAGGAAATGTCTTTAATGAAGACAGGTGATGTGCTATGGAGTTTTTTTCCCCCAGCTTGAAGTACTTTCTTACATTTACTTCACATAAATGCTCAGGTGTAGTTTTATACTGGAAAGTACTTCAGAAAATGAATTTAGAGAAGAGAGTTGATTTGCCACTGGTATTCCACACCAACACGCTTTTTCAGGTGAATCCCGGAAGATTTACTCTGATTTTATACACTCAGGCCTGGAATATTCAGCCTTTATTAAAGATTTCTGAGCATCTCTCCACTGAGAATCTAAGTCTCCTGAGATGTGTAGTTCCTGGGCTTCCCCCAGGGCACAATCCCTAGGAAGCCAAGAGTTCAGAGAATTTGGCTCAGACTTTAGTTCTGTAGTATATGTGACCTTTGCAAGGTTTACAGATACTGGGTTTCAGAAGTTACACTGTGACCAAATTCAGGCTTAAAGGTGAACAAATTCAAGCTCATTCAGCAACCTATACATTTTTTTCAAATCTATATTGAAAGCTTGTTAAAGTGTTTTAAAAACCTATCAAGGTGAACCTGAGAACCAGAGGTATTGGGAGATGAGGCTGGCAGGGGGTAGCAGGGGGCCAAATACCAAAAAGGTTAAGAAAATCAAGTAGATGCGCCCAAAATACTAAATGACCTCTTTCTACATCCCATTCCCTCTCTCCCACTTTCTTACCCTTAGGCCTGCACTGCCTGAAAAGAAGGGGGCTGATCTCAGCACTCTGAATGAAGTGGGCTATCAAATCCGAATTTAGGCAAGCCGCCCAGCTGGCAAGAGGGCTTCTATGGTGCTTCTCTCTGCACTTTACCCAGCATCTTCAGGAGGAACTGCAACTATTTATTAAGAACTTGTGACTTTTATTTTTAAGGATTTGCTTAGAAATAGAATCTGAGTGGGTGTTAACTTTAAAAAATTCATCAAGGGGCAACCATGAAAAGACTAACCCCTGTTTCCGGGGATGTAGTGTCACTCACTGCGGATAGAAGGATATCATTAACTGTAGTTTTATGTTTTTCCATTTACCTACTTCTACTTGCTTTGAACATTGTACTTCACCAGTAGTAAATGTTCATGAAATCCTCCCTTTCACTTTTGATATGGTAAGGTAACTCAATCAGTGTTAATGTCTTTTTTTAGCAATAACAGGCAAAGATTGGTGGGATTTTTTTTAAGCAGTCAAGATTACCTCAGCATCATGACATCAGATATGCAAACTTACTGTTTTGTTTTTTTTATATTCTATTTGTATTGTTTCTTTAATATTTCCAGTGGGGATCTCCACAAAGTTTGGGATTTTTTTCCTGGTGCACACATGTGATGAGTTTTAAGGTATTGTATCAGGTGTTTTTCTAAAAAGCACTGACAATTCTGGCAATATGGGAAACTATTTCCAGGACCTTGAAGTTATTTCTTTCTTAGTCTTTCTTGAAGTATTCACTGACAGCAGTTTTTATTTCAAAAGAACAAAAGCACGTGCAGAAGTTAGTCTATGTTCTGTCACAAACATAAACTTTGCAGACTCCAGCACAGGAGGACGTGGGCTGTTACAGTAACTCCGCAGTATTGCAGTTACCTCTGACAGTAACACTCAGAAATGCATGGGGCAGGAGTGAACTCGTAGGTCTTGAGAACCAGATAACCTTTCTGTTCACATTTCACCTGACTTTTAAACTTTTAAGTCAGGCTTTGATTCTGAAGGACTCACTGTTATTAGATGTGTTCTGATGTCTTATATTAAGACTAAATGTGGCACTATGTGGTTTTTTCCAGTGCCTTGATTTTAGGTACCACTTCATGCCGTATAGGAACTGGTGCTGGAAAATGCAACGAATTAAGAGAAGCAGAACCTTTCTTTAATAATGGAGATGTCTTTAGGTACAGTGTTATACCTTATAGTGTGATTTAGTCCAAGCACAGTGAAAATCTGGCCTACATATGGTAGTTACAGTGTAACTTCTGGATGCAGACCACACAGAATAACTCTTAACAGCATTCCAAATCTGTAGGCGATAAAAAAAAAATACAGCTATTTCATTTGTTTTATCTTAGCAACCATGCCAACTCATGAGTCCAAAAAGTGTATGTAAGATGTAAGGGAAGACACTTAACAGTGATTCCAGTCTCAGGGCTTCCTCTCTGGCTTTGACCGAAGGTGATTTTAGGAAGGAAGTGGAAAAAATAAGAATCTGCGATTCTTTACCATTAAGACCTCTGAGGGAGACGTGGAAGGCAAAAGAACTTACTTCATCCTTTAGCCATGTGCACATGAGCTCACTTCACCTAAACATTAATGTCATTAATGCAAAGTACTGTTTTCTTAAAAAAGGAAGTCTAGTGGACTTTACATGGAAAAACCAAGTATGCATACCTCTCAATTAGACTCAAAACAGCATTAAGTCAAAAATTCTGAACTTAAATCACTTTAAGAATACTATTCTTAACAGTTTAAAATGAGTCATCTTTATATATCTTAACAAGGCAAACCCATTTGCAGCTTCATGACCACATATATTAGGTGTTTGTAGTAGTCAGTGAATCATTTCATTCTCATTCAGAAACAATACTTAGTTTTCCCTTTACTGAGACCTAAGATATATGTGTATATATATGAGATATATATATATATATATCTTTATCAATATGAAACTTTTATTATATCCAGCAGACTACTTATAACATTACAGTCATTCTAAGAGCTTGAAATATAACTTTCCAATATTACTTAGGTACTGTCCCATCTAAAATACAAAATGTCAATAGTTGCATAGCCTCGTTTCCCACAGAAAAGGGGAAAATAACAGGAATACAAATTTTTTCTAACATGCTGATGTATAAGCCTTAAAACTGCCAACTGGCTTGATGATTCATTAGTAACCTAGTTTTTTCTACACTCACTTCCTGATTTTAATATTCATTTCCCCAAAGCAAGAATTTGTTACAGAAACATGAAAATTGTAAATGTTCTCTGTTGTCATTCTATTTTTATTGCCTGTGGAGCATGTTAATTTCTAAAAGATAGGGGAAAGGCACCACACTCCTAAATTTGAGTGCAGTAACATAATTTAAATATTAAGACAAGGAAAAAAAATGACCTGATTTACCCCCTACCCCCAAAAATTATTTTAAAACTGACTATAATTCAAAAGATAAAAACTAAAACTGAAGTTTTTTTTAAAAGTCACTAATATCAAAGAAATTTTATGCTTAAGCCATCTAGCAATATATGCAAAGTTTAAATGAGTGACAGAAATCTTGATTTGAGGCTACACGTGCTGGTTTGAGTACACTTTATTTCAGAAAGTGATATTTAGTATTTTCTATACACTCTGAAATCATGAGCATTTCACTTTTTCTAATCAATTATTTCATAAGGATTTTATTAATAGATATTGGTAAATAGAACTTTGGAAATCTTAATTCAGTATTCTTACTATACCCGAGGCTTTTGTAATCTATAGTTTTATGTACAACCTTGTACAGTTTTTTGACACGATTCAGAATCTTGTTTATTCTCTTGGACTTTGTTCTGGCCAATACATCTTTTTTTTAACTTTAAGCAAAACTGTGATTGTTTTAGTGGGTATTTTTCTAAGTAAATGAAAACTTGTATAATGGTATTTTAAAGAATGCCAGATAAGTGCATGTTTCAAGTTAATGTTTTTCTCATCACTTGTATGTTTATACACAGCAGCATGGGTCTTTAATAAAACCATCTTGGAAACTTAAGGATTGTTTTTCTTCCAAAAAGGTGAGTCTGTCCTCTTATTAAACACTGTCCTATTAAATTAACTTATCACTCTGGTACCCTTGTCATCTTCCACAATTTTCAGACTCTATATTAAACATTACTTAATTCACTTATATTTCAGCATCACCCTAAGTAATGAAGGCTTAGATTAATGAAATAGTTTAGAAGAGGCAATAAGCCAGCTTACACAGCTCTGTGCACCTACCACAAAACCTTCAGGCACAAATGTACGAGTGTAATAATTTATTAGGTAATTTCCAGGTACAAAGTACACATGACTTGTTTCTATTTACCCAACCCCTTGAACTCTCTTAGTTTTTGAGGAAAGCAAAAGATTAAACGCAGACAATTGCTAAATTCCAAAAAAAAGATAATTTCAAACATGCATACTATCTTGATATCAAAAGGATCGTAAAAGCCAAAATATCCTTACTCCACAACATCCCTTTCCATTTAAAGCATGCATAGTACAGCACTTGGATGGGACAATTTGGTTTTCATCAGTTAACCAGATTTAATTGCTTTGGCTGGTTAATACATGGCTCCAATGGAGTTACCAGCTCTTCTGACCAAAAAGAGTAGGCAAGGGGATAATTAATTTTAGTGGAACTTTAAAAACCTGTGAGAAGGTACACTGACCCTGTGGCCTCCAGTCCACAAAACAGTATGTAATTTTATAAGCTTAAGAAGGAAGCAACCATCAAAGGGCCTGAAAGCACATTAATTAGGATACAAAAAATTCAATTTTCACACAGGTTTTTTGGGATGTTAGTTTGTCAACAAACTACAAAGTTATCTGTTAATGAGAGCACATAAAGTAGTAATCAGTGAACTTTCGTTTTTCTTCAATACTAAAAGGGGATAATTTGCTGGAGTCCAGCTCTGGTGAGTCCCGGGGTCCCTGAAGGAGGAATGGCATCGGCGACTGACGGAATGAATGAGGACACAGACACTAGCAACAGCTGAGCCTGGCCTGTTTTATTGAAGTTTAGCAAGGTCATATATGTTTTGAGTATGCAGTTTCACAAAGATTAGATCATTTGATTCTTTCAGAAAAAATGTTCACATAAAGGTCAGTCTTTAGAAATTAGATTACTGGCGCCTTAGCAATCATTAATTTTTTGCACTTATGCTTCCTTGGCTTCCCAAACGACCTGTTCCCTCACGCCTGGTTGGCCTGGGCCCTACTTGCAGTTTCCTTATTATTGATTCTAAAATAGCCATGGTTCCTATTCATCTGATTAACAAATATAGCTAAGTCTATTTTTCTAGGTTTAGAGCACTATGCACAGATTTAACAAAGAACATCAAAACAGTGTATCATCAGAGCAGTGTAGCAAGACTAAGCTGATTGTAATTGCGGGAACTGAAAACTCTGTACCCTTGGGTAGGTGCCCAGTTTTGGAGAGACGAGAGCATTGCCCCTGGGGGAGGGGACAATGACCACTAAGTCAGAAGGCACAGGGGCCCAGTCAGGCCACTTCTCTTCCTAGGGGGGGGAAGCAGGGGCATGTCTGTCTTAGAGTTTCCTTAAACCATTTACAATAATGTCTGTAGTAGTGATCTTTTCTATCGGGAGAGTCTCTGTAATCATGCCAGGCCCTTTGACATGCCATCATTCACGCTGACTGTCCTTTATTGTCCTATCATTCCCCGGGACCCAACAGGTCTGGGAGTCATTTAGAAATTCCTCACGGGGCCGAGTTGGGCAGGGAGAGGGAACTGGAACCCACTCAAACAATCTGTTTATTATAACTTGATACTTGTTTCCAATGTCTTCTACGTATCCTTCTCTTATTTTTTTATAAAATGTTAAAATAGTAAGTAAATATAATAAAGACTACAGTTTCTAATACAAAGCTTTTTAACACAGTTTACTTTTTCATAAAAGATAATCTACTTTTTAAACCTTGTGATGTAGAATAAGATGGAAAGTAGAGTTTAGTGCAGTAGGAAAGCCAGTGTAGATGGTCAGATCCATGCCTATAAACTGGGTATTGATCCAAGCGAGTCAAGGGCAACAACGGCCATGGGTGCAGAAGATTTCTCTCAAAATTGGGGGGTGAGGTTGAGCCTCACCTGTTGACCCCCTATTGTTCACCTGATGGCCCCCCTGCGACTGTGCCTGTCTTAGGTTGTTCCTCCCTTGAGGAATCTTACCCGTCTCTGGCTAACCAGTCACCTTCCGGGGCCATACAGGGAGATGTAAAGTTGGTAAGTGAGAGAGAAGCAATATTCTTTGAAGAGCTTTTTTTACTTCTTTGCAGATTTATGCACCATGGCTTCTATGCCCAGCAGTTGTCTTAAGGTATCTTTACCACCGGGAAGAATTAGGAGGGGGTCTTGCCTCTAACATTTCTCCCAAGGTATTTTAAATTTGGTTTTCCAAATTAGATGTGTAAGTGACCAATAACATTTCCAAACACCATAATAACAAGGAGAGATAGTGGGGATGTTCCTTTCAGAGGCCCACATTGTGGTTCCTTCTTTCCGGGCGTCTGGGCTGTGCCATCAGATGGGCAGTTCAGACTGGCTCCCAAAAATAATTATACTATATTATTATTTGATGATGATAGTATCTGCTAATTAGGATATACATAAGATTCTGAAAACTGTTACTAGAAAATGTAGAAAATCCTAGAACTATAGTTAATACTGCAAGTAAAAATCACAGAAAGTGAGAAATATTTAAAAGTATTTGCTTATCACAATTTTTACTAGGCAAAATTCTTATAACCCACATGCATTTTAGGGGTATTCATCTGGTTTATTTTCTTAAAAAATAATTGAAGCAAGTGCTTCACTACCAAAACTTTTAAAGTCCAAGACTATAAAGTAACTACGGCTTTCTCATTTAAGATGAGGCATTCTACTAAGAAAACCCGTCACTAAGACTTGTATAATTCAGTAAAGTTCAACAGAAAATCACTAAGTAAAAATGCACATAATTCACTGATCCCAATGTCTGAATAAGAGGAAATTTTCACTTACGTTTTAACATTTTTTTACTCAACACTCATACAGAGCCAATGCAGGATTTATTAGACCTGTTCTTAACCACTTTATATAAAATGTCAGCACCATCTCATTCTGCTGTCATGATAAAAGAAAACAAAACATCTCAGAAACAAAACCACTAAAACAGTTAAGATTATTAGGTATCTAAATTGGTGTCTCCCCACTAGTTTTGCTGGCTTCCTCAAATTTCTGAGGCAAAACAAAAATAATCCTATAGCTGCCACTTTGTTCCAAAGACAAGTTTCCTAATAAAATAAATTTCTACAGAATTGGTTCAGTAAAATAAAATCTCTCTCCCAACCCAGGAATCTCTTTTTGAAACTGAATAGGAAAAAGAAAATTGGTGGGGAAACAAAGGCACCAGTCTCTGCCTCATAGGCATCTGTAATGATCTGTCTATTAGAGGATGGACAGGATGGGGTTGTATAAAATATCTCATCCTACTAGCTATGGTATTTCCCCAATAAAATGCAGGCATACTACATGGCTCAGGATAGTAAAAAGATGGATTAAACAATTTGTACAATTTTAAAATGCACTATCAAGCACCCTCAAAAACAAAACTAAAATGGTGGTTGGATACTTGCAAATGACCCAATGGTTTCTTAGATGAACTAACTGGGATTCAATAAACATCGTCCTCACAATTAATTCAGACCTTCTAGAAGGGAAATGAGTTGTGGACTGCAAGAACTCAATGATACTTTGGGTCCACTGTCAGGCTTGCAAAAACAAGAAATGAAATTCTTTACTCAGGACTAAAGAAGATGCATTATATTTAAAAATCACTGTCAGTTTACTGGGATTTAGAATAAAAAATACAACTCTTTTACAATAAAGAGCATTTAGATCTCACACTTGTCCAGAAAATATTTTTTCATTATTAAAAAGAAAATTATGTAAATGTGTTTCTTCTGGTATTTGTTTCAAACATTTAACAATGTTTTCTTACAGCACAAAAATAAGCAACATGCAAACTCTTAGGAACTTAAGGTTCTTTGAAAGAGAAATACAGTATGTAATCAAAGAAGAGTCAGAGCTCAAGTCGGAACTTAGCCAACAAAGGCAGATGATCTGAAGAGTTATTTTCATTAGGAAGTCCATTAACAGTCCATAAGTCCTGTTCTGTAAGAAGTGACAGTCTAGCTAGAAGTTTCAAGCTACCAACCAAAGCAACTTCAGCTCCTAAATTAAAGAAACACATACATATTTAGTGAAATTATGTCAACACGTCACTGTAACTCAATCACACCAGTCTCCTTTTCCTCAACGATACAGAACTTGAGAATCCTTTAAAAGTCTAATATGAAACAGACTGTTATATATATATATTTTTTTACTGTTATAACCTAATAAAAATTCTCAAGCACACAGTAGTTTCATGTGTTTGTTTTTGTTATAGTTCAGTTTTTTTTTAATTTCAAGTTCTGCAAAATTAGAAGAAAATATCAATGTAATACATAAGAATTTTTAAAAACTCCCTAAGAAATTCATCCATCAATTATTCTGAAGCTGTATAAAACTAGAAAGAACTAGCCCCAGATGAGCAGGAAGTTCATAAGGTGACTGGAGAAAAAGGTAGTATAATTTGGTCCCAGAAAGTCAGTACCCACAAAAGTAAAGAGGACAGGTTCTTAGGGTCAACATTCCAGATGCTGGTCCATGACACACACTCGCCACCTAGTGAAAATTGACAGCATGACAACTACCGGAACTAAAGTTGAAAGCAGAAAGAGTATTTTGTAGAGTTATCTAGTGGGTAGGATAAGCCACCTCCTGAGTATCACTACTGAGGTTATCCTCGGTAGGAAACACAAAATAAACAGAAGGAAATGGGAAAAGAAAAGTAGCACACAAAAAAAAGAGAGAGAGAAAACGTAAGATGAGATAAAACAGCTGCCCACTTTTTGGACTCCCAAAGTTTTCTGAGTAATATTTTTTGACTTCCAGTTATTTTAAACTGCATTTTCTTCTCCATGTTAAATCCTTTGGTTAACATTTATAACCTTACTTGCATTGAACCATACAAGGAAAAGTGTTTCTCTACCTTCGCTTTTTGAAAACATGTAGTCATATTATGTTACTTCTCTTTCCAGAGTGATCCAATATTCCAGGGTCAGCATGACAAAACTGTCTATTGCCGGCAGTATAAACAAGGTCCTACAGTGAAGGCAGCACGCCTCAGTAAAATTTAAGTACTAAACTACCTGATGTTTCTGTCACAAGAAAGAACACTTAAGTTTGTGTCAAGTAAAACCAAGGGCAATATGAAGGACCTGTAACTCGGCAGCTGAGAGTAGAGCTGAGAATATAATTTGTAGGGAATAAATTTGCTTTGAGATGTTTCACTGCCTCCATCTTCTGTAGGTAATTAACCGATTTATTCAAATGTATTACCAATCTGTCAAATATATTACGGATTTGAAAATATCTTTAACTTCTAGATCTAGAGCTTCATCTGGATGTTTGGGTAACTTCAACTTTTGTCTTGGGGTTTTAATTATCGTGTTCCCAAGCAGAATTTAAGGTTATATGCATTCTTTACCTGGCTGCCCAGCAACATCTTCCTTTTCAGCAGAATAGAAAATATAATCCACAGTTATGGCACTTCGGGAATGACAGGTAGTCACTTCTGGAATTCCAGTATCAGGAAAATAATGGGAATAAACAGAAGACAAGCTGAAATGGTGCTGTAAATTTGAAGATAATCTAAATTGAAAAGAAAAAGTGGTTAGCACCCATCAAGTTTCTCATGACTTTTATAATTCTTTTTAAAAGCACTTTTTCATCTAATTTCCACACAAAGCCAGACATTAGGACAAGCTTTATTTAAACAAACCATATCATAATTTGGCATTCATTTATTCATGGGGTGATGACCAACACCCATTAACAGGGCATATACATGGGGGGAGGGGAAACTCAGTAACATACTAATGTGATTTTTAAATTAATTACAACATGAGAGCCTCCCCTTACTTGTGAACACATATTCTAAAACAATATGTAAGTGCTTTGTTGTGTTTTTAAGAAAGAAAATCGAAGTGACCTTTAGGAATGCCATTAGACTTTCAATGTCAGCAGGGCCCTATTTTCCTATGATTATTCTTGCTATGATATATAAGATAATTTTGGCCTGCATCTTATAACAGCTTCTATAATGGTTTAAATCTACCTCACATTACAAATACATGTGAAGTTATGGGTAAGTGTTTAAAATTATTTCCTATTCATACATCACAAATTTTAAGGATCTTTTATATCATGATGTATCAGAAAACAAAATGTTTTTTTTTTAATTCA
Source organism: Manis javanica (assembly GCF_040802235.1). Classification (NCBI taxonomy): domain Eukaryota; kingdom Metazoa; phylum Chordata; class Mammalia; order Pholidota; family Manidae; genus Manis; species Manis javanica. The sequence goes on along the minus strand of NC_133166.1, from coordinate 96,308,940 downwards.
TTCAATAAATACTTAGCAAAGCTCTACTAGGTTCCAGGCACTATCTTAGATGCTGAGGATACACGCAGAAGATGCTGCCCACCTTTTAAAGGGCTCATACATCAAGGAATAAAGGTAATTCCTTCAAAGTACCCTTACTTCTAAGTTTCACAAACTTTTTATGACTAAGGAGTTATATTTACATTATTATACAATGTAAAGCAGGTTTCCTGCAAACTGTCGTCTTACTCCCTATCAGCTTCTCACTTTACAGATGTAATAAGCTAGATGTGTAAGCACAGTGTTTATATATGCTCAGAAGTATCTTTTTTATATTCTATTTTGTTATAAAAAGATTTCAGAATTACTCAAAACTAAGTATTTGTTAGTCCGATTTGCCTTTTTATTAATGTTACTCTGGGAAGTTTTTGCTACATTTGAAAGGCTCAATCACGAATTCTTAAACAATTTTTTAAAGTTCAAAAAAACAGCTTCTTACTAGGTATATTTTCTCAAAACAAGGTATACAAAATAAGATAGAGAAGAAAGCAGATAAAAATGAATGAGAGGTAATGTTAATTTGGTTGCTAAGTTTAATGTTAAAACAAAAATAAAAACTATAAAAGGTCTACAATATAAAACAATCAAGACTTTTTAAAGAGGGACAATACTTAAAATAGAGCCCTGCTGACATTGAAAGTCACCACTTTGTTCTGTTAACATACATCTGTTTCTCAACTATAACCCCAAGCACTGATGTTTCTTTCATAGTAAAGAATCCTGGCATCTTTACCCTTCTACCTTCGATTCTTTTCCTGTAGTTCAAGAGGTAAGTAGAAATAATTTTCTTTTCTACTGGCATATTCTTCTTGGATCAATTCTCCTATAGTTTTGAGATCTGGTGAATCAAAGGAGTCTAAGGATCCTCTTAAATCTTTGTTTAAATATGTAGCAGCAGCAAATGTGGGAATACTAGCTGGTCCAGGACTATGGACTAGCTGTTTCCTTTAAAGAATGCTGCTTAAGGACTTACTATGTATCAAACAGCTATACGTGCTTTGTCTCATGTAATCCTCACAACCACCCAAATTCTAGGTAAGAAACAGAACCTGAGAGATGTTAAGTTTCTTGCTCAAAATCACACAGTTAAAAAATAGCCAAGTCAGTATTGGAACTCAGGTCTATCTAAGAGCCAGCATTCTTCACCAACACAGAATATCACCATCTTCATTTTTTATCCAAGTGATTTTCAAGAAATGATTTTTTTTATTCAACTCAAGTCAGCAAGTATCTATTGTTGCTTTGTAGGACTCACTTTTCAGTTGTCACCAAGACCTCTGCTTTGTCCAGCTGTGTTTGCGTCAAATCACTGTCTGTAAGAACAAAGAGAAATACATTAACACTATCAATATATTGTCTTACTCTAGTTTGCCTAAGTATGGTCCTTTTACTCTACAAACAATACTTAAGCCACCTCTAGTTCAGACAGATGCCTTGTTAAGTGTTTCACCCTGGACCCTATGTTTTGCTGGTCTCATAGAATGAGAAAAATAAAATGCAAACATTTCCAAAGCAACATGCAAGTATTCATGCAAAGATAAATCTGCAAGTTCAAATGAAAAAAAGTAGAGCTCTTTAAAAAAAGGAATAAGCAAACAAGTATGTTTTTACAAATGTATATTCATTCCTGAGATGTTATTCCTTTCCAAATTTGGTTTTATGTCTTCAAAGGGGACACTATTATCAAGATGACTGCCAAGGTGTATTGCAAACACTTACCTGTCTTTTCTACTTTTGGTAACTGCTGTACCTCATACACACAGTTCTGTGAGATACCTAGGTTTGGGGGCCAAATTGGAATAGATAAAATTCTTTGTCCCCGTGAAGACTGTTCCTGGCCAGATACCTAAACAAAATTTCAACAGGTATCTTAAGTGAATAGATTCTGAATAGTTTATGTATTGAAAAGTTTGTTTTAAATAAAAGGGAATCCAGAAAGGGTAAAAGTTACACTTTACTCACTATATTAATGTTTATTTGTGCTTATAAAATCTTGCTCAAATATAGTTACATGAAAAGAGCAATCTTTTCCTATAAATGTTTCTCTCTAACTTGGACATCTAAATGATCTCTAGCTTTGGAGTAACACAGTCCGTCCTTTTTTGCTACCTGCAATATAGTTCTTACATAAAATATTAAGAGAGGTCAACTCTTAAAAATCTGAATTGTCACTCAAGACTCAGTGGTGCAGTTTATTTTGGTTAAATGTACTGAAGATCAAATCTAAAGGAAGCAGAAGAAAACACAAGGAAAATTAAAAACATGGGATAAATTATACTCAGCTAAAGAGTTAAAATATTTATCATCACATAAAGAGAAATTATATAGTAAAGAAATACTAAATTACTGTTTGCCAATTGTACTCCCCACATTCAGCATTCAAAACTCTATTCTGCCACTTTGTAATTACTTATTTATAAAATATTCATGTACATCAAAGCCTTTACTTTTCTTCTCCCCCATTTTGGATTATCTTGCTGCCTGCCAGTTCTTCCAAGCAGAAAGTTGCCACAATAGATGGAAAAGATGAAGCTCAACCAAGTGAATGTAACTGCTTATTAGTAGTCATGGAAAATCAACACAGCTTGATAAAGTGAGGGTGTGGACCATCCAAGGCTTTCAGACAGCTGTGTGGTGACTATCCTCACATCACAGTGAGCAGAATGGCTAAGTCGGCCTCCCCGTCACAGTGAAGCAAGCACTTACCTTTCCTATGGCAAGTCCTTCACAGTTCAATTTTCCTTCCTTTATGAAACTATAGAGTGGAGAACCAGGAACAGAATTAAAGTCACCACACATAACAATAGGGCAGAAGCCGCCATCTTTCTGATGGGCAACACTGGAAATCTCTGCCAGCAGCACTGCCAACTGCGTCAGCTTAATATCACCTCGCCTTGGGTTATACAAGAGATGTGTGTTAGCTACACAGATCACAGGAGACGCAGCACTAGGAACTTTGGGCTGCAAGAGCAACACTAATCCAACATTGTCTCTGTCCAACAGAGGAACATTAGGGCGGTAGAATTCCACTGGGTTCACTGATAAGAGTGAAAATTTGGAATGTTTGAAGCAAATGGCACAGCCATCAGGTTTCCTTCCTGTCCGCATCTTGTATTCACAGTGATAACCTATAAGAAAGAAAGAAACTTAAAACAAGGGACTGTCTGTCATACACACACACACACATGGCAAAACACAACTCCCCTAGTATTTTTTAACAATGTTTACCAAAGTGTGTTCTGCAAAAAGTAATAATATTGGATGTTAATAATAAGTGTGGGAATCAAAAAGTTTGGGACTGAGTCTAACTGGTCTCTTTAGTGACAAATTTCAGTCTTAAATATGCTGATGTGCATTATCACGCTTTCATTTCCATCCTGGTAAAGTCTGAGTCGTGGCAAAGACAGTAAGGCCTTATAACTTATCTCCTCCAACGCCCCACCCCATATCTGATCTTCCTGCCTCTAACTCTTTCTCCCTTGCTCCGCTCCACACACACTGGTCCCCTCACCTGCCTAAGGCACTCTAACCTCAGGGCCTTTGCTTTGAGGGAACACTCTAAGCATTCACTGTCTGGAATGATCTAGGAATGGTTGGTTCCTTCACCTCTTTCAAATCTTTGCTCAAACGTTTTCTTCTCTAATCATTTTATTTAAAATTGAAATCTGACCCATTCCATTTTCCTGCTTTTCTCCAGAAAACTATCATTACCTAATGTGCTATTTACATATTTATTTGGTTTACTATCAGCCTTTCTTCACTAGATGTATGCTCCACAAGGGCAGAGACTTTTTAATGTTTTGCTTACTGCTGTAGAACAGTACACGGCATGTAGCAGGCATTAAAAAAAATATTCACTGAATGAATAAATGCTAAGTTGGCTGCATTTCTCAAACAAATGATCTGTTTCTACGTTCATTCACCAAGCAGGTTTTTAGCTTCTATCCACTAGGAACTGGTAGACTTTGGTGTTACAATGATGAACTAGACAGAATGGTCCATGATCTTGTGGAATTCAGAATCGTAGCGATCTAGTGGTGGGCAGAGCAGCTTCTGGAAATAGACACCTCTGTTTGGGTTCAAGTTACATATCAGCACAAAAGTTTCCACTTGAAATACCTCAATCTTTTCTTGACCGTTTGAAGTGGGTATTAAGTTTTTTCAAAATTTAAGATTTTTTTGGCCCAAATACAGTTTTGTTAGCAAGTCAGACTTAAGTAACATACAAATCTTCCTAAGTATTTCTGGCTAAAATAAAAGTTACATTGTACCCAATGATTCCAAACTTGGTCTGATTTCTGTTCCATAATGATCTTCTTGAACTTCTTGCAAACAAAGTACCTTGGAAGAAAAAAATGTCAAATATGAATTTTCTGGTGCTTTCATCTTTAAAAACAGGCTTTTATAATTCTAAAAACTAATCAAAGATGCAATAAGATATAATCCTCTTTTTGTGTCTTCAATCCTTGTAATTTATAGATCTACAAATTGTTTCCAAATTTATTCAGTCCTGCAAATCCTGGCCTTTAATCATATGAAGCTGTTACTACCTAAAACTGGTATTTCCTAAAGGAAGTATTTTTAATTGACATTTTGAGATATTTTTCCTGAGTTTATATATAAATTCTTCTAGTCCTTTCCTAAGGGGTAATTTATTTGAATGCCATCTAGATTAGTTTTTGCATGAATTATTTAAATTTCAAATCATGGGAAATACTTACTGAACACTTAATATGCTGGCAGTCCCTCCCTCAAAACTGACCAATACTTAGTACTTTTTGGATCTTTCTGGAAGATTTAGATGACTACACCTACAACCATTAGCAAATGACTCTTTGGAGGTCATGATACCTTGTTAAGAACTATTCCATCACTATTATATTTAAATGTTTTCCCTTGTTACCTCCCCGACAAAAGGGATAAAACCATTTAGTTCACAAATGAGCCCAATTTTTTCTTATGTGAAGCATGTGGATGATATTTTGCACTTACATCTGCATCAAAGTGTTTAATTTCTTTCAAAATATTGGGAAACCTGAAACTCCAGTGTAATACTGGCCGCTGGCAGTGTCTATAGAGGTGTGAATTGTCTTCCAATAAATCCTGTGAAAGTATGTTATAGGACATCACGGAAAAGTCAAACTTGTTGTCACTGTCTTCACATTTGGGGTCAACATTTTTGTCTCCTAGGATCGTCGTTTTTTCTTTATTATGGTTACATATGTATTCCCAATGCCGTTCTATTGCGCCTGTTAAAACATATTAGACAAAATAGAAATAATTTAAAAGACCATGTATTTTCCTGTATATAAGTATTTTCTTGCCTTTTAAAAATCCCCAGGGGCAATGAACAGAATGTCTTCCAGGAAAGGCAATGCAGTACTGGAAGTTGTCATCAAACTGATTACAAGGGCAGTAAAATGACAGAAGACTGACCAAGGGGTACAAGGCAGGTTTAAAAAGACCTAGAAAGTCATTCTGGAGGCTGAAAGTGTTTGTTACTTAAGCTAAGATTATACAGGGTCATGGTTTCTCACTTCTTTATGGTTAAGTGGCTTTGCCTCAGACATCCTTAGCAACTTTATAACCGTAATAATATGACTATAAGTCACAGTTGGGTTTTCAGTAAGATGATTTCACATCATATTTTATTCTCTGTAAGATAAGATCATCAAGTGATTAAGTTCTAGAAATAATTCATCTCAGAGTTCTGATTTAGATGTGAATGAAGGGTGTATAATGGCAATATATGGAAGCAGTGTTTAGTGAAACAATGTGAACAAAATGAACAGAACAAATCTTTTTAATGCACAGCAAAGAAAAAGTTAAATGTGACCTAGTTACAGAATGCTAGTAATGATAATGGGTGATTGACAAATGGCATGCAGGCAACCAGGAATGTGATAGCTTCTATTCTGCAAAGACATCATGTATCCTGAAAAAGTGATGAAAGGAGAATCAAAAAGCATGAGATTTTGCAATCATAGGCAGTCCTCGACTCAGAAATAACCACCACATAAACATATATACACACGCATATGCACATGTGCCCCTTTGATCTTGTCTCCCTCACCCCAGTATTATAGAGGATACCTATTGCCATGGAGGTCATAAAGAAATACATGGAACTTTTAGAGAATCTATGAGCTCAGAGGATTAGGGAGACCAAAAATAGGAAGAACTTGGGAAAACACATTTGGAGATGGACTTTCAAGCATTAGGTTATAAGAAGAATCTCAGCCCTAGAATATCTCCCTTTTCCTATGTGGTTTTCACTTCACTGGGGTACAATGCCTAAAATTCTACCAGTTAAAAATTAAATTGTGGAAAAATATTCTCTTCATGAAAAAGACTAAAAGGAAATACACCAGCATTTTTAACAGCTATCTCTAGTGGAAGGACTATGGGAGATTTTTCTAAATCTTCCACAGTGGTGATATATTTATAATAAGAATATCAAAGCACTATAGAAATGCCAATGAGGCATTTAAAAATACTTAAGAATTTAAAAATACCCTCTGGTAAAAGAGTTTAATCAGATTGCTTTCCTTAAAATTTAAATGCTGACATCTGCTGCACTGAGGGAACAGAAATTTTGACCAGAGGATGGAAGAGGAAGACAATTTTTATGAACAGTGAGGTCTGGATGGAACAGGGACGCTGGGGACTTACGATACCATGAAGGTGCCAGGAGCCTGAGAACCTAGCAGGGTAGAGAACAAAGACGGAAGGACAGAAAGCCAAACTGAACAAAAGCATTCAACAATTACTGAATTTGGCCAAGAACTTGTTCTCTGCCCAGGAAAGGGAAGGGAACCAATCATTTTTCTATCCTTCACTGAACATGGGGAATCCTACCCTCCAAGGCCCAGAACTAAAGCTCACTGTACTAACTTCACTGAGCTACACTGACATTTATGACACAGTTTCTGTGGAGGAAACAGAACTGATTATCAACAACTGATTATCTAGAACACAATTCACTCATAAATTGGGGACCATTCATGATGGTTTTAGCCACAAATCATGAAATCTTCATATGTATATGAGATGGAAAGGGCTCTAATCATGCAAACAAAATACAAGCTATTAACAAAAAGTTACAGCATGACCCTGATGTCACCACCACATTAAAATATGAAAGATGAAGGCCTAAAAACTCCTTCACATTTTCTTGTAAATTATGTCATGTAAAGGCATATGAATGCATTAACATTTGTATAGTCCTGGCAATTAAGAGTTTATAAACCAACTCTTGCAATTCTATTTTTTAAGTAACTGAGACCATCAGATTATCGTAACAGTGGCTTTCAAACTTCTAGAACTTTTACAACGCTTTAGCATCACTTTTCATGTCATGACCGTCAATCCCTGGTACATTGGGGCGGGGGCTGGGGAGATGGGGTAAAATACATATTTTATCATGACAACATTTGCTTTTAATAAACATACAGAAATGTGTCTGGAGGCTAGGGTTCCATGGAAGACAGTTTGAAAACAATGCTAGAGTGGACAGTCTCTGGCCTTCATATACGTCACAACATAAATTCACACTACAAAAGCTTATATACCTTCCATGTCAGGAGGAACAAGGTGATCACAGCAGAGAAGACAGATGAATCAAAGAAAGTAAGCAATAGGGTTTTTAGGGTGCCTAATTAAAAAGTCATAATTGTGTCACACAAATCCTTCAAACACCACTTTAAAGTGGTAGGCAAGTTAGCAATGCTGTTCTCTTGATTGAAAAGTATTAGTGAAATATCGGAAGTCACAGATATGGCTTAACGAAGAGCATTTTCCTTATTCACAATACCTAGGAAGAATGGATATATAAAGAGTCAGGTTGCAATCAAAGTTCATCAATTCGCAAATGTAAGTCCCCATCTGTGAAAGGGAAAACACCACCACCACAGATTTTCCGAGTACCTACTATGAAGCCAACAATGCGTTAGGCACTTTGACAAATTTCATTTCATCCTCAACATGTTTTCGAAGCAGGTATTAGTTTACACATTAGGAAACCAAGGAGCAGAGAGGGTCAGTAACCTGTCCGAATTTACACAATTAGTGGTGAAGCAGAAAGAGAGCGGGGAGGGGTTCCTGAGCCCATGCTTACGTCAGTATGCCACAGCTCCACCTGAGAGCGTACCAGATTCAGAAAAGGTGAAACCAAAGAGGAGTGTGCTGACCTGGTGAACAAATACATGAATGAAAAGCAACCTTATGTCCTCATTCAACCTGGTATTTAGAGATCATGAATTGTCCTTAGGGACCTGATTCTAATGCCTCTAATACACCTTTCATTCATTCAAATTACTATTTGTATATAAACACACGCTGGGGTGAGTGCTATACAAATAGACTTTCATTTTTGAGTGCTGCTTAGCATTCTACTTAAATGTGTAGTACAATGTCTATTTAAAAAAGCACTAACCAAATAGTCTAGCCAATCTTCTAACTCCAACTTAGAAGGAGAGAGAAGTGGAAGTGAGTGAGACTCACTCTGAATGTCTTCCTTTGACAAACTTGTGTCAGCTCCCTACACATAACCTATTGGCCTATTTTCATAGGCCACATGGCCTATTTTCAAATATCTGCAGAGGAATTATCTTTACTGAAAACCATAGCTGAATAAGAAAGACAATTCCAAATTCTATAGACAATTCATGTATACAGGGTGGGGCAGGAGGGATGGAGGGGTGGGTTCTAGCAGCACGGGGGAGGGGGGAGTCTAGTGAATTGTTTACAGTAAAAAGATATGAGAGAAATAGAAGTAACCATCAGATTTAGAAAAAAAACTGTTAAAATTGAATAAGATGTGGCTCCCTCTTTAAAAGATAAAATTTCTATACTCTCAAGATAGTATCTTTAGGCCCCAATATGAGAATTACATATTTAATAAGCTAACATCTTTTTCTGTAAAAAAAAAAAAACTATTGTTCCTATTTAAGAAAATCTTTTTGTCCTATATTAAAAAGTCTGCGTTTTCAAAATCAGCATTAAAAATGAAAACACAAAATTTACTTTTTAATAGATCTGTGGACTCCCAAGTATACATCCACCAATTTCTAAGTCTAAGATCCTTTGTTTCAAAAACACTGGATTTGAAATTTATTAATATGTTTTAATCTACTTCTGCGTTCTTTCCCAATGTTACTTTAAATGTAGTATTACTTCTATTTTACTGTCAGAAACTCACAGTTAGTTGAAGATAAAAATTAAGATTTCATTTTAAAAAGGAATTTCTTTTTAACAGAAAACTATTGGCTGAAAATACATACTAAACCCTCTAAAACCTGCAGATTTTCTTAATGATTAGATATGAAAATTTCAGAACGTCTATGGCTTATGCCTATTTCTGCACCAAGATAAATGCCACCTGTACCTTGGTGTTTTCTTCGTTTTGACGAAGGCTCATCTCCCTCAGAGTGCATGCCGTAATTAGAGAGATGAATCAAAGATGTCTGGCTCAGGTTGTCAGGTCTCCAGTTCCAGTATGGAAACTGAGTTCTAGACTCAAACAGACAAGGTGGTCTCCAATTTAGTGAAAAATGCCTACTGCTGAAGTACGGGTAAGGAGCACGAGAATAATGTCCAGGCCACCTCATACAACTAGAAATATGTCTGTTCCAGCAACACCTTTGCAGATTCTCCCACGGTGCAGTCCAGTCTCTGCCCAGACTCTTCTGGTGATGGGGTAACATGGGGTATCTAAAAGAAATAAATACACTCCTTGAGGCACCACTTTTTGTTTGGCTATAGCACACAGAATCTAAATCTATTTCCTCAAGGGAATATGATGTCTAATATTTAAAACCTGACTTCTGAATTTGTGAAGGATGGGAGAAAAAATAGCCATGATTTAACTATTAGCGGCAATATCTCAATACTCTTCCTAAACAACTATGAGTTATTCTAAACACTTAACTAGAATTCACCAGGCTCCCAAAACACCACATACACTTCAAAAAGCACACAGTTCAACTGAGAGATTAATCAACTGTCAAACTGATTTACAGAGTAACTTTCTAGCATCTAATAAACTCAATGGACAAATAAAATTCACAGCAAACGTAATACTTACATGCAGAACACATAAGCTGGCTACAATTAAAGAGAATCTCTCCTCCAACTTGGGTTGGAGTAAAAACATGTTCCTGAACAGTTTAGTACTAACGTTATATTCTTCCAAACGTGTATAGCTAAGAAAACAAGTCTCTCACAACTTCACAAAACTCTCTCACTTGCTAATCACTAGGTGGTTAATTTTCCTTTTTTTAAATTTCTTAAAATTTTTTATGAAAAGCATGTTTTTTCCTTGGCGGGACATGAAAGAAGATAGAGATTACATCCTAGGTATTCATCACACTCCAAACCCAACCACACCAATTTAACCTATCATCCAAAATATCTCCAAAGTACTGCTATCATTAGTTTCAATAAATATGTTGCTCTCAGGCTCTCTTAAGAAACAATGTAACTTAAACAACCATCTTCTTACTATACAATGCCGGCAAAATGTTAGGATTCCAAGACCTTCTATCATTTCCTCCAGAATTCATTTAAGGTGTATTTCCAAGATTATAATAATATTGTCTTAATATTATGTCCACTTCTATCACCAAAGGAATTTTACTTAAACTGTATTTACTGTTACTTGACTTATATGTTATGGTCTTTTTATTTTACCAGCATTTAAATTTTTTATTATATATTTTTACAGTTTAACTGTTCTCAACTTGTCCTCTAAATTCAATTTAACCATAGATCTTTAAAGGCATGACATGGGCAGATTATCCTGCTTTGTGACAACTCTGAAAACCACAGAGATTTGGGCACTTACTCCACCTTTTCTATCCTAATAAGTGATGGTACTGAAATATAATACTTGTATGACAAAACTGTCTACATTGTGGGTACTTATATTGATGTATTTTTCTCTTAAGATGTTGCACTCCTTCCAGAGCTTTTTATTCATTTTAATCCCGGTCTCTTAAGTGCCTAGCACAGTGCCTGGCACACAGCTGGTACTCAGGAAAACCTTGTTGAACTGAACTGTCATCAGGTTCCAGGGCTATAGAAGTTAAAAAGATCAGAAGATCCCCGTAATTTATGTAGTAATACAGTGCAATGCTTTCCAAGTGTGGTACGCCAATCGGTTTCATATGGTACATAATTAAACTTTTTGCTTTTTAATATTTAAGTACTTAAAGTTCATTAGAAAAAAAGCATAATCGGTACATCAAACCTAAATTGAAGGCAGCACCTACTGAAGTTTTTTTTTTTTTTAATGCAAGTCAATTCCAAGAAAAGCACCCAGTAGATAATACTGGCGTGCAGCGAGAATTTGGTAATAATTATGAAAATTGGTACACAAGTGACTTAAGTTTGAGGGGCACTACAACACTCACAAACAAACCCCGGGCGCGTGTGCAGCGCGCGCGCCCCTTGCGTCAGGCCCCCCGGGATCCACTGTGAACGGGCGGTCTCCCCGCGGACTCAGTTCCCGGAGGATGCGCGGGCCCGGGAGGAGCAGGCTGGCTTGGAGGTCGGGTTGGCGGAAGTGGCCCGGGGCTCCGAGGCCAAGCCTGGTCGAGCAGGCACGAGCCCTGCCGGCGGCCGATACGCACGCGCCAAGGCCTAGACCTCGTCGGCCGGGCGTCCCGCCGGCTGGCGCCGGGTTTACCGATATATCCTACAGGGTCTCCGGAGGCTGGTCCCGGCGGCACCTGCGCCCCGACCCTCTTCCTCCTCCTTCCTCCCCGGACCCAGCCCGCCCCGCCCCGCCCCGGCGGAGCCCGGGCCGCCGCCCCCGCCCCCCGGCCGCCCGCTCCACCCTCCTCCCTCCAGCCTCCCAGCCCTACTGACCGGCCTCGTCCCACTACGCAGCGGCCGTAGCCTCTTCTCATACAGCGCCACGCTTCCATCTTCCGCCTCTGCGGACGTCCAGACGTCCAATTCCCAGGCCCCGGCCTCAACCTCAGGCTCTACAACAGAGCTGGCGGCCCAAAGCACCAGGGGTTCCCCATCACTAGACGTCGGGACTCCCGGACCGACTGCAAGGCATGCTGGGAGGTTCAGTCTCGCCGCCAGCCAAGTCCCCATCTTGCGCCGCGGAAGTCGCGGAATTGTCTCAACTCCGCATACAGGAAGCATGCGCAGAGTGTGTGAAGCCTGGGCAGGCATTTCGGAATAGGGCAGAGCACCCGACCTCTGTCTTAAAGAAACAGAAAGAAAGAAACAAAGCGCTGAACAGCTCCAAGTCCTGCGGGAGGGTGCAATGCGGGTGTGAGCTACGAAGAAAATAAGTATTTTAGCCTATTTTTATAATGTTATCTGGAAATTCGAAAGGTGGATGCTCAAGGTGGGGAAATAACCCTTCTCAGCGTTCCCACAGAACTGTGGTACCACGGATTTTTCCAATTAATTTTGTGGAAACACATCCACACAGCTTATTTTTAAATGTACGTGCATGTCTTGTGTGTTCCTTGCTATTAAATTTAGTATAGGGCTCTAGATTCTTGGGAAACGTTATTTAAGCAAGTATTGATTTTGCAGTTAGATAAATTTTAGCCATAGGCAAAATTCGCAAATACATAATGCAGGAATAATGATGATTGAATGTATTTCCACTTTATACTGCCCTATTTTCTAATTGTACTCACAATTTTGCATCTATTAAATTGACTGACTACTAATTTCTTATATGTCTTAGCTCCATATGAGATTTTAAATACCTTGTAAGCAAGGACCATGACCCATTATTTTCAAAATTACTAGACCTAGTGCTGTGCTCATTACACAATAGATTGTAGATAAAATATTTTTGAATGAATGGTTAACACTGGATCAGAATTAGAGAAGACCTGAATGAACAGAACCTTTTCCCTCTAGTACATCATGTAACCTCTGGTTTGTGAGGCGTAAGGAGAAATGGAGCACTTTGAAATAAGCGAAAGAGATTAATGGATGTCCTTTCTACGGAATGCTGGAGTTTAGAGAATCACATTATCCTAAAAGATATTCACCTTTATCTTGTTTTAGACTGTTTTAGAATTTTGTAGAGATTAAAGTAACTTTGGAGAGAACTGATGGTAATGTAAAATTGTTATTGTCTATGGGCATGTAAATGAATTCTATCCAAGGGTGGGAGAACCTTCCACTGTAGAAAAGCCAGTTTTACATCTTTTTGCAAGGTTCAGTATTCCTAATCCATAAAGTGTTTGCTTCATGGATTTCTCTTGATCAGATTGCAACATCTTTCTGGTTCCATTATTTAATAAGAATTCTCCTTTAAGTTTTGTGGTTCCCACAGAGATGCCCAAGGTATTCATCTGACAGGCAGATGAACATCACCGGAGAGGTGTGCATCTCATGGACTGTCAAATCCATAAACTTTTTTTCTTGCTCTCAGAGGTGAATCTGAAGCACAATAGAATTTTTTAAGTCTCTGTTTTCCTCATTTTAATGTTCTTCTCTGCGAACTTTGTGTTCTGTTTTTGTTTGTATATTCAGCCAATAAATTATTTTCCTCTAATGGCAGCAATGATCAGAAACTTAATTATATGGTCTGAGCAATGGTGATCTTTGTAAAAGGATTAATGATTTATAGGGATCTATTTTCTACTGATCCCCAGACAACAGAGAATCTGGTTTGCTAATCTTGTTTGTCTATTTGCCTATTTTGAACTCAGCTCAAGAATTCTGTCCTCACTGGGAAAAACAGGTCTTTGATGTCCCGACTAATGAATTTTTATGTTTCTTTGTTTACTCTTGAAATTGTGCTGAAATTGTAGAATCAAAGTCATAAACTCTCCACATGTCTATGTGTCTGTTATTCATGGAATATATGAATTTGGTATGTCTTATATCTGGAGGATATTAATAAATTAAATTATAAAGTTTATTTTGTTAAAGGAGTTCTGTTCTAATTGGCTTATAGAAATAAATAAGCACTTATGTGAACTTAATTATTAAAATTACCAGAAATCAATGAAGTAGAAATACTTTAAAGGAGATGTACTTAAAAGAAAAATATTCTTATAGAAGCTAACTCAGAAATGTTTTCAGAATTCAAGTTCACATAATTAAGATCAGTCTCTTGAATGATAGTTTAGGATTTGGTATAGTTTGAGATCCACAGTTATTTTTCCATAGTTTGGGGATATTACTTACTTTGTTCTAACATCTACTGTTGCATCAAAAATATGATGTAAGTATAACTAAACTCTTTTCTCTGGTTAGTTTTTAAGATCTATATTGTATATATATGGAATTGTTTTTGTTTATTTTGATTAGTACTCAGTGTGCACTTTCATTCGGAAGATTAATTTCTTTGTTCAGTTCAGAAAATGCTGACTGGTTATTTCTTTGAACATTGTTTTCCACTAGTGCCTTTATATCTTGTCCGGGAATTCCTATTAAATCACTATCAAAACCTCATCATTTTTTTGTCTGGACTGTTTTTAATCACTCCTCTTCCCCCTTCTCCTTCTCTTTCTTATCCTGCCTCTGCTGAGATCTGGGTGAATTCCTCAGTTCAGTTAATTTACTAATTTTTTCTTCAACTGAGACCAATCTAGAGTGTATTTTGTTGATTACTTCGATGACCGTATTTTGTTATTTCTAAAATTTCTAGCAGATACCTTTCCACATTGACATTTTTTGTTTTATTTCTGCTTGCTTTTATAATTCCTTGTTCTTTATTTTACTTCTATCAGAGAATACCAAACATGCATATTTGAAACTCATTTTTACATTATTCTGTTATGTCCATTTCATCTAGAATGAATTTACTTCCTCTTCTTTGATTTTGTTGCTTGATGATCTGAATGTGAATTTCCTCTTGTGTTTTAGAACTCTGATGTGCAGACATCTGATTATGAAATTTATTTATTTTTTTCTCTCTCTTTGTTAATGCTTTCTGTCTTAGTTGCCTCCATTTCTCCTTAAATACTCCCAGACTAAGATTAGAACTCTGTCAGTGGTTTAGACCTTCTAGCTATGCTATCAAGAGATATGCAGACCAGCCTCTGAGCTAGTGGATATCTTGGCCCAGTTACTGGATGAGAAACTGTGTTCCTTTTCTCCTGCCTCCCTAGGCCACGGCTCTGAAAGTAGTCACTGCAACTCTTTTCAACCTTTTTTCATGGATGAGGAAATCGCTTATTTCAGTGGTGAGCCTGATTCCATCCTTTCCCTTTTTTGCGAGGATTTTGGTCCCTATTACCAAATAGGAGAGCAAAATTCCTAGATAGGGAGCCCATTAGGCCTCAGCTTTGAGGTTCCTGGACCTCAGAAAGGTTTACATTAGTTCTGAGCATCATTGTGGTTTTTCTTATTTCTTAATTTATCTTTATATTTTATCTCCTATTACTGTGTGTTTGGAGCAAAGGATGTCGTCTTCAGTGCAAGAACTTACAAGGTACCTTAGCTGAAAGTACAAATATATTGTATTATGTAATTTTCCAGAAACAATTTCTTTATAAGGGCAAAGTCTGTGTGTCAAGAATCATCAGGACATTGAGATTTGAAGCAACGGAAGTATTGGGAATATTCTCAAGGGTCACATAGACCTGGGTATTAACACTTCCCAGCTGTGGAACTGGCAAATATATCACCTCCTTGATAACAGTTACCTCACCTCTAAAATGGAGATAATAATACTTATGAAATACTGTGAGGGTTAAATAAAATGATAGCTGTGAAATATCTAAGGCATGGAGAGGCAGAAATATTTTGTTTTATTTTGCATCAGCTTTGCATTCAAAACAAACTTGAACACATAAACTTGGTTAAATATACTAGCATAAACTGAGTAGATAATGCACATTTAACAGAGCTTTGTGCACACCTTTGAGATACAGACCAGAGGAAATTAAAAACATAAGATAAAAATGTTATAAAGTCAAATGAAGAGTAATACAGTACAGATTCAGTATCTCAGAGAACTACCCATCTGATGCTTTCAGTATTTTTAGTCAAGGATGGATATGCTAATGTATAATAACCTATTCTGAACTATTGATATAACTTTCTCCTCTTCTTTAAGAAACCGTGTAGCCTTTGTTAATGAAAACTTCCAATTAGTGAAATCACATAATCATATATACATGTAAATATATAAATATGGGGTATAAAATTTTTCCCTTTTGCTCTTAAAAACTGTATTTGGCAACATGGGCATTGCAAGGAAAAACTAAAAAAAAAAGAGAGATAAAAATCCAAATTTGAAGTGTCTCTCAACACCCACACTTGTTCTTATATGCCACTTTCAACCTCCAATCCTGGAAAATGTTTCTGTGTAACCTACCAACTCTCAATAAAAATACCCCAGGTTGTCATGGTGACATAGTTCTTTCCCCTGCAGAACCCTGTGGTCTGATGCAGTGCTTTACCAATTCTTTATGGTTGTAGGATCTTTCCTTTCTTTTTTCTGTACCATTTCTCCTTTTTCCAGCCTAACATCTAAGCCTGCTAAAGTGGTGGCAAATTAAAGATTTAATATGGAGTAGGGCAGATTTAATGAATGGTCTTACAATAGCCAATACATTGGTCTGAAAAGATGATGGAATCCTCCACGAGTTTATATTCTGTTGTGGTCCTTGATGAAAACATGATAGCATTCAGCCCTTGCTGGAATTCCTCATTTCCTTCCTAACCTGTATGGGATGATTAAATTAAGAACTCTTCATGTCCAGGCTTTTAAAACAGAGGTACAATTACAGGAATTTATAGTCAGGATATAGAATTCATTTGGTCTTTCTTTTCCCTCTACCCTTAAATCGTTTCTGATTCCCACCTCTCAGTCTGAACTGGGGCTTGGCAGATTTGTGAGTCTCGACAGTGTGGATGTTATGGAATTGAGCTCACCTCTAACAAATGATCCAGCTGCCTGGCTTGGTCTGTTTCAGGGCTCCTAGAGTCATCTTTCTGGGAAGTATTAGAGCAGACCTTAGCAGGGGTTCTTTGGACACAAAGGAGAATGAAGAGGCTGACTGATGGAAGTCAAGAGGACAGCATGAGAAAGCTGCATGTAAGAAAGAGCAAAACTGCTCTGTGGTTGTCTAAACCCATGTGAGGAGAGAAACCATGTTTATCTAAATAGTGAATAAATAATGGCTATTTCGTGGTGCATTTATCAAGTATTTTGACTCTGCCCATGCCAAAATTAAACGAGACATTTAGCTTGAAGGAGTATACATTTTTCATGAAGGCTGATGTCAAGGTGGAAAGTATGTATCACTTAAGTTTCTTTTGTGAAATTTTGGTTCATAAATAGTTATCTGAACTTGGGAAGTCTGGGATCCTGGATTTCAAAACTCCCTGGCTTTAAGAGAGAGATGTGTGTGGCCACTGAAGTCTTTGTTCTATTAGCTTGGTGGTCAGCTAATGAATGGATAGAGGTTTTCTTAAATGTCTGGAAATTAAAAAACTCCCAGTCTTTCCAGAGGAGCTAAATTTTTACGTTGGGTTACACATACAATACTCAGGCAACTTACAACTCTGCCTTACCCTTCTTCTTTCCTTACTTTCACAGAAGTTAAGGTCAGCCAGCCATGAGAGCTCAAGGTCTTCTTAGGTATATCCTGAGCATGTGCACAGTTCTGGTTATGTGCATGATTTTCTAGATTCCCAGGAATATAATGAACCTTTTCAAGGCCCTTATTCTCTGAATCTTCTTATTCTGTCTTTCTTCTCAAGCTTCTTGGTAAGTCTATGGTTTACTCAATTGCTATCTATTGCCTGTTTTACCCCAAAGAATCATTTTTGGGTTCATTGACTTCTTTCTCTTGCTTTTCTCCTTTCTATGCATTGAGTTCTTGCTCTTTTTATTTTTAATTCAATTTCTGGTTTCTTAAGGTGGAAGCTTTTTATCATTGATTCATGACCTTTCTTCTTTTCTATTATTGGCTTTTAAGGCTATAAATTTATCTCTCAACACTTTGGCACAGAAATTTTTGAAATGTTTCAGTTTTCTTTCAATTCCAGATATTTTTAAAGGTCTATTGTCATTTATTCTTTAATCCATGCATTTTTAGAGTTACGCCATTTACTTTCCCCATGTTCATGAATTATACAGTTAACTTTCTGTTCCTAACTTTAATTTCCTAAGGTCACACAAAGCACATACAATTTATATTGGCTTTTAAAATTTGTTGACATTCACTTTATGGTAGAGGATATGGTCTTATTTGGTGAATGTTTTGTATGTTCTGCTGCTACCAATTGAGATGTTCTATAAATATCAGTTAGATGGAGTTGGTTGATAGCTGGTTTCTGGTCTTCTATACCATTACTGATTTGTCTACCTGTTTTATCAATGACTGAGATGAGTATTAAAGTTGTAACTAAAATAGTTGATTATCTTTTTCTTCTCTTAGTTCTAATGGCTTTTGCTTTACACATTTTAAAATTATTAGGCACATGCACATTTAAAATTGTTATGTCATCTTGATGAACTGAACCCTTTATCATTAAATTTTGTTTTTCTTTATTCCTGGTAATTTATTTTCTTCTTCAGTCTTCTGAGTGTTTTAATCACACATCTTTTTGCATTCTTTTATTTTAACTAGTGGCATTTGCTGAATCAAATAAATTTGGAGAAAGTAGTATAGGAAGTTTGCTAATGGTGATTCTGAGATACCTGCTAATGTAACTAAATGGAAAGTAAAAGAAGTCATTGAGATAGGAAGAGGTTTAAAAGGAAAAATAAAGTTCATATTTTAATCTGTTGTTTTCGGTGAAATTGGATATATAGATAAGGATGTAGGTAACATGAGTCAAAATCTTAGAAGACAGATATACCTGGAGATAATAGATTTGTAAGTCAATGGGAATAAACAACAAAGGATTAAAGGCAAAATCCTGAGGAAAAGAGCACTAAAGATTCTTGGAAGTAGGGGAAATTAGTAAGAGACTGAAAAGGAGTAAATAATTCAGAGTGTAAAGAAAAAAGAGTGACGACTTATATGCTAAGGACGTAGAAGATTTTAAAAAGGTGGAAATGGTCAGAAATGTTTGAGTCTGAAAATACTGGGTAAGATGATGTTGTAAGAACTTTTTTCATAGTGTCATAGTAGCATTATAGTAGTGAAAGCAGATTGAAGTGGATATCGGAATGAATGTGTGTTATTCATGAATGTGTGAGTGTGTGATGTGTGAATATTGACACAGATTACTAAAAACAACCTAACAACTTTTGACAATGAGGAAAAGAGAAAGGAGAGAAAAAGACAACACGAATGATGTCCTTTACCCTCTCTACCTGCCTTATACGTATCTCTTGATCAAGATTCAGCCATGGTTTCCCCTCTACCAGAAAACCTTACCTCATCTTCCATTGTGAATTACATGTACCCTACAGCACTCCACATATACATCTGTCATGGTAGTTTTAACAGTGTACTTGGTTTAGTTTTTTTCCTACTATATGGTACTTGAGAACAGGGACTCTCTTTGTAACTCCAATGACTAATTAGCATGACTCTGGCCCACAGCAGGTGGTGAATTCAGGTTTAATGAATGAATGATAGATCAGTTCAGGCATATGAAGGCTGAGAAGGAGAGAGTGGGTGGAAGACATTAAAGTACAGAAAGCAGTTAGTTATTGATGGATCAATGTCTTTGGGTCTGCCAAAGAGGATGGGTTTTAGCACATAGGTAGTTACTTGTCTAAAAAATGAGGGATATGACTACGTCTCAAATGGGTGTAGAAATGTGAGAAAATGTCAGGATTAGTACTAAGGTCTTCCCCCACCCTCACTTCCTCATAAAGAAGGGCAGGGGGCAAAGCCTTAGGGAGGCAAGAGGATAGAGAGTTGAGGAGAGCTGCAAAGACTTGGAATGTATGTTATTGGAAAAGGAAAATCCTGATCAATGAGAGGTAAAGGAATTGCCAAGGGATGGATAGCAACCAATTTAAATGGGAAAATCTATCTTAGTAGTAGCTTTGAGAAGTTGTGTGATTTTTTCCCCCTTCCCAGCTAGATGCAGCCTCCAGAGTTTAGAATCTGAGGGGATTAACTTTAAGATCAGTATAGGATTGAGGGCTTGCTGTGGAAGTACAGACAGGTGCACAGGTGGACCGGATGTGTCCTAAAAAGAAGGAAGGGTGCTCACGTTAATTGTTGATTAATGAGACCAAAAAAAAAAAAAAAAAAAAAAAAAGAAGGAACGGTATGCCTGCAAGGGAGTTCAGGTGCTGGCGTATTTAAAATGAGAGGCCGTGAATAGGGAAGAAAAGATGCTAGGTTGACGTATCCTTCCATCGCTTTATGGCTGTACAAGTTGGTCCACGGGCTGCGTGGGGGTGCGCAGGACCAAGCTCTCAACGGTGTTGTGGCTGAAAAGGCTCTCACAAAATCTAGAAGGTGCCGGACGGAGCTCGCGCACAAGGAGGCTTAGTGGAGGCGACTCGGGTCTCCGCAGTGACGAGAATGGCGGTGCACCCGCTTGCCAGGCCCAGTCCGGTCAGCGGTCAGCACCCAAGGTGGCGGGTCCCCATCCCTCGCACGCGGGATCCGGTCTGAGCCGGAAGCTTCTTTGCCGACCCGGAAGTAGAGCTGTGCGTGCAGGCGCTGCCGTGGAGCCACCGCCCCCTCGCTGCTTCGCGTCTTGTTTGGGAGCCGGATCGCGGCGCCACTGGGGTGCCCTGATGGTCCCCGGCAGGCGGCAGCGGCAGAGGCGGCGGGAGGATGACCTCTCCCCGGGAGCGGGGTGCCGACCTGGCCCGATTCTACACTGTCACCGAACCGCAGCGACACCCGAGGGGCTACACGGTATATAAGGTCACCGCCCGGGTGAGTGCGGGTGTCGGGCGTGGGTACGAGTGTGAATTGGGATAGGGATAGGACGGACTAAGGTGTAGACACTGGTGTGGGGTTACCTGATGCCGGGCCAGAGGCGAGGGTGGGATTGGCTGCGCCTAGTGCGGGACATGGGTCGGAGGTGGGGACTCGGGAAGGCTCGGATAGGGGCTGAGTGTGGCGCGCTCGGGACTCTGCTGGAGAAGGTCGCGGTCGAGTTCCCAGTCCAGGGTGGGGCAGACATTGATGGTTTTAAATTGATGACTCAGCTCCATCCCTTTTGCACTTTCTCTGCTGAGGCTAAAATTTGCAGAAGTGGTTTTCCTTGCTTCCGAGGGAGAAATGCAGATTACAAAGTGTTAATTATGTATTATTTGATTTATGTAATATAAGATATTGCTTCCTTTGACCTTTATACAGCTTAAGGTTTGCACTGAGGCAGACAGACTTTTGAGAAAGATGTCAGCGTTGGGGGCATCAAGCCAGGACCTCTGTAGGTGGCTGTGCCTTTTTTGCTTCTGAGTTTTTCATGGTTTTCAATGGGAGACATATGAGAAATTCTAGTGAGGGTCACTGTGTTAGATATTTCGACGGCACATTTAAAGTTGCGGGCTCCTTTACATCAACTCACCAATCGGATTTTTGGTACCCACTTTGTTCATATTTCATTGCTCTTACCTTGAGTTTGAAAGACAGCTTGCATCTACATTCTTGGAAAAGAAGAAAACAAAATGAAATAAGCCTATATGTATGTAAGGCATGTGTATATCAGTTTGTATGTATATTAGGCATTCTGTACATATCACTCAATCCTGATTTTAATGATGAGGAAACAGGTTCAAGGAAGTTTCATAACTTGCTCAACTTTACACTGCAAGACAGACAATAAGAAGCATTTGAGATGGGATTTGAGACCAGTTCTGCTTAACTCCAAGTTACATAAAAAATTAAGTTAACTTTTTCATTATCATTGTTAAAAAAAGAGGTACAGATAATAGTAATAGTACAGGATACATTTGGAGGATGTAGTAATTAATAATGTGTCATAGAAAGCTGGGGAAGCAGGCCTTGAGGAGAATCTAAAGATTAAGTAGATTTAAATAAAAAGAATTCTGGGCATGGGAGGGACACATGGTGTATGGAAATGGTGCACCGTTCAGACAAATGTGAGAAGATGGGGTGAGCAGATTTGTTGAAATACAGTAGATAAGACCTGGCCTTATTATTGCAGAAGGCTGCACTGAGAATGGAGGGAAATTTGTTACTCCATTTGCATGTAAGGTTGTTATATAGGTGAAGTGTTAGTTTCAGCTTAAGACATTTTTTTAAGATTAAGGGGCTCTCATTATACCATTCTTAAACCTTTTTAGTTATTGGGCCCTTCAAAAATCTAAACTTAGTTCTTAACATGTTTGGGGAATTAGAACAATTTTCAACATATATAATGTTCCCCTCACAGCACCCTGTTCATCCCTAATTATAAATTTATCATAATTATATTGTATTAATCTGTTTACATATCCTCATGTCTAGGTCTCTTTGTAGATTTAGAGCAGGTCTGTGTCATTGGTATTTGTTCCCTTATGTGTCATCTAAGGCAGTGTATGGCACATAGTGCCTAAAAAATATTGTTGAATGTTTTCCTCTCTATTCTAGGCAGCATACCCAATAAATGATTAATTTCAGGTACTGAGTGTTATGAGGGATTCAAGGGTGAATAAAACATGGGTTTTCCTTTCAAGGATACTCAGTAGAAGAGAGCTTATTGGATTTAAGAAAGTATAGCACAAGATAGAAAGTGTTAAATGCCATAGGAGACTACTGAAAAGAGCTGTGGGATTTCAGAAAACAGATTGCTTTTGACTCAAGGGATCAGGGAATATGTACCAATTAAGGCAGGTGGTGAAATATGGGGAGAATCCGGGCAGGTGGGATAAAAGGTAAGGGCATAGTAGGTCAAAGGGCAAGTAGAAGGGATAGAGCCCATCAAAGCCTGAAGGTGTGTATGTGTTTCTGTCTGTCTGCCTTTGGAACTTGAATCGGAAATCCTGAATATGATTATTACTTGTATATTTACAAAAGGAAAGGTTAACCTCATTTAGATCTTAAGTATCTTTTTTTATTACTGTTTTTTATTAAGGCATCACTGATATACAATCTTATAAAGTTTCACATGAGCAACATTGTGGTTACTACATTCATCCATATTATCAAGTCCCTTCCTACACCCCATTGTATCACTGTCCATCAGCGTAGTAAGAAGCTATAGAGTCACTATTTGTCTTCTCTGTGCTATTAAGTATCTTTTCTTAATCTGTGAACAACTTTTGTTGATAACTCAAATTAGAAGATAGCACACTGCCTTAGAACTAACCAAATCTGTAATACGCATGTTACATATTGTGGTTATTTGAACTGGAAAATCCTTACCCTGCCTTCTTTCTCCTTGTAAATGTTTATATCCTCATTTATTGCTTATGTTATGGATTTGTTTTTTTAATTTAAGGTTTAAGGGTCAACATAGACATACTTTAAAAATAACTGCTTAATGTTATAAGAAGTAAAATATTTATTCTTTTTTGAGATGTAAGGAGAAAAACATCTTTCCTCAGGAGAATTAATGAGGTAAATAGTGCTCCCCTGAGAAAACTAAATGTGATAAAAACTAAGAATGTTTTCTCTGTTTCCAACTACTGATTTACTTCTAGCTTTAAGTAACAATCTCTATATTCTTGATCCTTGCAGCGTTCTGTAGGGTGCTGTAGAAGTAGAATTATGTAGGAGTAGAATTAGACATTGGAAGTATAATTATGTAGGAGTAGAATTAGAATCTTGGGAAGTACCATTGTTAAATTGTGGGTAGCATAAGAGCTCTTTTATCTTCTTTAAATCTTCTTTATATATTTTTTGCACTTCTCTGGAAACTGGCTGGCTTAGATAACCTTATGGCCACTTACAAGCTTGCTAACAGATTTCACAGTTAAACTGTGTTGCTTATTTATTTTTATCTAAATATATTCAGAATGGGGAAATTCTATTGTGGATTTCCTTTGATTCTAAGTTAAAGGAGATAGATATAAAAGAACCATTAGAGTTTTTGGTTGTTTCATCATTCTAAGTGTAAGTTTGGTGAGTTTTGACAAATATATGTGGCTATGTATCCATCCCCACAGCCATGACTGCATAAGTTCCCTCCTGCCCCTTTGCAGTCAGTCCCCTCTCCCACCCCCTGTCCCAAGGCAACCACTAGGTAGTTTTCTGTCATTATAGGTTAGGTTGTAGTTCCTAGAATTTCTTATAAGTGGAACCATACAATATGCCCCCCTCTTTTTATTATGGGTTTGGCTTCTTTAATTCAGCACGATTACTTGAAATTCACCTATGTTATTTGTATTTTTTTTGAGGCACATGCAATAAAGTGCACAAATCTTAGTGTGCAGCTCGATTAAATTTGACATGTACACTCATGTAACCATCACCCAAGCAAGTCAAGATACCAAACATTCTCACTAATTTTTTTCCAGCCTGTTGTGTATTTTTATGTTCCTATTGCTGATCAGCATTCTATTATATGGTTATACTGCACTTAATCCATTCACCTGCTGATGGACATTGGGTTGTTTCAGATTTTGGCTGTAGGAATATAGCTACTATAAGCATTTGTATATAAGTCTTTGTATGGACATGTACTTTCATTTTAATTGATAGCACACAGCCTTATTTACTGTAGCTTTATACTAAGTTTTGAAATCAGGTAGTCTAAGTCTTTTGTCTTTTTCTCTTCCAAAATTGTTTTGGCTATTCTAGACTGCATTTTCAGATACAGTTTAGTATCAGCTTGGTAAATTTCACAAACATGCCTACCCAGATTTTGGTGGGGATTGCACTGAGAATGTAGATTAACTTCAGGAGAATTGCTATTTTAACAGTCTTGAATTTTCTGATCCATGAACATGTCTTCTGTTTATTTAGCTGTTCATTGAGCAATGTTCATTCTGTTTATTGAGCAATGTTTTCTAGTTTTCAGTGCATAAGTCTTGCTCATACTTACTTGGTTTTTTTTTTAGCAATTGTATTTATTTAACATGCAATAGATATTGTTATAAAGCATAGCGTAAATATTTAGTTTTCTAATACCTTAATGTATTTCCATAAGCCTTTAAGTCTATAATTTCATAGAAACAGTTTTCTACCAGGGAGCCAGATATATATATGTGTATATATCTGTATATAGGTTAGGTTGTAGTTCCTAGAATTTCTTATAAGTGGAACCATACAATATGCCCCCCTCTTTTTGTTGTGGGTTTGGCTTCCTTAATTCAGCACAATTACTTGAAATTCACCTATGTTATTTGTATTTTTTTTGAGGCACATGTAATAAAGTGCACAAATCTTAGTGTGCAGCTCGATTAAATTATATATATAATTTCTCTTTATGTAACTAAAGATTTTAAGAGGGTATAGGCCTCTATTAGGTACAATTTACTCATAACACTGAACAAAGACCTTATAATCTAGAGGAGAGTTTAACATTATAGCTTAGTTTCATAAAATGGTGAATTTTAACCAAATTGTTACCTCTGTACTCTTATGTTTCCTATACTTTTAAATCACACTGCTTAGCAAGTAATATAGGTGCTGATATGTTTTTAGATTCAATTAAGTGTAGCCAAATTTAATTTGTTAGTCAAAGTGTATATTTTCCTTTAACTACTTAACACTGCCTCAGTTACTCATCCTAGAAAAAGTAACCTTCTCAAGTGGAAAAATCAATGCAGAGTATTTCTTCCTTAAACATTTTCAAGTATTATAGGAAAAAAAGCTCATTAAAAAACTCAATTAAAAGTGACATTCCTGGAGCTAAAGGGTATTATGCTCAGTGAAATAAGCCAGGCGGAGAAAGACAAGTACCAAATGATTTCACTCATCTGTGGAGTATAAGAACAAAGAAAAACTGAAGAAACAAAACAGCAGCAGACTCACAGAACCCAAGAATGGAGTAACAGTTACCAAAGGGAAAGGGACTGGGGAGAATGGGTGGGAAGGGAGGGATAAGGGGGCGGGGAAGAAAGGGGGCCTTACGATTAACATGTATAGTGTGGGGGGGGAGGCATGGGGAGGGCTGTGCAACACAGAGAAGACAAGTAGTGATTCTACAGCATCTTACTATGCTGATGGACAGTGACTGTAATGGGGTTTGTGGGGGGAACTTGGTGATGGGAGGAGTCTAGTAAACAATGTTCCTCATGTAATTGTAGATTAATGATACCAAAAAAAAAGTGACATTCCATCTTGCTTTCCTAATTATGGGATAAAAGAGATATGAACAAAACAGATGTCCCTTTATGTTTCTTTGCTTAACATAATATTATACTAAGAAATACTGTAACTGTTTATGAGCTATTTGCTACTACTTGACTAAGTTCTGGAAATGACTTTTTAGCATTTACTGAAATGTCCACTTCACCCTCAGTCTGATGCCAGTCATGTCTACATGGAACAACTTTTTTCCCAGCATCCTTTTTAGTCCACATGTTGTTCCCTGTTGTATAGTCCTCTTGTGCTAAGAATGTATCAAAATCAGAAGTTTTTCTTCTACAGCAGCTCCAGTATTTCATCTCTTCATGGAAAATAGGTACTCCAGAGTGATATAAACAGACTTCTAGACTCCATAGACCCTGATTTGTCTTGAACACCCTCCATTTTTACATGAGGTCCCAATCTTAATTCCATCACTGTCTTCTTATTTTCTTCATTCCCTGACGATAGCTTAAGTTTATCAAGTGCTTGTTTTAGGAAGGCAGATATTTCCAATTACCGATTTGTCACTGGTTCATCTTGGCTTGGTCTTTTTATTGCTTCTACTAGTTTATGGGCTTGAATGATGTGCTTCTGAAATTTGGGTTTTAATTCAGAAAGTTTTTTCTTCTCAGTAGTCTCCACTTCAGGTTTGACAGGCTTCTCACTATTATGCCAACCTTTTGTACACCCCGCAGTGCTTAAAAAATCAGAAAAATCCACTGTTCTTTGCTTACAGCTAGACCACCCCCTTAATGCATCATGAAAAACTGAAACACCTGGGCTGTATGTGCAAGCATCATCAGAACCGGTCTCAGTACTACAGCCCTGGTTGTAGCACAGCAGGGCCATTTTCTGTATAACCAAGGGAACTTATATACTGTAGGTTTGTTTTTCTACTGTGAGAATACCCTACTGTGAGTAGGTCCTCATTTTACATAGGTAACATTTGTTGAGTATTAATTCAAACCACTTACGTGGTGCTTACTGTGACTCAAACACTGTTCTAAGCATTTATATATAAATTAGCACATTTTTTTTTCACAGCAGCCCAATGTGTAGGTGCTATTATTCTCACATTTTCAGTGAGAAAATTGAGGCTCAGAGAGGTTAAGTAATTGAATCAGTTGATTCTGTACTTGAAATCAGGTAGACTAGCCCCAGTCACAGCATTTTTGTCCCAGTGCTGTGCTGTGCTGCTGAATACCTTATAATAAAACACATTAGATGCTGTGAGTGTACATATGGGGACATGTGTGTGTTCCCATGGGGCCTTAGTGTAGTTTGGCCAAAGTGATGGATACATGGATACTACAATGGCTATGATGATGTGAACATATGGGAACAGGGAGTGAAAGGAAGAAGCCCTCAGGTTGACTTGAGTCTGAAAATTGCCATTTCCAAAGCTTCAAATTGGAATACTCTTTATATTGCTTGGAGGGAACTTGTTTATAGTTCCTGACCGTATTTATGTAACGTTTTCTGCTGGTGCTTGGGAAAGTAATTATTTGTAATTTCCTAAGTATGCCAGTATGTTATATTCTCCCTTACCTCTCTGTTAGATGCTGTTTCCTTGGTCTGGAGTGTTCTCCCTTTTTTTCTTAGAAACCCCTGCTCATGTCAAGTGTCAGCTCCTGCCCCTGTTTCCCAGGTAGCCGTTCTTAGGTATAGAAATCCATGTGGATTATATACTCCTCCATTAAAACTGTTATCATAGAGTACTTGTTTGCCTCCTTCTCTGAGGGCATAGTCTGTCTTTTTAACTTTGTATTCCTGGTGCCTAGCAGAACCTGGACTATAGTAGGGACTTGAAAGAAGATTGGAGAGGCAATATTTTTCTTTCTAAGTGTTGTTTTTTAAATTAGCATACAGTAAAATGGACATTTTTGTTATATAATTCTATGAGTCTTTACCTACTTGTAGATTCATATATTCACCAACATAATCAGAAAACCACGACAGTTCCATCAACCCAAAAATCTCGCTCATGCTCTATCCCATTTCCACATTGTTATCCCTACCTCTCAGCCCCTGGCAACCACTTAGCCCCTCTCTACCACTATGCTTTTGTCTTTTTGAGAAAGTCATATAAATATAATTACATAGTATTTAACCTGGGACTATCTTTTGCCCATTTCTTTCACTGGGTTGTTTTCTTACTGTTGAGTTTTGAGAGTTCTTTATTTGTTCTGGATATAATTTTTTTGTCAGTTACATGATTTGCAAGTATTTTTCTCCCAATGTGTAGCGTTTCTTTAAATTTTCTTAACGGTGTCTTTTGCAAAGCAAAAAATTTAAATTTTGGTGAAGTCCAGTTTATCATTTTAGTGTTATAGCTGAAAACTCTTTACTGATCCTAGCCACAAAATTCTTTCCCGTGTTTTCTTTTAGAAGTTTTATTTTTTTGAATCTTACATTTAGATTTATGATCCATTTGAATTTATTTTTGTATAAGGTGTGAGGTTTAGGTGGAGGTTTTTTTTAAACTGAAAGGTTTAATAATGTTTAAAATGAAATATGCTTATTACATAAGACTTAAAATGTTCAACATCATTGTAGCTTCATCCTTATGAAATGTGATCATAGTTCACTGTCAATCATTTCCAGTATTCAAATAGTGATCTAAGCAGAGCTTAGACAGAAATAATGTACTTACATTGGCACAACAGTAGTCCCAATAGTTTATATTTGAAAACCATTTTTAAGTAACCTATTAAGAATTTTAAGAACTAATATTCACATTTTCAACTCAATAAGTCTATGAGTTAGTTTGCTTTTTGGTTTGTTTGTTAGTTTGGGGGTGGAGGTAGAGACTAAAACCAACATACATAATTTCCATAGCAGACTATGTATGGTATTATACAAGTCAATTTTCAAACTCTAGATTTGATTTTTTCAGCAATGCCTTCATTCTATTAACAAAAGTGGCCTCCTGTATGTTTCTACAAGTCCATTTATAACATTCAATGTACATGAATAATAATTTCCCATGAGTGCATTTGGGGTGGGGGTGAGGGTGGGCATCATATGGAGCTAACAGTAGTACTGTCCCATGGTGTGAGAGTAAAGTTTCTCTCTCACTGACACTTTCTTTCAATTTCACTTCCCCCAGTACGATTCCATTCATAATCTCGATTTTTAAACCAGAAAGTTATTATGGGAAACCCAAAATAACCCAAGGAACTTGCTAAAGTTCTATCGATGAGCAGCTTCTTACTGAAGGACTGAAGGAATTAAATAGAAGGCACAGTAGCACTGAAAGCTTTCAAATCATAGTAATCTTTTTGTGTATATATTTGTGTGTGTGTATCCCATACTTTCTTTCTTGTTATTAAAAATGTCTGCTGAACAATTAGAAAATCCTTATTTGTTATCTTTCCCTTTAGTTTTTCTGTATACCATCTCTCGAAAACTGGCCAGAATCTTGTTTTCTCTCTTTCGCCTCTCTTCTTGGTTAAAGGATGCCAGGGCTCTCTTCTCATCAGCACTATAGATCTGGTTTTCTTTCCGCAGTCGCACAGCCTCCATTCGGCGATGCCTGCTACCACTCATTACATAGCCCAAGCACTCAAATGATGCAATTTCTTCACTTGTCAAGCCAATTTCACCTCTTCGTGGGATACGTTTTCCAGCTTTCACATATTCAGCCATAGCTGCACCTTCACCAGGTAGCAGGGCATGGCCATAGTTCAGAGGTTTATCATCTTGGGAGGCAAGTGTTTTTGGAGCCTCTGGGCCAATTAAATCTGAGGGTTCTCCAGGCTTTGATCGGTCCTTCCAGGGATACTCCAGAAACTCTTCTTGAGAATCTTTAGAGCTTGAATCACTGGAATCTTTTCTGCTCTTCTTTGATTTCTTTTTCTTGTATTTCTTCGATTTGCGTTTCTTCTTTCCCTTTTTCTTGGCTTTCTTTGCCCTCCTTTTTGCATCTTCATCACTGGAGTCTGTTTCAGAATCAGAGTCACTGTCACTATCGTCAGAGTACTTCTTGTGTTTTCTTTTAGATGAGTTTTTCTTTCTCCTTTTCTTGGACCTTTCTTTTGAATGACTAGATGATTTCTTCTTTTCTTCTTCTGAGGTAGAAGATGAAGTGGTACTTTTCTTTGGCTCTTCATCCTCTACTGGTGTATATTCATCAGAGTCTGGTTCTGGATTCTTTGGAGAAAGCCCCCATACTTCAGGAGCTCCCAATTCTCCAATCCTCTCTCTCTCACTTAATCTCTTCTGCCGCAGGCTCTCCTCCCTAGCAGGCCACGGCTTGTCGCCCCCGCAGGGGCGCGAGTAGCTGCTGTAATAGGCGGACGAGGAGGCAGAGGCGAAGGGGGTGCCCCGTGGCGCAGAGGGCTGCTCTCGAGAGCGTGACCGCGAGCGGGAGCGATAGGACTGGTTTCGGGAGCCTTGGCGGAGGCCATTCCGGTCTCCCGACCGAGAGCAAGAACGCGAGCGCGAGCGGCGGCCGCGCGGGGACCGGGCTGCTTTACTGGCCTTGGGGCTCCTCAACGAACTGCGACGTTTCCCCCCGAAGCCCGAGGCCTCCCGCTCCGGGCTGCGCGAACCAGACACCGGAGCCATCACTGCCGCTTCTTCGAAACTGCAGGAGAAATGGGCGCTTACGGAGCCGAAGAAGCTCTCAGCTGCCGGGCAGCCGGAACCTTACAAACAGTTCCGGGTACTTCCGCAAAATCCTTCCCCGGACCTAGGCGGTCCCCGAGGGGAACGGGATGTGTGTATCGGCACAAAGAAGCCGGTGGAGCCGCGGATCCGTCGGTCGTTCCGGTTAGTGAGGCTGCTCACGTCGGAACTGCACAGGAGACCTCGTTCTTTCTTCAGCCTCTGTTTGAGCTACCTTGGCTCGTGCACGAGGTTGCCTGGTTGCCGTGGTGCCAGCGTTTTCTCCCCTGCGTCGTTGACGCTGTCTCCGCACGACAGTCTCGGGTCTCCCCTCAGCCACCGTGCGAAGGTGAGACGCCCAGGCAGAGCGGGCCGCCCAAAGCCGGGGGACGTGTCTTCCCGCTCCGCTTGGGCCCCCACCTCGCACAGGCAAGAGGATCGCGGACCAGCCCCCAAATTGTGAGAAACACACTCACTGGTGCAAATTCAGTAAGTGGACACGGAGACCAAGAGAAAAGCCGGAGGAAGGTTTTAATGACGGTCCTGCAAGATCGGGTGTCTGGTGAACAGGCACCAGAGGTTGATTTTTTTGCTTATGTATATCCAGTTGCAACAAAACACCATTTATTCAATAAACTAACCTTTCTTCACTGAATTGCCCTTGTATCTCTGTCAAAATCAGCTGTCTGGTTTCTCTATTTTGTTGCATACCACACAGTCTTGATTATTGTAGGCTTATAATAAGTCTTAAAATTAGGTAGTATGATACCTTCAACTTTACTCTTCCTTTTCAAAATTGTTTTGACTATTTATAGTTCTTTGCTTTTCTATATAAATTTAAAACTTAGCTTGTCTGTGTCTATAAGAAATGCTGATGGGATTTTGATTAGAATTACATTTAATCTGTAGGTCAGTTTGGTGGAGAATTGACATCTTTGCTATGTTGAATCTGCAAATCATTAACACAAATGTCTTGCCATTAATTTAGGTGTTTTTTTATTTTTTTCATCAGTATTTTGTAGTTTTCAGCATACAGATTCCGTACATGTTTTGTTAGATATATTCCTCAGTATTTCATCTTTTTGTAGCTATGACACATAGTATTTAGAAAATTAGTTTTCAGTTTCTCATTGCTAATAAAAAGACATTTGGCTCTTTTATTTTTTCATTCTTTTAAAAAATTTATTTTTATTTTTTATTTTCCTATAATTAACGTACAATTACATGAACAACATTATGGTCCATGTAATTACAGTCACTGTCCATCGGCGTAGTAAGAAGCTATAGAATCACTACTTGTCTTCTCTGCATATACTGCCTTCCCCGTGACCCCCACCCCCGACATTATACGTCCTAATTGTAATACCCCGTTTTCCCCTTTCCCCTCCATTCCCACCCACCCTCCCCAGTCCCTTTCTCTTTGGTAACTATTGTTCCATTCTTGGGTTCTGTGAGTCTGCTGCTGTTTTGTTCCTTCAGTTGTTTCTTTGTTCTTATACTCCACAGATGAATGAAATCATTTGATACTTGTCTTTCTCTGCCTGGCTTATTTCACTGAGCATAATACCCTCTAACTCCATCCATGTTGTTGCGAATGGTAGGATTTGTTTTCTTCTTATGGCTAAGTAGTATTCCATTGTGTATATGGACCACATCTTTATTCATTCATCTACTGATGGACACTTAGGTTGTTTCCATTCCTTGGCTATTGTAAATAGTGCTGCGATAAACATAGGGGTGTGTATATCTTTTTCAAACTGGGCTGCTGCATTCTTAGGGTAAATTCCTAGAAGTGGAATTCCTGGGTCAAATGGTATTTCTATTCTGAGTTTTTTGAGGAACCTCCATACTGCTTTCCACAATGGTTGAACTATTTTACATTTCCACCAGCAGTGTAGGAGGGTTCCCCTTTCTCCACAACCTCACCAACATTTATTGTTGTTTGTCTTTTGGATGTTGGCCATCCTAACTAGTGTGAGGTGATATCTCATTATGGTTTTAATTTGCATTTCTCTGATGATTAGTGATGTGGAGCATCTTTTCATGTGCCTGTTGGCCATCTGAATTCCTTCTTTGGAGAAATGTCTGTTCAGCTCCTCTGCCCATTTTTTAATTGGCTTTTTGTTTGTTGAGGTGTGTGAGCTCTTTATATAATTTGGATGTCAACCCGTTACCAGATATGTCATTTGTGAATATATTCTCCCATACTGTAGGATGTCTTTTTGTTCTACTGATGGTGCCCTTTGCTGTACAGAAGCTTTTTAGTTTGATATAGTCCCATTTGTTCATTTTTGCTTTTGTTTTCCTTGCCCAGGGAGATATGTTCATGAAGAAGTTGCTCCTGTTTATGTCCAAGAAATTTTTGCCTGTATTTTTCTCTAAGAGTTTTATGGTTTCATGACTTACATTCAGGTCTTTGATCCATTTTGAGTTTACTTTTGTATATGGGGTTAGACAGTAATCCAGTTTCATTCTCTTACATGTAGCTGTCCAGTTTTGGCAACACCAGCTGTTGAAGAGGCTGTCATTTCCCCATTGTATATCCATGGCTCCTTTATCATATATTAACTGACCATATATGGTTGGGTTTTTATCAGGGTTCTCTAGTCTGTTCCACTGGTCTATGGGTATGTTCTTGTGCCAGTACCATATTGTCTTGAATACTGTGGCTTCCTAGTAGAGCTTGAAGGCAGGGAGTGTAATTCCCCCAGCTTTATTCTTCCTTCTTAGGATTGCTTTGGCTATTTGGGGTGTTTTGTGGTTCCATATGAATTTTAGAACTATTTGCTCTAGTTCATTGAAGAATGCTGTTGGTATTTTGATAGGGATTGCATTGAATCTGTAGATTGCTTTAGGCAGGATGGCCATTTTGACAATATTAATTCTTCCTATCCATGAGTATGGGATGTGTTTCCATTTATTGGTATCTTCTTTAATTTCTCTCATGAGTGTCTTGTAGTTTTCAGAGTAGAGGTCTTTCACTTCCTTGGTAAGGTTTATTCCTAGGTATTTTATTCTTATTGATGCAATTGTGAATGGAATTGTTTTCCTGATTTCTCTTTCTGCTAGTTCATCATTAGTGTATAGGAATGCAACAGATTTCTGTGTGTTAATTTTATATCCTGCAACTTTTCTGAATTCAGATATTAGATGTAGTAGTTTTGGAATGGATTCTTTAGGTATTTTTTAAATATACAATATTATGTCATCTGCAAACAGGGACAGTTTGACTTCTTCCTTACCAATCTGGATGCCTTTTCTTTCTTTGTGTTGTCTGATTGTCGTGGCTAGGACCTCCAGTACTATGTTGAATTAAAGTGGGGGAGAGTGGGCATCCTTGTCTTGTTCCTGATCTTAAAGGAAAAGCTTTCAACTTCTCGCTGTTAAGTATAATGTTGGCTGTGGGTTTGTCATATATGGCCTTTATTATGTTGAGGTACTTGCCCTGTGTACCCATTTTGTTGAGAGTTTTTATCATGAATGGATGTTGAATTTTGTTGAATGCTTTTTCAGTATCTATGGAGATGATGATGTGATTTTTGCCCTTCTTTTTGTTGATGTGATAGATGATGTTGATGGATTTTTGCATTCTGTACCATCCTTGCATCCCTGGGATGAATCCCACTTGGTCATGATGGATGATCTTTTTGATGTATTTTTTAATTCGGTTTCTAATATTTTGTTGAGTATTTTTGCATCTATGTTCATCAGGGATATTGGTCTGTAATTTTCTTTTTTTGTGGTGTCTTTGCCTGGTTTTGGTATTAGAGTGATGTTGGCCTTGTAGAATGAATATGAGAGTATTGCCTCCTCTTTCACTTTTTGGAAAACTTTAAGGAGGATGAGTATTAGGTCTTCACTAAATGTTTGATAAAATTCAGCAATGAAACCATCTGATCCAGGTGTTTTGTTCTTAGGTAGTTTTTTGATTACCAATTCAATTTCCTTGCTGGTAATTGGTCTATTCAGATTTTGTGTTTCTTACTTGGTCAGCCTTGGAAGGTTGTATTTTTCTAGAAAGTTGTCCATTTCTTCTAGGCTATCCAGTTTGTTACCATATAATTTTTCATAGTATTCTCTCATAATTCTTTGTATTTCTGTGGTGTTGTAGTGATTTTTTCTTTTTCATTTCTGATTCTATTCATGTGTATAGACTTTCTTTTTTTCCTGATAAGTCTGGCTAGGGGTTTATCTATTTCGTTCATTTTCTCAAAGAACCAGCTCCTGCTTTCATTGATTCTTTCTATTGTTTTATTCTTTTAGATTTTATTTATTTCTGCTCTAATCTTTATTATATCCCTCCTTCTACTGACTTTGTGCCTCATTTGTTATTCCTTTTCTAGTTTCATTAATTGTGAATTTAGACTGTTCATATGGGAATGTTCTTCTTTCTTGAGGTGGGCTGGTATTGCAATATACTTTCCTCATAGCATGGCCTTCGCTGTGTCCCACAGATTTTGTGGCATTGAATTATTGTTGTGATTTTTCTCAATATATTGCTTGATATCTTTTTATTTGGTCATTGATCCATTGATTATTTAGGAGCATGTTATTAAGTCTCCATGTGTTTGTGGGCTTTGTCATTTTCTTTGTGTAATTTATTTCTTGTTTCATACCTTTGTGATCTGAGAAGCTGGTTGGTACAATTTACTGGGTTCTTTTTGTGGCCTAGTATATGATCTATTCTTGAAATGTTCCATATGCACTTGAGAAGAATGTGTATCCTGTTGCTTTTGTGTGAAGTGTTCTGTGGATGTCCGTTAGGTCCTTCTGTTCTAATAGGTTGTTCAGTGCCTCTGTGTCTTTACTTATTTTCTGTCTGATTGATCTGTCCTTTGGAGTGAGTGGTATGTTGAAGTCTCCTAAAATGAATGCATTGCATTCTATTTCCCCCTTTAATTCTGTTAGTATTTGTTTCACATATGTAGGTGATCCTGTGTTGGGTTCATAGATATTTATAATAGTTATATCCTCTTGTTGGACTGACCCCTTTATCATTACGTAATGTCCTTTGTTGTTTTTTTGTTTTGAAGTCTAATTTGTCTGATTCAAGCACTGCAACTCCTGCTTTTTTCTCCCTATTAGTTGCATGAAATATCTTTTTCCATCCCTTTACTTTCAGTCTGTGTATGTCTTTGAGTTTCAAGTGAGTCTCTTGTAGGCAGCATATAGATGGATCATGTTTTTTGTCCATTCAGTGACTCTATGTCTTTTGATTGGTGCATTCAGACCATTTACATTTAGGCTGATTATCGATAGGTATGTACTTATTGCCATTACAGGTTTTAGATTCCAAAAGTTTAGGTTACCAGAAGTTCAGTGGTAATTCCCTTACTATCTAACAGCCTAATTTAACTCACTTTGTATGCTATTACAAACACAACCCCAAAGTTCTTTTTTTCCTCCTTTTTCTTCCTCCTCCATTCTTTATATGTTAGGTATCATATTCTGCACTCTTTGTCTATCCCTTGATTTACTTTTGGGGTAGTTGATTTGATTTTGCATCTGCTTAGTAATTAATTGTTCTACTTTGCTGTGGTTTTATTTCCCCTGGTGACATCTATTTAGGCTTAGGAATACTTCCATCTATAGCAGTCCCTCCAAAATGCACTATAGAGGTGGTTTGTGGGAGGTAAATTCTCTCAGCTTTTGCTTATCTGGAAATTGTTTAATCCCTCCTTCAAATTTAAATGATAACCTTGCCAGATAGAATATTCTTGTTTCGAGGCCCTTCTGCTTCATTGCATTAAATATATCATGCCAGTCCCTTCTGGCCTGTAAGGTTTCTGTTGAGAAGTCTGATAGCCTGATGGGTTTTCCTTTGTATGTGATCTTTTTTCTCTCTCTAGCCGCTTTTAAAA
The DNA here is from genome assembly GCF_040802235.1 of Manis javanica. Classification (NCBI taxonomy): domain Eukaryota; kingdom Metazoa; phylum Chordata; class Mammalia; order Pholidota; family Manidae; genus Manis; species Manis javanica. The sequence goes on along the minus strand of NC_133166.1, from coordinate 96,272,324 downwards.
GTCTGTCTTTTTTCTTGATCTTTGCCATTTTAATTATTATGTGTCTTGATGTTGTCTTCTTTGGGTCCCTTGTGTTGGGAGATCTATGCACCTTCATGGCTTGAGAGACTATCTTCTTCCCCAGATTGGGGAAGTTTTTCACAATTACCACCTCAAAGACACTTCTACCCCTTTTTCTCTCTCTCATTCTTCTGGTACCCCTAATGCGGATATTGTTCTGTTTGGATTGGTCACCCAGTTCTCTCAATATTCTTTCATTCTTAGAGATCCTTTTTTCTCTCTGTGCCTCACCTTCTCTGAATTCCTCTTCTTTAATTTCTATTCCATTTACTGTCTCTTCTGCTACATCTAATCTGCTTTTAAATTCCTCCATTTTATGTTTCATTTAAGATATGGAATTTCTTAATGATTGAATCTCCATCTTAAATTCTTCCCTGAGTTCTTGAATGTTTTGCTGTACCTCCATAAGCATGTTTATATTTTTATTTTAAACTCTTTCAGGAAGATTGGTGAGTTCAGTTTCATTTGGCCCTTTTTTCTGGGATTTGTGAGATTTTGGTCTGAACCAGGTTCCTTTGATGTTTCCTAATTTTATGTGGTGCCCTCTAGTGCCCAGAAACTCTAGTCTCTGTAGCTGCACAGCCGGTAGAGTGAGGCTGGGGATCATAGGGGAGCAGTGCTGGTGCCTGGGAGGAGGAAAGACCTGTTTCCTGATTCACGGCTGCAGTGCCTGTCTCCAGTATCAGAGCCAGGGGCGGAGCACACAGGTGTAAGCCTCTGTGCCTTGCGTCTCTACCTGTTGTAGGCGGGGCCTCTCTCTGGCTGGCCTGACGACCAGGCAGTGACTGCTGGTTTGCGAGCAGGTGCCGGCAGGCCAAGAGGAAGGTGCAGCAGGCTGCGTGTCACAGTGGGGGGCCACAGTGCTGAGTAGGCAGCCAGGGGGATGGGGCGCCTGAAGTTCCTCAAAGTCCCCAGCCTTCTGGGCAGAGTGAACCCAGACAGCCTTGTCCACCTATCCCTTCTCCCGCATAGCAAGCTCTGTGCAAACCCCACCCATTCAGCAGCCCTCTCCTGCTAGGAAGCCTCTCAGACTGCCTGCCTTTCCTTAGTCCCAGCTCAGCTGGATGTGAATCCCCATCCTCCACAAATAGCTGCAATCTCAGTCTCAAGCACTCTGCCTGCCCCAGCTCTGTAACCCCACCAAGCTCCAGAGCACCACACAGTGTAGGTTTGTGCTCCAAAGCAGACCTCCAGGGCTGGGTGTTCAGCAGTCTTAGGCTTCCACCACCTCCCCGCTGTTTCTCTTCCTCCCGACAGTGAGCTGAGGTGGGGGAAGGGCTTGGGTCCTGCTGGATCAAGGCTTTTGTAAGTTACCCTGTTTCATGAGGTCTGCTCTGTTTATGAGGTCTGTACGCAGTCTGGTGCAGCCTTTTTTCCTGTTGCTGTTTTAGGGCTAGTGGTATTAACTATTTTCACACTGTATGTGCTTTTGGGAGGAATTCTCTGTCTCACCTCTCATGCCACCATCGTGAATTCCCATTTGGCTCATTTTTATGTTGACTTTTTATCCTGTGACCTTTCCAAAGTGACTAATTAGTTCTAGGAGTTTTGGGTATGATTTTTGGCTTTTATTCTTCATATACAATGAATGTAGTCTGGCAAAAAAGGATAGTTTTATTTTTTCCTTCCAATCTCTATGTCTTTTGTTTCTTTTTCTTGCCTTATTGAACTGACCAGGACTTCTAGTATAGTGTTGAATTAAGAGTGGTGAGAGTAGACATCCTTGCCTTGTTCTTTATCTTAGGAGGAAAGTATTCAGTATTTTTCCCTTAAATATGATATTCACTGTGGAGTTTTTGAATATAGGAAGGCAGCATATTTAATTTTTAGTTTTGATAGCTTTTTATTTTGAAAGCAATACTTATTCATAAACATTTCAAGTAATAATTTAAGTCAACATAATGGAATAAAAGCCTACTAAATTTTAATCCCTTAACTTCTTATATTATTACAAATGCCTAATGTTAAAGCAGTGAGAATTAACAGTTTTCAGTTGTTAAATCAGTAGTTCCATGAGGATTTCTTGAAGAAATGGTTGGTGTTGGCTTAATTTGGAAACATTTTCAGCAAATGGAGTAATACTGGGGGGTAAAAAGGTAGATTAATTTGTTGTATAATGTATTTATGCTTAAAATTTTTGAAAAAATCATGTCTCTCAAGTTCAGTTTTTTTCTAGTCTTGTTTTATTCCACCCTTCCTTTGTTTTTGACTCAATATAAACTATCTCATGTACCAAAAATTTCAGTAACAAGTTTTTTTTTTTTTTAGCTTTTAAAATTATTTTTAGTGTTACACTGTTATTGGTGTTTCAAAAGAAAATGTTCCCCAGCCCAGTTTACAATTGTGTTTATTTTCAACCATTGAAAATCTAAGAGATTCCTGTTTTTTTAAAATCAGGAAATATAGGGAATTGAAGAATGACTGCCTTTCATTTTTTATTTTCCTTTTCTAATTATCAATATTGCTGCCCATCAAAAGCTAGCACTACATTTTCTGGTGGTTTTTACTCTTAAATATAAAGTTGTATTTTTATTTCCCCAAGCACTTCTTTATAGACAGAAATAAGATGTCACTCTCTACTAATAGTTTGGAGCTCTGGAGATAATCAGGCCACCCCTACAATGTGACTTGAGAAAGCAGGAAGTGTTACATAAAGTCAGAAAGTATTTAGAAGTTTGTATATGGTCTGTTCCTTTATCTGATACTATTTGGTTTTTAGAAATCAAGTATGAAATGGGCAGACAAGCTCTTCTTTTTTTTTTTTTTTTGAGAGGGCATCTCTCATACTTATTGATCAAATGGTTGTTAACAACAATAAAATTCTGTATAGGGGACTCAATGCACAATCATTAATCAACCCCAAGCCTAATTCTCAACAGTCTCCAATCTTATGAAGCATAACGAACAAGTTCTTCAGTAACAAGTTTTTGAAAACATAAATCATTCCTGTTTTCCATCTTGTTCATTGACAATTTGTATACTCAGATAGTAAGATTTTATGTTAAACTGCAAACTTAAACCTTAAGAATTTTGATTTTCCTGACCTTTGATTGGAAAATAGTTTATCTTAGAGGGGTGCTATGCTAGTTGATATAATTTGAAGTAAGAAGAGCAACTTTAGCAGACATTTATTGGATATCCAAAGGTAACTTGCTGTTATAGTTTATTCTCTCTTTAGATTTTGGGATTTTATTGATGTAGAAAGTGTTAATATATTTCTTTCAATATATTACTGGAGTAAACAACTAATTAGTAAGTAGAATGTCTAAGAGTTTTCCCATTGACTCATCTATCTTATAGGGAGTTCTTTCATTCCAGAAAACTAAAAAAAGTTGTAAAATGTAGAATCAGGAGTGAACTTGCCCAGTCCAGGGATGAAACCCTGGCCTGCCAATGGGTTGCAGCCCTAGGCAAGTTCAGTATGGATTCAGTGAGACCAAAGAATGACAGTGGAACATTCTTGGGGTGAAAAGCTTATACCCAGCTTTATTCCCATGGTGGCTTATACCCAACTTTGTTCCCACATGTGTATAGTGAGCTAGCTGACCAGAGCCAGGTAAGAATCCTGGCTGTGGAAACCTTCACTTTATCAACAAATCCACTGGCAAGACAATAGTGAAGTAGCCATCGGAAGACTTGACTATATAAAGTTGCTTTTAAAAGTAGCTTCTTAAAATTTATATTTGATTCATTTTTACTTGTTTCTAAAGGGACTTATTTTGTGATTTTTCTTTGTAGGAAATGCTTAGATTTGATTAATTTTTATAGTTTTGTTTTCCAAAATCCCTAGAATTCTGTCCACTCAGAGAAAGTGTGTGTGCAGCAAGCTGGTTTCTGCCTCTGGGCCTCTCTATCTCCATAGCCATCGCAGTCTCTGTCCTTGGGACTGCCACCACCCCAGTCTCTGCTGTCCTGCAGTGTGCAGCCATGCAGCCATGACACCGTGTCGCCCAGAGCCCTTGGCAGAGCTATATAGAGTCAATAGCAATATATTGTCCACATGTGTGTAGTAGCCAACCAGGGCCAGGTGAAAATCCTGGCTATAGAAACCTTCACTTTATCCACACTCCACCCCTCCAGGATTCTTGCTTCTCAATCTATGTGCCCTCAATCTATGTGCAGAGGAAGCTGCAACATGGTAACCAAATCCCGTAACATAATTGAAAGGAAAGGAGCGACACACAGCAGCAATTCACCGGAGAATTCCACTTTATTAGGGAAAGGTGCTGGGTTATATAGGAAGGGGCATGAGCTGATTGAGGTGTCACTTCTACAGGGCTGGTGGCTATTGACTAGGTGCTGGGATTAGTGGGGGCGAGGGGTGAGTTCGCCATCTTATGGGTGAGGGCCCTTCATTCCCCCCTTTCTCCTCTGTGGGGTTGTGGATGTTGCTTTCTCTCTGACTGCTTCCTGCTGAACGGGGGCAGAGAAGGGAGTGAGGGCTTGAGGACCGAGAGGAAAGGGTTGATAGGAATCCCCACAGTAAGGACGAGTAGATGTGGACTTCCTCAGGTCGGAAATCAATGAAGGTTCCCTGTAACCATAGGTCGAGGATTTGTTGATTCTAATGGTGCCAAGAGGATACGGGTGCCAGAAGCCAGGCGTCTGTGGCCATTGTTTCCAGGAACAGTTGCCAGCGGAGAGAGGGGTCCATCTCAGCGTGTGGTGAGGAGGTTACGTGAGGGTGAGGGATCTTCTGTGGCCAGAAGCTGATAGTTCCTGAGTAAAAGCTGGTTGAAAGTTTGATTAGAGATTTTTCCGACTTGGGATTTGATGAACTTTATTATACAGGGTAAGAAGAGACAGGCGAGAAGAATGATTATTATTATGGGGCCTGCAATGGGCCAGAGCCAGGTGAGGAGGGGGTTTGTTAGTATTGAAGAGAATGGGTTGGAATTGGAAGCAGAGTGGAGGCTGGAGGCAAGGTCGGTGAGTTTGGTAATGTCAGTTTCTACAATGCCAGATTCGTTGATGTAATAGCAGCACTCTTCCCGGAGGAAGACGCAGGTGCCGCCCTTATCGGCTGTAAGCAGATCTAAGGCCCGCCGGTTTTGAAGGGTGACCTTAGCTAGCGAAGTGACCTGTCTTTGGAGAGAGGCTAGGGAATCAGCAGTGGATGTCAGGGCTCTCTCAAGTTTGGCGTTGAGATCTCTAATTGCCCATAGAGAGTGACCCAAGGCTCTCCCTGAAAACCCTGCCCCAATGGCTGAGGTGGCTAGGGAAATACCAACCATAATGGGAAGGAAAGCAGCCCTTCTTGTGCGCAAGGGCAGGGGAGGTTGGAGCTCAAGAAATTCTGCCATGCTGTAAAGTGTTAACTGTGGGATTAGGGCGACGAGAATGCAGGGTGTGCTGGAGTTGGGAGGCAGTGAGTTGAAAAGACTGCCATTACACTAAAAGAAGTGTCCCGGTTGCGTAAAAGTCTTAGAGCTGGAGGTGGGGGTGTAGATAGAGAGGCAGTGAAGTGTGCTGGAGGGGGGTGGAGTTGGGCCTACACAGTGGTGGATGGTGAGATTATCTGCATATTCTGGTTCCCATAGGGGTATGTCTGCCAGGGGGCAGAGGGGTTGTCCTTCTGCATGGAAGTAGTAGTTGGAAATATTGAGGGGCACGGCGGCCAGCAGTGGGCGCTGTAGTGATGCACACAAGAAACAATTGGCGGTGTTGAGGGTGTGGTTGAGAAAGATGGTGGTGTCTTGAATGAGCTGTAACCAAGAGTAGGAGAAATTGGAAGAGGGGCGGGGATAAGAAGATGAAGAGGCGCGGTCAAGAGTTTGGATAATGACTTTTTCGGAATGTCTGATATCTGATGCAACTTGAGAGATCTGGGAATGAGAGGGAACATACTCTTGAGAGATATGAAGGGTACCGTGGGGGGTCAAGGATCCCCTATAGTAAACTGAGGCTGTGACCCCGGTGGCCCATCGAGAGTCCCAGGGATCTGGGATTGATAAGGAGAATGAGCTGTTGGGATACTTCATGAAACGGTTGGAGGAGTAATACTGTGGGTACTGGAAGTTACCCATGTAGTGAATGGCGCAAGACCAGTAGGGACATCCCCCGTAGGTGTCTGGCCATCACCTGCAACAGGCTTGTTTTTGGTCATAGAGGAAGCAGAGGTAGGGAGAATAAGGGTAGCTGCTAGTGAACACTTGGGTGGAGGGAGGAAAGTGGAGGTATAAAGGCTCAGAGCAGCCTTTCAGAGGGCAGTCTGATGTGGCAATGAGGGAAGTAACTTTTGTTTGATGCTGTGTGTGAGTCTGTCTGACTTTGAATCGCTATACAAAGGAGGCTGGGGTGGTGGGGAAGACAATAGGAATGAGGATAAAAAGCGAGAGAGCAGTAAAGGAGGAAAAAGTCATGATTCGGGTATGGATGGCAAAGGGGGTGAATGGGATTTTGGAGGAAAGAGGACAGTAAGGTCAGGAGTCTGGAGGGAGGGAGAGTCTGTAAACTTTTGTAGGTTAAGAGATCATTTAGGTGATGTGGGGACAGAATGGTAAGGGGCGCCCTGAATGTCAGTTTATGAGCTTCCTTCTGCAAGAGCTGTCCAGCAGCTAATGCCTGTAGGCAGGGGGCCCATCCTGAACTGTGGGGTCTAATTGCTTGGAGAGATAAGCTACTGGGGCAAAGGATGGGCCATAATATTGGCCTAGGACTCCTAGAGCTTGACTGGACCTCTCATGAATGTATAATGGGAAGGGCTTCAACAAATCAGGAAGATGGAGAGCTGGGGCTTCTACAAGGGCTTGATGGAGCTTAATGAAGGAGTGTCGGGGTGAGGATGATAATGGTTCTTCAGGGGGGCCCTTGCTGAGGTCGTATAGGGGTCTTGCCAACAGGGAGAAGTTAGGGATCCATGCTCTAAAATACCCAGCCAGGCCTAGAAAGGAAAGGATTTCTGTCTTGGTTTTGGGAACGGGCAGGTCAGAGAGGAGTCGTTTTCTGTCTAAGGTAATGGACTTTCTTTGTTGAAATAGAAGGAATCCGAGGTAAGTGACAGAAGGGGAAGAGATTTGAGCTTTGATGGGGGATTCCCGGTAACCTCTGGAAGCTAGAAGGTTAAGTAGGGAGGCAGTGTCAAGTTGATACTGTTCCCACGAGGGACTGCAGAGTAGAAGATTGTCTACGTATTGTAATAAGGTGGACTCGGAGTGATCATGATCAAACTGTTTGAGGTCCTGAGCTAGGACCTGTCCAAAAATATGGGGACTATCTCGGAAGCCTTGTGGCAAAACTGTCCAAGTGAGTTGTTCAGAATGTCTTGTGTATGGGTCCGTCCAGGTGAAGGTGAAAAAATCTTGGGAGGAGGGGTCCAGAGGGATAGAAAAAAATGCGTCTTTGAGATCTAGGACTGAGAAGTGGGATGCCGAGGCAGGGATCTGCGATAAAAGGGTGTATGGATTTGGAATTAAGGGATGGATAGGGACAACGGCCATTTTGATGAGGCGAAGGTCTTGGACAAGGCGGAAAGATCCGTTGGTTTTTTTTTACAGCTAATATGGGGGTATTAAACGGGGAGTGAGTGGGTTTGAGGTAATTTTTGTTTTAAGAGATCTTGAATGATGGGTTGGAGGCCTATGAGGGCTGAAGTGGTTAGGGGGTATTGGGCCTGACAGATATACTGAGAGGGGTCACGTAATTTGATAGAGGCAGGAGGACATAGAGCCACAGAGGGGCTTGTAATGTCCCAAACTTTGGGATTTACAGGGTGTATGAGGGCGGAACCGGAGCTTTCATTGGGTAGAGGGGGGTTGTCGGCTATGAGGGCCATCAGAAAGGGAGTACTGGGGGCTGTGGGAGTGGATATAGGTATGGAAACGTGGAGGAGGTAAAGGATGTTCCGTCCTAGTAAAGGGATGGGACACTGGGGCATAACCAGGAAGGAGTGGGAGAAAGGTATCGGATTGTCTTGGATTGTGCATAAAGGGGGGGGTGTTAATGGGAAAATCTGTTTACCTCCTACCCCGACTATAGGAGTAATGGCAGTCGTGGTAGGGCCCCGGTATTCTCGCAAGACTGAGAAGGTGGCTCCTGTAGCTAGGAGGAAGGAGATGGGGCGACCGTCTACTATTAAAGTAACTCTGGGCTCCTGTTTGGTGATGGAAATGGTCAGGCGAGAAGCCCCTGGACCCTGTCAATCTTCTGCCAGCCCCACTACGGCGGGCTTAGAATGGGTGTTGTTTGGCCAGCCTCCTCTTTGGGTGGCTGGGCAATCAGACCCCCAGTGGCCCTTTTTGTGGCATCTGGGGCATGGGGTGGTAGGAGATCTGGGGGAGGGGCACGCCCCTGACCAATGTCGTTCTTGTCCGCACTTGAAACAAGCTCCTGGGGGGGGGCTTGTTTGTAGAAGGGCGCCCAGGTTGTGGTTTTATCAGCTGGGCCAACATTTGGAAATTGGCCTGATCAGCTTTTTGTTTACGGCGTTCTTTCTTTTCCTCCCGGTTATGGAAGACTTTAAAGGCCACTGTTAGGATCTCAGTCTGTGGGGTAGCAGGGTCCTGTTCTAACTTCTTGAGTTTAGCTTAAATGTTGGGGTAGCTTTGAGCTAGGAAGTATGTCATAAGGACATGTCTTCCGTCAGGCGTTTCTGGGTCCAGGCTGGTATACTGTAGTAGGGCTTGAGTGAGTCTGTCTAAGCTACGTCCCGGAGGTGGGCAATAATTTTGGGAGGCCCTTGGGACCGAGTCTGAGGGGGAGTGAAGGGTTCTGGCTCAGTCTGTTGGGGAGAAACAGGTGATGAGGGCAAAGATGGAGGAGGCCCTGAGACCTACTTAAAGGGGGGCTGAAAGGCTCAGGCTCAATCCGCGGGGAAGGGGCAGGTGAGGGGGACGAAGGCGGAGGAGGTGAGATGGGGAAGGAGATGGTGGGGGAGGAAGGGAGAAGGGCTGTTGTAGGAGAAGAAGGGGAAGGGAGTGTACGGGAGGCTTCTGCGGGGGTGGAGGCTTGCAGGCTAGGAGAACTTGGGGGGAGGAGGAGAAGGCGGCAGCGAGGGGGGTGGGAGGAGGAGGGGGAAGGGTGTGAATGGGAGGCTTCTGCGGGGGAGACAGCTTGCAGGCTAGGAGAACTTGGGGGGAGGCGGGGGAAGGAGGAGGCGGCGGTGGCCAGGGAGGCTAGAGGAGGAGGTGGAAAGCTTCGATATAGGGAATCTCCTTCCATTTTTTCAGGCACTGGCAGTAGTTATAGAGATTGCGAGTGATGTTAGGATCAAGAATTCCCCCTGCGGGCCATTGGTTGTTATTGTCTAGAGGGTATGTCGGCCAATCTTGGGTCAGTATTTACGGAGAAGTTTTGGTTTCTAGATACTTGAGCAGGCATTCAAGAGGTGAATCTTTAGGGAGGGATGAGGAGGCTCCCATGGCTAAAGGACAGAGAAGGAGACAAACGGGGGAAGATGAACGGAGATCCTCGGACTGGGAGCAGACCGCAAGGAGACAAAGGGCGTCCCCGATGATCCTTGGTGGTCTGCGGAAACTCGTATATGAGTCGGAATTTCTTAGGAAGTGTGGGTCGTCACCCAGACTTCTCTAAGAAGACAGAGTGCCGGAGTCACGAGGTACCTAGTACTAGGAATTTTCGGCGGATGGAACAGATATCGGCAGACGGAACGGAAGGAGGAGGAGGGAAAAAGGGAGCATTCTCATCCACAAAGGAGTCACCTCATTTATGGCTGTTGGAGGAGGGGCCTGAGGGACCACCGCAGCTGTGAAGGCCTGAGGTGGGGATTTATGGCTGTTGGAGGAGGGGCCTGAGGGTCCGTGGCAGCTGTGAAGGCCTAAGGCGGGGAGAGCAAAGGAGTCACCTCGTTTATGGCTTTTGGAGGGGGCCTGAGGGTCCGCCGCAGCCGTGAAGGCCTAAGGCGGGGAGAGTGCTCTCCTCGTCCCCATGCATCAGGGCCTTGCCGGATGATCACGGTCAATAGCGCTGCAATAGCTCAGGGAAGAGCGGCCTGCTCCGGGGGAAAACTTATTACCCGAAGGCCAAAGAGGAGTGGTGAGTGTGAGGAACCCGTGCTGGAAAAAGAGGACGAGGGCAAGCTGCTGCTGGTGTCGGGGGAAAGATGGGGCCCAGTTGGCGTGTCCCGTGTCCCGGGTTTCGGCACCAATGAAAGGAAAGGAGTGACACACAGCAGCAATTCACTGGAGAATTCCGCTTTATTAGGGAAAGGTGCTGGGTTATATAGGAAGGGGCATGAGCTGATTGAGGTGTCACTTCTACGGATCTGGTGGCTGTTGGCTAGGTGCTGGGATTGGGGGGGGTGAGGGGTGAGTTCCCCATCTTATGGGTGGGGGCCCTTCAATAATAACAGAGGCTATGACAAAATACAAATAACAAAAATTATGACAAATTATAATAACCCTCAAGCCTGAGGAGGTCCCACATCTGGGTCCTTGTGACCTTCATGGGGCCCTTTAAATTCTTCCTTTGAGTAGCAGACTGTATTTCCTTTTGTGCTTTTATTGCTTGAGCCTGAGGATAGAAGCAGAGCATAGAGTGTTCCATGACCTGGGGAAGGGGCTGCACCTCTCCTGGAGGAACCCATGGCTGCCAAGTCTTTATTTTCTCTTGGGCTTTCCACCAACTTCCAGCCAGGTAGAGTTACAACTGAGGAGAGGCTGATGCCTCTGACACTGGCAGGGCCTCCACTCCCACCTGTTCGTCAAACCTCTGCTCTTCCATTTCTGGAGCTGACAGCTCCACTACATCCTCCACCTGCTCCACGGCACCTGGTAGCCTGCACTGTTGTGCCACTCCTTATGCTGCTGCTTCTCGGGCTGGTGCTGCTTCTCATGCTGTCTCCTCTCAGGCTACCATGACATCCTTTACCATTTCCACAGCACCTCGTAGTTACATCATTTTAGTCACCAACAAATTTTTTACGTCCTCAATGGCACCTTACAGGTCACATTCTCGTGCTGCCTCTTCTCATGCTTCCTGCAGGAGGGTGTCTTTCTCCTTTACAGTTTTTCTCAATATTGTGAGAAAAATCTTCCCACCATTCCTGCTGCCTCATGGGCACTCTGTTTCTCTAAGGAATTCTCTATTTTGCCAAGGGCTAACTTTACTGCCTCAGGTATTGCCTCCACCCCTTTCCAATCTTGGGGTGGGGCCCAGTCCTCGAGAAGGCAAGCCACGTTGGACCACATGTTGTCTCGGGGACACTCAAAAGTCTCCACATCCAGAGGGGCAGCCTGCTGAAACACTCCTCCGATGAGGGTAGCCTGTTCTTTTCCTTGGTCAGCAATGAATCCTGCCAACTATGCCAGTTGTCTTGCCAATGGGTTTCAGCCCCAGTCAAGTTCAGTATGGATTCAAAGAGACCAAAGAATGACAATGAAATATTCTTGGGGTGAAAGGGTTTATACCCAATTTTATTCCCATGGTGGCAGGTCAGTCACGAAAATACTGTCCTCCACTCAGAGAGAGTCTGCATGCAGCAAGCTGGTCTCTGCCTCTGGGCCTCTCTGTCCCCGCAGCCATCTCAGTCTCTGTCCTCAGCACTACCACTACTCCAGTTTCTGCTCTTCTGAAGCTGTGCAGCAGTGCAGCCATGCCACTGTGTCATCACCCAGAGCAGTGGGCAGAGCTCATTATATAGTGTGAATAGCAACATATTGCCCACATGTTTGTAGTGAGCTAGCTGACCAGGGCCAGGTGAGAATCCTGGCCATGGAAACCTTCACTTTATCAACAAATCCACTGCCAAGACAATAGTGAAGTAGACATTGGAAGACTTGACTATATAAAATTGCTCTTAAAAGTAGCTTTAAAATTCATATTTGGTCCATTTCTACTTGTTTCTAAAGGGACTTATTTTGTGATTTTTCTTTGTAGGAAATGGCTGGATTTGATTAATTTTTATAGTTTTATTTTTTAGTAGCTGTCTCTTAAGACGAGAATTCTTTTGTATATATCTGAGTTAACAGTGGTTTCAAATTTTGGTGATGATAATGATTAGATAAAGAGTGCTTTTGACTTGACCTTAAGGAAACTTGGTAAAATTTATTAAGAAGTAGGTAAAATAGATTTGCCCACTGGAAAGGATTTAGAGGACCTAATGACAGTATGATCTGTTGATTATTATGGACCTGAGCTAGGCCAAGACACAATGTCTGGTTTTTGTTTTGAAGATAGGCAAGAGGACTCATTTTAAGGTTGCCTTTTCTTTGGTTTATTACTAAACTGGCAAAAAAGCAGTTCATGGCTAGTACCAGAGCCAGTATTCAAACGTTCTTCAACTTAGTTCCTTCTGTTCTTCAACTTCTATTGTTTGGTTGACTTACATTTCTTTGTAAAAGACAAAATGGGTTTATCTAACAGGCATTGGAGTATTACTCACATGCTTGGAATGTTTATCTTTAGGAGGGCCAATTTAGTTATGTCCAGGAAAACATGGAGCTGAAAGATCAGTCCTGTGTGTTACTGATGAATATGATAAATGTTAGTATTAGTATGTTACTGTATGTTCTTGGACTTTGGTTTATCTCATCCTATTTGGCAGTATTGCTGTAATGACTGAAGTAAAGGCTTTAATTTCTTAGCCACCTTCACTGTGAACCCTTGTTTTCCTAAATGCAGAAATTGCTGTTTGCATTAACAGAGCCGTGTGGACTACAAACAATGCAGTAGCATTTCCCAGCTGTGTTCTAAATTTTAGTAGACATTGCACTAAATAAATAAAATAATAGTAATTAAACAACATATGATAAAGATAAAAAGTGGATAAATGACCTTGGGAAATACTGTATATTTTCCTTTTGGACATTTAGTAGGCATAAAAATGTATTAAAGGCTCTGAGAAATTCTGCTGTAAGAAAATGTCTCTTTTTTAATAAAGGTAAGCTGAGTTCATCATCAAGCCCTTCCTTTGAGAGCACTGATTTTAAAGAATATTGATATTCTATTGATATTCAGCATGGTTTGTGAAAGTGAATTTTCATGATGACTTGGTGATAGAATTCTCCATACAAGAGGCTCTTCAACATCTACATAGTGGTAGCTAATGCTTGCAATGGAAATTTATGAACTTTAAATGAAAAGAATCCTTTTTATAAATTCCAACTTTTGTGAAATTTATTGGCTGAATTTATGACAACATACTGAAACTCACCCAGGGAAAAATGTTGCTAAATGCTGGCAGTCTATATCAGGGTGGATTTATAGTATTTTTGTTTTAGAATTGGTATTACTTGTCAAGATAATTGCTAATGTATTATTAAGAATTATGAAATTCTGCACCTGAGGACTCAATTTTGTTCATTTCTCAGTATGATAATATTATTATTTCCTCAGATTTCTGATTATTACTCTTTTTTTTTTTTGTCAGTTTTGCTGTCCCTCTGAAAAGAAGTACATGCTTAGAAAGAGTTGTTACAATGGACATTTGGGCTCAACTCATGTTATCTTAACTAGCCTCTTGTGTTTTTGATTTCCATTTCAGAGGACACATTCTTAATTTATTTAAATGAGACCACCCTTGTCGAAATTACCCACTCCCTTCCAGTGGGGTGCGTGGTGGTTGAACTTCCAATACATTGGAAACAGACCTGGTGTGTTCTCCATTGTACTTAAGTACCTAGCAGCAGAGTAGGCACTAGTATTTGTTGAATGAGTAAGTGAAAGAAAAAATGAGACCTAATGGTGACAGGGTTTTGTGTATAAATAGAAGAGTACCATGCAGTACAGTGGAAAGAGCACTAGACCAGGAGTCAGAAAATCCAAGTTCTAATGCCAAATCTAAAGGTGAATAACCCTGTGACCTTACACAAGTCTCTGGATCTTGTTTCCTTGTCTTTAAAAGGGGGAGTGATAATAACCACTCCTGCCTAATTCATAGGTTGTTAATGGAATAAAATGAATCATTAATGTAAAATGCCTTGTAAATGTACAAAGTCAAGGGTCCTCCCCCCTGCCCAGCTCCTACCGCCCCTTGCCTAGCACAGTACCTTGAACAGTATTAGCACAGATACAGACTTTCTCTCTTATCAAGAAGGCTAAGAAACAGAGTGTAGGAATCTCTGCTCACAGACTGTTGGGGGGGGGGGGGTAGAAGGAGGAACATACAAAAGAGAAGCAGAAGAACCAAAGAGGAAGGAGAAGAATTAGGAAAGCACGGCTCTGTACTTTCTAGACATGATTTTCACTAAACTTTGTTTAGGCTGTTGGGGAAAGGCATAGTTAACTCAGCAAATAGGTTTTGATTTAAATTTCTGAACTCTTTTAAGTAAAATTCTTTTGTTCATGTGAGAAGTATTTGAGGATGAAGAGAAGTTCCTCTTGTAAGCCTAAAACTAGAGTAAAGACCTTCACTTAAGTAGTTTAAGAATACTTAAACTTTGATTTTCTGTATTTTCTCTAATAATCCTGAGTAACTTATTCTCATGACATTGAAAGTCTTAAACCACTAAACTGTTCTTGACTGCTTCTGGAATGTCGTGGTCTCGTCAGTGAGCATTCAGGGTTATGGGAAGCGTCTAGAATGAATTGCTTCCCAATCTGTTTCTTAGCACACTACTGTTCTTTGAGACACTAAAATAAAATTGGGAAATACAGCCTGCCCCACCCTGCATTTCTCCCTTCAAGCCCCCTTCCCCGCCAAGTCATGCAAACTACTAGACGGTGAGCTCCTTGCAGGCAGGGGCTTTGTGTTGCTCTCCCTCCAACCCAAGCACATAGCAGAAATATGAGAGCCACAAAGAATGTGGATGAGTAATCATAGTCAAATTGGTTATTTGTAATAAGATGGTTTTAAAATTATGGCTATTATTAGGTATTTTGCTTATGTAGTACATATATATTTGATTTCCAGGAATGTCTTCCCTGAAGAAAATCCAAAATGTAATACTTCTAATATTCACACCAAACCAGGAAATAATTTCTTTTGTCAGTTGTAAAAGAAGATTATTTAAAATAGTAAGATACTGGGCGGAGCCAAGATGGCGGCGTGAGTAGAGCAGTGGAAATCTCCTCCCAAAAACACATAGAGCTATGAAAATATAACAAAGAAAAATCTTCCTAAAATAGAGACCACAGGACACAGGACAACATCCAGACCACATCCACACCTGCAAGAACCCAGCACCTTGTGAAGGGGGTAAGATACAAGCCCCAGCCCGGCGGGACCCGAGCGCCCCTCCCCCTGGCTCCCGGCGGGTGGAGAGAAACCGGAGCGGTTTTTTTTTTTTTTTTTTTTTTTTTTGGCGAGCGCTTTTTGGAAGCCTTAGAGGGACGGGCCCCCGTTGCTGGGGAGGCAGGGTGGCGGGACCGGTGAGGAGGTGCCTGGGAACGGCGCCGGAGGACAAAGAATATCCCACGTTTCTCCCTGCGAAACCTGGGGGCGGGTGCCTGAGACCGGTGCCTGAGGACGGAGGAGGTTGCGCGTTTTTCCCCTTTTTTTTTTTTTTTCTCTTTTTGGTGAGCGCTTTTTGGAAGCCTTGAAGGGACGGGGACCCCAGTGCTAGGGAGGCACGGTGGCGGGACTGGTGAGCGGGTGGCTGGGACCGGCGCTGAGGACAAAGAATATCCCCCGTTTTTCCCTGCGGGACTGGTGGGCGGGTGCCTGAGACCGGCACTTGAGGACAGAGGAAATTGCGCGTTTTTCCCCTTTTTTTTTTCTCTTTTCTGCAAGTGCTTTTTGGAAGCCTAAAAGGGACAGGGACCCCGGTGCTAGGGAGGCAGGGCGGCGGGACTGGTGAGCGGGTGCCTGGGACCGGCACCTGAGGACAAAGAATATCCCGCGTTTTTCCCTGTGGGACCGGTGGGTGGGTGCCTGAGACCGGCACCTGAGGACGGAAGAAATCGCGCGTTTTTCCCTTTTTTTCTCTCTTTTTGGCGAGTGCTTTTTGGAAGCCTTGAAGGGACAGGGACCCCGGTGCTAGGGAGGCAGGGCGGCGGGACTGGTGAGCGGGTGTCTGGGACAAGTGCCTGAGGACAAAGAATATCGAGCGTTCCTTCCCTGCGGGACCGGTGGGTGGGTGCTTTTTGGAAGCCTTGAAAGGACAGGGACCCTGGTGCTAGGGAGACAGGGCAGCAGGACCAGAGAGCGAGTGCCTGGGACCGGCACCTGAGGACAAAAAAAAAAAAAAAAAAAAATCGCTTGCTTTTTCCTTTTTTTTTTTTTTTTTTTTCCCATTCTCTCTGTTCCCTCTCTCATTGTTGCTTGTTGTTTTGGTTTGGAGAGTGCTTTTTGGAAGTCTTAAAGGGGCAGGACAGGTCACTTAGACCAGAGGCAGGGAATCTGGGGATCTCTGGGCACTCTAACCCCCTGGGCAGCAGGGAGCACAGAGGCCCCTTACGGAGATAAATAGCCTCCTGGCCGCTCCCCCTCCAACGGGGCTCCACCATTTTGGAGGAACAGCCCCAGCCAGGCCAAGCTCACAGCAACAGCGGAGATAAACCCCAAAGCAACTGGGCAGGAAGCAGAAGCCCTGTCTGCGCACAGCTGCCCCGCACAAGCCACTAGAGGTCGCTATTCTCCCAGGAAAAGGCCACAAACCAACAAGAAGGGAAGCTCTTCCAGCGGTCACTTGTACCAGCTCTGCAAACTATCTCTATCACCATGAAAAGGCAAAACTACAGGCAGACAAAGATCACAGAGACAACACCTGAGAAGGAGACAGACCTAACTAGTCCTCCTGAAAAAGAATTCAAAATAAAAATCATGAACATGCTGACAGAGATGCAGAAAAAAATGCAAGAGCAAGGGGATGAGATGCAGAGAAAAATGCAAGAGCAGTGGGATGAGATGCAGAGAAAAATGCAAGAGCAGTGGGATGAAGTCCGGAAGGAGATCACAGATGTCAGGAAAGAGATCACAGAAGTGAAACAATCCCTGGAAGGATTTATAAGCAGAATGGATAAGATGCAAGAGGCCATTGAAGGAATAGAAGCCAGAGAACAGGAACGTATAGAAGCTGACATAGAGAGAGATAAAAGGATCTCCAGGAATGAAACAACACTAAGAGAAATATGTGACCAATACAAAAGGAAAAACATTCGTATTATAGGGATACCAGAAGAGGAAGAAAGAGGAAAAGGGATAGAAAGTGTCTTTGAAGAAATAATTGCTGAAAACTTCCCCAAACTGGGGGAGGAAATAATCGAACAGACCATGGAATTATACAGAACCCCCAACAGAAAGGATCCAAGGAGGACAACACCAAGACACATAATAATTAAAATGGCAAGGATCAAGGACAAGGAAAGAGTTTTAAAGGCAGCTAGAGAGAAAAAGGTCACCTATAAAGGAAAACCAATCAGGCTAACATCAGACTTCTCAACAGAAACCCTACAGGCCAGAAGAGAATGGCATGATATACTTAATGCAATGAAACAGAAGGGCCTTGAACCAAGGATACTGTATCCAGCACGACTATCATTTAAATATGATGGTGGGATCAAACAATTCCCAGACAAGCAAAAGCTGAGGGAATTTGCTTCCCACAAACCACCTCTACAGGGCATCCTACAGGGACTGCTCTAGATGGGAGCACCCCTAAAAAGAGCACAGAACAAAACACACAACATATGAAGAATGGAGGAGGAGGAATAAGAAGGAAGAGAAGAAAAGACTCTCCAGACAGTGTATATAACAGCTCAATAAGCGAGCTAAGTTAGGCAGTAAGATACTAAAGAAGCTAACCTGGAACCTTTGGTAACCACGAATCTAAAGCCTGCAATGGCAATAAGTACTTATCTCTCAATAGTCACCCTAAATGTAAATGGACTTAATGCACCAATCAAAAGACATAGAGTAATAGAATGGATAAAAAAGCAAGACCCATCTATATGCTGCTTACAAGAAACTCACCTTAAACCCAAAGATAAGCATAGACTAAAAGTCAAGGGATGGAAAAACATATTTCAGGCAAACAACAGTGAGAAGAAAGCAGGGGTTGCAGTACTAATATCAGACAAAATAGACTTCAAAACAAAGAAAGTAACAAGAGATAAAGAAGGCCACTACATAATGATAAAGGGCTCAGTCCAACAAGAGGATATAACCATTCTAAATATATATGCACCCAATACAGGAGCACCAGCATATGTGAAGCAAATACTAACAGAACTAAAGAGGGAAATAGACTGCAATGCATTCATTGTAGGAGACTTCAACACACCACTCACCCCAAAGGATAGATCCACCGGGCAGAAAATAAGTAAAGACACACAGGCACTGAACAACACACTAGAACAGATGGACCTAATAGACATCTATAGAACTTTACATCCAAAAGCAACAGGATATACATTCTTCTCAAGTGCACATGGAACATTCTCCAGAATAGACCACATACTAGCTCACAAAAAGAGCCTCAGTAAATTCCACAATATTGAAATTCTACCAACCAATTTTTCAGACCACAAAGGTATGAAAGTAGAAATAAATTCTACAAAGAAAACAAAAAGGCTCACAAACACATGGAGGCTTAACAACATGCTACTAAATAATCAATGGATCAATGAACAAATCAAAATAGAGATCAAGGAATATATAGAAACAAATGACAACAACAACACTAAGCCCCAACTTCTGTGGGATGCAGCGAAAGCAGTCTTAAGAGGAAAGTATATAGCAATCCAGGCACACTTGAAGAAGGAAGAACAATCCCAAATGAATAGTCTAACATCACAATTATTAAAACTGGAAAAAGAAGAGCAAATGAGGCCTAAAGTCAGCAGAAGGAGGGACATAATAAAGATCAGAGAAGAAATAAACAAAATTGAGAAGAATAAAACAATAGCAAAAATCAACGAAACCAAGAGCTGGTTCTTTGAGAAAATAAACAAAATAGATAAGCCTCTAGCCCAACTTATTAAGAGAAAAAGAGAGTCAACACAAATCAACATAATCAGAAATGAGAATGGAAAAATCACGACAGACTCCACAGAAATACAAAGAATTATTAAAGACTACTATGAAAACCTATATGCCAACAAGCTGGAAAACCTAGAAGAAATGGACAACTTCCTAGAAAAATACAACCTCCCAAGACTGACCAAGGAAGAAACACAAAAGTTAAACAAACCAATTACAAGCAAAGAAATTGAAACAGTAATCAAAAAACTACCCAAGAACAAAACCCCGGGGCCGGACGGATTTACCTCGGAATTTTATCAGACACACAGAGAAGACATAATACCCATTCTCCTTAAAGTGTTCCACAAAATAGAAGAAGAGGGAATACTCCCAAACTCATTCTATGAAGCCAACATCACCCTAATACCAAAACCAGGAAAAGACCCCACCAAAAAAGAAAATTACAGACCAATATCCCTGATGAATGTAGATGCAAAAATACTCAATAAAATATTAGCAAACAGAATTCAACAGTATATCAAAAGGATCATACACCATGACCAAGTGGGGTTCATCCCAGGGATGCAAGGATGGTACAACATTCGAAAATCCATCAACATCATCCACCACATCAACAAAAAGAAAGACAAAAACCACATGATCATCTCCATAGATGCTGAAAAAGCATTTGACAAAATTCAACATCCATTCATGATAAAAACTCTCAGCAAAATGGGAATAGAGGGCAAGTACCTCAACATAATAAAGGCCATATATGATAAACCCACAGCCAGCATTATACTGAACAGCGAGAAGCTGAAAGCATTTCCACTGAGATCGGGAACCAGACAGGGATGCCCACTCTCCCCACTGTTATTCAACATAGTACTGGAGGTCCTAGCCACGGCAATCAGACAAAACAAAGAAATACAAGGAATCCAGATTGGTAAAGAAGAAGTTAAACTGTCACTATTTGCAGATGATATGATACTGTACATAAAAAACCCTAAAGACTCCACTCCAAAACTACTAGAACTGATATCGGAATACAGCAAAGTTGCAGGATACAAAATCAACACACAGAAATCTGTAGCTTTCCTATACACTAACAACGAATCAATAGAAAGAGAAATCAGGAAAACAATTCCATTCACCATTGCATCAAAAAGAATAAAATACCTAGGAATAAACCTAACCAAGGAAGTGAAAGACTTATACTCTGAAAACTACAAGTCACTCTTAAGAGAAATTAAAGGGGACACTAATAAATGAAAACTCATCCCATGCTCATGGCTAGGAAGAATTAATATCGTCAAAATGGCCATCCTGCCGAAAGCAATATACAAATTTGATGCAATCCCTCTCAAATTACCAGCAACATTCTTCAATGAATTGGAACAAATAATTCAAAAATTCATATGGAAACACCAAAGACCCCGAATAGCCAAAGCAATCCTGAAAAAGAAGAATAAAGTAGGGGGGATCTCACTCCCCAACTTCAAGCTCTACTACAAAGCCATAGTAATCAAGACAATTTGGTACTGGCACAAGAACAGAGCCACAGACCAGTGGAACAGATTAGAGACCCCAGAAATTAACCCAAACATATATGGTCAATTAATATTTGATAAAGGAGCCATGGACATACAATGGCAAAATGACAGTCTCTTCAACAGATGGTGCTGGCAAAACTGGACAGCTACATGTAGGAGAATGAAACTGGACCATTGTCTAACCCCATATACAAAGGTAAACTCAAAATGGATCAAAGACCTGAATGTAAGTCACGAAACCATTAAACTCTTGGAAAAAAACATAGGCAAAAACCTCTTAGACATAAACATGAGTGATCTCTTCTTGAACATATCTCCCCGGGCAAGGAAAACAACAGCAAAAATGAGCAAGTGGGACTACATTAAGCTGAAAAGCTTCTGTACAGCGAAAGACACCATCAATAGAACAAAAAGGAACCCTACAGTATGGGAGAATATATTTGAAAATGACAGATCTGATAAAGGCTTGACGTCCAGAATATATAAAGAGCTCACACGCCTCAACAAACAAAAAACAAATAACCCAATTAAAAAATGGGCAGAGGAACTGAACAGACAGTTCTCCAAAAAGAAATACAGATGGCCAAGAGACACATGAAAAGATGCTCCACATCGCTAATTATCAGAGAAATGCAAATTAAAACTACAATGAGGTATCACCTCACACCAGTAAGGATAGCTGCCATCCAAAAGACAAACAACAACAAATGTTGGCGAGGCTGTGGAGAAAGGGGAACCCTCCTACACTGCTGGTGGGAATGTAAATTAGTTCAACCATTGTGGAAAGCAGTATGGAGGTGCATCAAAATGCTCAAAACAGACCTACCATTTGACCCAGGAATTCCACTCCTAGGAATTTACCCTAAGAACGTAGCAATCAAGTTTGAGAAAGACAGATGCACTCCTATGTTTATCGCAGCACTATTTACAATAGCCAAGAATTGGAAGCAACCTAAATGTCCATCTGTAGATGAATGGATAAAGAAGATGTGGTACATATACACAATGGAATACTACTCAGCCATAAGAAGTGGAAAAATCCAACCATTTGCAGCAACATGGATGGAGCTGGAGAGTATTATGCTCAGTGAAATAAGCCAAGCAGAGAAAGAGAAATACCAAATGATTTCACTCATCTGAGGAGTATAGGAACAAAGGAAAAACTGAAGGAACAAAACAGCAGCAGAATTACAGAACCCAAAAATGGACTAACAGGTACCAAAGGGAAAGGAACTGGGGAGGATGGGTGGGCAGGGAGGGATAAGGGGGGGGAAGAAGAAGGGGGGTATTAAGATTAGCATGCATGGGGGGGAGGGAGAAAGGGGAGGGTGGGCTGCACAACACAGAGAGGACAAGTAGTGACTCTACCACATTTTGCTAAGCTGATGGACAGTAACCGTAATGTGGTTGTTAGGGGGGACCTGATATAGGGGAGAGCATAGTAAACATAGTATTCTTCAGGTAAGTGTAGATTAAAAATTAAAAAAAAAAAAGAAAGAAAGAAAGAAAGAAAAGGGGATTACTCGTTAACAGGATAAAACTATTGGTAAATCAAAGATCAACGCATGCTTTAAATATCCTTAATGTTGATCACTTAAAGGGTGTCAGATGATCAGCTATGGAGGTACTCTTTTCTGATAATATTCCTTTCTCTTAATTAAAAAAAAAAAAAAAAAAGCAGTTACTGTGTGCTGACCTCCAATGAGTTCTGCACAGTGGTATAGAGGGCATGTCAAAGTGTGGGCAAAGGGTCTGTTTGTTTCTACGCAGAAGATCAAGGCCTAGCTTGGATACCCAGAAAATGAACTAAGATACGATATGAGGAGGAGCTTCCGGCATCAGCACTCTCTGGAGGACTCGTGCCGGGGGATGATCATCAAAAAGCCTCCACAGGGATCCGGACGATGCTGCGGTTGTGGCTGCATCCAGCCCACCGTCTCCTGGACTTGCCATAAGAAGGAGGAGGGAGATGTCTAGGCTGGCATGTGCATACAGTGAGACAACGAATTTGACTGGATCTGTACTGTTGGAACTCAACCAGGAGTTGGGAGGGGTGCAAGTTGTAGCACCCCAAAATCTCATGACTATAGACTATCTATGGTTAAAAGAACATATGGGATGTGAACAGATCCCAGAAATGGGCTGCTTTAATTTGTCTGATGGTTCAAGTACAGTTGGAAAATATCCATCATATCATAGATAAATTTTCACAAATGCCTAGGGTGCCTAAATGGTTTTCTTGGCTTCACTGGAGATGGCTGGTAATTATAGATTTGCTTTGTTTATGTCACCGTATTCCTATTATGTTAATATGTGTGTGCAAATTAGTTAGTAGTTTAAAACCTATACATACTTAAGGTACTATACAAGAAGATATGCCAAAGAAATAATCAATCCTCCCAAGTTTCCTTCATATGCTACATCTATAGCTTTTCTTCTTCCTTCCTAATTACAAACCTTAAATAGAATTCGTGCCTCATATCGAATTTACCGAGTATCATAATTCCTCCAGGTGGTAAAGATACCTCGAAACAAGTGCTGGGCATAGAAGCCACAGGGCATAAATCTGCAAAGAAGTAAAAAGCTAACCTTTGCAAACAATATGGCTTCTCTCTCACTTACCAACTTTACATTT
This sequence comes from Manis javanica, assembly GCF_040802235.1. Classification (NCBI taxonomy): domain Eukaryota; kingdom Metazoa; phylum Chordata; class Mammalia; order Pholidota; family Manidae; genus Manis; species Manis javanica. Next base: position 96,249,277 of record NC_133166.1, on the reverse strand, counting down.
CCCTGTATGGCCCCGGAAGATGACTGGTTAGCCAGAGACGGGTAAGATTCCTCAAGGGAGGAACAACCTAAGACAGGCACAGTCGCAGGGGGGCCATCAGGTGAGAATTTGGGGATCAACAGAGGTGAGGCTCAGAACCTCACCCCCCCTGCTTTGAGAGAAATCTTCTGCATCCGTGGATGTCTTGCTGCCCTTGTCTAGCCTGGATTAATACTTAGTCCATAGTCACACACCTGATCATCTGATCATCTACATTTGCCTTCTTACAGCACTAAACTATGTTTTCTACCTTTATCTTGCATCTACCTACCACTTCAGCATTTTATTAAAAATAAAAATAATAATAATAATAGGAGAAATGTGGGATCAACATATAAATCAAGTACAAAAATCAAATGAATATTCATATTTGACCTGATGGTTTATAGGTCATATTGCATGATCAAAACCGAAAGTTTCTGTGATGAATACCCTTGTACTGTTCACCATGTAAGAATTTATTCACTCTGTAAGAATTCGTTCACCATGTAAGAACTTGTTCGTTATGCTTCAGAAGATTGGAGACTGACGAGAATTAGGCTTGAGATGGATTAATGATTGTACATTGAGCATTGACCCCCCTATACTGAATTTTATTGTTGTTAACAACCATTTGATCAATAAATATGAGAGATGCCCTCTCAAAAAAAAAAAAAAAAACTAAAAAAAAAAAAAAAAAACTAAAAAAATAGTAAGATACTTTAGTATATTCATAAAATGATTGATTTGTAGATGCAGGAAATCTATTAGTTTTTCAGAAAAATGTAACACCTGAATAAACCTTACTGCCAATGAACATAAGTTTATTCTTCTTGGGGGATGGATTATTAGTGAATGTATTATCCCTGACTTTCTTCTCGTGAGTCCATTTTACAAAAATTTAAGAAAAATGTATAGGAGGCAAAGCCCAAATCATCTAATTATGTGAGACACCATACTTTTAGGAAGGTGTGTGTGTTTTGGAGGGAGAGCTAGTGTTGAAAAGTAATAGCTAAAATTCAATATTTGAGTAATATGTTGTTGTTAGTTACCTGTTCTAGACTTTTATTGTAAATCTGTGTTGTCTAATACAGTAGCCATTAGCTGTATGTGGCTATTTCTATTTAAATTTAAATTAAATGAAATAAAATAAAAAATTCACTTCATTCTCTTTAGCCATATTTCAACTGCTCAGTAGCCACATGCATACATGTGGCCAGGGACTACTGTGTTGAACAGTGCAGTTAGGGAGCATTTCTTTCCATCAACAGAGGAAGTTCTGTTGGACAGCACTGTTTTAAATTGATGAAAATTGCCAAGAGATTTCACCAAATTTATGTATCTTGAAAGTTGGAGAATGGAGTGGCAAGTAAATGAAAACCTTTTCTGTCTAGAATTCTTAGGTGGGACCTTTCAAGACAGTTAAACTGTCTGTAACAGAGAGAGGGCGATCACTTTTTAGTTACGGACTTCTTGCTGTGTTCTTATTTGTATCATAACAGCCAGCCTGGGCAGGGAGCACTGGCCCCATTTTATTGAGGAGATCTGGTCTGTAAGTGAAGGAACTGTGATTTGAATTGGAGTTTGTCTGACTTTAAGTGGTACATTTCTTGCTTTTGTTTTGGACCTCAGGAGTAGTATTGATTTGATAATAATCTCCAGTTACTGGTCCTGCCACCAGTCATCAAAGACTGTTTTCTTCCTCCCATCCGTAGGCAACCATTTTTTTTATGATGATAATTTTGAGATTAATGCCTTTATTTCCACCTGAACAAATTTCTATAGCTAATTTTACTTGTATTATAATACATACCTGGAATGAATAAACATCTTTATTCCATGAAATAAATGTTTAACATATAATTTGTGTTTATTTTCTAAATGAAATGCTATTTTTTTTTTTGAGAGGGCATCTCTCATATTTATTGATCAAATGGTTGTTAACAACAATAAAATTCTGTATAGGGGAGTCAATGCTCAATGCACAATCATTAATCCACCCCAAGCCTAATTCTCATCAGTCTCCAATCTTCTGAAGCATAACGAACAAGTTCTTACATGGTGAACAAATTCTTACATAGTGAATAAGTTCTTACATGGTGAACAGTACAAGGGCAGTCATCACAGAAACTTTCGGTTTTGATCACGCATTATGAACTATAAACAATCAGGTCAAATATGAATATTCGTTTGATTTTTATACTTGATTTGTATGTGGATCCCACATTTCTCCCTTTATTATTATCGTCATTATTATTATTATTTTTAATAAAATGCTCAAGTGGTAGGTAGATACAAGATAAAGATAGAAAACATAGTTTAGTGTTGTAAGAGAGCAAATGTAGATGATCAGGTGTGTGCCTGTAGAGTATGTGTTAATCCAAGCTAGACAAGGGCAATAAAACATCCACAGATGCAGCAGATTTCTCTCAAAACAGAGGGGGTGAGGTTCTAAGCCTCACCACTGTTGATCCCCAATTTCTCACCTGATGGCTCCCCTGCGACTGTGCCTTTCTTAGGTTGTTCCTCCCTTGAGGAATCTTACCTGTCTCTGGCTAACCAGTCATCTTCTGGGGCCATACAGGGAGATGTAAAGTTGGTAAGTGAGAGAGCAGCCATATTGTTTGAAAAGGTTAGCTTTTTACTTCTTTGCAGATTTATGCCCTGTGGCTTCTATGCCCAGCATTTGTCTTGAGGTATCTTTACCACTTGGAGGAATTATGATACTTGGTAAATTCGATATGAGGCACGAATTCTATTTAAGGGTTATAATTAGGAAGGAAGAAGGAAAGCTATAGAGGTAGCAGATGGAAGGAAACATGGGAGGATTGATTATTTCTTTGACATATCTTCTTGTAGAGTAACTTGAGCATGTATAGGTTTTAAACTACTAATTAAATTGCGCACACACATTAACATAATAGGAATACAGTTACATAACCAAAGCAGATCTATAATTACCAGCCATCTCCAGTGAAGCCAAGAAAACCAGTTAGGCACCCTAGGCATTTGTGAAAATTTGTCTATGATATGATGGATATTGTCCAACTGTACTTGAACAGTCTGAGAGAAATCAGACAAATTAAAACAACCCATTCCTGGGAACTGTTCACATCCCATATGTTCTTTTAACAGTAGTTAGTCTGTAGTTGTAAGATTTTGGAGTGCTACAACTTGCACTTCTCCTAGTTCTTGGTTGAGTTCCAACAGTATAGATCCAGTCAAATTTGTTGTTTTACTGAAAGCACAGGCCAGCTTAGATATCTCCTTCTTCATTCCAATGGCAAGTCCAGGAACCAGTGGGATGGATGCAGCTACAACTGCAGCATTGCCTGGATCTTTGTTGAGGTTTTTTTGATGATCATCTTCTGGTATGACTCTTCCAGAGAGTGCTGATGTTGGAAGTTCTTCATATCGTATCTTAGTTCATTTTCTGGGTAGCCAAATTAGGCTTTGATCCTCTGTATAAACATAAACAGACCCTTTGCCCACACTTTGATATGCCCTTTATACCATTGTGTAGAACTCATTGGAGGTCACCACATGGGAACTACTTTTTTTTTTTTTTTTTAAGAGAAAGGAATATTATCAGAAAAGTGTACCTCCATAGCTGATCATCTTACACCTTTTAAGTGATCAAAATAAGGATATTTAAAACATGTATTAATCGTTGATTTACAGTTAGTTTTATCCTATCAGGGAGTAATCCCCCTTTTCTTTCTTTTTTTTTTTGTTATCTTTAATCTACACTTACATGAAGAATATTATGTTTACTAGGCTCTCCCCTATACCAGGTCCCCACTATAAACCCCAGCATAGCAAAATGTTGTAGAATCACTACTTGTCTTCTCTGTGTAGGCAACCATTTTAAAGTGTTTGATGTATCTTTCTGTTTTGGCAAAATGCATATTGTAGCATCAAATTCATGAATTTGACACTTACATAGGTGTTATGTATCTAATGTAGGATTTTCCCACTGTGTAATGCTGTTTGATGATTTAAGCACCCAGCTTTCTGTTCATAAATTTTGTGAGGAAATCTTTCTAAATGGTGCTAGATTTTTTGACTTTTGTGATTAGAAAAGTCTGAAAGAATCTTCCTTCCTCCTTTTTGCTCAGGGAATATTGATAGGATTATTTGTCCATGAATGCTATATATAATTTTTTGTAAGTTACTTTTGTTATCTTCTTCACCATTAGTTGGTCCCTGATTACATCTTACAGACATTGGTGTGTTTGAACATTGTGGCTGCCTTTAAAAAAATTTTTTTATTGAGCTAATTGTAGATTTATATACAGTTGTAAGAAATTATACAGAGCAATGCCCAAGTGCAAATGTTTTTTCTGTTTCTCATTTATATGTAGGCTGGGAAGGGTGTAGACTAGCATGTTAGCATTATGTCATGTAAGAGTGAATGCTTGAGGTATTCTTTTGTGATGGTAATACTTGAACTTTAGCATGTGGAGTGTATTTTAGCTGCCTGTTTGTTTAATATTTTATTATGTGCTTCAGATGGTGAAGTTATTATATAGCTGAATTCTGTGTAAATGATGTAACTTCTTTTCCTTTAATCAAGTTGAATTTTTCATACAAATACTGTTGAAATTAATTATACAAATGTGAAATCTTAAATTTTGATAATGAGTAGATATTTCTATGTATGTTTTGTTTTAGGTTGTTTCACGAAGAAATCCAGAGGATGTCCAGGAGGTAACATGTTTATTCCTACAAAAATTTTATTGTATATATTCGAAAAAAATGTAATTAAATTCTTTATTGAGGAAATTGAATTATTTGTATGTTTGTCTGGAGAAAGTCCTCAACTCACAAAATAGTGGGTGAAGTGTCCTATTTCAGACCTATTAAGTATTTGTTAAATTTTAGGAGGTGTTAAGTTATATAAATAAGAATTCTTTAAGGAGTTACTTAGACCTATTAAATATTTGTTGAATTTTAGTATGTGTTAAATTATGTAAATAAGAATTTCAGGGATTATAATACTGTTCAATAATGTGATGATTTTTCTGATAACTAGCACTCATAAGATTTGAGTATTAGTTAAGGGCCCCTATTTACCTATTTCATAATCATGATGCCTATATAATAAAAAAAGGGTAAGTTTTTGGTGAAGAGTATTACTTTTGAAGGTCATAATAGTAAATTATGGGTATTTATCTACTTCCTCTTTTATGTCAAGTTGACATGTTGACATCTTGGAAAAGTGCTTTGGGTGTCCATGTTTCTTTCCAACATTTTGTAGTTAATTCTTTTGCAGACTCTTTTCCTCTCAAATGATACCAGGTTGGTATGTTTTGCTTAAAATTGTGGAATTCTCTATTTGTAATCCTTTGTGTTTGTTATATACCTTTAGGAATCCTAAGTGAGGAGCTTGCTTCTTCTAACATTTTTTGATTTACTTTCATTGGTACCTGCTCATTTACACTAAGATTAGAAGGACATACTTTTTTTTTTCTTCTTCATACCAGGGTGTTTAAAACAGATGTAAGTTGGCAGTCCTGATTCTGCAACAGTTTTTTTTTTGCCTTCCCTATTGAGTTTTAATGTCTTTAGGTGGAATATGTGTTTGCTTTTTAGCCACAAGCCCCACTACTCCTTCAGTAAGGCTTGATCCATGCATTTAAGTTGTTTACTATCAGTTGCTTTTAGTGTGTGACATTTATAAAAGATTTCATGCTGTTTTCCTTAGGGGTTTAAAGATATCTCATTTTTCCCTTCCAATAGCCAAGAAGAGAACATTGTAATATTGTAATTTTAGAAGAAAAGGATGTATCTTTATTTCTCTCTTTCTGTATCTGTACAGTATATCCTTCTGAAATGGCAAAGGAAGTAATTTGCACCATTGATTGAAGTACTTTTCAGTCAGTTGATTAGTATGAACGATTCTTCAGAATTATACTAATTATGTTGCATTAGTAGTCAACAGCAGGCCATTGTGCTTTTGAAAATTTACAACTCTGTTGAAGTTGAAAATGGGTTGTGTTTCCTTTGAATACATTGTCTGATTACTGTGCTGTAGTTTGTAGCTTGATGTTCCGCTTTTCCAGGGAGAATCCTGAACCAACCTATCCATGAAAATACTCTCTGCCATTTCCTAATCCATTTTTGGGGAATACCCTTTTATAATAACAACTGTTGGTGAACCATTCATCAGAAAACTCTTGTAAGTGTCCTTTAGTTAGATGATTGCATGGTCCTTTATTAGAAATGGTATAAAATCTTAAAAAAATTGTCTTCTGTTTAGCTGATTCATCATATAGAATAACCTTGAAATTATAATAACACTTCTTAGTTGCCCATGTATTTCATTTAAACATTGGAATTCTCATTTAGGATAGAACTCACCATCTAGAATATTTTTCCATATCCTGTCTTTTCACATTTTCTCTTAACTGATTCATTTATTTACTGCTTTAGAATTCAGCCAGGCTTCGAAGGTGTACTGTTAGTCTACCTAAATATAGGGCTTAGAAGGTGTACTGTTAGTCTACCCAAATATAGGGCTAATAACATGCTATCCTTATAAAATGGGAGAAATTTTGCTGTTTTTCCATATATATCATGTACATAGGTGTTCAGACACACACACACACACACACACACACACACACACACACACACACACACACACACACACACACACACACACACACCTTGGTGCATACTACTGATAGCAGAGTTTTTTTCTTGAGAATGCCAAAGTACTCACATGGAGTGAGTAATTGAGAATTATTCAGGATAGCTTTCTTTTTACCTTTTAAAAATTCCTCTACATTTTTATTTATTAAGAGCAGCATGGGTAAATCTCAGAGGGGACAGTAGCAGTTACTGTGGCCTCTTCAGTAGATTCTCTAGAGCACAGACACCTGCAGAAGGGTAAATGGAGATGTGCCTTCCCTCCCCACTTTTTAAAAAAAGTAACCTATACCTCTGTTTGTTTATTGGTAGTAAGTCTCACTGGTGCAGTTTGGGAAAAAAGAACTAAAATAGAACTTTTTATGTATCATATCAGAAATCTCTAACTTTCAAATCGTTTTATAAATAAAATAGTTTTGGGAAAACTGAGAATATCAGAAATGTGTCAAGGGAAAGAATAAACTCTAGAAAAGGGGGGAAAGACAATCCATAAACAAATAGTATGGTTTGCATGAAAATATTGGATGCAAGAAAATACTGTTTACAAGAAAAGATGATCCAGCAAGTTTAAAATACTATGTGAGAGTAAAAGGACAAAATTAATCGAGTTGACTGGTTTTGTTAAATACAAGAGAGGTATGGAATCATTAAGTGATATGATCTGAAAACATTTATTTCATGTAAAAAATATTTAAAGGAATGTTTTTAATGAAAATTAAGCTTCTGCTAAATTTGTAGTATATATATATATGTGTTGGGAGCCAGTCTGAACCACCCCTTCTGATGGCACAGCCCAGACGCCCGGAAAGAAGGAACCGCAATGCCGGCCTCTGAAAGGAACATCCCCGCTATCTCTCCTTATTATTATGGTGTTTGGAAATGTTATTGCTCACTTACACATCTAATTTGGAAAACCAAATTTAAAATACCCTGGGAGAAATGCCAGAGGCAAGATCCCCCTAATTCTTCCAGGTGGTAAAGATACCTTAAGACAACTGCTGGGCATAGAAGCCACGGGGCACAAATCTGCAAAGAAGTAAAAAAAAAAGCTTTTCAAAGAACGTTGCTTCTCTCTCACTTACCAACTTTACATCTCCCTGTATGGCCCCAGAAGGTGACTGGTTAGCCAGAGACGGGTAAGATTCCTCAAGGGAGGAACAACCTAAGACAGGCACAGTCACAGGGGGGCCATCAGGTGAGAAATTGGGGATCAGCAGAGGTGAGGCTCAGAACCTCACTCTCCCAGTTTTGAGAGAAATCTTCTGTGCCCATAGCTGTTGTTGCCCTTGTCTCGCTTGGGTCAATACCCAGTTTATAGGCATGGATCTGACCAACTACACTGGCTTTCCTACTGCACTAAACTCTACTTTCCATCTTTATTCTGCATCACAAGATTTAAAAAGTAGATTATCTTTTATGAAAAAGTAAACTGTGTTAAACAGCTTTCTATTAGAAACTGTAATCTTTATTACTTTTACCTACTATTTCAACATTTTATTAAAAAATAAGAGGAGGGGAATGCGGAGAAGATATTGGAAACAAGTATCAAGTTATAATAAACAGATTGTTTGAGTGGGTTCTAGTTCCCTCTCCCCGCCCAACTCGGCCCGTAAGGAATTTCTAAATGACTCTCAGACCTGTTGGATCCTGGGGAATAATAGGACAATAAAGGACAGTCAGCGTGAATGATGGCATGTCAGAGGGCCTGGCATGATTACAGAGACTCTCCCGATAGAAAAGATCACTCCTACAGACATTATTGTAAATGGTTTAAGGAAACTCTAAGACAGACATGCCCCTGCTTCCCCCCCCTAGGAAGAGAAGTGGCCCGACTGGGCCCCTGTGCCTTCTGACTCAGTGGTCATTGTCCCCTTACCTCATCCCCCAGGGGCAACGCGCTTGTCTCTCCAAAACTGGGCACCTACCCAGGAATACAGAGTTTTCAGTTCCCGCAATTGCAATCAGCTTAGTCTTGCACTGCTCTGATGATACACTGTTTTGATGTTTTTCTTTAAATCTGCACGTAATGCTCTAGATCTAGAAAAATAGACTTAGCTCTATTTGTTAATCAGATGAATAGTAACCATGGCTATTTTAGAATCAATAATAAGGAAACTACAAGTAGGGCCCAGGCCAACCAGGCGTGAGGGAACAGGTCATGTTTGTTCCAAGACCACCAGGGAAGCCAAGCAAGCATAAGTGCAAAAAATTAATGATTGCTAAGGCGCCAATAGTCTAATTTCTAAAGACTGACCTTTATGTGAACATTTTTTCTGAAAGAATCAAATGATCTAATCTTTGTGAAACTGCATACTCAAAACATACATGACCTTGCTAAACTTCAATAAAACAGGCCAGGCTCAGCTTTGCTAGTGTCTGTGTCCTCATTCATTCCGTCAGTCGCTGACGCCGTTCCTCCTTCAGGGACCCCGGGACTCACCAGAGCTGGACTCTGGCATATATGATTGTGATTGGGTTAATATTTAATTGAGGAATTTTATTTAGAGTAATTTTAATAAGAAATTTCTGCACGGTTGGTTCATTAGAGCAGTAGCTGTTATACAACTTTTTTTTTCCAGTAAGTAAGAATTCATTATTGGAGAAAGTAATTTTTGCATGTATCTTTTGGGTCTTTGTGTAGTCCAATTATAAACATCAAAACTTGCTGAAATAATGAAATTGTGCTTTTGTTCACTTTTCCATTTTGAAGATGTCTAGAAATGTCTAAGATAAAAGAAGTAAGAAGAGAGGAGTAGTGGATGGAGCCATTTTCCAGGGCTCTGGTTTCTTGCATTTCTTGAGGGTTTATATTTGCTCTTGGGTATTTCGGTTCTGCAGTCCTTGTGTTAGAAATAAGGACTGTGTGAGTGAATAAATTAGGGATGGTGAAGAAACACAGACTGTCATCGCGGGGTGGGTGGGTTGGGGGCAGGTTCTGATTCCGACTCTAACAGACTTACCTACTGGTTTATATACTATGGTATTATTATCATTATTATATTAAATTGTTAACTTTTGGCCCTTAAGTTACTCTGCCTTTATTTGAAAATCACCCCAACTGGAATAGAAATTTTGTATGCAGGTTTGTTTCCTTGAGCTACAGTCTTGAATGGCTCCCATGTGTAGTTTATAATGGTTTTAGGTATGGCATTTATTTACCTTAGGTAAGATTACTTTCCCAAGCCCATCACCCATTTTCCTCCTCAAGTGCGTGGAAGGGTAGTACCACCGTCATTTGAGCTGTTTTAAAAATATAAAAATAACATCATTTTTTCCTGTGACAGAATTATACTCATATATCAAACTTAGAAACTATAGAGAAGCAAAAAACATCAAAATTAGTATCACTTGTAATCAAATCTCCCTGTCCTGGGACCTTTTACTTTTCATGTGCTTGTTTGGCTTTCTCAGGAAGTTCCTTTTGCTTTGTCTTTTACCGGATCTATTGGTTCTTTGCTGTCAGCTTTATCTTGTTCACATCCATTTTAAAATAAAATATCTTCTTTCATCCAAGTGGCCTGTTTTGTGGCACAGCCAGCCTTCCTAAAGACCTACAGGCATACCTTGGAGATATTTGTGGTTTTGGTTCCAGACCACTGCACTAAAGCAGATATGGCAATAAAGTGAGTCAAATTAATTTTTTGGTCTCACAGTGCATATAAAAAGTTATGTTCACACTATACTGTAGTCTGTTAGCATGCAATAGCATTAAATAACAAAACAATAGCATTAAATAGCATAAAACAGCATAAATAGCATTAAAAATTTATATACCTTAAGTAAAAAATACTTTATTGCTAAAAAATGCTGATCATCACCTGAGCTTTCAGTGAGTTGTAATCTCTGAACACAGATCACTGTAACAAATAAAGTAATAATGAAAATGTTTGAAATGTGAGAATTACCAAAATGTGACAGAGCCACGAAGTGAGCAAATGTTGTTGGAAAAAATGTCACCAAGAGACCTGCTTGATGCAGGGTTGCCACAAACCTTCAATTTGTATAAAACGCTCTGTCAAGTGCTATAAACGAAGCACTCTGGCTCGCCCCTCATTGTGAGGGTTCCTCTTCATTCCACTGTTAGACCTCTTGTCCTGTTACAAATGCTGAGAAACCTTTCTTGATATTACCTCTCTGCTGATGACTTTCCAGATTTATGCATCTTGCTTAGTTTTGACTCTTGAACTCTAAACCTGTCTATCCTATTGGGCATCTCCATTTAGATGCCCACAAGCGTCTGAATCAAATATGTCTAAAATTGAACATTGGTCTTACCTCAAAACAACTTTTCCCTTGCTCTTAGCCTTTTATCCAATTGCAAAAGCCAAAGTTCTGGTAATTATATTTGGGATCTCTCCTTTTAAAAATTTCATCTCCAATCCCTTTCTCTCTCTTTACTTTTGCTTGTCTAATCACTACTGCCCTTCAGTCTCCTCACCTCCGATAATACTTTCTGCAGGTGCTCCTTCTGTAACACCCTTGGGCTGACTTTCTCAGTGTTCATCATGCTGTCTCGTGATGTAGTTATTGTATTGCTTTCTTCTTCCTAACTAGACTGGCAGCTCTTGGAGACAGGGACTGTGTTTCTCATTTCTTCATTCTTTGTGCGACACAGTACCTAGCACAAAGTAGGGGCATGAAAATATTTGTTTTGATGACTATTTTTGTTGAGTGAATGAAAAAAGGAAGCATCAGAGGAAGCACTTTAAATTAATCCATATTATAGTCTGACTTGTCTCCTAAGATTATAACTATATTAAAAACAGGAAACTTACTAATCATGGTAGAATTTTCGGTGGTATAACAAAGTTTAGGGAGGAATTTCTTATTTCTTAGGGAAGAAGAGTAAGTATTTTGACAAGGTCTCTTAAGTTATACTTGGATATGTGCTTGGCCTAAGATTTACTTATTATTATTATTAGCATTAGCTGTTGAGTTTGTTAGAAGTGAGGCAATTAGGTTTTTTAGAAGCAGAGGCCCCACTATACCTATGAGTGATGGAATTTAAAACTCAATTTTACTCTTATTTTGTGGAGACTGAGGGACTGAATCAGTGATAGCAAGACCATATGTCAAATCTTTTCTCTTTATAAAATGTCTTTCTAATTTAATCGAGTAAGACAAAACAGTAATTCAAACTGATTTATAAAATGTCTTTCTAATTTAATCTGAGTAAGGCGAAACAGTAATTCAAACTAACAAAGGTAAATTTACTTTCATGTATTATATGATCTAGATGACTTTTGTTTTTTTAAAAATATGCCAATTTAAATGGTATTCTGCTTAAGACTCACCCTGCCTTCAGAAATCTCATTACTATTTTAAATTGGGATTGAGATAAGATTGATGAAATATAAATGTAAATATTCTGGTCAATTACTTGCTACACAGCGATTTATTTTTAGTCTTATTTATCCTTTTAGGAAATGCTGAGTATGTACTTTATGTTTAAAAATTGTCTAAATTAACTATTTTGTGTTTATAATGCTGTTTTGGAGGTGGAATATATATTTTGACATCTGGCTCATTTCCAGGCCAATAGAATTGATTTTTATGGAGGTTAAGTCACATGTTATATGATAGAGACCTTTGTACCAGGCTGAATATTTTCCCAGTATGAAGAAAACAGTACTTGTTTAAGATGAAATTTAAAAACCAAAATAGAGCAGTTGGGGGAAGAATTTCTGCTTTATATTTTTAAAGCAAATATTATTAATTACAGACAGCTGTATTGGTTAGAATATATATATATTTGTTTGCGTTTGCACAACAATTTTGAGAACTTCAGTGAAAGATAATTTGTTGTTCAGATATCCGAACCTAAATAGGTTCACTATGAGACACACATTTTAATTTCTTCTTTCTAGATAATCGTGTGGAAGAGATACAGTGACTTTAAGAAACTACACAAAGAACTATTACAAATTCACAAAAACTTATTCCGACATTCAGAATTGTTTCCTCCATTTGCTAAAGGAATAGTGTTTGGTAAGTGATCTTTTTGGAATTGTGATTTTAAAAAGTGATGATTAACTAATTATTGTCTATATGCTGAACCTTGAAATGCTGTACTGTGACATCAGAGGCCCCTTATTAAGGTAATCCTTAGGTGATAAGAGCAGCAAGCTCTTGAAGTGGTTTTGTTACATGTTGTGGCATAGTTGCGTTAACTCGGTGCGTTTACTCCTCCCTTCCCTGAAATGACAGCGCAGTTCCAACTCCCAATTCCAACAATCAAGCAAATAAAAAACCTGTAGGAACATAAGAAAAAATACTGCATTGTTCTTACAGTTCTGAAATTTTTGGATTTACAAAAAAATAGGTTTATACTTTGCATATTTCTCTGACACCTTCCTCACAATATGAATAGTGTTGCTTGGGGCACCTAGCCTGTTCAGATACGGATCTTTTGGGATATGTTAATCATATTTCAACTGTTAGAGTCCTGGTGTTCCTGAGACCAGTCAAGTAAAAAAAATACTTGATAAGGATTTAGTTATGTATCTGTTGTAGAACAGGTGGAAAACATGGGAAAACATGAGGGATACAAATGATGACAAAGGCAACAGCCAGGAAAATGCTCAGCGACAAGACAAGCCACTTAATGTGGCTGCCCATCTCCTTGTCTGCGGTCTGCATATGTGCATGATGATTTCAAAAAACGTTTTCCTACATGTATTGTTTTGTAGCTTCCCTTTTTTAAACATACCAATTTATTGGGAATATTTCCCTGTAAAGTAGTCTTCTGGAACATGTTTTGTAATGGCAGTATGTATTGATTTACCATGATTTACATAGCAGTCAATCTTTAGATAGACCTTTGGATTGATTTTAATTAATTAAAAGCATCGGTGTGAGGGTCATTCAGATTTCAAATTATGTTTCACCTTTGCTATTTTTACTACTCGTATACAACTTCTATCAAGTGACTTGCCGTTTTGGAGTCTCTGTTTCCCTGTCTTTAAAATGCACATAATAATGTGTGGATTAAATAGGTGAAGTCTATAAAGCATTTAGCATGTCCCGTAACTAGTATTATTTTTATTATTTGTCGTTATTGTATTCTAACTGTAATATTTACTAATATTTTTACTGAAATGCTAGTATTAATAAATCTATTGTGTCTTAGGCTTAAGCTTACCTTTCTCACACCTTTTTTGTAAGCCTGGTCTCTTTCTGCCAGCTGGTTTTCTATTGGCCTCTGGCCACAGGAGGTATTGGAGGGAGGCTGGAAGGCTGGAAGAAGGAGACTTGCCTTTTCCGGTTTGCTTCCTGGTCCAGTCAGCGTGAACCCAGCAGCTTCCTCACCCTTGCAGCAGTCATTGGTTTGTGTAGCAACTCCGTTTGTGTTTTTCCCAAATCCCCAGAACTAGTCTCCTCACACCTGCTCACGACCAGCTCTTGACCCCCACTAGGTACTGACACTGGAGTACACTCCTCAGAGGTCCCAGTTTCAGCTCCAGGGGCCGCCCCTCATCTATGCTTCTGCTAATAATTCCACTCTTTTCCTTTTGTTTCCCCAGAACTAGGGATTGTAGTTCTTTCTTTCTTTCTTTTTTTTTCTTTTTGCACAGGTAAAATTAAGTATGATAGGAAAAATGTAAAGTACTGTGATTAAATTAGAAAATCAATTACACAGACATGGAATCTAATAGCTTGGTGGCTTGATGGTAGTTCAAATTAAAAGAATGTAATTTTGGGTGTTTTGTTGGAAAAGATGAGAATCATTAGTTTGATGAGGCTGCTACTAAAGCTTTTATAATCTGAGGCTTTATGTAGATAGTATTTTATTTTAGTTGGCAGAAAATATCCATAACATAACATTTACCATCTTAACTGTTTTTAAATGTCCAGTTGAGTGACATTAAGAACATTCACATTGTTGTGTAGCCATCATCACTGTCCATACCCAGAACTCTTTTCCTCTTCCAAAGTAGAAAGTCTATACCCATTAAACAACACCTCTTCATTCCTCTCTCTCTGAGTCCCTGGCAACTGCCATTCCATTTTGTCCCTATGAATTTAACTACTCTAGGTATCTCATGTATGTGGAATCGTACAATATTCCCCTTTTTTGGTGACTGGTTTGTTTCACTTTGCATAATGTTTTCAGGATTCATCCATGTTATAGCATGTGTCAGAGTTTCCTTTTTTAAGGCTGAATAAAATTCATTGTACGTAATACCACATTTTGTATTTCTTCATCAAATGGACCCTTGGGTTGCTTCTGCGTTTTGGAGATTATAATTGTGCAATGAATGTCGGTATACACATATCTGTTCAGAACTCTACATTTAATTATTTTGGATAGTATATATCTAGAAGTGGAGTTGCTGTGACATATGGTAATTTTATTTTTAATTTTTTGAGGAACCGCCATACTGTTTTCCATAGTGGCTGTACTATTTTACATTTCTACCAGCCATGCACAAGGATTCCAGTTTTTCTACATCTTTGTCAACACTTGTTATTTTCTAGTAGTTTGTTGCAACTACTTTTTGATACATTGGAGTTCCTTTTTTGCCTTTTCAGTTTTCAAATATCCAGTTAACAGTTTCTTATGTTAAATTCTTTTTGTTAAAATAATTGATGTGATTTCTATCTCCTGACTGGACCTTGACCAGTATAGAATATTTTTAGTGTATATAACTTACCATAAATATTCTTATGTGGAAGGCTTTATATTCATCCTGTTATTTTTTTGCAGTCAATTTTTTATGTGGAGTTATAGAGTCAAAGTATACATTACTTTTCAAACTAGTTTTTTTTCATATTATAAAAGTTATATGCATAGTGATTCTACAACATCTTACTACGCTGATGGACAGTGACTGTAATGGGGTTTGTGGGGGGGACTTGGTGAAGGGGAGAGTCTGGTAAACATAGTGTTCTTCATGTGATTGTAGATTAATGATAACAAAATAAAAATAAATAAAAATAAGTAAATTTTAAAAAAGTTATATGCAAATAACTCATGATACAGGAAAATACTTCAAACTTGACATTACCTGCTAGGTGGCATGGTATTTTAGAATAATTTTTAGAATATATGTGTGTGCGGGGTGTGTACACGTAAGTATATATATGCCTCTTTATCTTCCTATACATATTACCTTCAAAAAGGGAGTCTTGCATTATGTACTTCTGTAATCTCCTTTTCATGTAACAGTGTATTGTGACTGCATTTTCATTTCAATAAAATGTCTGCATTAATTTTAATAGAAGCATAGTACTCCAGTTTATATATGTATTGTGATTTATTAATCAGTCTTTTACTGATATATTATTTTTAGCTTTCTGATATTATAAACAACTCTATAGTTAATACCTTTATTGTTGTACAGATTTAATTAGGATAAATTCTTTGGAGCAGAATTGCGTGGTCAGAGGTTATAGATAATTTTGTGGCTTTTGATTCATATTGCATTATTGCTTTCAAATAATTTTAACTCCAGTGTCCTTTATACAGTGGAATAACTTTAAAAATCAAAGTAATATGGGTGTATAGCTAAGAAAATTGAAAAACAGAACACAAAGCAAAGCTAATACAGAATGTATCATAAAAAGCAGGAGTTCCTGCCCTGCCTGTTCTCCACCCAGTTTTGCTTCTAGATGAATCTAAAAACACAAAGCACTCTTGTCCTTCCTTCTACCTGAATTTCAGTCCCTTTTGCCACTCATCTTTTGGAATTTGTACTCACATTTTAACATTTGTTAAAGGTGATAGTATTTATATTCTGTTCAATAATCGTAATTAAGCCTCCATATTTAATCTATAGAATGATTTTCAAATCTGGAATTTAATAAACATCATCTGTAGCATTTATATTGTGACTATGCAGATTTTATTCATTACAGAGTCAGTGTACCACAATTACATTTTGTTCTTTAATTGTGATGTCTACTGTGCCAACTTAAGAAGATTGTTTACATGGAGTCTTTTTTTCTCTTACAGTGCATCAGTGATTCAAATCATGCCACATTTCAGTTTGCTCAATATTTGGGCCATGCTTTTTGTGGTGGCCACCCTCCAAGTTGGCCACCTGTGATCCTTACCTCCCGCTCTTCCTACCTTTGTGCAATCTCTTCCCAGAAATGGGTCTCGATGACCTGTATGTAAGGCAGAAGTGATGGTATTTCTGAGATTAGGTCACAAAGGATGTGCCTTTTTCCTGTTTCTGATCTCTCTGTCTCTCTTTTACCCTGTGCTCTGAGGAATACAGGCTTTCATACTGTAAGGACACTAGCAGCCTGTGGAGAGGAACAGAGACCAACAGCCAACAGCCAGCAAGCATCCAGAATTGCACAACCATGTGAATGCACGTAGGTGCAGGTTCTCCAGTCCCAGTAGAGCCTTGAGGTGACTGCAGCTCTGGCTGACAGCTTGAGTTCAGTCTCATGAAGACATGAGCTAGAACCATCCAGCTGTTAGCCACTTTTGAATTCCTGACCCTCAGAGACTGTGTGAGAGTAATGTTTTAGGCTATTAAATGTTGGGATTGTTTGTTACACAGCAGTAACTACTTAATAGATTTTGTTACCTGGAAGTAGGACTGTTGTAACAGAAACTGTAGAGGGTGGCTTTGGAGTGCACCCTGACTTTGAGGAGCATATTAGTAGTAAGGGCCTCCAGTGTCTTGAAGAAGCTATTAACAGAAGCATCATGATCTTTGATGTGACTGTAGATGAGAGTTACAGGAAAATTAGGTAAATTTTGTTAGAAACTTGAGGAAGGGGAAGGATCCTTATGTGGTTGCAGAAAGTTTAGCAACATTGTTGCCTGCAGCTGTGTGGGAAGTAGGAAATAGACCAAATGAAACAGTGTAGTCTAGCTAAGGAGACTTCCTGGCCAGAGTGTTGGAAATTGTATGGTGAGCTTTCTTCTTGCTGATTATTAGTAAAATGTGAGAGGAGAGAGACATTAAAACACTAAAGGAAGGATTATTTTTTTGTGGCTTAAAACAACAAAATTAATTTTCGCATATTTCTGGAAGCCAGAAGTCTGAAATCAGTATCTCTGGGCATAAATCAAGGTGTTGACAGGACCATGTTTTTTCTAGAGGCTCTAGGGAAGAATCTGTTCCTTTCCTCTTTTACTTTTCAGCGGCCGTGTATATTCCTTGGCTTGTGGCTCCATCCCTTCTGTCTTCAAGGCCAGCATCTTCAGATCTCTGCCTGCTCCTTCTTCATACTGCCTTTTCTGTGTGAAATCTCCCTGAACACTTGTGATGGCATTCAGTGCCCATCCTGATAATCCAGGGTAATCTTCCCACCTCCAGATCCTTAGTCACATCTGCAAAGACTCTTTGTCCAAATAAAGTATCGTTTACAAGTTCCAGGGACTAGGACCAGATATCTTTGGGGGCCATTTTTCCGATAACCACATATTGTATATTCATTTCCCTCCTTCCTGCCTTTCCAAAACTTTTAAGACCATGAAAGTATTCTGTACTTCCACAAAATTGCTCCTTAGATTTAGCATCCACTGATGATTCTTGCAAGAGCCAATGTTTACATGATGGTTGCAGAATAATGATTTTCCAATTCTATCACCCTCTGGGCAGTTGCTCTTAACTTCCCTTCTCACTTTTTGTAACTCTGTTTCTATGCTTGTGTGCTTCTATGTATCTGTCTATGCCTCTCTCTATATGTATCTGTGCCTGTGATGTGTATGTCTCTGTATTTATTCATCTATCCATTATTTATTTAGAATTATAGACCTCTTCTTTTTTGTAGTAGTTTAGAATTCATTAATGTGCTTACTTATTTTGATGCTTAGATAGTTCTAGCTTTGACCAGTAGGAACCCTTTTATTCTGGCTTCAATGTATGTATTTTTTTTTTTAAGCATTCTTATTTTTAGGCATAGCAAGATGTCCAATGTTTCATCTTGAATTTATGGTCCTACAGCTCTAGAATCAGCCATTCCTTCACAGAGCCCTGTTGCTTTTTGTGGGGAATGGTATTAGAAAGTGTCAGTTATCAAACTAGTTATCAATTTATTTCATTTTAGCTCCAAATCCTCCTTTCATGCCTTATTGGACCTACTATTCCAACTGGCATGTGTGAACTTAATCTGTAGATGGTGTTGGAGGGATGCTGTAGGAGGTGGGGGTTTGGTGTATTTCTGCTTCTGCTTGCTCTGTGTGGTGCATGGGGGATATCTCGTGGTGCTCATCCTTCAGCAAATTTTGTTGTTAGTTCCTGGCTGTGGTTCCCTGCCTTCTCCTCTCGGCCTGCTGGCCCCCAGCAGAGTGTTCCTGCTTAACTGGTCCTTGCCTGCAGTTCCTTGCCTACCAAATTTGGCCTTCTTACTGTAGCACAGCTTGTCTGGGGGGATCTGCTAACATCTCATCCGATGTGCTGCATGCAGTCTGCAGTGAGATCTGAATGCCAGCCTCTGGGCAAGTCACCCCTTCCAAGTACTGCCTTTGGTTCTCTGCCTCAGCCCTGGGGTATTCCTTGGAGTTCTCTTTTATTCCTGCTTAGTAGTCATTTCTCTATAAATAGTAATTCTTCCTAGGACTTCCCCTGTTCAAATTGCTGTGTGGATTCCATTTTCTGGCTGGACCCTGGCTACCACAGAGACCACTTTCTGGGCAGTAGGTGCTCATTGCAACTTGCTTCTAGGCTCTTTTAGCAGCTAGAGTTAGGAGATATAATACAGTTATGAACATATGTATTTACAGTGCATTCATTGTACATACATCCATTCATATAAACCTGCATGCATGCAACTATGTGTGCATATTTATTTTCATATATATACAAATTTTAGAATTGTTTGTAATAGCTTTTGCAAAACAGATTTTTGTATCGTCAGTTCTGTTCCTGTGCCCTCACCCGCTAAGATTTTGGGTTTCAAACGTCTCCCAACTGCTACATTTGCTTCTAAGATCATCTTTAGAGCTTAAAAATTCTTTTTAATGTCCATGTGGAATTTATATTTCAGTGGGCTGTCAGATGATGGTGCACTTTCCTTTCAAATGGAGACACATCTGTCTAGGATCTTTTATTAAGTAATCCATGTTTTCCCAGTGAAATTCAACTACCATTTTTGATATATATTAACTTTTCATATGCGTAGTCATTAATTAAAAGTTTTCTCTTTTGTGGCATTTATTTGTCTAGTCGTACATTAATACCTATTTATATACCATGTTGATTTTTTACACAGCAGCATTCGAGAGTATGTTCTGATACCAGCTACATTTCTCATCAACATTGGGGAAATTTCTGCCTTTCAAGATTGGCCTGGAATTCCTGGGGCTCTTATTATATCGGCAATTCTAAGAAGCCATTCCAGTTATCCAGTTCTTGCCCGTGAGCTTCAAGTCCCTTCTTTTATTTCCTGTACTGCATTCATGGGTTGGTTTCTAAGTATTTTTCCTTCAGAGAGTGTGCTGTTCACAATAGAGGGTGCTGGAGGGGTTTTGCAAGAAGATAGGGCTTTCTCTTCCTCCTTCCCGTGTGCTGTGGATTTTGTTTTTCTTTTTGCCCTGGCTGTGCTGTTGCCAGAGGCATTTGCTTCAGCCACATACCTAAAGCATAGTCTGTTGCTAATTTTGCAGCCCCAGCCAGTTTGGTAGCCACCTAGCTAAGCACCTGAGGCCTGTTGGATGGGTTTCTGACTGACTCCCTTTGTGTACCTCCCCTCAGCTTCAGCTGCAGGACTCCTGAAGGTTGTTTCCTGTGTTCCTCCTGACAGGGACGCTGTAGAGCCCAGACCCTGTTGCCCTGCAGGCCCGCAGGCTCCTGATGTTTCCTTTCCTTCTGCATGCCTGGCTGTCAACCCTGGCCTGCCTTTACCCCAGAAAGCTGTGTACTGTGGCCTTCCCCATATAGACACCGGCTACTCCAGGCCTTGCGTTACCTTGCTGGTGAGTGGGCTCCCAGCGCTATGACTCTTCTTGTTGCTCGCCAGCTGGCCTTGTCCCATGTGAACTCACCAGCTTTGGCTCAGGCAACTTAGCACATTTCTCCCCCATGCAGTGGCTGCAACCATACCTTCTCCTAGAAGATCTCGTCCCAACTTTGAGGGGCTGGGGTGGTCTCCTAAGTTACTCCTTCCTCGGGTACTTCCCTCACCCTGGGGTATTCTTTAGAGTTCTCTTTCCACCTTTCTCATTAGTGTCATGATGAGTAATTCTTTATATTATTGTAACTTTTTACTGTGTATACAACTATATAATATATATATGTATATCTATATATACATAACTTTCCCTGTTCAATTATTGTGTGGTTTCAGTCTCTTGAGTAAATCCTACTGATGTTCCCTTTGCTTTAGGAAGAACTCTGGATGGTTTGAGGTTATCCTGTCTCCAGTGGCTTGTAGTCTGCATGGAATAGTGGTTTCCTCCGGCTGATTGGAGGACACAGTACTCACGCAGCTTTACACTTACCTCCGTAGGATATCCTGCAGGTTTACATCTCCTTGAGATCTGGGGACTAAGTGCAGAGACTCTTACCTGGTGTAGTAACATCAGTGGTATTGAAGCCAGAAAGAAGTCAAACCAGTATTAACAATTTATGATACATAATAATATCTTAAAATATAAGTAATAGCAAGAAGTATCTTGAGTTCATAATTAAAAAGGAAAGCATTTGTATTTCTTCTGGTAAAATTCATTTGAGAGCTGTGGGCAACAGGTCAGTAGCAATCATAGTCTGATGGCACCATCAACTCATTCTGTTCTCCTGCTGTTCAGTAGGGGATCCACAGATTCTTATCATAGGCTCTTAACCTTTGACTGTTTGCTTTTGACCTCTGAGTGTAGACATCCCCTAATGCTCCACAATTCTTTGCCTGTGTTCATTGTTACTATCCAATATCTATGGTACCTTACTTTTTTTTCCTGACATCTTCTCTGATTAAAATTGTTTCTTTTTGTCATTGAACTATCACCTCTTCTGACCACAACTTCGCTGCTATTGTGTCTGGCAAGCATGGTTACATGCCAAAAATCTATTAACAGAATCTTTTTGGATTAATTTCAGTCCAACCCTTCCTTCATTTTCAAGGAATTTTATGGGCACATTTCATTCAAGAAACATGTAGAAAATAGGTATTGTAGATACAGGGTCTCAAATTGTCTCTGTCTTCTAAGAAACTTTTAAGAGTCAGGAAGTGGAAGTGAACGTCATGATCCAGAAGTTGAAAAAGGGAAGCGCTTTAGGACGGGGTATCTATCCTTCCTGTCAAGTTTTCAAGTCTTGTGGCATTGCACTTTAATTATGAAGATGCACATAATTCTAAAAATGCACCTATCTGAGGAGTTTTAAGAATCATGCTTCTAAACCCACTCCAAAATGTATTTTTTTTTTCTGTTGTGAAAGTAAGAAACTTCCCTCATACTGTGCTTAACTGTCTTTTCCTCCCCCTTCCTCGCTGGTTTTTTTGAAATGACTAAACTGTGTGATTTAGAGCTTGCTTCATTCTTAGTTATGGATCTGTCTTTAGCATGTAGGATCATGTGTGACATGTAAATCCTTGAAAAATAAGTTCAACAGAAAGAAAGCATGAGTTAAGATTTGATGAAATCTTAAATGGAAAAGTTTGATTATGCCTAGTGTGGGGAAGTAGACACAATGGGAAAAGTATACGTTTGCACAGGTTCTTGGAGGGTGATTTAAAACAGACCTTTTCCTAACAATTCTGTTTCTAGCAAGTTTTACTACACATCGATTTTCATGTCTGAGTAGGAGCTCTTTATCAATGACTGATTGTTTTTAAGTCTCAGAAGTCTCCTCTACACTCCTAAGCACCTTGAAGAACTGTTGTTTATGTGGTTATGCTTCTTAATATTAGCCATACTAGAAATTTA
Organism: Manis javanica; assembly: GCF_040802235.1. Lineage (NCBI taxonomy): Eukaryota > Metazoa > Chordata > Mammalia > Pholidota > Manidae > Manis > Manis javanica. The sequence continues at coordinate 96,226,779 of NC_133166.1, read as the reverse complement.
AAAATGTTACTGTATTAAATAAAAATAAAAAACCAATGCATTTTTTTTATGAAAAGTAACTTTCCCAAAGCAAAAAAAAAAGTAAGAATAGTGTTAGTTTACATTTGTGACTCTCTAACACCTGGATTAAAAAAGATAGCTGTCTTCTCCTGTCTGCTTCTGGACCCATTCTGTAGTGGTAGATAGCTGTGGTTGATGTATCTGAAGACATTTCAGGGTTACACAGATGATGTAGGTGCAAAGGGAGAGGTATTTTAATAGTTCTTCAGATAATTGAAGATATCCATCTTAGATACACCAAACTTGACGGGTGGTGGTTGTTTTTAAAGGTTTAGTTGCGTTACGGACTTGGAAACCCTATCAATGAACCTTTGATACTTTGTTATATTAAAATCTATTGGTCTGTCTTGCACTTGAATGGATATTTAACCAGTCTCTGAGCTTGAAATATCATGAATTGGTCAGTGAAAAATATTGGTTCCCTGAGTTATGTGGATCTTGCAAATGTTGACCCATTTCATTATAGATTATCAAGAAATTTATTAGTTTCACCACAGATTGCTAAAGGAAATCTGTCAAGTATTGGGAAGCTGTCAGTGACTAGACAGATAGAATTTCATCATGACGGCAATGCTGCTTGTAGTTTTCCTTGAAGTGTCAGGTGCACTTTGTTTTTTGTTTTGTTTTTTTCTGAGAAAATGTCTGCTAAATATCCAAGTCTGAATAGCTATAGTTTGTTTTTTTCCCTGTACTGTTAAAAAGAAATGATTTCAAGAGTTGATGTTCAATAAAGTTAGTTTTTTGGCTACTTCATCGAGGACATTCTTAAGTGAAACTGGCATTCAAAAATTTTTGAGTGTGAGTGAGTGGCTGTAGTATGACAATTGCTAGGGAGTGTGGTTTGGCGCCATTGTCTTGATTCACGCTAAGAGGCCAGCAGTTCTGTGACTGTTGCTTTTCATTATCAGTACAAATGTCAATATGGTGAGACTCTGCAACTACTGTCTTAGTATTATTATGAAAATGGCTTTGACTTGTTGATCCCTTGAAAGGCCTTTGGGAGACCCCAGCAGTCTGTGGACCACCTTTTGAGAACACATATATGCCTATGTACACACACATACGTACATATACATGGGTGTTCCTTGCAGTATTTTCAATAGAGGAAAAGAAAATGAACTGAGGTTTCTTAATATGGGATTATGTGAATGTGCCATAATTTAGCCAGTTAAAAGAATTATTTAGCTATTTGGGATATACTGGTGTGGAAAGATGTCCAAGGTGTATTTTCTTTTTCTTTTGTTATCATTAATCTACAATTACATGCAGAACATTATGTTTACTAGGCTCCCCCCTTCACCAAGTCCCCCCCACAATCCCCTTTACAGTAAGATGCTGTAGAATCACTACTTGTCTTCTCTGTGTTGTACAGCCCTCCGCATGCCCCCCTCCCCCGTATTATACATGCTAATCGTAATGCCCCCTTTCTTTTTCCCTGCCCTTATCCCTCCTCCAAGGTGTATTTTTAAGATACAGAAAACAAATGTTGCACAACATATATGTTTAGTAAGATCTCATCTATGTTTAAATATACAGATATTTGTGAGAAGACATACCCACGTACCTTTTATAATGTGTGTACCTCTGAGGGTGAGGAAGGGGGGATATTTCTACTTTTCACCTTAAATCTTCTTTACTATGGAATTTGATTGCACCCATATATCTTTAATGTTGGAAGATTCAAAGTCTGGCTTCTTAAACAATAAGCTGTCACTGCGTGAAAGGGGCACTGGCTTCTAAATTGGTTGAGGTACTTAGCTGTTTTTGTCTTGATGTTAATGGATTGTCTTCAACTTTTCTCCACACCTTTACATATTATAGAGTGAAAGTTTCTTATTAATCTTAATAGGTAAGGGATTTATCTCTCTCAATAAATGGCACAGTCCATTTGTAATACTTGATAACTGCAGTGAACCCTGCAGGCAGCAGCTGTGACTGTGTGAAGGGAATTGTTGGTTAATCATCTGTCTTTTTAGCTACTCTCACATTTTTAGTACGTAAACCTTAGTGGCAAAAGAGTCCTATTGTACAAGTAGTGACTCTATAGCATCTTACTACAGTGATGGACAGTGACTGCAATGGGGTTTGTGGTGGGGACTTGATAATATGGATGAATGTTGTAACCACAATGTTGCTAAATGTGAAATCCTCATAAGATTGTGTATCGATGATACCTTTATAAAAAATATCCTATTTTAATTTGCAGAAACATCAGATATGTAGTTACTGTACTGGTGGTATAGTGAAAAGAACATGCCTTTTGGAATCAGATGAACTTAGGCTGAATCTTCTATCCATTATTTCCTAGCAGTGTGATCTTGTACAAGTTGACATCTGAGTCTATTTTCTTATAAGATCGGGATAATACCTTTCCTGTTCTGAGGATTCTATCTGTTGTATGTCTAGCTCAGTGGTCGACACACATTAGCCATTGTTAGCTATCAGGTGTTGCTCAGTTTTTCATTCCTCTAATGTATGGTACTTTCTTGTGTCTCTTTAGTGTTGCACTGCTGCACTGCAAAGTTTCTAGTTAGCCTTCAGACTTCTAGGAAGTTCCTTATGTTCCATTTAGGCTGGGTTAGTTGTCTTCCTCTTCTAATTCTCTATCTCTTCAATATAGCACCAACTCATATTTTTTTCTAAATTTTTTTAATTTGCGAGTTTCAGATTTACAGAAAACAATGAAGAACAGTGTAATGAACACTTATATACCTTTTGCCCAGGTTCACTGTTAATAATTTGCCATACTTTCTGTAACTTTAAATGTGTGTATCTCTCATTTTTTTCCTAAATAATTTGAGAGTAAGTTGCAGACACTGTGATATTTCACTCCACTTTCCATTTTTTACTCTATAACCGCAGTACCCTATCACAATCATGAAATTTAACATCGATACAATGTTATGAAGTATGTAGTGCGTATTCAGATTTCCCCAGTTGTCCTAACAGGTCCTTTTTAGATTTTTTTCCTTTGGATCCAGGATCATGCCTCTAGGATTGCTCCTTTAATCTAGAGTATTCATTAGGCAATTTTTTTGACTCTCATGACATTGACATTTTTAAAGAGTATAACACAGTTCTGTAGGTTTTACAATCTTGGCATGTCTATTGTTTTCTCACGATTAGATCATTTTTTTTTTTTTGTTCTGTTGCATCTCTGTGATTTCCTGCAAGAAAGAGAAAAGCAGCTCCTGACAGCTCAGAAAGAACTGGCCTGGCTGGCGTTACCTATTTGTTTGACCTTGGTGTTTCTTAGAGTTGGCCTGGTATTCACAGCTAGGTTGTGCTGTTTTCTTGTTGAACATAAACAGTTTCACAGAACAGGAACATTAGACAAGGCCACTCTGTGTCCTTGGATCAAGACAAAACAAGGCTGCTCCATAATCTTGCCTAAAAACAAACAAAAACAGGAACATTGTTGAAGTCTCAAACATGATCAAGCATATCTTCCTCCTGGCCACCATGAGTGCCTAAAGCTCCCTTATAAATCACAGCCTTAGCCTCTCTTCATTCTTCTTGCCTCACAGTAAGATTTATTAAAGTCATAGAATCCTGAATTAGATTTCATAGACTCATAGAATTACCCCCACTTCCTGACAGCATCCAAAGCAGGGCAGAGCCCTACTTCTTTGAACCTTTTCGAAAAACACCTAAAACAGGCCCAAATCCTGTACATCCTTTTTCACACCCTGTACTGAAATGCCCCAGTGTTCTTGATAGTATGTATGTATTCTCTCTAGTTGCAAAGAGTATATATCCAACTTGTTTAACAAGAGATGTGTTCTTGGTGCTGTTGACTAGAGGAATTCACATCTGAGAACCTTGAATCTCATTTCTCTTTTTACTCTGAAGTTTTGGTACAGTTAAGAATCAGGATCAAGCTTTTCTGGGTAATTTGTTACTGGTTAAGCATAACTTTTAGTTCCAGTTTTTGGTTACTGACATTTGTATTTTAAAAAAGTTATAAACTGCTATCTAAGAATTATTCTATTTAATAAAAAAAAACAGAGGAGAGAGAGGCTTATAAATCAGAGGGAGAGACTTTATTTCCAGTGATTTGCCAGCTTAATTACAATGTTTTGAATTTAATTCCCCCTTCCCCATACAGATTTTAATAAACAAATTTTTGCTAGGTAATTGGGGGTGGACAAGTGACTTATATGTAGTATATACATACTTACACAAATAATATAACATAAAATATTGCACGGTAAACCTTAGGATGAATTTATTTTGAATTTTCTATCATAAATTACCTATATTTTTCCTTCTCTGTTCACAGAAAAATAAAAATTGACCCTGTGAATGGAAATTTAAAGCAGTAATAAGAGAAGCACCTGTATATTTTTCTCATTGCTGCTGCTTTCAAGTGGAGTTTCGAAGATACTAAAGGATTAGCAACGAGAGAGAATAGCCATTAGAATGTTATCTACCTTTAGGATGACTGTTGAGTTTTGGTCTTTTAAAAAAGAACTTAAAATTAGGTAACTATGTTATATATATTAAGGCTAGTAGTTATTGCATTAAATTAATCTCTTTGCTTATGCTACCAAATTATTAATTTTTGTTAGGATCAATATCTTAGGGACAAAAAAGTGGGTTCTTTTATTGTATTTGTTCTGATGATAGAATTCAGTGTAACTGAACCTCTTACTGCATACATCTTTATTTTTGATTGTACCACTCTGAAAAATGTTATAATTCATCCTGCTTGTCCAAGTTTAATGGAATGGAAATGCATAGATCAATAGAAGTACAACAAAGAATGGCTTGTGACATATTTATTCTACTTAGAAGCTGATATATTACTTGCTTAAGCATTTTAATCTAGCTTAATGAGGAGGTAGGATGAGTCATTGATCACACTAGGATTAAAGCTCCCAAATTTTTATGTATTTGTTTCAGTTATTAGATTTTTTTAGGGTGTCATTAAACAGTAGAGAGTTTTCTATTAAAATTTTTTAACAAGTAGTTATTGCATTTAAAGATAATATCAGGTGACCTTGTGGATTGAAACATGGTATAATGTGTGCATTTTCTGGTTTTCTGTTCTGAGATTATAGGTGTTCAAAAAATCAGTATTCACAGGCACTAGAAATTACCTTTTGTTTAAAGCATAAATACATTGGACTGTATCATAAATACCAGAGCAGCCTGCATTCCTTACTTAGGCATAAGAATGAATAATGGACATTTAGCTGTCATTTTAACCTGTTTGGCTAGTGGATATTCTCCAAGATTGAATAACTTTGTTTTCAGCTCAGAGAATTCGCTTTTTATGTTGGGGTTCTTGGAAGTTTGTTTCCAGGTAATATTATTGATGAGTAGGCTAGCAGGGTCATTCTGGATGTGCTTTTGTCATTGGGAGAATTGAGTTTAATTGTCACACATGCACTAGGAACTAGTAGAAAAAAAAATAGATTTAGCGTAATAGATTATGGTAGCTTTTGTGTGTCAAAACTTAAAACCAGATAGAAGTCACTCTCTTTGATGTGGTATCAGATTTGGAGGTTTCCTCCGCAGGACAGCCCTTCAGTGATTAGGAATCCAAGCTCCTGCCTGTTGCTCTGTTATTTTTAACCTCCCATTTCATAATCCTTCCTGGAAAGGGAAAAGGGGAAACAAGAAAAGCCAGGGAGAGGTGTATATCAGTTGTCTCTTACTGAGATTTCTGGGAAGCCATGGTATAACTTTTGTTTTCATGCTACTGTCCAGAACTTAGTCCATGTCCACATGTAACTGCAAGGCAAGGTAGAAATTATAGTCTTTTTTTTTGTTTTCTTGGCCACTGTATTCACAGTTAGAAGTTGGGCATTATTTTACAAAAGAAGAAAGTGAGAGCAGATATTGGGGTAGCAGCTGGCAGCCTATTCCAAAGTAAAAAAAGTAGTGTATTGGATGTTAGGAATCCTTTGTCACTTGTTTGCTCAGTTTTACTGGGCCCTGGGCTCTTTGAGGGTGCTGGACCTTTTCCCTAGGAACGTGTGCCTGTAGACACATGCATGGAGTTTTGTAGGATCGTTGTCTCTGGAACCCATCTATTTAAGTCCAGGGGGTTGTTTATCGACCCACTTTAAGATTTTTTATTAGTAAAAGATGACAGACATTCTTCCAGGATAGAAAGTTCTACTGTAAGACCGTTCTTATTAGAAAGTTCTAAGTTTCCATTATTCACTCATACTGTCAACAAAAGTTAGTTAACTTGTTCTGTATGCTAGACACTATGATGATACTTGAAGATTCAAAGACACCTTGATTAATATATTAAGTGCTTACTATGCCTAACATAGAACTGGGATCCTTAAGCACATCGTTCATTTTCTCCATTTTGCAAGTGAGGAAATGATTTATCTTAAGTTTTTATATCTGCAAATGAAAGAGCTTAAATTTGAGCCCAGGTCTAACTTTAAAACCATTTCTTTTTTGTCACCACATAGACACTTTGCTGTAAGCATGAGACACATTGAACTGAGTGTGTTTTGTGGCTGTTCCCAGTTCTTGCTTGGGTTATATAACTAGAGATCTCTTTTTCCTCAGTTTTCTGTTAATATCTTGCAAAGCTACTTAACATGTTTAAGTGTGTGATGATGCTGTTCTTTTGATTTTGTATTTTTCTAAACCTATATTGCAATCAGTATGATACATGGCATGTGACAAATGCCAACTGGTAATCTGATGAAAGAGTAGTACAAAATGACCAAATTTAAAATGTCTTATCAGCGTTAAAATTGTATATATCATTAAAAAATTCAATGTAAACCACCTTTTGATCACCTTGTAAACCAGAGCTCCCTGGTGCTGTATATACTTTCTTTTTGCTCACAAGTGTGCTGTCATGTACGCTGACAGCATCACACATGGAATTTAGCTTAAAAGCTTTTTGCTTCAAGCTGAGGTTTTTGACCCCACCGATATACAGATGTTCTCCTAATTTCCTCTCTTCAGCGCCTTTATAAATCAAAAAGAGTGGGAAAGGGAAAATTACATGAGTAATTACAGTATTAAATCACCATAGAAAACCATTTGAGTTCTTTATAATTCCCTTTTCAACTTTAGTTTAAAATCAACAGCTTCTTGAATGGTAAGTTTCTTACACGGACAGGCCTGCGATTATGATTGCATATGTACTTATCAGTTGACACCTCTGCCTCTAGTTCTATCAGAAATGGTATTTTCTTTCCTCTGAGAGTGCTGTTATTTCCAGGTGCAGAGACTAGAGTGACTTTAGAAAGTTTACAATAAGTGTAGCAAAAAAGCAGGGGTAGGCCTGTGGCTGCTTTCCAGACTGTGAACATAAACAAAACTGGTCCTAAACCTGAGTTTGATCCTTCTTAAGTGTTGATTTTTATTTAATTCTAGGACGATTTGATGAAACGGTTATTGAAGAGAGAAGACAGTGTGCTGAAGACCTGTTGCAGTTCTCTGCTAATATTCCTGCTCTTTATAACAGTAAACAGCTTGAAGAGTTTTTCAAGGTTTGGTAGTCTTTCCGAAATATTTTGCATTTTATTAAATGCCTTTGTTTTCTAATTTGTAGTAAAGCAAGATTCAAGTTTTTTTTTTAACAGAAAATGTCATTTGCTTTTGACTTTATTATTGATTTAAGTAAGTAGAAGTTAGTAGCTAAATAACACTGTCTATAGTGTATCTATTCTTAATGTAAAAATATATAAGATTTTTGATTTATTGATTAAAAAATTGATGCAAAGGGCTTAGAAATTATCTAATTCACTCATCATGATTGAAATACATTAAAATAATTTTAAGTGTCATGAAACTCAAGTTATCTTCACTTTGTGAAGTCTTTCTCTGGTAGAGTTCTTTTTTAGGATAGAAACTACTACAGGTCATATTAAATTTGTTACAATTATAGTCCTCAATTTTACAAAGGTAAGCTAGTAAAAATTATATTACCCAGGGATCATTAGACATTAGTGTTTTGAGCTTCTTGATATGTACATGCGATGCCTTTGTTTTGAGTTCCTTAGCATTTTTTTTTTAACAAGGGAAATTTGAAATTTATTATATAATACTTTTCAGAGAAGTAAGTTTTCACTATCCCCTTTATCTATATTTCCAAACACATTCATCTTTATTCACAGATTAGATGTGCTGTACTTTAAATTTCAGCTTTGAAACAACCTAGTTTTTCAGTAGTATTTATCGATCAGTCTCAAACATATAAACCTCTTTAAAATAAATGTGGACCTCATACCCCAGAACCCATTTGTTTCTAAAAAGTTTTAGCAAACCCTTGCAGTCACTTCTAGGATTTTGCATTTTTATTAATAATTTTCTATTTTATTTTTAACTGAACCTATGCAAGTTGTCAGTTGATAACAGTGTCTTTAATGGCTATAATTTTCCTATTGTCTTCTAGAAAAAGCTATGTGATTGTGTCATAATTATTGTTATTTTTTTCCTTAACTACATATCTACTCATTTGTATAAATAAATGTAATTTCCTAGAACATATACCTAGCAAGGTATACGAGCAGTGGAATTTTTAATGTTCTTGATGGTAGTGACCTAAAAAAGGCATTTATTTTTCATGACCTGTTGTAGTTTACTGAAGAAAGTAGATCTTTTGGAAGATATCACAAACTTAATGACTTACAGTAATAGAAATAGTAATAGAAAAGTTTGTAGTAGTGAGATTCTTGCTGTGTGACTTTGTTCCTTAATTTTTCATTACTCTGCAAACTAGGCTGAGGTGATGAATTTGGCTTTCTGCTTATGACCTACCGCAGATCTTTAGGATAAAAGGCCAAGTCATATGGATACAATGTTTAGCTCTTTGCTGTTCTCCTTCATGACTCTTTCTATGTGTCAAGAAGTCTAAGCTTATAGAAAAAGAGGATTGTTAAGCAAGAAGAACGTTGCTTTGTAGAAATCGTGAAGGCAGTCATTCAAAGTAACACATTCCAAAGGCTAAAAAAAGTAGTCTGGGGATATAGAAGTCAGATTATAGACTTTGAAAGATTTGAATAAAAGTTACCTGTTTGTTCTATTTCTTTTGGATCTGGGAATCCTGATTCTAACTGCTGCTGGAAGACATTTATTTTTAGGCTTTCTGAAATTAGAGACCTTAAAGAAGAGGAAGAAAAGATCGGGCAGTTTAAGAGAAGTTAAGTCAAGCCAGTCTTAGAAAATATCTTGGAAACATCTTAAGCAGTGTGCTGGGCAGTGAGTTGGTAATATCACAGCAGTGGTATTCAGTCTCTTTAAATAGAGATAAGAAAATGTGGTCTTTGAGGATTGTTTAGCTGCAAGCAAAAAAAGAAAAAACAAAAAAGCTTTACATGTTAGCTTTAACAAGAAAAGAATTAGTTTCATACAATAAGTCTGAGTGGTAGATGGGACAGGGATAGTACAGAGCTCACTAATGTCAACAAAGATTTAGGTTCTTGGGTTTGGGTATGAAAGGCACAGGCACCGCCCGCCCCACCCACACACAAAGAAAAAAGCCAATTTTTAAAGACTTTCTTATTTGGAGAGAGTCGTAATACCTCATTGGCCAGAACTGGGTCACAGGACTATTCTTAGCTTCAGAGAAGTATTGAGCAGATGACTCCTTTTAACTTTCTGTTTTTGGCTGAGGATGAAGTAATGGAAGGGAAGTTTTTGGGTAGCCAGTACTCAGGGTGTGCTATAACAACATAGGTTTTTTCTTTGTAGAAATACTGATGATAGGTATCACATGCAAATAACCATATAGCCACTTATTTTGATTTTTTTAACACATATACGAGGGTAGAAGGAATAATATAATGAGCCTCCATTACTCATTTCTCAGCTTCAAAAATTATCAATATATTGCCAAATTGTTCTCATCTATACCTTAACACACTATACTCTTCACTGGTTGTTACTATTTTTTACAGTTTTATTGACATACCTTAAGATTTACCAGTTGTGAGTGTATAATTCAATGACGTTCATTACATTTATAGAATTGGGCAGCTATCACCGCCATCCAACTTTGAACATTTCCATCACACTTCAACAAGTTCCCTGGCACTCAGTTTCTCAAGCTCCATCCTTGGGCACCTAACTGTTAACCTCTTTCCTATGTAAGATCTGCCTTTCCAGGATATTTCAAATATAGGGAATCATACAATATGTGGTCTTTTGTTCTGGTTACTTTCACTTAGCAAAAGTTTTGAGTTTTATGCATGTTTTATCTTGTATCAGTATTCCATTCCTCTATGTTGCTGAATAGTATTTTTTTATGTAGATATAACACATTCTGTTTATCCAATGGTGTTTTGATAGGTATTATATTGTTTTCCGTTTTTGGCTCTTTTGACCAATGCTGCTGTGAATGTTTGTGTACAGATCTTTTTGTAGATGCATATTCTCATTTTTCTTGGGTGTGAGTGGAATGTTGGGTCTTATGGTAAGTTTATGAGGTCAGTTACCGAGTCACAGTAAATTTTTAAGAAGCCACCAAACTTTTCCAAAGTAATTGTATCATATTACATTCCCCAGCAATATATGAAAGCTCTAGATCTTCCACAACCCCACCAACACTTGGTATTGTGTGATTTTAAAATTATAACTGTTCTGCTAAATATATAGTAGTGTCTCACTATATTATTAATTTAGTTTTCTAATGACTAATGATGTTGAGCATGTTTTCATGTACTTATTATATATCTTCTTTGGTGAAATATTGTTAAAGTCTGTCTAGTCTTTGGCTGGGTTATTTGTTGTAAGAGTTTTAAGTTTTAAGTTCTGAACATATCCTAGATACAAGTCCTTTATTAGATGTATAATTTGCAAATATTTTCTCCCAATTTATAGCTTGTGTTTTCATTGTCTTAAAGGTGTCATTTGAAGAGCAAAAGATTTTAGTTTTGATGAAGTGTAATATATCATTTTTTTTTTCTTTTTGGAATCGTGTTTTTTTTTTGTCATATCCAAGAACTCTGATAAACCCAGAGTCAAGAAGATTTTCTCCTATCTTCTTTTCTAGGACTTTCGTTCTTGCGTTTAGGTCAGTGATCCATTTTCAGTTAGTATTTGTGTGTGGTATGAAATTAATAGTTTATATTTATCCTTTGGCACATGAATAGCTAACTGTCTTAGCATCATTATAGGAAAGACTTTCCTTTTCCCATTGAATTGCCTTGGCACTGCTACTGAAAAGGAATTGGTTGTAACTGTAATGGTTAATTTCTGGACTTTTGATGTGTTCTATTGATCTCTGTGCCTGTTCTTATACCATACTACATTGATTACTGTAACATTATAATAAATTTTGAGATCAGATAGTGTAAGTTGTCCCACTTCATTTGTACTTTTTTGGAATTGTTGTCAATTTTGAGTTCTTTGTATTTCCATAAAGATATTAGCATCAGCTTGTCCATAGACACAAAAAATTCTGGTGGAATTTTGATTGGAATTGTATTGTCTCTGGTTCATTATTATCTTCATAGTGTTGTCTTCCAATCTGTGAACATGAAATAACTCGCCACTTATTTAGGTATTCTTTAATTTGTCTCAGCAATGTTTTATAATTTTCAGGGACTGGCACTTATTTTGTTAGATTTATTACTAAGTATTTTATTCTTTTGATATTATTGTGAATGGAATTGTGTTCTTTCACTTAGCATTATGCTTTAAGCATTTATCCATGGTGTAGCATGCATAAGTATTTCATTTGTTTTTATGGCTGTATAATATTCTTTTGTATGGATCCATGGATATACTGTATTTTGTTTATCCACTCATCAGTTGATGCACATTTGGTTTGTTTACTCCCTTTTGGCTAATATGAATGGTACTGTTATGAATATTTAAGTTTTTGTGTGGACATTTATTTCCATTTTTCTTAGGCATATTCTTAGAAGAGGAATTGATGTGGAAGGATTTTAAATTCTTATTTACTTATTATAGGTCTATCCTGATTTTCTCTTTCTTCTTGAATAACCTTTGATAACTTGTATCTTCCTAGAAATTTTCATCTAAATTGTATGATTTGTTGGCATGAAATGGTTCATAGTGTTCCCATATAATACCTTTTTTTCTATAGGGATGGTAGTGATGTTGCCTTTTTTATTTATAAGTTGGTAATTTGTGTCTGGTCTATTTTTTTATTGGTCAGTCTAGCTAAAAGTTTGATTTTCTTTTTTTTGAAAAAATTTTTTTTTATTAAGGTATCATTGATACACACTCTTATGAAAGTTTCACATGAAAAACTTCGTGGTTACTACATTCACCCATATTATCAAGTCCCCACCATACCCCACTGCAGTCACTGTCCATCAGTGTAGTAAGATGGACAATGTATTCTTTATGTCTTTATGTGTGTGTGTGTAAGGCAGGTTTGCTAGCAACAGATTCTGTCTTTGACTGAAAATGTCTTTGTTTACCCTTCAATTTTAAAGAATAGTTTTGCTGGATATATAGAATTATTTAGTGACGGAGTTTCTTTTAGCATTTTGGATTTATCATTTCACTGCCTATCATTCCTTTATTGTTTGTTTTTATGAGAAGTCAACTCTTTAATTGTACTAGTTCTACTGTATTAGTCTTTCCATTGCTGTTTTAAGAATTTAGTCTTTGTCTTTCAACAAGTGTGACTCTAGGTGTTGATTGCTTTTTCTTTATCCTATTTGGGGTTTAGTTCATCTTCTTATATTTGTAGATCAATGTTTTTTGTAAAATTTTGAAAGTTTTCTGCCCTCATCTCTTCAAGTATTTTTTTGGTCCCTTTTTTATGTCCAGTACTCCCATTACATGTAAGTTGGTATATGCTTGATACTATCCCACATCTTTCTCCAGTTCTCTTTATTATCATTCAGACTTTATTTCCCCTATGATCTTCATATTGGATAGTTTCTATTGATCTTCTAGTTCATTGATTATTCTTTCTCAAATCTGTGGTTGAGCTCTTCTAGTGGATTTTAAATTCTATTAAGTATGCTTTTCAGCTCCAGGATTTTCATCTGGTTCTTTTTAAAAATCAAGATGAATTCACATAACCTAAAAATCACAGTTTTGAAGTATATCGTTCACGTGATTTAGTTCACAGGTTATGCAACGATCATCACTATTCCAGAACATTTTCATCGCCCCAAGAAGAAACCTCATACGTAGTAGCGCTCACTCCTCCTCCTCTACTTGCCCCTAGCAACCACCGTCTACTTGCTCCAGCCCCTAGCAACCACCGTCTACTTGCCCCAGCCCCTAGCAACCACCGTCTACTTTCTGTCGTGATGGATTTGCCTATTCTGGACATTTCACATGAATGGAGTCACACTATATGAGGCCTTCTGCATCTGGCTTTGTTCACATAGTTTAGTGTGTTCAAGGTTCATCCATGTTGTAGCATGTATCAGTCTTCATACCTTTTTATGGCTGAATAATATCCATTAAGTAGAGATGAATATTCCCCATTTTGTTTATCTGTTTATCAGTTGATGGATATTTGGATTGTCTCTGCTTTTGGCTCTTATGCTTCATTTGGTTCTTTTTATTTTATAACTTCTGCTAATTTGTATTTGGTATTTCATGAGTCATAGTCATCCTACTTAAATTCCTTAATCATGATTTCCTTCAGTTATGTGAACATATTTATAAATGGCTGCTTTTAAGTCTTTGCCCTCCAAGTCCACCATCTTTGCCCCTTCAGAGTTAGTTTCTGTTGAGTATTTTTTACCCCCTGTGTATGGAGCACACTTTCCTGTTTCTTTGTGTACCTCATAACATTTTTTTGTTGCTATTGCTGAAAACTGGAAAATTTGGATAATATATTCTAGCAACTCTGAAGTCTGATTTTTTCCCTTGAGGGTGTTGTTCCCTTTGTTTTGTTGTGTGTTTAGTACTACATCTGTACTAAATCTTTGGAGTCTGTTTAATGTGCAGTGTGTGACCTGATGATATTTCTGCTCACTTTTTCATTTTCATTGTAGTTTTAAATGTGGTCAGTAGGGTTTAGCCCTGTGTCAGGATAGCTTAGTGGTCAGCCAGGGACTGGTCTGTGCTTGTATTTAAACACTTGTTCTATTATAGGCTTCTCCCTATGCTTATGATAATTTGTGTGTTTACTAAATTCATGCACTTTTTAAGTTTGCCCTGGTTTTTACCTTCCTTCAGGATCTCTTGTATTTCTTCTGTGTGTGTGTGCCATCTTATGGTTTGCCAGGACTTTGTAGATGGCTTGATCTCTCTTTGGTCTCTTCTGCATGGACAAGCTTATTAAGAACCCCTATGGTTGTGTCATTTCCTGTATCTCTCACTGTCCATCTGGCTAATGTGATATAGTCCTTTCCTTGCTGCACCTTTATGCATGCTGAGCTACTGTTCCTTCAAATTTTTTTTGACGCTGAGATTGTTACTATTTGCTTGGGTTGGTCTTTTTTCTGTTTTTCAGTACAACTCATGCCAGTCTCCTTTGCAAGTGAATCTGCTGGTTTTCAAGGCTCATTCTGCCCTTGTCCCAGCTTGGATGGAAGGTGGGAGCAACCCTAGGCAAGAATGCCACAGATTCCTTTAGTTCTTAGTTGTGGATTTGTGTTTTTTTCCATAAGAAACTACTTCATTTGCTTTATGGTTTTTGGTCAATTACCAGAGCTCTCAAATGGTTGTTTTTGACAGTTTTCTCTAGTTGTATGTCACTGCCTTTTGGGGATAGCATTTGCTGATCTACTTATTTTACTATATCCAGATTCCTTCCCCTCTAGATTGACTTTTCATTAACAAAAAGTTTGAGATGCTGTGTAGTAAGACTTTCCATTTATTGTGTACTCAGGATCACTGAAAGTTTAATGTTTTTGAACTAGACTTTCAAAATAGAATTATGGCATATTTTTCTATCACTTCCCTTGAGTTCCTAGACAATGGGTTTTGCTATTACTTTGTTTCATTAAAGATTTATTATTTATTTTGTATGATATTTGTTAAATTAGGTAAATAAAATTTCTCTAGGATTATGAAGTAAGACATTTTTTACATTCTTTGGTATTTTATTTTTAATCCTAATGCAGATTTTATATCAGCTAATAATGAGTAACAAGAATTTATTGAATGCTTACATTGTTCAAACACTTTATATGTATGAAATCATTTAGTCCTAATAACTCCTTGAGTTAGTTATAGACATTATTCCCATTTTATGGGTAGGTAACCTAAAGTCATACACCTGTGGTGGGAGAGGTAGTTAATAGTTGAAAAGCAATTTCTGTTAAGTGAGATTGTAAATAAAATCAACATTGTCTATAAAATTTCTCAGGATAGTTGCAGCTTTTAAGATTTGGTTTGGATGTTATTTAAAGGATGGCTTAGTTTAGATACTCTTCTTTTTGAAAATAAATTCAGATATAAGCTATGATTTGAGTATTTTAATAAAGAAATCGAGTAATGTAAGTTCTTGCTTCTAAAGAAAATAATTGTTTTTAAAGCTTCAGTTTGCTTAACACTCTGGGAAGTAAAGTTGGGTCATTTGAGAGGGACCATTTAAAATTTCTCTTAAAGATATGCTGGCAGGGAGATTTTCCATTAGGTAAAGATAGTTGTTGAATTCTTTGTGCTGATGTAGAGAGGAAACAGGGTCTTGTGTTTCTCTTGGATTTTACTATCCTCGTAGGGCTTGGGGGCATAGAACTGTTGGTGGGAAGTAGAAGGAAAGATGTGAAGGAGCAGAAGAGCTATTATTATAATTAGTTATAATTATTTAAGAATTATAAGCCCTTATTATATTTGTGATAAGAGCAGTCCATAAAGCCACAGCATAAAATCACACCACCACCACTTGCCTGATAATAGCATTCTCCAGTTGCACATAGAGTAAGAGAAAATAGTCTTTAGAGGCCTGAATTTGCAAGCATAAATGTATAATGAAAATTAGGTCATTTGAAGAAATCAATTTATACTTACCAAAAGTGTGTCTCTTTAATAAAAATATCTTAAATTTATTTAGTTTTGATTACATTGTATTTAAGTGTTTTTCAAATTTAAGGCACTTCTGGAATTGCCTGAGGTGCTGTGTGATAAATTGTAGTTTTTAATTTGATAAAATTAAATAACTTCCTAATGCAGTCCATCATTATTGGTGTTTTTGTTTAATGCATTTTTTTGCATTCATTTTAAGGCAAAATGAATACTTTTCATAGATTTAAAAAATATGCTTTTTTAAAAGGCACAGTTAAACTTATATAAATTACTGATAATATTTCTATTGAATTTTTTAGTAACAATGTTTTAGAGTACTTCATATTTACAGTTATGCAGAAAATATAGTTTTCCTGTATTTCCGCTTTTCACTGAGTTTCCCCTGTTAACATCTTGCATTGGTGTGGTGCATTTGTTACAATTGATGAATGAATATTGATATTCCTGTTGGTTTTTTAATGGCAATTGTATGTAGTTTAATCGGTGAATAATTTCTTTAGTCCTTATATACACTCAGTTAAGATAACTAGTGTTAATTTATTAGTGATTTTTTAATACTCTTATTGACAATGAAACATGATTGCTCTGATCTTTTTAGGGTGGAATAATTAATGATGGTTCTGAGTTGATTGGTCCTGCTGAAGCTTGTTCAGACTCCCCCATTGATAGCTTTCCTGAGTGTAGTACAGAAGGTAAGAGATTAAATTTTTTTTTTCATTTCAGTGGTTTTGTCACAGAAGACTATAAATCATATTTTTATTGCAGAAAATAGAAATAGGAATTTGAGAGTATTTCACTGATTCTGAGATTTTTTTCTTTACATTTAATATCACCGATATTGGGTCAATGACATCTGCATTTAATTGACGGCTTTTTTTCTTTCTTAGTGATATATAAAATAGTGGTTCATCCTACAATTAGTGGCATCTAGATTTGATGAGATATGGTATAATGAGTGTTCAGAATATATATTGTCTAGTATAAAAATGCCTTGTTATGATTTACTTAGCAGCATGTGACTTTTAGACAGTTACTTTTAAGACTGGCTTTAGAAGTCTGTCATCCACCCAGAAAGAATAAACCTAAGGCAGTTTTAGTGCTTTTGATGTTTTATAATAGCACAAATCTAAATCAAAGTAATTGTTGTATTTGTAATCATTTTAATTCAAGAATGGCCAGTCTCTTGTTTTAGTCCCCTGTTAAGCCATCCTAGAATTTTTATGAAGATTTAAAATACAGTAGTCCCCCTTGTCTGCGGGGGATACATTCCAAGATCCCCAGTGGATATCTGAAACCACAGACAGTACTGAGCCCTATATATACTGTTTTTTTCCTGTACCTGTGTATAGACCTATGATAAAGTCTAATTTATAAATTAGGCACATTTATATGTTATAGTTTATAAATTTACAGCTCATAAAATAGTGGGAGATTAACAATAATAACAATAATAACTAATAAAAATAGAACAATTATATTTTCCTGTATGTGGTCTCTCTCAAAAGCTCTTACTATACTATACTTATCCTTCTGGTGATGATGTGAGATGATAAACTGCCTACGCGATGAGAAAAAGTGAGGTGAATGATGTAGGCATGGTGACACAGCATTAGGCTACTTTTGACTTTCCCGAGTCATCAGGGGGATCATTTGCTTTTGGACCATGGTTGACTGTGGGTAACCAAAACTGCAGAATGTGGAACTATGGATGAGGAGGGTCACTGTACATTCCTTTTGAGTTCAGGATTTCCTTAGCTAATTTGCTTCCAGGGAAGATTTTGAAGTTAAAATAGAGAGATTTGGGGATGGGGAAGGAGGAGTCTTTAAAACAGGTAACTTGTTTATAGGTGGCTTAGGTTTGGTTTATGTAAAAGTAAAACCATAGACTAGGTAGTATTTCTTGAGATTCTTTACAAGTAAGAGTTTACGATTGCAGAAGATGCTTTATAACTCTATTTTGTTAGGTAGCCATAATCTCATTGCAGTGATGTTTTTGGGGCAATGTACTGATGATACACATCAACAGACATAATGACAGATCTATTTCAGTAAATTCCGATCATGATTTGGTAGGCGCAGCAAGTTCCCACCTTTTGTGTAGGTTGATGCACTTAAAATTTACTTTTCTTTTGGTGCTACCATATTGAGAAGTATTAGCTCTTGCTGTTTTTCATGGTGGCTCCCATTGACTTAAAAGCCGTCTGTTGATTTACACCCAGTGTTCTGTGTAATGTAGGGTACCTAAGGACCAGAGGTCTCCACTGGGTCCTCAATACCTTTCACTCCATTCAGAATCGTCTAAAGTGATTAAAAACATTGTTGACGGTAATTCTACTTTATAATCCATCATGTTTTTTTTTGAAAAAACATCTATTCTCTCTGACCCTGTTTTTGAGCTGACGTCTTTGCTAGGCTTTTGGAAAATCTAGTCCCTGCTTGGGATCCCAATGTGATTCTGTTTCTAGAACTAGTTTCCTTGGAAGGTGACTTCTGTGGGATAATCTGGATCTGTCTTTTGCCTCCTGAGAGAGGAAGAAGGTGTTTTCCACCTGTAAAACGTGCTGATTCTGGGACACCCAATAGAGAACAAGTAGAGTTAGAAAGGTCGGTAGGAGAGTATTCCATGAGGAGTACACTGGAAATAGCAGAATGTTTCTTCTCTCTCTCTTTTTGTATTTTGATACAGGAAATGAAGGTTATGTGATTTGGGAATGGTTACATTCTTTAGATACCCATAATAAGCCTTCATTAGCAGGTGGGAGTCAGCCAAGGCAATTCTGGGTGAGAGTGATGCAGAGATGTGTTGTCCTCTGCGGTAGTCTAGGAGAGAAGGGGAGGAGCTTTATTATTAGGAATGACTTTTCTTGGGATGGTGTTCTAAAATATGGAAAGCTGCTTGGGGGACAAAGGCAGCTGTATTAATGTTAAAGGAGATACAACCTAAAGCTCGGGTGAGCTTGTAATTCATTCTCCAAACTGGGCACTTCTGAGAATTAAAGAGGATGCTATTAATAAGTATAAGACAGCAAGCGTAAGCCAGGCTATCTTGGGCAAACCTGTCAGTATGGGCCCCCCTAGCTAAAGTAGTTGTTGTAAAGTTTACCGTTGAAGTTTCAGAAAGTTTGGTTTTCCTTGGAAGGATTTAACTTTAAGCAGTGAGCTTTCATGAGAGGACTTAGGACCAACACTTTTTTTAAAAAATGTTCTTGTTAACGTTTTAGTTAAAAAAGACAGAGAAGACTTATAATACCTGAAAATATTGATATTTTATCCTTTCAGTGCATAATTTAGTTTCTCAACTGTATTACCATCTCTGAAACACACTGTGATCCATAAAGATCCATAAACCATGAACTTGAAATGCTGTTGATGCTTGTTTTATACCCCCTCCCTTTATAAAAGTCTTTATGCCTTGGTAATTAATCCTACTGAGAGACATCTTGTTGACAAATACAGCTCAGAGTGTCAGACAGCTTGTGAAATTCACTGACTTTAGAGGGGAATTGACTTTTAAATATCATGAGATTGTTTGGCATACTGGGCAAGTGGAAGATTTACTTTGATACCAAAAGGTCTGCAAACCCTGGACTGCCAAGGGAGAGGGTCTCCAGTAACAAAAGAGTAGAAAACCTGGCGCTGCCCAAGCCTCACAGGTGTGCCGTGGAAATAGAGGGTTATAGTGGGATTGTGGTGGCCACTGCCTGTCATTTGGATTTAGAGCCAAAGTGTGAGGAGGTGACTCACTCCATAACAACTCCTCTGAATGCAGTATTTTAAATGGTGTTTTGAAGGTGGATTCATTTTTCAGACTTGTGATTTAGTTTGCCACAGGAATGAGCCAGAGGGGCAAATCTTAATATACAGTCTGCTGCTTCAAGGTCTTTGAGTTCACGTTAGAATGACATGGCAAGTATATTGCCTCTCAGAGAACAGATGTAGACGCTAAATGATGATTATTTTTATTAGTACCATAAAAATGTAATCAACAGGTCTTAATTTACCTTGAAAGGAAGTTTCCTGAGGAAAACATAAAGAACTGGATTAGTGGTTTTTAAAATAATTATTTTATAGTTCAGTGGGATAGAGGAAATCCCTCTAAAGTTTCATAAAGCCAATGATCTGGCAAACATAGTTTATCTAATATAAAATGCAAAGTCATGAAATTATTCAATAAGTTTTTAGATAAAAAGTTAATATTATTTTATGTTTTAAAAATGAAATAAATGCTGGCTACTCTTTATCTCCTTTGTTCAGATAAATTAAACTATATTTTCTTAAAGATGAAAAAAGATGTTAGCATCTTATTTTGGTTTCAAACTTTGATCTTTTTGTCTGAGTAAATTTAGCTATGAAGCTACTGTGGCATTTGTAGAAACCTAAGTGGTGTATGAGAGTTGAGCTTCTGATATGTTTCCCTCAAATGTTGGCCTGTTTGAAGGATGTAGGTTTGCTTTACTGCTGTGCTGGCCTTGACACTGGGGCCTCTGATGTTGGTATAGTCTCGTCTGGTAACCTGTGTCATTTCCTTTTACTAACACATTACTTGACTTCCTTTGCAGTTTTTGGAGGGACATTTTCCAGTTGTATGCAGCAAATAAGAGAAAATAATTAGGTGATTGTAACCATACAAATTGAAAGATAAGCTTCTTATATGTAGAAGATCCTAAGAGTGACTATTCTTAAATGTCTCCTGGAGTAGCCAAATCTACCTTTTTTTTTTTTAACTTGTAAATTGTGGATTGAGAGCTCCCCAAGTGCTCATTATAATAATTGTAGACACAAGAAAGGATCTATTAAGCTGTCTTGAATTAGCCGTTTTAGAATAAATGAGATGTACAGTTTGAGAATAGCATCTATTGCTGGTCTGTATCAGGGATCTCTTAAAAATACTCTCAGTCTAAGATTTGTGTTCTTATTTGATGGCAGGTAGTAATTCCATTATGCAGATAAGCATGAAGATTATAGTTGCACTGTGTTAAATTGAGTGATGTTGATTGTATTTAAAACAGTAGAGTGGACTAATTAGAAAGTATATGGTTAGTAGGTGAAAAAAATCTATCAAAATACCATTTTCTTACTATTATATTTTCTTTTTATTATTTGTGTTATTTTCATTTAGTTGATTTGAAGTTGACACTGAGGCAGGATCATTTTAAAAAGGAGTGTAATTCGGTTGATTGGTTAATCAACAACCTTGATCAGTTTTTTTTTTTGAGAGGGCATCTCTCATATTTATTGATCAAATGGTTGTTAACAACAATAAAATTCTGTATAGGGGACTCAATGCACGATCATTAATCAACCCCAAGCCTAATTCTCAACAGTGTCCAATCTTCTGAAGCATAACGAACAAGTTCTTACATGGTGAACAAGTTCTTGCATAGTGACTAAGTTCTTACATGGTGAACAATGCAAGGGCAGTCATCACAGAAACTTTCGGTTTTGATTGCGCATCATGAACTATAAACAATCAAGTCAGACATGATTATTCATTTGATTTTTATACTTGATTAATATGTGAATCCCACATTTATTCCTTATTATTTTTTTAAATAATAAACCTTGATCTATTTTTAAGACAAGTTTGAAGTCTGTGCGCTACGAGATATAGTTTTAAGATAGCATTTAGAAAGCCTAATTAAGCTTTTAAATTTAAAGTAGAATTTAGTACAAATTTCCACTAGGTGGCACTATGAGCACTCTAAATCTTACTGGGATTATTCTAGGCTTTCCTGTATTTAATGTTAAGAGTATGCTTGTTCAATAGCTCTCTCTTTGTTTTTTGTTTTTGAATCCCTTGGCTAAGTCCTTTGGCTTTTTCTTTTCTTTTTTTTTCCCTTTTCCTCTTAAGTGCTTATCTACTTTTATTCATTGAGGATAATGTTTGGATAACTGGAGTTTAGGAGGTGGTTGGGGCAAATAAGAAAAAATTCATCATATGTCGTGAGGATGGTTTTTAGAGTAGAGGGAACATTAGAATACATAGGTAAATCTCTTATTTACAATTAAAAATAGGAATTTCAGAGAAGTTAAGCCATGTGCCTGAGGCAGTGAAGGCATGCTAGATATTTAATAGCAATCACAGAGCTATATTTTGAAGTGAAGAGATAAAATTTTATGGAGAGGAAAGCAGTATTTGGTATACATACTCAGTGTGAGCTACGTGTGTGCTGGTAACAGGTTTGACTTGTTGAGAATATTCTGGGCAGTTAGCATAAAAAGTTCATTAGGTTGGAGGGAAGCCAACACATAGAAAATTGTTGTTCTTGATAAAGTAACAGTATTTGGGTTATAATTGTGATTGATGTGTCATTTTCTGAGTTTATTCTGTTTTTCACCAAATATGTGGTAGATATTTTGATGCTG
This sequence comes from Manis javanica, assembly GCF_040802235.1. NCBI lineage: Eukaryota > Metazoa > Chordata > Mammalia > Pholidota > Manidae > Manis > Manis javanica. Next base: position 96,204,456 of record NC_133166.1, on the reverse strand, counting down.
TTTTCATAAATTTTCAAGGGTAAAGCAAAGACATATCCTAAGGACATTAAAAAATGTGAAGCGTCAGAGGAATGGTTTCAATTTAGCTGTTACTAAACGATGAGTTGGTTTTCAAATACAGAAATCTTAACTAGCATCAGTTTTTAGATTAGGTGTTCACTTAAAATCATATTTATAAGGGCTTGTTTCTTCATGGAGGTTGTTATGTATGTCTTCTACCTCAGAGCGACTCTTGTTCTGTTGGCTAGATATCTTGCTTTATGTGTGAAGCATGAGTCACTGCTACTAGGAAAAGTAGAAATTTCGTTTTGTTGACTGACAATATTTGAACTTCAGGGCCCAGTGAAAGCTATCAGCTAATAATAATGAGGCCATGTATTTTATATATAGTCCACCATTGGAGACCACCTGTTGTTCTAAAGGAAACTGATTCCTTTTTGCAGATGGTCTTCAAACACAGGTTTCTGATAGTTTATAGTATAAAGATTTATTCTGTGGCAACTCAACCTTTTCCCCAGGTGCCTGTCTTTCAGAGATGGTGTCCTAGACAGATTTCACTATACTGGCCTACTCTGAGCAGTTCAAAGCACAGAAGGTGAGGGTAGGTAGGTGAACTGGGATGCTATATAAACCCCTCATGTCTGTAGCTGCTTTTTAACCAGTCACCTGGGGTCCTCTAATGGCTCTGAGACGTGAATCTCTGTGATACGATCCTGGAGGGAGAAAGCTTTCATAGAACCTTTGACTCCCTCCGCCCCCTACCATCCCTTCCAAAAAAAGGCTTAGGTCTTTGACTTGATAGTGTTGGTGAAGGACGCACCTTTTACTCTCTTGATGGCCCAGAGAGCCCCTTTAAACATGGATTAACTTCAACTTGATTTAACTTTTGACAAATAGTCTCTGTATTATCAATTGTTGCCCTGCCTTATCTGCAGTATTCATCCTACTAACTTTCTTAACTGAAACCTTTTACTTGCTTGCCACACCCTATATCTTCTTAACTTTCTGGATTTCAGGGAGCTAGTCTCCACTTCATGTAATGTTTATATATAGCTTTGTATAAGGTTGAATGACAGGATCATGATTTCAAGGAGTTGAGCAAGCACTGTATTAGGTAGATATATTATAAAATGAATAAACTAGGTACTGAGTATTTGTGTGTGTGTGTGTGTGTGTGTGTGTGATTCATTGCTGTGGTGAGGAAGGGGAGTGTTCTTGAGCTGGTTGGGGAATACTTTATTGAGAAGAAGGGGATTTAGAAATTGTTTAAATATGGAAGAAAAAGATATCAGTATGGTTGAGGAGGTATGATAGGGTTAGGCTTTTCAGGTATGGTAGGGTACAATTTAAGAAGAGAATTAAAACAGCAAGATAGGCAGGGACAAAGTGTCGAGGGGTTAGTCTGCTTTAAACAGATCTGTCTTTATAATCATTTCTATCTTCTCTCAAGTAAGGAATTCTTTGGCACTGGCTGCTGGATGTTTCACACTGGCCTCTATTTCATAAATGATGTCTGAATAACATATCTTTATTCTCAAGTTCCCAATTTTAGCTCTTGTTTCATCTCTTTTGATACCCTTCATATACAGAGTCATAAGGGCTTGTCTTGTAAGGAGTATGGTAAGAGTCACCTGTAATCCCACCATATAGAAAAAATTATTAATGTTTAGTGTACCTTTGTAGCCTTTTTTTTTTCTGTTTTTAAATTAAAATTATACACACACACATATATATAGCTCTGCAGTTTTTGTGTAATAGATCATGAATACTTTAGCATTAAATATTCTTCTAGAACATACTTTTAAATACGTATAAAATTTTATCATAGGGATGTACCATAATCCCCTATTGTTAGGAATTTGTTATTTCCAAGTTCTCACTAATTTTTGTGATATTCTTGTATATAGATCTTTTTTCATATCTGATTGTTTTTGGTATAAATTGTTGAATTTCTGGGTCAGTGATACAAGCCTTTTTTTGCACCCGGTAATGCATTGCTAAATTGTCCTCCAAAAAGGTAAAACCAGAAGTCTTTTTGTTTTCCCTTTGCTTATCTCAGTTAGGCTAAAAACATTCCTCTTCCTCAACTTCTAATTTTTATTTGTTTATTTACTTGGGAAGATTCTTCATTTAGAATTAGGTAGAATTTGAAAATGGAACAATTTGTATAGAATATTTATTACTTTATTTTTACTATCTTTCTCCCTAGGTATTTGGATGGTCTTTTCTTACATAGTTTCATTTAATCATGATTTCTTTTGCTAATAAAATAAGTTTGGAAAGGTAAGAGGAAATATGACTATGTCAGTAGAGTTCTGTGGTCAAAAGTCAAGAAACTGAGTACACATAACTTTACCCTTCTGCCCTTTGGTATTATTGTTCTTGGTAGAAAGGAAAATCAGGCAAAGCATAGAACGGTACAATGTGATAGATGATGCGAAGGTTATAGTGACAAGACATGGGAGAGCAGACAAAAGATCTTAGCAGCATTTCCTTTCTTTTGTGATTAGCTGTATAAATCAGAGCATTTTTCTGAGCTTTGCCTATTTTTAATTTCAGTGGACCAGGTTGTATAAAGATACCATTTAAGGAGATGTGCATTGAAATATAGAAAATACTTAAAATTATTTAAAAAACTGTTAATAAGTAAGTTCTCAGAACAGTGGATAAGTAATTTTGTAAATTGCCGTAAAAGATTTTGATTTTGAAGTACTCTCTGTATAGTTGAAATGTCAGAGAAGTGAAAAGATCTCCACCAGGTCCAGTGAATCTCATGTGAGATTGTGGATTTAATGAAATGTTGCTTTTAGAGGACAAAATTAGTTGTTTATGGATATTCTAAAGTTTTGGAAAAAACCGTGAAAACAGGATACGTTGATAGGGTACCAAAGTAGTGTCTAAAGCTGATTTGAAATTTGAGCTTAGATGCCAGTAACATGCTTTTACCCTAACTAACTTTATTTGATATGAAGTAAGCAATTTCAGTCTATAATAGGGGTTGACATACTGTGGCCCATGGGCCAAATCTGGCCTGCCACCTGCTTTTTTATGATCTAAAGGTAAGGATGGTTTTTACATTTTTCAAAGGTTGACAGAATTCAAAAGAATATTTTTATATGGCATGAGAAAATTATATGGAATTCAGATTTCAACATCCATAACTAAAATGTTACTGGGAAGCAACCATGCTTATCCATTTATATATTGTCTGTGCTGCTTTTGAACCACAACAGCAGAGTTGATTGGTTGTGACAGAGATCATATGGTCCACAAAGCCTAAGATGTTCATTCTCTGCCCCTCAGGACAAAAAAAGGGATCAGTTTGTCTATCCTTGTTCTAGGTGTATAGTCTAATCCACCTTTAATTTTGATTTAATATATGATCCTGAGGAAGTAATTTTCTTCTTAATATATTTTCCAAGAGACTTGGCACTCAGTATTCAGTGGTGATATAAATCGCAGTTGTTTCCAAACTTAGTTTTTATATAACCCTACTGTCAGTCTTATTTAATGATACAGATCAGTGGCTCTCCTGATTTGGTCTTTAAACCCCTTTCTGTTCCTTTTCAGTGGGTCCCCAAGGGAGAAACTGTTTTTATAATAATGTAGGAAGTTATTTGCTGGTTTCATTGTATTGCCATTTACAGTGATAATACAGAAACAGTGGTGGGTAAAACTGTTGTGTCTGAGCATGAATCAAGACAGGGACATCAGACCATAACAGTAATCATTGTACATACTTGCAATACCAAGTGCTAATTCTACCTAAGAATGGCCTTGATAAAACAGTAAAAACTTAATTTTATTAAGACTGAACCCCTTGGTACATGTCCTTTTGCTATGCTGTGTGGAAAGCATACATAATGGAAAGTATACATAAACCACTTCCACATAGTGAACTACGTGGTGGTTGTCCTGAGGAAAAGCTCTTGCATAGTTTGAACCTTGAACTAGCCGATTTTTTTCTGGGATGCAATTTTTGCTTCAACGAATGATTGACAAACTATCATTATTCAGATATTTGGCAAACATTTTTTTGAAAGTGAGTGAACTGAGCCAACACTTAAAGGAAAACAACTGATTATTTGTTGCCAACGAAAACTTAGAGTTTTCAACCCCAAATTAGTACTTTGGAGAACTTGCATTTACTACTTTGAGCTTGACAGTTTCCCAGTGCTTAAAAAATATTCTGATGAGATTGGTGGTGACAGTAAATATGTGATTATTTTGCGGGGATATTGTAATAATGAAATTTGTCACCGTTTCGAAGATATGTTTAACTCAGGGAACCAGGATTTTCAAAATGACCAATGTGTGATGTTGCAAAGTCATGCATGGATAAAAGATCCATCCAGCATACAAGACAGACCAATGGATTTGAATGTAACAAGAACAACTTTCATCAACAGGAATTTATATTCTACATGGCAGCTAAGCTTTAAGAAACTGCTACTTGTCAAGTTTTGGTGTAGTATCAAAAAACAATGTCCACAATTATTTGGAAAGGTTACTAACAGATTCACCCCATTTTCAGTTACATATCTATATGACCTTTCTTAAAATCTTTCAACTAGAACAACCTGTGACAACAGATTGAGTACAGAATCAGATAGAAATATCTAGCTAAGATGGATCTGTTAACAAGATTTGCAAAAATGTAAAACAGTGCTATTTATTGCACTAAATATTTTTTAGGTTTGGAAAATAGTTGTTCTTTATAAAAGTTATGTTAACATGTAGTGGGCTTTGATGTTTAACTAAAAAATGTTTTAGTCTATTTTCTAACTATCAAGCTTGGTCAGTATTTATAGACATAATGCCATAAACAAAAGTTCTTTGAGGTCCTTAGTAATTTTTAAGAATATGAAGGGATGTCATAGACCAGAAAGTTTAATAACTTGTTGTACATCATACTCAGTTATCATGAGATCAGTTATGTGAAATGGAAGAAGTAATTTTCATTGTTAAATGTTTCAATAGCACCTGTGAATCATTTTCTATTAGAAAACTACGATGCAACACAAACCAAAGCACTCTCTAAAAGCTTGTGGAAGAGGCTGAAACAAAAATTTCTAAAAATTCAGTCCTCAAAAAAAACCCTAAATGGCATGTATCTGACAGATGTGGATGGTTACCTAAAAATCACATCCCTGAGGATACATTATATAATAGTTAAATAATTTGATATAACTGCTCCAATAGTTACAATTTAACCATCGTCTGTTATACTTCATATGTGTTAACTCTGTCCCTAACTTAAAACCCTACATAGTAAGTAATATTAAGTAACTTGCTGTTTGTCACATAGTTTAAGTGTCAAGAGCTGGGATTCCAGCACTTTTTATCTTGCCCTAAAGCTCTTACTATTTTCCCTTTATCATAATGCTGTTGTTCACAGCAACTGTGTGTATAAGCATCAGCTTTCTGTAAACAGTTTATAAAAAGCTCTGTGGTAAAGGCTTTTCGATAACAAGGTTAGACAAAGACTTGTCTTCAGTTCTAGTTTGATAATTGTTAAGGAGATTGTCTTCCAGAGTTATAAAGACTGTAAAAATGAATGAACTAAGCTGAAGCAAATTGCTAGACACTGACTTCCACCTGTAAATTACAGCCTTCTTCATTGACTTGGGTACTATGAAAAAAATGGTCAGCATGATTTATATTCTTTTGGCTGGTTCTCAATTTTAATATCTGTTTACTGTTGTGATCATATTTCTAGGCTTCTCCAGTGACAGTGATATGATATCTCTTACTGTTGATGTGGATTCTCTTGCTGAGTTAGACGATGGAATGGCTTCCAATCAAAATTCTCCCATTAGAACTTTTGGTCCCAATCTTCCTTCGGATTCGTCAGCACTAGGCGCTGTTGCTTCTGACAGCGAACAGAACAAAACAGAGGAAGAACGGGAAAGTCGTAGCCTCTTTCCTGGCAGTTTAAAATCCAAGCTTGGCAAGAGAGATTATTTGGAGAAAGCAGGAGAATTAATAAAGCTGGCTTTAAAAAAGGAAGAAGACGACGACTATGAAGCTGCCTCCAATTTTTATAGGAAAGGAGTTGACTTACTCCTAGAAGGTGTTCAAGGTACAATTTTATCTGTATTAATATGTTTTGGTATGTTATATTGGTATCTGGGAAAAAAGTATGTACATATAACTATCATATGTACAGTCCTATGTAAAAACAAGATTGAAAATGGGACACTGCTGAAGATTAAATGACCTAAGTATGGATACACATATATATATACTTTTAGTTAACAATATCAAAAATACTTCACACTCTACTTTGATCAATGAATCAACAAAAACAGGATTAAAAAAACAAGTTTCCACGTTTCTTGTATGAATAATAATGTTTTTTTTTTTCTGACATGGCCAGTGTTGTACCAGCCTTCACCTCTCTTGGGAATATTTGTAAAGATTCTTTAGTCTCGGTGGCCTGAAGACATGACATGAAATGGGCTTTTAAACCGAGTGTAAGGGGCTCTTGGATTTGCCTACTGTTCTGTTCTTTGTTGGTTGCAGTAAATTCTCAGCTAGTTAATGGGGGTGATGCTGGACATGTAGAGCTGAATATTGCTGAGTGTCTGTAAGTAGAACTTACCTTTTTTTCAAAGCATCAGTTTTTGTTTTAGTTATTTGTCATTTCCTTATAGAAGCAGAGTGATGCGTCCTGCAGCTGGTTACGTGACTTTCTGGACACAGTGTCACAGGGTGGTGGGACCTTCACAGGGTGGTGGGAGAAGTCATTTTCATTGTTCTGTGATCTTTGACTTGAGATTTCCACAATCTCCTGTATTATGAATACTTTTTTATTACAGTATTCCCACTGTCACTATGTGTGTTGTCCTGCGGGCCACAAGCGTCTGTTTCACTCTAACTAAAGTATAAATTTTCAGTCTTCTACTGTGATGTAAAGTTTGCTAGGGGAGCATTCTGGTCTTAAAGATCTACTCATTTTTTCTTCTTTGTCTTAACTCTTCCTTGGGACTCGGAGTTTAAAATGAGGATGAGTTGCAAACAATTGGCTCTGATATTTTTCCCTTTTCTTTTTAGATAACCGTGCTAAGACATTGTTAGTGTTTAATTGACACAGATAAAACATTACTGGGATTTTTTTCTGTCTAAAAGTTATTTGCATTTAACTGTGGAACACTTCATAGTGTTACCACTTGATGGCACCAGAAAAATAAAAATCTTTCCTTCGGAGTGAGAATTATGGATGTGAATCAGCAAATAAGAAAAAACATATCAATTAGTTTTTAATGATTATGGTGGTGACTTTTTTCTCCACTAGAACTTGATACAAAATCTACCAGACCTCTGTCTTAAGAAGTGTTACCATTTAAGCATATTTTTCCTATTTAATATATATGCCCGTCTTTCTTAAAGCACAATATCCGTTCCTGCCCTGGATTGGTTTTTGTTGTTAATGTGTCATCAAATTGACCAAGTTACAATTGACTAGTTGCTTTTAGCCTTTTATTTGTTTATTTATAAGGAGATCGGTATTATTCACACAAACTGGGAATTGCAACCACAGAGTTCTGATTTTTAAAATAAACCTCTGTTCCAGTTCTTACGGTTGTATAGCAGTGTGTCAAATACAATGTCAGAGCAGTGCTTCTGACTTCATGATTCTGTTTAAAAGTACACTGTCACCACCTAACAGGCAATATGAACAGTATTTAAAAAAATTTTCTCCAGTTTTATTGAGATGTAATTGACATATAACATTGTATTGAAGATGTATAACATAATGCTTTGGTGTATGTATATATTGTGAAATGAGTACCACAATTAATTTAGTTAATATCCATCACCTCACTTAGTTTACAAATTTTTTTTTTCTTGTGATGAAACTTTTAAGATCTACTCTCTTAGCAACTGTCAGATATACAATACAGTATTGTTAATTATTGTACGTTACATTCCCAGAACTTGTTAATCTTATACTTTTTGACTATCTTCACTCATTTCACCTACCCCCACTCCCTGCCTCCAGCAGCCACCAGTCTGTTTCCTGTTTGTATGAGTTTGGTTCTTTTTAGATTCCATATATAATTGAGGTCATATGGTATTTGTCTTTTTCTGTCTGACTTATTTTATTAACATAATGCTGTCAAGGTCTATTCATTCTGTTGCAAATGGCAGGATTTCTTTCCTTTTTATGGTTGAATAATATTCCACTTTACACACACACACACACACACACACACACACACACACACACACACACACACACACACACACACACACACACACACTGTCCCTCGCATGCACACCACCCATTTTCTTATTTATCCATCAAGTTATGCTTAGGTTGCTTTGTGCCTTGGCTATTGTAAATGATGCCACAAAGTACGTGGGGGTGCATGTATCTCTTTGAGATAGTGATTTTGTTTCCTTTGGGTATGCTCCTAGAAGTGGAATTGCTGGGTCATATGGTGGTCCTATTTTTAATTTTTTGAGGAGCCTCCATACTGTTTTCCATAGTGACTGCACTAATTTACATTCCTACCCACAGTGTACAAGAGTTCCCTTTCCTTTACATCTTTTTGAAGGTAACCATTCTAACATGTGAGGTAATAATGTCATTGTGGTTTTGATATGCATTTCCCTGGTGATGAGTAATGTTAAGTACATTTTCATATCCCTGTTCAGAATTTGTATGTCTTCTGTGGAAAAGTGTCTATTCAGTTTTTCTGCCTGTTTTTAAATCAGATTTTCTTTTTCTGTTGAGTTTAATGAGTTCTTTATATATTTTGGATATTAACCCCTTATTAGATACATGATTTGCAAATATTTTCTCCCATTTGGTAGGTTGCCTCCTTCATTTTATTAATGGTTTCCTTTGCTGTGCAGAAGCTTCTTAGTTTGATGTAGTTCTACTGGTTTATTTTTGCTTTTGTTCCCTTTGCTTTTGGTGTCAGATCCAAAAAGTCATTGCCAAGACCTGTGTCAAAGAGCTTACCCCCGTATGTTTTCTTCTAGGAATTTATAGTTTCAGGTCTTATGTTCAAGTCTTTAATCCATTTTGAGTTGATTTTTGTGTATGGTATAATGGAAGGGTCCAGTGCCATTTTTTTTGCATGTGGCTGTCCATTTTTCCCAACACTATTTATTGAAGAGAATGTCCTTTCCCTAGTGTATATTCTTGCTTCCTTTGCCAAAAATGAATTGACCATATATATGTGGGCTTATTTCTAGGCTATCTTGTCCATAAATATTGTCCCATTGATCTGTGTGTCTGTTTAATGCCAATAACATACTGTTTTGATTACTAAAGCTTTGTAATATAGTTTGAAAGTAGGAACTATGACTCTTCCAGCTTTGTTCTTATTTCTAAAGATTGCTTTGGCTTTTTGGGGTCTCTTGTGGTTCATGCAAATTTTAGGATTGTCTTTTTCTACTTCTGTGAAAAATGCCTTGTGTTCATCAATATGTTTCATTGGTGATTTGTAGTTTTCAGTACACAGAATTTTTACCTCCTTAGTTAAATTTACTCATAGGTACTTTATTATTTTTTATGAAGTTGTAAAGGGTGTTGTTTTCTTAATTTATCTTTCTGATAGTTCATTGTTAATGTGTAGAAATGCAATTTGTTTTTCTATATTGATTTTGTATATTGCAACTTTACTGAATTCACTTATTCTGATTTTTGGTGGAGTTTTTAGGCTTTCCTATATACGTGGTATCATGTCTTCTGCAATAGAGACAGTTTCACTTCTTCCTTTTTGATTTAGATGCCTTTTATTTCGTTTTCTTGCCTAATTGCTCTGACTAGAACTTCCAACACTATATTGAGTAAAGTAGCAAAAGTGGGCTTCCTTGTCTTATTCCTGGTCTGAGAGGAAAAGGTTTCATCTTGTTATCATTGAGTGTGATGTTGAATAAGATGTATGATATTCTTTAATTTGTGGGAAAACTGGGTGCTCTAGCTTGTGAGCTGACTTGATATTTATGAGCAGATGAGATGTTTCCTTGGGGAAAATTTGTTCTGCTGTGACAAAACTGTCGTTGAAACATCACTATAACCAATAATACCTGTGAGTTACTTCAACTCTTGCTATAAGAATTGTTTCCTGTGACCTTGGTTTGGAATGGCATGCTTTAAAATAAAATAATTAGTTCCAGATTTGTAATAATACAGAAAAATAACCTTTCAAAGCAAAGTAGAAGTGCTTTATATGGGGGTTCTTATGAGTTGCAAATTTTGTTATTCTAAATACTATTTGTCCTAACTAAAGTATTCATTCTAGAGGAGTTTTATCTGGGTTGTTTGTAGATCTGATAAAGATGGTTTGATGTTTTTCTTACTTAACTGATGTTTGCACAGCTGAGACTAGATGCAAAACACAATAGCAGCATTTCTATTTGCCCATCCAGCAGAATAAAAACGTACCCTGATAGTGATAACTTTGAATTCTCCTTTTGAGCCTGGCGCTTTGCTTATTCTCTCAGTCTAGCACTGGCTTTTGAAATTAACGTATCCTCTCCTCAGATTCTAAGCCCTCAGGTCTTTATGGATTTAAGAGAGAAAACCCAAAAGTCAAAACTGAAGGGACCAACTTTAATCTTTAAGAGAATGTTTCAGTACATATCCTTTCATTTCTATCTTATTTATATATTTCTGCAAGTGGCTGATATGATTAATCTGTATCCTCAATGTGGACTTGTTGGAATAATTGTGATAATATAGAGTGGCAAATGGATGGCATAAAGGTATTAATGAAATTTTTAAGTAACAGTGATAATTTATTATCTATTACATGCTTGTCACTACAGGGTTTTTTCTAGCATTATTTTTAACCCACAGAGCAAGCCTATAAACTGAACTATGGGTGGTCATACTGGGCTTTGTGTAAGGTCACCAAAATTTCGAGGGTGCAAACATTTAATGTAATGATTCTAAAAGCTTGGCACCTAGCTAGCAAGAATAATTATTTAAAACAGTAAGCTACCAGATGGTGAGCATTTTTAGTAACACCCATCTGTGGGCTGCATTATGAATTACAGAGTTGATTTGGGAGCTGGTTTTTAGTTCGTTCCAGGTGCCATAATTGCTGGTTAATTGTGTTTGCTTATTGTATTTATAAGGTAGATACTGTAATCCCCATTTTATAGGTGGAGAAAACAAGACTTAAAGTAGCAGTTTGTTCAACAACACAAGCCAGTAGAGTTTCAGCCAGGATTTAAATCTGGGTCTTTCTGAATTCAAATCTTGTCTTCTTTCCACTCTGCCATGATACTTCTCATATATTTCTCCCCTAATAAGATAACTTTTAAAATAGAGAAGCAGTTACTTCTTCTCTAGTATTAAATATCTTTAAACTTTGAGTGTTTATTCTTTTTCCTTCTACCTATTTGTTTGCTCGTTCAACCATCTATCCATATAGCTGACCATTCAATAAGCTTTTATTCCTTGTATGTACCTGGTACTGTGATAGTGAATAAAAAATGTTTTTTTGGTAAAAACGTAAAATAAAATTCAGTGATGGTCTTCAAAATGAGATCTCTTCACTTCTTTTTAAATATCCTGCATTATGACTGTCACAGTGCATAGTTCCTGGATGTTGTTGGTATCTAATTTTTCTTTGACAGCTTTTGGTATTTTTGACCAATGAGACTGTCTGATGTTACTACTTTGCTAAGAGATACCAACAATGTTTTGTAATTTTCATCCTGGTTAATGGTATAATAAGTAATACCAAGCCATTTTTCATAGATTAACCCATCCCCGGGTACATGTATGGTAGATTCTCATGTACATGTATGGTAGATTACATGATTCTCACTGTAATTCAAAAAATTCACAGTGTATTTCAAAACCTGTGGCCTCATGTGCTGAGGTACTGCATCATTCCGGGTCTCATACTGAGTCTTGACTATTCTTTCCCTTCCCACAATGAGGAATAGAATTCCTGGAGAAACCACAGACTCACATATACTTCTGGATTTCATTTGAGTCACATAGACTAGCTCAGAATTGTGGAGTTGGTTCTAGAACATGTTTCCAGGCCCTATAAATATGATTAGTCTCTGTGCTGATAGTGACTTACACTGAAATGAGGTAAGAAGCAGTTTTGGCTACTGATTTATTCCTTTGAGTGAGAGTTGCTCACATAGTAGGAAACCAAATGAATAAACTTGTTTTCCTTAGAGTAGATGAGTATATGACAAAGGTAGTGGTAAGTCTGTGTTTGATAAAGGGAAATAAATCACATAATTTCCTATTGTTGAATTTCAGAAATGAAAATGTATAACTTCAAAATATAATTTATTTTTGTTTATGGTGTTTGTTAACTCTGAAAAATTTATGAAAATATTGTCTAGTCCACTTTATCTTTAAAGGATTGCTTAGTTCAGTGCAAAATGTGGTATAGTAGAAGGCTAGTAAGACCAAAATCAATTATTTTTAATAGGCAATGTTGGATTGCCTTCTTTTGCATCAGCTCCTAGCTTTTTTGATTTATGATCTCCTTGCCATAGAAATTTTAATCTCAAAAAGAATTTTGGTGTTTTTTAATATTGTTTTGATTATTCAGGTCCCCTTACAACTCTATGTAAATTTGAAATCACCTTTTTTTTTAAAAAAATTGAGGAATAATTGACACATTTTATTTATTTTTAGTTCTTTAGAAAATGAGCTTTTTTATTTCTACAAAAAAGGCAGTTGGGATTTTGATAAGGATTGCATTAAATCTGTAAATAAATTTGCAGAGTATTGCCATCTTAACAATATTAAGTCTTCCCAACCATGAACTGAGGATGTGTTTCCATTTCTTTAGATTCTCTTTCGTTTCTTTCAGGAATATTTTGTAGTTTTCAGTGTATGAGTCTTTCACTTCCTTGGTCAAATCTATTCCTAGATATTTGTCCATTGAAATGCTATTGTAAATGGAATTATTTCATTAACTTCTTTTCAGATTGTTCGTTTGTGGTGTATAAAAACACATGTGATTTCTGAAAGTTTATCTTATATCTGGCAACTTGCTGAATTCCTTAATTAGCTCTAGTAGTTTTTGTTTTTGTGTGTGGATTCTTTAGCGTTTCTATATGTAGAATTATGTTGTCTGTGAATAGACAATTCTACTTATTCTCTTCAATGTGGATGTCTATTTCTTTTTCATGCCTGATGCTCTGGATAGAACTTCCGGTACAATGTTAAGTAACACAGAGAAAGTTGGTGCTCCTGTCTTATTCTGGATCTTAGTGGGAGAGCTTTCATTTTTTTTTTTTTTTTTTTTACCACTGAGTATGATACTGGTTTTTCATAGATGTCCTTTATCATGTTAAAGAAGTCCCCTTCTATTCCTAGTTTTCTGGATGGTTTTTTCATGAAAGAACATTGGATTCTGTGAGATACCTTTTTTGCATCAATTGAGATGATCATGTGCGTGTGTTTTTCCCTTTATTCTGTTTATGTGGTGTATTACATTGATTTTCTTATGTTGAACCACTCTTGTGTTTCTGGGTTAAACCCACTTGCCACAGAGATTTTAATTTCACATTTAAATTTACTTGTACATTTTAGCATCTCGTTTGTTTCCATCATTGCAATACAATTGGAAAAGAAGGGGCTGTTCATTAAAGTATGAAACTACTTGTCCATGTTAATATAGAAGTTGGTATCTTACTTTTCAAAGAAGAGCAGTATTAAGTCCCCAATGTTTCATTTATGAAAAATACCACTGCCTTTTCTGTTTTAGAAAAAAACATGTGCATTTCACTGTAATTCATTAAATTTCCTTAGTTGAACATTTTGACGCCTTAACTATTTTGAAATTGGCTGGAAGAAAGCATTTTAAAACCGTAAAACTCAGAATAAAAAAAAAAAGATTTGAAACCATCCGAATATGAACATATTCTGTTTTCCCATGTCCCTCAGAACTGTTTTGTTTTTATTTTTATTTTTCTTTCTTGAGTTGTAGGAAGTTTCTGCAACAGGAAAAGGAGGTTACTAATGCAATGAACTCAGAAGGAATTATATCATGGGTTCAGGTAGTATAAACTGAATGTTTCCATCCAAAATTCGTGTTGAAACCTAATACGTGGTGTGATGGTATTTGGAGGAGGTGCCTTTGTGAGATGATCAGGTCATGAGGGCAGAACCCTCATAAATGCGATTAGTGCCCGTTAGAGGCCTCAGCAAGCACCTTTGCTCTTGCTATGTGAGAATTTAGCAAGGAGGTGGCCCTCTGTGAACCAGGAAGCGGGCTCTCACCAGAAACCAGATCTGCCTGAGTCCTGATCTTGGACTTCCTAACCTTCAGAACTGTGAGAAATAAATTTCTGTTGTTTATAAGCTGTATTCTGTTCTTACAGCCTGAATGGACTAAGAGAAGACTTTAGGTTTTCTGTTTTTGATGTTCACAAATGGAAAGAGAGTTGCCTTTTAAATTACCCGATAGTTAGATGAATCCTTTCTGGCTTTGTGTTAGGCTGGACTCTTTCAGTTACAGGTAACAAAAACCTGACCAACTCAAAGAGGCTCACATAGAAAAGAGTGTTTCAGTACACATAAATGAGTCGTTACATATGCTGGATTGAGGTGTTCGAGAAGTGTCACCTGTTCTCTTTCTATTTGTCTTTTTCTGTCTTTACAAGGCCTATACTTTCAATACCCTTTTATCTTCATGGTGTGAAAGATAACTCCCCAGCAGCTCTATGTTTACAAAAGCCTTTTCCTCAGGATCCCAGAGAAAGAGTGTGTTTACCCCTAGCAGCAGTAAAAGTGTGGATCAAATGCTTCCAACTACTAGCTCGGGAGTAACTAATGAGGCACAGGTTATTTGCTCATTCCTGGGAAGGGGGACAGAGCTATCCCTGATGGAACCATATGAACCAGACAGGATATCTGTAGAACATGAGAGGAGTGGATGAAAATTAGGAAGGGTTGTTGAGCAGAAACAAACAAAATAAACTGAAATGTCATCCTCAACTTAACCTTTTCTAACTCCACTGTGACACTTAATAGGCTTTCTCCCTTGTCTGTTAAATAAATGTTTTCTCATATGTTTCTAAGACTATAATTCTGTACAGAATAAGCATCACACCATTTTTTTTTAAACTTTCAGTTGAATTGAATATACAGAAAAGTACATTTCATAAGTATATAGCTCGATGCACTTTCACATGTGGAGTCACTCCCATGTAACTGGCATCCAGATCAAGAAGCAGGACTTGATCAGTGCATTAGGAGCTTCCTTTTGCTCCTTTCTCGTTACCACCTCTCCAACGGCAATTACTATCCTGCTTCCTGACAGCATCGATTGCATGAGGTCTTCCTTTTTCTGTTCTAATTCCTTGCAAGGACAAGGTTCTAGTTTCTGTCCTTTTCTGTCCACTTACCCCTCTTCTGTTCAATTTCTTTTATGGATGATGATGTAGGGAGGGGTTGGTGTCTCGTTTCTCTTTTGTTTCTGGAGGATCCTTACCTTACTCCTCTTATGTCTGTCTTTCTCTTCACCCCCTCACTGCCACATCTTCAAGATGGGACATCCTTTTCTGTATATCTGATTCTTTCCCAGAAGAAAAGCTTTACCAAAGCTCTCAATTTTGCCACTCACTTTCAAGTCCTTTTTTCATAGCCAATGCTTTGAACTACTAAGTTGAAACCTGTGTTTTGTATTTTGGCATTTAATTAGATTCTTTCTGTGGCTTTTTTTTTTGCCCCTTGTGTTTTGATTTAAGTTCTACGTGCTCCTCTATCCTTTTTTAAGGAATCTGTTAGGCTTTTCCTCCCCTGGTCCCACATTCACAGGCTTGCAGTAGTGGGGCCCAGGGAACTTTGTTGTAATTTGTTTTTTTCTCTATTTACAGGTAATCCAAAGGTCATGGTATTGTTTCATAGTAATGCTGAAAGTGTGGGTCATATGTAGTTTTATTTGCTCTTGATTTTTTGTTTGTTTGAGAGGTTATATGAGGAGATTTTAAATTGGGTAACATTAGCTTCCTAGACTTGAGATTCCACACCGATTTTTTTTAATGTTGAATAACCTTTGTATTCCTGAAATAAACTTACTTTATCATTTTTTAATATATCACTGAACTTAGTTGCAAGTATTCAAGATTTATGTATTTTTGTTTCATATTTATTATCAATATCTATACCTATATACATATGTATACACACACAAATATCTCTCTCTATATATTTACTGAACTTAAAAGTAAATTTAAGTTAAATTAATCTTAAATTAATCCTAAATTGAAAGTAAGAAGTATTGAAAGATTTGACCCTTATGTAGTTGAGAATACTATCTATCCTAAAAGGTAGTCTTGAAAACCTCAATCATGGGGCATTGGGTAGAATAAGACTATCGTAAGTTTTGTCCCTGTGGAGTGTTAGCTTTAGGCTCACCCTAGCAAATCTTAAAAGCTAGGCCCAAAAGGATAAAACTGCTTCCAAGAAACTACAGTATCCCAGAACAAAGCTAAATAGTATTTGTAGAAATTGGAAAAATAGCCACCACTTAATAAGGTAAAATTCAAAATGGCTGACATCTAATCAAGTTACCATTCATTCAGAAAAGCAGGAAAAGTAAGACATATCAGTGAGGAAAATAATGAATCAATCAAAACCCACTAAAAAATGACACAGATGCTAAAATCACCTGACAAAAAGACTTCAAAACTTATTATAGCTGTACTTATTATGTTCAGAAAGTTAAGTAGAGAAATATTACAGAAGACCACAATTGAACTTACAGAGATGAAAGCTATAGTATCAGCAATGAAAAGTGAAGGAATGGGATTAGTGGCTCATTAGATATTGCAGAAGAAAGGATTAATGAGCTGGAGCATACAGCAATGGAAACTATTCAAAATGAAATGGTTAGATGCAAAAACTGATATAGTACCAGTAAGCTAAGAACAGCTGATAAGTGAAATTGGAGCCCCTGAAAAGGGAGGGTGAGAGAGAGATGGAAAATTATTAGAATAAATAAGGCCTGAAAGCTTTCCAAATTTTATGAAAACATTCTATAGGTCCAAGAATCACAAGAAACCCCAAGCATAAGAAACATGAAAATACACCCAGGAGCACTATAACCAAATTGCTCAAACCAGCTATACTATCTTAAAAGCAGGAAGAAAAAAAAAGACATGAACAGAAGACCACAGATGAGAATGACATCTGATTTCCTCTCAGCAACAATGTATTCAAGAAGACAATTGATTAACATCTTTAATATACAGAAAGGGGAAAAAAAAAGCCTGTCAACTGAGAATTCTATACCCAATGAAAATATATTTGAAAAATGAAGGCAAAGTAAAGGAATGGGAGTGATGGATATATTGTTTCAATTGTAGTGTCTTCTTTCTCTTTTTTTTTTTGGTTGGTCTAACTGGATTTTAATTTTACTGATCTTTTCAAAGAACCAACTTTTGACAATATGTTCTCTCTATATTTTTACTATTTTCTATTTAATTGGTTTCTGCTCATTTTCTTACTTTTTTTTGGTGTAGTTCTTCATTTTTTTGAGATTTCATCTTAAGAGGTGGAAGCTTACATTGATTTGAAGTCTTCTTTTCAATATAGGTGTTTAAAGCTATAAAGTCCTTCTAAGCATTGCTTTCACTGCATCCCATAAATTTTGATACTTTGTTTACATTTTCATTCATCTTGAAATAGCAAGGTTTTGCTTTTTTATGGTTAATAGTCCATTCTGTATATATACCACATCTTTAACCATTCATCTGTTAATGGACATGTAGGTTGCCTCCATATCTTGGCTATTATAAACAATGCTGCAATAAACATATAACTTTTCAAATTAAAGTTTTTTTCCCTTTGGGTAAATACCCAGAAGTGGATTTACTAGATGGTATGATATTTCTATTTTTGTTTTATTGAGGAACTGCATACTGTTTTCCACAGTGGCTGCACAGTTTATATTCCCATCAACATTCCTTTTTCTCCACATCTTCACCCACACTTCTTGTCTTTTGGATAGTAACCATTCTGACTGGTCTGAGGTAATAATCTCATTGTGGTTTTGATTTGTATTTTTTCAATGATTAGTGATTTGAGCATCTTTTTATATGTCTGTTGGCCATCTGTATGTTGTCTTTGGAAAAATGTTCAGTTCCTCTGCCCATTTTTAATAGGATTATTTGTTTTTTTAGTGTTGAGTTTTATGAGTTCTTTGTATCTTTTGGGTATCAACCCCTTAACAGATATATCATTTGCAAATATATTCTCCCATTCAGTAGGTTGCCTTTTTGTTTTGTTAATGGTTTCCTTTACTGTGCAGGAGCTTTTTAGTTTGATGTAGCCCTGCTTACTTATTTTTGCTCGTTTCCCTTGCCTGAGGAAATGGATCCAGAAAAAGACTGCTAAGGCTAATGTCTCAGAGTTTACTGCTTTTGTTTTTTTCTAGGAGTTTTTTGGTATCAGGTCATACATTTAGGTGTTTGATCCATTTCAAGTGTATTTTTATATAGTATAAAAAAGTGGTCCAGTTTCATTCTTTTGCATGTAGCTGTTCAGTTTTCCCAACATCATTTATTGAAGAGATATCTTTTCCCCATTGTATATTCTTGCTTCCTTTGTTGTAGATTAACTATATATACATGGGTTTATTTCTGGGCTCCCCAACTCTGTTCCATTGATCTATGTGTCTGTTTTTTCTGTTTTTGTGCCAATACCATACCTTTTTGATTATTATAGCTTGTAGTATAGCTTGAAACCAGGGATCATAATACTTTCAGCTTTGTTCTTTCTCAAGATTGCTTTGGATGTTTTGGGTCTGTGTACAAATTTTAGAATTATTTGATCTAGTTCTATAAAGAAGTGCTTTTGGTATTTTGATAGGGATTGCATTGACTCTATAGATTGCTTTGGGTAGTATGGACATTTTAACAATATTAATTTTTCTAATCCATAATTGTATATCTTTCCATTTAGTTGTCTTCAATTTCTTTTATCAGTGTCATATGGTTTTCAGAATTTCTTTCTCCTTAGTTAAATTTATTCCTAAGTATTCTTTTTGGGGCAATTGTAAATGGGATTGTTTTCTTAATTTTGTTTTTCTTCTAGTTCATTTTTGGTATATAGAAACACAACAAATTTCTGTATATTGATTTTGTATCTTGCAACTTTACTGAATTCATTTAGTAATAGTTTTTGGTGGAGTCTTTAGGGTGTTCTATATATAGTATTGTCATCTGCAAGTAGTGAAAATTAATATGGATGCCTTTTGTTTATTTTTCTTGTCTGATTGCTGTGACTGGGACTTCCAGTACTATGTTGAATAAGAATTTTGAGAGTTGGCATCCCTGACTCGTTCCTGATGTTAGAGAAAAATTTTTCTGTTTTTCACCAGTAAGAATGATGTTAGCCACTTTTAGTGGGTTTATTATGTATGGCCTTTATTATGTTGAGGTATGTTTCCTTTATACCTACTTTGTTGAGAGTTCTTATCATGAATGGGTGTTGCATTTTGTCAAATGCTCTTTCTGTATTTATTGAGACAGTCACGTGGCTTTTAGCCTTTTTGTTAATGTGTTGCATTACATTGATTGATTTGTAGATGTTGAACCATCCTTGCATCTCTGGAATAAATCCCAATTGGTCATGATGAATGATCCTTTTAATGTATTTTTATTTATTAATTTTTTTATTAAGGTATCATTGATAAATACTCTTATGAAGGTTTCACAAGAAAAACAATGTGGTTATTCTTTTAATGTATTTTTAAATTCAGTTTGCTAGTATTTTGTTGAGGATTTTTGTATCTATATTCATTTGAGATATTTGGTTGTAATTTTTTTTTTTCTTCTGTAATGCTTTGTCTAGTTTTGGTTTCAGGGTAATGCTGGCCTTGTAGAATGAGTTTGAAAGCATTCTTTCCTCTTCTATATTTTGTAATAGTTTGAGAAGGATAGGTATTAGATCTAAAGTGTTTGGTAGAATTTGTGAAGTCTTCCTGTCCTTGCCTTTTGTTTGTTTGAAGGGTTTTTTAAATTACTGATTCAATTGTATTACTAGTAAGTAGTCTATTCAGATTTTCTGTTTCTTCCTGATTCAGTCATGGAAGATTGTATGTTTCTAGAAATTTATCCATTTCTTCTAGGTTGTCCAGTTGGTTTGTAGTAGTCTGTTATAATCCTTTGTATTTCTGAGGTTTCAGTTGTAACTTCTGCACTTTCATTTCTAATTTTGTGTCCTCTCTTTTATTTTCTTGGTGAAAATGGCTAATGGCTTATCAAGTTTGCTTATCTTTTCAAAGAACCAGTTATTAGTTTCATTGATCTTTCATGTTGTTTTCTGAGTTGCTATTGAATTTATTTCTTCATTGATCTTTATTATATCTCTCCTTCTACTGACTAGGGACTTTGATCTTGTCTTTCTAGTTCCTTTAATTTTAAGGTTAGGTTTGTGATTTGGGATTGTTCTTGTTTCTTGAGGTAGGCCTATATCATTAATAAGCTTCCTTCTGAGAACTGCTTTTGCTGTGTCCCAGAGGTTTTGAACCATTGTGTTTCTGTTTTCATGTATTTTTTTGATTTCCTCTTTGGTTTGTTCATTAACCCCATTGTTTGTTTAATTGCATGTTGTTTGGCCTTAACATGTTTATGCTTTTTTTCCAATTCTTTTTCTTGTGATTGATATCTAGTTTCATAGCTTTGTGATTAGAAAAGATGATTGGTACAAAATCAGTCTTCTTAAGTTTATTGAGATTTGTGGCCTTACTTGTGATCTATCCTGGACATGTTCCATGTGCATTAGGAAAGAATGTGTGTTCTTCTGAGTTTGGATGGAATGGTCTCTATATATCTGTTAAAAACATCTGGTCTAATGTGTCATTCAGTGTTACTCTTTCCTCATTGATTTTCAGTTTGGATGATCTAGCCATTGATATAAGTAGGGTATTAAAGTCTACTGTTGTACTACTGGTAATTTTTCCCTTTATGTCTTGTAACATTTGCTTTATATATTTAGGTGCTCCTATGTTGGGTGCATAGATATTTACAACTGTTATATCTTCTTATTGGATTGTTACCTTTATCATTCTCTAATGCCCTTCTTTGTCTCTTGTTACATTGTTTGGAAGTCCATTTTATCTGATATAAATATTAACTATTAAATTTTTTTTCACTTTCATTTGCATGGAATATCTTTTTCATCCCTTTACTTTTGTGTCTTCATCTGAAGTGAATCCCTTATAGGTAGCATAGAGATTTTTTTTTTTTCCATCCATTCAGCTATCCTGTCTTTTCTTGGAGCATTTAGTCCATTTACATTTAAGGTAATTATTGATAGGTAGGCACCTAACAGCCATTTTGTTAATTGTTGTATTTGTAGTTCTTCCCTGGTCCTCTCTTTTCTTCCCTTTGATTTGATTTCTTTCCTTAGTGTTATGCTTGAATTCTTTTCTCTTTATTTTTTGTTATCTATTACTTGTTACTGGTTTGTGGTTACCATGAGTTCTATATAACAGTATATATATATATATATATATGTATATTAGATTGGTGGTGCTTAGGTTTGCACACATTCTAAAAGCACTACTCTCTTTTTTATTACCCCCTCTACATTTTATATTTATGATGTCGTAATTTACATTGTACTACTTTGTGTATCCTTGGCTTTTTGTTGTGTAAAATGATTGATTTTTATCACTTTTGTTTCTACATTTACATTAGTTTTATATGTGATTGATCTACTACCTTTACTGTGTTTGTTCTTACCACTGAAGAATTTTTCTTTTCTAATTTTCTTCTTTCTAGTTATGATCTTTCCTTTTCCACCTGAAAGAAGTCTCTTTAACATTTTTTGTAAGGCTGACTTAGTGGTATTGAACTCCTTTATCTATCCTTTAATTCTAAATAACCTTGCTGGGTAGAATGTTCTTGGTTGTAGGTTTTTTTCCATTCAGTTTTTGAATAAATCATGCCACTCCCTTCTGCCTGTAAAGTTTTTGCTAAAAAATTAGCTGTTAGTCTTATGCCATTTGCCTTGCTGTAACTGTCTGCTTTTCTATTGCTGCTTTTAAAATTCTCCCTTTATCTTTAATCTCTGCCTTTTTAATTACTATGTGTCACGGTCTGAATCTTGGGTTTATCTTATTTGGGACTCTCTTTGCTTTCTGGGCCTGTATGTCTATTTGTCTTTCTTTCTTCAGATAGGTTTCCTATCTCTTTCTGTTTCTCTTTTTTTGGGACCTCCATTATGCAAATGTGCTTTGTTTGAAGTTGTTGCAGAGATCTCTTGGCATCTTCTTGTTTAAAAAAATTATTTATTCTTTCTGTTGATCAGCTTGGTTGCTTTCCACTTTCCTGTCTTCCAGATCGCTGATCCATTCTTCTGCATCCTCTAACCTGCTGTGGATTCCTTGTAGTGTATTTTTAATTTTATTGCATGCTTCAGCTCTGACCAGTTCATTTTTATATTTTCTCTCTGTTGAAGTCCTCCTGCAGTCTGTTGAGCATCTTTATGACCATTACTTTGAATTCTATATCAGGTAGATGGCTTATCTTGGCTTCATTTTGCAAATTTTCTGGCATTTTGTCTTATTTTTCTGTTTGGAACATATTCCTGTGCCTCCTTATTTTTTCTGCTATATATTAGGTCATTTGTGTCTTCTGGTCCTGAAAGCAGTGGCCTTATAAAGTAGGTGTCCTTTGATGCCCAGAAGTGCACTATTCCCTAGCCACTAGAATCAGGTGCTCCAGGGTGTCCCCTGTGTGGGCTGCATGCACTCTCCTGTGGTGGCTGAGCCATTACTGCTGTGAGCGGGCTGGTGGGTGAGGCCAGCCCTCTGCCTGGCTGTCAGCAGTGGCCAAGGGGACTGTTGTGGTTGCACCGGCTTGCAAGGCTTTTTCAGGTGTCCAAAAAGCTGGGCCTTGGCATTCCTTTTGTGCTCACCCCACACAATATACCCAGCTTGGCAGTTGCACCACCAAAACGACCACCACCCTGTGGAAAGGAGGAGCTAGCCACCCTCACCATCATGCTAGCAGTAGTCTTGGAGGCCATTGCTGACATCCTGGCTGAGGGCTTGCCTTGCCCACCAGTGCACTGGCAAAGGCTGTGCCTTCAGAAATGCCCATCTGAGGATGATTATTGCTCTGCAGTCTTAGTTATTATATGTTAATAATAATAATTGTAATCATCTTTCATTAGTTAGAACTCAAGTAGGATGAATTGAATGTGAAACAATGTATTTTGGGCAGAATTTGGTTCTTCATTTGTTGGTCTTAAGTCAAAGATATGTGTGTTTGTGGGACTAGATGGAGTGGATATTATACATTGAAAACAGTCATGAGCCTCATCAACTTCTGATATTCAGGGGGTTTAGCATACTGCAGCTGATTGGGATAAAGTGCTTTATTTATCCCAATAAAGTAACCACAAGGTTACAACTGAAAGAAGAAAATGTGAAAGAATCATTTGCTGGCATATGTTTCTTGAATTGTTGGCTATTTTTGTGTCAACTTTTATGTTGAGAGTTTCATCTTTTAATGGCAAAAATGTTTTCTGGAAATTTTAGCTTGGAAAAGAATACCACTTTCCTGCTTCTGCAAAAAGCTAGGTAAAGCATTGATGTGGGATAAAGTAGCAGTGGAGTTTTTATATTCAGATTGTATGAACAGTAAACAGAGCATCTAAAATAACCACTTGCACATTGCAACAAACACATCATCATTTGCTTAAA
The DNA here is from genome assembly GCF_040802235.1 of Manis javanica. Taxonomy (NCBI): domain Eukaryota; kingdom Metazoa; phylum Chordata; class Mammalia; order Pholidota; family Manidae; genus Manis; species Manis javanica. The sequence goes on along the minus strand of NC_133166.1, from coordinate 96,180,790 downwards.
AAAGAGTTATAATTACAGTTGACGAAGCATGGACACCATAAAAAATGCATTAGTTTGGCTTGACACATTAATTACCTGTTTTTGCAGATGTTTTTATGTATTGTTGTGTGAACAGTTTACAAAATAATTACAGGAAAGTCATATGGAAAATAAACTAAGTGGGTGGTTTCTCATCTAAATATTTTCATTCATGTGAATCTCTGTGAGGCACAGCTGCTCTATAGCAAAAGCAGAGAGATGAGGATTCTCGAAGGGTTTTTATTAGAAGGTGTCTGTCATTAGAATCACCATATTTTTATAGATTTAGTAACGTAGTTTAAAAACACTAAAATGAGAGTTTATTTAATTCCTGTGTTACTGGAAAAAACTTTGATTTTGATCAGAAGACATGTAGATATCTGTATTTTAAAGTAAACAAAACCCTAAATGGAAAGTAACTGCTCTTTTAGCATTAGCACATTATTAGGCACTTTGAGAGAAAGTTAGTCATCATTTTATAATTACTTGAGTTACATAGGTTTTATAACTTAACAGTTTAAATTATATCTTAATAATTAAACATTGAGTCTTGAATAAATTGCATAGTTCAGCTTATCTATTCTCTTTTAGCAAGTATTGAAAATGTTAATCTGCTTTTTCTCAGCTTACTGTGTTACCATTAATAATCTCAGTGTGTTTCATTTGAAAAATAACTAGGTCATTGTACAAGCATATCATACTTTTGCAAACTGTTAAGAAGCACATTTTCCAAAATTGCAATTGTCAAACAATAAAAAGAGTTCATAGACTTCATTTTATTTTACACAGATTACTTAGAATATCTGTGCTGTATTTCCCTCATGGATACTGTTACAGCAGTTTTTCATAAAATTAAATCAAAATGTAGATTTTTAGTATAACCATGCCACTATTATGGCATATTCCTCTGTATTCCCATTTTATGCATTTAAGGCAATGATTACATACATTTTCTGACATGTATTTAATGTAAGTATTTAAGTTAGAGAAAGGCACTAACTTATAGAAATAGGTAATTGGAGCATCTCTAGGCATGAAGGTATTGCTATCAAACTGTAGTATTTGTGCAAAATCATTTGCTTTTCTATTCATATAATGAACTTCTATTGAGGGTCTTCCATATGTAATATTCCATGGCAGTATTAAAATGACTATAAATATTGTGATGACTGTATGTCTGGGACATAGTAGATGCCTTCTGAAGGTGGTAGGAATAAAAGGGACAGGAGTAAATGGTATGGAGAACCTTTTCACTTCAGTGGTTTAAAGAAAGCCTGCAGAGGATTTTCTTTTTTATCCTGACATGGGCCTTGATACATTCTTTGAATTGTTTATCATGGAATGTATATCTTCACGTTAAATCAGTCTGAAGAAAGATGGGATGGGGTCTGTTCTAATTTTGGCATACACTAAGTCAATTTAATTTTTAAGGTGGGGACACGTAAAGAAGTCTATGAAACTTCTAGAATTGAGATTAGCTGTTTATAATCAATAATTATGCTGATTACATCATCACAGAGTAAAAACATGTGATTCAGCATCATGACATCAGGAACACAATTGTTGGACTTTAGAGCCTTCCACAGGTTTGTCCCTTCTCTTAACATACTGCTTACAGCCAGTGAAAGAGTGAGCAGAAGCCCTTGAGGAGGTTCGGGGACTTTCTGCATTTATTAGTATGGCAGATAAAAAATTCTAGTTTATGTGGAGTTTCATTTCCAAATTTTTCCCTATTTTATTTTTATTCTTTCTCATAAGGCAAAATTTTAGCTCCTTGGTTTTAATTCTTTATTTTTTTCCTTTAATATATTTGTAGCTTTTATAATCTCTTTATCTGATTCTTTTAGAAGCCATTTGATTAGAATATAAGGGATACTTAGGAGATTGATTGTCTATCTACCTATCTAATCAATCAGTCTATCTATCTATCTATCTATCTATCTATCTATCTATCTATCTATCTATCAATCATCGACAAGAGTTTATTGTCAAAAAGAGACTGGCCAGGCAATGTTGTTTTGAAGGGACTGAATTATTAGTCTTTTGGGTTATTCCCTTTTAATGTTGCAAAACAAAGAAAAACAGGTTCAGGAGAAAGAAACTGTTGTATCTAAAAGAAGGTTGTCTCTGTAGGTATTCAGTGCTCTATGATCTAATGGTGTGTTAGTTTTCATTTAGTATTACTGATAGAGGGAAACCAAAAACTGTTAAGCAACATTGAAAGCAATCATACATAATCGAGACGATGCCTGGGCATGAATATTATTATGATTTTTACTTTTACTATACTTTGGTGACTCTTTGAACTTCTAGGGGTCACTTAACACTTGGTTTTGAAAAAACATTAATAGGGGATTGCTTAAATGCAAATGGAAAGCAAATTCCTTGACTGACTGGGTTTGTGTTACATGAGGAAAGGCTGATGGCTCCAGAGCTGTGGTAGACGTACAGAACCGTCAATTAACTGTTCTCCTCAAGGTTGCCTTTTGTTGTCAGAACACTTAGCATAAGTCAGAAATGGTAGGCTATACCTGAAAAGAACAAAAAAACCATTAAATATAATAAATCGGCACTTAAAAAAACTATAGCCACCAAGGCCATCTCAAACAGGAGTATGCTTTTATGTGACTAAAGTTGTTTAAAAAAAAAAAAGGAAGCACCCACATACAAACACTCATTCTGTCAAACCCAGGTTGATTTGAATGTTCTTGCTGATGTGTTAAGTCGGAGTGGACACCAAGAATGCTTGACACCAAGTGGCAGGGCCTCTTGAAGAGTGTTTGTGGAGTAAAGAAGTAGAGATAAGAGTGTAAAATGTGACCGGAGTCTTCTGTGGGGACTGAATTCTGTGCATGTGGCAAAAATCAAGTATAGTCAAAATACTCTTGGAAATCCCTTAAAATTTCCCATAAAGTACAGATGTACACATACTGTATTGTCTAATACAGCCAGTTCTTCCAGTATCGTCATTCTTTTGACCCAGTGATGAGACATTAGCTATGTTCTAATCTGTGAAACTGATTTTCATTAGTTCTGTGAGTAAAGATACCGTTTTCTTTTTTCTCTCTTGTAGCCATCACCCAGATCAAGATATTGAACATTCTCACCATTTATGCCCCCCTTCACTTTTTTTTTTTTTTTAATGGTAAATGAAAAAAGACCTTTGTTTTCCAAAGAAATCCTTGGGTAACAAGGGTGTTTGAGAGGCCAGTTTTTCTCAGGAAAGCTCATTTTCTTTTACATAGTGTGAACTTCATACCTCTTTGCAGCTCTCATTTTCCCGTGTGCTTGTCTGTCATCTTCAGTTTCCTCCTCTCTGATTCTACCCTGCTGTGTTGTCTGGGAGGCTCCTAATAGTTTATTTTTCTCTTCTCTTTGTTTCCATACTTACCTGTACCCTGCTCTGTACTCTGTATTTTTCTTGTTCTATTCAGTAATAGAATAATCTAATTCAAATTCAGTGACCAGAAGTGTGGTATCATAAGACCTGATTGAGGTTTAGACTCTTAACATTAGTTTCATAATTGAGAAAGCCATCTCACATCCCTGAGCCTTAATTTGCTTAGTTATAAAAGGAAGATAATACATCTTGTAAATAGAATTTGATGTAATGAAGGAGTGTCAAGTGGCAATGGCTTCTTGACTAAATTAGAATTTCACAATTCCATTGTAGACTGTGCCTTCTATAAAACTTCTCTTAGTAACGTAAGTCAGAGTTGGTGCTATGAGAAATGCAGAATTTGCCGGCCAAAGTTTCTATTTCATTGGCAACTTTGGAATTTCTCCTCAGCTACACTTCTTTCACAGATTGTACTCTGTAATCACCATATACCCATCCTCTTTCCTGATGAGAAATTGATAAGGTAAAGAAATACAGGTTGGCAAATATGCTTAAGTATAAGTCCAGAGAAAGGAAATCCTGGGGCAAAATACCTCAAAAAACCGAAATCAGTGAAAGGGAGAAATAAAGTTTAAAATCCGTTTACTGCTCACAAACTGTAGTCCTGGGCCATCCCTCTTTCCTGCTCCGACAGCAGCAAAACTGGCCCTCCCCTCACCTCTCAGGTACAGGTAAGCCCTCCTTGCCCAGGTAGTTACCCACTGATACGGAGATGAACTTCTCTCCACCCCCGAGGAATGATGCAAATGCACTAAAGCCATACTTCTATCCACCCTTGAGCACCTGTTGATATGCAGATATACTAAAGCCAGGCTAGATATTCTGGAAATATTAGTTTTACCCACAGTAAGACATCTGTTATGGTACACCAGAACTTTTTAACATAAAGGTCAGTAAATAATGGGAGCAGTTTTTCTCTTTTGAATGTCAAAGCCCAGGGGAAATTTTTAAAATTTATTTGTTTTTAATTGGAGGAAATTCTTGCTTTATCTGAATGATGAGCAGAAATGCAGAGAAACTTTTGAAGATATTTATTTATTTTTAGGTAGAATGTAAAATATCCATTTAAAAAAGCATTTATAGAATGTCTGCCTGGGCATATTACTGAAGAAATAATAGCCACATTACCTAATATGGGATTAAAAGTTGGATTCTAGATAACCTACTTTTCCTTGAAAAAGAAGCATTATGGGCTGGGTATGAGTCTTAAAATGAAGATTAAGGAATTAAGGAGGTTAGAATTGATTTAAAAATTTTAATCAATTAAAATCTGTTTACAATCAGTTATCAGTAATTTGATTTTAGGATTATTCTAGAAATCTACAGATTAGTCTTTTCTTTCTGTTGCCTACAAACCTCAGGAAGTATCCAGCAGCAGAAATCTGCTAGAGTGGTTTTCATCCTGGGCTGCTGCTATTGATCAGCAGTGGTTGTGACCTACTTTTAAGGGGCTGATAAGGAAGGAGTCATAGTCTGTATATTTAAGGTTATATTTAAAAAGCCTTCCAGAATTTCCATCACTTCATGGTTGTTTCCATGGAAGCGGAACCACGGTCATCAGCAGGAGTCCATTTCAACTGCTGGCTTCCGGTTCTTGTTTCTCTGTTACCATGGAGACTGCCTAGAAAGCGGCAGAGATACCAAAAGTTTAAAAAACAGTGATTTGATTACAAAATACAGTTTTAACTCTAGCTTTAATTAGGTGTTCCATAAGGTTGGCCTTTTTGAATTTCAAATTATTTGGGGAGGCAAGTTGATTCCTTTTGAATAAAACAAGTTTTCAAAGTTTATTCAAGCTTAATCAGACTGAATTAAAAAACTAAATGTCCATAGTTTCTGTTACAGTTGAGCCTAAGATGAATAAAAAATTCCAGATGGGGATTTATATTGGGGCTTGAAAAGCATAACCTGAAATGAGAAGACCTAATAGTGAGAATCGTAGTTAGAGTCCATGAAGAGTAAACTCAAAGTGGAGGGACTAGTAGTGTGTAGAAATAGTGACTATTTCTTTTTTATATGGCACATTTTACCTTCAGAATATGTTATAGTTAGGTAATTTTTCAGATTTTATCTGTTTTTCAACCAAGTAAGAAGAAAAACCTTGGGTTTAGAAACTAAGTAAATGTTAAGGATAGTGGCAGAAACATTGATATTTTAATTTTAGTGGAGGTTTGAGGAGTTGGACAGTTAATAAAGGTAGATTGTTCCACAGTTAAAAAGTAAGATTTTTTCCCCCACTAGGGCTAGTTATATTTTTGAATTATTCATAAGGGAGAGAAGAGATGGAATAGTAATGTAAAAGCTGTGAAAGAAAAGTTATTTAGCAGACTTGCAACCCCAATTTTGTTGCAGTTTGTCTTTGAGGTCTGTACTCAGTCAAGGCTCTTAGGTTCCCATGTGACAAAATTGGCATTGGAGCTATGTAAGCAAAGGAGGGCAGGAATCAGAGACCCCAGGCACGTTAGGATCTCTTTTTTTGTCATAACTGCTTCTCTCTGTCAAGTTCCTTCTTTCCGATTAGCTTTTTACGCACTGGCAGAAACTGTGGCTGCTGGCATTTCTCACTCCTCTTAATTCCAGCATTAATAACAGAGAAGGACTGATTGGCCCAATTCTCCCTTCTCTCACTGTGGCCAATAGGTGGGGTTCTATGATTGGCTCAGCTTGTGACAAGGGGGGCTCACCCTTGGCTAAATAGCAGTGACTAGAGGGACTGAGATCTGAAACAAAATAACAGCTTTCATTCAAATCACTGTGAAAGGTTGGTACTTAATAGGGAAAGAGGTGGAGGGGTTTGAAGGGGAGGAGAAAGGCTTTTCCTGCAGAAACAGAAAATTCTGTTCCAGGCAGAATTAAGAAGAGGCTTTTCCACTGAAAATCTTTTTGAGGGGAAAGTATCTGCTTTACTATAATTCAGTTCACTTTAGTTCAACAAACCAGGTAACATTATTTTTGTAGGATTTGGTTTTGAGAGAATAAGAAGATTGAAAACCTTCACCATTTAGTGCTCCCACAGTACCTTTTATTTATGTTGTCTCCTTTAATCGCCACCGTCGTTTGAGATGTGTATTTCCTATTTAGAGAACAAGGAGGAAGTTCAGAGACTGGAGAGGATTCACTTGTCACATGACTAGTGAAAGGCAGAGCCAGAACTCGGAATACCAGGGTATTTGGAATGTAATCCGGGGCACTTTCTATTGTATGATATTTGCTTTTTTGGTAACTTCATTCAGAAGATGCATAGGGTGAACAGTACAATGTATTAAGTGCTTTGATAAAAAGGAGTCATAAGTAGCATAGAGTATTCCTTATGAAAGGAATTTTAGAGATAGTGTAGTGCAGTGGTTTTCAAACTTTTTGACTTTCAGCCATGGAATGAAAATGAAATGTCAGATCATAGTCAAGTGTATGCAGTGGGTAAAAAAACATAGGATCACCCCACTCTGGAAAGGTGCGGGGGGCGGCCAGTATTTCATGGGCTAGACAACCTCTGTTTTGAGGTCTTGAGTTTTTTGGAGGCCACTTTCAATACCCTTTGTCTAGGGAAACTGAGAGCCAGACCAAGTAAATGACTTACTCACTTCTGCATAAATTTTGTATTACAGGGATCTCAGTCATAGTTTTGCTTGCAGTTGTAAGGTGTGCGACAATTTGTTGTTAATGAAAAACCATGAAACTTACAATAGTCAGAGTGAATTCAGAGTTACCACAAATAATTTTATTCTCCAGTTTGGTGATACTTTTACAGCTTATCATATCCATGTCAGAGCTCTTACTGAACCTCTATTGCACTTAGTCCTATTCGTTGAGTTGGATGATTGTATAACAAAAATTATAACAATAGTTTTTTGTCTGCAGAGTTTTTAATACTACATTTTTTATGTACCAACTCCTACAAAGTTCTCTATCGTATTGAAAAAGGAGAGTTTCAGAATTTAGATAAATGAAATTCATGGAGGTAATATTTAGACCTTGTTGGCATTAATAATTTCAATGTCTGTTCCAATTTTGAATCTCTCTTCTTTCCACTTAGAAAAATGAACAAACAGTGAATTCAATAAAAGGAAGTTAAGCCTCAGATTGGATAAAAGAAAATTGATTTATTTTTCAGGTGTGTTGCTCATTTTCTCGTTTTAGGCGAGTCCAGCCCTACCCGTCGAGAAGCTGTGAAGAGAAGGACAGCGGAGTATCTCATGCGAGCGGAGTCTCTCTCTAGCCTTTATGGAAAACCTCAGCTTGATGATGTCTCTCAGGCACGTCTTTTGTTTCATTTTGTATTTTCTTTAGCCATTTTTGGTGTCTTGTCTCTCGGCTTTATTTCTATTTAGAATGTTTGAGGATTTTGGTCTTTGGAATTTTATCAGTAATTTCTTACAAGTGATTGGTACAAAGAAAGCATTGAAGAAAACCACCAAAAGTGGAATAAAATGAGACTTGCTTTCTCCTTCTCTTTCTCAATCCTTTCTTCTTTCCATCACCCCTAATATCCCCATGTGTAGAATGGGGAAAATTAAATCTGTGTTCTTCTTCAGTTCCTGTACAGTTTTAATGATTCATGTTAAAACATAAGTCCTACAAGAAGCTGCTATAGATGGCCTAGAATTATAAAAGCATAATTTCAATAAGAATGTTTAGTTATTTGGGACTTCCTTTAGTCTTAAAGCAAGTGAAGCTTAAAACATTAGAAACATTGTGGATTATTATTACTGTTTTTATATCATATCTATCTGGATTTAGCAAATTTCTGGAAGAAACTTTTCTGTTATTTTTTTCCTTTATATTAAACTAAGTTTTGTCTGATGCAATTTAAGAATCGTATCTTCTAGAGATGGGAAGAAGTGTTTATTTTCTTAATTGTTCTAAGAGGTAGGCAGGACTGTTCATGTCCCAATTCTGTCACTTGAAGGCATAGAAATTGGACAAGATACTTAACCCTAGCTTTTAGCTTCAGTCTGTTGATCTGAATAATGAGGACAATAGTAATTCCTTTTTGGGTTGTTGTAAGCATTAAATGAGTTTAAAAAAACCACTCATATATATTTGTGCATGCACACACACACGCACACACGTGCACACACGCACGCACGTGCGCACACACACACACACAAATGCAAATGGAGTGCCTACGTCATAAAAAGACTGAGCCTGTAAGCCAAGCTTATAAGACTAAATAAGTTTTGGCTTTTTTATCTGTCCTCATAAACTGCTTTATATACTGTCTCCCACATTTTTTAATGCTTGTATACTTTTTGGAGATTATAAAGTGTTTCAATTTTCTAGTTTAAAAATAGCCTAGTATTTAATCTTGACTGATTGGACAACTGAAACTTTTTGTTACTGATTTTCTGAGCCCTTTTCATTTTGTGTGACCAGTTATCAAAACTATACTTACTAGTGAGAACAGTTTGATGTTACAGTTTGACCATTTCTTTTAGAACAAAAAGATTATATTTCCATTTATTTTCCCCAAGTAATGGTGACTTACTCTCAGGTTATTTAGGGACAAGTAGTGAACCCTATTCCAGATGTGGTTTGATGGACCATCAGCATCAGCATCACCTGTTAGGTTTACAAATTCAGAATTTTAGGCACCCCTCCCCGCCCCGCCCCACCATCAGAATCTCCATTTTAGCAAGGCCCTCAGGCATTACACATCTGTGTTCAGGTTTGGGAAGTACCACACTAACGGACTGGTAGGAATGGTGATAGGTCTCATTGAGAACAGGGAATCATATCAATTGAAAAAGACTGTGGCAGAATAAATAGCAACTTAAAAAAAAAACCCAAACGAAACAAAGGCTTAACAAGCTTCACTTAGCCATTTAGAGAATGTAATGAAAGAGTAAATAGGTTTTAGTAATATGCCTAACTCAAATCCACCGGGAGTGGCTGCCAAGAGCACTGTATTGCGGGACAGAGTGTGGGACTCACGAAGATGGCTGCCATGGGCTTGAGCAGTTGAGTGATAGTACTTGCTGTCTTGAGTTTTTGAAGGTTGTTGATCATGATATATTCTTGTCTCTTCCACCTTCATATTTTGTTTTGTTATACATGAATACAACTACTACTTGCTTTTCTAGGCATCTTTTGCTACAATAGCTAATATATATGTATATATGAGAATTATACTTTTTCCATTATGGAAATCAGCCATGCTACTTAGAAATATATTGCATTCCTTCCCCTTCCACCTGCCCCCACCCCCCAGTTGGCTGAAGCTTCCCAAATGTTATATTACTTTATAAGTAAGATTTAATCCCCTCTGATCTATTACCTCATTTTGACGTTTTAGACAATTTGCTTAGTCTTGCTGCTTCTCAGTTTTCTCATCTAAAAAAAAAAGAGAGAATGTTGGACTAGATCTCCGTTTCTTTCTGTTAAAATTCTGTGGATTTCTGTTTCCTTTTGCCATCCGAAAAAAGGAATAGATCTATAGGGATTCTACCCAATTTAAATGCTGCATATAAGAAATACAGGATTCTTTTATTGATGGTTTTATTTCATGATCTTTCTTTGTTCGTTTCTTTGATCTTAAACTTTTATAGATGGTTAAGCTAGAAAGAGAACTTTAATGATCACTTTGCCTTTGGTCTTTCCCCATTACAATTTCACCATTCCCATCTTTGCAAAAGTAACCTTACTAAATCCCTGTTTTCATTGGGTTGTTTCTTGTACAGAAACTTGTTTTTTCCTCACCAGTCCAGTTTCCTTCTGATGCCTATATGATATACTTTTCCTAACCTAATTTCTACATAGCACTTAAAATCACTTTTCGTTCTACTTCTTTCTAAGCCCACCATTAATTATACATTAACTAGTGACTTAACTCTGTTGTCTTGTAATTTAAAAGAATTAAAAAAAATTATTTAACTTCTCATGCATTTGGCTTGTCTTCTCAAAAAAACTGTAAACTTTTTGAGGTTAGCAGAGTGGGCCTTTTGATGATTTATATCCTTTTCAGTTATGCACATAGTGAGCACATAGTCATAAGTTAGTGAAAGGTGCAGTAGAAGTTTTGTAGTTTGCTATCTTTGTCGTTGAGGTTGCTAAACAAAACTAATAACTTTCTTTGGAAATGGAAAGATCCAATGAGATCAGTGAATAAGAAGTTGTAGTAAGTAGGAGATAGAGATGTTGGATGCCTTTGGCCCTATTTGCAAAGACAAATGTAAAGAGTAAACTATCTTTGGAAGTATTCTTAATTTATTTATTTTTTACTTTGGTATCATTAATCTACAGTTACATGAAGAACATTATGTTTACTTCTTTGGAAGTATTCTTTTTCCCTCTATAACATATCTTCAACATTTTTCTTACTAAAATTGTAAGCAGTTCTTCAGTCTTTCTTAGAGTAAGGGGAGGTGAATTTTTGTAGAGTACACTGCAAACAATAAAGAGTTGGGGTCTAGTCTAGGAGTTTCCATTGCTCTTTATGACCACACTCAACCATTCTGAACTTCCCTTTATTTATCTGTAAAACGGGGATTGTAATAACTTCTTATAAGTACTACAGTCAGGGTGGGGTTGGGGAGTAAAGATGAAATCTTAATAATATAAATTAATGTAGAAGAGACCATCTCTGCTATATGTCTATTAAAATGACCTGCTAAATGTTTTTATAGCCTCAAAAATTCCCCGTGGATTTTAAGCTTATTTAGTTAGGCAGAGATGTATCTTTTGTAAATGTCATTTAGACTCAACACCTAAGTCAGATATTAAATAAATATTTTTTTGGAAACATATCCCAGGGTAAATTAAGTCAATTTAAAAGGATTATTCTTGTCCAGTCCAATTGCCACTATCACCAATGTATTCTAGTTAAGTGTCTTTAAAAAATAAAGTCATCTTTTCTTAATCAAACATCTCTTCAGGCATATTAAAGTTAGTATTTGCTTGCAAAGTCTAAAAAACAAAGAAAACATTGCTTTTAGAAAATGTCACAAATGATCATTGTAAATGACCCCTAATTTATCTTTGCAGCCTCCTTCTACTTTCCCTCCTCTCTTCATCTTTCCCCTCTTTTCTGTGGTTCTGTTCTCCTTCTAACTAACATGCTAGGCACTGTGAATATAAGATGAATAAAGCGTATTTCCTGTTCTCAAGGAGCTTCCTGTCTGGAAATGTTGGTCTACACAAGGCCTGGACGTATCATAAATGCTATCCCAGTAGCTCTGTTAATCATGACATTTGATTAACCTGGATTTTTATCTTCTTCTCATGGGGGAAACACTGTTTCCTATATATTCCAATAGATATTTGACAACAAAAAAGGTCTGCTTTGCAGCTATAATAGGCTGTGTGTCTCCTATCATCCTTTGTAGCATCACCATTTTAATATAAAGATGAATATAGCATTGCTCTCTGGTTGTAAATGCTAAATGAGGTGCCTGGAGTTTATCTAGTGTAATGTTTCACTTTACTGATAGGGAAAAACTAAGACCAATGGATGGGAAGTTATGATTAGTCTTTTATCGTGTGTGGTGCTGAAATATCCCTTGCTGTATTCACTGGTCTTTACTGGACTTCTTTTGTAGCTAATAGACTAAGTTTTACATACCACAGATGTTCAAATATTTTTAAAAAGGTTTCTTTTCTCTAGTAAATTATCTCTTTTCTGGCTTAATAAACCTCAGTTCTAATAATTATTGGTTATATTTTTTGCCATTATTGGCAGTTCTGCTTGAATTTGAATCTGCCAGTCCCTCTTAAAATACATAGAATATATTTATAAAGTAACATTAAAGGACTGTAATTTCATAATGAGTGAGAAAGACTTGTGTTTGTTGCCTCCCAAATTTGTCTATTATTACATTGTTTTTTAACCCTTCCCCCTTTCTAAATTACTCTTGAGCTGTCTGGGGTAAATTTAAGGCTGTCATTGATTGTTGGCTCAGTTAGCCATTTGTTATGAAGTTTCATTATAGCTGTACAGTCCTCAATTGAATTACTGCTCAGAAACTATATCAACTCATTAATTTTTCTTCTTAAAATTTTTGTTTTTAATGTTATCATGGTTTATTTACTTGTAACTTTTTTCTTGCTTTTTCTTTTTGATTTTATTATTATTATTTTTTATTTTACATTACCGACAAACAGAAACTTCCTCCTTTCATCTTCCCATTCTCTGATTTATGATGAATTTAGTTTCCTTTGGCCTGGCATTTGCTTCAGCAGGCAGTCTTCCTTCAAGTACCTCCCTGATTGATGTATAATCTTTGATATCTTCCATTAGCCTCCAGGATCACTAAGTTCAAGGCCTCCTTGGAACCTAAGGAGCCCTGCCGAGGAGCTGAAGGCCTTCAGAGTCCTTGGGGTGATTGACAAGGTAATTCTTCAGTGTCTCTTCAAGACTTCAGTCATAAATCGACTGCATGCTGACATTGTGTCTTTGAAGCTTTGGATCTTAAGAATATGAAACAAAGGGAGAAAATGACTCAAATGTATCTGCACTTTAAAATAACAAAAGCAGAAGAAAAAAAGCTTTTATCTAAGCAATTCATGTAAGGTCATGCAAAATACATTTGACTAACAGAGAAGGTGCATGTTTGCTGGCATTCAGTTGCGTAAGGAGTTTGGTTTTATAAACCCATCATAGCAGGGTAAAGATACACTTTGTGTTAATTAGAAAAATTTGTGAGCCAATGGTTGTTCAACCTGAACTGGTATAGACAATCTAATGGTCAAAAAGCAAAATGGCGTTCTTCTAATAACTACCATTTATGGAGCACCTACTATGTGTCAGAGCATATATTAGGCATTTTAAATAAAGCGACTTCTTAATCCTTCTCACAACCATGTTATTTGTATGTTGTTGGGAAGTAATATTTAGAAGGGGCTGAGTAACTTGCCCAGAAGTCACATAGCTAATTGAAAGTAGTGCTGGAATTCAAACCCAGATCTGTGACTCCTAAGCTGTGCTTTTTCCAGTATACTAAAACCCCCTCTACATGTACATGCACATGCTTTTATATTGGGAATAAAAATACAGAGATAACAAAGATATCTGCTATTGAGTTCTCCCAAATTTGGTAACATCTCAGATACACCAAACATTAACAGTACTGGGCTTGTCAGAGTTTACAAGTGTAATTTAAAAACTGCCCACAATAAACTGTGTTTTAAATATGTTTCATCAACCATCACTGGACCTCTCAAAGTAAAAAACATTGCTTTATTTAATATTAAGGTATAAATTACCTTAGACCTTTTTTTACATTAACTTTTTTTATGAAGCACCTAGTAAATGTTCATTTGTAACTTAATGTTCATTGAGTACTGCTTGTGTTCTAAGGAATGCATGTGATCTATGCTAAAATTGAACAATAGTCAGTATATCTTATATAATAGTACAAGGTGTTGCAAAGGGAGCATTAGGTTGGATATTCTATGAAGCTGTCAGTGTCTTATTAAATTCTTAAGAAGCATCATTTTTCTCAAGTAAATTCATATGACTGAATTTTGATCTTAGAGAATTCTAATCAGTAGGACTTTTGAGCCTGAAATATTCCATAACCATATGTTTCCTAGCTTTCAAGTTGGGAGAACATTCTATTTGAGAATATAGAGAAGCAAAATAGGAATTGCTTATTGTGCAGGCCAGTATACTTTTTTGAAGTACAGTGTGTATTCCCTTTCTTAGATCTGTTTATTTTGACAAAGTATGACTTTTCATTGCTATGCTCTAATCATGAGAAAGTCACCTTGAAATCCTGACAAAAACTGTGACTCACAGGTTTATCCAAATAAGAACTTTTGACATGGAGGAATTCCTAAATCCTGTGCTTAGACATAATTTGTTACTGTCTTTATTCTGTTAACCTGGGAAGTGGGTTTAGTATTTAGAAGGTGACATTTAACTTTTCTAAGTAAGATAAAGAGCTATGTGTATTTGGGAACTAAGAAACTTTGCAAATAATCGTTTAAAATTTGTGACATATTCTCTCCTTTATGAAAACAAAGGCAGGTAGATTTCTTAGAATGTGAATTGTTTTTTAAGATAAATTCCTTATGTTGCACTGAGGAATATCTAAAATTTTGGTTTTAGAAACTTGATGTTTGGAAGACAAGGGTTGAGTAAATTCAAGCAGCTGTAAAATAACAGGATGCATTATCCCATATGGAACACAGTTTCTCTGAATCTGTTTCATTATAGTATTTGTTTTTTATGAGTTACTATTTTTTTATAGAAGTATGGTTGATATACAATTTTATAGTGGTTTCAAGTATACAACACAGTGGTTCAGCAGTTACCCGCTATTTTAAATCCTCACTCCAACCAGCGCAGTTACTATGTGTCAACATAGGAAGATGTTACAGAATCATTGGCTCTGTTTTCCGTGCTGTAGTTCTATCCCCATGACCAACTTATATTGTGATTGAGAATTTTTGCACCCCTTATTCACCTCCACATCCACCTATTCCAGCCCTTCACTCATGGTAACTACCAGTAACTAGGCAGTGTCTGTGAGTCACTATTTGATCCATTTTTGTTCATTTTGTATTGTTTTGTTTTTAGAGTCCACAAATAAGTGAAATTGAATGGTATTTGCCTTTCTCCGCCTAGCTTATTTCACTTAGCATAATACCCTCTAGATCCATTCATATTGTTGCAAATGTCAGGATTTCTTTTTTTAATGGCTGAATAATATTCCTTTGTGTATATGTACCAACACCTTCTTAATCCATTCATATATTGATGGACACTTTGGTTGCTTCCATATCTTGGCTATTGTAAATAATGTGACAATAATGTGGCAATAAACATAGGGGTGCATATATCTTTTTGAATAAGGGATTTTGTTTTCTTTGAGTAAATTCCTAGAAGTGGAATTACTGGGTCAAATGGTGTTTCTATTTTTAGTTTTTTGAGGAACCTCCATACTGCTTTGTTTAGTCTCATTTGTTCATTTTTGGTTTGTTTCCCTGCCTGAGGATATGTGTCCATAAAAAAATTGCACATGCTTATGTTCAAGAGGTTTTTGCCTCTGTTTTCTTCAAAGAGTTTTATGGTTTCATGTCTTACATTCAGGTCTTTGATCCATTTTGAGTTTACTTTTGCATATGGAGTTAGGCAGTAATCCAGTTTCATTCCTTGCATATAGTTGTCCAGTTTTCTTAACACCAGCACTTAAAATCATAGCTTATTGATATGAGTTATTTTGAGTTATTTATTGTCTGTTAACTTTGGAAAGTACAATTTTCCCAGGAATAGGATTTTACAACATTTATATAGAAAGCAAATAAACAGTTTTATTCATTAATATCTAGACTGTAAGCTCCATGAAAACAAGATTTGTTTTTCTTATTTATCTCTATATTCTCAGCACCTAGAATCATGCTGGCACATAATGGTCACTCAATAAATACTGTTGAATGAATGAATTGAGATTTAAATAACTTTAAATATGTTATATATAGTGACACCTACTGGTATCATGTGAGACTGCTACCTAGTACCATTGTTCGAGATACTCAGGTGTGTATACTCAGCAGTGTGTTAATTCCACAGCTGTATCTTGGTGTAGTAGTCAAAGGCAAATAAATTATTTTCTATTCTTTAATTGAGATTAAAATATCCATCATTAACGCAACAAGACATTTAAACATTAGGGCTCTAAGAATATAAATAAACGGGCATGCATTCAGAAGCAAGAGTGTTATGGCTAGTGAAGGCCCTCAAAATCTCATACAAAGAATAGCTGAAAAATGAGGGATGTTTAACCTGATAAAAATGTGTTATTGTCTGTTAACTTTGGAAAGTAAAATTTTCCCAGGAATAGGATTTTACAGTTTTTATGTAGAAAGTAAATGCAGCAGTTTTGTTCATTAATATCTATTAGGACTTCATATTTTGAGGGTTTTCCAGGATAGAGTGACGGTATGTTTTGTTTAAATCGTGAGTGTGAAAGGGGATCTTAACTACAGGTGCAAACTAAGACTAAGATGACCTTGGGTGGCCCAGATGTCTGATTTTCCTTGGAGAAAGGTAGTGAGGGATCAGACCGACTTGCTAATATTCCCAGAGGGTACCACAAAATTAAATGAGTACAAGTTCTCAAAATTTTGGCTTATTAATAGAGATACCTTTTAAGAATTAGGGCTGACCAAAGGTAGACCGGATTTCCTCATGACTTATTAATTTCTTGTCAGCGATATTCAAGTAAAGGCTTGAAGGATCATTGGTGGAGATGTTGTAGAGGTAATTCAAACATTGGATGGATTTTTACATTAAATAACTTCTAAAGATTTCTCTTAGCCCTCAGATTCATTTACACATAGTTTTCATGTAGTAGTTAGTAGTGGGGAAAAGTGGAAATAAGTGGAAAACTGTACTCAGTTGAGAAGGCTGAATTGCTCTTACTTTCATGTAAGTTTGTGTGTGTATGTGAGGTATGAATATATAGGGTGTGTATAAGGATTGTTTACATATGGTAATTTGCAGTTGTGTTAGATGTAGATTGGTAGTTCCGTATCAGGATGCTCAGGTTCTGGGAGAGTTTCTGTGAAAGTTCACTACAGTATAACTTTTCTAAAAAAAGGATAAAGGAGTCCATAGTCTTATAAAACAATAATGTACTAATAATGTCAGTTTCCTGGTTTTGCTATTGTGCTATAACTGTATAAGATGTCACCATGGGGAGAAGCTAGGTGAAGGGTATAAAGGGTATATAGGACTCTGCTATTATTGCAACTTGCTGTGAGTTTTAAAAAAATGAAAAAAAAAAAAAAAGAGAAAAGTCTAGGAGGAACACTAACTTGAACAGCAGAGTAATAATACCAAGAGGTAATCCCCTTGTTGCTAGTTGCTCTTCTGGTTTATGTGTAGTCAGAGTCATCCTGCATGTGGGTGTGTGCATGGTGTTCATAAGCTCGGCTAGTGAGGATTGTACGGCTGAATTGCCCAGATTCATTGGCACTCCTTGAAAAAGACTTCAGTGAGGTGCTTTATAAGTCATTGTTCTAAAAGATGCCATATACTGTGTAAAACTTTTCACTATTACATCAAGTGCCTTGGCATTTTGTAATCAAGATAGCTTCCCAACTTTATCTGATGCTTATAAGGCAGAACTTTAGGTTGGCTTACCATTGGAAAAATACTGGAGTTTCGCTTTTGTTGCTCAAGTGTGATTGAGAAAATTTGTAGAGATTGTTCAAATTGAGTAGATGTTGAGAGACTGTTACTTACTTTCTTTTAAGGTTCCTAAGTAGTATCCTTTATGATGATATATGGAAAATCTGTTTCTCATTGGGAACATAGAAGCACATGTATACCTGATCATTGAGGGAACATTGGGTTGAACTAGATTAATAGGAATTTGTCCTTTATCAAAACAGTGTGCAAAAATATCATCTACTATCTTTAAAGATATTAAGTTAAAGTTGTTGAACTTAGGCTTCAGGAAAAAATGGAGTTGAGGTCCTTTCCCCTATTCCTTTTGCTAATAAGTATAACTGAAAATTCTGGATACTATATAGAAAACAAACATAAAAAGACTCTGAAAAATGAGAAATGAAGGAAGACTGACTAGTGACCAAGGGACCCAATGTATTACCTGATGGTGAATTCCTTTCACTAATTTTGCCTCACATATTCCAGACTTCATGGTAGAAAAATGGGCAATTTGGGAAAACCAATAGGCACAGACAAAAAAACTAGCTTAACTAAAGCCTGCTCTTTCTAGGCAGAGGACTAGGAATTGGGCAGCTAGCAAGACAGAAAACTTTTAGACAATAACCACTCGAATTCAGCCAAGTACCACAGAAAAAGTGTGGCACTGTCTTACCACCACCGGCAAAGACCATGTGAGGTGCCTCGATTTCCATCCTTAGTAAGGCTGTAATGAGATGCCACATTCTTCCTTTTGGAATGGTCTCAGAAATGGCCAAATGGGGCTCTGGGACTTGCATCTCCTCTGGGAAGAAAGGAGACATGTCAGTTGAGACCACTTGCAGAGTCTGGACTTTTAGCTCCTTTTTCTTTCCCCACTGGGGTAGTGTTAGAGGAAGCCTAGTGGAGATTCAGGATTTGACCACTTCCTAGTGGTAATGAAGCTGCCCTCACAAAAAGTGGAGACACATGAGGAGTAGTTTTGTGGCACCTCTGTTCTTCTCAGCCAGGGTGGTATCAAAAGGGTTCCAATCTCCTGTCCCTACCCAGTAGTAACTAGGTGTCTCAGTTTCCTCTGCCAAATATCAGTGAAGGCTGAATGGGGAAACTGAACTTCCACCCCTACCTGGAAGTAACAAACTAATTATCCCCTTCCTCTATCAGAATGATGTCAGAGAGGACAGCTAAAGTTAAAACAAACAAACAAACAACAAACTAAATGATATCTAGGATCTCGTAATATAATGTCCACAATGTCCAGTTTTCTATAGAAAATTGTTAAGAAAAGAAAATAAACTTATACCAACACTGAGATGACACAGATGTTAGAGTTATCTGACAAGGATTTTGAAACTGCCATCATAAAAATGCTTCACCGAACAATTATAAACACACATGAAACAAACAAAAAACCAATGCCTCAGCAAAGAAATAGATTATATAAAGAAAAACCAAGTGGAAATTTCAGAACTGAAAAATACAGTAATAGAGAAGGGGATGGATAGGACAGAGAAAAGAGTGAATTTGAAGAAAGAACAATAAAAATTTCCCAGTCTCAATATAGAGAAAATAGATTTGGGGAATAGATGAACAAAAACTTAGGAACCTCTGGGACAAAATCAAAAGTTCTAGCATTCATATCACTGGGGTCACAGGCAAAGAGGAGAAAGGGTGGAACTGAGAAGTATTTGAAGAAATAATGCCGAGGCATAAACCTGCACATTCAAGAAGCTGAGTGAATGCAAAGGGATAAATCCAAATAAACCCATGGCAAGGCACATCATTGTCAAACTTCTAAAACCTAAAGACAAAAAAAGAATTGACTACAGTGCAAGGGAAGCAGCACTTTACATATACAGGAAGAATATTTAGAATGACAATGGATTTCTCATTAGAAACCACTTAGGTCATAAGGAGATGGCACAACAATTTTTTTTTTTGAGAGGGCATCTCTCATATTTATTGATCAAATGTTTGTTAACAACAATAAAATTCTGTACAGGGTACTCAATGCACAATCATTAATCAACCCCAAGCCTAATTCTCAAAAGTCTCCAATCTTCTGAAGCATAACGAACAAGTTCTTACATAGTGAACAAGTTCTTACATGGTGAACAGTGCAAGGGCAGTCATATCACAGAAACTTTCGGTTTTGATCATAATTCTTCCAAGTGGTAAAGATACCTCAAGACAAATGCTGGGCATGGAAGCCACAGGGCATAAATCTGCAAAGATGAAAAAAACTAATCTTTTCAAAGAATATTGCTTCTCTCTCACTTACCAACTTTACATTTCCCTGTATGGCCCCGGAAAATGGCTGGTTAGCCAGAGACGAGTAAGATTCTCAAGGGAGGAACAACCTAAGACAGGCACAGTCGCAGGGGGACCATCAGGTGAGAAACTGGGGATCAACAGAGGGGAGGCTCAGAACCTCACCCCCCCTGTTTTGAGAGAAATCTTCTGCATCCGTGGATGTTTTGTTGCCCTTGTCTAGCCTGGATTAATACTTAGTCCATAGGCACACACCTGATCATCTACATTTGCCCTCTTACGGCACAACATTTTTTATGTGTTGAAATAACTCTATCAACCAAGAATTCTATATCTTGTAAAAATATCCTTAAAGAATGAAGGGGATTTCAAGCCATTCTCAGCTGAAGAAGCACTGAGACACCTTGTCACTGGCTAATGTATCCTAAAGGAATAGCTAAAGTAAGTCTCTGAACAGAAAGGAAATAATAAAAGCAAGACTCTTAGACATTAGGAAGGAAGAACAATAAAAAGGTTAAAGTATGAGAAGTACTTCCCTTTTCTAAATTATGTTTTATGGTTGAACAAAAATTGTAATACTGTGTGATATATTTCTAAATGTAGTTAAAGAGAATATTTACGACATTTATAAATGTGGGCGTGTAAAGGGACACAAAGGGAGGATAGGTTTCTATACTTCATTTGAAATGGTAGAATGATGATACCAGTAGACAGTAATGTTATGTATATATAATAACTAGAACAAACACAGCAAAAGCTATATGAAGAGAGACGCTAAAAAACAAACCTGTAGATAAACCAAAATGGAATTCTAAAAAATGTTCATGTAACCCACTAGAAGACAAGTAAAAGAAAATAAACAGAACAAACAGAAACATGAAGTAGGCTTTAGACAAAGAAAACGATGAGAGACACAGAGGAACATTGTATAATCATAAAGGAGTCAATCCTCCAAGAACACATAACAGTCCTAGATTTGTATATATCAGATGTCAATTCAGAGTGAGAGCAAGAGAGACAGAGTGTGTGTGTGTGTGTCTGTGTGTGTGTGTGTACACACATGTAATTATTTTGAAATGTATATATCAAAACCTAATAGAACAGAAAGGAGAAGTAAACACCCATAATTATCATTAAAGACCTCAACAACTTTTCTCAACAATTGCTACAACAGTTAATCAGCAGGATATAGAGGAACTCAACTATGCCAGAAAGTGACAGGATCTGGTATTCGTAGAACCCTATCCAACAACAGCAGGATATACATTGTTTTCAATGCTCATGGAACATACCATAGGCCATTCCAGGGCCAAAAAGCAAACTTCAACAAAAATGAAATTATTTAAATCATACACATCTAATTAATCCATGGGTCAATGAGGAAGTCTCAAAGGGAGCTTAAAAATAAATACCATATAGTTGAATGAAAACAAAAGAACATATCAAAATTGATGGGACATATCACTAAACGCTTGTATTAGAAAAGAAGAAAAGACTCAAATCAATAATCTAAGCTCCCAGTCCAAGATACTAGAAGAAAAACAAACGAATCTTAAACAGAAGTAATGAAATAAAGGTAAGAGCAGAAAACTAGTGAAATTGCAAATAAAAACTGTAGAGAAAAATCAGTGAAACACGCAGTTCATTCTTTGCAAAGATGTGTAAAATTGACAGACCTCTGGCAAAATAGACAAAAGTGAAAGAGAAGACACAAATTACGATGTCAGGAATGAACAGGAAACAGGATATTATTGCAGACCTTGCAGATCGTCATAAGGATAACAGAGGAAAACTGTGCATCTAAGTTTAATAATTTAGATGAAATGAACAGTTTGTAGAAAACCATAGACTATTATTATGGATAATTTCAATAGCCCTATAACTATTAAGAGAATTGAATTTACAGTGAAATACTCCTAAAGTGAAATCTTGAGGCTCAAATGATTTCCCTGGAGAATTCTACCAATTTTTTAAAGAAGGATTAACACAAGTACATATTCTTTTCCAGGAAATGGAGGAAGGTAGAACAGTTCCCAATTCATTTTATAAGACTGTTATGATCTGAATACCAAAATCAGAGAAAGTACAAAACAAAAGTCTGGCCAATGTTCCTCATGAGCACAGATACAAAAATCCTCAACAAAAATCTTAGCAGACAGAAATCAGCAATACCTAAAAGGAATTATGTACCATGACCGAGTGGGGTTCATTCTAGGAAAGCAAGCCTGGGTCAGTGTTTGAAAATCAGTTAGTATGATCCAACTACATTGATAGGATAAAGAAGAAAAATTACATGATTTGATGCAGAAAGAGCATTTGAAAAAGTCAACACCAATTCATGGGGGGAAAAAAAACCTCTCTAAAAACTAGGAAAAGAGGAGAACTTCCTCACCTTGGTAATGAATATCTACAAAAAATTTAACAGCTACCACCATACTTAATAGTGAATGACTGAATACTTTATCCCTATGATTGGGAACAAGGCAAATTCTTAGCACTTAGTAGGAGTTCTACACTGTACTGTTAGGCAAGATAAGGAAACAAAAGGCATATGGATCCGAAAGGAAGAAATATAGTTGTCCTTACTTGAAGACGACATGATGGTCTACACATATAAAACCATGGAATCTCCCAAAAAACTGGAACTAATAAGTGAATAGGACTTATTCAAGATATAAAACAGGTACACAAAAATATGTTATATTTCTGATTATTAACAGTGAACACATAGAGACTGAAAGTAAAAATCTGATACCCTTAAAATCACTCTAAACAATAGTGAACTGCTTAGGTGTAAATCTAACTAAGTATGTATAGGACTTTTATGTAAAGTACAAAACAGTAATGAAAAAAATCAGTGGAACAATTGGAAAAATATATCATTGTTCATGGATTGGAAGGCTCAACATAGTCAAGATGTTAATTCTCCTCAAATTGATATACAGTTGTAACACAATTCCTATTAAATTCTTAGGAAGGGTTATTATTTTTTTTGTAAATATGGGCCAGATTATTCTAAAATTTATATGGGATAGTATAGGAACTGTAATACTAAAACAGTTTTGAAAAATACAAGTGGGTACAATCACTTTACTTTATCTCAAGACTTATATGGCTACAGTCATTAAGACTGTGGTATTGGTGTAGGGAGTGACACATAAGCTGATGGAACAGAGTAGAGAATGCAGCAATAGCCTCACTAGTATGGCCACCTGACTTTTGACAAAGGTGCAAGAGCAGTTCAATGTAGGAAGGATAGTCTTTTTAACAAATAGTGCTGGAGCAATTGAATATCCTTTGGCAGAAAAATGAACTTCCGACCTATACCTCATACCTTATACAAAAATTAGCTCGAAAGGGATCATAATTTACATGTAAACTGATATAACTTTAAGAAGTAAACATAGAAAAATATTCAGGACGTATACCTTGATTTGGAGGTTTTAGATGACACTGAGAGCATGGTCCGTAAAAGGAAAAATCAATAAGTTGGACTTTATCAAGATTAAAGTCTTTTGGTCTGCCTAAGATCCAGTAAAAAGACAAAATGACAAGCTACAGATTGGGAGAAATTATTTGCAAAACACATATATTACAAAAAATTCATCTACAATAAAGAATTTTTGAAACAACATTAAGAAACCCAAATAATCCAATTAGAAAATTACCAAGAGATATGAAAAGCCATCTCCCCAAATGAAATGATGGCAATTTAACATATGAAAAATGTTCAACATCACTAGTCATTAGAGAAATACAAAATAAGATTACAATGAGATATCACTATACACCTATTAGAAAACTTTATTTGTAATAACCCTACTGGAAGCAACCAAAATTTCTTCAGTAGCATCTAATATTACTCAGCAATAAAAAGGAACAAAACTATCAATACACAATCAATTGGAATGGATCTAAGGGCATGTGCTGAGTGAAAAAAGTCAATCTCACATAATTATATACTTTATGATTCCATTTATATACCATTCTCAAAATGACAAAATTATATTTCTCTGTGATCACTCATTTCCCATAGTTAATGCTGTTTAAGAATTGAAGTAGTAAGGAAAAAGGCAAATAAAGGAAAGTACTGTACTAATAAGGTAGTTAAGGGGTTAATAATTATTGCTATAAATTATTGATTAATATTACAACAAAAGTGAGCTAATCCAACATGGTTCTATATTTTTCTGGTAAAATTTTCATTATTCTGCTGCGACCTTTAAGAATTCACCACTTCGAATATTCTTATAGTAAATGGTTAGTAGTTTGTAGCATTTATAAGAAAAAAATACATTCTAGTAATAAATTCTTAGTATGTGTTTAAATATATATTTATATTGTAAAATTAGTAGTTTACAGTAACAGTTCTCAAATTAGAACCTGCAAATACAATATAACCATAGTTTCAGTGTATTGTAGTGTATTCAGCAATACTACAAATGTAGATTTTTAAAGCGAAAAAATCCATCACAGTGGTTTGTGCATAGCATACTAATAATGTACTGAAAACCCATGTTTATACATACTTAAAAATACATTTAAAAATCAATATAGTACCTTATTGTTTCTGGTCTGGCAAGTAAGGAGCTTGAAAGGCACTACTCTATTCTAACATGTAAAAAGCTGAACAAACTGAAAAATTAACATTTCCTTTTAGATCGATCAGAAAAGTGAAGGTGTAGGGCAAATAGCTGCTCCCAAAATGGGAAAGATAAACGTATGAATACAGAGATTCACAGCTTACTGGAGGAGAAACTTGGGTAGAAACCTTCATGGGAACTTGTACTGAGGTAGAAAACCAGGCTGTAATGAACAAATTGCTGGAAGCTCCATATGGACAAGTCTGGGTGTTAAAAACTCCAGGAGTGCCCACACTTTTGTGAGTTTTATCGCTTGGGGCTCTTCCAGGTTTTCACAGTGAATATTGGAGAAACATCCCCTCAGTCTTCCATCAGGGGAATGGGGAAAAGTAGCCATTTTGAAATACACTAGAGCACCCTGTTCATCTTAACAAGGCTTGCCTTGAAGGAAAATGATGTACTACAGCCTTAAGTAGTGGGGTTTTATCAGAGCCTGACTGACTTGTGGGGAGGGAAATACCTAACTCTAGCCAGCTGTAGCTTTGTATGTAGGGGAAAGGAAATCTCACCTCTAGTCCTTTTTAGTTTGGTCTTCCATGGGAGGGAAGGAAATCCCAACCCAAGTCCCTTGCAACCATCAGGTTCTACCTAAGTCTGGGAAAAACCTGATAGGCACTTGTGAAGGTCATGGTGCAGGCCCACAGGCTTACTAAGAAGACTGAGATGTAATTAATAGAACTATAAAATTCTTCCCCTTCCCTGACATCTTACCACTAGGTTACTAGAAGCCTATCTACTAGAGTTGCTTTTACACCATGTACAATTTTAAGCAAAAAAATTACAAGGGTTACTAAATGGCAAAAATAGAATAACAGCAACAAAAACCCCACTGCAATTTAAAGAGACAGAACAAGAATCAGAACCAGACTCAGATATGGAGGGATGTTGGAATTATCAGAGCATGAATTTAAAACAACTATGATCAATATGCTATGTGCTTTAAGTAGGAAAAGTAGACATTTAAGAACAGATGGATGATGTAAGCACAGAGATGGAATTTCAAAAGAGATGCTACAGATAAAAAATACTATAACAGAAATGAAAAATGCCTTTGACTCATTAATAGACTGGGCAGGGTAAGGAAAGCATCTCTGAGCTTCAGAGTGTATCAATAGAAACTTCTAATACTAAAAATCGAAGACAAAAAAGACTGAATAAAATGGAACAGGGTATTCAAGAACTGTGGGATAACCACAAAAGATATAACATATGTGTAATGGGAATACCAGAAGGAGAAGAAAGAGAAAGTAATAACTGTTCAAAATCATAGTAACAATGTGTTCAATCATGTAAGCTTATGTATGTATATATATGCTTATATATACTTATGTGTAGTGAAATGAGTGACAGAAATGATACAAGGGATGGGAGAGATATACTGGGAATATTTTGCTATTATAAGACACTTATACTACCTGAGATGCAATATAGTGTTACTTGAAGGTGGACTTGGATTAGTTGAAAACTCTTGGACAAACACTAAAAAAAATAAAGAACAAAGTATAGCTGAGATGCTTAAAAAGAGAAAGTGGAATCATATAAAATGCCCAAATAAAGCTGTAAATGGCAGAAAAAGTAGAAAAAAAGGAAAAAGAACAAGGCCAATGAATGGAAAGCAGTAAAATTATGGTAGATATTAACTATATCCATAATCATAAACATCAGTGGTCTAAATGCACCATTAAATGACAAAGATTGTCAGGTTGATCAAAAAAGAATTAACTATATGTTATCTAGAAGAATCTCATTTTAAATATAAAAGATGCATATAGATTAAAATCAAGGATTAGAGGAAGAGAGATACCATGTTCACACTAGTCAAAAGAAAGCAGGAGTAGCTGTAAATAATTTCAGACAGAGCAGACTTCAGAGCAAGGCAAAGTATCAGGAATATAAAGAGAGGCATTACATACTGATAAAGGGATCGATTTTCCAAGAAAATATAACAGTTCATAAAGTGTTTGCACCTAACAACTGAGCATCAAAATGCATGAGACAAAAACTAACAGAACTATCTACTATAGTTGGGAATTTCAACACCTCTATATCAGAAATGGACAGTTCCATCAGGCAGAAAATCATTCGGGACAGCTCAACTCATATAGTTCAACAGACTTGGACATAGTTGGGCACCTGTACAGTAGAAAACATTCTCTTCAAGTTTGCTTGCTACATTCACTAAGATAAAGCACATTCTGGTTCATAAAACATGACTTTAGAAGAATAGATATCATATAGTATCTGCTGTCAGAGCACAGTGGAATTAAACTAGAAATCACTAAACAGGTAACTAGAAAATCCTAAAGTATGTGATTAAACAGCACATTTCTAAATAACACATTGGTCAAAGAAGAACTCTGAAAGTAAATGTTAGAATATTTTTAACTCAATGAAAATGAAAATGAAAACACGATTTATCAAAATTGTGAGATGTAGTAAGAGCAGTGCTTAGAGGGAAATCTAATAGCATTGAATACATATATTATGAACAAAGAAAGATCTAAAATTATCCAAGTTTCTACCTTAGGAACTAGAAAAAAGAGCAAATGAAATGCAAAGTAAGCAGAAGTAAAGAAATTAAAATTAGAACACAAATCAAAGAAATTCAAAATAGAAAATCAATAGAGAAAATTAACAAAAGCAAAAGCTGGTTCTTTGAAAAGATAAATAAGACCAATAAACCTCTAGTCAGGTTAAGTAAGGAAAAGGAGAGATGACACAAAATTTTTAAAATCAGAAATGAAAGATTAAACATCTCTACACACATGGACATTAAAAGGGTAATAAAAGGAATATGGTGAACAACTCTGTATCTACAAATTTGATAACCTAGATGAAGTGGGCCAATTCCTTGAAAGCCACAGTCTGCCTAAACTCACACAAGAAGTACACAATCTGAATAGGCCTATATTGATTAATGGAATTGAATCAATAATTAATAACCTTCCCAAACAGAAACACCTAGGTGGGTTTCCTTGTGAATTCCACCAAATGTCTTCCAGAAGATAGAAGCAGAGAGAATACTTCCTAACTCATTCTATGAGGCCCGCATTATCTTAACACAAAAACCAAAGATAATATAAGAAATGAAAACTACAGAGCCAGTATCTCTCATGAACATAGTTGCAAAAATCCTAATAAAAATATTAGAAAATTGAATCCAGTAATGTTGGATGACCAAGTGGGATTTATCCCAGGCATGCAAGGCTGGTTTAACATTTGAAAGTCAGTTAATGTAATATAGCATATCACTAGGCTAAAGAAAAAAATGACGTAAATTCTGAAAAAGCATGTGACATAATCCAACACCCATTCATGATAAAAAGTCTCAGCAAATTAGGAATAGAGGAAAACTTCCTTAGCTTGATAAGGAACATTTATATCATTCTAATAATTTACATTAACTTGATAAAGAATATTTGCATAAGCTAACATCATTCTTAATGGTGAGAAACTTGAAGCTTTCCTATTAAGATCAGTAACAAGGCAAGGATGTTCTCTCTCATCCCTCCTTTTCAACATCATACTGGAAGTCCTTACTAGTGAAATAAGAAAAGGAAATAAAGATAGGCAGATTGGAAAGGAAGAAAGAAAATTTTGTAGATGACATTGTCTGTATAAACAATCCACAAAAAATCTGTCACTAATAAGCAATTATAGCAAGATTGCAGGATACAAGATTAATGTACAAAAAAAAAACAATCACTTTCTTATATACCAGCAATGAACAAGGGAAATTTAAAATTAAAACCATATCATTTACATCAGCATGTAATGAAATGAACCCTGAAATGAAATACTTAGGTGTAAATATAACTACGTACAATCTCTGTAAGAGGAAAACCACAAAACTCTAATGAAAAACAAAAGAACTAAACAAGTAGAGAGATATCTGTGCCCATGGATAAGAAGACTCATCGTCAAGTTGTTAGTTCTTTTGAACTTGATCTATATATTTAGTGCAATCCCAGTCAAAGTCACAGCAAGTTGTTCTTTGGGTATTGAGAAAATGATTTAAAAGTTTTTATCAAGGGACAGAATTCCCAGAAAAATCCAACAAAATATTGGAGGAAAAGAACAAACTCTACCTGACTTCCAGACTTACTATAAAGCTATGGTAATCAAGACAGTTGTGATTTTGAGGAAAGAACAGAGAGATCAGTGGGACAGAATAGGGAGCCCAGAAATAGATCTATGTAAGTCCAGTCTAGTGATCTCTGGTAGAGGAGTAAAGACAATACTGTGTAGAAAAGATAGTCTCCTCAACAAATGATGCTGCAAAATCATGTCCAGCGGACACCCACAAGTAAAAAAAAAAAGAAAAGGACCTAGACACAGACCTTACATTGTTAAAAAAATTTACTCAGAAAAGATCATAAACCTAAATGAAAGCACAGAACTATAAAACGTAGGAGAAAATCTGGATGACTTTGTGTATGGCAGTGACTTTTTAGAAAAACACCAAAGGGGGTGATCCTCTAAAAGAGTAAGTGATAAACTGGACTTAAAATTTTAAACTTTGGCTCTGCAAAAGACACTGCAAAGAGAATGAGAAGACAAGTTACATTCTGGGAAAAAATATTTGCAAAGTACATATATGATAAGGAATGTTATTTAAAATATACAAAGAGCTCTCAAAACCTAACAATAAGAAAATGAAAAACTTGATTAAAAAAATAAAGTCAAAAGGTCTGACTTTTACCTTTGGTAAAATATTATACCAAAGAAAATATATTACCAAAGAAAATATACAGATGACAAATAGGCATTTAAAAAGATACTCCACATCCTTTGTCATGAGGGTTATGCAAATTTAAAAAACAAGATACCGCTACACACTTTTTGGAGTGGCCATAACCTGGGTCATTGAAAACACCAAATGCTGACAAGGATGTGGAGCAACGAGAACTGTTTCATAGCTTGTGGAAATGCAAAATAATACAGCCTCTTTGGAAGATAAGCAGTTTTCTTATAAAATTAAACAGAGTCTTAACATAAAATCTAGCAAGTCCTTCATTGGTATTTGCCTAAATGAGTTGAAAGCTTATGTTTGCCCCAAAACCCACATGCATGTTTATAGCAGCTTTATTCATAATGGCCAAAACTTGGAAACAACCAAGATGTTCTTCAGTAGGTCAATGGATAAAGAAACTGTGCTATATTTAGACGGTGGAATATTATTAAGCATTAAAAAGAAATGAGCCATCAAGTCATAAAAAGACATGGGGAACCTTAAATGCCTGTTACTAAGTGAAAGATGCTGATCTAAAATGGCTACATATTGTATGAGTAACTATATGACATTCTGGAAATGGCAAAATTATGGACACAATGAAAAAATTAGTGGTTATAAAAGATTAGGAGGTGGAAGAGATGAATAGGTGGAAAAGGATTTTGGGGGCAATGAAACTATTCTGTATAATACAATGGTGGATACGTGTCATACATTTGTCGAAAAACCATAGAATGTACCACACCAAGAGTGAACCCTAATGTAAACGATGGTGTTTAGGTGACAGTAATGTATCACTGTGGGCTCATCAGTTTTGACAATTGTAGGACCCTCATGTAAGATGTTCATAAGTGGAGGTTGTGGGTGTTTGAGGACAAGAGGTGTATGGGAACGCTGCTTCCTGCTCATTTTGTTGTGACCCTAAAATTGCTCTAAAAAGTAAAGTCTATTTAAAAGGTAAGAAAATCAATATAGTAACTACCATGTTTGGTGAATGCTTGTGGTGCCTTCAACAGTGCCTTCATCCCAAATTGTCATTCAGTAGTTGATGTTAAAATCGTAAAGATACAGGAGAAGCTTGTGAGCAAACCGGTCCTGATGCTAGTTAGCTGTTACAAATGTGGGCCAGATCGCTGTGCCTTTCTAGATTGCTTTTGGTGTTACAGGGGCCATTCATACTAAGGAGTACAGGCTACCTGCGTGCCGTATGCTATTCTAACCTCTCTCCATCAGCTGTTTAATGCTCTCAAACATCTTGCAGGTAAAGACCCTGAACTCAGAGGGGTTAAGTATCTTGTCTAGAGACGCATGGCCACTAGGTGGGGGAGCCAGGGTTTGAACCTGTCTCTTTCTAAAGTCAAAGATCTCTATAATTACTCAAAACTGTTTTTTTTTTAATTAAAGTATGATTGATCTACAATTTTATGTTGGTTTCAAATACACAACACAGTGGTTCAACATTTACCCATATTATCAAGTCCTCATCCCCTCTATTGTGCTCAGTCTCCAACAATGTAGTAAGATGTTACAGAATCATTAACTGTATTCTTCGTGCTGTATTATCATCCCTGTGACCAACCTATATTGTGATTATGGATTATTGTGCCCCTTAATTCCCTTCCCCCTCTCCCCTTTGGTAATCACTAGTCTCTTTTTGGTGTCAGAACTGTATTTTATGTGATGATTATAATGATAACATCTATGTCCCTTATCAACTTACTGTATTTAGGTATTATTCCTTTAGCTTTCCTTTTTTAAAAATCAGTTTGCCCTTATTAATATAAATTAATATATGAATACTAGCATCTTTAAACTACAGCAATGAAAAATCCACATAGTAGCTAATAGTGTTTAACTAACTGAATGCCCGAGTCAGGGTCTCATTTGATCCTTACTAACCATCACACATTGCTTATTTATTATAAACACTTTGATGCTTTCAAACTGTACTAGTTTAGAGGTAAAAATATTGAAATAATGATTATATTTATTGATTAAAAATTAGCAATAGGAATATATACCATTACCATCTGTAGAATATGAATCTCAGAAATTTTATGTGATCCCATTGGGAAATGCTATTTGAAATTATTCTTTTTAATGGATTCATGCTATTCAACCACATATTATAATTTATTTAATCAGTTCCCTATTGTTTGGCTTTTAAGGTTGTTTTCCTATTTTTCTCTGCCTATGATGGTTATCTTTAGAGATAAATTATCTTCTATTATTCAGTATACTTTTCAGAGTTGGAGGTCATGAGTCAAAGAATATATGTGTATGTGTGTTTTAACCTCTCTAGAAATTTGTACCTAATACATACTCCTAGTAGTATATAAGACTTATTTCCTAACAGCCTTACCAACAAATGGCATTTGCCAGATGAAAATTTGGATTTCATTATCATTTTAATTTGTGATTTTAATTGCTAGTGAGAATGCATTTTTAAAAATGTTCATTGGCTGTGTTACTTTTGTGAAAAGACTGTTACATTTCCTTCTATACTTTCTTCTGAGAGATTTATGTTTTCTTAGTGATTTTTAAGACTTCTATCTTTAAGGATTTATAAACCTGTATCTTGAATGTGTACAAGTTGTTTTTCTCCTGCTTTTTAAAGAAATTTTCCCTGTGTATATTGTCATTGTAGAAAAATAAAAGAATAAGCAAAATAAAATAAAAAAGATACAGTTGACCCATAACTCTGCTACCTGCTAAGAATCATTTTTACATTTTGATAATCTTCCTTTTTTCTGTGCATATATACATTCCTAGACCCTGTTAGCCCAAGTTTTCAAATGAGATCATAAAGACATTGGCTTCTAAATTACGTTGACTTGGTAGCTCTTACCTGCATCACTGTGGGCTCCTTCTCTATCTTCCCCACCCCAGAAGTATTTCTGAGATTCTTTATGGCCTCGTAGGAGTTTAAGAATGAACCTGCATCTATTGGAAACTCCAATTTTTCTGCCATTCTCTCAGTGCTTCAGGAGTTCTTTGATGGCCCCGTGTCTGCATTACACATCCTTCTTCTTTGTTCCAGTTGCACCTGCAATTTTTCAGCATAGCACTTATTAAAATGTTTTTATGTGAAACTTTAAGCTCCTGTAGGAGAGAGACTATATTTGGTGTGTTCATTGTATTTTTATCCATGTAAAGTACAGTGCCTGCACAGAAAAAAATGCAGTAAATATATGTTGAATTGATTTATTGAATTATTGAATTATTAATATGTGACAGGGGCAGGAGAAGACCCTTGCCATCAGTTTGCTTTTAATTTTATGTACGATGTCAGATATTTTTTCTGTTTTCTTCTCATTGTTTTTCTTTATGATTTGCCTTTAGTGTTTGATTAATTTCCTTTTTTAATAATGAGAAAGATAACTTCCTGAAACCTTTGTATTTTTGCAGCCTAACAAAGTGTGTTTTACTTCACAGTGTTAGTAATTCTGAGTAACCCCATTTTAGCATTGTTAGAATATACTGGAATAGATTATGTAAGTACTTCTGGATTGTCTTTTCTAGAAGGCCAAATCTGCAAATGTTATAAAGAAAACAGTTGTTCATAATCTGCTACTAAAAATTTTTTAATGTGATTGTTAATTTTTATGGTAGACTTGTAGGAGTTCAGTAATTTTGCAAGTACAGTGGCATTTGGTACACGGACATGTCTCATTTTATTAGCAGTCAGACTATTTTGGGCATTGTGAACACTTTACCAATCCCAGGCTGCTTATGGTATGAGTTATGAAATACCTCCTCTTGGAATCACAGCCTAAGTGAAATTGTGTTATATACCATGCTTAATCTGTTAGGTTTATACATCTTTCTTTGAGGATGATGCAAAGAAAGGTGTCGGAATACGCTTTCTGCTTTTTAGTACACGATTGATTCATTAATACACAGTCATTATGAGCACTTGAGATGTTATACTGAAGACAGGTACATGTTGAAGGAAAGGGCAGTTAGCTGGGTAGATAGAAGTCGTGCTTTTAAGAATCATGTGGAACACCAGTTACTGTGAAAGTGGGGAAGGGGATGGGGCAGTTGCATGAAGCAGTTTGAAATGCTGTTGTGTGGATGTGGGAGGGGGTTCTCTTAAAGCTTTGAGAATGACCAAAAGGCTGAATAGTTACTAATAGGGCCAGATTGTGCAGAACATTAATAACCACAAGTTAACTTATACATATTGTTGAAGGGAATGTAATTTATCCATAGGGTTTTTAAATATAGAATCAAAATAGTCTCTGATTATAATTAATAATATCATTTTTAAGAAACTACATCTAATATACCTGTTTTTTAAAATAAGGGGCAGCCACATTTTTGGTACATACATATTTTAGTTATGTTTCATGATATTCAATGCTTTGATATCTTAATCAGTCTCCTTGTTTAAGTATACACCTTAATTTATTATAATTAAAGAGTATATAAAATGAATTCTATACTTGGCAAAACCCTTCATATGTGATATTAATGTTACTGTATTGGACCAATAGGTATTTTTGTTCCAAAGAACTCAAATTTTTTTAGTTTTTAAAATGTGATTCTCTACCATATTTTTAGGGATAGATTTATATGGGCAGTTCTACAATAGGACAATTTAAGTAATTTCGAAGTAAGGAGATTAGTTTTACTTTACCTCTCAGGGCTTGAGGTATATAATATCAGGGTTAAAAAGGACTTTAAGGTCCTCTGACTCAATGCAGTGCACATCTGTGGCCTATCTGTAGTGCCCCCTTGAATGGCTGCTCAGCTTCAGGGTCGTTTACTTATTAATTTAACAAACTTCTTTTGAATGCTGCCATGGGCCAGGCATTGTATTAGGTTTTGGGAATATTCCACTCTTTAAGACATGGTTCTTCTCTTTGGTCTAGCAGGAGGGATATAGGTCAGTACATAAGTTCTAAAGCAGCATGAAAGGGGCTGTAAAGAAGCATGAATAAAGACAGAGCTACATAATGTCTCAGAATCAGTCATTCCATTTACACAGCCAAAAACTCTTAGAAAGTCCTTTTTGCTCTTGTGCCAAATACTGCTGCTTAAGGTCTTAATGCTGCCCTTCTCCAATAACCATTTTTAGTTATTTCTAGATAGTTATATTATCTTTCTGATTGGTATTATTTTTATGTTTATTCCTTCTGGGTTTATTCTGCTTAAATTTGGCCTAAATTATAATGTTGAAATGCCTTTGGATCATCTTTGTACAAATCTTGTTTTTCAATGAGGTTAATTAATTCCCTCACTTTTTTCCCCATTTGCTTAATTTTTTTCTATGTACTTTTCATTATTTATTCCTGACTCCTATGATAGAGCTTTACAATGGCCCTCAAAATCAGATACCTCAGATAATCCATCAGATCTGTGGTTTTCTCAGAGCCTTTTCTCCCAGGTTCCTTCCTTGTTCTGCTGAAGTCTGCATTGGTTTGTAATCTTGGCCTTCTGCAGAGTGTCCTCTTCATACTTCTACTTCCTATTATTCTGGTAACTTCTCTCATCAGTCTTCTGTATTGCATTCTAATTCCTGATCCTTTGTACGGGATCTGTTTTTTCTTCCTCCATCTCTCTCTTGGGGGTTTATAGACTCTTCTCTTTGTCCCTATTGTTCTAAAATTTTACAGTGACATGTTTTGGTGTGGGACTTTTCATTGGTTGAGCTGAGCATTAGGTGACCTTTGATTTGGTTAACAATCCAGATGTTTTGTTCGGAGATCTAATAAATATGAGTATCTGTATATTTTAAATGTAGGACAATTGGTTTCCTTTGAAAAGAACCTCCCAATGTCCTACCTAGGGGTCTAGTATAAGATGCAGCATTCTAATAGAAGGAGGGACTTGATGTCCTCACCAATTCAGTACAGGTTTTCATATAATGCCTCTATTTTCAGGACCATTCTTTAGTCCCACTTTCAGCTGTCTGTAGTTATCTGTCTGATTCCACATCTGCAGAGAATAAACCCCTAGTCTTCTCCTAGAAGGAGGAGGGCAGCTGCCTAGTTGGCTGTGCAGTGGCATAGAGTATGTAGGCCTTTTCCCAGTGTTAACTGTTTCTAGAAGATAACTGGTACACCTTATTTCTGGAATTCTGCAGTAAGAATTGGCTTGTTTTTTTTTGTTGTTTTTTTCTGCCTCTAGACATTTAGCATCTTTTTTCTGTCCTCTAAAATTTTGCCATCTTCTCATCTCCTCTCTTGTTTTCTTTGTAGTTATCATTGTATATTTTTAGACATTTCTTTAACATTATTTAATGGAGTTTCTGTAGGGAATAGTGGTCTGTAACATTTAAGAGAATGTTAAATTTAACACATTATGTAGCCCTTGCAGGTTCATCATGCCCGTAATTTTGATCAACATTGTCTTTGTTGACCTTTTTCAAGTTGCCAACAAATGCTTTTTAACAAAATAGGACAAAGTGTCCTGTAGGTAACATATGGCTAGAATAATTATTTCAGGTTCACTCAGTACCCATTGGGTACTGCTAGTTACATCTAACCCATCTCTGCTTCAGCTGTGTTTCAAATTAAAATTTAGGCATTCCAAGTTATTTGTAAGTTTAAAATTATAGACTATTTTATTTATCCCCCTTTTGAGATGTACTGTCATTTGCCTCTAGTCTAATTTTTCTCCGGTTCTTTAACACTGCTGTCAGAATAATTAATAAAAATGATGGTTTATAAAAGTGATCTTTCAAAGACTAATAATGCTTTTGCTTAAAATCCTTTAATACTGTCACGTAGTTTTAAAGATTATGTTCAGACTTCTTAGCTAAGCCTACAAAGATCTTTGAGATCTAGTTCTTACTTTCTCTATTGATTCACAACTTATTTTTTACCCCTCATTCCCCCGACCATCACAACATGCTGTCTTGATTATAACCCTATTGAACCTCTAAGGTATACAAAGTATTATATTTCATACATGATGTATCCCTCTACCTGGATTGACTTTCCCTTTTTTCCCCTCGCTTAATTTCATCTCATTCTTAATTATTGTTTTCTCTTGGAGGGTTCCCTTGCTTACCTCTGTTATCCGATTTAAATATCTTTTGCTGTGTCTTTTAAATGGCAAAGATGTGAGGGATGAGTAGGATTTAGCTGATACAAGAAGGTTCTGGGTTGAAGGAAGAGAGAAGGTAATATACATGGGTTTGGGAGACTTAGCATGCTTTCTCAGTTCAGCATTGTTTCTTCAACTCTTTCTGTAAAACTGGACAGTGCTGTTGTGTTTTCCCCATTTTTTGTCTTCTCAAAGAAAGAATTCAATAGAGAAACCAGGTTGCAAGTGAAAACAGTGAAGAGTTTATTAAACAGAAATGAAAATACACTTGGAAGTGTCCATGGGGCAACTCGAGAAGATTTGAGTGCCCCATCTGTTCATAAGGGTTAGGTTTTTATGTGGTTATGACTTCCTGGGTTTTGAGTCTCCCTCACCTGACTATCTAAGCCGTGTGCTAGGGCAGGACCATGAGCTAGCCACTGCATGCTGCTTCCTGCCCTACCTGGGCAGGCCCCACATATGTTGTTTGGTTTTTGAAGTTCTGCACATGCTCATTTAAGCTGAGTTACCTGTACTGGTCACACACCTCCAGTGGAGGATCATAAAGTGGTCAGATTCCACCGTTTTCCTGCTGTCTGCACATGTCTGGCCTCACTAGAATGGCACTACAGGATGTGCTGGCCACAGGATTCAAGTGTGTCAACTGTAAAGCCTGGGTGTTTACTGCTGAGGGGCCCAGGTGGCTCTAACTAGAGGCCCTTCTGTGCTTTTTCCCCACAAGTCCTCCCCCGCCCACTCTTGGCTCATGCCTATCCGCCTACTCTAACATTTTGATCCTTCCTTCTTTTTTCCTTCTTGCCCATATATATTTAGTCTGTTTTTCAAGATGTAGCTGAAAGCTTACCTCCTCCATGACTCATTCATCTTTCCTTGTTTTGGATTAAGCTTAGCATTCAATTGTGTATTATTTTCATTTTATGACTTTAGTCATGTGAAGTGTATTGTTACCCTGTCCTAGAAGGCAGGACCTACATGTTATTCCTCTTTCTCTCATAATGCCTATCTAAATACAACGTTGTCCATGCAGTAAGGATTCAATAAATGCTTGCTGAATAGTTGTAAAGAGAACAACCAAAAAGACAGTGTATGTGTTTTCACATTAATGTTTAAGATTTTAAATACTGTGTGAGTCTGCATCTCAAAAAATAATACACCTGTAGGATCAGAGCAAGAGAGAGTACTGTTGGCAGGGTACTATGTTGTAGTCAATGAAATTATCAGTTTAAGAATGAATGTTGTGTCTTTGTGTTTCATATGTGCTTCAAAATATTTGGGAATTTTTCAGTACATAAACACACTGTATTTTTTTTCAATAGGATTTTATTTATTTATTTTGGTATCATTAATCTATAATTACATTAGGAACATTATGTTTACTAGCCTCCCTCCATCACCAAGTCACCCCCACATACCCCATTACAGTCACTGTCCATCAACGTAGTAAGATGCTATAGAATCACTTCTTGTCTTCTCTGTGTTGTACAGCCCTCCCTGTACTTTACTCTCCCCCCACCCTCCCCATATTGTCTGCTAATAGTAATGCCCCCCCCTTTTTTCCCCCTTATCCCTCCCTTCCCACCCATCCTCCCCAGTCCCTTTACCTTTGGTAACTGTTAGTCCATTCTTGGGTTCTGTGAGTCTGCTGCTGTTTTGTTCCTTCAGTTTTTGTTTTGTTCTTATACTTCACAGATGAGTGAAATCATTTGGTACATGTATTTTTCTGCTTGGCTTATTTCACTCAGCATAATACCCTCTAGCTCCATCCATGTTGTTGCAAATGGTAGGATTTGTTTTCTTCTTATGGCTGAATAATATTCCATTGTGTATGTGTACCACATCTTTATCCATTCATCTACTGATGGACACTTAGGTTGCTTCCATTTCTTGGCTATTGTAAACAGTGCTGCTATAAACATAGGGGTGCATATGTCTTTTTCAAACTGGGCTGCTGCATTCTTAGTGTAAATTCCTAGGAGTAGAATTCCTGGGTCAAATGGTATTTCTATTTTGAGCTTTTTGAGGAACCTCCATACTGCTTTCCACAATGGTTGAAACTAATTTACATTCCCACCAGCAGTGTAGGAGGGTTCCCCTTTCTCCACAACCTCGCCAACATCTGTTGTTGTTTGTCTTTTGGAAAGTGGCGATCCTTACTGGTGTGAGGTGATATCTCATTGTGGCTTTAATTTGCATTTCTCTGATGATTAGCAAGGTGGGAGCATCTTTTCATGTGCCTGTTGGCCATCGGAATTTCTTCTTTGGAGAAATGTCTGTTCAGATCCTGTGCCCATTTTTTAATTGGATTATTTGCTTTTTTGTTTGTTGAGGTGCTTGAGCTCTTTATATATTTTGGATGTCAACCCTTTATCAGATCTGTCATTTATGAATATATTCACCCATACTGTAGGATGCCTGTTTGTTCTTTTTGTTCTATTGGTGGTGTCCTTTGCTGTACAGAAGCTTTTCAGCTCGATATAGTCCCACTTGTTCATTTTTGCTTTTGTTTTCCTTGCCCGGGGAGATATGTTCATGAAGAAGTTGCTCATGTTTATGTCCAAGAGATTTTTGCCTATGTTTTTTTCTAAGAGTTTTATGGTTTCATGACTTACATTCAGGTCTTTGATCCATTTCAAATTTACTTTTGTGTATTGGGTTAGACAGTGATCCAGGTTCGCTCTCTTGCATGTAGCTGTCCAGTTTTGCTAACACCAGCTGTTGAAGAGGCTGTCGTTTCTCCATTGTATGTCCATGGCTCCTTTATCATATAATAATTGACCATATATGTTTGGGTTAATATCTGGACTCTCTATTTTTTTCCACTGGTCTGTGGGTCTGTTCTTGTGCCTGTTGCAAATTGTCTTGATTACTGTGGCTTTGTAGTAGAATTTGATGTTGGGGAGCGAGATCCCCCCTGCTTTATTCTTCCTTGTCAGGATTGCTTTGGCTATTCGGGGTCTTTTGTGGTTCCATGTGAATTTTAAAACTGTTTGTTCCAGTTCATTATGCTGGAAGAATGCTGTTGGTATTTTGATAGGGATTGCATTGAATCTGTAGATTGCTTTAAGCAGTATGGCCATTTTGACAATATTAATTCTTCCTAGCCAAGGGCATGGGATGAGTTTCCATTTGTTAGTGTCCTCTTCAATTTCTTTTAAGAGTGTCTTGTAGTTTTCAGGGTATAGGTCTTTCACTTCCTTGGTTAGGTTTATTCCTAGGTATTTTATTCTTTTTGATGCAATTGTGAATGGAATTGTTTTCCTGATTTCTCTCTCTGCTAGTTCATCGTTGGTGTATAGGAATGCAAGATTTATGTGTACTAATTTTGTATCCTGCAACTTTGGTGAATTCAGATACTAGATCTAGTAGTTTTGGAGTGGATTCTTTAGGGTTTTTTATGTACAATATCATGTCATCTGCAAATAGTGACAGTTTGACTTCTTCTTTACCGGTCTGGATGCCTTGTATTTCTTTGTTTCTTTGATTGCTGTGGCTAGGACCTCCAGTACTATGTTGAATAACAGTGGGGAATGTGGGTATCCCTGTCTTGTTCCTCATCTTAGAGGAAAAGCTTTCAGCTTCTTGCTGTTAAGTATGATGTTGGCAGTGGGTTTATCATATATGGCCTTTATTATGTTGAGGTACTTGCCCTCTATACCCATTTTGTTGAGAGTTTTTATCATGAATGGGTATTGAATTTTGTCAAATGCTTTTTCAGCGTTTATGGAGATGATCATGTGGTTTTTGTCCTTTCACTTTGTATTCTTAATAAATTTGCTAGGTCATATGAAACACTGTTAAATTTCAGTATCAGAAGTTCAGTTCTTTCTGCAATGTAACTGCAAAACTCATTTAAAACAGTAAAAACTATAACATTTAAAGCTTCCTTGCCCTACTTCTGAATTGGAATCAAGCTGCCTTTTACATTGGTGACTTAGTTGGACATATATTGATTGACTTGAAAATGTAACTTCTGTGTCCATCATTATAAGATAATATTTATTAACTAGGAGTACATACTACACCAATTTTGAGTATTATGTAAAAACTATGTGGACATATTAACTGCTTTTTTGGGACCTATTTCAGTTTTCAGGGTCTATAAATTGATTGGAGCATATTTACCAAGCACATCAACAGCAGAATGAAAATACTAAACCAGGAAATGAATGGACATAGTTTAAATCTGCACTAGAATATTAGGTTTTTCTAGCATATGCAAATAAGAAGGATCTAAAGCTAAATACAACAGACTATACTTTTAATTGAATTAATTTTCATCTAAATTTAACACTGTTAAGTCATTATCCCACAGGAGCTCCAGAATTCAAATCAGAGTATTAGAATAAATGGTCTCATCATAGAATTGAATGGTATGAGCTGAACTTGGGCCTATAAATTCAGAATTTCAGAGTTTTGACCTCTCTTTAGCATAATCTCTTTGTGGCCTTGGGCAAGTTGCTTCACAAAAACAGAAAACACAATCAAAATGAGAATGGCAAAGGTGTAGAGATCTAGCTTTTAAAGCATTTGGATCTGAGAAGAGCCTCCTAAGTGAATGTTTTTCCTAGCTCTTCAGCATTTCTGTTTTAAACCCAATTTCTCTTTTATATTCTGCTGTCTGTTATATTTATATCCAGTGTTCTTACAAAGACACACCATGTCCTTTGGAAGCAGGTTTCATGAAGTAATAGATGTATAGGTCTAGGATTTGAAGAATTATACAAAGTAAAACTCTTTTCACATACATATATAAAAGACATCTGTGACAGCTTTATTGTTCGCTAAATCATTAACCTCACATCCTATAATGAAATATCATTGAGGAATGACTCACATTCACTGACATTTGACTAATAGGAATATAAAAGATTTTAAATTCATGTTTGTGGTTGAAATAATTACTCCCCGGATTTTTTTTTTTATAAAGAATACATGTATTTTGCATTACTCTAGGGCAAGACTAGATTTAGCTACTTACCTCATGATGAAAAATCCAGGGGTTTGGCCAAGTGACTTTTAGATAGGAAGTGGAGAAATGTTTTTTAAATCCTTTTTATCTTTTTTGATCTGATATTAGTCTGTCAAGGAAAACAAACTTTGCCAACTGTAGTTCAGTGCCCCTTGGAGGAATGAAATCACCTTTGAATTTTGAGTAGATTATTTGTATTTGCAAATCTGTTTTAGCACCACCAAAATATGCTTTTTTTCTTTTTCCAGTTTTATGATTCATAATATATTCATAACATATCTTGGAAGGTAGAGTTATTCTGGTAGCATTTACTCTACTTTTAGCTATCACAGTGATAAAATATGATCCTTAAAAAGTCATCATGATTATTATTGAGGTTAATAAGTATCCAGAGGCATAAATTGAGTTTATGTGGGGCATACACACACAATGCAGTTTTGTGTTAGGCTACAGAAACCATAGGTAGTTGTGCTCAACAGGTTATGGTTGTATTCATTTTAAATAGGGGACAGGACAACTGGGCTTCATTATCGTACATGAAAGCTTTATAATGGCCTAGTTTAAAATTAATTTATAACTAATTACCTGTGGAAGCTTTAAAGAATTTTTAAGATCTGGATTGAGATTAGAATTAATGCAAACCACATGCATGTTGACATTTTAAAACTAAGAATTAAAGATGCTTTTTGTATTATATTCTGAAAAATATTTTTATAACTCTGGGGAGAAAATCCCAGGGCAAAAAACCTTTGAAACTGAAATCCGTCAAAAGGAGAAGTAAAGTGGGAGAAACCGTTTATTTCTTACAAGCAGTCATCCTCCGTCCCTCTCAACCTGGCTGTAGAAGAAGAGACCCCCCCAACCTCTCCGGTCCAGACATGCCCTCACTTGCTCTTGTAATTACCTGTCGATATCGGGATGGACTACTTCTGTCCACCCTTTGGAAACACCTATTGATAAGAAGATGCACCAAAGTCAGGTGAGAGATTCTGGAAATACTGCAATTTAACCCACAATTTTCTACATTGATCTCTTATAACTGCATTTAAAAACGCTAAAAAAAACCCCAGAAAGCAAAGATGACATACAATAAAATTTTATATAAGTGTATATCTTTCAAGATGAATATATGCCAGTTAATTCAGTATCATAATTGAATACATCATAATTGGATACAGGTTTTTGGGATTCTCTGCTTTTAATATTAAGGTCACCACAATATTTTGTTTTTATATGAGGTTATTGTGATAAATGTGATCATTACAATAAATAAATGACATTTTTTGAGTAGCCAGAAATCAGGATTTTTAATTAGTATTTTTGTGGATTTTATAAACCCTCATCTCAGAGTACGTTTTCCTTGGGTCATGTTTGGATTGTGGGTATGATGGTACCTAGACAACAAACCTTTCAAAACAAAGTACATTATTTTATGACTACATAAAACATATATACACCTTTACTATTATTCATAGACAGATTAAAACACCTTTAATTTTATATTTCATTTTATTCATTGTGTGTTTATTTTGAATAAAATTACAGGTGATTTTAAACATGACTAACTGCCCCTCCCCCCTTTTTTCTAAAGGAAAAATGGTTACATTTACTCAGTTTACTTAAGTAAATCCCATTAGAGGTAGTGTTTCTCTTGTCTTTTTGTTCAGCCACTAGAGTCCCCTTTGTCCTTGGATACATATTCTAAGAGGTGACTGATGGCTCGGGATGTTCTGTGTTTTCTGGTAGCTTGCCTGTTGCCTGCCTCTGGGTTCGTCATCCCCCCTATGCTGACTTAGGCAGTGTTAGGCAGTCTCTTATCTTCAGGCTTTGATGCATATGTTCTGAAGGTGGCCACAGTGACTTTGGGTAGCAGCAGATGGTAAACCTTCAGGCTGCCACCGGCTATACTGGTGCTAAGTTGGAAAGTTAACGTTTGATGAAGAATCAGTAGTGCATATGAAAGAGCTTTCACTGCTGAAATATCTTTTAATTAAAAAATTAGCATACTAAAACCTTTGCAAATGTCTGGACATTTTAAGAAATAGAAAGTGAGTTGTTTTCTTGTAGAGGGAAATTTCCCAGCTTTGTTTTGCGTTGCTCGTTCTTCCTAATGTTCTTTTGCC
Source organism: Manis javanica (assembly GCF_040802235.1). NCBI lineage: Eukaryota > Metazoa > Chordata > Mammalia > Pholidota > Manidae > Manis > Manis javanica. The sequence goes on along the minus strand of NC_133166.1, from coordinate 96,137,471 downwards.
CCCGTCTGTGCCCCAGTTTGTCAGTAGTTCAGACAGATAAACTGAAATAGGACGTATTTTTAGGAGCAAAATGTGTTTGGAAAAACACTGAAAGTATACTTTGAATTACAGTATTTTGTATTTTAATAATTAGAAAGAGATGTGGATCTTGAGTTCTACCCCCATACAATCCTAGTAGATTCGATCTGTGTTTCCTACCTTTGAAAATATTTCTGGGTCGTATAGAAGTAAGTCTGAAGAACTCCATTTGCCTCAAGATATTTCACCTTGTTCTAAGTTGGTTGGTGATTTTTGACGTAGCCATCAGTCCACAAAGCGATACCCTTTTTTGATTGTTTGCTTGCTTCCTGATAATGTGCCATGTTGGAAGTTCTAGCAGCAATAAAACATTGGTAAGACTCTGGAGGATTTTTTTTTTTGGTTCCCCTTGAATCCTAAGGTTCCTTTTATGCTTTGCTGAAAACACATCCTTGAGAGTAGTGAATGAAAATATCCACAACTAGAGTTAGAAGTATCCATGTTGAAATTTACTCTTCGTACCTTAATTCTCATCAGTGAAACAACTCTTGTGAGACCAAGAACAGATCGTTTTCATGGCATTGCATGAGAGAAGTGCCCTTGTTGGGGGAGAGGCGTAGTGTATTTTCCTCCCGTCTTGTCCCCACCGTGACAAAGAACTGAAGGGCAGAGACACAGTAGTAAAGCAGAGTAAAAATTTTATTTAAAGTTAGTTAGAGAGAAAGTGTGGGCAATTTCAGAGACAGGAGCGCCCTGAGAGGTTGGGAAAAGTTAGTTATGCACTCTAAGTGCTGGCGACCCCAGAGAGGAACGCACTGAAAGGTTGGGGTTCCCCTTTATAAAGGATTTTTCAGGAATGTGACAAAGGGCTGGGGTTGTGGACTTGTTAAGTGGTCTCAAGTGTCTTTCATGAGACATTAATTTTCTTATCAGTCCTCTAGGTATTTCTGCAAAATTAGCTTATCAATCAAGGCTGTCTGTCCTTCTTCCAAGGTGGGCAGTTATTTGTTCGCTAGAGTATGTTAAGAATCTTTCTTCTAAAACTTCCTAGGTTTTTTTCAAAATGCAATTTTGGCTTTAAGGTGGGATCTCCCTGTCTTTATTATGCTGTTTATAGGTGGGCCTTTTAGTAGGCTAAAGAGTAAATCTTACAATGATCTAATTGACACAATGAAGACATGGACTGTGCTCAGTTACTTCTCTTTATCTGGGGAATATTCAAACATTCAAGGCCAAGTTGCTCTTGACCTTTTGAGCTTTAACTGATTAATTCTAACTCTCAGTCTTTTCTGGCTTTCTAGTTTTAAGTAGTTAACTGAGTCCTTTCTAGGGGGCTTTACTGACCTTTTTTCTCTTTCCATCCCGCTCATATCTATTTTCCTGCCTAACACCTTTACGTTGTTCATGCTGACGCCCTTGACACTGAAACTTCTGATGGACAAAAGCTGTAGGCTCAACATCTTTTGCTTTTGGAGTTGCTGGGCAATGGTAGAGGGAACATTGCTAGCCTTCTAATGGCAAAGAAAGTAAGATACGCCCCAGTGGGGAGAATTCTTGGTATTAAAGGTCACCTAGTACTATTCCTTATTTTCTGGTAATTAAATTTAAAAAAAATTAAAAAAAGAAATCCTTTATAAATAAGATCTCTCATGAGAATAAGGTGTAGAATTAACAGTTAACAGTAGAAATACATTTTGAATATTTTAAGCATACAAAGTGGGCTAGGTTTTGAACAGTAAATATAAATAACATTTGATTGTCATCATACGGTATTGGGGAGGAATGCAAAGGTTTACTGCTCTAGGTTTATTGTTCAGAACCATTTCTACAGAAGAATAACATTGCCAGCTTCTGTAATGCTGCTGAGATGAGTTTACTTAATAACTCATCTAATAATCGTCAAGTTAAATGTGGATTGAATACAGTAAGTATAATCTTACTGTGTAAGAATACAGTGAGTGTAATCTTGCTCATCTGAAATTATGTTGTGAAAAACTAATTTGCAGAATTAGGCTTCTGTATATTCTTTGCCTTCTTTATTATGTTGATCCCATTCTTTTCTGGTATGTTTGTTTATGTGTGAATTTCCAGTAGTATAACTTGCAAGATCAAAGTCTGTTCAGAGTGCATGTAGCAAACACGAATGGTACTGAGACACCATTATGGAAAAGGCTGTGTTTGTCCAATATGGCTATCTCTTAGACCTCTTTTAAACATTTTCTTAACTTTTATTAATTGTTTTGGAGACCTGTGAAGTGACTGACACCAAAGTAGAGATGGATATTTCCTCAAATTACCCGGGTAGTCTTTCTTTTTAAAGGAATTGGAGCTAAAGCTATATTTAGAGACTGAGAGATTTTGAATGTCAATATTTGAATATCTGAAAAGATTCAAGAATGGGTGACACTTAATCCTCATTGAAGGGAATTCTCCACATTTCCTTACTATAATCATAGTGTCTTTATAGTGACAAATCTCTCTTTTCTCCAAATTCATTAATATACTTAAAAAAACCCATCACGTGGTGCTTTTGATGTATCCCCCTACCTGTCCTCTATTTCCAAATGTGGTACCTCATTGAGTATTAGGCGTTCCCTGTTCTAGTCAGCAAGAAGACCCAGACCTACAATCAGCTGGAGCTTTTCCTACTACTGTTATGAAAGAAGAGTGGGGGAGTCTCATTGTGCTGGAGGGAACGCAGAACAGATGAGGCTAATCCTTAAGGGATATGTTGTCTGCTTTTTTTTCCTGTGAGGAGCAGTCATTCTATATATTACTGCGGGCAAAAATGGAATAATCTCTTCTGTTAGACCATATGCTAATATAGGGCTGATAACTAAGTGTGAAAAATGAAAGGGAGAAATACACATCAATTGTATTCTCTCAGTAAGGTATGCTCTCCAAGATAATTATTTCATGACAGTTTTAGTTACAGTAGTTGTTTTGTCATGAAATAAAAGATGGTTTTAGGAGCCTTTTATTGGGAAAACAATTGTATCAGATTAGTACCAGATTAGATTTTTGTCTTTATAAAGGTGAGCAAACCCATGAGCAGTTTTTAAATTGATGTGTTCTAGTCCACAAATGAACAAATTCTGTTTGAGGGTTAAAGAAGCTATTATTTTGTCCTTTATGCTGACAGCTTCATTACAGATTGGCCTACTGTTGGCATTAAAAAAATGTTTGGCTCCTTATGATCTTTGTGCATGCAACTATAATATTAATGCAGCGCCATGGCACTGCTCATTAAGAAATGACTTTAAATAAGGTTGAAGCATGTAAATTTGGAAAGATACAGATGTTAAATGCAGTCATTTCTCTTTGTATACAGCCGTATGGCTAATAATTTCCAAGTGGCTAAAGCTCTTGTTAGCAGAAGTGCTGGTGTGTTAAGAATGGCACTATAAATAACTTTAAGAACTGAAGTTGAAGGTGCTTCTTTTAAAGACTATTGTTAACTAAACATTATTGCCAAACAGATGGAAAGCATTCACCAGCCTGATGTTTTTAGGTCTAATTATATTATCACCAGCCCTGTACGGCTCAGTTGAAGAGGTGTATCCAGAGGCCAATTTATAATCATTTAGCCAACACCTGTTTGGGAGAAATTGACAGTCAAAGGGCACATTTTAAAAAAATCACATATGTTCGTGTGTTTATTGCCTCAATGTGAATGTTGTCTAGTTGCAAACAAACTTGGTAGAAGAAGAAAGTAAATGTAAACAAAGCACCACTTGCCAGCCACATTTATCAATCTTAATTTGGGCTTTTTATCTGATTCACTTCATGCTTCATGGCTAAGTGAGGCCAGCAAAGAGATTTCACTCCTTTTTTACAGGCATATTCTATTCAGTCAATTAAGAGGCTTCTGGGTGGAAAAAGAAGTTCTTTGCTTTGCATAGCTTCCATATCTTTTACCTGGTGAAAGGTTTTCTGTTTCATAAAGCTGCATCTTATTTAAATAGCACTGACATTCTGCTGAGTGGCTTGTAAGTCACAGCTTGATATAAAAGCACAGGAGATTTAAGGAACACTAAATGTCCTCATCAGTCTATGTTCACTGAGTCCTCCTTTGCAGAGAAAGGGCCACGATGCCTTCTTTAACACTCATAATACAACGGTCAAGGTTTAAGTTCTTCGAATGTGTTTTCATGCATTGGAGATTCAAGACTGGAGGTGAATATACCACAAAGGAAATTATGAGGAAAATAGGTAGGTATATCCTGTCTGCATAGTTTGAACATGATCATCCTACTAACTCTCTGCATTTTATTGTTTTTCCTTCTTTGACATACTTCTCTATTGAAAGGTTGTGTATGTCACTTCCATTTTCTTATCACCCATTATAAACTCAGAGCAGTCTATTCTGTCCCTACTGGATCTGTGCATCATGCAGGATCCGAAGTTACCAATGACTTCCTAACTGCCGTAGGCAGTGACTGGTTCTCAGTTCTCCGTCTTCATGGCTTCTCTTTGTCGTTTGGGGCTGATGATTACTTTCATCATAAATACTCTCTTTCCCTGACATCTGAACCACTGTATTTCTTGGGGTTTTTTTGCACTTTTCTAACCACAATTTTTGGTTGTTGTCTTACATACCCTCCATGTTCCAACTATGAATAATTTTCAAATTTCAGACATAAATGGTATAGCTTAGCAGTTAAAGAGGAAGAACCTATGAGCCAGACAGCTAGGGTTTAAATTTCATTTCTACCGCTTCTTAGCTTTGTGAGCATGGGCAAGTTAATTATTTTATCTTTGTTTCCTCATCTGTAAAGTTGGTTAATAAAAGTACACCTACCTCATTGGGTTGTTGAGTGCATTGTATGATTTAACTCTTTAAAGCCAGTGCAGTCCTGGTATAAACAAGCATTCCAGTGGGGGTACATTCTCATGTCTTTAGCTGTTATTGATGGAGAGTGCTCAGATATAAATCTTTAGTCCTGATTTTCAACCCTCCATTCCCATATTGCCATTACCTTCCAAGCTTTTACACTGGAATTCATATATGTACACTGAACGTTTACTATGGGAGATAGATGTGTTAGGTATAGGAGGAAATACAATTTATGTCCTATGTTAGTTTTTTATTACTATCATAACAAATTACCAGAAACTTAGAAGATTTAAACAAATTTATTATGCTCGAGTTCTTTGGATCAGAGGTATGACATGTGTCGCATTGGGCTAAAATCAAAGTGTTGTCAGCACTGTGTGCCCTACTGGAGGCTCTGGGGAAAAATCCATTTTCAGGTTCTTTTAGGTTGTGGCCTGAATTCTTTTCTTAGTGGTTGTAGGACTAACTCTCTTCCTTGCTGACTATCAGCCACAGGCTGGTCGTTGCTCCTAGAAGCTGCCTGTGAGCTCCTGGGGTTCTCTCTCCAGTGCTTACATTGGGGCCGCTATATCTTAGAGCTGGCACCAATGCCCCTCATAGTTCGAATCTCTCTGATATCCCCTTTTGCCATATCGTTTCTATGCTTTCCACTTCTGGACAGAGATAGTTCTCTGCTTTTAAGTGTTCATGTGATTTGAGCCCACTCAGATAATCCAGGATAATCTGTTTTAAGGTCTATACCATAATTACATTGCAAAGTTCTTTTTGGCCAGTAACATATTCACAGGTTGTGGACATTAAGATTTGAACACCCTTGGTAACCATTATTCTGCATGCAACATGCTAATAAGAAGTAAGCAGTCTGGTGGGGAAATAGACGAGTGAACAAATAAATCCAAATTGATACTTATTGATACAGTTGGTACTGCATATAGGGAGAACAAAGGATGAAAGGAGTCAGTTTTACTGATAGACTTTGGAGCTGAATATGAAATATGGGTTCTTGTTTTATAAGGGGCTAGGGGAACATTTCAGGGAGGAGGAGCAGTAATAGTGATAGAAGTCATGACAATTACTGCTTATACCAAGCACTTACACAAGATTGTCTCACTGAAATTGTCACAAATACTGTTCTTATCTACCATTATAGCTTCTACAGATGAAGCTATAACGTCTTCATATTTATAGTAGGAATAGTAAACTTACCTTATTGGGTAGTTGAAAGAAAGAACATTGGTTACACAGAACTAAAGTGTAGCACATAGTAAACACTTAGGACATGGTAAGTGGAAGAGAATAGAGGGTGGATAGGAGAAATACGAGGTAGAACTAACTGGACTTGGTCGCTGGTTATGCTGGTAGTGTACAGGGGATAATTCACAGTGACTTAGCTTTTTTTGGGTTACATGGGTAGTGGTGTTTTTTAGTAGCGTAAAGGAGAAAAAGGTTTTGTTTTGTTTTTAGTGGGGGCAAGGCTTTGGAAAAGGAGGGGATGGATTTGGGAAGTGGAATATTCAATTGAAATTGGTTGGAGATTTGAATAGTACAGGTAAAGCACTCAGAAGAGAGATCAAAGATGAAGTTGTCACTTACTTTAAACTCATCATGTCTGAAATGGTATTTACTATCTTCTTCTCAAATTGGTTCCCCATATTAACTCCCCTATTCGTTTCCACCACTCTTTTATTTCCCAAGTTTGACATCTTTTTTTTCCCCCTTGACTCCCAGCTCTCTGGAAGGGCAAAATAAATAAGTAAATAAAAATAAAAGCCCTGTTTACAGTGTTGGGAGGTTTCTGTGGTGTAAATACTCCTGTGATGGCCCATTTCAGACTGTGGCTACTGTTTAGCAGGGTTGAATTGCTGCAGTAGAGATTACAAGGGCCTGCAAATCCTAAAATGTTTACTGTCTGGATAGTTACAGAAAAAAATTTGCTGACCTTTGCTATAGTGTCTCCAAAATAATTAAATATTAATATAGTAGGCTAATTCCCTATCTCTGCTCATTCTTTCTCTCTGTCAAAATGCGTGGGGGTGGGGCGGTGGGTAGTTAGAGGGGGCAATATGTGAGATCACGAAGGGTCTTGAAGTCATCTTTTGGATTTATGCTTTTTCCCTGAATGAGAGCAGTGACACAATGTAGCTTATTTTTTAAAAAGAAAACCCTGGGTACCATTTTGGAATAGACTATAGGGCAGCAGAGATGGAAGGAGAGAAGTCTATTGGGAGACCATTGTTATAATCTGGGTAAATATTTGTATCAGGTAATAGCAGTGGAAGTGGTGAGGCGAGTTCAGAATCTGGATACCTTTTGAAGCTGGAGCTGACAGGATTTGCTGATGGAAACAGATGTTATGGATGAGTCCTGGATGGAGAGGTGGTACCAAAAGGATGCCTTAGCCTGAAGCCTGAGTTATTGAGATCACATTATAGCAAGTTGCTGCATAAGGCGTTTGGGGAAGAAAATTGAGACTTCAGCAATTCCTATAAATTAAAAAACATTTCTTATTAACCATATATATTCCATAGGGAAAAATTCTGTCTAAAATTCTTCTTTTAGTAAAACATTTTAGTAAAAGTAAAATAATTTTACTTTTAAGAACTAAATTTTAAATAAATCTAGGAAAACATAGTATTTCCAATGTATAGCATTTTTGAATAGGAAACCATAACAACACTCACTTTAGGTAAGACTGTTTTGATGCTGTTATTTGGTGGCCTTTTCAAAAAGACCTATTCAGAAATGAATAATTTTGGTGGAGTCAATTCCAACACTTTTCCCCAAACCCTTACATTAATAGTTTTAAAAAGTTAATGTGTCAATGTTTCATTGTATTGTGAATATTGCTCATGTCTTTTATGTAGGTTTTACTTGTAATGGACACAAGGACAGAACAGACATTCATTTTAAAAGTAAGTAGAATTTGTATGTTTAATGAATTTAGAAATTTATTTTCAAATTATATCACTGAAAGAAAAAATATTTACTATTTTTTTCTTCGGTGTTCGAATGTTCTTTCATGTTTGTGGTGATCTGTATTTATTCTACTTTCCTTCTGTCACAGTTGATAAATACAGCACATATTTAAAAAGAATTTTAGGTTATAGAGTATGGAGGAAATAATTTGAATAAGTTGAAGGCTCACTTCATGCTGTTTAAATGTACACCACGTAGTTTACATACATGTCTAATACATGTGTAATTTGTGAAGGCAACACAATTGTACCTTTGATTATGATTAGAGTTCTTAAGAGCTAAAATTTTGCCTCAAAGTCTTACAGGTATTTGGGAAAGTGTTATCTACATCCCTAGCACTCTTTTTAATGTAAATTCATTTTTGGGTCTCTGTATAACTCAATTTGTAACTAAAGGAATAAGGAAAAAAAACCCCTCACTTTGTAATTTTGAAATCATATTCAAAATGGATTGTAATAGTACGTATTCTAAAAATCTGTAATTTAAGCATTTCCACAGCATTCAAAATTAATCAATTTCAGATTATTTTTCTATTTCTTTTTCTGATATGTATTTTTTTTACTTACCAGCATGGCAGTAGGTCACATTGACATATCCCGAAACAAATTTATTTTTATGAGTATCCTTTATCACTGGCATTTCCACAGATTTTTAAACCAGGATATGACACCAGAAACTGCATATACCTTGTTCCTTTAGAGGAAACTTAAAATAAGCCTTGTGCTTTTTTGGAATAGAATTTTAAATTGTCTGTTTAATCTGAGAATACCTGTGTGTCTCAGGAATTTGAATTGATCTCACAATATCTACTACTCTAAAGATATACATAAGTAAAATAAAACTTAAGAATAAGGTCATAGACAAATAACTGTGTGTCATCCTGATGACTTAGTTTGAGAGCATCTCTAATAAAAACACTGACCCACATAATTGATTTTAATGGCAGCTTTGTGGCATCTTCCGTTCTCTGGATTCACGCCAGATGCCATCAGCAGAGCCTCCAGGGACTGAGGGGCATAGAGCAGCAGATGAGTGGTTTCTCTGAAGCCCAGAGTAACCCGGATAGATTAGTTTGGTTGATAAACACAGAGCACAGCAGGCTCCAAAGGCAACTGAGGGTACAACTGACCTTTTTGTTCTCTGTCAGGGTCTAAGGAAAAGCAGTGAGTACCGCACGAACAGAAAGACCATCATCCCCCGCCGTGTGCCCAACATGGTGTGTCTGCACAAGTACATCGTTTCCGAGGAGTCAGTATTTCTTGTGCTGCAGCACGCAGAAGGTTGGTTTGTAGTTTAAATTGTTTATGGAATGAAGAACTTCACCCACTTAGCTTTTCGGTTGCTATAATGTCCTTCTTACCTCTATTGTTACGTGAGCAGATAAAATACAGGAAACACATATAAGAGCTGTTTCTCATTCCTCTGCTCGCTCTCCCTACTTGGAGTTTTGAGGGAAAATGGAAACCCAGGTGAGCAGCAGATGTCATTTGAACTACAGTAACATTCTTACATATACTTAACCACTTACTTTCTCCTAGAATTGACCTAATATGATGAAAACCTTAAGGTGAATGTGTGCAAAGAAAGCTAGGTTTTATTTTAGGGAATTAGTTTTGTTCTCTTGTTCTCTGCTAAAAAGATACATTATTGTTAGATAACTAAAATAAAAAACATTCCCTGAAGAATTAATTAATTACCCCCCCTTTTTACAAGGCATGGGTATTTGTTTACCATTTGACCTTACCTGGATATTCTTAGCTGGGGTTTTATGAATACAGCCATTGGCAATCGCATATGGATACAAAGCAGAGGCATGATGCTTTTTTGCCTTCAGACTTGTCATGAAATTTCAGCTCTTAGCAGAGGGAACAGGTGGCAAAAAAGAATAATATTTTTTTATTTGTTTTTGCCCTTTAACATCTGAATTTAAATAGTTTTTTATTTAGAATGACTGAATGTAGCATATAAATATAAATCCACATAATAAACATTGCCTTTTGGCTTATAAAAGGTGTTCTTAAAATAGTAAAAAAATTTAAATTATTTTCCATGTTTCATGAAGATGATGTTATTATTTTTATGTTACTGAGAATAAAGAACTACTGTGCTTTGCTAATAGACATAACATTTGAATTTAATGCATTTTCCCAGGAAAATGAGTCATTGCTTTGTGGAACGAGGTCTCATATGATAACTAATGCAAGATTTTTGATGGGGGCAATAAACTATTAATATTGTTTATTATGAAGTACAGCACAAGATAACTACAGATGGAGGGAAGACCTCCATATGCAGTATTTAATAGGAAATTCAGAAGGGGCTCCATGGTCTCTCAGGTATTAAGAGAGTTAATTGTGTGTGTGAATTGGATAACTAATTCACCTTTGTTCAGACATTATAGACAGCTTTTATCTGAGGATACCAGTGCATTACAGACATTATTGAATTAGAGGTCATGTCATCAGATAGCGAAATACAGCCACCTCTGGTGTGGAACAAAATAACTTACGTAGTAATAATCCATAATAATTTAGAACAAGGTCAGTAGGATGAATGTAATTATAGTCAATATTCTATTACCCAGTGTGGATTATTCATGTTGGAGATTACCTGTGGCAAAATTTCAATCCTAGTTTACCAGTTATTTGCATTTCTTCTTCCTGTTCATCTTCCTCTGCTTCTCCAAAATATACATCAGTTTTTCTTCACCTCTTATATTCTCTAAAGCTGATGTTTCAAGTGCTTTTACTTTAATATTTAGACAATTTTTATAGTCTGTCTTAAAGCCATAGATGTGTGACTTTCAAATTCTCCAGTTTAGGTTATTGTTACCAAATCTCTTCTCCTTTATTGCTGACCACACCTAACTTTGATCACATGACCATATAATTTTGTCCAGGATTATTTAAACTTGGTAAGGGAGGATCTCTTTTTACTGATCATTTTAGGTGTTTATTGTTTAATTTTAAGACTATTTTATAATACAAAGATAATAGATTATAGTACAAATAGAGACTCTGGATTCATTTAATAGTCAACAGATTTATTGAGCATGTATTATGTGCTAGGCAAACAAAATAGGAAAAGAGCCTGCCCCTTTGAAACTTACATTCTATGGAGAGTCAAACAGGGAAACAAAAATCATGATAATATTGGCTCATAATAGAGACCATACCAATCTTCAACACAGATTTAATGGAGAGCGACAGGGGACTACTTTAAGTATTCAGGGAAGCCTGCTCTAAGAAGATGACATTTAAGAGGAGGCTGAATGACAAACGAAATAACCATTTGGATTTAAGGGGGAAGCACATTCCAGGTACAGGGGTCAGTGTAAGAAATTGAAGGCAAAAACAAACTTGGAATGTTTGATGAAGAAAAAGAGACGATTTGCTGGAATTTGGATTTAAGGGGGAAGCACATTCCAGGTACAGGGGTCAGTGTAAGAAATTGAAGGCAAAAACAAACTTGGAATGTTTGATGAACAAAAAGAGACGATTTGCTGGAATGTAGTAGGTAAGGGCAAGAGTGGTAGATGAGGCTATTGGAGAAGCAGGCAAGACCCTTGTACAGCAGGGTAAGGACTTTGGCTTTTATTCAAGTGCATTGGGAAACATTGGACTTCTTAAGCAGTGACATGATCTGATTTACATTTTAACAAGATCACTGCTGTTACATGAGGAATGGATTATAGAAGGGCAAGAACAGAGGCCATGCGTAGTCTGGGAAAGAAAAGGTAATGGCCTGGCTTTCTGGAGTACTAGTGGTGATGCTTTGAGGGTAGGCTCAGTGGGACCAGTGGTGGATTCAAAGTTAGGAAGAGAAGGATCTAGGGTTATTCCTTGGCTTAGGTGAACTGATGATGGAGTGTGTGCTATTGTTTGCATGCTAGTGGGTACTTTGTTACCTCTGTGAATTAGGAGGTGGTGTATGTATCATAAAAATATCACTTTCATATGCACAAATAGCTGTTATTGAGAAAGTAAATATTAAAACAGTTTTCTCCATAATGTGAGTGTTTGAATACTTATGATTTGTGTCTTTAGTTTCTCTCTGCTTATAAACCTATTCATGATTCACATGAGTCTCTTGGACTCATTTTCTTTTCATTTTAAATTCAGTCAGTCAGAGATACAGTTGAGTAATTACTGGGATACAATTTAGTTCTAATATCATGGTGAACAAAACAGATGAAGATTGCCTACATGGAGCTTACTTACAGAGATCAGACAATAGGAAATACATAACTAAATATATGTCAGATGGAGAAAAAGCCTTTGGAGAAAAGTTAAGTAAAGGAAGGAGAAGGGAATGCCAAACGAGTGAGGTGAGGTTGCTGTTTTATCTCAAGTGGTTGCCTTATTAAGAAGGGCACATTTGGCCAGTGACCTGAAGGAAGTGTGAAAGGGAGCAATGTGGATGTGTGAGGGAGGAGTATCTCATCATTGAGAACAAACATAGGCCCAGAGGTAAGAGTGTACTTAGTGTGCAAGAAACAGCAAGGTCAGTGTGGCTGGAGCAGCATGGAAAGAGCTTCGAGGAGTGGGCAGGCAGGCATTCAAGGGATCTTACAGGTCACTTTGAGAACTTGATTTTTATTCTGAGGAGATGGGGAGTCATTGAGATGCTGAGTGGAGGAATGCAAGATAGAGCTCCCTCTGGCTGCTTTGTGGAAAGTAGAACACAGGAGGCCAAAGGCAAAAGCAGAGAGAGCAGTTTGGAAGCTGTTGGAGCATTCCAGGTGAGAATGATGGGAGCTTGGACAAAGTCTTCGTGTTGGAGGTGGAGAGAAATTGCTCTTAGATTCTGAATATATTTTGATGATAGAGATGAATTGTTTCTAGTACTTTTATCTTTATGTATTTTTGTTTTTTAAGAACTATTTGTAGGGTAAATTTCTTCAAATAAAATTGCTGGGTCAAAAGATGATTTTGATCATAGGCCCAGCAATACTTTATCATACATATTAAATATGCTTACTTTTGGTCAAACACATTTAACAAATTTTCTTTCCAACCTGCAAAAAAATCACTAGATTAAAATCTGATGAGAGACAAAGAGTTTTAATTTTTGTAGTTTAAAATAGCTAATATATGTAATTTTATATACTTCAACAGGGCTTAGAAGGGTGTCATTTATGTTCTTAAAGTGTTAAAAATTGTAAATATGTTAGCTGTTTTCTGTTTATGTTTTGTGATTTATCAACAACAGGGTTTTTTTCAAGGGTAATCTTTTTTACTGTAAAATAGTAATATTGACATTTGTGTAAGTTTGTCTTTTAGGCCTGATCTTAACTGTAGACAGTAAATCCACACGGCTTTTGTAGATGAGGAACTTCAATGGGAATTATATGTCCTTGTAAGTTATGTGATTTTCTTGATTTTCTTGTTGAAAAAAATGTGATGAGACCAAAACTTTATTTCTGTAGCTCCATATTGAGCATTAAATTTAACCAGGTACTGAGCAATGAATGGAGGAGATCTAGAACAGTTTTGTCCTCTCTTGAAAATGTAGTTTCAAAAATTCAGGATAGGGTATTTGTTTAGGTGTAAAGAAAATGCCAACAATCACATTTGGAAATTTTGTCTAACAATGAAAAGAATGGGAATTAAATAAGATAATTTGATTAATCAAATTGGTAAGCTTGCTCATGTCCAGTGTAGGCAGGTTCTTATGAAGATGACCTAAGACAGGCAGGTGGCTTAGGAGTGGGTTCTGGTGCAGCCTTTCCGTAAAGCAGTTTACAACGCATATCAGAAGCATGAGAAGTAGTCATGCTTCTTCACCTGGTAGTTTCATTTCTGGGATTCTGTCCTGATGAAATAATCAGAGATCTTAAGGATTGTATATAAAAATACATATTGTTCTAATTCTAATAGTAAAAGAGTGGAAGCACATTAAATGTCCAACTGTAGAAGAACATTTAAAGATAACATAATATCTATCACATGGCTATGCTATATAGCTACTCAAGTTCATATTCTTATGAAAATTAGAAAATGTATGTGATAGGATATTAGTCATGAATAAAAAGCCTGATAGTAAATGTACTAATGATTACTAGTGTTTTTGGGTGATTTGTATATTTTGAATCTTTAATTTTCTTTTGAAAGCTTTTCAAAAGATTTATAAAGATGTCATCTTTTCATAACCCGATGTAATAAATATTTATTTAATAACTATTATTTTACATGCCAGACAGAATCTTCTCCCTGTAGTTAGGAAGACCCTGCAGTCTGGTAAGGGAAATAATAAAAGCATAAAATTAATACAAATATGAAACAATGTTATAAATGTTATAAGATGGACTAAATGATGTAGAGGACTCAGAGAAGATAGGAATTATATCCCATGAGGGGATACCAAAAAATTGGTAAAAGAAAAATTCTGTAGGACCTTCAAGAATGGGTAGGATTTTGACTACCAGATATTGGAGAAAACTAATAGGAAAGAAAATTCTAAGTAATAGGTATGGTTTGAGCAAGAAGTCTAGTGTGGGTTATATGTAGAGAAACCAATTCAGATGAATTGCTTGGTGAATTTAAGGAGAGGACCAAATCACAGGGTGATACTATCTTACTGAGGGGTTCAAATACCTCTGTGGAGTTGTACATCATTCAGTAGTCAGAGGGGATTTGGGTTTTTGAATGGAGATATGACATGGTAAGATCTGTGCTAAAGTGGAAGATTAATGGGCAGTGTTTGAATGATAGAGTGATACAGGAATGACTTAAAGTAGGGGTCTAGTTGTAGCTGTAACATTCCAAGAACACAGAGTGGTCAAAGGAATTAAAAGGAGAGGAAGACTGAGAAACATTAGGGTAGATCCTGTAGGACTTGGAAACTTGTCAGATGTACAAGGAACAGGAGAGAGAAAATAATCCAAGTTTGGTTCAAAGCTTTTGTGCCAGAGTAGCTTCGAAGTCAGGAGGAGGAAGTACTTTTGGGGGGCAAAAATAAAGAATTTAAGCACATTGAATTTTAGACTTCAGCAGCTCATCTAGGTGGAATTAGCTTAAGAATGTATGAAACTTTTCTTAGAACTTTACTAGGTACTGTTCGTCACTGATTACTGGAACTTTGATAACTACATCTACTTTGTGGGTGGAACGTCCCATTCAGATGTGTCATTACCTGAGTTAACAAGCATTGACTGAATGCCTATCATGTTCTACACACTGTGTCTAGGTAGTACATATTCAAAGATGTAAAAAGGCTTGGACCTGTCCTCATAGTAGTTACCATCTAGGACAATTGGAAACAACACACATCGTTTTAATTTGGATTGCATACAAGAATCGCAACTTCAGGTTCAGGTGTTATTGTTATTATTATTATAATTGTGCCAAATAGAGGTGTTTGTGATAAAAGGATGTGGTTATTGTCAAAAGACTTAAAAAAAGGAATCAATGCATTGCTCTTTTTGCAAGTGAATGAGTTTCAAAAGTATATACGAATCCTTAAACTTTAGTTTTAATATTGGGAAATATGAAACACTAAGTATTATCTAGTGGCTCAGAAAGTTAGCTAAGAAAAACTCAGAGGGTAGATACTGTAATGTGCTATCCCACTAATTATTGTCAAAATTGGAGGAGGCTGTTAACCAGGTAACTGGTAGAGAAGATGTATGGGTGTCCTAGGATGAATATTCCCATGATTACCCTTTATTGAACCTTTATTGAGCATTTGCTCTGTGCTAGGTGAAGTATTGGGTGCTTTATGTATTTTTTGAGTTCCTCTAAGTGAAATGAAATGTGAAGTAGAAAAAGATTTTTGGATGCTTCCACTTACCTTTTTACACATGTAATGGTCAGTGATTATTTCCTTTAAGATCCCTTGGTATATATGATGCTTAATAATAACATTAAAAATATGCTGAAAAGATGCTTTCTCCATATTAAGAGAGGGATTCATTTTTAACATATTATTTCCCATTTTTGGAGGCTTTAATGACATTTCACAAAGTTTATGTATTCAATTATTGTTTTTAAGATTTCTGGATCAAATTTAACTACTTGTAATCTATGTCTAGTCAGTAGAGCTTTGACAGGTTTTTGGTATTTAATATAGATTTTTTTATTTGAAGATTCTAAGTAGCGAAAGTCAAGTTTTTAATTAAAACAAAAGAAAATGAGGTGAAGTAACTACCTAATAAGACTTACTGGTAAAACAGTATTTTTTTGTCTTTATTTGATTTCTGTGAAATTGATTTTTATGATTGATTTTTAAAAGTTGATTTTTGTTAAAATTTATGATTTCATAGGTTTCTGATATATATCAGAATATAGAATCAGAAGGACAATAGCTTGCCTTACTAATGGCTGCCCTGTTAATATTCCCCAATTGCTTTATTTGGTCTTCTACCACACATGACATATATAGGGACAGAAGAAATTGGAAAAGTATTACTAAAATACAATTTATAGTGGCATAATTATATAACAGATACCAAATCTCCCTTCTAATTCTGGACTGGGTATTTTCAAAATGGAATAATATTGTTGATTTTTTCCCCCACTGTAGTATGTACAGTTTTAAGCAGCACTTATTTATGTATTTCTACTTGACCAAGGAGCCATGCTTGAAAAATTATTACATAAACAGCTCAGAACATAATCAGATGTTTCTAAAGCTAAATTATATTTAACTTTAAAGCAGAATTTTAGCTGTGAGATTTCACGTTACAACCAGTTTCCTTCCCTTTGAAAGAAAAGATACGTTGTCATTTAAAAAATAATTGAAATCAGGAGATAATGCTTGAAGCTGTACTCACTGGTCAGTAATAATGAGAAGGCATTTTATTAAATGCTTGTCTTAGATCATACTTAATATTAACAGGTGTCGTTGACTTGCTTTTCATTATTAGAATACTTTAATAGAGTAACCATTAATTTGGGGATCTTAAACAATTTTTTTTTTTTTTTGGGTTATACTTGTTCACAGGTGGCAAACTCTGGTCATATATCAGTAAGTTTCTAAACAGAAGTCCTGAAGAAAGCTTTGACACCGAGGAAGTGAAAAAATCTACACTTACTAAAGTTCCCCTTCAACAGCCAATTTGTAGTCCTCAGGACAGCAGCAGCTTCGAATCCAGAGGAAGTGATGGTGGAGCCACGCTTAAAGTTCTGCCTTTGAAGACAAGACTCACTCCAAGCTCTCAAGATGAGAGCATCCAAGATGACGATGGCCAAGACAGCTCTCCAAAATGGCCAGATTCGGGCTCAAGTTCAGAAGAAGAATGTACTACTAGTTATTTGACATTATGCAATGAATATGGACAAGAAAAGATTGAACCAGGGTCATTGAATGAGGAGCCTTTCATGAAGGTGGAAGGGAATGGTGATACCAAAGCTATAGAAAATTTCCCAGCACACCTTGTTGCTGACAGTGACAGCCCCAGCACACAGCTGATAGCCCATGAGCTGAAGTTCTTCCTTGGAGATGATGATCTAGAAGCAGGCAGTTCTCCAAGAACATCAGATTCCCTAAGTAGATCTAAAAACAGCCCCATGGAATTCTTTAGAATAGATAGTAAGGATAGCACTAGTGAACTCCTTGGACTTGATTTTGGAGAAAAACTGTATAGTTTTAAGTCAGAGCCTTTGAAACCATTTTTCACTCTTCCAGATATGGACAGCACTCCTAGGAGTTTTAATGCTAGTGAAAGCAAGGTAGAGTTTGTAGCTCAGGACACCATCAGCAGGGGCTCAGAGGACTCTGTCCCAGTTATTTCTTTTAAAGATGCTGCTTTCGATGATGTCAGTAGTACTGATGAAGGAAGGCCTGATCTTCTTGTAAATCTACCTGGTGAATTGGAGTCAACAAAAGATGGCCCAGCAGTGGGACCGACTAAGTTTACACAGACTAATATAGGCATCATAGAAAGTAAACTGTTGGAAGCCCCCGACGTTTTATGCCTCAGGCTTAGTACTGACCAGTGCCAAGCACATGAAGAAAAAGGCACAGAGGAGTTGAGTGATCCCTCTAGTCCTAAATCCCATGGTGTCACGGACAAACACTGTGCACAGGGGGATCTTGGGATGTTATTTGTAGCAGCTGTTGGTCATAGTAGTACAGGAGACATGTCTTTGTTACACAGCTCAGATCCTAAGTTTCAAGGACCTGGGGTGGTTGAGTCAGCTGTGACTGCAGACAGCACAGAAGAAAGCTTATTCCATATTTCTAACAATGCACTTGCAGGTGCTAACGAATATAATGTCGACACAGACACTTTAAAAACTGAAGAAGTTTTGCTGTTTACAGATCAGACTGATGAGTTGGCTAAAGAGGAACTGGCTGTATTTCAGAGAGACTCTGAGACTAAGGGAGAGAGTGGGTTTGCCCTAGAAGGAGACAAGGAAATACATCAGATTTTTGAGGACCTTGATAAAAAATTAGCACTAAACTCCAGGTTTTACATCCCAGAGGGCTGCATTCAAAGATGGGCAGCTGAAATGGTGGTAGCCCTTGATGCTTTACATAGAGAGGGAATTGTGTGCCGCGATTTGAACCCAAACAACATCTTATTGAATGATAGAGGTCAGGAACTTTTGCAAATGCATTTCTTTTTATTCGCTGTTGCTTCCAATTAACTGAGTAGGCGTTTTATCTTGTAATTAGTATCTTCATTTCCTGTCTAGAGCTTCATTATCAGTGCAGCAAATTCACCCCCAGTAATAGCTTCTAGTACTTAATGATGCCATTATTCTTAATGATACTGTTTTTAGCTACAAAAGGAGTAATTACAGTTCACTTCTGCAGAAAATGGAAGAGAAAAATGTTTTGATTTCTCCTGTCGTTTTGTTTTTAGGACACATTCAGCTAACGTATTTTAGCAGGTGGAGTGAGGTTGAAGATTCCTGTGACAGCGATGCGGTAGAGAGAATGTACTGTGCCCCAGGTTAGAGCAATCTCCTAAAGGTTTCACTTGAGAAAGTAGTTCAGCAGCTCTTACTCTCTTAGAGAAGCTATATTTTTCACTGGCAATTCATGTATGTGTTGGATTTGCTTATCTCTTTAACCCTTCAAAAAAGAAGATTTGAGGATAAAACCATTCTATAACCCATTGTGCATGCACGGCATATGTGTGTGTGTGTGTTTTTCTTGTTGTTAAATCAGTTTATATTTCTGGAACTGAA
Organism: Manis javanica; assembly: GCF_040802235.1. Lineage (NCBI taxonomy): Eukaryota > Metazoa > Chordata > Mammalia > Pholidota > Manidae > Manis > Manis javanica. Next base: position 96,118,502 of record NC_133166.1, on the reverse strand, counting down.
TTCTTTCTTGGAAATGTCTCGACTTCTTAGTGTTTAGAAGGACCTTTTAATACCTTGAACCTCTTTGAGTGGATGATCTTTATTAAGATGTAGCTAACAGGGTAAAATTCCTAAGGCTAAAAATGGATAAAATGTGGAATTTTTTGACTGCATTTTTATAACGTCACCGATGAGCCAAACTGGCATTTCAGAGCAGAATTTAAAGAGTTCTTCCTATATTGGAGAAATTTTAGGAAGCATGTTCTTCTTTTTAAAAATAGCCTATATAAGTATTTGACAACAGGTTTCTACTGTATTGTCTTTATTTTTTAAAAATTAGAGGTTTATCTCTTGGGGGTGTTAGATCCTTTGCTGATAATTACAGGTCACTTAAGCATATGAATTGGGTTTGAGTTTCTCTCTGTCATCAGTACAGACGGGGCTATATTTGAATCCAAAGTTTGTTCACATTTTGCCTAGCATTCAGCCTCTTTGGATGGCCAGAGTCGTTTCACTCATCACCCACTGGCTTTCAAAGGAGGTTCAAGCTGATTATTTTGACATGATCTGCTTAGTTGTTGATTAATACAGTATTTAATGCTTCCTAGCTAACCAGCGTATTATTGATGCTAACATTGTTTCTCTGCATAATGAGAAGTGATTATAATTAGGATTGAAAGAGCTGTATTGTTTTTAGTTACAACCATCATTGTTAAGAATTATTTCTATATTGGGGAATAGCAAAGTTTTTCAACCTTGCAAAGTAAATATCCTAAAGCTATTTCCTGAAAATAATGATTTGGATTTTTTCTTACTGTTATATACTCTTTTCTTTCCTTTTTCTTCCCTCACATTAGGGCTGTTTGATATTATGTCTTCCTAGGGGCAATAGAGCATGCCTACATATTTTGTTTCATTCAAATAGATAATATTATGGTGTTTTTTGAAACTTCATCTGTGTGATTTAGTTAATGGGATAGCGAAAGGATATCATAATGAAATCTTTGGTATGGTTATCTGGTTGTCTTTTTACACACACCCTTTTTGTAGTTTGATAAGAAATAACATTTTAGGTACCAGTGTATGAAAATACATATTTTAATAATGAATTTGGAAGCTTTAGGATCAAAATTAAATATGGAAATACTTTTAAATGAAAACCTATTAGGTCCTGAATAGAAGTGCAGTATTAACCTCTCATCAAAACCAAATGTTTATGGGACATTCTTTAATATTTATAACTGGTTCCTTATTTCCTATTTTAATTGTCACTTTCTTATGGAAAGCTATAAGGATTGTTCTTGGGGATTTTAGCAGCTTATGTTTTCTTCTAAGTACAGTCATGTTTACTTTAACATCTGTAGCTTGTCATATATGTGGAAAAATCTATATACTACATTCATCAATAAATACATACTTTCAGTTTTGTGTACTGAAATACTGAATCTAATACAGTTCAGTTTCCAGATTTTAATTTTTAAAAAGCCTCTTCCCAGAATTCACAGTTCTCATAGCTAACCAGCAGGTGGCAGTCTGCCATTAATGGATATTTGCTGGCATCTCCCAAGTTGTCCTTCACTAACATTTGAAAAAAGCTGTAGCCTTATGAAGGGCTTTGTTTTAATTATGTGCATAAAAGAATTGTACTTCCAAGCTTTGTGAGTTGCAAAAGTGTTCTAGCATTATGGCATGCATTAAACAATGTGGAAAGTCTCTTCATTCCTTAGGCCTATTCATTTGTTTTATCAACAGAAAAAACAAAACCACTAATGGCCTTAACTAAAAAATAATGCTAGTGTTCTAATGTGGATGGTCTTAAACCTGGAGAGTTACAGAATTCAGTTAATGTGCGCTCCTGCCCCTCGCTTATAATGCAAGGGGAATTGGAGCAAAAATCTGTAAATTACTATTTGTCTCAAACCTGAATAGCAGTGCTTCTGATAAAAACCACAAGTACGCTTTCCTCTTCTCTTAAAAGGTGGGAGCAAGGATAATATGTCAATATTTCAGTGCTTGAAAGTCACAAATCTCAATGACTACATGGAGCCATAGAGTACTTAGTAATCTTTTGGTCTACTTAGAAACAGTAAGGGTTGAAGTAATTTTCCTTTCACGTGCCCTCTGCCCTCCAGTTTTCTAACTCTAACCTTAGTGTTTATTGTTCAAGTAACTCCAAAGCCTGTTAAGCAGCTGATGTTTGGCTAGAAAGTAAAGTTGTCATAAGATTATGATGAGAATGATCCACTTCTGTTTAAACAGCAACCTCTACCCCTACCACTCCTCCCTCCTGGGAATCCTTATCACATATTTGTCCTAAAAACATTATCCACCTGCCCTGTACTTTATAATATCAGCAGTCTATCTTTTTATCTTGTGGGTGATGTGCCTTTATATTTTCAGAAAAATTTCCAGTAACAGACTCGATTTACATGGACAGAAACTTGAGCAAATGCCAAACTAGCAGGGGGGCCATTATTCTGCTCTATAAATAAATTTAAAAAAGAAAAAACACACAGAAACCTGTGAATCAACATGTTTTGGTCTAATTGAGGGGAAAAGCAAGATAGATAAATTTTGAAATGCAAATGATCACCTTCTGTTATTTAAGTATAGTTTCTGCCAACTTTGTGATCTTAGATTTTAAGAAGTTATAGTCATTTCAACAGTGTATACTACCAAGGATATCTGATACTCACTAATTTCTACAACCAAACAGAGAACTTTGTAGAAAAGTTGCCACTTTTTTTTATATTAAAGAAAACAAATCCAACAATAAAAAGACAGAAACCGTGGAGCTTTCTCTGTCTACATCTGTGAAAAAGCCAGCAAATAAATGGCTGCAGCTGCAGGCCCATCAAGAGGGTCTTGAGAATACGAATTCAGTGATCAAACCCAGCCCTGTTTTCAAAGTAGAAGCCATTCCTTTTAGGTTCACTTTGTATCCTTAGATTATCTAGGATGATTTTCTAGAAAGGTTTTATTTTAAATAAACATCATTCATGGTAAATGGGTTCCTTTCATACCAGAGAAACACAGAAAAGAGTTCAGGAAGAGAAAGAGCAAAGAAATAGTCCCCAAAGTAGGAATAGACTGTATAGCACAACAATATAAATATAACACTCTCTAGTTTCCTTATTAGGAGACTTTTAGATGTTTTAAGAGACTCTTAAAGAGGTTCTCCTATTTTTCATTGTGAAAAGTTACAGAATAAAAACTAGAGTAAATTGGTTGTTTTTCTTCAGAGGACTTCCTTCTTACCCTGATTTTATTTCCATATTTACACACACACACACACACACACACACACACACACACACACACACACATGTAAAAGATTTTATGTGCTTTATCACTGGAACTATTAATTAATCGTAATACAGAGTTTTTGTTACAGGTTTTTAAGCATAAAGGAAACATAAAATAAGAAAATATTGATTTTTTTATTTTATCACTATTTTCTACCAGTCTTGACTCTAATCATAAAAAAGCAGGTAGAAAATAGAACCTAGAGCATTAAGTATATAAAATACAGAAGACTATAAGATTAATATGCAATATAAGACAAGTGAGTAAAATTGTTTATATGTCAGTTATTATGCTTATATGATCACTTAAGTTTCTCATTCTAGTCTTAACAAGTTGATATGGTATCCTATTAGTGTTTGTCCTTCCCCTTTATTTTCTGCTCCATTACGAGCCTTTATAAATGCTTGAAATTTACATTGATATTTCTCATTAAATACTTTTCAGACATAAGAGTTTATCGGTGAAAAATGTGTGTAAATTGAAGAAATCCAAAATGCTTTTTTTTACCACAGCCAATCTCCATGCTCCCAGATGTCAAATGACAGCTTTGCTTCCTCTCTTAGGTGATTTCACACTTGTAAACAGCTTACAGCTGACAGTGAAAGTGAAACATAGAAAAATCATGCTGAAAACTATCTGCAAAATTCAGTTTTAGAGCATGACATTTGTTTGCTACCACCCTTTGCTCTTCTAGCTGACTTTATCAGATAATCCATGAATATATTTTTTGAGGGTAATTTCCCCAGACCTTCTCCATAAACATGTTTTATGCACAATTTGTTAACTTTTTAAGCATGGTGTTTCTGTGTGACAGTTATGTATCTCATAAGTAGATCTAGGACTCAGGCCATAGATAGCTTAAAATATCACAAGGCCATGATAAGTTTAAGACTTAGCATGTTAAAATGGAGTTGAGAATTACCAACCCTTGCTGTTTCTCCCACATTAGCCATTAACTCATTGTGTGTCCATAGGCATGTTATTTCAAACTTTGTAGGCCTTAATTTACCAGTAGTAAAATAGATTTGTTGAGTAGAAAAAAGATCATAGCTACCAAATCATATAATACTCCTATACAAAATTTAGTCCAAATTCACACTGATTTATTAAGGCAAGAATTTTTTTCCTTCAAGGATCAATACTGATATCTTATTTAACTTTAGTAGGCTTAAAAAAATAATTTCACTTGGAGGACTTTCTAAATATATATTTTTACTCATTGGTTGAGTTTTTACATAATGTATGGGATGGAAATGTGAGCGAATTAGGGAAAATATTTTCATTTTGAGGAAAAAAGCCAACTGTTGAGTAGGGTGAAATCTGAATGCCAAGTTTCTCAACAAACACAATTATTTAAAGAAGAATCAATCATTTAGATTGAGAATTTGGGGGCCCCAGGTAATGACACCATAGATGAGGAATTTAATTTTAGGAATTTGAAGTTGAGAGAGAAACCAAATGAATATAGATGTGTATTTTGAAATAATAATGATATAACCAGGAAATATGACTATATCCCTGGTATAGTCTTCGGAAAATTTTTTTCTCAAGGAGAAAGAATAAAAAAGCCAGAAGGAGCTATAGAAATTATTTAAAGTAAGTAACGTATTTGTGGTTAATATTAACATTGTATTTCAACAATAAGTCTTTTGTTTGATTTACCCTAAACCGAAACTTCAACAGTAGCTCTCAAATACATAGTACTGGCAGGCAGGCATACCTTGTTTTATTATGTTTTGCTTTAATATACTTCACAGTTAGTACGTTTTTTTACCATTTGAAGGTTTGTGGCAGCCCTGCATTGAGCAGTCTAGTGGTGCCATTTTCCCAACAGCATTTGCTCACTTTGTGTTTCTGTGCCACATTTGGTAATCCTCATACTACTTCAAACTTTTCGTTATTTTTATATTTATTATGGTGATCCGTGATCAATGATTATGGATCACTGAACGCTCAGATGATGGTTAGCAGTAAAATATTTCTTAGTTGAGGTTTGTACATTATTTTTTTAGACATAATTCTATTGCACACGTAATAGATTACAGTATAGTGTAAACTAAAATTTTATGTGCACCGGGCAACCAAAAAGTTCATTTGATACACTTTATTGTGATACTTGCTTTATTGCGGTCCTGTGGAACTTAACCCACAATATCTCCAAAGTAATGCCTGTGGATATTTTCATGTTCTTCTTGAGTATTAGCAAGTCCTTCTAATCCTTTGCCTTTAGTTCCTACTGTTGTGAAAACCAAATCTATATTCTAAAGGCAAACCACTATTTCAAGTTTGCCACAGAATAGTGAAAATTTTATAGTAAGGAAAATTCCCCAATGAATTTTACCTCTCTATACTGATGGGGCTTGTCTCATGAGTATAGAGCCCATCTAGGATAAGCAAAGAGAATTTCAAGTCAATTCAAGCCTTACCTTGTCCAGGCAGGCCACTTCTGATGGAAGGAAGATAAAGGGTTGCTTTACATGGGTTTGAGGGTTTGAAGCCTTGGGAGCCATCCCTAGATAGGATGTGCCCTGGAGCCCTGACAGACCCCCTAAAAATGGGCCAGTCACCTTCACCTCTGTGGTAAGGGCACTCCGTATTGAAATAGACCCATTCTGAAATCATACTTCTCATTAGGCCAGAATGTGATTTGTCTCTAGTGATGAGAATGAGACAGGGTAATGCCTTCCCTGTTATTTGGCACCTCAGTGAGTAACATTCTAGCCCTTCTCAGGCGAAGGAAGTCCAGAGCTGTTAGAACTACAGTTTATGAGAGCCAGAGAATTGATAGTGTTTTCACACAGAAGCGGTGGAAAACAGGATCTCTGTAGATTTCAGAATAATACCTGATGTTACGGAGTCTGGGGGTTACCTCAAGCTTTAGATTATTAAAAGGAAGTTAATTTTAACCTCTTAATTACTCCAAATTTTTCCTTCATTATCTTGGACAAATCTCTTTTTTAGAAGAGGAATATGAGACTAGATACTTGTTTTATTTTATTTTTTATTTAAGTATTATTAATATAAAATCTTACATTGGTTTTAAATGTACATCACAGTGGTTCAGCAGTCCCTATGATCAACTTACATTGGGATTGTGAATTATTGTGCCCCTTTACCTCTTCCCTGCACCTGCCTCCTGCTCCAGCCCCTCCCCCTTGGTAACCACTGGTCCCTCCTTGGTCTCTATGAATCTGCTGCTGTTTTGTTCCTTCTGTTCTGCTTTGTTTTTATATTCCACAAATAAGTGAAATTGTATGGTGTTTGTCTTTCTCTGCCTGACTTATTTCACTGAGCATAATACCCTCTAGATCCATCCATGTTGTTGCAAATGGCAGGATTTCTTTTCTTTTTATGGCTGAATAATAGTCCATTGTGTAAATGTACCACACCTTCTTTATCCATTCATCTATCGAAGAACACTTTGGTTGCTTCCGTATCTTGGCTATTGTAAATAATGTGGCAATAATGTGGCAATAAACATAGGGGTGCATATATCTTTTCGAATCAGGATTTTGTTTTCTTCAGGTAAGTTCCTAGAAGTGGAATTACTGGGTCAAATGGTATTTATAGTTTTAGTTTTTTGAGGAGGCTCCATACTGCTTTCCACAGTGGCTGCACCAATTTACATTTCTACCAACAGTGACTTGATTCTTGTTTTAAGTAATAGCTGCTGTGTAATGCTTCATATACTAAATCAGGTCTAAATTCATTTTTGGCAAATATTCAGTTAATTGGCCTCACCACCATGTCATTATAAAGAAGAAAGTGAACTATCTTTTACTTTTGATACTTAGCAAGGAAGATGTAATGCTGAGCCTTAAACGTTATGTACCGGAACTATTGGCTAGTTACTTTGATCATATTATGAGTTTCTATAACATCTAAAATCCTGTCAGTTTGAACCTCCATGAAGTATCCAGGCCTTACTCCTTCTCAGCAATTATTCACAAATACTTACATCAAATAAATGTTTAAAAATGATAAGGTTTTAAGAAGTGATGATAAAGCAAATAGAATTCCGGAAGCTCTTTTAAAAGCAATGCATGGAGCTCTCTGACTGCCCAACATGGCAAGAGCAGTGGAGAGAGGGAGAGAGTGAACAGTGCCTGTCATTTTCACAATTTTCTGTTAGCCTTTTTTCTCATCAATCAACTTTAATGGCTTTGGTTGGGTAACACTGTGACACCTGATGGCTATTCAGAATGGAGTTGTGGTGATATGATCAATGGAAAATGGAGCATGCTGTTGGTTTTTTTCCTACTAGAAATATAGGATGAGAGAGCAATCAAGATTGTATAGAGCTTGTAATTATAATCAGTCAACCAGATGTCGTATGGTAGTTATTCATTTCTTATTTTATCTCATAAGAAAACAGTATAGTAATGATACCTATAAACTCCCTTGAACAAGTAATTCTGGGCTCTGGAATGCTGAGTCCAGTTAAATCAAGGAGTTTTGATCCAAGTGGTACAGATAATCGCAGGAAAGCTCAGAACATGGTGGCCAGGTCATCACAACACCAAGAAATTCAGAGCCGGGTAGTCGGAGAAAAGCAGCATTAAGTATTTTGTCAAGCCTAGCCTGAATCAGCTGAGTGTGATGTGTACTTATTTACAAGTCCCCACAATACAGCAGGCCCAGGGTTTCAGGTAATTAGATTACCTGAAAACCAACTGAATGAATAATGTGGTGTGACGGGAAGCAAGGCTAGAGGCTGGGATGAGCCAAGAAAGCAAGTGTGAGAAATGTGGAGGAGCACCACACCAGTCCGCCACCTTGTGGAGCTGTGGGGAGGGTCAGAGCCCCCCTGCCCTCTGGGGGGGACTCACCTCTGTCACTGGTTCCTCTGTGCAGCGGCTCACTGTCATGTGATCCCAGCAACTTCTAAACAGCTCAGATACCTTACTTGACAAACATGGCATTTGAATCATTAAGGAGTTTATTGTCCTCAATGTTGGAGGACTTTATGGGATGGAGAATGGATAATTGGGCAGCCAACATTTTCTGAAACTGGGTAAGATAATGGAAAAGGAGCAAAATGTCCATTTGAAAGGATGGGCTAGGAAATGCAAATTCCAGGCTCTAATTAGTCTGCCACCCTAAGAATTAAGATCTGCCTCAGAGACATTGTGAGGCCTTAGGCAGGTACATTTCTTCTGTCCTGATTACCTCATTTCAAATAGTCTCTCTGAACAGTTGTGCACCTTCAGACTTCAAAACTTTAAACTTCTATACTTTAATATTTTTGTTTAGAGGTGTTAGAGGAACAATCCAAACCTGGAATTAAAATGAAATTTTATTCTCATAAATGATAGGGCTTTCAGCTTTGCTTTCACTTTGTCCCCATATTTAAAATAATACCCTTGGGAAAACTAGGTAGTATAGTTGCCCTGTAATGTACATAAGTGAATAAAAAAAATTTTTTTTTTCTAACTGGTATTAATTATCTTATCAGACCGGTAGCCAGATATTATAGCCAGCTTACACATTGTGGTACATTTCATATAATTGTGTGCCTGGTTTTCTTACATTGAACAGCAGCAGGGGAAACCTTGAATTATCTCCCAGTTCTGTTTTCTTTCTTTTCCCAGGGCTTTTAAGTCTTTTTTCCTTGCCACATGCCATCTTTGCCAGAACACACTGGTGGTTATTGAACTCTGCAGAGGGGTACACTGGGAGGTGGCCACTCTGCCACCCCACTTTAAGCCACCATCATCTCTTGCCTGGACCACTGCAGTGACCAACTGACTGACCTCCATTGTCATCCTACATTAATCCATGTTTCATCCAGCAGCCAGAATATGCTTTAGAGAATGTTTGAAACTTTCTAGCTTACCACACGTAAAAAAGTGCAAAAGGGTTTGACAGAGATCTCTGTTCTCAGTGGGGCTTAAGGAAAATGAACGTGATGAGGCCTTTGTAGGTGCTTTGAATGCCTTGAATGAGCAGTGCCACGAAAAACAAGATGGATATATTTATTCAACAAACATTTATTAAGTGCCTCCTGTGTCCAGGCACTGTGCCTAGGAGCTATAAATAAAAGACATAATTGGTATAATATTGACAGCAATTTTTGAAGATTTTTGTAAAAAAAAGAGACTACCTAAACAAGACATATAATTGGTAAGTCGGACATTAATAGACCTTTATAGGGGAATAGTTCTACTTACAGAATTGTAATTTGCTAAGCTGACCTTCTCACAAGCTTAGTTCCATATATTGTTGGGTAGAAAAAATAAAGCTTTCTTCTGTGTTTCTTCCTCTTTGTTCTTTAGTCATCAGCTGTAGTGGAAGACTAAAGCTCAGCCCCTGCATAGAAAATCTTTATACACAGCAAGAGCTGGTGAGAGAAATTGACTAGAATTTTGTAATTCTAGTCCCTTTCAATTAGCAACAGATGCTGCAGGGAAAGATTGTCTATGTAGGAACACAGTACTAATGTTTCCATGCTCTGGCTGACATGGAATGCTCATTGCAGAAGAAAGATGTTCTTTTCCTTGGTCCAAGTATGTCACTAATGACAGATCAGATATTTTTTTAAACTTATTTCTACTCCTAGCTAAGGCCATTAGTGAAATCTGACTCACTTAGAAGAAAGTTAAGTTCTTGACCACTTTAACAGCATTTTAAATCTTACTGAATACTTACAGAATATATGGATACTCCAGCTTGCTTTTTGATACTATAAAAGTGTACATGATGCTTAATTTTATGGTTTATAACAATGTGGCTTAATTTTTATATTGTGTTATTTGCCAACAATCACTGTTTTATTCTAAAAGCTAATGTATTTTTGTTATTTTTTGTTCCTTTTCCTAAAGAGAGAGTTGGAATCCTTAAGGTCAGATATTTAAAGTCAAAAACTTTAAAAAAAAAATCCTGTGGCATTAGAAAATTATATTTAACTCTGCAATGTCTACTTATTGCTGAGAATAATTTTAATTTAATTTACTTTATAGTTCCACACCTTTAAAATTATTTGATCATTCTGATATTTGCATAAAGTGCTATATCATTTATGTGAAAAATTCTTTTGGCTTCTAAATGTTGGTTTACTTGACTATTACATAAATACTTTACTTGCAACAACTGTTGCTTTTTCACTGAGTTTTATATGACCTTTTAATAAGAGTCCCACAGTTACTCTAACTTAGAGAGTAAAAATAAATGAGGTGTCTAAGATCCATTTATTAAAAAAAGTGTAGTTAAGGAAAACAGCTTGGGAAAGACATTTAAATATGTGTTCTAAATTAAAACAGACTGTTTCTCTATGTGAAATTCTCTTCAACGAAAATTCCAAATTTGCTGTATTTCCTACCATATCCTGGAAGGAAGATAACAACAACCAAACCTACAGCCAAAGGGAGGCTGTGGAATTACTTCTGGAGAGTTCTGGAATGGGTAGAGGCGACTGTTCTGTTAGCATCAGTGTAGGTGCAGAAGGATGAAATGACCTGTGTGGGTCTCCCTCAGTGGAAGAACCAGGGAACAGAATCAGGTGATGCCATCAGTCGGAAGTTGTGCCTTAACAGATCCATTGAAGAACTTAATGTAGAGTATCAGATTCCCTTCTTTATCAAGGGTTGTTAACAGTAATGTCTCTTAAAGAAAAGTAAATCCTGAATTTGGAATGTTTAGGACCCCATGATTCCTTAAAATGCAAGGTGATTCATCTTTATAAAGCTTTGTAGAAAGGTTGGTCTTCATCTAAAGCTTGAGTTTGAGATGCATTTCTAGCTTTTTCAATTTTCTATGTAATTTCCAGCATGGTTTTTAGCTTATCTTTGAGTTGTGTCTTTTGACATGTCCATGAGGTTTAAAGTCTATATTCCTAAAAAGGCAGGACCCCGGGCCTGTAGATAAGTATTTGTCACAATTTCAGTAATGCTGGGGTCACACGGTCTCTTTAGTGTCCTTCAAAGCCTCAGGTCTAAGAGTGTATACTTTGCTTCTTTTCCTTTGCCTTCACTTTAAAAATTTGTCCCCATATCTAAAATGATACCCTTGAGAAAACTAGGTAGTATAGTTGCCCTGTGATGTATGTAAGTGAATTAAAAAAAATTTTTTTTTTCTAACTGGTATTAATTATCTTACCAGACCGGTAGCCAGATATTATAGCCAGCTTACACATTGTGGTACATTTCATATAATTGTGTGCCTGGTTTTCTTACATTTCTTACTGAGTTAAAGCTTCCTGGTTTTTCGCTCCTTTACTTTTAAGGAGTGAGGTCAAGTTGACGTTATTACTTTTGGCTCTAAGAAGGAGACTTAGCAAACTTAGTAAATTCTGATTATCCTAAGGACTATAAAACTCTTATTCTGAGTTAGCAAGCTCTTTGACAGTCTGGGTTACCAAGACAACATTGTTTTTCTGGAAAATATCCTGGCTTGTTGAAGAGTATATTATAAGGTGTTAAACATGCGTAAAACAAAGGTCGGCAAAGCACATTTTATGTTGTGGTATCTTTATTAAACTTGTTTATTCACTTGTGAAATACGAGTTTGCATCAATAAGATACTATATGGTATTAGAATAAGAGAATTGGTAGTGTTAAAATGAGGGTTCTGGGATTTTGCTAAACTGTTCTTACATATTTGATGTCCTTAAAAAATTTGGAATGAGTTGGAATCTAATCTGGAACTGACTGTGACTGTTACATTAAGTGAGGGTAAGTTAGATTTAGTGACCTTGATTGCTTTTGCTTACCACCAGGTCTCTTAGGGAAAGGGAAGACTATATACAGAAGGAGAAAAGGAAGACTGAGGAATGCCAGCTCATGCTAGCATAATTCCACCCTTTGGGCATCTTAGGCTAATGGAGGGAGAAGAAGTTATGAGAAAGGCTCATGAGTGCTTTTGAAAACACTTTCAGGATCATAAAATTAGAGGGAGAAAGAATGCTAGAGGTCTGGCTGTCCTCATTTCAGAGAAGCTTAGTGACTTCCCCAGCCAGGCTCAAACAGTAGCCTAACAAAGCCCTGTCAATGCATTTTTTTTGACTCAAAAGACAAAAACCCAGAGTTCTTTGATACCACATCTCTATTTTGAGGATTTGTGGGGATAATCTGAAAATTTGTTTGTTAGGGAATAGTTTATTTTTTCCCCCTCATCATTTTGTGTAATGCCTGTAGTGCTGTTGCCCTTGTAGATAAGAAGGAAATTATTTTACCTCCCTGGAAAGTATAATTGCTAGAAAATTGTGGTGAGGGGAGGGGCATGCACGGAACTTCACACATTGAATTTCTATAGGAAAAATATTTTGAAAATTGACAAAACAATGGTAGAATTTATTTTTTAAAATGTTTTTGTTTTTTTTTTCCCCAGAGTTAAAAAATTCAAGGTAGGAACTTAAGGGGATTTTGACATCTGCACTATGTTATACTTTTAAAATAGCCTCATGAGTTTGCTATTTCTTTATAGTCTCTACTTTTGACATTAGACATATACCTGACTACCACCTGTTGTTTGTAATAGCTACTGTTTAGCTTTATATGTAAATCAGTACTCTTGGTTTATGCTTCAATTTTTTGGGTAGCTTTTATAAGTAAAGCAGTTTTAGAGCAGTGGTTTTGATAGCCGTACAACCTTAGGCTTCTTTTTGGTAATACACTTTCACGGTACATCTTAAAAATTTTTAATCTAAGAATTATTGGTCCTTAAGGAATCTTAAAAAGACAACCAGAATCCTGCATTCTGATTATTAAACGAAAAAGAAGATTCTGTTTTAAGATCCTAACGAAGAAATTCCATGAGTACTTGCTGCCGTTGTAAGTTTCCTAGCTTTAAGAAATTCTTCTTTGTATTTTGCCTAAATACAGAACTCTGTTGTAGTTTAGAGTCATCTGTGAAAATCAAGGACAGATCATTTGGTTATTATGTCAGTTTCACATTAATTAACGACTCCCTGCCTAATAGAGAGTCATTTTGAAGTGTTTCAAGCTGCTCTATGAAGAGGATGGATTTAAAACATGTTCAGTGTCTTTTTTTCCAGATTTCCATGAAAAACGATTACCTTTTACCATACCTTTTCATTATCCTTCTTTCTGAGCTCAATTGGATTAAAGATGGTGATCGGTCCCCTTCATACCTTTAGGAAGCAGTTTTTCTTAGATTGGGATCAGTGAGCTCCTTAGACCTGACTGCCATTGGAGAGCTTAACTAATTGACATCTAAGAGAGAAGAAAGAGGAAATAAGGGGAAAGGAAAAGAAACAGGCTGTCATGGGAAGATCAAGGGAGGATGGAAAAAGAAATGGGGAAGGAAAGAAGTAGCCCAAAATGGGCAGTGCTAGAGTGTCCCCAGCGGTCACGGCCGCGGTGGCACCCTGGCCTGGGTAGTGAGCCAGCTGGCGAACGGGAAGGAGACTGGCAGTAGGGCCTACTTGGGCCTCTTGCTGTTGTCTGTGTGGCCTCATGGTCAGGTTGGGACTCAACAGACACCCGTGACCCACATTTGAAGTAGTGTGTGGGTCATTATCTACCTGCTAAGGACTCTGTCAGAAAGTTGCAGGGGATTTCAAAGCAGCATAAAACTAATGAGCCTAACTTTCAGACTCCTTAGTTGAGCAAGTTCACAGAAATCAAAACAGGAATACACCTTGTCTGTCTCTTGAAGTGCCTCAAACTTTTATGCCCAAGTACTATAACTGTGGAGTAATAGGAAAAGCGTAGCCCAGGGGTTACTGAAATGTGATCTGAAGTTTCTTTGAACTCTTTTTATTTTCCAAATCCATGTAAACTTTATATTCTGTTCTACAGTAGATCTGTGTTCCTTTTAATAGTAAACAATATCCCACCCCCTCCCACACATATCAAAACCTTTGAGCATCGGAAAGATGCACTGTGCTTATCTGGTAGCTGCAAGAATCACCCCCCACCTCCCACCCCCCATACACACATGGTGACACATTTTACCCAGTGCACGTTCCCAGCAGTGATGTGGGAACCAGGCAGAACATGAGGCTTCTGATGGTCTAGGCTACACTGGTGATGGCACTTTGGATTTAAAAGGTACCTTTATAAATTATGTTAGCCACTGATTACATTACATAGGCTTATCTCAGCAGCCCTTTGCTCAATTCTAACCAAAAACCTTACCAAGCAGAAACTTGGGGTGTGGCTCTAGCTTAGCGCTCCTCAGGGCATGTTGTTAGACCAACCATCTCATTAATTTTCATAACTTTTCCCTGAGCTGGCTGGGTCAGATGGTCCTCTTCCCCTGGACACACAAATACAATATGCTTTCTCCTCCAAAGTCACCCTATCCAAATAAGTTCTCCATAGGTTGCTTGCTTGGAAATTTTGAATAATTCATGTAAAATGTGAAACACAGTTCCTTACATATAGTATCAGTCAATAGACATTAGCTGCTCTTTTATTGTGACTCTCACTGGTGCAGCCTGTGCCCACTATGCACAAAGCAATGTGTGTACACAGAGACCTGTTGATGGCACATTGAAAACAGATGGCTGATCAGTAATTGTGGGTCTTGAGCTTTGAATAGGTACCACCTTTATAAAAATTAAGAAATACTACTGGCTATCTGATAAAAATGGAATACTTTAAATTCTTGAGCAAAAGATTTAAACAATAAAACCATTAGCTATGCTAGTGGGAAAACTGATTTTAGTTTCATGTGATTTAGCAGCGTGGCCAGCTAAGAGTTCTGTAGAGGAATCGTACTAGCATTGTGCCTAGTTTGTGCTACTTGTGTTGGTTGATTGAATCTGGTAGGTTGAGACCTCATATGGATGCCTGATTAAACAAGACATTGGAATGTTATTTAATGGTCACTGAGAAGCCATTTCAGAATTTTGAACAGGGAAATGATGTAATCCATTGCCAGCTTTAGCCTGGAAGGAAATGTGCTGAAGGTTATATGTGATGACTGTTGGGGGGCTGAGGTTGTTCTCGGTTCCTGTCCCCTCCACCGGAAAGAACTGAAGGGCAGAGACATGGTGAAGTAGGAAGAAAGTTCCATTTGAATGTACTCTAAGGGAGGAATGGGCTAGAGCCTAAGTAGATAAAGGCAGGTTTACTTGCTTTTTGGAGTAGGACAGAGAGAATGAAGATTTGTGCTTGCAGTCCAGAAAATGGAATGGAATGGCGAAGTAACAGAGACACCACTGCAAGAGCACAGAGACCGAGGGTAGTAAGTTGAGCAGTAAAAAGTCTTTTGAAAATACACACTCCAAGAAAGGGGAGTGCGGGCAACTTCAGAGAGGAGGAGGCTCACCCAAAGGCTGGGATTCTGTCTTTTAAGGCTTTCAAAAATGGGGCAAAGGTGAAGGGTCGGGGGGTGTGGGCTTGTCAGGTGGTCTCATCTCATGATCCTATCTCTGGTGAGAGACAATATGTCATTGTCTATAGCTAGTCCTCTAGGTAATTCTGCCGGCCAAGCCTTTTGTTTCTCTCTAAGGTAGTAGCCACTCCCAAGTATTGGGAACACCTTGCCTTGCCTTAAGATAAGTTCTTGGCTGATTACCAAAGAATCTAACTTCCCACTCTTTCAAAAGTGGAAGCTTAGCCTTAAAGAGGTCTCTCCTGTTCTTATTATGCTAATCTTGGCATTTTTTAGGAAACTTAAGCATGTTGCTTGTCCCATGTCTCTGCCCAACTCACCTGCATTAGCTGGAGCAAGTCTCCAGGTCAGCCCAGATTCAGAGCCTGTGGAATGAACTCACACTGCCAAGGGCATGAGTCCTTCCAGCTCTCGGGCTTAATCTGGTTAACTCCCTCGGTTCTTGGCGGGCTCCGTCCTCTCATATCTGTCATCCTGCGAATATCTGTCTTTCTGCCTAAAAACAGGACTGTGGTAAATTTATTTTACTTTTCTAAAGTTTCTAAGAAAATGCGGCCTTTCTAAAGTTTCTAGAGCACTCTTCTGAAGGGGAGAGTGGCCCTCTGTGGGGAAGGTGGAACGGGGTGGGGCCAGTGTATTTGAACCTGGGAGGGGTAGCCTAAGAACTCCCAAGGAACTGGCCTCCAAGACAATCACTGGTTCAGGAAGTCCTTGAGTATCAAAATCAGAGAATTTAAGCTAAATTTAACCTAGAAGCCTTCCTATCTAACCATCATGTTATGGCTGAGATCAAATTAGTTCCTCATGGCTCTCAACCCAGGACTCCTGACTCCTAGTCCTTTGCTCAAATATATAATACATTCAAGTTGCAGGGTAACTGCGTAGGCAGACTGATTCTTAGGGAGGATTGGCCTACATAGTTTCATCTTCCTGCTCCAATGGGCCTGAGTCTTGTTTTCATGTCACCTTGCTGTACATTAAAAACAGTACCACGTAGATACTCTTGTAGTAGGTTAATAAGTATACAAATGAAAATAAAAATTGTACCACCCTGGAGGCTAATCCCTAAAACATTTTGTCATAATTTCTCAGCAGTGTTTTTTTAAATACATACTTTAAGAATTTCAATTCTGGTGTCTATAGCTTATTTTTTTTAAATTTAATATATCTAGCTTTACTTATATACTTAAATGTTGCATGAATACACTATTTTAAATGCTCATGTAGTAGTAGTCTAGCACACTGATGTGCCGCAATGTATGTCATTAGACCTCTGTTAGGTGGTTCTCAGTTTTTCAGAGCTGCTGTTTTATGAACTTAGGTGGCTCTAGGAGGACTAAGAGACTTGTCATTCACACAGTAATTAAACATTTTTGTTTTCCTTTTACCGCCTAGCTTAGAGCAGCTAGTTAGAGAAGGGAGGTTGTGCTTTGGGCCCGAAGTTCATTAGGGAGAGGAAGGCTGGGTGGGGGCTGTGGTGAAGGGGTGGACTTCCACCTAAGCCATTTGAAATCCAGAAGAGGAGGACGGGTGGAGGGGTGTGGAGGGTGGTTGCTGAAACGGAGTACTTCCAGTGCTTTGCCTAGGAATGGCTTTTTGTTCTTTCTCTGGTCCACATAACCTTTGCTTTGAGACTTAAGGTTTAGGCTCTTGAGTTTTGTGGTTCTTGTGGGTTTACTAAGTATGGGCTAAAGGGCGGGGCACCCGAGTATCACTTCTGGTCCTTGTTTTCCAAGTTCCACCATGACTACTTAGAAACTTCTGAGCGGTATTGTTAGCAGTGGAGGGTTACCTGCAATCACATGGTAAATACGTTTTGTTAGTCAAGTGGAAACCAAAGAGCAGATATTGACAAGGCTTATGAGTAGTTGGGTGTCATTAGGAAAGGTCAAGAAGAAATCAAACATGAATTAAGGGCTGAAAGGCTCAGAAATGGTAAAATAGGGAATTGTTGCTGATTTGTGGAGAAATTCAAAGAAGACATCCGAAAACTCATATTAATTTCAGGAACTTGGGCTGGTGAGAGATCAGGATAGCACAGATAGAACTGTAATTTGTAGGTGTTCTAAAAGCCCTTGTCTTAGCCAGTAGTCTCAGTTGTGGCTTAAAGCAGCATATCTATCTGTGCTTCAGAATAACAAAATGGGTAAATCTGTATTTCACATGCTTCTTTAGTTGAAAACACTTGATTATATAGGAGAGGGATGATATGATAAACTAGGTCTGTGAACTGCAACAGATCTACTGTATGACACTGGACAAAGCATTTTACCTCTCTGGTTTTGAATCTTTAAAAGGATAATTAATACTGGTTTAAATAAATTTTGAAGTTCCTTTTAAACCTAAAGTCTTTATTTCTAAAACAAAAAATGGCCCCTAAGGTAGAGTTGGCTATATTTTCTCAGATTTGAAAAATTAAGCAAAATGCTGATTCAGCTTTTAAGTATAGCATCTTGAAGGTGTCCCTCTATCAACTAAAGAACAAATGTCTCCGTTTAATGTATGACTGCGTCAAAAAAAAAATGCCACCACAGTAGGTGACCAAAAGGATACGTAACTTTCAGGAATTTTGAAAGCCCAGTAGTATTTAGTATATGCTCTCTCAGCATTAAAAAGGTCACCTTGCTAATACATGTTAATTTTGAAAGTTTAATTGACCTTTGGAATTTTAATATCAACCTTTTTTGGTGTGTTTAGAGGTTGGAGCAATCACGGAAGAAACTGAAGCCTGTGATTGGTGGAGTCTGGGCGCTGTCCTCTTTGAACTTCTCACTGGCAAGGTAAGCAGTGACCTGGACGTTTAATAAGTTTGCCCAGATGCTCCCTTGATTTCAAATTGAGAACGTTTAGCCTTTGTCTTCAGTTTTTTAGATCAGGGACTCAGTAAGAAAATCTTTGATACAAGAAAAAAAAAAGGGCAGAAAAATGCAAGTTTTTCAAGGTTCCAGATTTTTAAAAAGTAGAGTTGTCTTGCTTTGAATCAATTGATGGAAAAATCGTTATGTCACAATGTTAGCAATCACATTAAACATTAAACAAACAGCATTAAATCTGTAAGGTTCATGTAAGAATGTTTTAGAATTCTTTGGATGTTTTATTTAAATATCTTGTCTGGAATTCTCATTTTAGAAAATTACTGTAGATATTAAAGATAACGTTATCTTTTTTCCCAATACTGTACATTTTTCCTATCTGTTTTAGCTTAAGGACAGAATTTATACTCTCTCTGATTGATAACTTTTAAGTAAGATGTGTGAGGTTAATGGACTTTAGTAGAGTATTGTGCAGATTGCCTCCTGGGAAGAAAACAGGAAATGAATAGTCATACTTTTGTAAGTAGTCATCTATCTTAAATATGTAGATAATACTGCAGTTCTAAGATTGTTGTGGAATTTGCAAATCACTTATACTTACCCTTAAACCATGAAGTGCTGTATATACATAAAGTATTATTATTATTAACAAGTTCTAAATTTTAAAGGTTTTTAAGAACATTACAAAATTTCAGAGATACCAAGTCCCTTTTTAGTTTCTGTGTGCAATGCAAACTTTTCTATTGTGAGCTATTCTCGAACTAAGGGAAAAGGGTAAGTGGCATAAACTTCTGATGTGGTTCTGTCAATTGCCTTCAATTCAGTTAGATGTTCTGTAAGCTCATAGCCCTTGTCCTAATTTGCTTAGGTGGCACTGAGTGGGTCGCTACATTCCAGTTAAGGTGGTTATTGAGTTCTCTGTACTTGTTCATAAATCTTGTGACAGAACAGAATGTGATGTTATTTGGGATAAGAAATGTGTGTGACTGATCGTTTCAGACTCTGGTTGAGTGCCATCCAGCAGGAATAAATACTCACACCACTTTGAACATGCCTGAATGTGTCTCTGAAGAGGCTCGCTCACTCATTCAACAGGTAATTTAATCGACCTATTGGCTGAGTATATCAACCATGCAAATTAGCAGAGCCCACAGCTCTAAAATCTTAAGAAATTATTTCTGGGCAAGAAAGACTCAATACTAATAATAACAAATTCAGAGTTTATACTGTATATCTTTAGGCTTCTGCTCCTATTTATGTATTGGTAAGGTCAGAGAAAACAGTTAAAACTTACTGGGTTTTTTTTGTTTTTAATCCAGACTAATGTTTAGTCGATTACACACATTTGTGTAAGTGTGAGATTGAAGTAAGGCTTTCAGCTTGTCTGGAGCTGCTCTGTTTTTGCTATTTTGTAGCCCAATATGAATGGTTGTTTTCAATCTTTAATTCATATTTATAAGTTTAAGAATGGTCTACTCACATTGCTTAGGAGAGAAGTGGTAGTAGGAAATTTTGCCAAGTTAAATCACTCCTACCTTCGTCATTTGATGGAACTTGGGCACTGGTACCAGTTAGTGCATTTGCAGTGGCTTTGAAAGAAGAAACTATTGATCATTAAACTTCAGTATCCCAGAGGTAGGCCTGGAACTCTAGTGAGCTTCTTAAATTGGCTCTCCATATTTTAAATGCTCTAGTTGTGAATAGTGGGTTTTTGTGTGTACACTGAGGATTGTCAGCATTGTGGGATGATAGGTTCATGGCAAATCAGCAAGAAATGTTGGGCCTGGGGATCATTATACTTCTATGAAAAACATAAAGGGAGAGGTTATTTGGAAAAGATCAAGAACTAAAAATGTTCATGTAATGAAACATGAATTATTTTTTTCATCAGGGACAACAAATTTAAAAAGAAAAAGAAACAAAGGGGAAGGGAATGTTAAGAAGACAATTATCTAGTATTTTCTTGAAAAGTGATTTTGATTCCATTCAACAAATATATCAAGGCACATTGCTGTAAGCTACAAAAATAAGACTCACAAATAAGTATATCACAAATGCATTGATAAAGGCTGTGAAAAAATACTTAAGCAAGTCAAGATAAGGAGGGATTTTGGTTGATGCAGTAGTAGTAATTAGGAAAGTTTTTGTATTCTGGCTGTTAGTTTTGTGGAGGCTTAGAATTTTGGCATGACAAGGTTAGATGAGGGGGAATAGCCAGGTGAAAGAAGAGCTTTGACGAAGAAGGAGTCCAGAATATTCAGTCTGGAATATCGAAGGCATGGTTATCTAGAGTTGGAGGGATGAATATAGGGTTGAGTAATAGTAAAAGATGAGTATGGAAAGATAAGTTGGGGTTCTTTTATGGGGTTCTGTTATCATGAACACCAGGGTAGAGTGGCAGGATTTAGTTTATTTAAAAAGAAAACAAGATTTGGAGTTTTTGTGCAGAAGTATGAAAGAATCAGAGTTGTACGTCAGGATGGTTAATTTGCCCAGAGTAGGTAAAATATAAAGAAAAGAATGAGGTTGGAAATACTGAGATGAGAATACCCTCACCACTTTGCAAAAGGGTCAGGAGGTAATGCAGAGATACAGAAAACATTTCATTCTAATGGGAAAAAGGAAGCCACTCATTTGATTTCATCTTATTTGCTCTGGCACAACAAAGGTAAATTCAGTGTTTTTTTTTAAGGAAGGCTAGCAACTAATTTTTGTTTTTCTACCTTAAAGAAATATTTATAATTCTCTGCATTAATTATAAAGGCCTGCTGCTCCTATCTTTATTAGAAATTATGTTGTAACGCAATGTAGACTTAAGTATGTTAAATCCCCAAGTACAGATAAGTATAGGCTATATAGTAAATCTGCATTCTGTCACTGGCCTGCCTAGAGAAACTACCACTCATCTGGAGGAAACGTCATCAGGAAAGGGAAAAGGGGTCTCTTGGCATGATTAGCAATTTGTCATTTTGACTTTCCTCTTCCACTACCTCACAGGTCATAAAGGTCTTTTTAAAAAAAAACCACAAAATGATTTATATGGAAATAATTATTCTGCTTTGGGGAGATTTGTCTTTTAGCTCCTTGCTTTCTTCCTAGATTTCATAATCTCCCATGGTGTACCTATGGTTCACTTATATCAGATAAGTGACTGGCGCTTAACATAGTTACATTTCAAATGCAAATTTCAGAAAATTACATTTTACAAATCCTCAGAGCATGTATGTTTATACTTACAGTGTAACTTTAATTATGACAGGTGTTTTGTCAGTTGAATGATATGTAAGAAAAAAGGCCCTCAAAACAAATTTTTGTGCCTTCATTGCTCTGGTGTATTGCCTGGTTTTTAGGAGAAAGGAGTTGATAATGAGTATCTTGGATTTACCATTGGCTGACATTCTCTTAAGCAATAGAATCTTTGTGTAATCTCTCTTGAGGCCTAGTATAGTATTTAAAATGGCAGAATAATAAACAAGATAGTCATGAGTAAAACAATCTTACTTTTGCCTATAGATTATACTTGCAAATTTGTAGAGGAGTCCATTAGCTAAGTAAATTGACTTTAGTAAATGTCAAAATATGAGCCTTTGTTGGAATTTCTTAATAAGGTCATGTTTTGGGAAGAATGGGGTGAAAAAGTTAGTTGTAACAAAGAAGAGAGAACTTACATGTTTTTATATTTCCTGAAATATTAAAAAATATGCTATAGTTAATTCTTACTAATGTTTAGTATTTTAGATTTATATATAACTATCTGATGGCTTCCATATTTCCTGACTCGACATGCTCTATTGACTTCTATAATTAGTAGACATGAATTGTCTGATTCTGAAAATGGATTTGATAAATACAGGATATTCTTATGTTTGTTTTATCATAGCTTTTCTCAACATAGTTTAGCGGCTCCTAATGTAAAAATTCTTTGAGCAGTTAGCTTTAATAAACAGTCATTTTGAATGCTAGGTACAATAACCTCAAGTAAAAAGACTGTGAGTATAGTCTTTTGAAGTATATGCTTCACTCTCCTGGTGGATTTAGTAATATCAAAGTGAAATAATAGATTATTGGCATTTGCAGACCATGCACTCATGAATCAGTGTAATGTTGTAGTAAAGGGCATGGACTGTGGAGCCATAGTACCTGAATTCAAATCCTGTCTTTGCTACTGACTACTTGCATGATCTTAAACAAGTTATTTATTTGTCTCTATTTTCTCATCTGTAAAGTAGAGATAATAATAGTAGCTATTTATAGAGTGGTGAATTGAGTTAACTTATGTTAAACACTTAGAATAATGCCTGGTACACAATAAATGGCACATAAGTGTTCTGGATTGTTATTACTGATAGGACAATATTGAAGGTTCATGACATATGGTAATTTGTAATTTGATGAAATGTAGTTGCTTATAATATAAAAGTGAGGCAACAGCTGGTGATACAAGGGAAAAAGGTCTAAAAAAGTAGTGGACTGGCACACAGCATGAAATCAATTCATATTTTTCATACAGATAATTGAATCAAAGAATCATGAATGAAAGAAAATTAAAAATTAGAGAAAAAAATAGTTTTGGTTAAATTTGAATGAATTTTTCTATATGTATAGAATAATTAATGTAAAGACATTATTTAAATACTTCAGTTGCAGATGGCTAAATTCTATGGGAAAAATTATTTGCTGTAGAAATATTCTCATATTTGAATGGCTGTGGCCATGTGAGGGAGTTGGCAAATACTCTCCTTGAAAAAGGAAATTGTGAAGTTGGGCAGAATTTGCAAAACAACCACCTCTGTGTTCTGGAAATTGATCAAAGGGATACAACAATCTGGAGACTGTTTATGCTTGATAAACAGCTGAAGTTTGGGAAAGAACAGTGAGGCTCTATGGCATTTTTGCCTGGGGCAGCTCCCATTCTCTCTTCTCTGCCTAGTCAGGTGTGAAGTTTCTACCAGTTTAGGGCAGGCCATGAGCACCAACCCTGAAGCTGCGTGCATGTGCATAAGAACAGGGAAAGATCTCAGTGGAAAGTAAAAACTAGGGAAGACTTGAAGGTGGTCTCAGTTTGAATGTGTTCTCCCATCCATTGGCAGAGGATGGAAGCTTTAGTAGCTGAAGCATTTGAATTCAGTCTCTTTTCAATCACCAGGGACCACTAAGCTATGCAGACACAGGGTGACCCCTATGAAGCCAAACTTAAAAATAAAAACAAAAAAAAAAATGAGCAGAGCTATCAACAGCTGCTTGGTCCGGTGGGGTGGGGGAAGTAGATTTACAGATTAGCTGAAACATGTTACTGAAGGTCAAACAAACCAACAGCAAGGACAAGAGTCTTTACAGGAAAAAAAAAAAAATCAGACTCCAGTGTCCTATCTATTTTCAGTAAAATAGTATAAGATACAGAAAAAAAAGTATGACCCATATGAAGGGGAAAAAAGCAGTCAGTAGAAATTGGCTCTTAGCGTCCCCAGAATTTGGGTTTAACAAAGACTTCAAAGTGGTTATTATAAAAATGTTCAAAGAACTAAAGGAACCAAAGTATAAAAAATTAAAGAAAACTATAACAACAACAAACCAACAAATATAGGTTCTCAGTAAGGAGACAGAAATTATATTAAAAAACAAGAAAGAGCCAAAAAAAAATTCTCAAGTTGAAAAGTTCAGTAATTGAAATGAAGAATTAACTATGCGGGGAAAATAATTCATTGTAGCATTCCAACAGCAAATTTGAGATAGATAAAGGAAGAATCAGAGGACTTGATAGAATCATAGAAATTAATCCTATCTGAGAAACAGACAAGAAAATTGGAAGAGAAATGAAAAGGGCTACAGAGACAATATCAAATATACCAATATACATATAATGGGGGTCCCAGAAGGAAAGAAAAAGGGGAAGGGACAGCAAAAATATTTGAAGAAATAATGGCTGAAAAACATCCCAAATTTGATGAAAAGCATTGGTATGTATCCAAGAAGCTCAAAGGACTCAAAGTAGAAAAACACAAAGAAATCCATACCTAGACATACTACAGTCAAAGTGCTGAAAGACAGAAACAAAGAGGAAGATTTTGAAAGCAGCAAAAGAAAAGCCATTCATTTGTACACAAGGAAACGTTAATGTCTGACATATCAAAAACAGCAGAAGACAGAAGACAATGGAATGCCATATTCAAAGTGCTGACAGTATCAACCAAAAATTCTATATCCAGCAAAATTATCTTTCAAAAATGAAGATAAAGTCCCAAATAAAGACTGAGAAAATTAATTGCTAACAGATCTGCCTTACAAGAAATAATACAGGAAGTCCTTTAGACTGAAAGGAAATGACACCAGACAGTAACTCAAATCCATAGGAGGAAATGAAGATCACTGGGATGGTAAATATGAGTTAATAGAAAAGACTAAATATCTGTTTTCTCATTTCTCTTCTCAACTTCTTTTAGAAGACGTGAGTATATGAAGCAGTAATTACAACACTGTGCTCTTGGGTTTATCATACACATAGATGTAACATATAACATACCACATAATAATAGGCAAAGGAGGGCAGAAGGAATGGAGCTGTAGTGGAACAAAAGTTCTGCATTTCATAGGAATTATGTTTATATTGACTTGAAGTAAATTAAGATGCACACTGTAATCTTTACAGCAACCATTAAAAAAAATGGTAAAAGAAAATTGAGAGGAACAAAAAAACCCGATCGATGTAGAAAAGAAATCACAAAATGGCAAATGTAAACCCACTATATCAATAATTACATTCATTATTAATGTCTAAACATGCCAAACAAAAGGCAGAGATTATTAAACTCGATAAAAAAGTAAGATCCAACTATTTTCTATATATGAGAGACACCTTAAATTCAAAGACACAAATAGGTTAAAAGAAAAAGGATGGGAAAAGATAAGCCATGTAAACAGTAACCATAAGAGAGCCGGAGTCACTGTATTAAATACCAGACAAAATAGATGTGAAGACAAGAGACTTACTAGAGACTTAAGGCAGATGTTTCATAATGATAGAAAGGTCAATACATGGAAATATATAAGAATTATATATATACTTAGAATATAAGAATAAGCATTATATATTTATATGAGTTATAAAGGTATATACTGTAATAGACTCAAAACATGAAGCAAAATCAGAATGGAGGGAAAAAGAGACAATCCAATAATAATAAACGGATGTTTCAAAACCCCATTCTTGATAATCAATAGAAAATCAGCAAGGATATAGAGAAGACTTATACATTGCCAAATGACTCTAAGTTGATTGCAGAATACATTCTTATCATGTGCACATGGAACATTGTCCAAGATAAATCATATGCTATGTCATAAAACAAGTTTCAATATTTAAAAGGATTGAAATCATATAACATACTCTGACCATAACAATTTAATTAGAAATCATCAACAGAAAGAGAGCTGGTGAACCCACAAATAAACAACACATTTGACAGTCTTCTCTGAGTAGCTGTGGTTTCCTGTTCCAGCAGTGCTTGGATGAGACCTGGTGCTGGTCCCCTACCTGGCTGGCCCCTGAGAACCAGCCCTCTGTCTCCTTGCTTGTAGCTCTGCCTCCTCGGCCAGCCTCCCCCCGTGTAACTCCCTGCTCCCCAAGGCTGTGCCCACCTCTCTTCAGGAGCCTACCAGCACGACCTTGTCCCCCTTGTAGGTGCACCACAACTACCACCAGGGCTTGGAGGCCACCATCAAGTGAGAGGTCAACCTGAAGTTCTGTGTCTCCTATGTCTACCTGTCCATATCTTATTACTTTTTGACTGTGATGATGTGGCTTTGAAGAACTTTGCCAGATATTTTGTTTTCCAATCTCATGAAGAAATATGCTGAGAAATTGATAAAACAGCAGAACCAATGAGATGGCCGAATCTTACTTTAGGAGATGAAGAAACCAGACCATGATGACTGGGAGAATGGATTGAATGCAATACAGTGTGCATTACACTTGGAAAAAAGCATGCATCAATCACTACTGGAACTGTACAAACTGGCCACTCTCTAAAATGGTCCCCATTTGATGACTTCATTGAGACTCATTACCTGACTAAGCAGGTGAAATCCATCAAAGAACTGCATGATCACATAACCAACATGTACAGAATCGGGGCCCTTAAGTCTGGCATGGCAGAGTATTTCTTCAACAAGCATACTGTGGGAGTCAGTGATAATGAGAGCTGAGCCTTAGGCTGGTTTCCCATAGCCACAAGGGTGACTTCCCTGGTCACCAAAGCAGTGCCTGCATGCTGGGGTTACTTTTACCTTTTTATAAGTTGTACTAAAATATCTACTTAAGTTCTTTCATTTGTGCCATCCCTTCAAATAAAGAAATTTGATACTCCCCAAGATAAAATAAATAACACACTTCTAAATAAAAATTGATTTTTCAAAAGGTGCCGAGATAAATTGATGGTGAAAAGATAGCCTTTTCAACAAATGGTGAGTTAAAGAAGAAATCCCAAGAGAAGCTAGAAAATGTTTTTTAATGGAATGAAAACAAACATACTACATGTCAAAATTTATATGATGCAGCTAAATCAGTTCTTGAGGAAAATTTATAGCTTTAAATACCTATATCAGAAAACAAGAAAAAATACAAAAAGGAAAGTAAATCCACAGCAAGCAGAAGAAAGGAAGCAGAAATCAGTGAAATAAAAAAGAGAAAAATAAGAGAAAAATCAAAGAAATCACAAGTTGTTTCTTTGAAAAGATCAGCAAAATTGGGTAACTGTTTGTTGACTCCAAAATGTATATGAAAAGGCAGGGAACCTAGATTATCCATAACAATTTTGAAAGAGAACAAAGTTGGAGAACTGACACTACCTGATTTTCACACTTAGTTTTAAATCCACAGTAATTACTTGGATACTCTGTTATTAGAGCATAAACATGTAGGTGTATATCAATAGAGTAGAATTGAGAGTCTGGAAGTAAACCCTTATATTTATGGTCAATTGAGTTTTCAAAAGGTGCCAAGATAAATTGATGGTGAAAAAATAGCCTTTTCAACAAATGGTGATGGGAAAATAAAATATATGCTACAACCAAAATGAACTAAGACCATTACTTCATACTGTATGCCAAAAAATTAACTCAAAATAGCTCATAGACCTATAATGAGAGGTAAAAACTATAAAAATTGTAGAAGAAGACATTGGAGAAAGTCTTCATGACTTTTGGTTAGGCAAAGAGTTATTAGATGTGACACCAAAACCAACAATAGTGATCTATAAAAGGAAAAAGTCAGTAACATGCACTTCATCAAAATTAAAACTTTTGTGCTTCGAAGACATCAGTAAGAAAATGAAAGACAAACCACAGACTGGGAGAAAATATTTGCAAGTTATGTAACTGATAAAGGACTTGTATTCAGAATATGTAAAGAACTCTTATACTCAAAAAGTGGACAACTCAGTATAAAAATGGGCAAAGATTCACCAAGGAAGCTATATAAATGGCTAATAAGGACATGAAAAGATGCTCACTGTCTTTATTTAGGAAATATAAATTGAAACCACAATGAAAAACCACTACTACCCAGTAGAAGGGCTGTAATAAAAAAAAATAGACAGTATCAAGTGTTGGTGAGGATGTAGAGAAACTGGAACCCTTACACATTGCTGGTGGGAATGTATAATGGCATTAGAAAAGTTGGGCAGTTTCTTAAAAAGCTAACTAAAAACTTAGAACATGACCCAGCAATTGTACTTCTAGGAATATCCTTAAAAAAATGAAACATATGTCCTCACAAAGACATATATGCAAATGTTAATAGCAATATTATTCATTATAGCCTCAACTTGGAAAGTCCACATGTCTATTAACTGGTGAATAGATTAACAAAATGTGTTATATCCAAGCAGTGGAATGCTGCTTAGAAATAAAAAGGAAGGGATTGTTGATACCTGCTACACCATGGGTGAATTTAAAAACATTATGCTACCGTGAAGGAAGGCACTGCAAAAGACATCTTATTTTATGATCCTATTTACATGAAATGTACAGAAAGGACAAGTTTATACAGAGAGAAAGCAGATCAGTGGTTGCCTAGAACTGGGGATGTAGGTAAGGATTAACTGCAAAAACCATGAAGAAACTTTTTAGGGTGATCAAAGGATTCTAAAACTGTATTGTATTGATGATGGTACAACTCTTATTTACTAAGAATCATTGAGTTGTACACTTAAAATAGATACATTTTATGCTGTATAAATTATGCCTCAGAGAAGCTGTTAAAACACAAATTTGAGGATGCAGGACTATGTCAAGACATTCTTTGAGCGTGCCCAGAATCTACTATAATTAGATATATGTCTCTTCTATTATTCTATACTGTGCATATAACATTCTTAATTTTTATACATATTTCTATTATTGAAGAAGTCAAAACACATTTCACTCATTGGATCAATGTGAATTATGTGAATCAGCTATTCCAAAGAAAGCAACTTTGGAATATGAATTAAGCTTATTCATACTTAAGGGAAAGTTTAGTTGCAGTGCATATATAATTCACTAGAGGTTGGAAGACTTACTGTGCCTCCCAAACTTTCTAATCGTGAAAGGAGTACCTGGATCTCTCAGAATTTACTGCAATATCTAATTAATGTCATGAAGTACATTTGGAGTAGGAAATTGATAGATATGACTATCCTATTATACTTCCTGAGGATGAGACACAAAATGAGTTACTCAAAGTCATGTTCCCTTCAGTTGAAAAACCATAAACTCAGACCCCCACAACCCCACAGCTAGATGGTTTTAGACATAGCTCCTTTTCAAGGAAATGCAGTGACTTGCCTATTAATCAAGTCCATTTGTCCCTGGGGTTGAATTTAGAAGTCCTTTCATATGTTTTTGTTTTCCTTTGATTTGGCAGTTGGATCCTTTCACTCACTGAATCCTTCTATTTTAGCTCTTGCAGTTCAACCCTATGGAGCGTCTTGGTGCTGGAGTTGCTGGTGTTGAAGATATCAAATCTCATCCATTTTTTACCCCTGTGGATTGGGCAGCACTGATGAGATGAACATAGTACAGGATTAAGGGCACACATTCTGATCTCTTCTGTGATGGGCGTCTCCGGCACAGAGACCGCACGGCCATTTAAAGAGCACCAGTGCATTGGGATAGAGACCTTTAGAGGAAATGGGGGAAGAAAAAGACTGAAAGAGAACAATTCCTTTACGATTAATGTCTGGACAAGATATTGGCTCCATTGGCAAGGGGCTGTTATGCACTAACGTTTAACCAAGATGTGGTCTTTACCTGCACTTAGTGTTGCAGATGAGTTGTGAACCCAGCTGAAGGAGGAGTGCCCTTCAAGAACTTCCTGATAGGAACTCCAAGTGTAGAATTGTTACTCGAAAGGAGGACCTTTACATGGCAGCTAACAGTGCTTTCTGCTCACTAAGATTGATTTATATGATCAAATTAATCTTCGCTGAATAATATACTAACAGTGCTTCATGAACAGTGTCATCTGTGGAGAATAAAAAGTGTGGGAAAAAAGCATACACACTTCATGTCTGATAGGAAACCTGTGCCACAATGCTATATAATTAATGTATGTTGAATGCAGTCTGATACTGTTTTGTCCTTGCAGAAGTCCACGTGGGAAAAAAACACTTAACATTGTCAACTTTATACTTTGTTGATTGATTCTGCTTACAGAAGGGTTCGTATAAACCCTCATTGTCTCTCTCTTCAACTTTATCTTTGCATCTCCTGTACCCTTTGCCTGTTCTTTCATATTCTGTTCTTCCTACTCCCACTAATACATATGCAGCAAGAAAGGGAAGGGAGTATTTATTTTCCCCAATTGTATCAACCTAAGGACTAAAATCATGATGCAAAATAAATGGTAAAAATTTAAATTTCCTCTTCATTTAATTGCTTAAACTTCTCTTTTTGAAAGGCCTTTCTTCATTTTGTAATGTTAGCAATTTCTGCTGCTGCTTATGCTTGACTTCATTTTAGTTTTTGGTTTGGTATCCTGTGAACCAAAGGATCTCATTTAAATGGAATTGATTGGCAGTCCTCCTTCATTACTTAGTAATGGCGTTTTCAGAGTTGACCTCCTTATCTCTTTGACTATCTATTGTATAGAAAGAACATGAGTATTTACACATATCCAGACTTTGTATTTGGTATTTATGTTGCTAAGATAGCTCTTGTAGTCATGCTTTGTTTACAATAATTTCCAAATGTTTTAAAAGTGTTCGTCTGTTTTTTTTAAACTTTATCCAAAGAAGAAAGAGCAAGTCATGATTTACAAGTTAGGATCTACCAGAAATAATGAAAGTTTCTGTCTGCTTTAATCCTTTGTACTTTTGAGATCTGTGTGAGAGCCCGTTTCTACTCCAAGAGCATCTGTACAGCTTTCATCTACCATCAGCCAGGCCCACCCATCAAATTAAATGGAAGCTGAAAATGCTTTAGTGAAACAAAGGAAATGTGCAAGCATTTTTCCCTTTTCTACTGTCTTACTCCCCCTTTTTCCTTTTGGTCCCCTTGTAAGCTGAACCCCAGCTGAAGGACTGTAACAACACCAGGATGGGGAGCAGGTCACCAGGATCATAGCTCAATCAAGTTGACATCACTCCCTGGAACTGGATTTCAGCTTACTAGCCCTCTGGCCGCCTAACAGGAACTCATGCAGGTGAGACACAAGAATGACTTCCTGTGTAGGACTAGTAGGAAATCTGTAAGTGCTTAGAACTGGCTGTTACAGAGCTTCCTTCCAGAAGTGCCCTTTGACATGAAAGCAGGACTTCACAACGAAGGTGAAGCCCCTAACCCCACCGCATGATTTTGATCCCTTGGATTCAGAGGACAGTAATGTCAACAGATGGTTGCTGTTTCAATGTGTTGACATAATTCCATTGTTTCAATTTTTCTCTCTCTTTGTATGTTTGATTGGAATTTGCTCTTCATTTAAGTACATCCTTCACAATCATGGTGGACATGAATTATTTTAGTAATCGACACACAGGATAAATGGCTTTGGGGTAATGAGCTGAGGTCTGCTTTTATTTGATGATGTATATTAGAAATGTTGTTAGTATAGCTAATGCTGTGGGTGATACTTTCGTTGGTGGTCTGTTTTGAGCATATGTCATGTGGGTCAAAATCATAAAGGAACTTGCCACTTAGTATTTCTTATTTGATTTTTTTATTGTGGTAAAATATACATAACATGAATTTACCATTTTAACCACTTTTAAGTATACAATTCAGTGGCATTAAGTACATTTGTATTTTTATTGAACCTTCACCACTATGCATCTTAGAACTTCATCATCCCAAACTGAAACTCTGTACCCATTAAACAACCTCCCATTCCTCTGGCCCCGAGTAACCACTATTCTACTTTCTGCCTCTATGAATTTGACTCTTCTAGGTCTCTTGTAGAAGTGGAGTCATGAAGTATCTATTCTTTTGTTTCCAGCTCATTTCACTTAGCATAATGTTTTAAGGTTCATCCAGCTGTGGCATATACCAGAATTTCACTCCTTTTTAAGACTGAATAATATTCCATTGTATGTATATACCACATTTTGCTTAGTCATTTATCTGTCAGTGTACATTTGGGTCTACCTTCTGGCTGTTGTGAATAGTGTTGTTATGAACATTGATGTACAAACATCTGTTTGAGTTCCTGCTCTCACTTGATTTTTATATTTTATGTGAAATTACCAATGTCATTGACTATTGTTTTTCCGTGCTCTTTATGAGAGTTTTTCCAACAAGTTGCCAATAATTTTATTGTGTAGTGCGACCTATCTTATGATATGAAAGTCTACCATTTCTATTTTACAGATGTTAAACTCCCTAAGAGTATAAAAGAATGCCATCCTTTTAGCAACTTTACTATTATATAAGGTAGTATTTTTTGAGATATAGGCCTTTTTACTTATTTGTTATAGTAACTGAACTCTTGATAGCATATTTAAACCTGTCTTTTGAACATTTTTTAGCAGCTCCTATTCCTGTTATGTTTTGACCCTCTGGCTTCTTCTGTCTTATATCGGTGTCATTCTGAACCAAGATTGAGTTTTGCTTTCATATAATGTATATACTGAACAGTATAAAATTTATTAATAATATTCATGTTATGACCAATAACAGTATATTAGGACCCTTCATGTTGTGTGCCTTGGTTGAATTCACTTGTCATAATATATGAATCCAAACAGAAAGAAATCAGATGATAGCACTGAAGGGCTCTTTGCCTCTCAGGGGCCTTATAGCATCTTTATTGGACTCACTTAGGGATTACTTTATAGCAAAGGCCAAGGCATAAAACGGATTATCTTTCTTCCTAGAGTAGTTGATTTAACCTCTGGTATATCTAAATGCTCTGGTAATGAAGCCTGTCTTTCAAGCTCTCTCTTTGAGGATTGTGAAATATAATGGAAGGTCTTGGTGGTGTTCTGGTCCTATGTAACAAACTAGCCTTTTAACCTAAACCAAGTAACAGTATTCTAGACTTGTTCCTTCACTTATGGAGTGAAAAGGTGGCCGAGTTTTAAGCCCCGTAAGCATATAATGGACTTCATCTTTTAGAGTGAACTAATTTGATAAACCAACATTGTAGAAAGACAAGGGTAATGACAATCTTAAATTGGTACTTCATTGTTTTCTTATAATTATTTTTCTGGTAAATACCCATTCAGAAGCATGTGCTTAGTGGCTATGTGGCTATAAAAATTATAAATAGAATGAAATATTAAAAGGTTATTTCTCAGTCAGCTCCACAGTGGCGAAGGAGAGTTAAAGGTCCAAATAGAAGTACATAGAGTTGAAAGGGGGTCAGGACACACCTACATTTGCTCACTCCTAGACCTTCCTCAGTAACTGGGGTGGTATTCCTACCCCAAGTGCCCTCATCTATCATATTTTATTTGTTTTTTACTCAGCTATTCGGCATGCATAATCAGAATACAAAATTGAGACTTTCTGTTCCTATTTAATGCAGAACATTGACCTCTACCAATCTAAGTAATTTGGACTTCTGAGTATTTGATGTCTATTCAGCTCATTTTAAGGATTTCATATTGTCCTTATGTTGAAGGGTTAACTAAATGGCAAAAACTGAAGTCAGCTGTTTCCTAATAAACTATAAACATAATTTATAGTAGAGAAATGGGGAGCAGAATACTACAGATTTTGTGACTCGGCATTACTTACTCTCTCAAGGAAAATAAATGGGAGACGGAGAACAAGCTCCCTTTTTGGAAGACTGACGATAGTGGTGGTACATAGATAGTACGGCTTTGCATTTTTTGTGTCTATCACGTGGCCTCCTCCCTTGGTCCAGGTATCTCATCTCAGAGAAACAGAGGCAGAAGAAACTTGTGGAGATATAAGAGAGAAAGTGACTTGAGTGACGTGGTCTAGGGAAATGAAGCAAGGCACTTGAGGCGCGGCGGCCCAGGTCTCTGGAGCGATAGGGAGCCTGCTTTGTTGAGCTAGTTTCAAGTGCAATTCTTTGTTTTTCCCCCAGGAAGAGTTAGGCAGAAACTGAAACTATTCCTATTACCTCAGGAAAAGAGATGCTCCGCTGCCTTTTTGGAAGGGATTGAGTGCCATGCTTACCGGAGTCAGCTCTGTCTCCATCTGCTTGAAGACAGCTGGCGGGTGCTGGTAGCAAAGGAGGAGGGCATGAGTGTCTGTGAAGAGCCGCTGAGATTTCTTTTGGACGGGAATACCTTTTACTGATTGTGGTAAGGAAGAATGGCAGATGATCCAGCTTTTGGTCATACTTAGAGTTGCTGGCATGCTTCTTTTGTAAATACTCAAAAAAAATTTCATATTGGAGGAAAAATTTCATATTGGAGGTAACTCTCTAATATTGATCAGATTCCTACCAAAGGTGATCCACAAGGCAGGAGTTGGACCAACCCCACGGAAAGGGGCAAATGTCAAAGGGGTAGACCGGTGGGGAGAGATCTGAGTCTCTTTTAATGCCGAAGTACTGACTGCCGAGGGCCGTTGTGCTTATCAGGTGGGAGATGAGATACACGTAAAACTGACTCAATAGCAGCGTGGATAGAAAACAAGAAGAAAGGAAGGTGTAGTGTTGGCAAAACAAAAGAAAATATGTACAGCTACTCAGTGTCTGATTGTTTTGGAAGGACAATGTGCTGCATGTTTGAAGGCTTTGTCTTCAGCGAAAGGATTCTGAATGACTAAGAATCTTTAAAACTGAGCTGTCCCCTCATCATGCTCTCCTATTGTTTTCTCACTTCTTCTCTTCTTCCTCTCTGTCTTCTCTTCATCTGCTCTCCTCCCCTGTTGTGTACTTCTTGGTCACGGAACAAAAGACACGGTGCCTGTCCTCAAGGACCTTATAAAAACCCCGTGGGAAGAAAGCGTACGTAATAAGTAGGGCAGAATGTTGTAAGTGTTCTGAGGTTCACGCACAGTATGGTGAGCATACAAAGGAGAGATGTGAGAAGCTGCAGGAAAGCTGCCAAGTATTGGAACAGCACCTTCAAGTATGAACAGTATTTTTAAACATAAGAACTTTCTTTTAAGGATTTTGTTTTGGGAGAAGGAAAGTTTCCAGGGGAACAAAAAACCCCAAAACCCAAAAACCAGTTATGCACCGAGACAGGGGTTTGAGGAAATGTAAACCTGTGCATATTTCTGTTTTGGCTGGTTTATAGGAACGTGAATCTGGATGGTTGGTTGGGGCCAGATTAAGTGCCTTGCTGAGGCATTTGGATTTCATTCTCTCGGCTGTAGGAAACTGTTGAGGATTCTTAGCTGACATTGTTGTATCCTGCTATAGATGATAATTTTAGGATTAGAATGGAGAATAAATTGGGAAGAGAGTCAATGCAGGCAGAGAGATGGGTTAGGAGTTACTGCAGACGTCGGGCAAGAGAGAAAGTCTGAGTTAAGGTGTGGAATAAAAAGGAGGGGTGCGTGGTCATCCTCTTGTCCGTGTCTCTGTGTACAGAGAAGAGTTTCCATCAATAATTGCTTTCCTTTTTTCCTAAAGCCAGTTATACTAGGAGATCATAGATTCGGTGTTTGTAAAATCACCCCCCAGGAATCACCAGAGAGACAATCAGCTGATACACCTTCTCCCACTGGTTGATGATAATATTATTCAGAGCTTAAAACTCTTGGGTCCTGACTGTCATCATTTTGTGGCACTCCTTCCCACCTTTTGCTCTTAAATAGTTGGTTTGCTTTCTACTTAGGTAGTTTAGATACTGTTCCACTCTTGCTCTTAGGAGACATGACATCTGCTGGGTGATTGCTCTCTTTGTACCAGACCCTGGACATAAAATTTAGATTAGCTCAGTGGTTCTCAAAAAGTGGCCCCAATCTGGGTCAAGGGAATAGGGGATTTTTTTCTCTTCTTTACATTTGAAATGATTTCCAAATAAAAAAAAATTTGAGAAAATGAAAAAAAGAAAAAGTTGATCCCCAGACCATCAACATCAGCATCACCTGGGACCTGGTTAGAAATGCAGAATCTCCTACGCTATCCCAAATCTACTCAATCTGAACTCTGGAGGCACAGCAATCTGCTTTAACAAGTCCTCCCAGACGACTCTGATGCACGATTAAATGAGACCCACTGGCTTAGTTGAACACCAGCTTGTCACATCTGCCTTGTATGATCATAAGCCTATTTCCTTGTGATAGTATTTTGAATTTGAAGACATTTGAAGGGTTTCCCATTTGAGACACTTAGCATATTTCCCAGGAGGCTGGCCCAGGAAGTTCTTACATCAGTGAGAATCACCAGAAGTGACAAGAAAAGGTTGATAATGAGGACGAGGAGGAAGGGAAAAGGCACAAGAAATAGCCAATTGGATAAAGAAAAAATCAGAGGAGGCAGGCACAAGGAAGGAGCATGTGGCGGGGAGTGATTCAGTTCCCCAAGAGACTCAGCCACTTCTGTCACAGTTCTCTAAATTCAAATAACTCACCCTTTATAGATAGCTTCTGTTATCTCAAATCCATTTTAGAAATAGATAGAATAAACATCAAATTCTAATTACACTTCTTTTGATTACTTGTATATTGTTGGATTTTTGCTCCCTGTGAAGCAGGGCCACAGTGGGAATTTAGTATTCAGTCTCTGCGCTGTTCAGAATCTGAATGTAAAGAATCTAAAACAAGTTTGGGAAAGACCCCTGAATATTCTCATCAGATTCTGAAGTGTAGTATCGCTGCTCCATATTCTTTTTAGCTGAGGGACTCAGCTGGGGATACTTTCTCGGAAGACTTGTTTTTTTTTTTTGCCTTTTGGAAAATGGGCATCAAGCATGGCAGGAGTAAAGTGAAATGTGTTAGATGTTTGCTGAATGTTAAATGTGTGAGTATATGTGTGGCAGCGAAGGGAATGTGAGTGGCCCATTATCTTCTTCTTTTTCAATTTAAGGCTCTATTGTTTATAAGCTGCTAAGATTATTAGATGTGATTACTAATAAAGCATATTTTGACCAGATATATATTTGACCCCTCATGAGCATCTGCAAAATGTTCAGATAATTTTGTGTTTTCAGTAGGTGGCATTTCAGGGTCAGCAGTGGCTTCATCTGCCTCCATGCTCTTGCTGTGCCTGGACTCAGCCTCATGTGTCCTCCTGTTTAAAAAATGACACTGTTGCCTAAACCATCATCAAGAGGGCGTGCTTTGCACAATTTTTTCCAATGATAGGCAGAGGTTCCACTAATGCCCGCCTCTCCCCATACCCCACTGCCGATTATGAACAGGGGAACATCCAGGTGGTCTCGTTAGGGAATACAGCTTCTGGTGAGCAGAGAGACGCCTGGAAAGTCAACTCTTCAGCTGCTAAGTGACTTCTGGGTCTGTTTCCCCAGCCCCTCTGACTACAGGAGCCCTGGACTCTTTCCACCATGTACTGTTGACCCTTGAACGATATGGGTTTGAATTGTGTGGGTCCACTTAATACATGGCTTTTTTCCAATAAATATATTGGAAACATTTTTGGAGATTTGGAGCAATTTGAAAAACCACTTCCTTTCTCTAGCTTTTTTTAATTGTACAAATATAGTATATAATACATATAACGTACAAAATGTGTGTTATTTTGTTTCTGTTATTGGTAAGGCTTCTGGTCAACAGTAGGCTATTAGTAATGGTTTTGGGGAGTCAGAAGTTACACATGAACTTTCTTCTGTACTCTTAACCCCTGTGTTGTACAAGGGTTGGCTGTGATATGTGTCTTATTCTCTGACTTCTATAATCTGTCTTTCAAATGACAGGCCCTGAGCAATGTTTAATGGACATGGCATGGGTAAAGGAGCTGCATAGAATTTGGCATATTGAGAGAGAAGAACTGCTGCCTGCTTTTTGTTCTCTCACCTCTCACGTCAAATCCTAACCTTACTGCAGTTCAGCATGTCCCTCCTGGGCCACACCTCCACCTAAATGACCCCAGCAGGACCTGAAGGCTCACTCAGGCTGGTGTCGCCTTGGCATCAGAAGTCACCCGGAGGCACTGGGCTTCCTTTTGCCTGCATCCTTTTCCTCTGATCAAAACATCCCCGATCACACCTTTCTTGATTGTAAGATCCCCTGTGGATCCCAGTCTGGGTCTCATCCTCACCGTTTAGTTGGCCTCCCTGGCACTGGTAAATGTTGGCGCCCAGCAAGCAGAAAGCCGCAGCCACCCTGATATTGCCACTCTGTGTCCCTCTGCTGCAGATTGAAGCCGTACCCAGTAGCTTATCTCCACTGCGGGCTGTCATGGCGTGCAGGACAGGAGCCGAGAGCAGTGGCTGCCTGCTGCAGCTGTCTCCTTTTGAAGCCACCGCCCCCATTCCCCAGGTGCCAGAGTAGCTCGCTGGGTTTAGAATGCTCCCATCTCTACCTCTCCCTCCCACTGCAGCACTGGTACAGCTTTCCAGTGAGTCTTTTGTTGCGGAAGCTCTAAATCCATGGTAGAGAAATTACCAAGAGACTCTTTCCCAGTCTGCCCTCCCTCCCCTTGCTCTGTCTCTTTCTTCCCTCCCTTTGTCTCCTTCGATAGCTGGGGTCAGAATCCCTAGCCAGACTGAGAACATGGTTGCTATTCCAGGACCCAGATGCCAATATGTGGCAGCATCTGGCTTATTGGCAAGCGTCGCCGGCAGTTGTGCTGGCTGCTTCTAGGCCTGTCATGTGGCTGAGCCTGCTGATGGGGGCCCTGTCACAAAATGGAGTTTCTTTGAGAATATGGTTTCAACCAAGGAACCCACCAGAAAACAATGAGCTGCAGCGCGAGGACATGAATTACTGGGCAGGGTGGCGGCTGATTATAGCTTTGATGCTGATCCTGGACCTGTTTTGCAAAAACTCCTGTTTCATGCTGTTGGAGTCTGCGCCTCGCGTACCCTTACCTTCTTGTGCTGCTAGTGTCTCAGGTGCCTTAAGGCATGGAGCTCCTTGAAAGAGAAACACAAATCACTAAAAATGTTGAGATAAAATCCTGCTCCTCAGAGGCGCCTGCTTGGCACAGAGAGTGCATGATAACAGCTTGCTTTAGAAAGGTGACATTTCTGCTGAAGGCTGAATAATAAAAAATGCATTTTAAAAACTCGGCTCTTCCGTGCCTTCTGATGGTTGACTTTTGGAGTGAAGGCCATTTCTTTGATGTGAAGGGTCTTTTTTGAGGCTAGCCTCTCCAACCCCCAAACATGGGCATGTTAATTCTTGTCATCATTGATTTGATGAGGCTGACGAGCTTTTTAAATTAATTATCCTGTAATAGGGCTGTTAGCCCTTTTTTCACGGTGCAGGCCCTGACTGCTCAGAAGGTACCAAGCACTGTTGGAGGCACTGAGGGGTAGAGACAGATGAACACATGGTTCCTATCCCCAGGATGCAGGTTGTGGGCGACCAGAATACATGCGCTTCCATTACTTCCTTTTCCCCCTGTAACCTGTGCAGTCGGACAGGGCAAGTTATGCGTTCTGTGTTATACAAGTGGAGAAACTATCCCAAGAGGTTGGCCAGCCTCAGTTGGCGTGGCAAGCCAGTAAGAGCTGTGACTGGAAGCCAGGTAGTTGGAGTTCGGCCTCAATGAACAGCTGTGGTGGGGTCCTCAGTTGTAAATTCCAAAGGGCGGCAACAGTGTCTTTGACCTTTCTGCAAGTCTGCCCCTAATTGGCAACCTCTATTCACCGTTGTCCCCCTTTTCACATGTTTCCCACACACAAACACACACAAATATATATAAAATACAGGGGTTCTTTACAAACTGAGACCAGGTTCCTCCTGTGACCCGCTGAAGGAAGGAATCAGGAAGTACAGAGCAAATATTAGCTGAAATTAAAAGATGATGATGATCTCGGGAAAATGGCAGTGGTAATGGCGGTAACTTGCTACCCGCATAATGCCACAGAAGAGCCCGCAGGGCAACCCGATAGCAAAATAAAAAATCCTGAGCATTTGTAGCATAATTAGGTGATGCCATGAATCCCCAAATGAAAGCATTTGGGAACAAAATACCAATAACCATAAGACTTGCATGAGATGGACATTCATTTGACAAAAAGAAGCCATTGTGTAGCTTCTGAGTGAATTTGCCAGCAGGAGAACCCCAAATAGCCACCTGGTGTTGTTTAGGAAACTCAGTAGACTAATTTGAGAATAGCAGCTGAAAGTGAAGGCGTTTTGCCTGCTCTAACACCTGGTAAATGCACAGAGCTTGCAATAAGAGGGATTAAAGGCGCTGGCCCTTTGAACTCTCAAAATTGAACTCTCAAAATTGAACTGCCAGAACTGTCTTCCAGTACAGAGCCCTACACTGACGAGCAAATGGCTGAGAACAGAATCAAAATTGAGCAGGGTTAGGGACAAGAGAAAGGGCCAGTTCAAAGGAAGGAGGAGCAGCCAGGAAATCTCAAGACAGCAAGATGTCATACTGTTTTTTTTTTTAAAGCACTTAAAAACAACAGAAGAGGGAGCTCTGTGAAGTAAGAGATTTTTTTAACTTGCTTCATTCTCATAATTTAGGAAAACTTATGTCACATAAAAACCCACAACAGAAAAGAGTCAAGACCCATGCAAGTTATTATAAGAAAAAGAATTAGGAATTGAATAATATCCTCACATGAAAGCATTCTGGAAATAAATGCCCACAAAACAGGTCAAAACTTATTTATGGTTTCAAAATGAACTGAAACACATGAAAAGATGCTCCACATCGCTAGTCATCAGAGAAATGCAAATTAAAACCACAATGAGATATCACCTCACACCAGTAAGGATCACCACCATCCAAAAGACAAACAACAACAAATGTTGGCGAGGCTGTGGAGAAAGGGGAACCCTCCTACACTGCTGGTGGGAATGTAAATTAGTTCAACCATTGTGGAAAGCAGTATGGAGGTTCCTCAAAATGCTCAAAATAGAAATACCATTTGACCCAGGAATCCCACTTCTAGGAATTTACCCTAAGAATGCAGCAGTCCAGTTTGAAAAAGACAGATGCACCCCTATGTTTATCCAGCACTATTTACAATAGCCAAGAAATGGAAGCAACCTAAGTGTCCATCAGTAGATGAATGGATAAAGAAGATGTGGTACATATACACAATGGACTATTATTCAGCCATAAGAAGAAAACAAATCCTACCATTTGCAACAACATGGATGGAGCTAGAGGGTATTACACTCAGTGAAATAAGCCAGGTGGAGAAAGACAAGTACCAAATGATTTCACTCATATGTAGAGTATAAGAACAAAGAAAAACTGAAGGAAGAAAACAGCAGCCGACTCACAGAACCCAAGAATGGACTAACAGTTACCAAAGGGAAAGGGACTGGGGAGGATGGGTGGGAAGGGAGGGATAAGGGCAGGGAAAAAGAAAGGGGGCATTAGGATTAGCATGTATAATGTGGTGGGGGGGCACGGGGAGGGCTGTGCAACACAGAGAAGACAAGTAGTGATTCTACAGCATCTTACTACGCTGATGGACAGTGACTGTAATGGGGTTTTGGGGGGGTAACTTGGTGATGGGGGGAGTCTAGTAAACATAATGTTCCTAATGTAATTGTAGATTAATGATACAAAAAAAAAGTGAACTGAAAGACATTAAGAAAATTACCTAAGACATGAAAGAACACATCATAATTAGGAAACTCAGAAATAAGGAGACAACTCAGGAAAGAATGGAAAATAAAAGAAAAATTTATTTCAGAAATGAAGACTAAACTTGGACAAAAGAGTGAATGAACAAAATCAGATAATGCCATAAGAGAAACATAAAATAAAAAGAAAAAAATATTAAAGCTTCTAGAGCAGTTTTAGGTTCACAGCAAAATTGAGGGGAAGGTACAGAAATTTTCCAAATGCCCTTTGCCCCCCCACATGCATAGCCACCAACATTATCAATACCCCATCAGAATTGTACATTTGTTACTATTGATGAACCTACTTTGGCACATTATAGTCATCCAAGGTCCATAGTTTGCATTACAGTTCACCTGATGATGTGTGTTCTGCCATTGTACCTGTTTGGACAAATGTATAATCACATGTATCCATCATGGTGTAAAGAGTGTCTTCATTGCTCAAACCCTTTGTGTGCTATCTGTTCATCTTACCCACCCCCACCCCCTAACACTGGGCAACCACTGAACATTTTACTGTCTCCATAGTTTTGCTTTTTCCAGGAGGTCCGGTAGTTGGAATGATACATTATGGAGCCTTTTCAGATTGATATCTTTCAGTTAGTAATATGCATTTAAGGTTCTTCCATGTCTAAATGGCTTGATAGTTCATTTCTTTTTAGCACTAAACAATAATCTATTGTCTGGATATACTACAGTTTATCCATTCACCTACTCAAGGATATCTTGGTTGCTTCCAAGTTTTGGTAATTATTAATAAAACTGCTGTAAACATCTGCATTCAGACTTGTGTGGGCATAGTTCTCAACTCGTTTGGGTAAATTCCAAGGAGCATGATCACTGGATTGTATGGTAAGAGTATGTTCAGCTTGGTAAGAAAATGTCAAACTGTCTTCAGAAGTGACTGTACTATTTTTCATTCTTACAAGCAATGATTCAAAGTTCCTAGTGCTCCACCTTCTTGCCATAATTTGGTGGTGGCAATGTTCCAGATTTTGGCCATTCTAATAGGTGTGTAATGATATCTTATTTTAATTACCTATCCCTTGTGACATATGATGCAGCACATCTTTTCATCTTTTCATATGCTTATTTGTCATCTGTATATGTTTTTCTGGTGAGATGCTTGTTAAGATCTTTGGACCATTTTTGAATTGGGATATTCATTTTCTTACTGTTGAGTTTTAAGAGTTCTGTGTGTATTTTGGTGAACAGTCTTTTATCAGATAAATCTTTTGAAATATTTTCTCCAAGTCGGTGACTTGTCTTCTCATTCTCTTGACATTCACAGAGCAGAAGTTTAAAATTTTAATGATATACAGCTTATCAATTACTTAATTTCATGAATTGTACTTTTGGTGTTATGTCTAAAAAAGTCACTGCCATATGAAAATCCATCTAGGTTTTTCTATGTTAACTTCTAGGAGTTTTGTAGTTTTGCATTTTACATTTAGATCTGTGATCCATTTTGAGTTGATTTTTGGGAAGGATGTATCGTCTGTGTGTAAATTCATTTTTTAAAATTGTTTTTTGCTAACAGATGTCTAGTTCCAGCACCACTTGTTTAAAAGACTTATCTTTTCTTCATTATATTGACATGGCTCCTTCATTAAATATCAATTAGTGGTATTTATATGGTTCTACTCCTGGATTTTTTATTCTGTTCCCTTCATCTATTTGTCTATTCTTGTGCCATTACTATACTGTCTAGGCTACTGTAGCTTTATTGTAAGTCTTCAAGTTGGGTGGTGTCAGGTGTCTAACTTGGTCTTTTTTCTTCAGTATTGTGCTGACTAATTCTGGGTCTTTTGCCTTTCCAAATAAACTTTACAATCATTTCATTGATAATCCACAAAATAACTTGCTGAAATTCTGATTGGTATTTATTGAATCTATAGATTAAGGTGGGAATAATGACATCTTGACAGTTTTGTCTGCCTACCCATGAACATGGAACATCTCTCCATTTATTCAGTTCTTTGATATCATTCATCAGAGTTTTGTAGTTTTCCTTTCGTAAGTTTAGGCAAGGTATAGATCTTATCTTTTTTTTTGAATTGATTTATACCTAAATATTTCCTTTTTTGGGGGTGCTCATCTAAATGGTATTGTAGTTTTTTAATTTTAAATTGCATTATTCATTGCTGGTATATAGGAAATTGTATCCTGCAGCTTTGCTATAATCACTTATTAGTTACAAGAGTTTTTTGTTGAGTCTTTTGGGTTTTCTACGTAGATGATTGTGTCATCTACAAACGAATAGTTTTTATTTTCTCCTTTCCAATCTACATTACTTTTGTTTCCATTTTGTGTATTATAGCATTCACCAGAACTTCTAGAATGATGTTGAAAAGGTGTGATGAGAGGAGACATGCTTGCCTGGTAACTGATTGTAGTGGGAAAGCTTCCAGTTTCACACCATTAAGAATGAGGTTAGTCATAGGGTTTTTTTGGTAAATGTTTCTTTTCAAGCTAAGGAGGCTCTCTTTAGTCCTATTTCATTGAGAGTTTTTATCATGAATGGGGGTTGAATTTTGTTAAATGCTTTTTTTGCATTTACTGATATGATCACGTGATTTTTCTTTTTTAGCCTATTGATGTGATGTATTCATTAATTGATTTTTGAATGTTGAACCAGCCTTGTATACCTGAAGTAAATCCCACTTGGTTGTGGTGTATAATTCTTTTTATACATTGTTGAATTTGCTTGCTAATATTTTGTTGAGAAATTTTGCATCTATGCTTGTGAAAAACACTGCTCTAACTCTTGTAATATCTTTGTCTGGTTTTACTGTTGGGATATGTTGGCTTCATAAAATGAGTTGGATATTCCCTCTACTTCTATCTTCTGAAAGAGACTGTTAAAATTGGCACAATTTCTTCCTAGATGTTTGGTAGAATTCACCAGTGAACACATCTGGACCTGGTACTTTCTGTTTTGGAAAGTTATTAATTATTCATTCAATTTCTTTAATAGCTTTAGGCCTATTCAGACTTCTTGTGTGTTTTGGCAAATAGCATCTTCAAGGAATTGGTCCATTTCATCTAGGTTATCAAATTTCTAGGTGTAGAGTTGTTCATAGGCCTCCATTATCATTTTAATGTCCATAAGATCTGTAGTAATATCCCTAATATCCCCTCTTTGATTTCTAATATTAGTAATTCTTGTCCCCTCTCTTTTTTTCCTAGTTAGCCTAGTGAGAGGCATATAGATTTTATTGATGTTTTCAAAGAATC
Organism: Manis javanica; assembly: GCF_040802235.1. Lineage (NCBI taxonomy): Eukaryota > Metazoa > Chordata > Mammalia > Pholidota > Manidae > Manis > Manis javanica. The sequence goes on along the minus strand of NC_133166.1, from coordinate 96,073,740 downwards.
AGCTTTTGGTTTTTTCAGCTTCTTTCTCTTGTTTTCCTGTTTTCAATTCTATTGATTTCTGTTCTGATTTTTATTATTTTATTATTTCTGCTTACTTTGAATTTAAGTTGTTCTTTTTCTAGTTCCACAAGATAGAAACTTAGATGACTAATCTTTGATCTTCTTTTCTAATACATGAATTCAATGCTATAAATTTCTCTGTAAGCACTTGTGCTGCATCTCACAAATTTTGATTTTGTTTTCATCTAGTTAGAAATATTTTAAAATTTCTTTTGAGATGCCCTCTTTGACCCATGTGTTACTTGGAAGTGTTTTCTGTTTGCTTGCTTATTTGTTTAATCTCTACTGTTTTTGGAATTTTCCAGTTACCTTTCTGTTATTCATTTCTGGTTTCATCACAGTGTGGTTTGAAAGCAGACATTGTATAATTTCTATTCCTTTAAATTTGTTTAGATGTGTTGAATTGCTCAGAATGTGGTCTATCCTGGTAAATGTTCTATGTGAGCTTGACATGAATGTATATTCCGCTGTTGGATGACATAGTTACAGATGCCCATTATATCCAGTTGATTGGTGGTGGTGTTGAGTTCAACTATATCCTTACTGATTTTCTGCCTGCTGATTTTATTTCTGAGAAGGTGTTGACTTCACCAACTATGTTAGTGGATTTACCTATTTTTCTTTGCAATTCTATTAGTTTTTGGCACACATAGTTTGACACTGTTGTTAGGCACACACACATTAAGGACTATTATGTCTTCTTAGAGAATTTAACATTTTATCATTATGTAATGCCTTTCTTTATCCCTGTTAACTTTCCTTGCTTGGAGGTCTGCTCTGCTGACATTATTACAGCTACTCCTTATTTCTTTGAATGAGTGTTAGCATGGTATTTTTTTCTCTGTTCACTTAATTTTTTTTTTTTGAGAGGGCATCTCTCATACTTATTGATCAAATGGTTGTTAACAACAATAAAATTCTGTATAGGGGAGTCAATGCTCAATGCACAATCATTAATCAACCCCAAGCCTAATTCTCGTCAGTCTCCAATCTTCTGAAGCATAACGAACAAGTTCTTACATGGTGAACAAATTCTTACATAGTGAATAAGTTCTTACATGGTGACCAGTACAAGGGCAGTCATCACAGAAACTTTCAGTTTTGATCACGCATCATGAACTATAAACAATCAGGTCAAATATGAATATTTGTTTGATTTTTATACTTGAGTTATATGTGGATCCCACATTTCTCCCTTTATTATTATTATTTTTTTTATTTTTAATAAAATGCTGAAGAGGTAGGTAGATGCAAGATAAAGGTAGAAAACATAGTTTAGTGTTGTAAGAGAGCAAATGTAGATGATCAGGTGTGTGCCTGTAGACTATGTGTTAATCCAAGCTAGACAAGGGCCTTAAAACATCCACGGATGCAGAAGATTTCTCTCAAAACAGGGGGGGGTGAGATTCTAAGCCTTACCACTGTTGATCCCCAATTTCTCACCTGATGGCCCCCCTGTGACTGTGCCTGTCTTAGGTTGTTCCTCCCTTGAGGAATCTTACCTGTCTCTGGCTAACCAGTCATCTTCCGGGGCCATACAGGGAGATGTAAAGTTGGTAAGTGAGAGAGAAGCCATATTGTTTGAAAAGGTTAGCTTTTTACTTCTCTGCAGATTTATGCCCTGTGGCTTCTATGCCCAGCATTTGTCTTGAGGTATCTTTACCACTTGGAGTAATTATGACACTCAGTAAATTCGATATGAGGCATGAATTCTATTTAAGGGTTGTAATTAGGAAGGAAGAAGAAAAGCTATAGAGGTAGCAGACGGAAGAAAACATGGGAGGATTGATTATTTCTTTGACGTATCTTCTTGTAGAGTAACTTAAGCATGTATAGGTTTCAAACTGCTAATTAAATTGTGCACACACATTAACATAATAGGAATACAAGTTACATAACCAAAGCAGATCTATAATTACCAGCCATCTCCAGTGAAGCCAAGAAAACCAGTTAGGCACCCTAGGTATTTGTAAAAATTTGTCTATGATATGATGGATATTGTCCAACTGTACTTGAACAGTCTGAGAGAAATCAGACAAATTAAAACAACCCATTCCTGGGAACTGTTCACATCCCATATGTTCTTTTAACAGTAGATAGTCTGTAGTTGTAAGATTTTGGAGCGCTACAACTTGCACTTCTCTTAGTTCTTGGTTGAGTTCCAACAGTATAGATCCAGTCAAATTTGTTGTTTTACTGAAAGCACAGGCCAGCTTAGATATCTCCTTCTTCATTCCAATGGCAAGTCCAGGAACCAGTGGGATGGATGCAGCTACAACTGCAGCATCGCTTGGATCTTTGTTGAGGTTTTTTGATGATCATCTTCTGGTATGACTCTTACAGAGAGTGCTGATGTTGGAAGTTCTTCTTCATATCGTATCTTAGTTCATTTTCTGGGTAGCCAAATTAGGCTTTGATCCTCTGTATAAACACAAACAGACCCTTTGCCCACACTTTGATATGCTCTTTATACCATTGTGTAGAACTCATTGGAGGTCACCACACAGGAACCGGTCTTTTAAGAGAAAGGAATATTATCAGAAAAGTGTACCTCCATAGCTGATCATCTGACACCCTTTAAGTGATCAAAATTAAGGATATTTAAAGCATGTATTAATCATTGATTTACAGTTAGTTTTATCCTATCAGGGAGTAATCCCCCTTCTCTTTCTTTCTTTCTTTTTTTTTTTGTTATCTTTAATCTACACTTACATGAAGAATATTATGTTTACTAGGCTCTCCCCTATACCTGGTCCCCCCTATAAACCACTTTACAGTCACTTTACAGTCATCAGCATAGCAAAATGTTGTAGAATCACTACTTGTCTTCTCTGTGATGTACAGCCCTCCCCTTTCTCCCTCCCCCATACATGCTAATCTTAATACTCCCCTTCTTCTTCCCCCCCCATCCCTCCCTGCCCACCCATCCTCCCCAGTCCCTTTCCCTTTGGTACCTGTTAGTCCATTTTTGGGTTCTGTAATTCCGCTGCTGTTTTGTTCCTTCAGTTTTTCCTTTGTTCCTATACTCCTCAGATGAGTGAAATCATTTGGTATTTCTCTTTCTCCGCCTGGCTTATTTCACTGAGCATAATACCCTCCAGCTCCATCCATGTTGCTGCAAATGGTAGGATTTGCCCTCTTCTTATGGCTGAGTAGTATTCCATTGTGTATATGTACCACATCTTCTTTACCCATTCATCTGTTGATGGACATTTAGGTTGCTTCCAATTCTTGGCTATTGTAAATAGTGCTGCGATAAACATGGGGGTGCATCTGTCTTTCTCAAACTTGATTGCTGCGTTCTTAGGGTAAATTCCCAGGATTGGAATTCCTGGGTCAAATGGTAGGTCTGTTTTGAGCATTTTGATGAACCTCCATACTGCTTTCCACAATGGTTGAACTAATTTACATTCCCACCAGCAGTGTAGGAGGGTTCCCCTTTCTCCACAGCCTCGCCAACATTTGTTGTTGTTTGTCTTTTGGATGGCAGCCATCCTTACTGGTGTGAGGTGATATCTCATTGTAGTTTTAATTTGCATTTCTCTGATAATTAGCGATGTGGAGCATCTTTTCATGTGTCTGTTGGCCATCTGAATTTCTTTTTTGGAGAACTGTCTGTTCAGTTCCTCTGCCCATTTTGTAATTGTATTATTTGTTTTTTGTTTGTTGAGGCGTGTGAGCTCTTTATATATTTTGGACGACAAGCCTTTATCGTCTATCCACTTAATTTTAATATATATGTGTCCTTATGTTTAAGTGGGTTTTTTGTAGACAGTGTATAGTTGGTTCTTGTTTTGTGATTGACTCTGCCAATCTGTCTTTTAATTGGTATATTTAGACTATTTACATTCTAAGTAGTTACTGATATAATTGGATTCATATTTACCGTATTCATTACTTTTTCTGTTTCTTCTTTGTTCCTATTTTTGTCTTTGATTTTTTTCTGCCTTTTGTGGTTTTAATGAGCCTAATTTTATGTGATTTGAATTTCTCTCCTTAGCATATTGGTTATACTTTTTTTAAAAACCTATTTTAGTGATTGACCTAGAAGTTACAATACACATTTACAGTTAATCCAAGTCCACTTTCAGATAACACTGTGTCAATTCATGATAGTGTGAGCACCTTGCAGTAACAAAATAATCCTAATTCTCTGTCCCCATATCATTGCTATCCTTCTGTGTGTGTATAAATAAGTAATACACATATATATGATATATAAATAAGTATGCATAATTGAATACATTGTGGCATTATTTTGAATAAACTGTCAGATCAATTAAGAGTAAGAAAACAGTTTTTATTTTACCTTCACTTATTCATTCTTTGATGCTCTTTATTAATTTATATGGATCTGAGTTGCCTAGCCTGTATTATTTTCCTTTCTCTCTGAAGAACTCTGAAAATTTGTTCCAAGGCAGGTCTACTGGCAACAATTTCTCTCAATTTTTGTCTGAAAAGTGTTTGTTTCTCCTTCACTTTTGGATGTTAATTTCTAAGGGTACAAAGTTTGAGGTTGGTGGTTTTATTCTTTCAACATTTTGAATATTTTATTCCACTTCCTTCTTGCTTACATGGTTTCTGAGAAGTTGGATGTGATTCTTATCTTTGTTCCTCCATAGGAGTCTTTCAGAATTTTTTCCTCTATGTTTGATTTTCTGTAGTTTACGATGGTATGCATAGGTGTATATACTGTTTTGTTTGTTTTTGCATTTATCCTGCTTGTTATTCTCTGAGGTTCCTGGATCTGTGGTTTGATGTCTACATTAATTTTATTATGGAAGGAAATCCTCAGGCATTATTATTTCAAATATTTCTTCTGCTCCGCTCCTTGCTTCTCCTTCTGGTATTCCCACTACATGTATATAATACCTTTTGTACTTGCCCCACAGCCCTTGGATATTCTGGTCTGTTTTTTTCAATCTTTATTTTCTTTGTTTTTCAGTTTTTAAGGATTCTATTGATATATCAGAGATTCTTTGCTCATCCATGTCTAGTTTACTAATAAGCCCATTGAAGACATTCTTCATTTATGACATAGTGTTTTTTAAAAAAAATCTTTTAGCATTTCTTTTCGTTTTTCTTAGGATTTCCATCTCTCTCCTTACATTGCCCATCTGTCCTTGCATGCTGCCTACTTTATCTGTTAGAGCCCGTACTGTATTAATCATAGTTGTTTTAATTCCCAATCTGATCATTCTGTCATATCAAGTTCTGGTGCTTGCTCTGTGTCTTCAAATCGTGTTTCCTGCCTTTTGATATGCCTTGTAAGTTTTTCTTGATAGCTGGGCATGATGATGTACCAGGTAAATGACCTGCTGTAAATAGGACTTGAGTAGTGTCCTGGTGAGGCGTCGGGGAAGAGGCACCATTCCGTAGTCCCATGGTTCGGTCTCACTCTCCTAGTGAGATTACGCCTCTGGACTGTGACCTTTCCAGGAGTTTCTCCATTCTTTTCAACCCCCTTAGGTAGGCTAGCTGGGCTAGAGGTGGCTGGAGGCGGCTCCTTCCCTGCTTTCAGGTTAGCTGGGCTCTGGTAATACCCCGACGGGTTAGGCTTTGGTTACCTGGCTTCCCCTGAGGGCAAGTCTTGGTGAGAAGAACAGAGTGCGCTGGCGTATTTCAGATATGGTTCCTTTCCCCGTCCCTTGCTGGAAGCATGAGGGGATTTTTCTCTTGTATTTACCATGGGAACCCAGTCGAGCTCCAGAGGTAAATTGCTCAATATTGTGGGGGTCATGACTGAGTCCCCTGAAGTTTTTAACTCTCAGACTCGTACACGCCGGACCTCCATCAATTCGTCAGTTACAGTTCAGGCTTTCTACCACAGCATCGGTCATTTTCCTACCACAGCATTTTCTATTTGTGAGTCTGTTCCGGTAAAGCTGTGACTCCCTGTATTGACCGGTTGTCTCTCAGTCTTGGGGGCCACGGTTTGCCTTGAGTCATCTGCCCTCTCTTAGAGATCCAGGAAGAGTGGTGGTTTTTTCATTCTGTTCAGAGTTTTCCTGTTAGGATGGAATGGTGACTTCCAAGCTCCTTACATGTGGAACCAGAAACTGAAAGTCAGAAACTTTTAAAAACAGAAAAATTAAGAAAAAGAGGAAGAGATAAAAAGGATTCAAGGGAAAGTGACAAATATTGAAGTAGGCAAATAAGAGCGGACATAACGATTTTCAGGGAAAACCAGAACAAGGCAACTGAACTGTAAAAACTAACTGAAGAAAACTTTCCAGAATTTGAAAAATAATTGAGGCTACATATGGAAAGAGCAGCTGAGAATGTTGACAGTATTTATTACTAACAACAAGAAAAGGAAAAAAGAAATGCTTTGTGTTTCTTAGAGAAAATTGTACATGACTTAAAAGGGAGAAAAGTTAGTTTTATCATTACACTTCTGAACAGCAGTGCTTTACTGAGGGGAGGAAATGAAACAACATATTTAAAATAAGGAAAGAAAGGGTGATTTTTAAACCCAACAAAGCTGACTTTAAAGGGCATAAACAGTTACCAGCATGCATATATTCCAGGAGTGTTGTTCCCACAAGTCCTTCTCGGGGCTCTAGTAGAGAATGTGGGTGTCCGGAGGAATGAGAAAGGCACCAATATAAAAATTTAAGCATTACATAAATAGTTTCCTATTTGAACTAGGACTATGGGAGGGCTAAGGGGAGAGAGTATGTGTGTGAAGGCTCTTTTGCTCTGACAGTATAGATGCAGTAGAACTATTTTTCTTTTAAATAGGGGGGAGTAGGAAGAGCATATGCCAGACATTTTAATGGTTTTGAAAATCGTATGGTGGTGATATTAGTGTTGTCCTTCTGAGACTGTTGCTGTATAACTTGGGATAAAACAAGTAGTATTGGGATGTTGTAATTGTCATCATTCCCTCTGCTTTTAAGAACCAGGATTCTCAGAATGGAAAAAAGGAGATTCCAATGTTACAGAGAAATGTGAAGTAAAACCTCTGTAATACTGAATTTGAATAGAAAGTATTAATATATATTTATGAGATGTTTTTATCTTTGAATCAATATTTCCTAGTTCATTCCCCTAATAAATCCTGGAAACTGTCTCTAATTCAACAAAGTGTGTATGTAGCACACAGATCGTGGTTTTGAAATACTATTTCTCCATAAAAGAAATTAGGGCTTCTTGGAGAAGTATTAAGTTTGGGGAGGAAATTTACAAAATAAAGCGAAACATCTTAGGTAACAAGGAAGCTATCAAAGACTTCTAGGATTATGTCAAAAGGACTCAGAGCCTCCTATTCGCCAAAGATGGGATAGTTTGACCTTCAGTAATGATAAGAATTGAAACACATCATATGTATATGTTTAAATCTATGATTTCATAATGATATTAAAAAGAATTGATTACCTTCAGAGAATTATAGGGAACCAATTCATTATCTTGAAAAGTGGAAAGTAAAGGGAAAGAATAAAGTGCTTACTCTGATTTTCATACAAATTCTACGATTGGGTTTCCAAATAGTAAATAAGGGGCAGAGTGCCTGATAAAAACTATTCTAGCTACAGAATGAAAAAGAAGTGAGAGAGTATCATTTTGCAAACCCCAATGGCTGGATACAGATCTTTAGCTTCAGGAGTGCTAAGACTACAAAAAGAGAGACAATCAAACTTTATAAGCCTCCTCTAGTATGGCTGGACACCACCTATAGTCTTTTAAAGTGACCTGGGTCTGATCCAGACTAAGTTAAGTGGACCAAGCTTCTAATTTGTAGGAAATACAGAAGACATAAGAACTTGTTGAACTTCATGTGAATATGCAGTCAGCAATATGAGGACACTGGGAAATTATAGATAAAATTGCCTGAGTTTTTCAACAGATAATTTGTAAAATGAAAGGGGCGAAGGGAAAATTCTATAGATTAAAAGAATGAAATGATACTGAACTTTTTAAGATGGGCAAGACTAAACAATATCCTCTAGAGATGCACAGATGGATGATAAAGTGATTTTAAAAATGCAAAGAAGAGATCACTGTTGCTGTGGGGGAAGTGAGGGGCTATGATTGGGAGAGTGCACATGGAGGAACCACTGGGGTGGTTACATAGTTGACCCTTGAGCAATGCAGGGGTTAGGGGCAATGACCCCCCATGCCGTTGAAGATACGTGTAGAACTATTGACTCCCTCAAAACTTAGCTGCTAATAGCTTACTGTCTATAAAGTGGGTCGCTTAACTTCAGCTGCAACAAAGTAGCATCTGGGAGGGTTGTGGGGTCTAACAGGGAAAAGAGCAACTAGAGGGTGAATTAGCTGCTCTACTGGTCCCTGCCAGGGTGGACACCTGCCCGCAAGAGGATCAGGCCTGAGCTGGGAGGAACACACTTCAAATGGGCAAAGATTTCCTGTCTCCTGCCTCGACCTTTCTGCTCCCCTCATATTTCAGGGTTTATCCTGTACTCCAGATAGTGGCTGGTTAGCTCAGTTGGTTAGATATAGTACTAATAATGCCAGTGTTCCGGGCTCAGGTACCATATGGAGCACTACGTACATTTTTCCATTTTTACACCCAATTATAAATACTATTTATTTATTGATAAAAATCCAAGTAAAAGTAGACGTGCGTAGTTTAAATTCATTTTGTTCAAGGTTCAACACACACACACACACACACACACACACACACACACACACACACACACACACACACACACACACCCTTCCCACACACATGCCGATAAAAGAGGATTCTGGCCACTTGTGCTTTCACTACACAGAGGTTCCACAGAGCTACTGCTAGCCATGTTTGGTATCTTCATGCAGTTCTGAAGAGAAAGCCTGTCCTCACTGCACTTGCTACTGTTGGTCAGTAAATACAAAAATCTGTAATGTCTATGATATGAAAGGCACCTCTTTGATGGTACCCTTCTGCAGTGTGCAACTTGTACAATTTTATGAAATGGCCTTGAGTCTCTGTGTTGGTTCAACTCTTCAAGCTCATCTCCATTCAGTCATTAAGGAAAGGAATTTTTTTTGCAAGCACTATTTTGTTCTTTGAAGAATTTTACTTCAGTAAAATTTAGCAGTCCAGTGAGACAGAGAAAGTGCTATTCTAGCAAATATCTCATTTTTGCATGCAGTATCCTGAGGTAGAATTAAGTACTTCCTGAGATGTTGTGTAGTATCAGAAATATTTTAAAGGGCAGGCTGGCTGCTGAGGCACTAAGTTCCATGCTATACACCTGCTGTGGCTAGCACAGTTCGGGTTTCAGACCCCATCTCGGCCAGACCCAGAACTTGATTCATCATAATTCATCAGGTTCAGGAGGATAGACCCACATTAACAAAAGTTCAGAAGACTGGGATATAGATCAGAATGTCAGTTTATTAATTTTCCATGGTAATAGTAATTGCTAAATGAATGAGAATACTCACGTTAGCTCTTCTCTCCCTACTAGACGAGTACCTTGGAAGCCAGAAGGTTGTGTGGTTTGTAAAGGGAGGTAGATGATCCTAATGGTTGGTGACAGTCTCATCACATTCTGATCCACCCATCTCCACTCCAGGGAGATACCTGCCAGCTGGACCAAAACACTCGTGTCAGCCGTGTCAACATCGTGCAAAAGACACACTTCCAATTTCTTGCTTTCTAGCTTGTCTTTTCCCAGGCTCCACGTGGAGGGAGGGAGGGAACACCTTCACAGTCAGCCAGAGCATCTGGGTCAACCCTGGTGATTAGTGACATGACAATGGAAGCAGCTAGCTCAACTCACATGCAAAGAATTTCAGATAAATGAATCTAACAGACATGGAGCCCCTTCCACAGACTAGACAAAAAGGAACTAGCAGTGGTTCCTGGTCTTAAGTAGCTTACAACCCGGTAGGGTGAGATTTAAAAATTCTTTGTCCGCTTCTATTAGGTGATACATATGTCTATAGATAGAGGTACAGCTAAAGTGACTGAGTCAGAGAAAGCATCAAAATAAACTTCAGGTTAGCCTGTGTTTGAACTAACCAGAATTCAGATTACTGGGTTTTTGTCTAAATAGTTTTATTTGGTTTCTTTTCTTGGAATTTTGTGTAACAGGTCTTAACTGTATCTAAACCTAATGTATGAATTTTATTAGATTGGATCAGATCTACTGGCCCCTATTGGATGCAGTCTTATCAGATAGAAACCTGTTGTTTGGTTGTGTGTCTAGAGCAGCAGTGACTTTCTCTGAGGGTGGCAAAGTACTGAGAAATGGGGCTGTCTCTCTCCACCCCGCCTTTACTGTTGTAGGCCTGTGTGACTGGGTTGGGCATTTGTTTTTTAAATCTGGCCTAGAACATGGAACTACTGCTTCTACTCCAAGTTTCGGGGCTCATCTTGCTCTGAGCTCAGGCGGTCATGGTGTGTGGTGTTCCTCAAGCCCTGCAGCCACACGGGCACTGTATTATCTTCTCACATGCCTGACACCTGGTCTGGAAACACAGTAGCTAAAATTGAAGAATTCTTTCCATGAATTTTGAACTAACCTTTAGAATTCAAATGCAGACTTGGCGATGGCAGCAAGAGAATTTATCTGAAGAGTTGGATGCTCAAAAAGAAGACTTAAAGACCCCACCCCTTAAATGTTTTGGGCCTGAAATGGAGGTGATTATGTATTATTTTAGATTTAAAAGAGTTTGGTAAAGAAAAAATGTTTTTCCCCGAGTTTTTGGTTTAATTGCCCTGGCAGGACGGGAAATCCCAACACAACAGGGTGGAACTGGGGCATGAAAAACAGCAAGGAAACAGATTTCTGAAGCCCATAAATAAAAATGAAACTCATTTCATTGTCCAAATTAAGTGGAAAGGCACAATCTATCCCAATTCTGATAAATGGAAGAATGGGACACACAGAGGAGAAAGTTCTTTCCATCTTAATAAAGCAAGATAGTGGGTATGACATACTGAGGACTTTCAGAAAAAGGGACATTTCATTTTGCCGGACTTGACCAAGGAGGTATGCTACCCACATCTACTTTGTTGGGGGATATGCCCACTTGTCCAGAAAGAAGTACAGTCAGCCACATGTTTAATCGGTGCCCAAATGAGCATTTTCCTATAAAGGCAACCACGTGAAAGAAATGACCAGCAAAGGCCAAGGTGACAGCCCCGGTAGGCAGGGCATTTTCATATGGCTGTGATTTGCGGGGATTGCAACCTTTCCCTCTTCTCTCTGAGAAGCATATTGGTACTTAACTCCTCTTTGAAGCCTCTTTATTCCTGTTCAGGTGGATTAGATGAGACTGATGGGAGCGTCAACAATGAACAGCTCTACTTTTAAAAAAATGGGTGGTGTGGAGTGCCTAGGACTCGACTGGCAGGGTGTTCGTGCTCTGTGACTCCTCAGTGGGGGTCGGGCCATTGTCCGCTTCCTACTCTGCGCCGACTTCCAGCCTCTCCTCCTCTGATGTGTCCACCCAGCCTGTTCTCTTTCCAACTAAATTCCTCTTTTTTTAAAGATTTTTGTTGGTTGTTCATTATCAGTCTCTTCCTGGCCCTCGTTGTGACAAGCACAGTATGCAAGTTGGGTCCAAATTAAGAGCATAGTCACTAGTCAGGAGACTAGAGGGAAGCCAGTGGGTTTAGGAGGGAATTAAACTCAGGCTTGAACTTACCGCTTTGACGTGGAACTAAAAACTCTTGTCATTCATTTAACAAATATTTTGAACACTTGCCTTATACTACTCATCCTGCTAGGCATTGTACATAGTTTAAAGATAAATTAGACCTGGGACCCACCCTCAGTGCCATTTGCACTGAGGCAGTGTCTTTACTTCTTCCCTCCATTTTCATTAGCACCCCCAGACCAGATAAAGATTATTCTATCTAGACTTAAATGACATGTTTGCTTTGCAAATGTGGCTTCCGGATAAGTTCTCTAAGCTACTTCCAACTGGATTTCTCCTATAATAAATAGAACTTCTGAAGCTACCACAGCCTCTCAAGTATATTCTGAAAATACATTCTGGCTACTAAAAGTTCACATAATTAAACCATCTCTTCATCCATCTCTTCATTCACGTGTAATTCAGGGCTCCGACTGAGGCTAAGAAGAAGGGTAGATTCCATCCCACTTTTCTTCAGGTGAACTTCTGGAAGTATCCTGCTGCCCTTTCATACACTGAAGGGAGATAGCCCCTCTCTGGGAGGTTATGAGGTCTCTACCACGGCCTCCTCCCACCCCTTAGCTTCAATAATCCATTGTATAGCAACTTAGCCAACTTGATTTAATATATGTCCAATGCAGAGTCCTAGAATTGGTCTTTCTTTTTGGTGTTCTATCCTTAGATCATTGAAGGCTGTGACTGTGAAGAGCTCCTTTTGTAAAGATTTGATTAATTAAATTACCACAACAGGAGGAACATTATAGTGAGATAAAGCAAAATATGTGTCAGCAAACGGGGGAGGAATCTGCACTGAAAATTGGAGTCCAGAGACACCAAAGTCGGACTGTTCACAGTGCTGTTTTCTAAGTGCTGCTTGCCAGGACCACAGTGCTTTGACCACGAGAGAGAGGCCCCTGTCGTGCGGAGGGGACACTCCACCGGGCAGAACCCTCCCACACCATTCTGCTTCTCTGTTCTGATTTTTTGAGTTCACCAAGGAGACTTCTGATTAAATAACTTAGCTTCCTTTCCTAAACACACTGATATTGGAAAAGGGGTCACCTGGATAGGAAGCATGAGAATTCTAAGTTCTAGAAAGGAAATTTCTGAATGCCTCCATTATACATTAGTAAATTTATATACTGATTTATCCGTCGATTCTATTAATTTGGTTAAAATAAGGTCATCACTGAAGAAAATCTGCTTCGTAGGGTTGAGCATCAATCTCTGGAACTTGTTGCCTTTAGGTACTTGAGAATCCCGTTCTTGTGACCAACCCCCCATGGGATCTTCTAGATGCCTCCCCAGATTCCAGCACAGTCGCCATCCCTTCCCTCAAGGATGACACCATCAGACTTTGTGCTGGTTAGTTAGATTGTGGGTTTTAAAGAGATTTTATGTCTTTCTCCTCTTTACCACTTTATGATGACAATAATTTTTAAAAAGGAATAGAAATATATGACTGTTGGGAAGCAAAGGAAGATCTGCAGGCGCTCTTCAGTCATGTTCAGATAGTTCTGATTTGCTGGTATAGACTTGAATGACACCTCTCTGGCCAAAGAGTGCTCCCCACAATACTCCCTACAAAAGGGGGAAAAAGAGAGAGTTAAAAACTCACCATTAAAATCAGGCTGTCCTTGTTTTTGAATAACTCTGACCTGGATGAGGGAAAAAACCAGAAGGAAAAAAAAATTGGAAAAGTTTACTTGAGGTTGAGAATTTCTAATTCTACCACTTTTGTGTGTGTGTTGTTGTTTGATAGACATGACAGCATCTCCTCATTATTATGGAAAATATAGGGTTGGTGTTAATTACTATCTGAATATGAATGGGAGCAGAAGTGGGCATAGCCTGCACTGGCCTTTCTTTGACAAGGTATAACTTTCTTCTGAATTTCTGTGTTAATTAATGCTTATTTAAAAACCACTTTAATTGGTAGTAAACACCTCAACTTTTTGTACTCATCAAAATGCAGCCATTGATGTGTGATGGATTTTTTTTAAAGCTTAATTAACTTTCCTTCTGTATATATAACCTATAATAATGACAAACATATTGGGAAAAAATTACCCCTGCTTTTTCCCCCTCTGTCCCTACCCTTATTATAAAGACATTTTTAGCTGTGGATGTCTCACTTTGCTAGGATCAGATGCCATTAATTTGGCATTTTGGAGAAGAGTAGGTGGCAGGAAATCAAAGCTTTTTGAGATGTTGGTCATTTCTAAACCAAAAATTCATGTTTCTAGGGGAGAAACAGTCTATATTTTTTAAAGAAAAATTTAAACTAATACCCCAGATGACTCAAGACTTGTTTTGAGTATCTTTATGGAAAACATTAGATTCTTAAAATGTTTTTAGAGATCTTTTCTTGGAGGGGTTATAACTGTATAGGAAACACTTAATGCACCCTTTTTTATTAGGAGGTATCGTTACTATTAAGACACTGTAACTACTTCAGAGAAAATTTGGAAAATAGGAAACAATTCTTAAAAATACTGTATAGGAAACACTTAATGCACCCTTTTTTATTAGGAGGTATCGTTACTATTAAGACACTGTAACTACTTCAGAGAAAATTTGGAAAATAGGAAACAATTCTTAAAAATCTCACTACCCTAACATAACAGGAGTTTTAAATTTTTCATAATTCCTTTGCATTCTTTGTCTACAGTGGGCACAAAATTAAGCAGTAAAACCACAGCCAGCAGGTACAGAAGGGAATTGGCCAGAGCACCTTTATAGGGGGGAACTGGAGGGATGAGGAGGAATTGATCTTCTGGTTTAACAGCCACTGGGTACTAAATTTGGATTTTATCAAGGGGTGGGAGCCACAGCTGCAGGGGTCCAGTTGGGGAAAACTTTCTGTCACTTAGAGTCTCTGACAGTCCCTCCTCTGGGTCAACAGGGAGACCAAGTCTCATCATTTGATCAGGTTCTGATTTGTTCACTCCTTCAAATTACATAACTTGTGTCAGCTGCAGTCTCAGATGCAATGGTGAGTACTGCTATCAGATTTTCCTGTGACCTTTCCCTTTGTAGTTGAATTTCAGTCACTTTTTGAGCAAGTGGCTGACCGGAAAGCATTTAAGATTCTGGAGAGATAACATGTACTAAAAGAGTTATCAGAAGGCTGTGGATATTGCTCATTAGCCCAAGTCTTGCCCACCTAGGATCAGCCCTGGGAACAGTTCTATCCCCAGCCCAAGGAGAATGGAGGTTTGATATCAGTGAATTTGCCCAACAATTTATGTATCTTCTTGATTTACCAAGGTTTAATCTGTGGCATCTGGAATAACATTATTAAGGGAAGGAATTTCCAGAATCTCATTTTGACAAAGTTTTGTTTTCTTTTTTTCAGTTTTAAACAAAAGAGGGAAAAGATAGTTATGAAAGGAAGGGATAAAAAGAGACAAATAAGTGACCAAATCAAGCAGAACAATATTCGCATTATAGGGATACCAGAAGAAGAAGAGAGAGAGAAAGGGATAGAAAGTGTCTTTGAGGAGGTAGTTGCTGAAAACTTCCCCAATCTGGGGAAGGACATAGTCTGTCAGGCCATGGAGATCCACAGATCCCCCAACACAAGGGACCCAAGGAAGACAACAGCAAGACACATAGTAATTAAAATGGGAAAGATCAAGGATAAGGACGGACTGTTAAAAGCAGCCAGAGGCAGAAATAAGATCACATACAAAGGAAAGCCCATCAGACTAACATCAGACTTCTCAGCAGAAACCTTACAGGCCAGAAGGGAGTGGTATGATGTATTAAATGCCATGAAGCAGAAGGGCCTGGAACCAAGATTACTTTATCCAGCAAGATCATCATTTAAATTTGAAGGAGGGATTAAACAATTTCCAGATAAGCAAAAGCTGAGAGAGTTTACCTCCCATAAACCATCTCTGCAGTCTATTTTGGAAGAACTGCTATAGATGGAAGTGTTCCTAGGGTTGGATAGCTGTCACCAGAGGTAGTAAAATCATGGTAGGGAGGGTGGAGCAGCTGATTGTGAGGCAAATGCAAAATTAAATTGACTATCCCCAAAGTCAATCAAGGGATAGACAAAAAGTACAGAATTTGATACCTAATATATAAAGAATGAAGGAGGAAGAAAAAGGAGGAGAAATAGGAAAGAACCTTTAGATTGTGTTTGTAACAGCATACTAAGTGAGTTAAGTTAGACTCTTAGATAGTAAGGTAAGTAATCTGGAACCTTTGGTAACCATGAATCTAAAGCCTGAAATGGCAATAAGTACATACCTATCGATAATCACCCTAAATGTAAATGGACTGAATGCACCAATCAAAAGATATAGAGTCACTGAACAGATAAAAAAACAAGACCCACCTATATGCTGCTTACAAGAGACTCACCTCAAACCCAAAGACATGCACAGACTAAAAGTCAAGGGATGGAAAAAGATATTTCATGCAAACAATAGGGAGAAAAAAGCAGGTGTTGCAGTACTAGTATCAGACAAAATAGAGTTCAAAACAAAGAAAGTAACAAGAGATAAAGAAGGACATTACATAATGATAAAGGGCTCAGTCCAACAAGAGGATATAACCATTATAAATATATATGCACCCAACACAGGAGCACCAGCATATGTGAAACAAATACTAACAGAACTAAAGGTGGAAATAGACTGCTATGCATTCATTTTAGGAGACTTCAACACACCATTCACTCCAAAGGACAGATCCACCAGACAGAAAATAAGTAAGGACACAGAGGCACCGAACAACACACTAGAACAGATGGACCTAATAGACATCTATAGAACTCTACACCCAAAAGCAACAGGATACACATTCTTCTCAAGTGCACATGGAACATTCTCCAGAAGAGATCACATACTAGGCCACAAAAAGAGCCTCAATAAATTCAAAAAGATTGAAATCCTATCAACCAACTTTTCAGACCACAAAGGTATAAAACTAGAAATAAATTGTACCAAGAAAGCAAAAAGGTTCACAAACACATGGAAGCTTAACAACATGCTTCTAAATAGTCAATGATCAATGACCAAATTAAAATGGAGATCCAGCAATATATGGAAATAAATGACAACAACAACACAAAGCCCCAACTTCTGTGGGATGCAGCGAAAGCAGTCTTAAGAGGAAAGTATATAGCAATCTAGGCATATTTAAAGAAGGAAGAACAAACCCAAATGAATAGTCTAATGTCACAATTGTCAAAATTGGAAAAAGAAGAACAAATGAGGCCTAAAGTCAGCAGAAGGAGGGACATAATAAAGATCAGAGAAGAAATAAACAAAATTGAGAAGAATAAAACAATAGAAAAAAATCAGTGAAACCAAGAGCTGGTTCTTTGAGAAAATAAACAAAATAGATAAGCCTCTAGCCAGACTTATTAAGAGAAAAAGAGAATCAACACACATCAACAGAATCAGAAATGAGAACGGAAACATCATGACGGGCCCAACAGAAATACAAAGAATTATGAGAGACTACTATGAAAACCTATATGCTAAGAAGCTGGAAAACCTAGAAGAAATGGACAACTTCCTAGAAAAATACAACCTTCCAAAACTGACCAAGGAAGAAACACAAAATCTAAACAAACCAATTACCAGCAAAGAAATTGAAGTGATAATCAAAAAACTACCCAAGAAAAAAAACACCCGGGCCAGATGGATTTACTTTGGAATTTTATCAGACATACAGAGAAGATATAATACCCATTCTCCTTAAAGTTTTCCAAAAAATAGAAGAGGAAGGAATACTCCCAAACTCATTCTATGAAGCCAACATCACCCTAATACCAAAACCAGACAAAGACACCACCAAAAAGGAAAATTACAGACCAATATCCCTGATGAACGTAGATGCAAAAATACTCAATAAAATATTAGCAAACAGAATTCAAAAATATATCAAAAGGGTCATACACCACAACCAAGTAGGATTCATCCCAGGGATGCAAGGATGGTACAACATACGAAAATCCATCAACATCATCCACCACATTAACAAAAAGAAAGACAAAAACCACATGATCATCTCCATAGATGCTGAAAAAGCATTCAACAAAATGCAACATCCATTCATGATAAAAACTCTCAACAAAATGGGCATAGAGGGCAAGTACCTCAACATAATAAAGGCCATATATGATAAACCCACAGCCAACATCATACTTAACAGAGAGAAGCTGAAAGCTTTTCCTCTGAGATCGGGAACTAGACAGGGATGCCCACTCTCCCCTCTGTTATTTAACATAGTACTGGAGGTCCTAGCCACAGCAATTAGACAAAACAAAGAAATACAAGTAATCCAGATTGGTAAAGAAGAAGTTAAACTGTCACTATTTGCAGATGACATGATATTATACATAAAAAACCCTAAAGACTCCACTCCAAAACTACTAGAACTGATAGCGGAATACAGTAAAGTTGCAGGATACAAAATTAACACACAGAAATCTGTGGCTTTCCTATACACTAACAATGAGCCAACAGAAAGAGATATCAGGAAAACAATTCCATTCACAATTGCATCAGAAAGAATAAAATACCTAGGAATAAACCTAACCAAAGAAGTGAACGACCTATACCCTGAAAACTATAAGACACTCTTAAGAGAAATTAAAGAGGACACTAACAAATGGAAACTCATCCCATGCTCTTGGCTAGGAAGAATTAATGTTGTCAAAATGGCCATCCTTCCCAAAGCAATATACAGATTTGATGCAATCCCTATCAAATTACCAACAACATTCTTCAACGAACTGGAACAAATAGTTCAAAAGTTCATATGGAAACACCAAAGACCTGGAATAGCCAAAGCAATCCTGAGAAAGAAGAATTAAGTGGTGGGGATCTCACTCCCCAACTTCAAGCTCTACTACAAAGCCATAGTAATCAAGACAATTTGGTACTGGTACAAGAACAGAGCCACAGACCAGTGGAACAGAATAGAGACTCCAGACATGAACCCAAACATATATGGTCAATTAATATTTGATAAAGGAGCCATGGACATACAATGGGGAAATGACAGTCTCTTCAACAGCTGGTGTTGGCAAAACTGGACAGCTACATGTAGGAGAATGAAACTGGACCATTGTCTAACCCCATACACAAAAGTAAATTCAGAATGGATCAAAGACCTGAATTAAGTCATGAAACCATAAAACTCTTAGAAAAAAACATAGGCAAAAATCTCTTGGACATAAACATGAATGACTTCTTCATGAATATATCCCCCCAGGCAAGGAAAACAAAAGCAAAAATAACAAGTGGGACTATATCAAGCTGAAAAGCTTCTGTACAGCAAAGGACACCATCAATAGAACAAAAAGGTACCCTACAGTATGGGAGAATATATTCGTAAATGACAGATCTGATAAAGGCTTGACATCCAAAATATATAAAGAGCTCATGCACCTCAACAAACAAAAAGCAAATAATCCAATTAAAAAATGGGCAGAGGAGCTGAACAGACAGTTCTCCAAAGAAGAAATTCAGATGGCCAACAGACACATGAAAAGATGCTCCACATTGCTAGTTATTAGAGAAATGCCAATTAAAACCACAAAGAGATATCTCCTCACACCAGTAAGGATGGCTACCATCCAAAAGACAAACAACAACAAATGTTGGTGAGGGTGTGGAGAAAGGGGAACCCTCCTACACTAATGGTGGGAATGTAAATTAGTTCAACCATTGTGGAAAGCAATATGGAGGTTCCTCAAAATGCTCCAAATAGAAATACCATTTGACCCGGGAATTCCACTTCTAGGAATTTACCCTAAGGGTGCAGCACTCCAGATTGAAAAAGACAGATGCACCTCTATGTTTATCACAGCACTATTTACAATAGCCAAGAAATGGAAGCAACCTAAGTGTCCATCAGTAGGTGAATGGATAAAGAAGAGGTGGTACATATACACAATGGACTATTATTCAGCCATAAGAAGAAAACAAATCCTACCATTTGCAACAACATAGATGGAGCTAGAGGGTATTATGCTCAGTGAAATAAGCCAAGCAGAGAAAGACAAATACCAAATAATTTCACTCATCTGTGGAGTATAAGAACAAAAGAAAAACTGAAGGAACAAAACAGCAGCAGAATCACAGAACCCAAGAATTTTCTAACAGTTACCAAAGGGAAAGGGACTGGTGAGAATGGGAGGGTAGGGAGGGATAAGGGCGGGGAAGATGAAAGGGGGTATTATGATTAGCATGTATAATGTGGGGGGTGGGGGAAAGGGGAGGGCTTTGCAACACAGAGAAGACAAGTAGTGATTCTGTAACATCTTACTAGGCTGATGGACAGTCACTGTAATGGGGTTTGTGGGGGGGGACTTGGAGTAGGGGAGATCCTAGTAAACATAATGTTCTTCATGTAATTGTAGATTAATGATAAAATAAAAAAAAACATGGTTAAAAAAAAAAGAGACAAATAAGGGTACAGCAGTCAGTGGCTCCCCGTGTCTGGAGTTTAGATCAGGAGATCAGGGACTAAAGCTGTCCATGGCTAGCCATCTGCCGCTTGACCTGAGCATCTCGGAGAGGCTGTCTCCTTTGTGATGCCATTTTCTACAGAAGAATCCTAAGGGAGTCTCAGTTTCAGATCTCTTGTCAACATGGAAGTCCAGGATGTGGGTGTATGATATGCTGGGAATCATGAATCCAGTGGGAGTAATTCCTTAGAGTGTCACTGAAGTGTTTGTATTTAACGGTACCTGATAAGGTTCCTTCCAACAAGTGCACTTCACATTTAAGACCACCAGCATAGAAAGTAGGTAAAGCCATTGTGATATCTTTATGTGGGGATCAGAGTAATCCTGGAAGGAGAGACAGTCTCTGACATCAAGGTGGCTTCATTTTTCAAGACTGGATTTTTGATCACTCAGTTTTGACATGCAGAATCTCAGGGAGAGCTGCTAAGAGTCCTTCTTTTATATTTATGCCTTTTTTATATCCATCCATGGTCAAATTTTGATCTGTGTATTTGATTATTTCAATAATCTGGTAAATTGATAGAGACAAGGAGTCCCAGAATATATGTTCCAAGGACAATCCTTAATTCTTCAGTGAACTTTCATCATCCCTTACTAGGGGTTGGGAAGTCCTTAACTAGATTATGCAAATCTGGTCTTGACCAAGGAGTCAAGTTATAAACCTTGGGGGTGATTTTCATCCCCAACTATGTTAAAGAACATTGTGAGGAGGTACTGTCTGGTGAGAGGGATGCGTTTAAGAAGACAAGCAGAGGAGAGGAAAGAAGGTCCCCTGAGGGTGGAGGAGAAGCAGCAGAAGAAGAATGAGTAGGAGGTCAAGGTTCAGGCAAGAGGGAGGCCAGTAGGCAGTGTTTGTGTTTAATGGTACCTGATGAGGTTCCTCCTTAGGGGAGGGAGAGGGGAGTTTTAAATTTGGATTTTAGGTCATCCAGGGTTTTATTAGCCTTTCCTAAGGGGTTCTTGAAAAGCAATTTTAGAATCTTCCTATCTTTCCGAGGCCTCTTTATACCAGTAATAAATACTGACCATGGAGTCTTTGGACTCTTTGAAGCCTTTGATTTTAAAGTGGGTTATTTCACTCATTCCAGATTCACTAGAGTGGCCCCCAAAGTTCTAAATTGTCTTGGTAAGATTCCATCAGAGCTTTAAATCTTTGGTGCTATTGGCAGTATGCTTGTACATTAAAGAAGTTGGATAAAGACCTGGAGGTTAATTGAATGGCTTGGGACTCCCTCAGCATCTCGGCAAGGCTTACCCATCTTTGTTGAGATCCCTTAGTCGTGAAATAAATCAAACAAAAGATTTTCACTAAGGATGATTAAGAGGGAAGAAAAAGGCTTAGGTGGTTCAACACAAATGGAGCTGAGTAATAGTCAGGGATGGGACTCACTCAACTGCATAGTCCCTGGGGCTCCTAGGAGGAGAGACACAAGAGGTCTCCTGCATTCTCTACCCTCATGGAATGGCCTGGGCTGAGCGGCAGTGGGTCCAGGCAGTGATGAGTCTTTGCATCAGAGACTGTGGAAGATAATCAACAAGAACACCATTAGCATAATAAGCCTTTGTTTAGAAAGCTTCTGAGAAGACTCTCAGAGTTCTGTCTTTGGGAAAAAGAGCAGTATTTCTATGGAGCTTAGTGAGATGAGACAGATGAAGCTCACTGGAGTAGATGGTCAGAGATGGTTCTCACAGTGGGAGGGATCATTTTTGTGGTTTGGCAGCCATTGGGTGACCAATTCAAGCTCCTCCAAAAGGATATGGGCTAAGGTTAAGTGAGGGTCACAGTGAAAAATACTTTAGTTCTTCAGGATCCCTTCTACAAGGGTGCTTGCTGCAGAGACAAAAGAGATGATTACTCTAGTGCGATGGGGGAAGAGAAAGTAAAACCATAACATCTTCCAAGTGGTCCTCTGCTCAGCAGGCTGTTTTCTTTACAAAAGCAGGTAAGTTGTCAATCCTCCCTCCCTGGTGCTTCACCCCTTCTACCCTACATGTCCCGAAAGTCTACCAAAGCTGCAGGGAGAAGTGAACTACACAGCAGTGGATCGCGGTATCATGCAAATTTCAAAGGGGATGCTATGGACTGAATGTTTGTGTCCTTCCAACTCCTGCCCCGGTGCCTATGTAACCCTGACTCCCAGAGTGATCCTGTTAGGGGTGGAGTCTTTGAGAGAGAATTAGGTCATGAGTGGGGAGCCCTCTTGATGGGATTAGTGCCCTTACTGGAAGAGACAGAGAGAACTTGCTTCTTTCTTTTCTGTCCAAAGCAAAGTGTGAGGATACAAGGAGAATATATCTGTAGACCAAAAAGTGGGTCCTCATGTGATCTCCCAGCATCTTGATCTTGGAGTTTCCAGCTTCCAGAACTGGGAGAAATGAATGTTTTAAGTCACCAAGTCTATGGTTATTTGATATAGCAGTCTGAACTGGAACACATTGATATTGGACAGGGTCTCAAGTTTCCAGAATTCCGTAGTAAGGATTAAGAACAGAAAGAGCCTGGGCTCTTGCACCCAGCTGACTGAACTCTTACGGACTGGTAATGCAGCTTCACTTTCAATGATCACTGAAATCGAGTCTCCATTGTTTAATCATACTATGAGGGCGATGTGAGAATTTGCTCGTGAAACATCCAGACGGGAGTAGGCCTGGTTTTGGAAACTGCCCTAATGTGTGAAAGGCCAGTTTATGGCTTCCATGGCCTCTCTAATATCGCTCTTGACTAACCAGAACTGATACCTCTGCTTATAATGTCTGAAACAGTCTCTTTCCCTGAGGACTTTATAAAGTAAAAAAGAAAGATTAGCTGGTGCCACCCAAGCCCACATTATGGAATGAACTGCATGCATTTAATGCATAGGTAGGTGGTTTAAGCCTAAATGTACATGCCTAGAAATAACTGTATGTGGTTTGGTTCTGATGCTGATTGTCCATCCTTCCTCTGGTTTTGCCACTGTTTTTGTGCTTTTGCATTACCCACTGATCTCCTCTGAACATCCCGGTCCCTGTCCCATGCTGAGCCTCCCCTAACTGGCCACCTCAGAGTGAGTTCCAACTAGGCAAGAGCCTCAACTGGCTTCAAAAGTTCAGTTGTCCAGAAATGCCTTCCCTGTTCTCCTGGGAATTTTTCTCCATCTTCTGGGTTAGATCTCTGACTTCCTGAATCTCCTGTCTTCCATCTTCCTTTTTCTGTTAACTTCCAGAGGAAGAGGGCAGAGGAGATACATTTGTTTGTATGTTTTGCCTGAATGCTGAATGTATATAATTCCTTCCAATTTGACAGTTTGGCTAAGTATAGAGTTTAAGTTGGAGCCATTTCACTCAGAATTGTAAAGGCAGTTCTCCTAGATTTTATTACTATTTTTGACTGTCTAAGCAACACTTTCTCCCTCTTGAAAGCTTCAGGATCTTTTTCTCAGTTCCTATCATTCTGAATCGCCCAGTCATGTGCCCAACAATGAGCCTTTCATAGGATCTTTTGGTCTGGAAACTCATGTCCTTTAGCCTAGAAACTACTAACTGTATTTTCTTCTGTTTGCTGTTCTTAAAGGAATTTCTATTAGCTAAGTTGGGGTCTTTTTGAGTGATTTAAAATTTTTTTTCATTTCTATTTTCTTTTTACTCTTGGAAATTTCTTCAACTGAATCTCCCATATTTTCTTTCCATGGTCACTGTAATTTTCAAGAATCTTTCCTGTTTTTTGGGTACACCTATTTTATAACATCCTATTCTTATTTTATTAATGATGTATTTATATATATGTATCTCTCCAAAGAGCGAGGAATTACAGTTTTCATTTTTGCTTTTGTTTTTCCTATTTCCAGCATGATTCCGATTCCCTCTGTGCTGGTTATCTAGTGCTGTGTAACAAGTTCTGCTCCCCTCCAATCTCAGTGGCTTACAGTGACATTTATTTTGCTCATGGGCCTTTAGTTTGAGCAGGTACAGCTCACCTGTAGTCCATTCACTGTCAGCAAAGGCTGGAATCATCCGAAGGCTCACTTACTCAGATGGATGGCATCTGGGTTGGGAGGAGTCAGACAGCTGGGGCATTTCTCTCTGTGGCAACATGTGTTCCTTCCAGTGTGACAGCTTCTGGGGCATCAGACTGCTGTGTGACGATTCAGAGATTCTAATGTGCAGGTCCCAAGAGGGTAAGAGCTGAGTGGAAGCCGCATCCTTTTTATTACCTAGCCTCAAAAGTTACAAAGAGTCATTTCCCCTTTACTTACTGCAGTGCTGTCCAATTGAAATGTAATGAAAGTCACATGTGTAATTTTAAGTTTTCAGGTAGCCACATTAAAAAAGTAAAAAGAAATATGTATAATTAATTTTAATAATATATATAATTTAACCTAATATATTAAAATATCTTTGTAATATATAATCAATATAAAACTATTAATGAAGTATTTTACACTCTCTTTTCATACTGCCTTCAAAATCCAGTTTATATTTTATTCTTACAGCACATCTCAATTCAGACACTAAATTTTTTTTGTCAGATGCTTAATTTTCAATAGTTACTGTGAAAGACAGAGCTTGGAGTGATGGTTGGGAGTTCACTTAGTGTCAGTGTTTCTGGTGTCTTAGGTAAGGCCAGACCCCACTGGCCTTAAGGATTATCATAAATTCCCTGGTAACGAATTACTCTGTCCATATTTCTTTCACCTTCCCAGCTTCTCTATCCTGAGTCCCCTGCCTTCTCCATCTCCACATTTTTTCTAGACCAGCTACTTTCCTCTTCCAACAGCTGTTTTGACCCTATAACTTTTGAGAATCTGGTTGTGTCTCCTAAAT
Organism: Manis javanica; assembly: GCF_040802235.1. Taxonomy (NCBI): domain Eukaryota; kingdom Metazoa; phylum Chordata; class Mammalia; order Pholidota; family Manidae; genus Manis; species Manis javanica. The sequence continues at coordinate 96,048,779 of NC_133166.1, read as the reverse complement.
TGCACTGGGCTGAGGCTGAGGGGGACAGGTATTTTATCAGCTGACAGACTTTGTTCATTACTGTATTAGTCGGGATAAGCTAGGTCATGCTACAGTAACAAGTAGCGGTGAAATTTGTAATGCTTTTATGTAACCAAGTTTATCACTCAGGTAGCTGTCATCCAGTTGGGTGTGACTCAGTGATCCAGTCTGCTTAGAGTTGTGCCTTGATCTTAAGAGATGATTTCAGGAAGTCCATGCAAGTGAAGAGTGTGCAGAAAGTTGAGAATTGTCTCTTAAGGTCTTCAGCCTGGAAGCAGTGTACAGTTACATATAGCCTTTGGGTCAGAACTAAATACATGACCTCACATAATTGCCCAGGATTAGGAAAATGTGATTGTATCAAGGAAGGAAAGAGAACTGAAAATATTGGTAAACATTCTCATGTCTACCTGAATTACCAAAAAGATCTTAAAAATACTCAAACACAGTAGCTAAAAAAAACGTCAGTATTAAAAATGTGCAACCAGCATTGACAAGTAGTGACTTATGAGAGCATGCATTATAGACTTTATGTTTCAAACAGAATTGGTTGTTTACAAATATGTGAAGCTGGATGCCTCATGGTGCAAACAGCTGCGTCAAATTAACCTGGATGTCATGATGGATGGAGCTCATGGTAACCCTATATTTTTTTATACAAATTGCCTCACTTAAGGAAAGAGTGTTATAATTTAGGTATTTGTGGGGGCATGGCAAGTAGGTTTCCCTTTGTGTGCCACAACTATTTGATAGGTCAGCTACTGCTCTAAGGCAGCATCCAGGCTCAGTGGGAAAGAGTGCAGTGATACATTCATTCAACAGATATTCACAAAGCACTTACTAGGTGGTAGGCACTGTACCAAGTGCTGATGCTGGCACCTCTCATGGAACTTACTGCACCAGTATCTTTTGGCGAGGTCTGTCTCGGGAATACCTGGCTGTGTGTGTGTTTGTGTGTGTGTGTTGGGCAAGGGAAGTGGAGGCACATTATTTTCTTCTTATTTCTGTCTCTGAGTTAATGTGACTGTTCAGTTAGTGCCAGATTAATTCAAGCAATAGAAGTAATTGCTAATTGGCTGTCTCTCACATGGCCTGCTATAAGAAGGATGTAGGTTTTGAAGTGTTTTCCTCTGGTCATGATGAGTCCTGCAGAACTAACCATATGCTTTATCCCTGTGACATGTGTTTTCAAGGAAACTAAAGGTGTTAATGGAGTACCCTTTCTTTTTCTGTTTCTCTTTCCCTAGCCTATGCCTCTGGATGCTGTGTAAAACTTATTAGGTCCCAGATTCCATTCCCTTCCAGTGAATTTTCTAGTTTTTTAAAAAGCTGAAACTAACAAATAGGAATGACGTGAATTCCCCTCTGTTCCTCCAAGAATTTTTTTTCCCAGAACCAAGCAGGAGGAACGCCACCTTTCTTCTTCAGTTGCTTCAGCAGAAGTGACATAAAGACCAGCGAGATCTCCAAAGGGGCCGATTCTTGGCTGGGGCTCTGGCATGGCGGCTCCACAGAATCTGTACCATGAAACTCAAGTGAAATGGCAGGTGGCGCTAAGAGAGTCTCAGCAGGACCACCGTAGTCAGTTCTCTGGTTTCTTGCCCCCCTTTGTTATCAGCATGCCTCTCTAACCCCCCCTAAGCTCCCTCATTCCAGGGAGCACAGGATTTGCTTGGGACCTTCCCATGGTTTGCGGTGAGCAAGTCAAGGGCTTTGCCAGCTTGGAGGAACAAAGGGCTGTAAAATGTCATTGTGTTATTGCCTAAATTAAAAAGAAAGAAGGAAAATGAATTTATTTCTAAAGATAAATAGGAAACACATTGTTAACAGAATTTTTCTTCTTCCTCATTATCTCTTTGTTTATGTAGTAAATACGATAAATCTAGGAACATGTTTTCCAAAATATTTTCTCTTTTGGGACTCATGGAATATTTAGTCCTCATACTGATGCATATAAACAGATTTGGGACTAGATGTTGAAACACCATGCCTATCTGCTAAAAGACATTTCAGACCCACCATGGCAAGCTTTCTGAAGCGGTTTCAGTGGTGTAAGGATTCTTTTGTTCTGTGAGTATTCATTATCCTGAGGCCCCAGTTGCATATGGAAGGAAAAGTCATTGTAACAAGGAAGTTCTTGGTAATAATGCGACCACTTATAAAATCAGTCTCTGCTCTGACATCCCTCCGTGCTTAACATTAGAGTTTTAATCCTGCCCATTGGGTCAGTTTCTTGAGCATTTTTGGCTTGGTCCATCTCAGCTAATTTCAGAGTACAGGAAGCACTGGACATGACAAATGCAAGTAGAATAGAAATAGATTGCAAAGGAGATCAGAAATCCTGCAGAGGGTCCAAGTTGTCCTGAAGTTGCTGACGGAGAATTGCTCTAGTCACAAGCAAAGCCTCTGACAGCTGGACATCTGGCAGAGCTGGATTCATTAAAAATGGAAGAAGAATCAATTGAAATGGAGAGGACAGTACAGATGTTGGAAAAGACAGCTGTTTGAACCTAGGACACTGAGGTAATACCTATTTAAAAAATGATCTGCTTTGTAATCTTACTTCATGCCAAAAAAGAAGTGAAAACTGTCCATGGGAACTTTAGAATTCTTTAGTCCAGCCCTCTCACTTCAGAGACGAAGAAGGCCCAGGGAGGTTCAAGAGGCGGAAGGTCGCACGCTATGGCCGAGCAGGACTGGGCCGCAGATCCGCCTGTTCTGCCGGTTCTTTCGGTCACTCCGGCTGGTCATGTTCGACTCACCTTTCTCACCCCGCACATCCCCCTATGAGCACCCTGTTGGCTCCTCTCGCCAGTGTCTGGGGGTGTTATCTCATCCCCACCCTCCCATCCTCCGAAGCCTGTCGCCTGCATTGTTGCCAGAGCCTTGTACCAGACTCCCCCTCCCCACCTTGTCCTTGTCTGTTTTCCACTTGGCAGTCGTCATGATCCTTTACAACAGGTTAGGCCTTCCCCCTCTCTGCTCAGAACCTCCAGTGGCTTCTCATCCCCCTCAGAGCAGAATCCCAAGTCCTCTCTGGGCTTCCAAGGCCCAACCAGGTCCAGCCCCTGTTGGCCTCCCCGAGTCATCACCCTCCTCGTCCCCCGCGCCAGGCTCCTGGTCCCTGCGCTCCTTTTCCCTCTGCCTGGAAGGCTGTTCCCACGATACCTCACTTCCTTTCCATTCATTTCACAAGCAGTAAGCACCTGCTTAAAAGAGTACTCCACCGTATCATCCTTTCCTACTTAATTTCTCTTCATAAGAAAAATGGTCATGTGTATTTAGATGCTTATTATTTGCTTTCCCATATCATAATATAGGTTCCGTGTTCTTTGTTAAGCCATCTGTGTCTGTCTTGTTGGCAGGCTCGTTAGGACACTGACACTGTCAGTAGATGCTAAGGAAGTAAGTCTTGAAAAAATAAATAACATGAATGATGAAATGAGTAAGTTATATTAGAAAATTGCTTTAAAAGTCAGAGCATTTGGCCAACGGCGTTTCATCCTGCCTGCGTGTGTCTGTTCTGTGTACCACACCCTGTGCTCAGTGCCTCGCCCCGGGGACCAGAGCGTTCAGACCCCTGCTTCTCCCTCAGTGTCTGGGGGACCTGATGGGGACAAGGGACTCATTAGAGCCTCAAGACCCTGGGCTGGCAAGGGCACTGGTCTCGCTCACTAAGAGCCACTGGGGTTGGGAGGATGTTTTTTTAACATGGATGAGAGACATTTTTAATTCTAAGGTTGGGGTTTAGGCAGCTCTCTCTAGGTCAGAGGTCACTTGCAAGGTTCTCCAGCATCTGGCTCCTGTGTTCATACTCTTATATTTTGGCCAGAAGGAAGGAAGGACATTCCACCCAGGTTTACAGATTTATTGAGAGAAGAGACTGACATTCCTGATCAAAGTCAGCTTTCTTGCTTTTTTTCCTATGTTCAGGTGGGTGTGTGGTTGGAGGTAACTGGAGAGTTGGGCAGAAAGGGAGGCTTCTGTGTTAATGGGCACGTGCTGTTTGGAAACATATGACAGGTTTTTAAATTTATCATCAGTTAGTGTAGGAGAGGGAAATTTGGGGGATATGTGGGGTGAGGAGATGGGAGGACTCAGTGCAGAGTAAGAGCAATTATTACCCTCAGGGGAGTTGGGCCAAGCATCAGAAGAGAGATGTGTGACTTTACACACTGAGGGGGGGTATCACCCTGGAGCGGCTGAGCGGCCACATCTTAGGGAACAGCTGGAGTGCAGGTGTCTGGGAGCAGAAGATGGCCTGATGGGATCTGTTTGGCTTTTATAACCCTGATTCTGGGTTATTCCCCCAAATTTCAGGGTCAGAAGTACTTAACTCATTGTGCTGGCATTTGATCTGGTAAATTGGCACCTGGAAGATCCTCAGAGTAGGAAAATTTTACCGTATCTCCAGTCCCCCTGCCTCACATCAAAATCAATTTGGGAGATTGGAGAATGGGGCTAAAACTCCATCTCCTGCCCTGGGCTTTGCCCCATAAACACTTGCCTATAATATTCTGCAGTGTGGCATTTCCCTTGTGCTACAGAATGAAAGCAAGCCTGGCCCTTTCCTCAGACCTCATCCTGATTGAAAGACGAATGAGCCTACTAACTGCCATCTCAAGCAGCTTCCCCAGCCCTGCAATATGAGGGCAGGGTAATGATGTCCAATTTTGCACACTTCAGATCCATTAGTAGCAATTACCTTTCTCGAGGTGTTTTGAGTTAGTTTTAACATAGTATTCTTACAGTTGGTGGATAATGACAGTAATAATGTGCACAACATTTTCAAGTCTCTGTTTTTAGCTACAATAACACCATTAGTAGGTCTATTTAACAGATGCATTTCATGCTAAAAGTTAAGGTTCTCATGATTCCTTTCCCTTCCCCCATGCAAACTTACCTGCTATTTTATTCAATGGAGATTTATACTCCAAAGTTTCAGAGATATTTTTCCTATTCTGGGTCTTCCTATTGAAACAGGATAGTTGTGTAACTGGTTTGATCTAGAATTATTGCTTAGCTGTTTTATTTCACCTTTTTTTTTTTAATGACATGCAAGCTGACCTAGAAATCCAAAGCCCACAAAAATGGAAAATGCACGTGTTTTCTAAAACTCACTTGCGATGTCTATAAGGGATTATTGGGTTTTACACGATACCTTCGAGGCAGGTAGATGATCACCGAGCTGCGTAGGGGAGAAAGCTCGCAGGAGGGAGGTGTCGATCTATTCTAGCGACTTGATCAGATTGTTTATTTTTTTAACGCCCCCAATAATCCAGCAGATCTGTGTGCTCACTCCTTCCCACCTCCCCGTCTCCTCTCGGAACCTGTCGCTGAGCCCTCCGGCCGTCAGAGAACTCTTCTCCTCTCCAGCCTGCGTCTCTGTTGTCTGTACTTCCTTTGGACACTTTTCTACACCGCCTCCTCCTGTGCCTGCCTCTTGTGCTGTTACGTAGCCTCCATTCTGCAGCTAGTTGTTCATGTGTCTCACCCTCCCTGCACCTTTCTAAGCCTTAACAAAGTAACACAAACTGGGTGGCTTGAAACAACAGTTATTCTGGAGGCTAGAAGCCTGAAATTGAGGAGGTGCCAGGCTGTGCCCCTGGAGCCCTGCCTTGCCTCTTCCAGCGTCTGGTGGTTCCCGCCTTCCTCTGTTTATGGCAACACAATGTGTCTCTGCCTCTGTGTTCATGTGTCTTCTCCTTGGGTGTCTCCGTCTCTTCACGCAGTGTTCTTTTTGTAAGGACGCTAATCATACTGGGTTAGGGGCCCTCTCTGATGACTGGGCTGTAGCTTGATTACATCTGTGAAGACCCTATCGCCAAATAAGGTCATGTTCACAGATAACAGGGGTTAGGATTTCAATATATCTTTTTAGGAGACACAATTCAACTCACAATATCCCTCAAATAAGTTGTGACCTTCATGAAGTCCAGAGTGTTTGATGTACCCCCTTAAACAGTATTTCCCAAAACCGTGGCTATGAAACAGGAATCCTTAGTTTCTGGTTAAAAGTCTCCCCCTGTCAAACACATTAGAGAAACTCTGTATCTGTGTCTCTGATCTAGGGCCCTAAGATGACTCTTAGCATACTAAAGGCTCTGAGAAATCTTGCTGTAAAGACACTTGTTGAAGGCAACCATTTTCGCTAGCTTTTTGACCACAGAGACTTTTTTTAAAACTCTGATTTTCCTCCATTACCAGCAGTGGAATATTCTTTGGGGGCAGTGTAGGCCCATTTAATGTTGTTTCTGCCACATGAATTGCCCCAAATGAGGTAAGCAGAATAATATGACATTTAGCTGAATAATTTTTTTTGTATAGTGTGAAAGGGGCACTGAAGAATAGGAGCAATTTTTAAGACTCCATTCTGATGGATACTCCGATTCAGCCAAGGTTAGACAGAATGGCTGTGAGTACCCCCCTGCCCAGTGTACTCACCTGACCTCTGTATGATTTGAAAATGGGGAGAAGCATGTATCTTAAAAGTGTACAATGAGTAATTACTTTTTGAGTCCAGTAACTCAACCAGGAAAATCAACGAAGTCAGTAAATCCTTAAGCTGTTCTGTGCTTTCGATCATAATGATTTTAAATAAAGTCATAGAATAGTAAGCACCCCAGGGAAAACTTGATTTTCTGCTTTTTTTTAAAGGAGCATAATGGTGATAGTTTCCCAACACCAACAAATCCTCTTTGGGATCTTCCAACACCATGTGAGTTCTTTATGCATCTTTTCGGAAGAAGTTTGATCTCAAATGGGCTTTTCAGCTCACTTGTGATGGTTGTTTCCTGCCCCTTTCTGTCCATTGGTCTGATTTGGGGCGTACAAATCCATCTTGGTACTAGCCTGGGCAAAACCTAATTAGGAAGATTAATTTGGCAAAAATGTCACACGTTATATTGTAAAGCCAAATAAGAATGGGTGAATGGTGTGTGTGTCCTGGTTTCAGATAAAGCACTGGTGTATTTCAGTTGAGATTTAATTTACATATATCTGATTTCCATACAATTTTTCAGATTCTATCAGTAGACTTGTAGAGTGATTAAAGCATAAGCTTTGAAATTAGGCAGACCTGCGTTCAAATCCTGACTTACTTCACACCTTGTTATCCCTGTAGGTTTGTGCAGATGATTTATTCTGGGACCTTCAGTTTTCTTATCTGTAAAATGGGAGTAATAACACCTACTTCACATGCTTTATTGTATTGACTAAATGAGACAATATTATTTAAAGCTCTGTTCCTGGTATGTAAAGAGTTTAGCTTAATGCCCAACATGTACACATATAAAAACTTAGCTCAACACTCAATAAATGTAGCTATTATTATCTGCTACCTTATAAACTTTTACAATTTTCATTCACTTAAGAAATACTTATTGAATGACTGCTGTGTGCCAGGCACTACTGAAATTACTTGAGATACAAGAAAGAACAATTTCCTACCCATATGAAACTTGTATTTTAGGGAGTGGCAGGCAATTAACAAATAATAAAGATTTTAAATAGTGTGTCAGATGTTGAGTATTGCTATAGAGAAAAATCAGGGTAAGGGAGGTAAAGCATGCAGAGTGTGTGTGTGTTTGCACATGCACATATGCGTGCTCGCACAGTACATTGTGTGATGGGCTGTGGGTTGTCATTTTCTATGTAATGTTTAAGGAAGGCCTCACTAAAAACATACACTGGAGAAGAGAGAAAGGAAGTGAGGAAAGAACCTTTAGGCGTAAGGAGCACGTGCATGGCAATGTCTGGGAAGCTGCAGGGGGCTAGCAGGGCTGGGGCAGGGTGAACCAAAGGGAGGAGAGTGGGCGTAAGGTCAGAGCGTGAGCCTGGGCCGCCTCAGGGATGCCTTCCAGAACCTGGTGCGCAGGGACCTGAGCGATTGGCAGGGTTTGAGCAGAGAAGTGATAAGGTCTGACTTTTGTTCCTAAAGGACCAGTCTAGCTATTGTGTTTAGAATATGTTATGCTGAAATATGAATGTATAACTCATAAATGGTACATGCATTTAAAGAGTGGGCTTTAAACCTAACTTTCTGAAGAAAGCTTTCTCTCTTCATTTCCTGTCTTCTCCCTTCCCTAGCCCTGGTCTTCCCCACTCTGCCAGGCATTCACCTTTTGCGGTGGTCCGTTTCCCAGAATAACTAAGTATTACTGATGTTAAGGGCAGCAGTCTCAGCTCAGGCTGCTGTAACAAAATACCAAATAACAGAAGTTTATTTCTTACCATTCTGGAGGCTGGCAGTCCAAGATCAAGGTCCTGGCAAGGTAGGTTTTGTCCTGAGGCCTCTTCCCTAGGTTTCTAAACAGCCTCCTTCTGTGTCCTCACAGGGTGGAGAGAGAGAGAGAGACCCCTGTGTCTTCTTTTAGGGACAGTAAACCTATCAGATCAGGGCCCCACCCTTAGCGAACTTGGCTGTATCTCATTTTGGGTTTGTAATTTGAGTCCTCTCCAAACCATCATCCCCAAGCATTAATCTGCTGCAAATGCCCAGTGTCTTGAACTCTGTATTTTCCTGATTGTTACTGTAGTGCAAGTTTCAATTCAGGTCCCTTTAGAACTGAATGCACTCAAATCCTGAATTAATATAGGGGTTATGAATAGCAAAAGGTCCTTCCATGCAGAGATCATCTTCACCATACAGGAGAGATATTAAATGGTTTGAAACATATCCCCTCTAATGTCATGTTTTTGAGCACTCTCTGAGCTTCTAGAATAGTTGGCCTATCTTAGTGGAAGAGGAGGGAAGGATTAGGGCCTGAGGCTGGGAGTTTTGGTGAGTAGAATAGGCTGATTTCACTATATTCCTAGGGATGTTGCAAAGCAAATAGAAGTGCATGAGCTTACCTTGTTGAAATACTTGGAAAAGCGGAGGGCTTCCATCTTGCCCACAACTCAGTGCCTTCCCTTGGTTACCTAAGGGAATCCACTTACAACTCTATTACCCGGTAAATTAGGAGAGTGATTCAGTCAGGTATATTTATCATGAAGAGAACTGAAGATAATTAATACACTGCATTGAATGCAAATTGCACCCACAGCACTTATCTCATTTTCAATTAGCACAAATGTTACAGCACTGCAGGCTTGTTATGGTTTTACCATGGGCTGGGTAATTAATTTCTGTGAGCCACCTATCAGGCACCTGGTAATGCTGTTTATTAATAAATGTCACCCCAGGTATCGGTTTGTTAGAAGAGGTAAATAAATGGAATGCGCAGTTGTCTGCCCTGTGCAAATCTATTTTTACACCTCGCTGAATCTTTTCACTTGTTTGTTTATTGACTAGAATGACTATTGAGATTACAATTGCAAACAAAGGAAAATCCCCACCCACAAAGTGGTCTCAAAGGGGGATTCCTTTTTCTTCTCCCTCAGGAATGGATGGACAGGCCTGTGAGTGGAGTTAAACACAGGTGAATTTCTGTTGCTTCAAAGAGTATTTTTCCAGATGCAACCCCTGGGGGGATTCAGAAAGGAGAGATTGTCCTGGAGCACCTCCCCCATCTGACCACAGACTTGCCCACTCAGGTAGCGCTGGTCCCTTCCCACCTGTGAATCTTCAGGGAGCATGAGATCTTACAGACCCCCTTACTGGTGCCACTGTCCCATCTCATCCTGGCCCTTTGCCCTGCTCTATGTCTCATTGATACTCTTAGCTACACCAAAGGATTCTGGTCATCTATTCCAATGTCTGTGTGTGGGTGTTTCCCCACATAACCAAGAATTTCTGTGACATGTCTGGGTATCCTATAATTCAACTCATCTACCTGGAGATAGCATCTAATCCTGTAGGTTAAGGGCTCAATCCCACAGAACTGCTCCCCTCTATTTCTGATGCCAATCTGAAGTCCAGGTTTTCACCTGTGCTTCTGACCACCTGGCTGTCAGGTTCCCATGACCTCCTCCCCCTTTGGATTTGATTAATTTGCTGGAGTGGCTCCCAGAACTCAGGGAAGCATTCCCTTTTATTTACCATTTTATTATAAAAGGTTATGATAAAGGATATAGATGAACATGCAGATGGAACAGATGCACAGGGCAAGGTGTGGGGAAAGGGTGAGGACCTCCATGCTCTCCCCAAGCGCACCACTCTCTCTGAATCTCCACGAGCCCGCCAACCTGGATGCTCCCCGAACCCTTCCCTTTTGGATTCTCATGGAGGGTCCCTATGTAGGCAGACTGATTAAATCACTGGCCACTGGCGATTTGTTCAGCCTCTAGCCCTCTCCCCTCCCAAGAGGTCAGAGGTGGGTCTAAGGATTCCCAGCCTCTATCACATTCTTTATTCTCTTGCCAACCAGCCCTTCTCCTTAGGTGCAGTCCGAAAGTCACCTCATTAATATAACAAGATACACCTTTATGGCTCTCATTACTTTGGAAATTCCAAGAGTTTTAGGAGTTCGGTGCCAGAAATGATCAAAGACCAAACACAGGCATACCTTGGATATATTGTGGGTTTGGTCCTAAACTACCAGAATAAATATTGCAATATAGTGAGTCTAATGAATTTTGGATTATTTTTTCACTATACTGTAGAAAAGTGTTTAATAGCATTATGTCTAAAAACCAATGCATATACCTTGATTAAAAAATATGTCATTGCCAAAAAATGCTATAGCCATTATCTGAGCTTTCAGTGGATCATGATCTTTTTGCTGATGGAGGGTGTGGATAAAATGAAGGTTCCTGTGGCCAGGATTCTCATCTGGCCCTGGTTGGCTAGCTCACTATACATGTGTGGGCAATACATTGTTATCGACTCTATATAAAGAGCCCCGTCAGGGATCTGGGCAGAGGCAGAGATGCTAGTGCTCGACCTACTGTTGGGAGAACGAGCTGGGTAATAAGCCCTTTCACCCCAAGAATGTTCTACTGTCATTTCTTTGGTCACACTGAATCCATAGTGAACTTGCCTGGGGCTGAAACCCATTGGCAAGACAATTGGTGACAGTTGGCAGGGTTCATTGTTGACCAAGGAAAAAGGGGTGCTCCAGCAGGCTGCCCCTATGAATGGGGGGACAGTGAATTGTCCCCTAATGGGTATGTGGTCTGAGGTAGCTTGCCTCCTAGAGGGCTGGGCCCCACCCAAGGATTGGAGGCAAGTGAAGGTGACACCTGAGGCAGCAGGGGTGGCCCTTGGTATGGTAAGTAGGTCTTTTGAGAGACAGAGTGCCTGAGAGGCAGTGGAAGCTGTGGGTTGGCTGCTTCTCACAGTATTAAAAACGTCTATAGAAGAGAAGGACACGCTCCTGGAAAAGGCCCAAGAAATGGCAGCATGAGAACAACCTGGTACCATGCAAACTTCTGTGGATTCCCTGAGGAAGGAAATGGTATTGATGCGAGAGAAGGTGGCACGAGAACACCGGCAGCAAGGTGCCATTGAAGAGGTAAAAGATTCCTTACAGAATGAGATGGCAGCCCTGCCAGGTTCTCTGAAGAAGGGAAAGGCCATCAAGGAAAGAGATGAACTCCTGAGGGAAGCACAGGCGGAGGCAGCACGAGAACGCCAGCTGAGAAACACTGAGGTGAGGGTAAGAGAGCTGCTGAAGACTGAGCTGGCATTGCTGGGAGGCACTCTAGAAAAGGTAAAGGCTGTAGCAGAGGAGGCACTCGGGGGAGGGGAGAGAAAGGTGCCATCAACCCCTCTGAAATGGAGGAGCTGGGGAAAGATGAAGGGGTGGTGCCGGGGGCACTGACCCCTCCTCTATTGAAAGCACGCCCAGTGGTTGTAAAGAAAATAAAGACCGGGCAGCCAAGGGTTCCCCAAGGAGAGGTGCAGCCCCCTCCCCAGGTTGTGGAGCACTCTATGCTCCGCCCCTATCCTCAGGCTGAGCTAGTGGTTTGCACTCCCAGTTTAGGCAGAAGCTCTTGGAGTCAATATCAGCTTGGCTCCTGCATCTGTGGGACTTAGGGTTGGATGGAATTGTTCTGTCGGGATCAGAGATGGGAAAGCTGTCGTCCCTGACAGTGCAGCCCACCTTGAGCCAGCAGTTACAAAGTGCACATCAGAGCCCAGGAAATCACTCCCTCCTTGACTGGCTTATCGCTGCACTCCATGCTGTGTGGCCCAGTCAGGGTGATCTACCATCCTCTCCTGCTAGATGGCAGATGTATGCTTAGCTCCAACAGGTGTTACAGGAGCTAGACATAAGAAATGCCATCTAACGTCCAGAGATTCAAGGCCCAGATGATGAGACTTTCACTACAGGAATGAGAAATATTGTGATTCAAATGGCTCTCACATCCCTCTTTGGGTCTCTGGTGGCCATTCTTGGGCACTTAGGGCAGCCCATAAGTGAGGGGACACGTACAGCAGCAGACTTAGGAGAGGCTGAGGCAATGAGAGCATGGAAAGAAATAAGGTCTGCTACTCACAAGAAGAATTTAAAGAGTCCCACAAAGGTTATGGGGACCCAAATGTGGGTTGATTTAATACGGGCAGGAGCAGATGGAAGGAAATTAGATGGGAAGTCAAATAGGATCTTATCGGAGCTGTGGCAACAACTGAAACCAGAGCAGCAGTTCCAGCCATTAAGACCAAAGAGGCATTAAAACAAAGTCTGGCCTGTGTTTTTGCAAGACTTCCTGCTGGAGAGTGAGCCTACCTCATTCGAGCCCACACAGGAAGATGATTGGGGAACATGGCTTGACTGAGGGGAAGGTCAAGGTACCTTCCCTGAGGGGCTGGGGGGCACCGGAGGCCACATGTTGAAATAGCTATCCATTGGTCCCCAGTGAACATACAATGTGTCCTGGCTCTGGTGGAAAGCTCTGGCTTTCCATCCTAAGACTGAGACAATATGGATGGATGGACAATATGAATGTTCACTGATTCATGGTAACCCTGAGCACTTCCTCGGGACCCCCACTCTATCATAGATGGATATGGGGTTAAGGCTATCAGTGAAACAAGCCCAGATCCCTTTGGGAATAGGGCATCTACCCCAAAAAGAGTATACTGTGTGTATATCTCCCATCCCTGAGTATATTTTGGGGATTGATGTCCTGCAGAGTCTATGGTTGCAGACCACTGCAGGTGAGTTCAGACTGAGTGTATGTGTGGTGAAGGCAGTTCTGAGGGGACATGCTAGGCACCCACCCATAGCTTTGCCTGATCCTTGGTGATGACTAATACAAAACAATACAAACTGCCTGGAGGGTGTAAAGAGATTGGAGAAACCCTCCAGAAACTGGAAAAGGTGGGTATTATAAAGCCCACCCATAGTCCTTTCAATTCCCCAGTGTGGCCAGTAAAAAAGCCAGATGGTTCCTGGCGTGTGACCGTGGATTACAGAGAATTGAATAAAGTCATACACCCTATGCCTGCTGTTGTTCCATCTATTGCAGACCTGTTGGATACCCTCAGCCATGAACTAGTAACATACCATTATGCGGTAGATCTTGCTAATGCCTACTTTTACATTGACATTGGGCAGGAAAGTCAGGAACAGTTTGTTTGCCTTCACGTGGGAAGGATGGCAGTGGACTTTCACCATCCTTCCACAGGGATACCTCCACAGCCCCACCATCTGTCATGGACTTGTAGCCCAGAACTTGGCTACATGGGAGAAATTGCCAATGGCATGGCTGTACCATTATATTGATGATGTCATACTCATGTCCAATTCTCTTTCAGATCTAGAAGGTGCAGCACCTAGACTGCTGCAACATTTACAGGAGAAAGAATGGGCTGTGAACAGTATTAAGGTTCAGGGACATGGTTTGTCTGTCAAATTCTTGGGGCTCATCTGGTTGGGAAAGACCAGTTATACCAGAAGCAGTACAACTGTAGCATTGTTACAGGAGTTTTTGGGTCTTCTAGCTACTGGAGAGTGTTTATCCCACACTTCGCACAAATTCTGAAGCCCTTATACCGGTTGGTATGAAAGGGCATCAGGTGGGACTGGGATGAGACATGTGCATCTGCCTTTACTACAGCAAAACGGGCAGTCAAGGCAGTGCAGGCCTTGAGTGTGATAGACCCATCAAGGCCATGTGAGCTGGATGTTCATGTGACTGAAGATGGTTATGATTGGGGTCTCTGGCAGTGGCTTGAATGAACTTTCCCACCTATTGGATTCTGGTCACAACTCTGGAAAGGGGCAGAGGTATGATACACTTTGAGAGAAAAACAACTGGCTGCCGTGTATCACACCTTGCTGGCTACAGAACCCATCACTGGAATGGCCATGATTAAAGTAATAACCACCTATACCATCTTGAGGTGGGTACAAGACTGGACCCAAAAGCCAAGGAATGGTGTGGCACAGATGCCCACACTGGCCAAGTCAGGTGCTTACCTACAGCAGCATAGTGCCCTCTCTAGTAGTCCCTTGAGTGAAGAACTCCAGTGCTTATTGCGGCCAGTGACATATACTAGTGAAAAGCAGGATGAACTTGCTTTTGAGCCATTGGTAGCTGAGAGTCCTTATTGGGAGGGAAGAGCCCTATGCCCAAGATGCATGGTACATAAATGGCTCCAGCTGTGGGCAGCACCCAAAATGGAGGGCTGTAGCTTTCCATCCTAAGACTGAGACAATATGGATGGAAGATGGTGAGGGGGAAAAGCAGTCAGTGGGCAGAGTTGTGGGCCATGTGGCTTGTGATCAGCCAGAAGCCCTCCCCTATAGTTGTCTGCACTGACAGCTGGGCTGTCTGTTGGGGCTTGACCCTGTGGCTACCAACCTGGTACCATGCCAACTAGTTGGTTGGTCACTGACCCCTTTGGGGGCAAGAATTGTGGCAAGACTTATGGGCCTGTGGTCAGACTAAAATAATGACAGTATACCATGTGACAGGTCATTTGCCACTGGCATCCCCAGGAAATGATGAAGCAGATAAATTGGCCCAGATATGTTGGTAAGAAGGAAAACCTGCCTCTGATATAGCTCAGTGGTTACATCAGTGTTTGTTGCATGCAGGGCAAAAGACAATGTGGGCTGTAGCCCATCGGTGAGGCTGGCCTTTGATCTACCGAGTGCCATAGCAACATGGGACAATAGCTAAGTGGCCTATACCCCTCGTCAGGTGGCAGATAGACTATATTGAGCCTCTGCCTGTGTCAGAAGGATATCAGTGTGCCATGACTTGTGTGGACACAGCTACTGGACTTCTGGTTGCTTTTCCTACACCTTGCAGACCAGCAGACGACCAAAAGAGGCCTGGAGCATCTCTTTGCTGCCTATGGCCGACTACAGGTAATTGAGAGTGTTCACTCAGTTTACTGGACACACACTGCAAGAATGGGTGCGACAGCTGGGAATCAAATGGAAGTTTCATGTGCCATACAATCCTACCGCAGCAGGAATGATAGAGAGGCACAATGGGTTGTTAAAATCTGTACTAAAGTCAGATACAAATAGTCTGCGGGGATGGTCAGTCTCCTAATGGACTGTGCTACAGCGTTGGAATGAGAGGCCCCAAAAGGGAGCCCTGAGCCCTGTAGACATGCTAACACATATGGCTGCCTCCCCTATATAACTGCAAGTACGAACCAAGAAGAATCACTGAAGTTGAGGTTCGGCCCCCAGAATAACGTCTTGCTGCCAGCACCAACTGCACTGAACTCTGGAGACTCCATTGAGTGGACGTGGTCTTGGACTTTTTGAAAAATGGACCAATGATGGCTGGCTCTCCTGGCACCTTGGGGACAAGGCCTGGAAGCTGGCCTCCTGTATATTCCTGGAATAGCAGCAGGGTGGCCCCCAAAGGTCACAGTAGTGTATCCTGAACAGCCAGAAGGTAGGAGCATCTTACTGGGGAATTTTGTTTTATCATTATGGCCAGTGCATGCACCTCCAGTAGCACTATATATAGACCCTTAAGTAACCCCCATGGGGAGAAGAATAAAAATATGGTATACTAGACCTGGACAGGACCCCCTTCCTGCTATAGTCCTATCACAGGACCACTCTCTTGCATGCATCCTACCTGATGGACAAGATTTGCCTTTGTTGGTGTCATTAAAACATGTGTCTTACTTCCCCTAAGGTCTCTGTGGATTGGGAACCTCCTCTGGCTTGAGGATTGTTATAATTTCTCTTCAAAATCTTGTTGTATTTTAGTTTTTGTTATTATCTCTAAGTTGTTATTCATTATCACCCCTAAGGTCTTTGTGGATTGGGAATCTCCTCTGACTTGAGGATTATTATAATTTTTGTTACCTGTATCAAAATCTTGTTGTGTATTAATCTTTGTTATTATCTCTAAGTTGTTGTTATGCTCTGTTGCTGTTGTGGAATCTGGTTACAGTGCTCCAGCTTTCTCGCACAGGGACCATTGTGGAAGATCGAGAGCCTGTAGATTGTAAGGTGGGAATCCTGGAGGGGTGGAGTGTGGACAAAATGAAGGTTCCCCTGACCAGGATTCTCACCTGGCCCTGGTCGGCTAGCTCACTACACACATGTGGGCAATGCGTCGTTATTGACTCTATATAAAGAGCCCTGCCCAGTGCTATGGGTGGAGGCAGAGATGCTAGTGCTTGACCCACCATCGGGAGAGCAAGCCAGGCAATAATGCTTTCACCTTAAGAATGTTCTACTGTCATTTCTTTGGTCACACTGAATCTGTAGTGAATTTGCCCAGGGCTGAAACCCATTGGCAAGACAGAGGGTCTTCCCTTCATGCTGATGGCTGCTAACTGCTCAGGGTGCTGGTTGCTGAAGGCTGGAGTGGCTGCGGCAATTTTTTCAAATAAGACCTCAGTGAAGTTTACCACATTGAGTGGCTCTTCCTTTCATGAATGATTTCTCTGTGGCATGCGATGGTGTTGGATAGCACAGCAGAACTTCCTGCAAAAGTGGAGTCAATCCTCTCAAACCTTGCCATTGCTTCATCAACTAAGTTTATGGAATTCTAAATCCTTTGTTGTCATTTCAGCAATCTTCATAGCATGTTCACCAGAAGTAGATTCCAGCTCAAGAAACCACTTTGTACTTTGTTGCTTCTTGGAAGCAACTACTTGTCCCTGAAAGTTTTATCATGAAATTTCAGCAGTTCAACCATATCTTCATGTTCCACTTATAATTCTAGTTCTTTTGCTATTTCTACCACATCTGCAGTTACTTCCTCTGCTCAAGTCTTGAACTCCTCAGTCATCCTTGAGGGTTGGAATCAACTTCTTCCAAACTCCCATTAGCGTTGGTATTTTTGACCTCTTCACATGAATTCCAGACATCCTCAATGGCATCTACAATGGTGAATCCTTTCCAGAAGGTTTTCAATTCACCCAGATCCATCAGAGGAATTGCTGCCTATGGCAGCCATAGCCTTACAAAATGTAAGCCTTCAGTAAGAAGACTGATGGTCAAAATGACGCCTTGTTTCATGGGCTACAGAATGGATGTTGTGTTAGCAGGCATCAAAACATTAATCTGGTTGTGCATCTCCATCAGAGCTTTTGGGTGACCAGGTACATTGTCAGTGGGCAGTAATATTTTGAAAGGAATCTTTTTATCGGAGCAGTAGGTCTCCACAGTGGACTTAAAATATTCAATAAGCCATGTTGTAAACAGGTGTCCTGTCATCCAAGGCTTTGTTGTTCCATCTCTAGAGCATGGGCAGAATAGACTTAGCATCATTCTTAATGTCCCTAGGATTTTCAGAATGGTCAGCTTCAACCTCAGGTCACCAGCTGCATTAGCCCCTAAAAAGTGAATCAGCATGCCCCTTGCAGCTTTGAAACCAGGCATTGACTTCTCCTCTGCAGCAATCAAAGCCCTAGGTGGCATTTTTCAATAAAAGGCTATTTCATTTCCCCTGGAAATCTGTTGTTTTCATTAATGATCTTAGCTACCTCTTCTGAATAACTTGCTGCAGTTTCTCCATCAGCACTTGCTGCCTCACCTGCACTTTGATGTTAAGGAGATGGCTTCTGTCCTTAAGCCTCGTGGACCAACTGCTTCTGTCTTCAAACTTACCTTCTGCAGCTTCCTCCCCTCTCTCAGCCTTCTTAGAACTGAAGGGAGAATTGAATCCAGCTTCGCTCTGGATTAGGCTTTGGCTCAAGGGAGCATTGTGGCTGATTGGATTTTCTATCCAGGCACTAAAACTTTTCTCCGTATCAGCAGTAAGGTTGTTTAGCTTTCTTAACATTCATGTATTCACTGGAATAGCACTTTTAATTTCCTTCAGGTAACCTTTCCTTTGCATTCACGACTAGGCTAGCTGGCACAGGAGGCCTGGCTTCCAGCCTGTCTAGGCTTTCAATGTGCCTCCCTCACTAAGCTGAATCATCTCTAGCTTTTGATTTAAAGTGGGAAACTAGACTTTTTCTTGCACTTGAACACTTAGAAGCCATTGTGAAGTTATTAATTGGTCTAATTTTTAATATTGTTGTGTCTCAGGGAATAGGGAGGCCCAAGGAAAGAGTGAGAGATGAGGGAAATGGCTGGTCAGTGGAGCAGTTAGACCACATACAACATTTATTGATTAAGATTGCCATATTGTATGGACATAATTCATGGTATTCCTCAAACAATTGTAGTAGTAACATCAAAGATCACTGATCACAGATCACCATAGCAAATACAATAATAATGAAAATGTTTGAAAAATTGAGAGAATTACAAAAATGTGGCAGAGAGACACAAAGTGAGCAAATCCTGCTGGAAAAATGGCTCCAGTAGATTTCTAATCTTCAAACTCAGATTGAAGGGTTGCCTTAGACCTTCAATATGTAAAAAACACAGTATGTGTGAAGCACAGTAAAGCAAAGTGCAATAAAAAGAAGTGTGCTTGTAAATATTTCTTATTTTAATTCACAGTGTTAGAGCTAACTGACCTGTGACATTTGGCCTCTGACCTAAGCTGGTGGGTAGCATATGGAGGCTTTTGACAAGAGTGGGTAGTTGAACAGAAGTCCCATATTTCTGTGAGCAATTCCAGACTTCCAAATTTGTGTCTTTTTTCTCCATATTTGCAGGTGACAATAGATTTATTTTTGTAAAAAAAAGTCTAATTATCAGATTCTGACTACAAACCTGCTATGGGTCAGGCACTTTGTAGAGCTGGAGGGTTATGGGCTCAAACTCCATTTTATCAAAGCTGTTGTGATGACATCAGCTTTGCCCTTTAAACAGTTCCCCCTCTTTTCTTTTTACCAGCTGGAACCTTAATCAGAAATCACCAGTTCCCACCCTGCATTTTGAGTTTTGTTGCTTTCCTTGGGGAACCCATGTGAAGAGCCACCCTGACTTGACCAAATTAATACACGTCAAGCACTTACCAGAATGCCTGGCACTAGTAAGTACCCAGTGATTTGGCTAGACCAGTACGATTGTTGTTATTAGCCCTGGTCGTATTGTTTCAACTCCCACAGGGAAGGACTGGCGGAGAGGGGTCGTCTGTGTAACTGATATTTATTGAGCACCTACCTCGTGCCAGGCATTGTTTTGGTGCTGCAGATAAAACAGATAAAAATCCTGATGAAATATACATTCTATTAGAGACAGGTAATATATAAGCACATAGGTAAAATATATAGTAGTCAGAGCTTGAGGGCTGTAGAAAAACATGAGGTAGGCCAGCAATGGGAGGGAATCGCTGTCTGATCAGGGCCCTCAGGGAAGGTCTGAAAAGGTGCCACTTGAGCAAAGACATGGAGGAGGTCAGAAGCTAGCTTTGGATGTTGGGAATGGAGCCTTCTAGACGGAGCGCACAGCCCTGAGACAGGAGTTTGCCAGGAGCGCCAGGGAGGCCAGTAAGTCTAGAGCGGAATGAGTAGGAGGAGATGGTAGAAAAGGAGGCCTCAGACGGTATGATGGCTAGGGCAGGCAGGACCTTGCGGGTGAGGTCAAGAACTTAGTATTTTACTGTGGGACACGTGCCATGGCGAGATATTGAGCTGAGGAAGAATGTGATCTGACCTAGGTTTTTTAAGGATTGCTCTGGCCTTTGTGTTTAGAAACAGACCCTAGAAGGACAAGGGCAGAAACAGGGTGGAGGAGGCATTAGTCTCTGATTGCTGCTGTAACAAATTACCACAAATGTAGTGGCTTAAAACAACATGAGTTTATCATTTTATTTTTTTGAGAGGTCAGAGTCCTAAACCAAGGCATTAGCAGGGCTGTGTCCCCTCTGGAGGCCCCAGAGGCAAAGCCGTCTCCTTGAGTTTTCCAGCTTCTCAAATCTGCCTGCTGTCCCTGACTGACGGCCCCTTCCTCCACCTCAGATCCCTTTCTGACATCTTCCATTGTCACATTTCCTTCTTTGATTCTGACCCTCCTCTTTCCCATATAAGAAGGCTTGTGATTAAATCGGGCCCCATTTGTATAATTCAGGGTGATCTCCCTATCTCAAGATCCTTTACTTAATCACACTGTGAAGCCCCTTACTGCTTTGTAAGGTAACACATTCACAAGCTGCAGGGAGTAGGATGTGTTCATCTTTGGAAGACTGTTAATCTTGACTACTGCAGAGGTTGGTGCTTTAATGTAGATGAAGGTGAAGGTGGCTGGGGCAAAGGTGATGAGAGGCCGTTGGACTGGGAACGTATCCTGTTTCATATCTTGGGCCGATTTCAGCACGGAAGTTTCCTTGGAGCATGGGCCTGTGAAGTAGGTGTCCACCTTTTCATTATCATTTCAACTGACTTGGGGTCTATTCTCAGCCCAACAGTGTGCCTATGAACTAAGGAACTGTTGTAGTGGGAAGGGACTTGGGAAGCTCCCACATCCCCTATATAGTCCTTTACATAGTCCCATATAGTCTTTATAAAGTTCTGCTTTGTCCTGGGTCCATCGAAAACTTCTTAGGTAGTTTTTATCAACTTCGTGTGTTTATTCTTTTGTTCATTCATTCAGCATTTCCTGGGCATCTGTTGAGTGTACTGCTCTGTGCTATGTAGAAATAAAAGATGTAAGGCTCATCATCCTTATCCCTGGGAGATAAGGATCTATTTGCAATCTCTTTGGAAAAAATCAGAGAACAATTTTAGAGCCAAATGTGAATGAGTGAAGAATGAAGTGGAAGATATATCCATCAGTGACAGAAGAGTGAAGAATGTGAAGAGGCTTCTTGGAAGAAGTACCAGGTCATGGGTTTTCATTTTTCAATTGAGGACCACTCAGAGAATTGCCAGCATTGATTTTTGCTAAGAATTGGACATTAGAAAAAGTCTTACAATCTCTTACTGCCATCGTTTCATAATAGGTAGGACATGTAAGCATCTAAGATAGAAAAAGGACCTGATCTCAGAATAAAGAGGGAGTCCTTTGAATTAAACATATTTAGCTTTATGAAGACTGATGCTTTATCTTTATTTTTCTCATTTCACTGAGGGTCATTGGGGATTGGCACAGGTTTCTAATTCTCAGCCTAGAGACGAAAGGCTGTTTGCTTGTTTGTAGTTTGGATTTCTGACCTTATGCAACATGATTATCTCCCTGGATTTCTTCGAGCTCTGACTTCAGATCGCTGCAACCAGATGACTCTGACCTGGTATCTTGCTTTGTGGATGTTCTTGAACCTTGTCAGTGCTATTGGCTCCTTCACCAGAGGGAGATTTGAGAGGCAAAGGAGGCAAAAGAAATGCAGCCCAGTTTGCAGTGGGGCATCTGTGGTCACCTTGTGGTGACCAAGCGGTTGGCTAGAGTGCTAATCTAATTCCACAGTGAGATTTGGGGATGTTCTATGAGTTTCCGTCATTATGCGTATATTAGTTTCTAGTGGCTGCTGTAACAAATGACCACAAACTAGATGGCTTGAAACAAAAGAAACTTTACCCTCTCCCCATTCCGGAGGCTGAAGTCTGAAATCCAGGTGTCAGCAGGGCCCTTCCCCTTCTGAAGGCTCAAGGGAAGAAGCCTTCCTCGCCTCTTCCTAGCTTGGGTGGTCTGCCCACAGTCCTCGCAGCTGCACCGCCCCAGTTTCTGCCTCTGCCATCACACGGCATGCTCCCTGTGTGTCTCTCCTGCTCATAAGAAAGCCACTCATTGAGTTAGGGTCCTTGCGAATCCAGCAACACCTCCTCTTAACTAATTACATCTGCCAAGGCTGTATTTCCAAATGAGGCACAGTCTGTGGTTCTGGTGGATATGAATTTGTGGGGGTGCGGTCGGGGGTGCACACTGTGTGGGCTGGCTTGTGTTCCCTCGAAAGTCAGATGTTGAAGCCCTGATGTGTCTTTCAAGAGAGGGCCTGTAAAGAGGGAATTAAAATGAAGCCAGCGGAGTGGACCCTCATCCAGTCTGCCTGTTGTCCTATCAGAAGAGGTGATCACGACACACACAGATACCATGGATGCTCACACATGGGGAAAGCCCATGGGAGACACAGCGAGATGGCAGCCTTCAGTCGGCAAGCCCAGGAGAGGCATCAGGGGAAACCAAGCCTGCCAGCACCTTGATCTTGGTCCTCCAGCCTCCAGACCTGTGAGAAATACACTTCTGTTATCTAGGCCATCCAGTCTTTGGTATTTTGTTATGGCAGCCTGAGCTGACGAATATACTCTCCAACCCAGTATAATGCCCGAAACCCTTTATTTTTTAGCTTGGACAGCCAGTGGATAAGGGAGGGATACCAAAACGGATTTTAGGATGTCTGTGTTATTCCCGTACCTTTTGTTACCATTTGCTCCATGTCTCTTCCTGCATCTGGAACAGATAAGCTGCACTTAGAGGACAGGCTTAGGGGTCAGAGGTGGGGGTGACCACTTCCACAACACCCCCAGGTGGACACTGGCAGGCCATAGGCGCTGGGGACTCTCTGCTGAGGTAGATCACAGGTTTGCCATGTTGGGAGTCTCTTTTGCTGCAGGTCAGCAGGCACGTGCGGCTGTTGGGTGCAGGTGTGTGCACGGAGGTTGGAGGCGGGGCTCTTAGCAGCCTGTTTCCCTGCTCCCAGCTTCGTTAGACTCTCCAAGGGAGTTGGTTTCACCAAGACCAGCCCTGTCCTCTTTCTGCACCCAGGAAACATTGCAGGTTTGCTTTCTCATGAATATGGATTTCCATCAGCCCTCACTGTAGGGATGGATGTTGGGGGCAGAGCTGTTGATTGCATTTCCAGCCAATCATGCCCATTAGCAGGAAGAGTGGTGGGCATTATGCCTCTTCAGTGAGGGGCCATTTGCATTTGGTTGGGCTGCTTGCTTTCTGAGCATCTACGGACCCTCAGCGTACTCAATTACTCTGCATCCGGCTCTTCCTCTGTGATGCTCTTTTGCTTTCTAAGTGTCTTGATTGGATTCACCAAATAGCTTGGTGCTAACTACAGCTGTTTAGCATATCCCTGGGTGGAGGGTGATAAGGACACGGGGCTTGGGGTGGCTGTAACCAGTGCGGAATGAATATCCTTCCTTCTTCTTTCTGCCCACAGCTCCCTCCGCCCCAGAAGAATCCTGGCTTTTGGAGTCAGTAGCCCTAGCGAGCCATAGAGTACCCACTTGTACATTTTGCCTCTTTTTGGGGGGACCTGGAGGTCATTTATTCCAGAGCTCTCTGTCCAGTGCCCTCACCCTGTGGATGTTCGTATCCTGGTGGCTCTGCGGAGGGTGTCTGTGGGGCCTGGCAGGAGCGGATGCTGAGTTTTCCTCACCACTTCCTTTTCTGTGGAATGTGGTAAGTGGGTCTGGGGAGAGCCCGTGGGGAAAGCTGCCTCCCCTCCTCTCCCGGATATTCCAGCGGAGTCACTGGGCCATATGGGAAAAATGGAGGCTTGACCTGGAAGACAGGCATTTTCACATCCTGTTCACATATCCTCATAATAACGTGTGAAGACAACTGGGGATGACAGAGGGTCTCTTTCTTTTGCAGGGTCATGTTATTTTTAACCCCCTTCTGCTGTCCATGGTCCTCTGGAAAGCCCTTCTCCAGAGTCACAAATATTCACTCGCACTTGCTAAGGCTGGAGCCTTCCTCCCTCCCTCCCCTGGGCATCGCCTGGGCCCGCCAGCCCCCCTCTGCTGTGTCACTAGGGATGCTGTTTTGTTTTCTTTCCCTCCTTTGTTTTGCCTCCTCAAGAAAATGAAAATGAACACCTGAGAAAGAGAGAGAGAGAGAGAGAGGCAGAGAAGAAGAGACGGCGTGCACTAAATGATCTGAAAATGATAAAGGGAGGTTACCTGTGTGTTTGTCAACAAGACGAAATAAATAAGAGCAAAGAAAAAAAAAAAGGACAGCAGTCAAAGGCAATCAAATATGTATTTAATTAAAGCAAACATAAAAATAAAAGTTACATGTTGAATCAATAAACTGCACTTTTTTCTACATGCATTTTGAACAAGACAGATCAGAATCTTGCATGATGAAGACATAATGTGTCATAATAATTAGGAACACAGACAAAAGAACAGCTAATCAGCATGCAAATGTATGCAGTTCTGGTGATTCAGATGAGGCAGATTTCTACCTCTTTTTTGCTTGATTCATCTTCATTGCTAATCATCTGAAGGCTGCCAAATGTTCACTGACACTAATGTATTATAGGTCAAGAGAGGCAGGTCTTCACCTATTACCCCTCCAAACAATATGCTTCCCTTCCCTGTTTCCTCTTCAGGGTTTGCAGCAATCACTGCCAGATGCAATCAGACTCCTTGAATAGGAGCAACTGAGGCTTGTTTGTGGCTCGGATTCATTAGAATCAGGAGGCTGAAGAAAGGAATAAATTACTTAATTGCACAAAAAAGTTGCAGCCAAAGTGGTGGTGAGAGAAACTGATTGTGTAGATACGCATCAGACCACTCTTGGAATGGGGCGTCTTAGAATAGCTGGTAGTTTGGCCTCACAGATTCAGACAGATTTGGGTGTCCTCCAAAACAGATGGCTCCACATACCATCTATTCTTCTCTTTGTCAGGTTTTACCATTTATTTGATCTTGGTCCCTCTCTGATGCTGGTCGTATTAGTTGTAACACAAATACGTATTCAGACCATTCCCATCCCGTCTGGCCTCTCCCAGCGTTTGTTCATCTTTTTTCTTTTACTTTCTTTTCTTTCTCTCACTCTTTTTTGAGGAGATGGTTAAGTTGAATCAACCCCTTGCTGCCCGCCTCCTGAATGCTCCTTTGCGTGCAGTGCAGGACACTGGAAGGTTGTGTACGCCTGCAGTGCTGGGACGCAAGCCCTGGCCTGAACCGAGGAGGAGGGAGGGAGGCCCATGTGGGGGAGGGAAGGAAGAGAGAAGCCACTCCATTCTCCAACCTCTGCAATACCTTTCTTGCCTCAGACTAACTCTTAATCTGTAAGGAAAAAAAAAAAAAAGGCCCACTAATACCCAGTGCTCTTCATATAGAAACAGGGAGGAAGTAACAGACCCGTGGGGCCCTCCTGACAGGTGCCCCCTCCCTGCCTCTGACCCTCCGGCCACGGGACGTTCCCCTCAGGTTTTTGGGCATGTGCCCGACTTGCAGGTGGTCTTCAGGTCATGAAGAAGGACTTTCATTTTCTCTTTGAAGGCCCTGTATTGCCAGTCATCTTGTGTCTCTGTGTGCACGTGAGTGTATGTGGTGGACGGTGTTAGGGGGAGGGGTTGATGAAAGACAGGAGACCCTGCAGGGAAGAAATTAGGGAGGAAATCGTTATGATTGATTTCTATTGGGACAAATATAGAAGCATTCAGGCAGAGGGGGACTTGTCTGAAAACTGTGGAAAAAGTAACGGGCTGAGCTTACCCAGGTTTGCTCTGACACGTCCTCCCCCCGTCCTCGTTTGCTCTTGCCAGTGTTCCCTCTGCCTGAGGGTCCCTCCTCCCAGATTTCCTAAAATCGGGGCATCCCATCATTTGGGTCTCAGCAGCAATCCCACATCCTCAAAGGGGCCAGTTCTGGCCTCATCTCTACCTTATTACCGTGTTTCTATTTCCATTATAACTTTTACTACTCTCTGGAGTTTATTTGTATAAGCATTCTTTATGTATTTAATTTTATTTACATGTGTATTACCTGTTGCTCCTATTAAAGGAACAATGTTAGTATTAGTTGTCTATTTTAGTCCTGTATCCCCATTGTCTACACCTGGGTCTGGCCTTCAGAACCTGTGCAACACGTATTTGTTGTTTAAATGCGTGGTTTCTGAAAATGAATGCTTCCTAGTGGTCAAGTCACATTAAGTGTTGACTCTGAAAGGCTGCCCAGGTATTTTACAGAGCTGTGGTACTAGAGCAAAACCTGCTGGAGGCTGCAATTTGGGCCACTGATCTTTCCAGAGAGACATTTTACCCAATTCACCTTTTTAAGTCTGGGGCCCATTTGATGGGCAGTAGCTTCTTGGAAAGGAAAGACATTTGTTTTCCTAAATTCATGGTCTACAATGTGCCCTTCTGGTGTGAGCCGAAGTCAGCCATCTCTAGAGGTTTGTGCGGACCTCTGGTGTGAGTCAGAACCACTCAGGGGCCTGGGCAATGTGAGGAAAGTGGGGAGGTGGAAGAGGAGAGAAAAGACAGGGAGATGAGAAAGGAAAGACTTTCTAGAAAGGGCCAATTACAAGTCTCCTCCACGGCTTGACATTGCAAACATCAGACACCTGGCCAATATACCCCACGGCGGCAGAAATGCTGACGGAGGTGCCAGGTTGATCCCTATTAAATGAGGGGACACGGGCTACCTGGTTTTTTCCAGAAGCTGACTAAGCCATGAGGGTCACAGGAAAGGCGTTTCCTCTGCTGGATTCATCGATCCCTGTTAAGTTTCCTAGTACTTAGGCCAAGATTTCTGTTGCCAGGAGTTCCATCTCCCAATCTTGAGCCCTTCCCAAAACTGGGTGTTAGTTGTCGATTTTTGTGGCGAATTGAAGGACTCCTTTCCTGCTGTGTTGGTGTATCACTTGGGCCATTAAAAGTGAAATAAAGCAAGTTCTTCTTTTTCTGGAACATGCCATGACTGATATGAATTGAAATTAAATTCATTTTGGGGCTTGTCTTTCTTTCTTGAGCTTACAGTCAGAATGATTCCTCTCTCCCAGCAAGCCCAGTGAGGCATCTCCCAATGGCCTTGATCTCCTTTCCAACTTCTGGGGACTTGTGGGAATCATGGATTTATTAGGAGCGGGGTGTGAAGTGGGGGAAAGGTCTCGAGTGAGCAGCTCAGCTCCAGGCATTTTAATTCCATGTGGAGTTGGCAGGGAGAAGGCCAGAGTAGGCCCCAGACCATCTAATCCCTTATCGCAAGGGCCCCAGCTCTATGCCAAGGACTCAACTTGTGGAGAATGGCAGTCTTCTTGAGGGAGGCTCTCATCTCCGCAGGAAGCCAGCCTGCAGAATGGGCAGCACCAGATAGAGCCTTCTGTAGCCAGTCCAGAGGCTTCTGATTATTCAGTGGATGGTTTTTTTTTTTTTTTCTGGTCCAAATAAGCCTCACATCCCTTCAGCAGAACAAAGCTGAACTTTCCCACTCTCCGGCTGGCAGAGAGAGCTGTCTTAGGCTCCTTGGAAAAAGCTCCATGGTTACCTTTCTTCCCATTTTCCTTAGATCTTTTTGTTTGTTTGTTTGTTTTCTCTCTCATAAAGTAAGAAAGACATTCTTCCGCGCCTGGGCAGACAGCTGTCTGAGGTCCTTCCTCTGTTGGGCTCTCACCGTTGGACCCCCAGCCCCTCCCAGTCACGCAGGCTACAGGAGCTCCCCCGGCCTGCCTTTCATACACCATGTCTGAGGAAGGAGCTGAGCTCCCTGCCAGCAAGTGAAACCTTGGCACCCTCTCAAAGAAACCTGAAGTGAGACGGGTTCAAGAGGGAGGTCGCTTTGTGCGAAAAAGCTCTCCTCCAGCCTGTCTGAGGGCCTCCCGTGGGGGCCCCGGGGAGATGGAAACCCATTCACCCTGGGCATTGTGTCCACCCTGCCTCCTTTAGCTGGTACTGAGTGCAGACGGAAGACAAAGATTCCCATGGGATATAGGAGAAACCTAACCCACTCCCCTCCAATCCGTGTCTCCTCTGAGGTTGGGATTTTAATTTCAAACGCCTCCTTTTCCTTAACCACCAAGTGAGTTCACGGACCATCTACCTGGGAATGCCCTGACCGACTGGCCTCTCTGCTCATGTCTCAGGTTACTGTGTCTTTAGCACAAATACTCACTTACTGCCAGACACTGGGAACTTAGGTAATTAAATCACTGTCCTGTTGGAGTCCAGTAGGCAAGAGAGACGTGAAATAACTAACTTACAGTGTGTGTGATAGGTGGCTGGATGTCTGTGGCTCAGCCCAGAAGTTTTTCCTACGGAGAGAAGCTCTCCTTGCATCGCACCTGGTCCCTGGGCAAGCTGGGCTGTAAAAGGCTCATTGAAACTGGTGACTGATGGCCCCGGTTAGGGAAATGGGTGATGTTAAGACTCAGTTGGTTGTGACCATTGGAAGAACAGAGAAGCACTTTGAACCCCTTCTCATTTCTCTCTTACAGGGTGGTGTGACCAGTTTAGAGGTGGAGAAGGACATTTCCGTGATGTCATGGGGGCAGGGTCTGTCTGTTTTCCCCTTTCTTGGGAAAATGACCACGAAGGACTCCATGATTTCAGTGTCCAGCTCTTGGGTTTGAATGTTTCCATTTTCTCCTGGGAGGAGAACTGTTCACGGCCTCAGGAACTACTTTCAGAAGAAATAATAACTACAGCCAGAGGAGCTCACACCTCTGCTGAGCAGTTCACAAGTCAGGGAAACCGCTGGAAAAGTAGAATCAGAAAGTGACATGTTATCTTGGCACGTGACAGAAGGAACAGAGAAGAGGTGGTGGTTGGCTTTTGTGTCATTTCAAGAAAAAATGAAGGGAAATGAGAATTTAGCTGTTGCTTTGTCCACTGTAGGAGGTGAACAAGTGTCCCTCTGTGGGCGCTAATGTCCTGGCACAGGACGTCCATGAACAAACGTTTTAATGATGTAGGGAGGGTGCATGTCTAAGAAGAAGGTCGGACTTAATGAGCGCTGGGTCCTCCTCCAACTTTTAAAGCTCAGATTGCCCATGAGTTAATCCACAGCATCACCTGCGTGTCCATGCTGGGTGTGAGGGTCCTGTTGGTGCTGCCCTCTTGGCTGTGGGTGGCCACTTTGCTCTAGTTGGAATTGAAAACTTGGACCAGGAAGGGCGTGGTATGGCAAGAGTGTTGGGTGGTGGGGTCAAAGCCATTTCAAACTCAGTTTGGTCAACTATTAATTGAACAGCTATGTATTACTGGCCTGGCCCAGTGCTAGTGTGGGAACATGGGGGTGAAGGAGATGACTGAGGGGGTGTAGAGGGCCTCTGTAACGAGGCTGGGTGAGGCTGGGACAAAGCTCCTGCACTCAAGCCCCCACAGTGGGGCTGCCCTCCCCTGTCTGTTAATGCATGGGGCTGGTAGGCCCAGACAGGCAGGGTTAGCCGCCTCCATACTGAAGTTGGTGGGGTGCTATTATTTAGTTTTGAAAGAGGACATGACTTTTGTGTAGCACAGAGGTGAACAGGCTGTGATTCTGTTGTGTGCGCATGGCCCTACATCACCCGGCCATTCTCCGCAGACTCCCGAGGCACTTGTGCCGGGAGCTGACCTCCTGGCCTCTCTCCTGGCCTCCTCCCTCACTGCCTGCCCAGGCCGCCTTTGTTTTGACATCCTTTACTTTCCCCTCCGTGTTTCCTGTTTTCATGGATCTTCCCCTTCTGCTGTATTTTTCCTGTGTCTATTTGGTCTCCCAGATGTTGCAGCCACTGGTTATTTTGGTAGCTATCTGGGCGTCACAAGATTTAAAAAAAAAAACACAATGGAAAAAACCTATACTGGAAAAAAAATTTCCATACATGTGTCCCAGGTTGCATAATGGGTCACCTCGGTGTTTGAAATGCATAGCTCGGGTGGTGTTATGATGACAGAGCCAACCGACTGAGATGAACTCCATTAAAAGCCTACAATTCCTTCATGTCATGCCGCTTCCTTGGAGCATATCACACAGCACCCTGCAACGTAGATGCTCTCATGACATGCTGGCGGAATTAAGTTCATTAAGCTTTGGACCCTCTGTGGACATATATTTTTAGGTATGACAGTCCAGAGTCTTTTAAAACACCTTTTTCCACTAGTTGTCACACAAAAAATCCATCGGTACGGCAATCCACACAAATGGCAGTGGAAACTACACTTATCCACATTTGGAAAATAGAAGAAATGCCACAGAAGACATACGCTCCAATGGGCCTCTAATAGATCTCTGGCACCGGGATGGCCTGCAATGCCTGGGGATTTGGCCTGAGAAAGGCCTACAGGAAGAGTCTCAGTTAATTCCGTGTGGGCCAGATCCTGCAGGTGGATGAACTGCTTCCTCAGACCCCATTACCGGCTCCTCTGTGGGCGGCTGCGGCCACATGGCTGGGCAGTGAATTCCTCCCTGGGTGGAGGGGATGCCTTCTCTCTGCCCTGATGGATGGCCGACCTCAGTGATGTAGCAGGACAACTTGTCCTTACACACCACTCTCTTGAGCTCACCATGGGACACAGGTCCCGTGTAACCGTGGACCTGTAACAATTGACAGAAAGACACAGTTTCTGGGTGGGTTTTCCCACCCTCTGTTGATTGGGTGGAGGTAGCATTCTTGTGTTGCTTGGCTGGAAAGAAACCGAGGGCTCCACAGGCCAAGTGGTGCCCCTGAAGGAGCAGGGGCTAAGGTCGGGGCAGGGCACCCTGGCTGGGTCTCCTTCTGGTCGTGAAGCCCTTGCCCCACAACCAGTTAGTGGAAAAGTCTTCTACCTCCCAAACGTTCTCAAATCCATTTCTTTCTTCTCTTCCCAGAATCGTAGGTGATTCCTAGGTTGATAGTTACATATTTAAAGAGAACTTCCAGCATTATTCTAGTGAAAGGGTGTAGACCCATCTCCATAAGATGACTGCCAGCCAATACTACATGTTTCTTGTCATATATGTGACCAAAATTCTTGGTATTTCTTTCATTACATGGAGATCTACATTTTCTAAAAGTGAAATGCTGAATTTGGTGGAGGGAATGTCATGAACTAAGGGAAAAGCCAGATGCGTCACCTGCGTTAGAGATAGAGAACTTAACCTCTCCGTGCTTGTCTCATGGTTAGTGAAAACATCCTCACCCATCATCTGCATGTACGCAGGAGGCTTAGGTTCGTCTGCAGGGTAATCAACCCCAATGATCTGTCCAGCTCTGCTGAATTGTCTTGTGAGGTGCTCAGGGTGAGATTTTGGGGCTTGTGTGTGTTTTGGTTGATTTTCTGCAGCTTTATGAAAGTGTAGCTGTAAGAATATTCCTGAACCCTATTCCCTTGTCCCTGGGATTCTCCATATGACACAGATCAGGGACATTTGGGTAACAAGAAGGACTGGCATTTTAATGGTGACTAGGAGGCAGGTGCTAGAAAACTTCAGGAGCAGGATTGTGACCTCCTGAGCTTCAAAGGGGAAGCAGACAGAAAGCTTCTAATTTCATGGTGATAAGAATAATAGCAGTAGCATCTACTGAGGTCAGACCCTATTCAAAGTGCTTCATATGAATTAAATCCTTTCATCTTGACAATCATGCCATGAGGTAGACTCTGTACTCTTCATTTAATGGATGAGGAAACTGAGGCACAGAGAGGTCGCTCAGCTTGCCCAAAGTCACATAAGGGGTTCCAAATTTTGTCAAATTTGGGAGCACCTCTGTTATGTTTTTCTCATATACTATTCTCAACTACTCTATGAATTGATGAAATTAGGAGTATTCCTGGAAATCATTCCTACACTAGGACCACAAGTAGTAAGTATAGAAGGGATTGGAAACCACACAAATACATCCTCAAAACCCAAATTAAACGTATCACCAACTCAGCTTTACCTTAGCTGAATCCCCCAAATACCTGTAGCCATTCCTTTGCCACCTGAGTGAACGAGTATAAGTCAGAGTGGAAAGGGAGAAGTCTTAACTGACCTTGGGGAAAATATTTTACTTTTGCAGATTTTATAAAAACATATGATCATGTGAACACATTGTAAGGGCCTCTCCTGGCATCTTTGGAGTGGCCTTCATGAGAGAGGGGTCCTGACGCTCATGCTCATTAGATATTTACAGGGTTTATATGTATGTGCATGGTAATGGGATGTACCTCTGAAGGTGCTGGACGGCTGTCTTCTGCCACCGATCTTATTGGATATTGCTGTGATGGGGATAATACCTCACTTGGAGATAATATAAAAAGGCTACATTGAAGCCCTTTGTGAAGTTGAGGCTTGGATCAAATGACTTTCCCACCCCACTTCTTCCTACAACATCCCTCTTAGACAGGAAATATTACCCGCATGTTGTGTATGTGGGAGCTGAGGCTCAGAGAAGTGCACGGGATGAAGAACCAGCTCTGACAGTTACTTTTTTACTCATGTGACCTAATGATGACCTCTGTAACAAGGACAAATAAGGATCACATTTCATGGCCTCAAGGGTATGGGTTGGCAGAGAGCTTATTGCTGTTTAGGAGAAGTTAAGTACATAATGATAGGCTCTTGTATTAGTTAGGATTAGTTTTGCCTAGCAGCAGAAATCCCTAAATAACAGTGGTTTAAATCAGATGAATATTTATTTTTCACTCATTTAAAGGTGCAGTAGGTGGTCCACCATCGCCAAGGGTCAAGTTCCTTCTATTTTACTGCTCTATCATCTTCAACCTGTATTCTCGTTGGTCCAAAGTGGCTGCTGTAGCTCCAACCAAGAGGTCTACATTCTAGCCAGTAGGAAAGAGTAAAGGGAGAAGGAAGACAGACCTCTTAGGTGCCCTTAGTGAGAAGTCTGTATATACACATACATGCATACAACATCTACCCCTCTCCACAATGTCATGGGCTGGAACTTGGTTATATAGTCACACCAAAATACAAGGGAAACTGGGAAATGTAGGTTTTATTTTGGGCCAACATATATTCAGATAACCCTCCGGGGAAAGGGCAGAAATGGTGTCAGGAACAGGTAGCACATTGGTCTTGTGCTGTATTTCATCATGTTTTGCATTTTGTCTTCTCAAGAAGATTTCATTCTCTTTGAAGGCAGGAATTCTGTCCTATATTCATCCACAGAATCAGAAATTTCTCAAGAGTGTGAAAGGGCCATAGAAATCATCCAGTTTTGTGATTTTCAGACTTCTTTTTATATTTCCTTTTTTGAAATAAATTCTTTATGGGACCCCAGTATGTAAGACATAAAAGCAATGTATTATTCAAATAAATTTCTTAATTCAAAGTTTTTACATTTTCTTATTTAAAAATCAACAAGAACTGAAATTCAAGCATGAGAGGTAACGCATGTGCTCGTATTTGATACATGATACACTTGGGTGTGTGTTTTCCACTGGTTTGTAGTTTTAAAATTACTTTTAATAATGAGATTCAATAGAACATTTTCAGAACCCCTTCAAACTTGAGCTTGGAAAATGATCAATGTAGGCCAAACTTCTCATGCAGCACGTTTTGTGACGCTCAAAATGGTGAAGTGAGCTGGTAGCATCCTGGAGCTAGGCAGTGACAGAACTTGGCTAAAATGAAGTTTTTAAGTCAAAAAGTATGGGCTGTGGTTCCAACATGGTGCCAGGAACCAAGTCCTTATAAATCTCTCTAAGTTGCCTGGGAGACTGTTGGGCACATAGGCTATGCGATCCCTATCTTCTGTAAGGGAAAGACCTTTTCTTAATGTTGGGGTACACCCAATCGAGGAGACCTCTTTAGGGTCACAGAGTCATTTATTTGATATGGAATGGTTTTTTTTTTTTATTTTTTTTTATTTTATTTGATATGGATGGAATGATATACCTAACATTTGTTCTGCTCTTTACATATTTACCAAGTGCTTTCATGGTACCTTACCTCATTTAATCCTTTCAAAAATCTTTTCAACAGTCAGGGCAGATATTATTTCTATTTTACAGATGACGAAACTGAGGCTCAGGCTGTTGATTGGCCCAAGAACACAGGGCAAATGAGTGATGGAGCCAGGAGTCACACCCACATTTTCTGACTCCACATTCAAATCTCTATTCCTAGTTATCACCTTGCTTGTTGAGTTTTTCATATACTTACTCTCTTTTCCCATGCTGCCCACCTCTGGGGGGATACCATTCCCACTGCAGTCTCGGGAGTTATGTTCCAGTCTATTTACATGGACTACACTGTGAATGGTGTCCTTACAAGGGACAAGGCGTAAACCTTCCCCACCCCCCAAGTTAAGTCCTGCCCTCCTCATTGTCCCGGGCTTAATACGGGGTAAGGCTGAGGACTCTAACTTAGTCAGCCTATATATGTAGTGGCAAGTATAGGAGGGAGCTAAGTTCTGATCTGAAGCCAAAAGTCCCAGGTTTGAGAATCACCTTCATTGTGAATGAACCGTGTGGCCTTGGATAAGTCCCATAGTCTTTCTGCACTTCAGTTTTCTCCTCAGTAAAAGATGGAGATGCTCTACCACCATTTATGGTTATGTTGATGTATGCGTCCGGCTCTCAGTCTCTAGACAGCATTGTTTACATGCTGTGTGTACCCCAGCACCCTGCCGGCCTCCGGAGGACACAGGCGGTAGGAGCAGTGAGTGCAGAGGGACACAGGTTGGTGACGTTGGCTGATTTCCCTCCATGTAAATCACGCAGGAGTGATCATTAAATACCATGCCATTTCTCCCAGTCTCTCATGATCACCATGGTTATTGGCTTTGATACTCTTCTTGGTGAAGACTGGACCCAGCTGATTTGGTTCCAACATACAGTGTATATTCCTTGAATTGTTCATTCATTTAATAGATATTTATTAATGATCTGCTATGTGGTAGGTCTATTCAAGGGCCGGGGGGATGATATAGCTCTGTACAAAATGAATCAAGTCCTTGTCCTCATGCGGCTTACAGTCTTGTAGAGCGGGGGGGAGGGCAGCCAGATAGACAAGAAGCAAAGAAACACAAAAGTATGTAGTATAACTTAAGGTAGTGAGAATTTATTTGATGACAATGAAGTATTAGTGAGGGGCAAAGCTGTGTGTATGTGTCTGAGTGGTACGTGTGTGTGTGTGTGCCTATGGGTGACTGTGTGTGGAATCATTGGAAACCATATGGGTATCTTTTGGGTAGGGGCAGCTGAGTTTCTAGGGTTTTGGGAAATGTTTGCTTAATGTTAAATAATTATTCATGGTATTGGGGTTACTCCCCCACATCAGTCCAGATGCCTCCCAGGAGCTCTTGTCTTCCTCTGATTGTCCCGCTGCTGCTTACGCAGCGAGTCTACTGTCACCAGCCTCCTTTGGCCTGGCCTGTGACCGCCTCTTTGCCTTGCCAGCCTGGTCCTGCCCGCCAGGAAGCCCTCTGTCATTGCGCTACTGGTCCCATCTTTCTGGGCACTCTTACTGAGAGCTTGCACCTCATGGTTTGCAGATACTTGTTGGCTTTGCTTCCTCACCTGTGACTCAGTGTTCTAGCAACGAGCTGTGTTAGACTTCTTCTGGATCCCCTGTGGGGTCTCCCAAGGGCGAAGTCCATAACAGGTGCCCAGTAAGTACTTGGTTACTGGTTCAGTGAAGAATGATTTTCTTCTCAGAAAGAATAAGTTGGAGGTGAGCCTGGTGTGACACATTCCTCCCACCAGGTTATGGTGTCTGTTTCATCATCCCTTGAATCTGGGCTGGTCTTGGGAGGTGTTTTGCCCACTAGAATGTGGTGGAAGTGACACTGTGCAGGTTCTGGGTCTAGAAGCCTTGTAGCTTTTGATCTTGGGTTGGAAATGCTTCCAACAGTGAACATGCCAAGGCTAGCCTGATAGGGGCCAAAAGGCTGCATGGAGAGGGGTCCCAGCCAGCTCAGCTGTGGCCGTGGACGTGGGAGCGAGTCTGGCCAAGAACAGCTGAGCCTGGTTCAGACCAGAAAGATCACCCAGCTGAGCCTGGCCCAAACTGTCCATCCACCCAATTATGAACTAAATAACATAGTGGTTGTTTTAAGCCACTGAGTTTGGGGTGGTTTGCTCTGCAGCACTGAATAAACACTACATTCTGTGAGACTACTCTGGTAGCAAGACAACGTGGTTCTAGAAATAATCCGAGTACTCATAATATACATTCATTATATACTTCAAACTTTTTCCTGCCCATTTATTTATTGCAGAACTCTGAGAGGATGCAGGCAGTTGTCGCTGCACCTATTTTACAGATTAGGAATTCAAGACTTAGAGAGGTTGCGTCAGACGTGCTAGCTGGAAGAGGATGTAGGACTAGTCCTCAGCCTGCTGTCATGCAGAAGACCCAGGACACATGGGGGGCTCCCCTGTTGAGGAAGGTTAACCCTGAGTTGGATGAAGAAAGTTGGGAACTGAGGGCCTCGCTCTGAGGCTGCCTGTTCTAATGAGCTCTGCTACCCCGCGCTTCTCTCACCTCCGAGCAGGAAGGTCGCATAATGAGAAACTCATAACGAGGCTTAGCAAGTCCTTGTTTTTTTCCAGAGTAGCTCTGAGCCTCTGCTTTGCTACTGGATTAGGCTGCTTGTGAAGATTTCTAATTCGGGGTCTTAATTTTTGTAAAGCGTGAATTACAAGAAGTCAGAAGAATGATGCAAAGAGCATTTAATAATGCACATTCACAAAAGAAGTGGTGTAACTACATTAATTAGGCAAGTCTTGCGTAAAGATGCAATGTAATTATATATTTGAGACTGTTAATTAGGGAGCTACTTGGAAATTTCAGTGAATATTAAGGTAATTATACATAAATACTATAACCATTAAGACTGCACCCATAATGAAAGCAATAACTAATTACATAAATAACAGCATACTTATGATTTTACATTACCAACACCTAACAATGCTTCCTCTCTCCCACCTCCCTTCACCATGCACATGACAAATCTTCCATTTTTAACTCAGATATTCTTGCAAATGGTTGAGAACAATGACCTTTCCTTTTTTCCCCCCTCTGTTTTAACAAATCTGGGCCTGCTATGGAAGCTTCCAGTGAATGGTCAGAAATGTGGGATGTGAGGGCTGGTTGGCCTTGCCTGACCTACCTGAGTGGTTGTGGACAGGAAGAAACCAGGACCAAACCATGCAGTGGCTGGAGAGGGGTGAGGCAGCACCATGGACAGGTCAAGGTGTGGGCTGGGACAACTGGACTCAGGTCCCAGCCCTGCCCTTCATTGGGAACCACCTCAGAGAAGTCACATAGTGTCTCTGAGCCTCAGTTTCCTCCTTAAATCTAGTGGGGATAATAGCAATCTGTGCCTCCCAGAGCTATGACAGAGGGAAAATATAAAACTGTCGAATACCATCCTGTGTAACTGGTGGAGGTTTGCCTTCGATGCCCCTGATGACTGACCTCTGTGCCTTTCACTCCTTTAGCATGCCCCCTTCATCTTCAGAGCTCTCAGCTACCCACCAAACTGCCTATACCACACTCCCAGTGGATGCTTTTGTGAGATCACCTGGAGCTCATTCACACTCAGGTGTGACTGGCTGATGACTGGCTGGTGTTGGGAGGGCCTGGGAAGGAGGGAGTATATTCATATTTTAACAGGAAACCAAATCTTCAGGTACTGCCTTGTAGAGTGCCCAGTCAACAGGTAGCTGATGAGATGTTTGGGGAGGAGCACTTCTGGGTTCTCCTGCTGTCTCACCGTGGAGGCATTTGCTATATCATGTGAGAGGGGTCACACAGAGTGATGGGAAGGAGCATGGATGGATTGAGGGGTCTCCCAGACATATCTGGGGTTAACATCTTGGCTTTCTCATTAGCAAGCTACTAAGCCCCTCTTATAAAAATACTGGCATTTATTGACCAGTTACCATGTGGCAGGCACTGTTTTATGGCACTATTTTACATGCATTAATTAATCTTCACAACAACCCCACAGGTACTTGCTGTTACTGTCCTTGTCTTATAGGTGAGGAGAGTGAGGCACAGAGATGTTAAGCAACTTGCCCTGGGTCACATCCTAGGGATCAGAGGAGGCTGGATTGAATCTCAGCTCTTGGCTCTGCAGCCTGAATTCTTTGGCCCTATGATATACTTTTTCTCTTCACATGCAAGATGGTGGCAATCATCACACCTGCTGCGTGGGGTGGTTGTATTACATCAGATGGTATGGGCAGTGCGCTTAGCTCAGTGCCAGCGAACTGTAAATATTCTATGCTAGCAAAGTTTTCCTTTGGCCGCAAATGTCAGCAAATGTTCATTTCTGTTTGACCCTTCTCTTGGCAAGTCAGAGCCTCGCCCATGCTCCCCGTTTCCCACTCTGTTTCATTATGTGCAGCTCAGTCACTTTCTCACCAGGTGGTCTTGTAGGGTGTGGATGTGAGGGGCGAGCTTGATTCCACCTGTTCCACCAGATGAATGTTGACTGTTCAAAGGGAAGCCACACACTCGATCTAACATTGCTTCCATGGCCCAAAGTCTGACTGGTATCCTTACTTCCGGTCACAGTTTGCCAATTATTTGGAAATCACACATAATTTTTTACTGGAAAAGTTTTAACAGTCATGTATTGACCAGATTTAGATACGAATTATTTTTAACTCTTAGGAAAAGCAAACCCTCACCCTCTGGAGTGATCAGCAGCAGTAGTATTTTTACAAAATAAAAATTGTACAGGTGATTTGAAGGTGTGAATGACGTTTTCTTCTGGAGATGGCGTGCAGTACATGGAATCAAGTCTAGGACTAAGTTTATTTGAGGCTGGGCTTCAGTCTTGGTAAAGACTGGCCTATTTTGGTTTGCCTTTACTTCAAGGGTATTGTCCTTCTAGGGAACGACTGGGATGTTTTCCAGGGCGCCTTCATCTTAATGGACCCTAAACTCCAATTTTGATTTTTCTGGCTATGTGAGGTTGCCTAGGATTTGCCTCGCCTCTCAGGAGTTAAGGCTGCCACTTTTTTCTTCTGCATCTCTGATACTCTCTCTGCTGCTTGGCCTCTTATCTGCAGGTTTAAGAACTGGCAAATGCTTTGAGGCTAAAAAACAACACGGATAGCTGACTCTGTTCTGTGCTTACATCTCTTTGATATCTTGGCACTCCCAAATCCTCCTGTCTCGGCAGCTTTTCAGTGCCTTCAAGGGTTTTTTTTTTCTTTTAATAAATGTTTTATTGTGGCGTAATTTTAGATTTCTAGTAAAGTTGCTAAAATAGTAGAGAGTTTCTGTATATATCTCACCAGCATCCCCTAATGTAACATCTTACATTACCATAATATACTTGTCAAAACTGAGAAATCAACATTGGTATATTATCAACAAAATTTCAGACTTAATTCTGATTTCACCAATTTTTCTAATAATGTCCTTTTAAAAAATTACTCAACCCAATCTAGGCTATCACAATGCATTTAGCAAACACATTTTTTAAGTCCAACTCTTTAGTTATTCTTGGCAGGAGAGTGGATCTGTTATAGGCTAACATAGTATAACTAGAAGCACAACTTCTATTTATTGGTTTTTAATTTTTTATAATTATCCTGTCGAAAAGGCACAGAAGACTTCACAACGGATATTCATCATGATAAAAGTAACTAATAGAGCACTGGTAAAATATAACCAGCGAAACTCTGGGGATATTCATGAGATAGGACGTAGTATTAGAGTTAAAATTTCTCATTTTTAATAGAGGAGAGCTTAGCTTACACCATGAAGTTCCTAAGTCATGACACAGAAGTATAAGAATTATGATGAAAAATATGAGAAAAACAAAAAATAGAAAGAATTGTTTATCTCTGAGTAATGGAAGAGAAAGTTGTGAATGTACAAGAATCTTCCTTTTCTTTTATCAAGCAGACATACTTGACTTTTTTTTTAACCATATGAAGTAGGATCTATGTGTATTGACATAGCATAATGGCTGTTACACAGTTTAAGTAGGAGAAAAATAGACAATATAGCATGTATAATTATGACTCTTTACATGAAAACTGTACATGCATGCATATGTACATAGTATGATTTTACAAACATAAATGTACTCTTGTGTGACTTTAATTCTCAAGAGAAGAGCATGTCGAGGTTAGCCTGTTGGTCACAAGAGAGGGACGCAGACACGTGGAACAGAGTCCACGTATAAACTTCTTTTCAGGAAAATTTGGTTTGAAACTGAATTACCTGGTCTTCTGTTACTCATTGTGGAAGTCAAGAATGACCGATATAGTCATTATAAATTTCTTATAACTAACAATAAATACAAAGAAAGGAATAATATCTTCAAGTGCCGAGTGACAACAGGCATTAATCCAGATTTCATAGCCAAAAATAAAACCCCTAATATTTGAGATTCATGATGACATACAGACCTTTTCATACTAGAAAAACCAAGAGATTAACCCTCTAATACCTTTCCAGAATAAGTTAATAAAGTACATATTTCAAAAAAAGAAAAGTCATCCCAGAAGGAAGGGGTTGGATGTAAAAAAGGTGGTGAAAAATGATATTAGTGTTGGTAATAAGATTAATTATTGTAAGAACTTTTTTTCTCCCTCTGTTTTTCCTATTTAACAACAAGACAAAGGTTATTGATTCTCAGGAGACATACAGTTCTTGCTTTATTTTGGAGGAGATGAGAGACATTAAACAACTTTAGAATTAGAAAAATACATAGTTATATATGTATACGAAAACATACGGGTAATTAGGATAATAGAAATATAAGTCTAGCTTTGAAAAATCCACAGGAGAAAAGTAAAGGAGTAAAGAAAACTTTATCAAACCTGTAGTGGGTAGAAAATGGGAAAGAAACAAAGGAAAATGTGACTTACTCACAGGGCAAAGACCCTTACCATATTCACGGGCTCTGGGGATAGAGATGCACATCTTTGGGAAGCTGTGATTCAGCCTCCCCCAGGACAGAAATGCAAAGGCCCTGAGATGGGAGTGATTGGCAGGAGAGCTCTAGGAGGGCAGTGTGGCTGGAGGGAGGATGGTACAGTGAGGAGGGAGGCTGGGAGCAGCTCGTGAAGGGCCTGCCTCACCTCTTCGTAGGGTCTAAGGGTGGGTTTTAATATTCTCAAAGTCACTAAAGATGAGAAATGAACTGGAGAGCTTGTCAAAATACACCTCTTTGGGCCTAAGAGATTCCGATTCAGTGGTTCCGAAGAAAAGTTCCAGAGACTGATATTTTCTAAAGCATCTCAGATGATTTCAAGGATGAGGCTGTAGTCCATAACTACTTGTTCCTGATGAAAACAACGCAAAGGGGGGGGGGGTGATGATAAACGCCCTCTGTCTACGTCTTCCGCTTCGTCTTCATCTTCATTGTTGTTTTTGTTCCGTTTGCCAGTGGTGGCTTTGGAATGCTCTTGTCCCCTGATTTGGCCTTTGAGCCACGGGGAGAAGTCTTCCAAAGGTGCTTCTACAGAAATCATTGCTCTTGAAAACTATTTGCATATGGCAGCCATCATCCTGTCATCTTGAGGATGATGCCAACACCAGGGATGGCAAAAAAGAGACGTAAAAAGAACACATGACTTGGTGTTATTAAGCTATCGAGTCCACCCATCCTGAGCTCACCCTGTGTTTGGATGTTTTTCTGAGAGAAACAATAAATTCTCATGTTATTTAGGGCACTTAAAGTCGGTATTACTGCAGCTTTCAGCTGAAATATTCTTAACTGATGTAGCAAGAGTGGACTATAGCTTTTCTAAGCTGTTTCACTAGTTCTGGGTAGAATAGAAAAGCTGTAGCTCCTTGCTTGTCTCTCTCCTTTCTGTAACAACAAATCCTAGCAGGTAAGCTTGTGAAAGGGGGAAAGGAGATAATGTCTGTAAAACACTTAGTACAGTGTCTGGCATTTTAAGTGCTTAATAAGCACTCCTTGAATGGAATGAATGAGTGAATAGGTGATTGAATTTGTTGAAGGGCAGAAAGAAAACGTAGCAGTAACACAGCCATACACAGGTTTCATTCCTCGGCTCCTTTTCTGAGATCAGATTGAAAATTTGTTTGGCTTTCTTGGGCAACTTTCCTGGTGTATTCACTACTCTTTTCTAACAAGTTTCCTAAGTTTTGGAAAGGCTAAATATTAAAAAGTAGTTTATATATTTTATTCACCAGATGCAGGTCTTGTGAACTTTTTCCCCTCTTTTGCCCCTAACCTTTTTCCCATACCCTAAGCCATTAATCACCACCAGGGTGGCCCCGTAGGAGGGTGTCACATGACCACTGGGATGGTTTTAGGCTATATGATACTGGGATGCATTGTAAAGATGTTCATGTGACAAGCCTGCTTTCCCCACCCCAGGTTCCTCAGGTTTCTGGACACTTTGCTGGCTTACAATATTTGCATCTGGCATAACTTAGCCTGCAGTCAAGTGCTAAAGTTCATCAGACCCTGAAGAGGATCCTAAAGGAGGTATATTTGACAAGCTCCCCAGTTCATTCTCATGTTCATGATCCTAAAGTTCATCAGACCCTAAGGAGGACCCTAAATAGGTCCAAAGACAGAAGGGACATCCCCAGGGAATTCACTTCTTGATTGAACCCAAACTATAAAACCTGAAAACCTTCTCAAACCCAAAAGCACAGACCACCTGGGCAACAAAACAGTATTATACTTAAGTATTTCAAAAACAGAATTGGAAAGCAGACCTTCTGTCTTTGCGTAAAGTTGCTGAGGCTTAGTGGTACTACTAGATGTGGCAGTGATGCTCAAACTTGCCAGGTCATTGATCAAGTATGTGATAAAATATTATTAACATTTCTGTTCCCAGTGACAGAGAAATCTCATCATGGGAAATATAAACATTTATGTTGATGATTGTCAGACTGTTTTCTTATTGAAGTCTGTGACTCTATATCCCATCTTTCCCCAAATCTTGGCCCAGCTCCTGGCCAACCTCTGGGTCTGAATTCTCTCATAAGTCCACAGGTATTTGAGAACTTGGGAGAACTTGGGAGGTGTGTATTTAGACCCCAAGAAAAAGCTGTGGGATGGCATGTTGCTTCATTTTGCCTGGCTAAACCTTGATCCTGAAGTCTGTTCCCTTGCAGAAAGCTTGGGGATAGCATTACCACTTGGAAAGTTTTCCTTGTTCTTTCTCTCTACTCTCCTTCCTCTCCCCACACCTTAACCCCCTCCCTATACTCCTTCCCTAATTAAAGCCCTACATCTCTAGGGTCACATGTGGGTGGAAAACAAATTGGAGACCAGTCTTAGAGCTTTGTGCTCAGAACTGACCTGTTCTTTCTGTCATGTGCCTGTGCAGCTAGATGGTATTATGATATTTTGATCTGGGTGCAAGCAGAACATTCATTTCATCAGCAAAAGAACAGGTAAGAGTCCTGATAAATAGGGTGGATCCTTCTGGGGCAGATGTGGCTCTGTGTGCATGTGAGAGAGAGACAGGGCGAGCGAGCACTGCCTCTGAGGGTTATTAATCAGATTTCCCAAAAGTGGACACCTGGAAAATCCTGGACCATATTGACTATTGCTTCTTAAGAATGACATAATGGGGCTGGAGAAGAGCCAGGAAAGGACAGCTGAATTAATTAAAGAGTTGGAATGATTTTTAAAAACACATTTCTTTTCAGATGATAAAAGTAATACGTATTCATTATAGGAAATTTGGAAAATGTTCAAGACAAAAAGAAAATAGAATTACATATTATCCTATCACCCAGAGGTAACAGTGTTTAACATTTTTTATGTATTTCCTTTATGTTTTTTTTCTGTGCACAAACATACATGTAACACAATTTTGTACCCTGTCTGGTATGTTTCTTTGTCATTAAATATTTTTTGAAACATTTTCATGGCTGCATAATCTAGCCTTTGATGGCTCTACAAAATTGTACTAGATTATTCCTATATTATTTAGATTTAGTTTATTTTTGGATTATATTTCATAAATTAATTGCACATCCACTTTTATAATGAACACTGCAATGAAATGTTTTCTACCAGACCTTCATGGGCAGCTCTGATCATTTTCGTTAGAATACATTTTTAGTAGAATTATGGGGCCAAAAGTTTTGAATATTTTAAAGGTTATTGCCAGCTTGCAGTAGAGACAGATGAAATGAATTTAGAAGTGGAGGACTTATCAGCAGGAAAAGTTAAACGCCAAATGTTGATATGGATAAAGTCCATAAAGGCACATAGGGTTTCAAATGATCAAGTGCAGATTTGCTAACCAAATCCTTAAATACTGCAAATATGCAGCAATTTTTGGAATTCAGTGAGAGTAGCTTTGGAGCCGCCAGGAAAAAAAAAGGTATGATTTGCCTGGTAGAGGAGGATCTGTGTAATTCTTTGTCTTAAAAATACAGCCTCTGTAAGATGTTAGGTGGTTACGGGGATGAAAGCGTGTTCTGGTGGGTTTCTCATTTTGAGGTAGTGTCGTCAAGTGCCTAGAACTGAGTAACACGGTCAGGAAACGGTCGTGAAAATGCGTTTTGACTGTGTGGCCTGGTGCTGAGTGAGTAAAGGGATCATGGCATCTCTGCAGCCTTGATACCTGCAAACTGTAACAAAGGGCCCTTCTAAACTGCCAGAAATGGGTTCTGCAGCTCTGAGGGTGAAGGCCGGGACTGAGCTGTGGGAAAGACTCTTATTTTCCTTTGGGAGGGGGTCACTTGTGGGAATCTTCTTAGCCACGCAGATCAGA
Organism: Manis javanica; assembly: GCF_040802235.1. Classification (NCBI taxonomy): domain Eukaryota; kingdom Metazoa; phylum Chordata; class Mammalia; order Pholidota; family Manidae; genus Manis; species Manis javanica. The sequence continues at coordinate 96,004,268 of NC_133166.1, read as the reverse complement.
TTTAAGAATCTACCCTATCTTCTTAGGGAGAAATGATTGAAATGCAGCTATTGGCATGTTAAGCATTCTGTTCATTCACATCAAATGTGATCCCAGGGTGGGGCTTGTGGCAGGACACTTGAGAGTTTTTTAAAATGGGAAGAGATGGTGGTTTTCTCCTGTGGGTGAGGAGATAGAGTTTTGAGGGGAAAGGCTATGAAGGAAGAAGCAAGTCAGGAAGCAGCTCCAGACTTGGTGAAACTGCTTCAGCGCTGGATGTGAACTTCCTTCTTTCCTTCCCCCTCTTTACTTCTTTCCCCTCTTGCTCTCTCTTTCTTTTTCTCTCCCTTCCTTCCTTCTCTCTTTCTCTCTCTCTCCCTCCCTCCCTCAGGTGCAAGAAGACTTTTCAGTATAATGAGCAATGTGTGGAGGGACAAGCAAAACAGAATGAGCATGGAAGTGCTGACAGTGAACTTAGGTTTTCTTCAACATTCTCCACTGCTAATAAGAATGCTTTTTTAAAAATAAAATACTATAAAAGCTGCACAGTACAAATTACTAGTTGAGACATGCAAATGATGAAAGATTAAATATGTTCACTTTAAATTGCTATAATTTCCAAGTGTTCTTATTGGGAGAGGGGAGCGCTGGTGGTAAGACTGGGGCTCTGGAGAGAGAGGGGTCAAAATGTGATGGGTATCAAGGGTTGGGAAGGTCCTTTTCCTAAAGAAATTAGATGAAAAATCACAGAAACCAAAGGAAACTCATCTTGTAACCACAGGCTCTTTGACGCTCCTCGGTGGGGAAGAGGCTTCTGTAGTTCCTGGCTGAAGACCGATCCAGAAGGTGACTTGATGTGACTTTAATGCAGCTGGGTTTGACTGTCATGTCTTCTATGATTAATATTGTCTCTCTTGCCTGAAACCACTGACCATAATGCCCATTCTTACCTCCACCATTTGGTGCCACTGTCAGGAACAGAAAGCTCACCAGGGTGACCAAAGGGACAAGAACAACAGCAAGCTAACTCTGGGCTTGTCCCGCTACTCAACATGGGCATAGGCAAATGCAATTCTGGATTTCTGGAAACTTCCATGTGAGATCAACACCCATGGCACTGACAAGGTGTGCAAAGTATGTACTGTTGGGTACTTATGCTATCTAGCTAAAAATCAGTCAATCAGTTTCTACTTACTGTGCGCCTTTAGGTTCAGGACCCTAGAGTGACTTCACTGGGGGAAATAAGAGTGGTGAAAGGGGCAAAGTGGGTGAAGGGAGGTTCACAGTTGCAGTTATAAAATAAATAAGTCCTTTGGATGTAGTGCCTATACAGCATGGTGCCTATAGTTAACAGTACTGTATTGTATATTCGAAAATTGCTAAGACAGTAGATTTTAGAAGTTCTTATCAAAAGGAAAAAAGTTGTAATCACATATGGTGACAGATGTTAGGTGGTGGTCATTTTGTGTAAAAAAATAAAGAGCAGTGTGAAATGAGAGGGCTGTCCTCAGGCACTTACAAAATGATATGTTTGAGTCCCTGAAGTAAAGAATGTGCTCTTTGTTGTACTGTAGGATCTACTTATTTCCTGTGTTATCTGTCTCCTCCTGCTAGAACGTAAGTTCCTCAGGATGAAGATGCTTGTTGTGTTTTACCGAGTCTTGAGCAATGCGTGGCATGGAGGTGACGCTCGTTATCTATTGAAAAAATTAACACTTCGCTATGCTTCTCCGATAATGCTGCATCCATTCATATACTGATAAAAATACACTTAAATCTCACTCAAAATGTGCCAGACACACTGTGTCAGCCCTAAACATATGATAACTTGTTTGATCAGTCCTCTGAGTAGGTGCTAATATTCTCATCCTAATTTTGCATGTGAGGAAACTGAGGCAAAGCAGAGGAAGTAACTTACCCAAGGTCACACTCGGCCAGTAAGTGCTGAAACAGCAGCTCTAACCCAGGCCGTCTGCCTCCTGCATCCACCTCTTCCTTCTCAGTGTCCTGGGTCCAGGGTTTCTTGCCAGGTGCAGAGGTGCATTCTGCGGCTGTGAAGTAGAGGGAAATGAACAGGCCAAGTCCTTTCTGATGCTTCCTTCTGAGGAGGTTGCCCTTGAAGTTTATTTCGGCCTCACTGAATTGTTAGTGTCTCTCAGGGTTGAGCTATTGTTCTGAGTTGGGCATAAAGACTAGCTTTCATTTTGTAGATAAAACGATAAGCAAAAAAAGAAAGTAAGCAATGTTTTGCAACATGTAGAAAATAGAGTCACCATGAGAGGGACAGTAAGAAATGTAATGGAAATTCAGAGGGTGGTGGTGTTACCTCCATGTATGTTGGGTTCAGTGATGTAACAACGAGATGGAAGGCTTTCTGGGCAGAGGGGACAGCAGAAGCACAGATGTGGAGGCCATCCCAGAAGGTCTCTTTTTAGTCAGCACTCAGGGTCCCTCACAGCTGGAATCCTTCCTCTCATGGGACAACAGATGTCCCACCGAGACCCGCTGTGTCTGCTTTTTCAGCCAGCTAAGGAGGCGGTCCAGTGCACTGTCCAAGAGACTCTCAGCTGTAGCTTCTATTTCTATCTCGGGCCTGTTGATGAACTGCTCTGAGCCTCAGTTTCTTCGCCTATAAAACAGAAGCTAATAGGACCTACCTCAGTTGCTTGTTGGAAGGGTCAGAGGTCATGTGTGTGAAGCTCTTAGTGTCAGTTGGCACTGTGACTCTGCAATAACCTTGCTGCTGGTACCCGCATGCTCATGGGTGATAACTCCCTGTGCTTATGTGGGGCTCAGGAACTAGAAGGGACTGAAACCCCCACGATTGTGCTCCTGACCCGACCTGGGAAAATCACCTTGTTGTTTCCTTTCCCAGCAGGCATTTCAATTCTGCTGAATTACTTTGAACAGTATGGGCAAACTGGTAGATAAAAGGAAGTCAGAAAGTTGTGGCCAAGGAGGCCGGGAGGAGAAGGCTGGGTAGGATGTACAGGTCGGTGTCATTTCCAGGACCAGATGGCAGGCCACTCCAGCCCTGCCCGGGGACACAGCCTGCCCCTCATGGTCCCATGCCCCACTGGGTGACTGCCTGGAATCACCGGCTCTAAATAGAGATCCACAGCCTACCACAGGCATGGGGCAATTAACTGGTGGGTGCCCACAGTCTGTGATGCTCACTTCTCAGGGAGACTCATAAGTCATTGTTTATGGGAAGCAAGTTTCATAGCATTTTGCAAAAATCATGCTCTGGAGTATATTTGCATAAATGAACGTATTATTTTTTTTAGAAACCATAAAAGCTTTAATTACCTAAACTCTAATTAAGCTTGTCTCTTGCAGAAAACACAGGATATTAGCTTATCTTGTGCTTGGCTTGACTTTTTTGTTTTCATATGTTGGTGATCTCCTAAATAACTCTCAGTTAAACTTGGTGGAAACACTTCAGAGATGTTTTTAATCCAACAAATATTTTATTGAACACCTACTATGTGCCAGCATGGCTTAATACTTAAGAGCAGAGGCCCTAAAGTCGAGCTGCCTGGGTCCACTGCCACTTACTGGTTGTGTGACCCTGGACAAATTATTTAACTGCCTTCTACCTCAGTTTTCCCATCTGCAAAATAGGTATTACAAAGGTACCTCTCTTGTAAGGTTGTTATGGGAATTAAATGAGATAACATGAGTTAAGCATTTAGAACAGTGCACCCAGTAAATACTAGATCCAGATCAGCTATTGTTATGAACAGGGCATGTGGCCAGTAGCTGGAGAGAGTGCTGTGCTAAATAATGCCCATGAATTCTTAGAGCTTGCAGTGTAGTGGAGAAGCCAGGCCGCGAGCCATGAATCAGCAAGGAGTGATGTGTGGTATAGCAGGGACAGAAAAGGTGTTTTGGGAGGTATTATAGACCTCTGTAGACACTCCGGATGTTTTGCTTTCCTATTTTGTTATCACAGGCTGATTTGTTTAGCATCAGAAGTCCTCAGGGTTGAAAGGTGCTTTCAAAGGTCACTTGTCCATTTCAGTTGCTCAGTTAAAACTTCCCCTCATACAACACCATGATCATGTCTGCTTCCTTCTGCTCTATTGCTGCACCAGGAGCTGCTGTCCCATGTTCACTGACCCAACCTGGGATGGCCTGCTTCCAGGCACTCCCTCTACACGGACTCAGAGCCTGCCTGGGGCAGGTGCTCCCACCACTTGTCATTAAGACAGATTGGCACATCTGCCTGTGGTCACCAGGGCTATTGTGGGCAGTAGGACAGGAGTGGGCAAAAACAGGGGCCAGCACCAGGGGCCCTCACCAGTGCCTCTCAGCCTGTCCTCTGTGGGCCACCTGCATCAAGATTACCTGAGGTAACGTGTACAATGAACATTTCTTGGTCTCAGATCCAGTGAGCTCCAGGAGTACACATACTTAAATAAAGTTCCCAGGTGGTTCTTAGGAGACCCTCGTCCAAAAGCTGAACCCCTGGCCCTGCTTGGAGCCCTCTGGGGATGCTGGTTGCTGAGTGCTTCACCTGTCCTGGTCTCCCTCCTGCTGGGTTTTCATTGCTCAGAGCCCCTCGCGTAGTCCTGATTGCTTCCAGGCCTCCCTAGATGCACGAAGGAAGGGGCGGAAGCCAGAATGACTGGCCCTGGTCATGCGCTCTGTGGATCACAGAATCAGGAACTATGGGAACTGGAGAGCATCTTAGAGACAGGCTAGTCCAGTTTTTATTTTGTGGGTGAGACATCATACCTGGAGCAGTCAGGGGTGCAGGGGCTGGGTCAAGGCTAAAAGGCAGGCCCCTGGCTCCTTGTCCAAACACAGTGGCTTTCTCATGAGGGCCAACTCTGCTCTGACTTACTTAAGTTGTGGAGACCAAAGAAAGTGCCATCATTGCCATCTGTTGGGCTTGAGCTTTGAATTCTTTTGCCAACATCTGGAGGGGCCGCATCAAGTTTGTTCCCATTTGCTGATAAGAGCAAGTTAGGGAGAAGGGTGAACCAGGCCAGGGTTCAGGCTGGAGTCCAGAAACAACCTGGCTGGCTCTGGGTACGGGCGACCTCCTCCTCCAGGGCTCGCAGGGCTGGTGCTGAGGGGTGCAGCCCAGCATGAGACACACCAGTGAGCCGCCCTGTGGTTGTGACTCATATCTGTGGTCATTCTTACTACCCATTCAGCCACACACATAAAGACACTCCCACCTTACAAAGACATGCTCCAGGAAGCAGGAAGGAGAGGACCTTTTCTTCTGTGCTATTTGCTGCTGCTCTGTTACTTTTATCAAAAAAACAAAAACAAAACACACACACACACACACACACACACACACACACACACACACGCACACACACAGAGGCTTTCATGGGTGTGTCTCTTATAGGTCAAGCTTTGGTTGTGAATGGCAGTGAATGTCCCCTGCAGTGTGTCTGCATGCATGGTGCCTCTGTGTGTGTGTGTGTGTGTGTGCGAGTATGCATGCACACACACACGCTTGGGGCTGTGCATGTGTTGGACACTTGCACCAAAATGACTGACAGATGGTAAATTATTTTAAAAGCTTCTTTTCCCCTTTTGTGTATAACCTTCACCTTTGGCTTGTTGTATGCCAAGGTACCAGGCCTGGGTCAGAGAGATACCAAGTTTAAGAACTGGAATCTGTACAAAGAGAGCTATTTGTGCAGGGAAAGAGGGAGGAGAACAGCAAAAGGGACGATGGACATGAGCACCTAGACATTTGCTAAAGGTTCCAGCACTGATTGGAATACGGCAGTGAGGGATTCACGCTGTACTCGGCAGAACATCATGAAGAGATAAGAGAAATTTTGCACATTCTGCCTACAGCTTCCTGATGTCTTCACATTTCCAGCTGTAAGATAGGCTCAGGCACACTGAGTCCCATGGAGATTTTAAAATCCTTCTCTAGCATTGCATCTCTCAGGGTTAGACCTGAAGATGTCAGTTGGTCCAGCATCCTGTCTTCAAGCAAAGAAGACCCAAAAAACCCCCAGGATAAGTAGCCTGAACCCTGCTTTTTAAGACTTACAGGCATGTAAGCAATTTAATTTCTGTTAGTGAGGATGTTATCACTTGCAGGTGACAGAAACCCAACTCAAACCTGCTTAGCTGTTAAAGGGAATGGAGTGTGGCTCCTGTGCATGGAGGACACTAGGCAGCCTGCATAACTGAAGGCAGAGTAGGTGGGGCCTCAGTTACTCAACATTGCCCTCTCCCTTTCTGGTATCTGTGAAATCTCTTTGCCTCAGCTGGTTTTTGCCCCTTGTTGTAGCCTAGCTTCTTCCACGTAGTTCAGAAGGTGGTGGCCCTACCCTAGACAAGAAAGGCCCCAGTATGCTATCCTTAATTTTTAAATTAAAGTTAGCTTAGGTGGGTTCTTCCCTGTGGTAACTTGAGATGATGTGTTATTCTCTCCAGGTTTAGGACCCAAGGGAGACCAGGGAATGGCACAATTCATACAATCACAAGTATAGTAAAATCCCTTTAAAAGTTTATACTTCATAAAAGGATCAATAATAATTGTACTCAAAAATGTAGATTCAAGTCACAAGTAAGCACTAGGCACTGCGCGTGGGCTGTGTATGGACTCCAGGACGGGTAGAGTGGTTCCTAGCGTTTGAGAATCATGATATACTAGAGAGATTAAATAAGTAGTACTATAATGCCAGGTACTGTGTGGTCAACATCACAGGAAAGGTCCCAAGTCCCCCAAGAGTTCAGAGGAAGGAGTGATTATATAATCCTATTAGAGGCTCTTTGTGTGTACCAGAGGAATTTCATCTGGCAGCTAGGAAGGGACCTGACTGCAGTGGCTAAACAACTTCTGAGGCGCATCTCATGAAGCTCTAGCAAAGTCATCTGGAAGTCAGGCTTCTTGCTTTTTGCTCTGATACCCTTGGCATTGGTTTCCATCCTCAGGATCACCTGATGATTGCTAAAATTCCAGCCGTCTCATCTGCATTCCAGGAAGTGGGAGGAGGAAGGGGAGAAGGCAAAAGGACTCTCTTAGAGTAGTCAGCAACTTTTGAGCAACTTTTGTACATGTCTCATACAGCACTTTCTCTTTCACTTTCTTGACTGGAACATGGTTACATGCCTGTACCTAACTACAAGGAAGGATGAACAACACAGTCTGTTATCCTTTGATATAAAATCTGTCTTTTGTTACCAAGGAAGAAGGGAAGAATGAAGATCTGGGACTGATTGGCAATGTCTGCCAATCCCACATGTGTTGTAGGATATTGTGCTTTTATGTGATTATTTATTAGTGTATGATTCAGTCATTTATGCATTTAAGAAAATTAAGTAAGCACTTTTTTATGTAGCAAGAGCTCTATACATGTTGGCAGAGATGCAATGGAGGGCACAGTTCTTTCCTCAACTAGTGTATAGTTTTTCAGGAGCAGGGAAACCACACTGGAGCACAGTTTCTACAGCCACGCTCTTTGCTGTATCAATGGAATGATAAGGGAGTTTGAGAGCAGAGATAAACTAGTTCATAATTTTATGGAGCAGAAATACTTATAATAGCCCAGGCAGAGTGTGTTGATCAGAGATGACCAGGGCAATCTCTTCTTCCCCACCTGCCCTTCTGCAGTATACCTTGCCACTCCTCCATCAGGAGGCGGAGTCTGATTCTTCTCCCTGTGAATTAAGTGGGCGTGTGATTGTGATTATGAGATTGTGTTGACTGATAGAGTAGGCACAGGGGACGTGTGATTTCTGATTCTGCGTAAAGGCCATGAGGCTTTCACCTTGCTCGTTGTAACGCTTGTGCTCGGAGCCCTGAGCTGCCCCATGAGCATCTGATTTCCCCGAGGCTACCATGCTTCAAAGAAACCAAGCCACATGGAGAGGCCACATGCAAATGCTTTTGCCCAGTCTTTGAGTCATTCCAGCGCAGCTGCTAGATGTGGGAGTGAACCAGCCTTCCTACCAGTCCAGCCCAGCTGTCAACTTACTGCCAGCCTTTGAGTCTTCCTAGATGAGGTTCCAGACATCATGGAGCAGGGATAAGCCATCCCTGGCTATGCCTTGTTCAAAGTCTTGACCCACAAACATCACAGGCATAATGAGATGTTTATTTCAGGATGCTTAGTTTTGGGGCATTTAGTTTTACAGCAATAGTAACTGGAAAAATAGCTACTGCTTATATTTTACATACCATATAGCACTGTTCTAAAGGCTTTAACTCATGTACTCTTTACAGTAACTGTATTAGGTAAGAGCTATTGTTATTTCTCTTTACAGATGAAGAAACTGAGGCACAGAGAAGTTAAGTAATTCACCTGAAGTTACACAGCTAGGTGTGATAGGTCCTAAGCACTCCGGCCCCAGAGTCTGCATGCTTTTCTGCTCCACTCAGCTGTCATGCTGTAGGTGAACATGTGGTCAGGAGGCCAATAAGATCACATACATGGTTGAATCCTGGTGGGTACAACTGGTTCCCAACATCCTTAGAGCCAGGTCATCACAGTGTTGCACCACATTTACCAGCAGCCTTACCTCTGGGACTGACATCTCATTCCTTGAAATTCTAGCCTTCAGAGATACAACTCCACTTCCTCAATTGGCCAGTTAATCTCTCTCTCACTCTTACTCTTGTTCAAATTCTACCTTTACATCATCATCCAACTTGTTGGGCTCCAATACCACTTTCTATATATTCCCTTGACCAGTTAGGATTCAGTCCAGTTGTGAGTAGTTGAGAACCCTTATAGAGCAACTAAATAAGGAAGAGGTTAATTTTTCTCACAGAACAAGAAGTCTGGACCTAATGAGAACATAATCCAGTGCTGGGCACCAACTCATGAATGTTAACAAGGACCAACTCCTCTGTCTTCCAGGTCTACCGTGATTAGAGATGACTTTTGTCTTCATGGGTGCAAGATGGCTGCTGCATCTCCAGCTGTTGTGTTTGTGTTCCAGGCAGAGGGCATCTGGCAGAGAAGATAGAAGTAAGAATGGCAAGATGCAAAATGCTTCCTTTTATATAGCCTTTGCCCTTTTTTGTGGGGGAGAAAGGGCATTCATGGAGAGAACGTCTACAACAGGGACTTCTACCTACATCTCATTGGCCAGAACAGGTTCACACTGTCTCTCCAGCCATGGAGGAAGCTGACATTTAGTATTTTGCGTTTTGGCTTCTATCATAGAGGAAATCAAAGCACAGGTGGGTCAGAATCTGGGTGTTTAGCATGGAGCTCAGTAAACTTCTTGGTAAAGGGTAAGATAGTAAACATTTTAGGCTTTGTGAGCCATATGGTTTCTGTTGCACCTGGTTGTCTCTACCTTTGTAGCATGAAAGCCATGACAGGCAATATATAAACGAATGAGTGTGGCTGTGTTTCAGTACAACTTTGTTTACCAAAACCAGCAATGGGCTGGATTTGGCCCATGGGCCATAGTGGCCAACCCCTGGTTTAGTGATTCAATCTGCAGTATCTGCCAGTGGACCCAAGTATTTCAGCCAAAATGTTATTCTCACAAATTTGGTGATCCCAGGGTCGACTGTGATGGCTGACAGCCTTGTGAAATGGCTCATTCCTGCTCTGTTACTCACTGCATGTCCCTCCCCAAACCACAGGTCTGGTCAAAAAGGACCAAGGGGCACCCCAGCTGAGGAAGAGTAAATGGGTTGGATGGTCACATAGGAGTCATTAAGCATCATAAATACCTGTTTCCATATATTCTTGAGAGCTTTGGTACCCAGAGAATGAACTAACGACAGATGTTTGGGGTGGGGGTTAGAGAAAGCTTCTCTAATTTTCTCAGCCTCACAAAATTTCACATTTGTATCTGGCTTCACCTTTGCTAGAGTAGAACCAGCACTGAGATGGTATGTGTTATATAATCTCACATCGAACCTTTGTGTTTATCATTAAAAATATGGCAACATCATTGCGGTTATAAACAGAGTTACCAAGGAAACCAGTTTATCATAATTAGCTATTTATTCCCTCTTCTTTCTCTCTCTCTCTCTCCCTTCCACCTGAGCGTTCTTTGGGCTGAAAGGTATGATAAGCTGCTATCAGCCTGGGCTCAGTGGCTAATTAGGTCCTAATATTGCTCTTTTTAAAAAAAAGAATTGCATTGCTCTTTTTCATAACCATGCCGCAGTGCTTATTACAAATAGACACAGTGATGGAACAATTGGTTTATTATATATGCTTTAAATAGTCATAATAGCTATGCCCTATGGCTGTGGTATATCAAAATCCAACAGACAGAAGATAAAACTTTTGTTCTGTGAAAGACTTGCATCCCTTTCTCTTGCATTAGTAAATGGTTGTGTAAGGAATTGCTTCCTGGATAGGGTTTCCCAGTCCTGCAAGATTTTTCTTATGTTTGTTGTCCATTACAGTCAAGCACATTAACTAGATCCATATTTCCACATTGATGTCCTAGAGCAAGGGTTGGCAACCTTTTTCTGTAAAGGATCAGACAATAAATGTTTTAGGTTTTGTGGGCCAAATGCCCTCTGTTGCAACTACAGAACTCTGTCTGTATAGCAGGAAAACAGCCATAGACGATATGTAATGAATAGGCAAGGATGTGTTGCAATAAAACTTTATTTGCATGAACAGGTGGCAGGCCAGATTTGGCCCACTGGTTATAGTTTGCCAACACCTACCTGGAGCCTTCATTCCTAATATAGGGAATGAACTTGCAGTTGCGCCTTTTAAAGTGGGAGCAACAGCTAGAGAAGGCTGGAAGAGCCAACAGGAGCCAATGGCTCCTGCTCAGCTGTCCCCTCTGGGGGGTCCTGCTCCTCTGTGGGGGGTCTCCTCCTGTTGGTTTGTCAATCTCTCATCAAGAGGGAAATTTCTCTTGGTGATCCTTTTCCGACCAATGGGCTGGGGATCAAGTGACCTGAGGCAGGTCCTGACTTGGATGCTTAACTGGATGGCATTCTCTCGTCTGCAGTCTATTCTGTCTACCCCAGAGAGCTGTGAGAGTCAACGGAGACAATGAATAGGAAAGGGCTTTTTGGACAGGAAGCCGTCAAGCCATATGACCACATGAGGCGTGGCTGTTAAGATGTTGCTGTAGAACAGAGATCACAGAGTTGCAGGAAGGGCGTGACTCTAGCTGGAGGTTTTAGCCCAACTATCATCTGGCCCTTGACCCTGCCCTGTGCCACAGGGAAGCTTCTCCAGCCTGGCTTTAATTCCTGGGTGGCTGAGTTCATGACCTTCTAAGATAGCCCACTCCATCTAGAGACAGTTTTGGTTGTCAGAACTTTCTTGCTGATACTGAGCCTAAATCTTTCTTTGTAGCTCTTCTACCCATTGGTCCTGGTTCTATGCCCTTGCATTTCCCAGAACAAGATTAATCTATTCTTTACTTGACAACTCTTTGCATATTTGAAGATAGAGGTCATGGTCTCCAAGTCCTCTCATGGGGCTAAACATCACTAGTTCATTGAACTGTTTCTACATGACATGGTTTTGCATCTTTTCACTGTTGAGGTTGCTTTCCTCTGCATGAGGTGCAGTTCCCCAACACTCCTCCTGATGGGTGTGCTCACAACTGGACACAATATTCCATGCATGTAGTGACTAGTACAGAGTAGAGTAGGATCATTATCTCCTTTGTTCTAAATTTAATGCTCCTATTAATGCACCCTAAAATTACATGTGACTGTGACACAGTGTTGAACTTCATGAGTTGCAGCCGACTAACACCTTTAAGTCTTTTTTGACACATGCTACCAAGTATGGTTGCCCCATCTTGACCAGGGCAGAGTAAGGTTTACCTGGATTTCCAATAACATTTTTTTGGGCTGGATTTGGCTCCTTTATATACATGATCAAAGTCCTTTTAAATCATGATTGCCTATCTCTTTTAATTTAGATTGTATGTTTTAATGAGAATGCCCACTGTAATTTCAACCATATGTTTTCACTGTGAGTTCTCGAAGGTACAGCCTCTAAATCAGTGCTACTCAATTTTTACTGGCCTGTGATAAGGTCTAAGATAAGGAGCTTACTCCAGAATACAAATAAAAGCATTGCATCGAGGAAGTCTAAGCTGAACTAAACACTACTTAGCGACATTGTTGATTTATAGTTTGCAGATCGGCAGCAGTCCTTAGACCACACTTCGACGAGTATGGCTCTAAATGGCACTCTAAGATCTTGATTGGAACTCTAGAAGCTGGTTTAAGGAGGGTAGATGAGAAGAAAAAACATCTTCAAAAAGAATAAAAAGGATCATGGTGATTAGGTGAAAATTATCCTTGAAATACTGTCTAAGTTAGGGTCCTAATGGAAAACCTCTTCAGTGTGGATTTCAGTGATTATTCTATGCATATTTGTTGATTTCTTAATCTGTGAGAGGCATTGTGGTAGGCATTGGGGAGTTACAAATTTAAATAAAATGTGGGCTGAGCTGTGATTGGGGAGCCTTAAATGCAAACAAATAACAAATTGTGGCATAGTTTGCTAGTGGCTTCCTCCAACATCATTCTCCCCTTTCACCTTAGTAACAGAATCCTGAATTTTTTTTCTGTAGCAGTGATCTCAGATGAAAGACTACATATCCCAGCATCCCTTGCAGTTAGGCTTGGTCATGTGATTTTTAGCAATCACGTCTTATCATGAGGGGACCTTAATGATGGGAGTTTCACACTATAGGCATCTTGGAGCAGAACGATGCAAGGAGCCTACATCTCTGGTGTCTTTGTGGAGGTTCCAGCCCTGCCTAAACGTGGACTTCTTTTACATGAGAGAATAAATCCTTGTGTTCTAACTTTCATTACATGGAGCTGAGCCTCGTCCAAAGTGATAAGAGAATTTGATACTTGGAAGGCGGTTGCTCTAAGAAACAAGCTTGTCAGTTTGGGTAGTCTGTTTTAATGAGAATGCTGGCTGTGATGTCAGCCACATGTCTTCCCATAGCCTACCATGAGTTCTGACAATTGTTGAAGGTACAGCCTCTACATCAGTGTTTAGAGGCAAGGATGCCAAAGGGCCTTGCCCCATGGGGCCACGCTCCAACGAGTGAGGTAGAGTTACCTGGGAGGGGAACAGCCCCTCAGGGAAAGGAGGGGGTGTCACAGAGAAATGGAGCCAAGCTGACAATCCTGCTGGAGGCCGCTTCAGCCAGGGATGCCGGGACACTGGGACATATTTTTCCATCAAACCCATTCTCAAGGCTGAACCTTTACTGTGCCAGTGAAGTGGAATTTGATCCATGTAGACAGCTGATCTGGACATTTTTGGCCTGGATTATTTGTTTGGCTGTCTCCACTGATCAAATTAACTGGATGATTGCCAAATCTCTCCTCAGTTGTGCTCCCTTAGGCAGCTGGTGTGGCCAGCAGGATGGGGTGGCCCTCCAAGGACAAACCAGATTAGAGAATTAGCACATGCTTGATACCTGGTCGACCCTGGGAACCGGTCACTTAATCGGGGGTGAGAAATGAGGGTCTGGGTGGGCGTCGGCTCTCCTGGCTTCACAAGCAAGAAGATGTAACAGGGATGCAGCCTGCATTTCCCCAGTAACCCTTCAGACCAGCAGATAAGATGGTGCCTAAATAGAATTAGAGAGCTGCTCTAATTCTGCGCCTACTCACTGTGGTGTACGTCTTATCTCTAAGGAATTGTTGTATGGGGAGATGAGTCTTTTAAGCTCTAGGGCCAAGAAAAGCATAAAGGAGGCTGTGAAAGGACAGGGAAGAGGTCTTATTTCTCTTACTCCTTCTTGGTGCAGTTGGGGTCCTGGGCTGTAGCTCACATCAGCACGCTTTGGAGCTCCACTGTTCCTGACTGTTTTGCATGTGTCTGTTTCCCCCACCAGGATATGTCTTCTTTTAAAGTATGATTCTTTGTGGTCTGCTTAGTGCCTAATAGAGTGTCTGGCACATAAGCAGTGCTCAAGAAGCTGGTTGGTCTATTGTTTAATTCAATAAGATTAACTGAGCTCTCATTATGTGTTTGTATACTCTGGACAGAACAAGGATGGTTCACCCTAATTTATGAGGAGCCCCCAGTTTCATGGTTTGATATAAGATCACAGTGCAGTAAAGGAAGAGAGGAGAGCAGTTTTGAACAGAAGCACTTTGGGTGCATAGTGTGGAGTTGGAGGCCGACGTACTCTTCCTGAGTGAGAGCCCTGAGAGGGCTGAGGAAACAAGGGAAATATTATTAGCCCCATAAGAAAACAGGAGCAGGGAGATTAAATGACATGCTCAAGGTCATGCCACTAGCAAGAGTCAGACCTTGAACTCAGGTTTGCTGACTCCCTTTGCATCTCTCGGCTGGCGCTCTTTCAGTTGATTACATCTTGGCCTTCAGAGATGGGGACAGGGCAGAGCATTGGGTACCCAAACAAGACAGAGATTTCAACTGGGGCCCTGCAGCATGAAGCAGTCTGCAGATGGGTGTGTTAGGTTCAGATGGCGTTTTGTTTTTGAAAATCAGGTTAGTGCACATAAAGATTCAGATCGCTGGGGTCTCCTGCATAACAACAGTTTGCTGGTGTCCAGCGGTGGCTGCTCACCCTGAAATGGGGGCATGGGCTTCCCCGTTAGCTGTAGTACACACTTACCTCCTCCACCCCTGGCCTGACCTTTTCAGATTTTTAAATCTGTGAGCCTGGGGTCAAGGGACCAGAATGCTGAGCCCTCCCCCACCTCTTATCCCTTGGATGGTCCTAATGAGCATATCGTAGTATGCAAAGCAGTGGAGTGGGAGGCAGGAGTCTTGGACTGTCAGTCCAGCTTTGTGATTCTGGCAGATCACTATCCCTCTTCCTCACTGCAGATGAAATCCTACTGTGGACTCCGCGTCGCTCCTGGTGTGTCTGACTAATGGAGAGAGGCAGTGGAGGTGAAAACTCTTGTTGACCAAGAATAAAGGCCAGGCAGGAGGTAGTGCTGAATGAATGACTATGGTCTGCAAAGATGGGTTCTGCAGAGAGAGGTGGGGACCTCCAGCCTGCCTTCAGATAGGGCACCCGGAAGTGGATGTTCACACGGCTCGGCCCAGGCCCTGGTCAGATCACCCAAATGTTTGCCTTCAGATCCAATGAGAAGCCACAGGCCAGGTGGGGAGGTGGGTACAGGTGGCTCCTGGAGGCCATTTATGCTAGAATCCTCAGTCCCTGTGCAAGTGGTCTGGCCCCAGGGCTGGGTACCTCTGCCTGTGGCCCATCCTGGCAGGGAGAGCAGGCTGGGTGCCTGCCTGTCTGTTTGAGCTCTGTTGCTTGAGATCCTTAGCAATCACCCTCAGACCATTTCTGTTGGACTCCCTCTCCCGGGAACTTCTGCTTTGTCATTTAAAATAGTTCGGGAACTTCAGATTTAGCCGAGTTTCAGAGCAGTTTATTTGGTCTGTAGGCGTTTTTGTTTTTAAAATTCATGACAAGTTCCTTGCAACATGTTTTATTATATTTTCACCACCTGTTCTACCTTGGGGGTGGTTTTAAAATCTGGGACTATCTATCTATCTGTCTTTCTGTTTTTTTAAAGTTTCCTTATTTGCCATTTATATGTGTCTTGTGAACATGCACACATGCACACACACACAATGTGAATTTAAATACAGGTGTGGATATATGTATATATACATGCATATATACATACATATATAAAACCTTCCCTTCTATGGATTGACTGATTTTAAACTGTGGCTATAATGTGAAAGATGTATGTTTTGCAGGCTAATTATGGAGTTTTAAATGATAAATTTGTAAAACAAATAAGTACTTGTAAAATGCTTTGCCAATGTAAAGTGTTATCTCCCTGAACATTAATAGCAAAAAAAATCACACTATTTAGTCCTCTAAGGAAAAGAAGCCTTTGAAAGCTTTGCATCTTCCAGCTTCCACTGAAGTGGAAAAGGAGATGTGGTGTTCCCATTTTTACAGATGGTAAAATCAAATCTCAACAAGGGTAGCTGGCAGGCCAGTGGTGGAAATGAGGGTTCATCCCCAAACTCCTGACACCCATGTAATTAGTTTCAGTGTCTCTCTATGTCAACCAGAACAAGGGGCTAAGTCAGACTTACAATACTATATTCTATTGCCCTTCTCAAAAAATACAAGTACCATGCATTCAGGTTTATGATAGTCTCATTTGCATACCTGGATCTAACTGTGCCTGAAGCCTGAACTTTAAGTTATGTGTAAGCCAATAAGTTACCTTTTGGGCTTCTATTTGAAGCTAAGGAAGAAAACAAAAAACAAACAAAAACCCTATGCTATCAATATTAAGCTTTTAACATGTTACGTTGTTAAATTCAATATAAATATATGAGGTGGGTATTATGTCCATTTTTGGATGAAACAAAAACCCAGATAGGCAACATGCAATGCCCTGTTGCTCTTAAAACTAGGTCAACAGGTCTTATAAAACTCCAGAGAAGTCAAACTTCTTTTAGAAGAAATAACCAAGTGGTCTACTGTATTTTCCATAGTATCATTGGAAAATATGTATTAGGGTCCCTGCCATGGTACTCTATCATGACCATTTTGCTGAGACTTTCAAAAAGGATTTTGTCTGTGGAGTTGAGACATTGACCCCTACTACCAAGGAAACTGAAGCTTCCCCAGGGCAGTCAGATAAGCCCTTTGTGGCCACAGGGAGATGATGTGTAGTATTGCATAACTGGTAATTTGGGAAACAAGTAGAGTAATGTGAGTAAGTTACATAATTTATGCAAGTTGAATTTGCAGAGTAATTTCCAGGAACAAATATAAAGCTGGGATCTTGTACTAGTTAAGAACATGGACTTCGGTGTCATCTAAACATAACTAAACAAGTTGTTTGACCTCTTTAAGCCAATACTGTGATTGATAGTGTGTGCTCAATAAATACATGGTAGCTCGTATTATTATTTCCCCAAAATCTGATCAAATAAATCTGGGATACACTGCATGCAGAAATCTTATCTTTAAGACTCCTAGTGTTCATTAGCATGCAAAGACTTAGAAGAGCCCATCAACAAAGAAAAATGATTGCTTTTATTTATCCCAGTGTTTTCAAAGTTAACTTAAACACGAAATACTTTTTTATTCTCTGCTACTTTCCTGCAGATCTGGGGGTTCCGTGGAACACACTTTGGGAAACCCATGCTGTGCATTTCCCTGTAGTGATTGAGGGGGATTCATTGGGCTACCACTAGGGGGTGTGCCAGCCAAGTTTTCTGATTCTCAGTCAGAAAAGAGGGTTTGCTCTCAGCTTCTGTAAGAGTAGAGCTTTCGAAGGCTTCGTTGGGGAGAGAGGAAAGGCTGTAATAACCTTGGTTTTGGGGAGCAAGGGCAGTAAGAAGTGGTCACCCCACGCGGGAAGATGGAAGGACTTTTCCTGCCCTTCATTTAAGATAAGCGAGTGGCTGACCTTTCAATAACGAATTAGTGGAAAGAGACCTCAGACTGAAATGGGAGGCATGACTTGGAGGCCAGGCCCAGGCCGGGGTGGGCACAGTAAAGGCAGCCCCACAGCAGCAGAGGCTCCTGGGAGGGGGGATGTCCTGGCTGTTGGTTTCCATGTCTAATAGAAATATATATATATATATATATATAATCTTCATATAAGACATCAAATATATATGTCATAAATGTATATTTGGCGTTAAAGTTTTCCCTCAACCTTGTTCCAAGTTTATTTGTGTGTAAGCAAATTAAGGTGGCAGATTTAGAGATGGACACTGAACATCAGATGATAAAGACATTCAGAGTAGGGAATTTGGGAACTGCAGAAAAGCAAAAATAAATCACTTGCAACACGCACCCCTCCCAATAACATTTTCAAGTTTGTGGGGAGATGTGTAAGATATATTTGAGGGAGCACATATTGGTTAGGATTCTTTTGGTTACAAATGACCAAAATCCAATTCAAGTTGCTTAGATAAAAAGGAGGCTTTATCATAAGGATTTGGGCTTGTCTGTCTCCTGGACTCAAAGCAGGAAGGCAGCCAGGCCTGCGGCACAGCAAGAGTGGCAGGGACTCACGTGCTGTCAAGACGCTTTCCCTGGCTCATGTTTTTTCCTGTGAGTCTGTCTCGTCCTGCGTCTTTTCTCTGTGGATTGGTTGCTGGGGTCTGTGGCCCACAGAGCAGGACATGGGGCCACTTCTGCAATTCCTGCCATTCTGTCCTATCATTTCTGTGTCTGGAAAGAGACAGAGCCCCTCAATTCCAATTCCAGAATTACTGAGGGAGGAGAGGATTGTTCCTGTTGGGGTCAGATGTCCACCCTGGACCAGTCAGCTATGGCCAGAGGCCAGCCTACTGTGAATAATGTCACCTCTGCAGCAACTGTATGTGTGCGTGCATGCGTTGCGTGCGTATGTGTGCGTCTAAAGTTCCCAGAAAAGCTGGCGTTGGGGAGGGGTGAAGGGGATACTGGCAGACAAAGCAATATCTAGTAGTGTATGTATTTTCTATATTTATATAGTTGAGATTAAGCAGCATATAAATGTATCCTGTATCCTGTTTTTAATCAAACTTTATGTCATCAGCATGTCCTCAGTTTTCAAAATCTTTGTAAACAGCATTTTAAATTATTGCATTGTATTCAGTTATTTGGGTTTACTTAACAAATTTCTAATTGTTAGATATTTAGATTGTTTCCTTTAAGAAACTTTTTTGGCTACATTAGTAATGCCACGATGGAAGGAAACTTCCCCAACTGCATGCGAGGATTAGGTGCATTATTATGAATATAAATAAGATTTGGTCCCATAGTCCCCCACCCCATTTCACAGTTAATACAAACCATTCTGAATCTCACCTCCTGCTCGGCTTCACTTGTCCCTTCCCCCCTTGCCCAAGGTCAAAAAATGGCATTGAGAGTTGACGGTTGAGCAACATGGAAGAGAGTGCGTACAAGTTGGCGCAGCGGCCCCCAGGCCCCCAGGGCCTCAGGTCCTCCTTGTCCCTGCCTGTTTTCCTTCTGGGAACAGCCTAGGTAAAGTGAGTCATCTGTGAATAAACCCTTTCACCTAGGAACTGAGGAAGGCAGACATCTCAGGAAGGAGGCTCTGTTCAGATCAGGCTGAGTGGGTGTGTCACTGCTTGAGGATCCAGGAAGGGAGGCAGTCAGGGCCCTTGAGGGAAGGCTGGCTCCTCCTTCTGGGAGGAATTCACAGCACCTGCTGTGGGGACCAGCCTCTAACCTGCCACATTCTCCTCTGGGAAGGGCAGCCTTGGAATGTTTGTGGTTTTCAACATCCTGTGATTTTTCCTAAGTCAGAGTTAAACATTTGCTCAGGTTGAAATGTGGCTTTAAAGGCCCTTTTTGGAATGAGGTTTCCTGGATGTGAGGGTAACTGGGTATTTTCTAGTAGAGAACAAAGAATTCCTAATGTGATGCCTTAGCTGGAAAGCTTAGACTAACTGAAACAAACTCCACTGAATGACCCAGAAGGGGAAGGGAAAGAAAAATGGTGGCCTATCATGTGCCAGGCTCTGTGCTGGGCACTTCATGTTTTGCCCTCTGAGGTTTTCAGTGGGGTCACCCTGGACAGCACTCTCTGTGTCAGCTCCACTGGACATTTATTGCTGCTCTATTATTTCAGGTGATCTCTGTTTGGGGGGAAGGTTCAGAATGTCCTCTGTCATTGTTTTTCTGCATTTTCTAACACTTTCTATTTGTGGAGTACTATGGTTTTTATTAGATATTCCAGTTCCTTCTGTCCTGGAGTGGCTCCAACTGATGTTTTATCATTCTTATTTGTTTTGAATAATAATAATAAGTGAATAATAATATTAAATGCTGTGACTCCAGGAGGTGGAACATTTCTCAAGCGAGCACTGGATTTAATTTTGTTTTGGAAATTGCTGAAATCATTCCGTGCAAGAGGGCCAAAAGGCATTGCGTTTGTGATTGGGGGTACAGAAACAGGAAATACAAATTTTCTTGTTTTATTTGAGAGGAAGGGAGTCTCATCCCTGAATATCATGTTTACCTCTGTGGTGAGGTCATACTTCTAGACTTGAGAACATCTTGGAAAATGTTGAATATAGAGGAAAATCCCATTCATTTGGACTTTCTACTAAAACTTGGAATTTGGGGCATTGATTTATATTTTTACACTATCAAGGGAAGAAGCATTTGCAAGAACAGACCTAATAGAATAGTAGGAGCGGTGTTTAGCTCTCATAAAAGAGCTATATTCGCAGCTCATGTTTGGATAGGTCTGCCAGGCCCTCTGTCAGGTGACTGAGGGGTCCCTCCCCGAGGTTAACTGAGGTGTGTTGTTTCCACCCAATAAAGCCACATTTCCTACAAGACAGCCACACCAGGACTTTTCCCTAATTCAGATCTCCTTCTGGGTACATAAAGCTCTAGTAGGTAAAATAATAACAGAGTTCTGTATGTTAATTGGCTTTGCCCAAGGAATTATAGCAAATCACTTAGCCTTTTTGTTCTCAGTTTCCTCATTGATAAAATAAGGATAATAATGGCTCCTCCTTCCCAGAGGATTAATTGAGCTAATTAATATGAATTGATTGAACTATGGCTGTCATGAAGTGATCAATAAATGCTGTTTGTTTATTCATTTCGGTGATGATCAGGTACATAGCAGTTGCCTGCTGAATTGCATTGGGTTTTGTTCTCATCAGCAGAACAATGAGCTTATGTTCCCTGAGCAGACAGTAGTGACGGTGGGGAGAGAAAGTTTGGAGGCATGTTGAAAGAGGAAATGGAAAAGTGACATTTATTGCATGCAACTAGGTGGCATGTACTGCTCCACCATTATTTAATATTTACAAATAATAAATGAACATTGAATGTGACTTGAATGTATGATCATGAAGAACACAGTATCCTGTCTCCTTTAGAGCCAGGAGAAGAGAAGAATGCTGTCAAGCAGGGGTAGTGTGTGAATAAGAAAGCCAGGTTACAGCCAACACACCCTGCCTTCCATACCCAGCCAAGGGTCTGTACCTGCAGACCACCTGGCACATTGACACTGGAGGAAACACAGCTTTGTGAGTGATTTATGTTGGAATCTTGAAGAACCAAGAGATTCTAGAACAGACTTCTCTAGACAAAGTGGCTCATCAAGAGAAGGCTGAGGGGGAGAGAGACCCATCATGAGTCCTAGGCAGATGTGTGGCCCTGGCACACTTCTTAACAAAGGATGGGTTGTTACATTCAGGTAGATCCTCCTGTCAAAGTTCCTTGACCTTTCTGACCCCTACTTTCATTCTTTGTAAAATGGGGATGATAATACTTACCTGGCAGAGTTGTTAAAGGGTTAGAATATATTGACATACTAGGTACCCATCTGTTACAGACTCAACTGTGGCTCCCCCCCTCCCATTCATTCATTGAAATCCTAACCCATAGTACCTCAGATGTGACCTGATTTGGAAGTAGGGTTGTTGCGGATGTAATTATTTAAGATGAGGTCATATTGAGCAGGGTGGGGCCCCTAATCCAGTGTGACTGGTGTCCTTACATAAAAGAGAAATTTGAACACAGGGCCAAGCACAAACATGGGGAAAATGCCATGTGAGTATGAAGGCAGGGATTGAGTTTTGCTTCTTCAAGTCAAGCTTAACTCCAAAGATTGTCAACCAACTGCCAGAAGCCGGGGAAGAGGCATGAGACAGATAGTCCTCACACTCTCCGGAAGGAACCAGCCCTGCTGACATTCGGGTCTCGGAGTTGTAGCTTCCAGAACCATGAGACAGTAAGTTGCTGTTGTTTAACGCACTCAGTTTACAGCACTTGGTTATGGCCGCCCAAGAAAACTAATATGTCACCCAGTAGGGGGCCCGTCATCACCCTTGATAATCACGTGGCTTCTTCTCTCTGCCTGCCTTCCAGGTGGCTTCCTCCAAAGCATCCAGCAGGCAAGCAGAGCCACCATTCGGAGGAAGGCACAAAGGGAATGCGCTGTGTGTGTTGAGGGGGGACCAGTGGTCAGACCAGAGAAGTGGTGATTCTCCCTCTGTGTCCAAATGTCGCTACCACGTACAGCTCAGCTGGGGCAGAGTGTCTACCCAACCTCTCCTTCCTCCCTGCAGCTGTCTTGGGCTCCTCCTTTGCCCACATGTTCGCTTTATGCCCATCTGTGCTGTGGGGTCTTAGAGAAGACTGTTTCTCTAGGTCCCAGCAAGGCTCCTGGATCCTGGAAACAAGGATGCCTGGGATCACAGAGAATTGTCGTAACAACTCCTTAGGCTTGGGAAGCACTTCTGCAAAGTGCTTTTTAGCTCTTGGCCCTTGGAAGAGTCACACAGAGCAGGCACGTACTGGAGCAAACTGTTCCGGGGTAGGTGGGACTGGAGGAGGGGGTGGTTGGCAAGCAGGGAATAACTTTAGAGTTAAGAGCAGGTGGTAAGATGGTAGCATTCTGATTTCTTTAGAATTCTGAAAGCATGGGCTGAAGGTCCTGGCAAAGCTTGGGAGGGGTTCTGGAGCACAGTGTCTTTTTCTCTCCTCTTTCCCCCTTTCCTCTCCTTTCCTCCTTAGCTGGGTGCTTAAGGGGCCAACCTTATGTTACACCCACCGAGTCTTCCCATCAGTCTGGTCTGGTTCCCAACATGTGATTTAGTGGTGTTATGTACCTTAAAAGTGAGCAGAGGGGTGGCAGAGGGGAGAGAGAGACAGGGAGTTGTGGGGGGACTGTTTGATCTACTAAAACACACCTTAAGAGCAAACCCATCCATATTACTGAAGGTATCAGCTGGGTCCTGCCTACAGTTATGTCAAACAAAGTGTGCCGCGAAGTGCCAACTCTCCCTTTGTGCTGTGACACCGAGAGCTGCCAAAAGATATTAAAAAGCTTGCATGAACTAGGTGATGGCAGCTGTAACTATCTAAGTTATTGCCTGGCAGCTGCAGTGCTGCCTCACTGCTGCTGGCCGCCTTTAGAGCTGGTTCTCCATTTGTTTGCCCTTTCTCTAGCGACAGAGAGCACCAAGCCCGCAGGGGGTGAGGTGCCGCCCCTGCCCCCTCCTCGTTCCTGCAGGGGAGGAGGCTTGCAGCCCGCAGCCACAGAGAGACACCCATGTGTGGCTCCTGGGAGAAGCTGTGTTTCTCTTGGCCCAGCCCCAAGCTTTGTTTTGCATCGGTCAGCTCGACTCGAAGGGACCTTGGATGAGTGGATGGCACAGGAGCATGCACGCACACCGAGGAGCATACACCAAGTGCAGCTTTGTGTGTGTGTGTGTGTGTGTGTGTGTGTGTGTGTGTGTGTGTGTGGCTTTTTTCCTTCCCCGTTGGCTCTGACTGAACTAGAACAATATTGCCAGCTCCAAGCCCTGCCAGTCCTACATCTGCTCCCTAAAACCTCCAGCAAATAAGAATACGGTGGGGTCGTTTAACCAACACTTACTGTATACACACTTTTCGCTTCTCTCCCCCTGGGTTGCCTGGGCTCAGAGATCTGGATGCTGGTGGCAAAGGGTTGAGAGATAAGGGGCTAATGGTCCCTATGCGTGTCTGTCTCCGAAGCCTCCTTCTCTGGCATGTTGATCTGTGGCATAAAATACATTTCATTGTCAGGGGCTTTAGGGAAGGTGTCTGTACCGAGCTGGTTTTTGTATTCTTCTGTTGAGTTTGGTCTTTTCAGCTGTCTGTTAAATAATTCATACAGCTCATGAAAGTAATATTTCTGGGATGTAGGGGGTTCCATTTTTCCAATTCCCTTTCACTCCATCTTTTTTTTTTTTTCAAGCGGTTGTGGGGAGAACTTGGCAGACATGGCCTGGGTGGTATAATAAAACCTTCTGTCTTTTCCTCTCACCTCTCCAGCTCAGGCTGGGAGGGCAGGAGGCGTTAATGACCTTCAGCAGGCCAAGTCAAGGTCAAGGCTGAGGTATGAGTTTGGTTGTAATCTCAGAGTTCAGCCGTCAAAGGGACCCAAAGATGCGGGCCTGTTTTATCGCCGTCAGAGCCATTCTCCTGGTGGGAGCGCCTTTCTTTTCCATAGTCTCCCAGATGCTTGTCCAGTGCCTAGTGTGGGGCTTTGCCTCTGGGAGGTAGTTAGCACGTGTCTAGCAAAATGGATTGAATTGAGGCCATTCTGGAGGAAGGCAGGACTCGGCATTTTTAACCTCTGTTATGTTCAAGTCAATCGAATAACTGCCCTGGCCATTTTGTTTATCTTCATGATGCAGGTTGGTGTTCAGGCTTTGTCAGCGCCAAGGCAAAGCTGCTTGTTCTAGAATGAGCGAGCCTCCTCAGACTAGCTCTGCAGAGCAACAAAGCTGGGGTATGTGTCCCACTGAGCCCTGGCCCCATTTCCACACCGGGTTGTGGCTGCCTGTTTGTCCATAACTGCCAAGGGCACTGAAAGTCACCCGAGAGCAGGGACCCGGTCTCTTTTGTTCACTGGATGCCTAGTATCCAAAACCATGTTGGACACGCAGCAGGTGTTCTCTGAGTATTTGTGGAATGAATATGTGAAAAGATATTTTCTGTAAGTAAAATGGGCTTTTACTGTGTCATGTATAACCTCCCTGAAAGTCTGAGGTGGGAGGAAGGTTTCTTGGAGCCTTCCGTTTCCCCCCAACCCCCATGCTGCATCTCCTTGGCCCCTGAGGGCCCTTGTGGAGCTCCACATCCAGCACTGTGGCTTCTGTGAGGCCCTGCTCTGGAGTGCGGACCTCTGGGAAGGCTATAAGGCTTGGGCTCTGAGGGCGGATGACTGCCCACTAACTGGCTGTGTGACCCAGGGGGAGACTCCATATCCTCATCAATAAGTTCTATACCTCCTTTGTAGAATTATTGGGATGTGCTATGGACAGAATGTTTGTATCTTTCCCAAATCCATAGGTTGGAGCCACAACTTCCATGAGGTGACAGGGCCCCCCAGAAGGCATGTGGGTTAAATGAGGTCATAGGGTGGGGCCCTAATCTGTAAAGGTTTGTGCCCCTATAAGAAGAGGCAGCAAAGAGCTCTCTCTCTCCGTGTGCTCAGAGGAGAGTCCATGTGAGGACACTGTGAGAAGCTGGCCAGCTACCAGCCCAGGAGAGGGCTCTCACCAGAACTGAACCAGCTGGAACCTTGATCTTGGACTTCCTGCTTCCAGAACTGAGAAAATAGCTGTTGTTTAAGCCCTCTCGTCTGTGGTGTTTTGTTACAGCTGCCCAGGCCGATTAATACAGGGGGATTAAATGATATAAGAATAGAAATTTTAATGGAGTGTTAAGGAAAATAGTATAATGTAGAAGTTTTTCTCAAGTATTTCTGGTCTATGAGGTTGAGGACACAGGCTGAGTTTGGGAGAGGGGGACAAAGGCTGAGGAGTGTCCATGTCTGCACTGGGAAAGGGCCACTGGGAAAGGGCAAATTCACACTGGATGGGTCCTGAAAGGCTTGCGGAGGAGGCGGGATTTTAGTGGGTGTGAGTGATGGGTAAGAGGGCTTTGGAGGTAGAGGCAAAATGAAGCCTTTCCCATCTGAGGTACAGATGTGGGAAGGGGAGGGAACTCATTCATTTAGGCTGACTCTGCACCAGACCTGTGCTCTGCATGTCACATGTCACCTGGAGCTACTGTCCACTTGTCCCAACCCCAGGAGGTCCTGCCCCCCACCCCTAGCACACACACAAACATTCTACAGACAAGGAAGTGATAGAAGAGCCATACTTAGTGCATATTCACAGATGTCCTGGCTCGGCTGCCTTCTCCCTGGGTCCCCACAGTAGTCCCACAAGGTGCACTGTGATACTGTCCCCACTGTACACATGAGGCCACAGGCAGAGCTCCATTGAGTAACTTGCTTAGGGCCACAATGTGAGTGATGCTGATATGGGGACTGAAACCAGGCAGGCAGACATCTGAGCCTGTGCTCTAGGCCACACGCTTCCCTTCCTGGTCAGGCTTTACGCTTCCTGGGAGCTAGTAATGGGCCCAGATCCCACATTGGCGGGACTGAAACTTCAGCTGGATCCCACCTAGAATACAAACCTTTCTACTCTATTACACTGACTTGGAGGCAGGAACATCATGTCTAAATAGTGGGGGTCTGCTGAAACAGCAGCACAGTAGTCATATTAAAAATAGGCCAGGAGAGATGAGGAATGACTTACCAGAGAGAGGACAGTGTCTGAGCCCTGGGGGTTGGGTTGGGTGGGGTGGAGCACGGGAGACCAGCGGTGGCGTCTGCAGGGTGAGGTGGTGGGCTCATCTTTACAACACTCCTGGGAGATTGGTGCTGTTATTACCCCCACTTTATAGATGACAAAAGAGGCACAGAAAGTCTAAGAACCCAGCACCACACAGCTATTAAACAGCAAAGCCAGGACCTGAACTCAGGTGACTGGACTCCTGGGCCATCCCCTAGCTGTCATACCATGCTGCCTTCAATGGAGATCGGATGGTATCTGATAGTGTTGGCCTCGTGGAGGATTTTATGGGAAAAATTAGACAGGGAGAGCATTGCATCTCTCCCACTGGCTGAGGACTTGGGAGAGTGGGGGGTCTGTAGGCGCACATGTCCCCTGTGTCAGGGAACCTGATGGGCCTGGGTACTGCCCAGGAAGTAGTCTCCTTGTCTCAGTGCAGAACAAATACATTTAAACTGATGATAGTGACCCTCTGAGGATGTGTGCACCAGGTGGTGCCATTGGATGTCCCCAGGGGCCCCCTACTTCAAATGCTCAGCCTGAGGGGCTCTGTGTGGTGCAGGGGGAAGCATCCCTGCCCCTGCCCTCCCTGGGCAGACCTCTGCCAGGGGCCTTCTGCAGACCACCGTTTCAGAGCAGAGGCTCGGAACCCAGCTGGCTGCTGACTAGCTGCCTAGGCATGAGCAGGTCACTACTCCCTCTGCGTCTCGGTTTCCTCATCTCGCAGTGCGGATCATCATGGCACCCCCTGGCAGGGCTGTGGTGAGGACGGTGTGAGCCAGGGGCTTCACACACAGTGCCCAGCCTTGCTCTTCTCGCCAGTCTCCCCCGCAGAGTTGCTCTGGTATTGTCTGCATGTTTACGGCCAACTCACTGTTGTGGTGTGTGGGCGCCTCACCCGGCCTCCTCATTGCTGATGTTCAGGGGCTGGGCAGGGATTCTGAAAGCACTCGTGAACTGTCTGAGTCTCCTCCGTGGCTCGGTGGAGCTGAGATCTGAGCAGCTGAGTGGTGGGTGGCTGATTCTCATGAGTAAGGGCTGAGTTCAGAGCCCCCTGGCTCTGCCCTTTGCTTCCACCTGATTCTTAGTGACTTGAATTGCTTTGTTTTCTCTGGTGTCAAAAGGTATCATTGTCTTTTTATTTTTTTAACCATCTCTGTAGATGTTACGAGTTAAGTCATCAAGGCCTTCAGATAAAATGAGGGGAAGGGACCTGAGGGCAGTCAGTTCTTACATCTTTTTCCCCAGACCACCTTAGTATGACATGACTATTACTGACCAGCTTTTGTGCAGGGCTCCATGAATTCAACACAGACAAGCTGGACACAATCTCAGCCCACAAAAAGCTTGCAGCCCAGGAGGGAGGCCAGTAAGTATGAAGTGGCTCTGGTATTGGGGTGTCCCTGCTGAGGGGACTTCTCTAGAGCAAGGCTGCTGGAGGGAGCTGTCCCCATTATGCCAGGCTGACGAATGTTTGAGGGGCTCCTGGAGCATTTTTTTGCCTTGTCTTAGTAAGTACATTGCAGGGTTTAGTAAAACACATAGATTTAAATTTTTCACTTTTATTACAATTGCCTGGCTTCTAATAGCTACAGGTAGATAATCTACTTTTCAAATTGCCATGCCAGTTTTTAATCTCAGACTGACCTATGTTTTCCATTTTGGTTTTCTCAAGGCACCTGTGCTGCTTTCCCGGGGACCTGCTATACATATCAAATTTGTCCCCATAATGTGTTGACCATGTGCCACCGTTGTGCTGGGCCTGGAACTCAAGCTGAAGGAGGCACAAGCGAATCAAGTCTGAGTCAGTTCAAAGAACTTACAATCATGTTCTGAAAAGTTGAGCATGAACTGATTTTTGTTACTCTGACATCAAATGTATTAAGAGAGTTCACTTCTTAAAGGAAACTTCAGATTAGTGTTTGAATCTGTACATCCAGTGTCTCAAAGGTGGGGCATACCTGAACTGTAGGTAAAGCTAAAGAAAATTAAGAAGGCAGTGATATAGACTTCTAGAACTGAAGGGCCACAGGTAACTGTCCATCCCAACTTCTGGATTTTATAGCTGAGACAGTTTAGACCCAGAGACATGACATGAGCATCTCTGATGGCTGGGCTGGGCCACAGCTGGAGCTCATTGTCCAGTGCCTCATCCTGGTGCCTGCTGCTTTCTTACGCTCCTAAACCAGCTATCTGAGCTTTCTGGGTTATCTGCTGGTTTACACTCTGTTCCAGATTCCTTCTGTCAGCATAAAGAACTGGCTGTACAACCCTGCCATGAAACCAAATGGGACTTATTAGTCTCTGGCCAAATTGTCCCCCTACAGCCCTGGTCCTTCTGGGCCCAGGTTTGGGCACTCCCTTCCACTTGGAGCTGATGTGCAGAATTTCAGCCCTGCCGCTGCATTTGGCTACTTGAATTCACTCCACTCCCAAAGCATGTGTGTGATGCTGACAGACCTTCTTGTGCCCAGAAACCCCACTAAAGGAGCAGGGACAGATGCAGCCACCACTGCCCTTGGTGGGGGAGGCCATTGAACAGAAGGGCAGGAGAGCAGGGACATGGCACACACAGCCTATGGCCTCGGCCACGGCAGCCCTGGGCACGTCAGCACCTGTTCTCCTGGGCAGCTACCGCCTGAGGCAGGCGGAGCGCAGGAGGAGGCTGGGCCTGTGGCCCTGGGGGCTGCCCCTGCCAGCAGTGGCTCTTGTGGGCATGGGGCACAGGAAAGGGCCTTGCACCTTCTGCATGCTGTTCGTCATCTATTTTGAGTCGCAGAGTATTGACTTTGAGGGTTTGACGCCTCTTGCAAATGAAAACCTGAGGGCTTTGGTGAGATGAGAGGTGGGCTAAGATCAAGAGCTTTTGTTCATGGTGGCCCCCATCTGTAGGTGACAACTTGGATCTTGGCACCCTCAAGTTGTGTCCCTGGCTGGGATCCTAAGCTAGTCTTGGGAAGGATGACATTTTTACTGCACGCATTCAGAGCAGAAGTGGGGGGTCGCTCTGGGAAAAGCACACGGTCATTGGGAAGGTGCCAGCCTTCAGTCCAGTGCCTTTAAAATGATAACCAACCTAGGGAGGGAAAGGGGACAAAACCAGATTAAAGACAAGACCCACACAAAGAGCATTCATTTTAGTTTCTCACCTTCTTTTAGAGGAAGACTAGCGACATGGATTTGTGAACTAGAGTTAGGATGGAGGGAACTGGAACATTCTCTGCTTATTTTCTTTCTTTTTTTTTCTGGAGGGGTGTATAAAGAATAGTGGGGTGACAAGAAACTTGTTGAAGAGAGCTGTGCAAACAATGGCTGGTGAATGCCAAAGCTGGCAGTCAGTGGTTCTTAATGTTTGAATGGAAAGTGGTTGGAGCTTGCTTCCCCCCCGCGCCCCCCCCAACAGTCAGTGTTGCCAAGAAAAGAAGGAGTAGCTGTTTTAAGCATTTACAAACGGTAATGTACCAACAGCTGGTCTCAGTCCAACCGAGCTATTGTAGGGGTATTAAAAAGACAGGCCAGAGTTGGAGATGTACTGCCAACCTCCCTTGCAGAGTTGGGGAACATTTTCCTTGGAAAAAAAGGTCTTATATTCCTGCAGAGATCGACAGGACGGTTCTCCCGTGGAGTCAGTGCCTTGCTTGGCAGAGGAGGCCGCGCAGGCAGGCGAGCCAAATGCTTCGGCGACAGGGAAGCGTGGAGTCAGGGGGCTTGCGGCAGATTTATTAGCGCAGCCAAGCCACCTCCCTGCCCGCGAAGGGCACGTGCGCGTGGGCGCGGCTGTCCTGCGAGCCCGGCCATGTGTCCTCTGACCCCCAGCTCGTGCGCGGCAGTGGCGCAGCTAGGACCCCTGTCCCCCTCCTGCGCAGGGTCGCCTTGTCTTTCCTCTTTACTCAGGCCAAGAGGCCAAGAGGAGGAGGAGAAACATCTCATGAAATTTCTCTCTTCCTCATCCTGTGCTCCTGGATAGCGGGGGGAGCCTCCTGGGAAAAGGGCAGCCCACGGCCCCCCACCCGCCCCGCTCTTCCTTACCCTCCAGTCTGGGGCGTTCTTTAGGGTTTTGTGCATCTCAGGAAATTGTAATACACAGAGCATGCTTCTTCGCTAGATGTAATTACCAGCGGCCCTGTGTTTATGGATGAGGCATGGTGGAAAGTAATAGAAAATGATTATTTTTCGTTCTGAAGGCCTTCTTTATTAGTGGTGCGGTAGGGACGTCAGCTGCCTTCTCTGAATGGCAATGCAATGTTTTGCTTTCCCCAGCAAGATAAACGATCTTATTTGTTGATGTTTGGTGCTTGAGATGACATTTATGTGAAATAAAAGGGACCAAATTAATAATAAAAAAAAATGATTAGCCAGACACAAATGAAAAATGTACATCTCTCCCCACCCCAGTTAAGTTGTTTGTATTTACATGCTATTCACAAATAATGGCAAAATGCCCAATAGTTGGATGGCGAGGATTTTTTTCTTTTACAATCATATGGCCTGATTCCGTTTTCCAGATCTTGTCTGAGAGCTGCTATTTGAAATAAAAATGTTTGCATCCGTTTCCTCGTTAATCCTTCCGTTGTAATACAACCTGCTGCAGAGAAATGGCAAAACAGATGCAACAATGAAAATTAAAAGGGATGGACACTTATCTTGGGCTATAAAAGCTGCTAACCATGTAGGAACTAGAGAGGCTTTTGGACAGAAAATATGGCAAATGATAGGAACAATCATCGGACTAAGAGTTTGCTATTTGGAAAACTCTGGTGGGATATTTCTCTGTTCGTAACGGCTGGAGGATCACTCCTGAGTTTAGTGTGCACCAGAGAGAGTGTTTGTCGGCTCTGCCTTGAGGCCTGTCTTTAATATTTGGTTCATCTACCCATCTGGTTCCTCACTGGGCTGGAATTTTCTTGACACAAGTGCTTTGCAAAGAATCTATGGACCTCATATTTTGAGGGCTCCATAGATTGCTTGGAAATACTGCTTCCTGCCCTTCTGGGAGTCATAGGCTGAGAACAAAGCTGCATTGACCTTGATCTTTGTTTTTGCAAACAAATACATCGTATAGGGGAGGAGAAAGGGTTTATAGCATGTGTGGGAGTGAAGGATCATGATCCCATACTGCTTAGACAACTTGGTAAAAAAGTTATAAGAAGATTCAAATGTACCTTTTGGGGGAGGTGGTACCAATTTATGTATCAGTCTAGGGTTGTCTTTTTTCTCATATAGTTGCCTGATGTTACCTCATGCAGTCAACTACTGAATTCATTGGGATTTGGGGTCATACGTAGTTTCGGCCTTTTTGTGTGTACGTATTGGCATCACCTGTTTGCTGTCTGGAAGTAATAGACAGAGAGAACCGCAGGAACATGGACTTTGCCCTTGTACAGATTATAAACCTCTTGGCGGAGCCTGGATTGGCACAATTAAATACACATAAACTGCAAACCAGAGCTATGCTCGCGGGGGCTGATGAGTGGGATGAGAGATGAGAACATGGCTTGGGGTGGGAGGTTTATTGTGGTGGAGTCTCTTCATGCAGTGCCGAAAGCATGAGCACTACTAGCTGATGGGCTGATCAAAGCCTACCAAGGGAACTGAGCAAACAGAAAAGATAGAAGCCCATGCATGCGCAGTGTTTGTCCAAATGTGCCAGAACTCCTGTGACTATCCCCTGGCTTGAGTGACACAATGGAATGAGTTTTTGGCCAGGACAGAGGTGCATTTCCGATATTTCTAGTGAAAGACTAGTGGTAAAGGTTCTGCAGCTGAATCTTGGCTGTCCCACTTACTAGCCAAACATCCTTGGCCTTAACCTTTTAGTGCCTTAGTTCTCAAATCTGTGAAATGGGTAGAATCACAGTGCCTACTTCATGGTTAACAGTATGAGGATTAAATGACAGAATAGAGCACAGTGCTTAGTACCAAGTATGTGCCCAATAAATGTTGTGATCATAAACAAGGAATTGATTTCATTCTGTCCCTATATATACATTTGTTTTGTTTTCTTTTTATTCTTGCCTAAGATGCAAGGCTAAGTGTGTACTAACTGTTCTACTTAAGATCATCAGCTGACAAGGAAGATTCTTACCTTTCCACTAAAAAGGAAGCTCACTCCAGGCTATGAGCTGAAGGCCAGGAGCTGGGCTGTGTGACTTCTCATAGTCACATCTAGGAATTTGGTTCTTGGATCTTCTGAATTCTGCTTCAAAAGCATTAGGAAGGCTTGACCACAGGGAAGTATGCCTTGTGGCGAGTGAGTGGGCGGGCAGAAGTTAATTTGTCATGGCCCCCTGTACAGAAAATGTCCCACTCATGACGTAGTTGGGAGTATGGTTCTGTTGAGCCACTGCATCTAGATTTTGAAAGCAGATTCATGAGCAGGACCAGTGATCTACTTCTGGCGCTGCTCAGACTTGCCACTACTAGGCAGACAACCCTGCATATGCACAACTGCTGAAGAGGGTGGGCAGAGAAGGCAGGAGAAATAATGACACAGTACCTGAAGCCTGGTTTCAAGGCGTGCAGGCTGGCCAACAGTGCCGCAGAAGGACCAAGCTGGCACAGTGCAAGCAGAGGCGGCTTAGAGGGTGAGTGGAGGAGGGTCAGTGCGGGGGAGGCAGTGCTTATCAAGCTAACACTTAGGGTAGTTCACAGGGAAGGGACCTGGGTAATGTCCTCGTCTGTCACTAACTTGGACAGGAACATCAGCTGGTTTCCCCAGAATCAGAGCCCCTAAATGCTGATAGGCATTCACTGATGAGCTCCTCAAGGGCAAAAGCCACATCTTAGGCAACTTTGTATTTATTTCAATGCCACTTGCAGTCCCTGGCTCTGAGTAGGCTCTTGCTATATGTTAGTAAATGCCTGATGTGCGAGTATTCATCCATGTAGTGTGCAAAGGAAAGCTGCTTCCTCAAACTGACATTTTCTTGCTAAGTTTGATACGGTACTAGTGTTGGTAACTTCCTCCGCTATAGGAAGGAAATTCGGGGATTCTGATTCGGCTTTCATTTCTTTGGTCAAGTGAATCATTTGCGGAGCAAGTTTTTGGGCCTGAAGTGTGGCTGTCAGTGTGTGAAGGGACCGGCCAGATCTTTCTTTTCCTTTCTGGAAAGGGAAAGATTTGTGAAATTCAATGACATCTGCTGAAATTCAAACATATTTTTATTTATTCATGACCATGATCAGGGCAGAACCTCTAATTTCAACCAATAATTAGGCTTGACAATAGATGTGGAAATAAAACATTTTTGCTGAATTCACTTGTCATTCCTCCGTGCTGTAGCTGGTGTAACCCAGATGTCAGCTGTCCCCTTATTTTTCTCTTTGAGCTCCTCTTCCCTCAGTCCATTCATACTAATGCGTGAGTGAGCCTTATGGCATTTACTGAGGGTTTCGTGGGGGAGACAGAGAGAAGACTGACATTGCATACTTCATAGTCACCCGCTCACGTATCTCCTGAGGCCCAAGAACAGTTTTCTAAAGGCATTTTTATTGCCACTCCACCAAGAATCGCCTTTTTTCTCTCCCCACATACCCAGAGCAATAGGTTTCAGCCCTGCACCCTCTCTCCTTCCACTCCCAACCTGAAATTCCTCCAACTATTTGGCAGTCTTTTATTTCCTTCTCAATTGAATACCACCCTGCAGGCTTCTGTTAATAGCCGATGTAAAGAACTTCTGAGCAAGAAGGCTTATTGGCCTTTGCAACTTGACCAGCATTCCTTCTGGAAGAACCTGGATAACGTGCTGGTGATGCACGTGGTTGTTGATGCTTTTTGCTACTTGATCCCTGGAACTACGGGCAGGTCTGTGAGATGGCCATATCTGCAGGAAGTTCTTGCTGGCTTCTCTGTGCTTTCTAGGGAGTGACACGGCAGGAGCCAGAGGGCAGGGAAGTGGGGAGTGGGTGGCAGGTGAGGAAGGACAGACGGCAGAGCAGACAATACATCTGGGAAGTTTGCTTGTGAAGGAGAAGAGAGGGGTGGGGTGGGATAAAGGGTCAGGAGAAGTTTGTTTAATGGGAGAGTAAGATACCAGTGTGTGTTTAGATGCTGATGTGAAGGAGAAAGTAGGGAGAGGTTGAGGATTAGGAAGGAAGAGGGCACATCATGGAGAAATGTCCCTGAGAAGGTGGGAGGGCACAGGCTTCAGAGCACCGAGTAGGCACTGACCACAGCAGAAGACAGATGCCATGGGAGGAGAGAGCACATAGTGTGCGGGGCTGTGGACAGGTAGCCAGGGCATACGGATGAGGCTGGCTGGCGTCCTCACGGTACGTGATCTGAGTGCAGTCTCCCCAGGTAGGGGCTATGCTGTCAGTTGTTATCTGCCATGTGTGTTCCTGAAGCCCACCTACAAACCTGGTCTGCAAGCTCTCTGTGCACAAGTGTCTTTTCCGTGGTCTGCTGGATCTAATCATGCTGGGGCTGATTATCAAACCTTCAGGAAGTTTGCAAGCCAGTTGTTAAACCATTAGTAGCTTGGACTCAGCCATGGTGAGAGAGGGTGTGCACTATGGAAATCAGCAACAGCTCCAAGTCAGGGCCCTTTCTTCTCCTGGAAAGCTGCTTGTTGGACATTCGGCAGCAACCACTGCTTTTACGTCTCACTCCCGCCTTGCTCCGGTTGGTGCCCTGTTTGTCCTGGTCTGCTTTGTGTGCTGACTGCCCTGCACCTCGTAGAGTGCACACGGTGGCTTGGCTCTGCTGTGCTCAACTTCCTCCTCTGTCCCTGGGTTTTTGCAGCCTTGGAGGCTGGGTGGAAATGGGTCACCTACAGAGTGGAGTGTGGTCTCTGAGAGGTGTGGCAGCCCTGGGGTGTTCGTGGTGCTCTTCTGCAAGAGCTGATCCCCTCGGAGATGCTGTTATTCTCTCCACTCACTGGCAAGTCTGGCAAACTTTGGCTTTAATTATTTATTTCTGTGCCTGCTTGCTGGCGGAAGAGGGATTTTCCCATCCCTTCCAGCTCCATAAAACACACACACAGAAGCAGCAGTGCAGCTGCCCGCCTGCAGAGGATGAAGGCACTGGCAGTGGAGTGGCAGCCTGTAACTCACCAGCAGAGCGGCTGGCATGGGCCCCCGGGAGTGGCTCTTTTCTTCCCAGTTCTCTAGCCAAGTGCCTGTGCCCGTCTCCCCACCTTGTCCCTTGCCGCAGCTTCTCACAGCTGCTCCTGCCCTGGCTGCCACCGGCCAATAGCGAATGTTGGGGAATCTGGAATCCAGGACCTGAAATGTCAGAGCTCTGTAGCCCTGGGAATATGATGAAGTGCAGAGAGCCCCAGCTTTGGGGCCCTACAGCTGTGGGGTTGGGTTTGGGGTCTGACAGGTCATCTCCCAGTGATCTAGGGTAAGGTATTAAACTGTCCAGCCTCACAGTTCTCCTCTGTGGAGGGTTTAATGTGATCATGCTCGTAAAGAGTCGGGAAAGATGTGGTGGGATCTCAAAGAATTGGTTGAAGAGACAGTGTAGGACTGAGGAAGACTAATTATGGATTCAGTGTTCCCTCCCTCCAGGACACCTTCCTGGACTGTGGTTCGCCTCCTCTGGGCACTAGTCACTGACATTCCTGATGACGCTCCGTGACTACATGCTTCTGTCACATGCTGACACTCAGTGCAATGGTGAACACATTTTATGGTGCAAGAAGTGGGCTGGGAGTGAGGTGGAGAGCCGGAGGAAGAAGCGGGGATGTGCTGTTGACTGTTCAAAAGCCAGCATTCTGGATGAGAAAAACTCTTATTCGGAGCTGTTGCTGATTTCCGCAGTGCACACCCTCTCTCACCATGGCTGAGTCCAAGCTACCAATGGTTTAACAACTGGCTTGCAAATGTCCTAAAGATTTGACAATCAGCAGCAGCGTGATTGGATCCAGCAGACCACAGAAAAGACACCGGTCCACAGAGAGCTTGCAGACCAGGTTTGTAGGCGGGCTCCAGGGACACACCTGGTAAATAACAACAACTGATTGCAAAGCATTTAAGAGTGGTTATAAGGTGGCGCAGAGCTGCACCAAGAAACCATTTACATGGGAGGATAATCCGTAAAAGGAAGGGTCAGAGTTAGCTCAGCACTGGTGTTCTAGAGGAGAAAGGCTACCTACCTACAGAAGGAAGGTAGATTGTTCAGTGTCCACAAATGGCATTGGTAAGTGTTTGAAGGTGGAATCTAGACTGTCAGGCTCAGGATAAGATTGGCTCAGCACATAGAAAGAACACACAGTGAGTGAGTGGCTTAGATCTTGGGGTCTGCGGTCTGAGAAAGGTGGGTTTGAATCTTGGCTTCACTGCCCACATAGGTTTTATGATGCTAATCCATCTACGTTTTAGCGATGTTGCATGGATTACATGAGGTAACACCGGTAAAACGTTGGCGCAGTGCCTGGAGTTAGTGAGGGCTCAGTGAATGGCAGCCATTTCTGTTGCTGTTTGTCTTGTCCCTTTCTTCATGCCCAGTGTCCCTGAGAACAGAAATCTTCTTCTCCAAACCCAGCACAGGGTGTGGCACATCCTGGGTGCCCAGCTCAAGTATTCTGACTGATGGCACGTCTCTGGACCAAGGCAGGACACCAGGGCATTTGTAGGTTGCTTCTCCCTGTGCCCTTTCTGTCCGGAGTCATGGGGCAGCTTCGAGAAGCTTTGGGGTCACTACCTTCTTTTGGGCGGT
Source organism: Manis javanica (assembly GCF_040802235.1). Taxonomy (NCBI): domain Eukaryota; kingdom Metazoa; phylum Chordata; class Mammalia; order Pholidota; family Manidae; genus Manis; species Manis javanica. Next base: position 95,967,587 of record NC_133166.1, on the reverse strand, counting down.
GGAGTCTGTGACCTTGACATTTCCAGAGGGGCTGCTGCTCCCTGGCCCTTTTGTATCTTCTCACCCTGTCCTGTGGATGCAGCAAGAAAGGTGCTGGCCTGTGGGGATCCTTTGGCTTGTTCCATACATGCTTATCAAGCACCTGGGCCTGGCACTCTGCTAGCCACTGGGAAGCAAGATGAATAAGACGGAGTCCTGTGCTCAAGGTCTCACTGCTGGCAGGTGAGGGCACTCAGCTATAAGTCAGTGCTTAGGTGCTGTGACAGAGGACAGTGTCCCTACCATGGCGGGCCTCAGCAAAGGCTCTGCCTCACCTGCACATTAGGCCTGTGCATGTGACATGCCAAGGTCCCCAGAAACTCTAGAGGCTTCCACAAAGCCCTTTCTAAATCCTCAAAACACAAACCCTATAAAGCAACACAATGTAAAATATATCTTCATCTTTCGGGAATGGGGTGTTAAACATGTCCAGCACATCAGCTAAGATGTTGGCATTATTATGGTCGAGAATTGCCTTGGTACACCCTGCACCCCCTGCACCCCCATCTCTGCTGTGCTGCATGTGAGCTCCTGGTCAGCCCATTGCTCAGATGGTCCAATTCTGACATCACTTAGCATTTGATAGAAGACTGTACCCTTACTCTTTCTCCTCCTCTCTCCTGCTTTTCTCATTTTTATGCTTATTCCCCTTGTTTTATTTAAAAAAAAAACTATTCGCCTCTCAAACCTTCAAAGAACTCTTACAGGTCCACAATGGTCCTAGGGGTACAGCAATTGCTCACTCTCAGCTAAATTTTTTTGTACTGTTTTTCAGTCTGTAGAACAAAGTATTGATTCCAGGTTACCAGCATTCCACTGAGAGGGATGTTCTGTCAGCACCAAAGGCAGTCGTGGAAAGGCAGAGAATCTAGCTGTGTGTGTGCATGCACACACACACACACACTCTCTCTCTCTCTCTCTCTCTCTCTCTCTGAGGCAGGACAAGTCAGGACCCAGGTAGGCCAGCAGATGACCTGAAATCCTAGAAAGGGAGAGAAGGAAACATGAAGGAATTTAAGAATCGAATAGACCCAAGCAAACGATCAGGCAGGGTGGCCAGTAATGGGCAGTTAGGAGCCAAAGAGGGAAGGGTCAGGGGAAGGGGAGGCCGTGATGGGGAGCACAGGCTCTGGGGAGACTTTCTTACTAGAGCAGCTCCAAACATAAAAGGATTCCTCTGTGTTTCCCCCTGGAGTGAATCTGCTCATGGCCATGGACAGTGCCAGGAGAGCGGACTTACGGATGAACACGACGGCAAAAATTGACGGGAGTGCAGGGAAACTTTCATCAGCTTTGACTTTTATTCCTGACTCACTTTTCAGGTGGTGAGTGACTGAACATTTTTGTAGTGACCCGCCAGGCTTTAAACAGGAATACGGCCTTACCTATCTCCTCTGTTGGCAAGGACATGGCCTCTGACCTGTGTTTTCAAGGGTGGGAGTAGGTTTTGCTGAGCCACTCACACTGTCTCCTCAGCTGGGTTCTGGCCTGAGATGCATGTTGTGACCAGTTTCAAAGGACATCCTTAGTGTATTAATTTTTAAAGACTTTTAGATTTTGAAATCCATGTAATTGTTCATGATTAATTCTTTCCTTGGCAATTCAGAACCAAATGACAGTCCATTTCTGAAAGTCTGCCTATCGGATCACCATTTTCTTTATAATTCACCCTTGGCCTCATCCTGTTTTCCTCATCCTCGTTGCCTCACTTATTTTTCTTAATCTCTCTGTGCATATAATCTACCTCAGTTCTTTTATAAATAAGCCTTAGAGTTAAATAAGAGTGATCTCTCTACTATTCTGCGTCTACATTGAATAAATATATATTGACAGTCCATTGAATGGCTTGTGGATTAATACTTAAAATCTCAACAAACAATATTGGGCCCTTTAGGGCTAGATATTAAAGCAAACACCAGAGGCTGCCCTCAAGGAGATTCTAGGCCCAAATCAGACAAAAGAAATATATAACAAAATTAAAGAGGTATTACAAATGGAGAGGTTTCGCTTGCTCCTTCATCCATTTCAGGAACATTACTGAGGACCTGAAATGTATTATTATTGAATTATTTCTTGTGGAAAAGCTGTTGGTTCACACAGACAGTATGCACCTCTGTCGTGGTGAGGCCGTGGGCTGGGCTGGCTTTCGGGAGGAGGTGATGTGTGGCTCGAGCAGAGCAAGAGTACAGTGGAGTAGAGCCTTGGCACCTTCCTTCGGGATGCGAGCGGAAGCCAATCCAGCATTTCTTCCTCACTTACCATAGATGCCTTTTTGTCTGGGCTAAGGAGGTGAATGTTTCCTCCAAAGATTGCTTAAACTCCCAGACTTCTCTGCCTGTAGGCAGTGTGGCTTTCCCAAGCTGCTCTGCTAGCCGTCCCCGGCTCTTCCCACCTCTTCTTAAACAGTGTCCAGAGCTTGAGCCAGACAGCCTGCAGGCCAGTGGGTGCAGGCAGCCAGCTCTCACCTACCCAGTGCCATGGAAGCCCAGCTCTGAATGGCTCTCAGATCCTCACGGCTGTCGGGAGGAGCGGAGCCAGGGCAGGCCAGGATGGCAGATGGCTCAGGGTGGCATGCTGTCTTCAGATGCCCTCTACCTTTGCTGCCGGTGCCATCGGAAGCTGTCGGTTACTGTTTTTAGCTTGGCTGTCCATGGGCTGGAGGAGAGAGCTTTTGTAGTCACTCAGGAATGCGGGGTATTTTTAGCGACGAGATTCTGCTTCAGGCATGTGCACCGCGCTCTTCCAGTTATAGGCATGGAAGGGGGGGGCTGGGCCAAAGACTTGAGGTCTCAGCAGGCTCAGCTGAGAAGTTCATAGAAAAAAAAGGGGGTGTGGGATGTATAAGCGGGACCTTCTGGTCCCACGGGACTTTGTTTTTTATAAAAGTCGTGTCACCTCATTCCTCCTCGGAAGCTGCTGCGCAGGTGAAATGGAGGAGGACCCCGGGAAGGAAGGGAAGTGGGAGAGAAACGGGGGCTGACGTCCAAGATCTCACCCAAGACGAACTCCTGGGCCATGGGAATCACGTGTATGGGGCCCGACCCAGAGAGGAGGGGTGGTTGTGAAACGAAGACTCGTTGAAGCCCTTTTCTTGAGCTTGAAATCAGTTTGTGGTTATTTATTTTTTGATTGATGCACAAGAAATAATGAATGAACAAATATTTGCTCATTCATTTATTCACTCATGCTAGAGCGACATACAGTTTTTAGTTTAAAAGATTTACAAATTACTGAGCTTAATCCATTCTTTTGCTTCTCTTCCTTGCCTGACTCTCCTGCCCTCGTCCCCGGGCCCCTCCTTTCAAAGGTGAGGAAACTGAAGCCCAGAGAGGTTAAGTGACTCACCCAAGGCCATACTAATTAGCAGCAGGTTTGGGACTGGGCTCCAGGTGTCCTGACACCCAATTCCCTGTTTTCTATATTGTCTACATGTATTATATTTTGGAAACATCTCTGTGACCTTTTGTTCTTATTTTAATGTACAGATTAAATAACTTAAAATACTGCCTGCAGTAGCAGTGGGCAGGGTTCATGCTAGAATCTTGGAACTATGAGGATTAAAAAATTTCTTTCTTGGCTACCTTTGTTTGGTTTCCTTCTGTTCAAATGTAGCTCCCATTTATTGAGCACCTGCTACACAGAAAGCACTGTGCCTGGTACATTCACATGGATTATGCTGCAAACTCAACAGCCTTCAACGCAAGCATCAGACCCACATTTTCGGATCTGAAAACAGAGATACAGAGGGGATAAGTGATTGATCAAGATCAAATACCAGCAAGTGACGGAGCCAGAATTTAAAATCAGGTCTGTCTGCCAGAAAGACCAGTGTTCTTTCCCCTGACCCCCAGCTGTTTTAATAATGCCTTGGGAACTGTGTTGCTCTGTGTCTTGGGTACGATGGTGGGCTCTCTGATTAGTCGAATGTGCTATACACTTGCAATGTGGATTTTCATGGAAGTATAGATGTAGTCCGTTCCTTCACACTCTTACATCACTAATAAATGAAATGTCTCTTTTCCCTTGAGAATTCTTTCTAGCCTGTTTCTTTAGACCCTCAGCTTTGTTTTATAGCTGCTAACAGTATCCCTGGCCTCTTACCCTTGTTCTAGAGTTGTTTTTGTGTATGTTTTGTCTCTCCAGTGAATTGAAAAAATACAATTTAGTGTAATTGAATGAGGGATTATCGAATGCCTCCCAAGAAGCTAGGAGCTGGGTCACAGAGGTATATCCTGACAGGACTGAGCCTTGAGCCACTTGTTTATTCTTTTAACAAACATGGTGCCAGGCAGTCTTCAGGTGTGAACAGTCTAGTAGGGAGATGACAAGTACACAAGAAAACCTGAACATCCCAGACACCTCCAACATTGTGGGTCAAAGGAGCGCACACTGATGTTGGCTGCTCAGTGGGCCCCAGTCGCCAGCAATTCACTGGTGTCTCCAAGTGTCCAGGAGAGAGCTCACTGTGTCCCCTTGACCTTCTCAGATGAAACAGGCGTCCTGTACCTTTAGCTTATCATTGCACAAAGGTCTCAACATCCCATTTGAAATACTGAGGATACCAAAGGTCCTAAAATGACACGGGGAATCATGAGGAGAACAGGGGGTCTGATTTTTCTCAGGTAGTGAGGTTCCCAGGTTGGGTGGGGGAGGAGAGCCATCAGCTTACTGTCTCATTAGGATGGCATGGCAGATAGTGTGGGAGCCAACATGTGGCTGAGATAAACATACCCTAGGAGTTTAGAGAAAGTTGTGATCAGTACGTATTGGGATCATCAGAGAGGACTTAAAGGTGAAACCACAGGCCCAGAGCCACCTGTGAACTGATTGCTGCCAAAAGTGGCACCCCAGGTCTCCCATTCCCCTACCCCCCATCTCCCTGGCTCACTCTTCTCAGGCGATAGCAATGGAGAACAAATGCTGTGTTCAGTTCACCTCCCTACTTAATTCAGTTCCTTTTAGACCACACAGTTTCTGTTTTAAGCAAAGCCTCCACAGGGGTGGCTCTGCGGATCCCCTCTTGTTCTGCCCTGCAACAATGGGATGGCGGCAGATTGTGGCAGACGGAGGTGGCCGCTGTGGCTGCTCTGCCCGAAAGGCGCAAATGCTGCCTTTCAAGTCTGTGGCCGTAACTCAATCTCCCTTTCACTTCTATCTGTGGGATGAAGCCAGGTGGGAAAGTGAGTGGGGAGAAGGTGGGGGCAGTGGTGACCTATTCAGGGTGTGTGAAGAAGGATTCTTTCTTCACCTGGGAAATCAATGTGCACTTTTGATGTTGCCCATGTCTATCTCTATCTCTCCCTCCCTTTAGGGCCACCCCATGTGGGCACCAGGTCTCGAGCCAGGTTGATAAGAATTAGAAGATGGAGGACAAAACCCTTCTGCAAGGCAACAGGACTTTCTCCAGGTTGTCTGGCTCCGTTCCGCTGAACCTGTCATCAGCATCTCCGAGTCACAAAATGTCGGGCTGGAGCTGCTGTCCTTGGAAAGAAGGGAAGTTGGCACTCGTTCTTGTCCATGGCAATGATCCCGAAAGGTTTCCTGTTTAACATTTTATTTGTATTAAAGAAAAAGTAGCATCTCCAAACTGGAGAGGATTCAGTGTGTGTGTGTGTGTGTGTGTGTGTGTGATCAGAATCGACTCCTCAGTAGCAGCCATTTTCAACATGATCCTTGTGTTTGCTTGGCAAAATCCAGGATTGGAAAAACAAAAGGTTTTCCTGCCAGAGTCCCTTAATTTCAGTAGCAGCAGGAGCAGTGGGAACCTGGTTCCCTCGGATGCATGTTTGATGAGGATGGCCAGGGGTGAGGCTGGGAGTCTTGTGGGGTGTTTTCCAGTGAATGTGTCGGCTTTCTCTGCCCTTCTTTTCTCTTGTACAAGAACACGTGGCCAGAGTGAAGGACAAATGAACTGGCAGCGTACCAGGAGTAGGGAGGGACAGGAGGGCTCAGAGAGGGGGCAAGGGTATGGGAGAAATGGACACTGTGGGGTTGCAGGGGAGAGGTCAAGGGTCACCCCTCACCTGCTGGGTCTGGAGAGTGTCCAAGGAGCCTGGTGTTGGAATGTGAGACCGAAGGATGAGTCCCGAGGTGCCTGCCCTGTGGGGTCACAGCACACTGCCTGGAAAACAGAGGCTGCCTAGTTACAGGGGATGATACAGACGGAGGGGCCAGCAGCCCAGAGTGAGCAGCAGTAGCTGGGGAATTTCCACTGGCTCCACGGTGAGGTCGGCTTGTGTGTGAACCCCCTGCAGCTTTTTAGGAGTCCTGAGAGCAGCCTGGAGGGGGCCTGGGATCTTGTGGGGCCCTGCTCGTGGGGATGATCCTGAAATCTGGACCTGCAGTCTGAGGGACCTGACAAAGAGTGGATAAAGAGCTGTTAGCTCAGTTATTTATTAGTTGTATTCTTTCTCACCCCTTTCTTAGCCTTTATGATCTGGGAAGAAACTTCATAGAACTGAGAGGGCCAGTGAGTATGTGACCAGCACAGTGAGCTCACTAGAAGGTCACCGGCTTCCACATGAGGTCAGAGGAAAGGTGGACAGTGGTCCCTAAGGAGTTGGAACCACTCATCTCCGGAGTAAAGATCTGCTTATCACCCCAGGAACTGGGGCACCACTGGATCAGATCACTCCTCTGAATTATCTGGTTAATCACAGCTCTCCTGTACAGACTCCAAAGTGTCCAAGGGGTTACTTAAAAGACATTCAGCAACAGCTACACCCTCCCCTCCCCCCACAAATACCTCCAGCCCTTTTGCAAAGCACTAAGTCATCCTGATAGTGGTGACTTAGGTGGATGACAAAGCAGCTTCACTCCCTGAGTCCTTGCTGTGGCTCACTGCCATCCTGTGGTGCCACAGCTAGTCCTCTGAAGGAATGGTTATCTTCATTTTACAAATGGGGAAACAGACTTGCAGACCTTGACTTGCCCACAGATACATAGAGCTGCGACTTGAACTTGGGTGTGTGTACCTGCAAGGCCTGGCTGGAGCACCCCCAAGGGTGAGCCAGTCCTGGTGCTGGAGCTCCTCTGCTCGCCCAGATGAGCTAGAAAAGAGTGGGAGTCCGGGCCCCCAGGGTCCTCCTTGCAGGCCTGAGACAGCCGAGAGGAGAGCTCAGCTTTGCCAGGGTCATGTCAGTAAGTCAAGTTGAAGACTGCATCTGGATTCCTCTTGTTGACTGGGGTCTTCCAGGATAGATTTGTGTGTGTGTGTGTGTGTGTGTGTGCGTGTGTGTGTGCATGTGTATGCTTGCACACATGCACAGGCATGACAGAGAGGCAGAGACAGAGATGGACTGCAAAGGAAGGCAAGATTCTTTGTAGCAGATTACCTGGGAAGCCCTTATGGAATGGATTTTGCTCATTCCCTCCGTGTAAGTGTGAAAGTGAAGGACTAAAAAAGGGATAGAATAGGACAGAGGCTGAGCGTGAACCAGCCCTCGCAGGCTTGACTATCATCTGGAATTTTAAGGTCTAAGAAATAGCTCGTCTGTTGTCCAACGCTTGGACAAGCATCCAACATGGAAGCAGACCATGGAAACCTACTTTTTTCTGAGATACTGAAGATGCCCTTTGATCAACTGACTGACTACTTAAGATTATGGCAAACATGTTACCCATTTAATGTTGCCCCTTTTAAATACATTTTTGTTGCAGGGTTTTAGAGTATTCTCTGTGGACATCGCTTTTTCTAAGTAGGAGGCTCTTCTTGCCTTGAGTTCGTTTGTGTGAACTTGACACTTCAAGATGAGTGAAAAATCCTGTGGGCTGCGTGGAAGAGATACATATTATACCTGGACTATCTGTGTGAACTGATGCATTTTCCAGCACTCCCTGTTAGGCAGGGACATGGGATGAATTCTGGTCAATGGACTCTAGCAGAAGTAATGGATGTCAAGTCTCAGTCAAAGCACAGAAGGGATATGAGTCCTCCCTTGCTGCATTCGATCTGGAAGCCACATGTTGAGATGTTGGTGTCACAGATGGACATCAGACCCACTGATCTGCAACAGACATGGGAGGAGCAAGAAATAATGTATTAAACCACTGAGATTTTAGGATTTGTTACCATAGTGTAGTCTAGCCTGACTATCTGGAAGAAAATTCAGCACTGGGTTTTTATCCATCTTATTTTATTTTCGTGAAGGTGGGAAAGAGTATTAAAATAAGAAAATGGAAAGGAACACATTGGGGACGTTCCATTTGTTTGGCATTGATCTCACCTATCGCCAATGAGTCGATAAGTTTCCTGTCACCAGTGAAAGTGTAGGATTTATGCTTCTTTTCATCTTCCAGGTGCACAATACATGCTTGATAAATGGTGGTTGAACTGAGATGAGTGAAACTTGGCCCATTAAAATACAAGCTCCATGGGAAGCAATGTTTCAGTTTTGTCCATGGCTGTGTATCTGGCCTGTAGAGTAGTGCCTAACATATAGTGGATGCTTAATAAAAAGTTACTGGCTGAATCCCATCACTACAGACCTATAAGCTCCCTTGATGACCTGAACCAGAGTCCTCGAAGACTTTCCCTTACTGCTGGAAGTACCTGGAGAAACCTATGGCATCCATTGTCCGACCAGCTGCTACGAGAGCTGTGAGGTTCTTTTTTAAACTTGCGAGTTTTTCCCAAATCCAGCCACAAGACTGCTAGGTAACTGACAGCCAGAAGCTGAAGATGAGAGTCACACTTTATAACCTGCATTCCAGGAAAGATGGGTGCACCTGTGTAGACAGCCATGATGTGGGATCTCACACCCCTTCACTGCTGATGGGCAAGGTTAGAGGCATATCCCTATACCCTTATGGATGTTTCCACCGATTGCATCATGTCCTCCATGGAGTGAGGGTCAATTTTATATGTCAGTTTGGCTATGGTACCCAGTTATTATTCAAATATTAATCTAGGTTTTGTTGTGAAAGTATTTTGTAGGTGTGGGTCTCATCTGATCAGCTGAAGATGAGCCTAAGAGCCAAAATTGAGATTTTTGGGGAGAATTCTGCTTCAAGACTGAAACTACTGACCTCCTTTCCCACCCCCTTGTTGACCTGCTGTTTAACTCAGTCCTATTTTTAATGAAAGCATTTTTATACAAGAGTAAGGCCAGATTGCGGAGGGCCCAGGAAAGTGATGGAGGGAATGTCAAGGCAGGTGCCTACCAGAAGTGAAGGATCACCTGGCTGAGAGGGAGGAGCTGCGGTGGGAAGGTGTTTTTGAGTTGCTCCAGGACCCTGAGAAGATGACACCCCTTGTCTCTTGTGGCACAGTGGGCCACCGGGCTTTTGCTGAAGGTTTCAGAGGGAACATTAGAAATGTTGCTGAGGGTCTTCATAGAGCTCAGACTTGCCTAGCTGGAGGGGTTATTGTGCCCTAAATCAGGAGGGAAGACACTGGGACACTTGGCTCTCTTGGCCAAGGTCATTCCTGAGCCAAAAGGGAGGATGAAATTGCTTGTGCCCTGATGGGAGAGGTGGACACTCCTGGCTTCGAGGCTGGTAGAGGTTGGCCCCAAGTGACTGAATGAGCTCATTGATAATGCAGCAAACCAAGGTGGCAGGTAATCAATTGGTGAGGCTGGTGACACAGATGGAAAGTGCATTGGGATATCAGGCTGAAGTGGTCAATGAGGAGTTCCTGGAGGATCGGGTCATTACAAATTGGTGCATTTCTGCATTTCTACTGGGGGTGATGGAAGTGGGCTGAGCCCAGCAGTGGGGAGGGGGCTTCTGAGAGGTCACAGATTGGTTGAATGCAAGGGCCACTCAGTCCTCTGTTTGTCTTCTGCCAGCTACACCAGTGGGCCTGGTGGGAGAGAGTGTGGCAGGGGCTAGCAGTGGGCTTGGTGAGTTGGTTACTCAGCACATTGGCACAGCCCATCGTATTGGCCGCCTTGCATGTTTTGTGGGTGTTCAGAAGTCTTGTTGCTCAATCCCAAATGTTCCCACTTGTTTTCCTAGCAGGTACAGGATGGCTGCTAACCAGCCCCTTCTGAAGCCTCGGTAGGCAGAACAATGAGCCTGGGCTGCTTCCTGTGAATTTGTTTGCATCCTTGGTCCCTGCCTCTGAAACTATTCCCTTTGGTGTATGCCGGGCAGACTGTCTATCAGGGAAGTCCTCCTTAAGTTCTGTCTGCAGAAACCAATTCTATTCTAGGCCATCCATCCTTAGACCAGCTGAGCAAGTGTCAGATGGGATGGGATAGGGGTGAGGGTAGAGGAGAGAGATGGCTTCACAATTATGGTGAGGAAGTTGATAAGGAGGGAGGGAGAAGAGACCTCCATGCCATTTCTTTGATGGGGACGCTGAGTATGATACACTGTGGCCTGAGAAAGCAGAGGGATGAGGTCCTGCTCCCCTTATGTCATGCTTTTCCTTTGCCCCAAATGACCTTTGCCCTCTCTACAGAGACGTCTCAGCATCCTAGTATGTTTTCTGCTGGAAGCAATTCCCACATTATGTAAAAGTCCCTGTTTCCCCCCTCAGAAGCTGAGTGGAGCAGCCATGCCCTGTCCTGCTCCCTGGTGTCTGGTTAGCATGCAGATACTGTGGTCTTGGATGACTGGATGCGTCCATCTACCTGGTGCTGGAAGCGGGATCCAGCATGGGCAGTGTGCGTGCCCGACAGGACTGGTACCTGGGACTGCAGACGGGGCTGTGCCTGGGGGCAGTCTGGCTGGCCCTCAGTTCCCTGGCCTGCTTGCTCCACCTGTTGGCTGCTTCTCCTGTATTCCCATCACCTCTGTGAGCAATCAGTTATCCTTCCGATAAATCTCTCTTCTGCTGAAGCTGGAGTTGCTTTCTGAGTTGACAACTGAGAATCATGACTGAGAGCGCTCCTGGAGCCCACAGAGCCCTTTCTACCTTTTCTTAAGCCCTTGGTGTACATGCTGCTCTTTCGGTTTAAAAATCTTGTCTTCCTTTGTTACATGCTCCTTGGGAGAAGGGATTATATTAAATGTTATTTTCCCAAGAGTAACTCATTTTGTTTGCTCTGTAAATATTTATTGAATAATGAACAAATTAATAACTGTGTGGCTAAGTATGGGTCTTAACTATCTACTGAGGCACAATGAATGATTCTAGGAAGGTGGAGTCGGTTGAATAGTATCCCTCCTTCTACTGTCCATCTGGAAACTCCGATTGGGACCTTATTTGGAAATAGGGTCTTTATACATGTAGTTAAAGTGAGGGTTGAGACAGGAACATGCTGGTATAGCATGGACCCTAATTCCAGGGAAAGTGTCCTTCTAACCTATGGGAAAGGACATAGAGAGACACAGAGAAGGAGGCGATGTGAAGATGGAGGCAGAGATCAGAGTGATGTATCTATAACAAGGGAATGTTCAGGACTGTCGGCTAGGAGAGAGGCATGGGACATTTCTCCCTCAGAGCCTCCAAAAGAAGCAGTCCCCCCAACAGCTTGCTGTCTGACTTTCGGCCTCTTACACTGTGTGAGAATACATTTCTCTTATTTCAAGCCACCCAAATTTATGGTGATTTGTTACAGCAGTCCCAGGAAACTAACACACTAGCAGAGAGAAAATACAGGCATGCCTCATTTTATTGCACTTTGGCTTACTGCATTTTGCAGATGAGATTTTTTTCTTTTTTATAAATGGAAGGTTTGTGGCAATCCTGTGTTGAACAAGTCTACTGGCACCATTTTTTCAATTACATTTGCTCACTTTGTGTGTCCATGTCACATTTTGGTAATCCTCACAATCTTTCAAACTTTTTCATTACTATTATATTTGTTATGGTGATCTGTGTTCAGTGGGGTAGTATTACTATTGTCATTTTGGGGTGGGGCGTCTCCATGAACTGTGCCCATATAAGAAGGCAAACCTAATTGACAAATGTTATGAGTGTCTTGATGGCTCCACTGATTAGCCAGGAATTCCCCCCAGCTCTCCCCCTCTCCTCAAACCTCCCTGTTCCCCGAAACACCGCAATGTTGAAATTAGGCCATTTAATAACCCTGCCATAGCTTCTAAGTGTTCAGCTGAGAGAAGGAGTCACATGTCTCTCACCTTAAATGAAAAGCTATAAATGATTAAATTTAGTGAAGAAGGCATGTTAAAGCCAAGATAAGCCAAAAGCTAGGCCCCTTGTGCCAAAATTGTGAATGTAAAGGAAAAATTCTTGAAGGAAATTAAAAGTGCTACTCCAGTGAATGCACAAAAGAAAGGGAAGCGGCCTATTGCTGATATGTAGAAAGTTCTAGTGTCTGGATAGAAGATCAAATGAGCCACAATATTCCCTTAAGCTAAAGTCTAATCCAGAGCAAGGCCCTAACTCTCTTCAAGTCTATGAAGGCTGAGAGCAGTGAGGAAGCTACAGAAGATTGAGTTTGAAGATAGCAGAGGTTGGTTCAGGATGTTTAAGGAAAGAAGCCGTCTCTATCTCAGCAAAGTATAGGTGAGGCGGCAAGTGTTGTTGGTCAAGCTACAGCAAGTTGTCTGGAAGATGTAGCTAAGATCATTCATGAACATGACTACACTAACCAACAGAGTTTCAGTGGAGATGACATCAGCTTTCATTACAAGGAGATGCCATCTAAGAGTTTGATAGTTAGAGAGGAGAAGTCAATGCCTGCCTTCAAAGCTTCGAAGACTGGCTGACTGTCTTGTTAGGGGCTAATGCAGCTGGTCCCTGAAGTTGAAGCCAATGTTCATGGACCATTCTGACAGTCCTAGGGCCCTTAGGAATGATGCTAAATCTACTCTGCCTGTGCTTTAGAAATGGAACAACAAAGCCTGGATGACAGCATATCTGTTTACAACATGGTTTACTGAATATCTCAAGCCTACTATTGAGACCTACTGCTCATAAAAAAAAGATTCCTTTCAAAATTGTGCTCATTGACAATGCACCTGGTCACCCAAGAGCTCTGATGGAGATGGACTGATGTTTTCACTGCAGCCCATGGATCAAGGAGTCATTTTGACTTTACCATCTTCTTATTGAAGAAATACATTTCTTAAGGCTATAGCTGCCATTGATGGTGATTCCTCTGATGGATCTGGGTAAAGTCAATTCACAACCTTTCTGGAAAGGATTCACCATACTAGATACCATTAAGAACATTCGTGAGTCATGGGAAGAGGCCAAAATACCAACATTCACAGGAATTTAGAAGCAGTGAATTCCAACTCTCATGGATATAAAGAGTTTCAAAATATCAGAGGAGGAAGTAACAGCAAATGTGGTAGAAACTGCAGGAGAACTAGACTTAGAGGCGGAGCCTGAGAACCGCAGTGCTGCCAAGTCATGATACTTGAATGGCTGAGGAGTTGTTTCTCATGGCTGAGCAAGGAAAGTGGCTTTTTGAGATGGAATCTATTCCTGGTGAGGATGATACGAAGATTGTTGAGAGGACAACAAAGAATTTAGAATATTCCATAGGTTCACTGATAAAACTGTGGCAGGTTTTGAGAGGACTGATTCCAATTTTGAAAGAAGTTCTACTGTGGGTAAAATGCTATCGAACAGCATTCCATGCTAGAGAGAAATCGTTCATGAAAGGAAAACTCAATCCACGTGGCAAACTTCATTGTCTTTGTTCAAGAAATTACCACAGACACCCCAACCTTCAGCAGCCTTCATCCTGACCAGTTAGCAGCTGTCAACACTGAGGCAAGACCCTCCACTAGCAGTAAGATCATGACGCACTGAAAGCTCAGATGTTGCTTAGCAGTTTTCAGCAATAAAATATTTTTAAAAATTAAGGTATATTGTTTTTTCAGACATAATGCTATTACACACTTACTAGACTACAGTATAGTGAAAACTCAACTTTTATATGTGCTGAGAAACCCTGAAATTCATTTGACTTGCTTTACTGGGCTATTTGCCTTATCGCAGTGGTCTGGAACCTAACCTGCAGTATGTCCCAGGTATGCCTGTACAATCTTTGAAAGACCTTCTAAGACTGACTATGGTTCAGAATGAGTAACTGGAAGCAGCAGAGGAGTTTAGGCAGATGCTCTGGGGAGAAGAAGGGTCTCTCTTCATACTCTGGAAAGCCTCGGGACAACTTGTTCACCTCTGGCTTTAGGGAGAACACCTTCCCCTGCCTCCCTATGCCCAGTGATCCTCTGCCCAGCCAGGTTGGGACGGTGACACTTTGGGCTGGAGTTGGGGCTGGCGGGGTCTTACATTGGCTTGCTCCAAATGAAAACGTAGAGTGGCAATATGGGATCCAGTGGCCCATTCGTTGACTCAATCAACAATTCATGGCTTGACTAATTAATTAACTAAATTATGAATTCAAAGTTGACTGTGAGCAAAGCTGTGCAGTTATTTCTTCACTCACCTCTGAAGTTTATTCCTGTATTGCACACAGGAATCAAATGCTTTTCCTACAGCTGAAAACCTTCCAGGGAAATAGAAAGGATCCACTATACTAATTCGTACCAAGTTAATCATACTAATCTTCGTGATCTAATGGATTTTTTCCTCCACAGTGTATTTGCTTCTTCAAAGCGAGATCTGGAAAACTCAATAACCTCTCTCTAGTGCTGGACGCTCACCTTGTGTTGTCATCAAGGTAAGACTTCCTCTATCCTATTTCTCATCCTGGAGCAATGATGCTGCCTGATTCTCTCAGTGACGAGCTAAGGGGTGGCCTCTCTGTGCAGTCTGGGGTGGGACAGGACTGGGTCGGGACAGGAGAAATCGAAGGAAACTCTCTGCCTTTGGGCAGCTTTACTCCCAGGAAAGCTCAGCCCAGGGTTTCCTCCTTGGGGTGGGGTTGACCTTGAGAGGGACATCGCCTTCCCACATCCCTTCCTCTGGGGCTCTTTCATGCCAGTCTGAACAGTCTGGAAATGGAAGCCCTGGACCCCTCCCCATTGCCGTTGTTATAATAAACTCCAGGATTGTATCTGTGGAGCCTCGGGCTTCAGGAATGCAGCCTGTAATTACCTCGCTTCTAAATGCTCATGGTAATGGATGGTGAGGCCTCGTGCATCAGACCAGTTAAATTGCTGTGCGACTCGGCCACAATTTAACTTGGCAGACAACACGCTTAAACTTGGCAAATGGAGATAATGTGCACTGTTTGGGGACTGTTAAACTTTTCAAACAACCTGGGAAGTGCCAGGGAAGTTTCTGGAAGGGAGAAGTTAAGTTGGTAAAGTCTGGACCATGAGTTGATTGAGCATGACCATTTTGCTGCTTGCCTTGTCCCCTGTCCTGGGGATTAGAGCCTGGGGCACACAGGGATGACCACTGCTTCAGTTGGGCTGCACACAGCACAGGCACTCTGCTGGACACTGGGGATGACAGTGCAGGGGACAGGAGCACACAGGGTCTCTGTCCTCCAGGAGTTCAAGTCTGGAGGGGCAGAGCTGCACATGTTTCGTGGGTCACGCTGGAAATGTTCTGCTGAGATCCAGATTGAAGATGTGGGGCTTGATGGTGGCTGAGTGATCTTCCACAGGGTGGGGGGATTATGGAAGATGTTATAGGGAAGACGGTATCTGAACTGGGTATTGACGAATGCACAGAATTTGGGCAGACTGGCAGGAACAGTTAGGGGGTGACCAAGGTGCCGGCTTAGCCAGAGAAAGAAGGCTGTGTAATCAGGACAGCAAATGGTTAGGTGCGTGGGGAGGAGACAGAGGAGATAAAAACGAGAGGGTGGCACTGTTTCCAGTAAGCTGGGGCCTGCTGTGAAGCAGATTCATTCCCTTCCCCAGGGGAACATACTTGTGCAGGCCTCACCAGCGACAACCTGGCCACCACATCCAACCCCTGGGATCATGCGCTCAGCTGGGCTGGAACACATGCTGGTCAAACCTTGGTGCGGCATGATTGCCTGAGTTAACTCAGTGCAAACTGGGTAGCACTACAAACTGGCTGGAAGGCTTCAGAGCGCCCAGGCTCGGCCCCTCCACTCCCCCTCTTGTCATGTCCTTGAAGACGGACTGGGCTGTGCACGTGGTCATTCCTGCCCCGATGTGGTCCTCTCCTAGCTTATGTTCTGAAAGGGTCAGCCCCCGCTCCAGAGAACATGACCTTGTGATGAAGACCCTGTGGCAGAGACTGCACAGGCAGGCTGCAGCTGGCTTCGTGCAGGTCTGGGGCAGAGTGCTCCCCAGGGCCTGTTCTGTCTGCCTGGAATGGATATGTGGTGTGGCACTTCCCACCACCCGGGGACGGGCTGCTGTCCCCGCTCAGAGGGACCATAGGGCTCTGCCAACCTCACATCGACTGTCTTTTCCTTTCTCCTGGCTGCCTTTCTTTCATTCAGCAGGCCCCTACTGCTTCCAGCGCTCCTTATACATTTGCTACGAATCTTTATTTCTAGATTAGCCACCATGCACACAAAATGGAGCGTCCCTGATTTGAGGAGCAAAAACAGTGATTACTAGATTGGTTCTCTCTCGCAGAATGTGGAGGAACAAACAATGCCACACAATTTTAGTTTGTATAGCGTCTTTCAAACCACGCGATGCCCCGGGCACAGCGCAGAGTTGCTGTAAATAATACAGTCGCCGAGTTAAACATTCTAAACATCTTTGCATTGAGCCTCATTTTGTCCTGCCATACTGGGTCGGGGAGGCTGGAAAGGAAGAGAAGGGGCGGGTCTGGGGGAAAGCCAACAGGGGTGTGGCTGGAGGGGTGGCAGGGAGATGGGGGACTGTGGTAGGGAACTTCTGCTTTTAAACGGCATGCAGTGGGGACAGGTGGGCACAGGTGGTCCTGGAACACACAAAGTAGGCCTGCTTCGGCAGCCCCCTGCCCTTTGCACAGGAAGGGAGAGGTGGAGAGAAGCAGCCCAGGGGGATTGTTCCTTTCCTGGAAGTCTTTAGGGCATCACAGAATGAACATAGGTGGGCAGAGTTGGGGCCTGGCAGTTTGACTCACATAACCATCTGTGGGACTCAGTGTTGTGTCCCTGAACCTTGGTTTTTCCATGAGGGTGTGGGATGGGTCAGTAAAAGCCCCTCCAGACCTGATGGTTTCAGAGTCACTGATTCTGGGGCCCCCACAGATCCACCTGGTGTGAAGCCATCAGGGGTTCTGGCCCCCTGCCCCCTGACTGAGGGGAAAGGGCAGAGCCTCCCACCCCCCTTGCTGGCAGGGGAGCCTCCCTTCAGCTCTCACAGCTCTCCCCTGCCCCCCACCTCCCAGGCCAGCTCCGCAGAAGGGGAAGGTGAGCCTGAGGAACTAGATAAGCAGCCTGCCTCTGAAGCTTCCTGTGTGAACTTGGGCAAAAGACAACCTCTCTGACGCTCAGTGTTGCCAACTGTAAATAGGCATAAAGATACCTAGTCACAGGGTTTTGGTGAGGATTCACTGAAATAATATGTGCAACGTACCTGGTATATGGCCTGGCACACAGTGAGGGTACAGTAAATGGTGGTTATTGTTATTTTAATTGTTGGTAATGGTGACCACATCCGCTGAGAGGGAACCCCCTGTGCTGGGAGGAGCACTTGGGGACTGACTGTAGCTGCCTGGGGCGCCCAGCTGGGGCTGCCCCCAGGCTGGGCCCCCGAAACTCCCTCTCATTTTCAACTTGCCGGAGTTTTGTTCATGAGCTCCTCCTAATTTGGGTGAAGTGTGCCATATGGAGAGCAGGGAACAGTGTTAAAAAAGCTTTCACACATAGATAGCGCAGCACTTTCTCTGCTAAATGAGGACTGTCTTCCCCAGAGCAGATTTCACACGCCGATCTCCAGAGTGTTGAGTTCCCTCGTCAACAGGGGTGGAGTTGTTCAGGATCTAGCAGCCATTGTCTCTGCCGGCGGGGGCCTGTTCCGACCCCAAGAGAAATCCCATCTTCTTTTTCCTCCCCAGGGGTGAGGGTTTTCCAGCCCTTTCAGATGAGCCAATTGTGCTTCCCAGACCGGGCAGAGCAGGCACGGCGCCCCCCAGCTGCAGGCAGCTGGGTCTCCTGGGGACCCCTCTGGGTGCTGTTGGTGTGTCATGTCTGCGAGGAAGCTGGGCTGTTCTGAATGGAGCCCAAGCCCCCTGTTCCCCAGCCCACGGCATATTCTCTAGAACTTTCCTCCCAGCCAAGACATCTGCTGCAGTGTGACTCCCCACCCTCCCCGCTACTTCTTCCTAGCCTGACGCAGTGTGCCTGTTTTGGTTGTTGAAAATAAGTCTCTTCATTTGTCTGTTGGAGGCTGAAGTGTGCTGGCCTTTAGCTCCCAATGTGGCACCCTTCCTGCAGGGCTCCTGAGCAGCCCCCTTAGCCAACGGACAGTGACTCCTTCCCACTTGTCACGTTATCTGGCTTTGTCTGCCTTGGTGGGGCTGTAGTTAGTTGGGGATCAGTGGGGAACTTGTTTGGCCTCACTGCTTCCTAGTGATAAAAATGATAGTGGTAATCAGCCATTTAGTGAACATTTACTATGTGCTGGGCCCTATATCTTATCTCATTTCCTACATAGAATAACCAGACAGGATCTGTGTGACTATCTGATTTTAAAGAGGAGGAACCTGAGATTCAGAGAGGTTAAGTGACTGATGCAAAGTTGCACAGCTAAGGGGAGAGCTGATGTTCAGACCCAGATTTACTGATGACCCTAAATCTTGTGCAGTTTCCATCAGTTTGCTCTGTTCACCCGTGTCTTAGTGCCAAAACATTATTGCATCCAAAGATGGCCCCACACTGGGGTCGGGGCAAAAACTGCACAGAAATAGGTGCTATGGGAAGGGAATTAGCGTTTTTCCAGGCTGGCTGCCTTCATAGAACGGGGTCCTGTGTTCGGACAGAGAAGTGAGATGCAGCCTGTCAGAGTCTATGACTTTTATCCGGTGGAACTCTGCCACCCACATGCATTTGGCTCTCCTTGGGCCCCCTGCACAGCACTGCGGGGTCTGACTTTACCCCCCCACTGGAGGAAGAGGAGCTTGAAATTGTTTTTGAGATGTTTTCATTGATTTTCTTTAATGCACAAGAACATTTCCATTCACACATGGGCTTAGTTGTGGGGGACAAAAGGAAGGATTTGACACAAATTTAGGGGGCTGGGTGGAGCTCAGGGAGGGAGCCTGAGTGCCTTGTCGATTACTCTTTAATTTATCAGTATTTTCCTGGAGTTCCTTTGCAAAGCCGTCTGCTTAATCTCGCTGCTGGGTGGGGGACTGGAAGAGGAAACGGGGCTTTCCGGGTCCCTTGGCTTCCAAACTGGTTTATGCCGGCAGCTCTACCCCTGCCCTGTTTAAACCATAACCCCAGAGCTGCTCTGTTTTTTTCAGAGAGCACCTGGCCTTCAGGTTAGAGTTCTAGGTCACCAAAAGAAAAAAGTGGGAGAATGTGGTGCCTCCTGTGCCCCAGGTGGGGTGCAGAAGGTGATAGGAGGCCCAGCTGGGAGCATGCTGATGCGTTTGCACCTGTAGTTTATGAGGAAAACAACCCCACACTGTGAAACAGCGTCAGGAGTGTGATAAAGTCCAACAATGCTTACAGATGCAACATAAGTAAAAATAAAAGCAAAACATCGTGGATTGAGTTCTTAAAGAGAGCTGCCAGGATGGGTGACCAGGAGCAGGGGATGACAAGAGGGAGGAAAATAGGGATCCCAGCTCTCCGCTCACTGTCCCCCTTCTCCTGAGGGCTGGCAGGCTTCCCAGAGTTCTTAAGGAATGTTCTCCAAAACGTCTAAGTAACCTCCTCTCCAGCTTCCTCAGTCAGCTTCTGTTTTAGTTTCATAGGGCTGCCGGTAAGTATCACAAACTGGGTGCTTTAGAAAAATGGAACTTTATCGATAGTCTCACAGTTCTGGAGGCTTGAAGTCCGAGTTCAGGGTATGGCCAGCGCTATACTCTCTCTGAAGGCACTAGGGAAGCGTCTGTTCCAGGTCCCTGTCCTAGGTTCTGGTAGCTCCTTGGCCTGTGGGAGCATAATTCCTGTCTTCACATGGCGTTCTCTGCGTGTGCGTCTCTGTCTCTTCCACATTTCCCCTTTCTCTAAAGACACTTGTTGTATTGGATTAGGACCCTCCCTAATCATCTCATTTTAACTTGATTACCTCTCCAAAGACCCTATTTCCAAATAAGGTCACATTCTGAGGTACTAGGGGTTCGGACTCCAACATACCTTTTTTAGGGGGACACAAATCATAGTAGCCCTTCTTTTCCCCAGAACTGTTTTGTTTTATTTAGCTCACCCCTAAATTTGAATGAGACTTGACTATCCACAAACTACTAGTATAATGAGAAAAACATGGGCAGGAAATTCATGTAGGTCTGTGTTCAAACCCTGGCCTCTCCGGTTTACTATTTGTGTGGCTGTGGAGCATCCATCAATCCTGTAACCCTGTTTACCTATTGGAAATCAGTGGACATGTTCTATTTTATTGGCCAAATGTGAGATTTGATGAATTAAAGGGCCTGGCATGGTGCCTGATACATGGTAGGTGCTCAGCAAATGGAAACCTGCAACCAAGAGGAAGGCCGTTATTATCCTCATTTGTAGATGAGGAAACTGAGGCTCAGACATAACCTGCTCTAGGACAGCATGACACCCATCTGCAGACTTGGACCCCCTCCCCTTGGACCCCGCTTTATGTTGTGCCTCGTGTGGTCATGGTACTCGCCACCTCTATCCATCTTACTGATAATCGAAAATACATAATTTTTTTAAGCCTGTCTTCTCTTGACTCCAAGTTCCTTGAGGACTGGGACAACCTTAGTCACTTTTCTTTTGTATTTGTTTTTTATTATGGTGAAATATACATGACATTGACCATTTTAACCATTTTTAAGCACAGAGTTTAGTGGCATGACATACATTTCCATTATTTATGCAGCCATCACCGCCATCGTGCTCCAGATTTTTTCAGCCCCCCAAACTGAAACTCTGTACCCATTAAACACTAACTCTTCTTTCCCCCTCCCCTAACCCCTTCCTCTGTGAGTCAGACTACTCCAGGCACCTCATGTAAATAGAATCATGTAGTATTTGTCCTTTTGTGTCTGGCTTATTTACCTAGCGTAATGTTTTCAAGCTTCCTCCACATTGTAGCATGTATCAGAACTTCCTTTTTAAGGTTGAATCATACCCTGTAAAATGCATATACCACATTTTGTTTATCCATTCCTCCATTGACGGACATTTGGGTTGTTTCCACCTTTTGGCTATTGTGAATAATGCTGCTGTGCATATGGGTTTACAAATATCTCTTCTAGTCCCTGCTTTCAATTCTCTTGGGTATATGCCCAGAAGTGAAATTACTGGATTTAACCTTATTCATCTTTGTATTCTCAGGGTCGAGAATAGAACCTTATTACTTAGTATTTGTTGAATGAATACACTAAGGAATGAATGGAGAAGTGAATGAAACAAGGAACAGGAACCTGGCAAGGAAGGAGTGGGTCATTCTAACAGTGAGAGGATCCACAGGCGAGAGAGCAGATTAGAAGGAAGGAGAAGGGAATGCTCAGATTTTACAAGAACTGTCCAGCACATCACTGGTACTGGCTCTGTGCTGCAACAGAAAGGATTCAACCAACACACTTGCCTAATGATTTCCTCAAAAATTTCTTTCTGAAGTAATGAAAGTATCAATAGCTTGATGATCTTGATTAATGACTGTGCTCTAGGACATACTGGAAAGCGGTCTGGAATTTTGGACTTGCAAGAAGCAGCTCTCTAGCCCCCTCACCCACAGACACATTAGGAGTCTCACCAGCAAGGACTCCCTTGTGGCTTCTCCAAGCACCCATTTCTACGACGGCTCCAGACCCTACTTCTGTTTCACGCATCTGCTCTTTGCCTCCTGCAACTGGTTACCTGTGCTGCCTGCGTGACCTGCTTCCTTTCCATCTGACATGAATGTCATGCAGCTGAATGTGACTTTATTTGTTTTTCTTTTGTTTGGAGCTGAGGACAAGCTACCCATCTCCCTCCTAGACCTGGATGCTGGGAGCCCGTGATTGGCAGCAGCCCAGGATGAAAGAGAAATGTGCCTCAGGTAGAGGATCTGCCAGAAAAATTCTGGCTGGTCTGAGCTCATCTCACCCCATTCTTGATGGCACGAGTTTTGTATTTCTCTGGGCAACTCCCTCCTCTCATCCCTCAACCAGCCCCCAAGAAACTCAAACCCCAGGGGCAGCAGCTTTGAATCTGAAGGTTTCTTCTCATTTTGTCAGTTCATCACTTGGATTCAGCCACCAGTTTGACAAGGAGAGTTCCCCGGAGGGTGGCGTGCGGGGCTGTGGGGGGCTGAGGATGGCGGCTGTGAGTGGCTTAGCCAAGGTCTCTGTGGCAAACTTTATTTAAAAACTGTGGTACCTCTCTGACATTCTTTCTCTAGGTAGGTAAATAAGAAGCCGTGAGAGGAAGGACATTTTTCGACACCAGACCTCCGTCGCATCCAACTGAAAGCAAACGCCCATCTTGAGGCCCAGTTTCTGGTCTTATTTTGCTGTAAAAGTGAGAGAATTGGTGGGGGAGCAACAAGGGCCTGGGGAAGGGGAAGGCAGCCCCAAAGGGGAGCGGACGGGAGGGGGGCGTGAGCTGGGTGAATAGCGAGCTCAAGAGCTCTTCTGCACAACGAGATTAGCGTGATGCGAGCATTTCCATGCCAAGGTGCTAACGCAATAATACACTCGAGTTTGCCAACTTTTCAAATTGAATGTATTTGATTATTTGCTTTTAATTAGTGTGAGTTTTGGAGTATGTACAGGATTGTCAGGGATACACTGCAAAGCCTCCTACAGCCCATGAAGCCTCCCCTCCGTAAAGACGGCCCGTGATTGTTCTTTTTTAGCTGTGGAGAATGGGATTTAACAGCTCTGTTAAATGTTTTAGCCCATTTCCATTGTGCCTCTGTTTCAACCTATTGGCAAGACCAACTGAAGTGAGAAAATAAACCTCTTATCTGATCTGAATGCTGAGAGCCGCTCCTAAGAAGAATTTTCCTGGTCAACTTCGGCTCTCTGCCGACATCCTTGCTCGGTTCTGTTTTGTTTTTTTTCCTTGCTGTTTCTTTCCAGAGTTGGCTATTCAGCTGGCTTTTTCTCCCTCCCTCCCCTGTAAGTATGTTTTAGGAAATATCTATACACATGAAAAGAAAAAGAGACCAAGAGGGAGGGAGAAGGACAAGACATTTGTTGATACAACAGAGGCGTGTAGAGAACTCTCTCTCTCTCTCTCTGCAGGAGACCTGAGAATCCTGGATTTGGAGGCTGCCCACAGGGAAGGTGCTGGTCAGGGTGATTCTCGGCCCCTGCCACCCTGGGGGACACCGAGGCTATGGCATGGCTGGGCTCCCTTGGCCAGTGAGGACTGAGCTGGGTTTGAGCCTTAGCGCCTGAGCTCCTGTCTGCACCTTGGCAGACAGTGCTACCCTGGCCGGTATACCAGCTTTCTTCTTGTTGGTGTTTTTTTAGCCAGTTCTGCAGGCAGCAACCCTTTCCAAAAAAAAAAAACACAAGTCCTTCTTTAGACCTAGACTAGATGCAGCGGAGAACTCAGTGCAGCAGCTCCATCGCCTCTCTCCTTTCCATCTTTTTATATTTGCTAAAGAGGAGAAGGATGTGGCCTGAGGCATTTTTCCACGAGCACCGCTTTCCTTCCAGCCTCCTTAGGTCTGTTGCTCTGCTCGCCTCTGCCCCAGGACCCTGGGGACACAGACAGAGACGGACGCCTACGTTCACATGGCTGGTCACTTCATCCCTTCCTGCCCCAAGCTCACAGTGCTGTCCCAGCAACTAACTCACTAGGGCCACAGAGGAGCCGCCCTGCAGCAGAGAAGCAAGACCCTCATACACATTCTGAGGATGGCCGCCCACTCACCCATTACCTACACAATCTCTCAGTTACATTAAAAAAAAAATCTTTCCCCCCCTTAACAATAGAGAGGAACAAATGGTTGACAAATAACAACAGCAGCGGCTCTCCAACAAAAGCACGCAATTATTACAATTATACTATCCTTGATTAGGCTGCCATGCATTGCATTTCAATGTAATTGATGTTGTAGGTTGACACATCGGACACCAAATATTCTCGCCTGTCCCTTCTCTCTTTTGTTTCAGAAGCTGATTTGCATTTTCTATGCTTTTAGTAATGAAGACTTAGCACTTTTCCTCCATTAGAAAAAAAAAGAGAGATACAATAATCTGCAACTCGGCACTTGTTTAAGGATTCTGACCCTCGAAAATACCACTTTGCTTCACACATTAGCTGCTTACAAAGAAGGAAGCTAATGTATCATCTAATTGGGCAAACCACTGCATCTGATTTCTCTCAATCAGACTATTAGCTTCGTAATTACCCATCTGCCTCGTGTGGAAAAACGGCAAGGCGCACACCCAGCTAATAACGTTCTCAAGAGCTCTCCACCACAATGAGAGGAGGCGATGTGGAGGGATATGGTCTCTAACCATTTCGGTGCCAAGGTGGTCACACAATGCAGGGGGGCTCTGCCAACTGTCCCCGCCTGAATGTGTTTAATTATTCGCCTCTAATTAGTTGGAGTTTCGGGGTCCATGGGGGTGGTCGTCACTGCTCGGCGGTGGCTCGGCGGATGCAGAAGGACACTGACCAGCGGGAAGGCGAGGAGGAGGCCTCTCGTGGCCTCTGCAGGAGGAGCTTGGGTTGAGGGAGGCACAGCGCCCGGCCTAGTGGGTGGCCTCAGGGGGAATAAAGGCTCACCCAAGAGCAGAGCGTCACCCTTCTCTTTGTGTTCCTTCTCTTCGTCCGGGACTGGGCTCCCCCGCTTTCCCATGTGGGAGAGACTGCACCCTCGGCAGTCCTGCCAGGTGTACCCGAGGACAGGGCATCAGGAAGGGGCCCGGGCCTCCTGCCGAGTATGTACTCTGCCCGCCACCGCGACCTCTATCTTCTTGTCATTTCTTCTGGCTCACTTTTGTCTGCTATCATGCTCTAGAACCTTCCGTTCAGTTTGGGGCTGCAGGGCTTTTCCAGGGTCTGAAGATGGTGTGATATTTGGGCAAGTCACAAAACTGAATGTGTCCACTTCTCCTCCATAATGGGAGAGGAGGCCAGCCCGTGTCTTTGGGGTCTGGAGTGGCTGGCATGTGAGTGTGTTTGGGAGGGCATGTGGGGCTGATTTTGGTGCCAAATGGAGTGAGTTATCGGGGTCCCCTACCCCCTCAACTACAGTGGGTCAGCTATCATTGGTATATCCTTCTATGTCAATTTTATATGAACAAATGTTTCCGGCTAAAAATTTTGAGACCCACTGGGGCACCCGTGGCCTGGCTAGTAATGTCCAATGACTGAATGTGTATCTCAAGTCAGTAAACTGCACCTGGGCTGATAGCAATATTCAGCTAATGGTTGGTTGATTTAGACAATAGCTGCTGCCATTTAAATAGGAGGTTAGATATCAAAATGGAGTCTTTTAAGGCTGATGCAATAATGAATTTTGTTTTTGTGTATTTTTTTTTATAGCCAAAGTTTAATTATGGTATGACTTTAAAGGCTTACTGAGAGCTAATACTAAAGTATTAGGTTGAGAACAGAAATTTATGTATTCAGTCCCTCACCCAGGGAAACATTTTTTAAAACCCTATTATGTGTGTGTTATTGCTGAGAAGCCCTATAGGTATTTACATTAGGCACAGTCCCTGCTTCATGTAACTCTGAGTGGTAAATAAAGGATATGTTTGCACCTTACCCAAGTAAGAGACAAAGTCTCAGGATTCATCTGGTCTTGCTAAATGACCCATCAAGCTGTCCAGGGTTTTGTTTGGCAGAGGGCATGACACATTCTTTCATGAGCTCACTTCAACCAAATTAGTTCCATCTCACAGAGCTCAGACTTCCAGCAATCAGTTCTTTTCAACTTCACGATATCCCATTGAAAGAGTTTGACTGAACTATGGTATCTTTCCTATTCTATCTGTAAAGAATAAGGGACCTTAACAGCTACATGTACCTCTTAGGGTTTAGGAATTTCATGGAAGATGCTGTCATTGCTTCATATAGAGTCTTATTTATGAAGATCTTCTAAAAATTCCTTCCAGGCCTTGATTAAGGAAAGGTTTGGCTTTCCCTGCCTCTTATGTACACCCTGTATTTTAGAACTGTTCATCTTTTCCTCTTTGCTTTGGCTGGAAGGAAGCTCAGTGGCCTCATTTTAGTCAATCTCCATTGGCTTCATAGAACTAGATGTCATATATTTTGTGTGCGAATGCCACTAAAACTTTATTATTTTCCCATCTTTATAATCATATTTTTCCTTTGCTCTCACTCCTGCAAATATTTTTTCTAAATCCTTTTGTATTATGTGCATTTTTGTACAATATCTAGATATTTGGTGGAAAAAGGTTCTGCTATAAATGGTCCAGAGAAGTTAAGTAATTTGTCTCAAGTTAAACAAGACTGAATGCAGTCAAGAAATCTTTCTTGTGCCCAGAACAGGTTGTCCCAGATGTTTTGACAGTAGTTGTGATATCAGCCAAAATCAGTTTACCATGTGACCTGCTACAACTTGTTAATTTCTCTTTGGTGAGTTCTCATAATTGGTTAGCTTCCATTACAGCTTTCTTACTCTTCCCTGAAAATCTGGGATGCTAAGCAGGCTGCATCCATCAAGCCACATCCAGGGACAGAGGCAAGAGAAAAGATGCTTTCAAGGCCTTCTGGGCCACAGGGTTGACTTCCTAATCTACACAGTTAGGGTACCCACCACCACTGATCATACTCCAGGCTGCCTCGTCGGGGCTCCTCCTCCTTCGAGAAGTCGTCAGGGCTTGCCGCAGTGTCTGCCTGGCCCTGAGGTCGAGGTGTGAAGAGACTTGTGTTATCACTCCGGGGAGTGAGTGCAGGGGAGCAGAGAACAGGTGTTCTGCCTCAGACTCTCAGGAGCCTCACGTAGGTCACAAACCATGTTATGACAGAATCTGGAATTTGAGAGACATGCTGCCTGCGACATGCTCTCCATTTCAGCCCCAAACGAGAACCATCTGTTTGGCAATGCCATTATTTTTCACTTGCCTCCAAGCATAGTCACTGTTCTCCGGTGGCTGATAGAGGGTCTATCCTCCAGGGCCTCTCCCAGGGAAGGAGCTCCTGAATGCAGCAATTCCTAAACTTTCTCAAGTGGAGGCATCCTAGCCATTGTTTTTGATATTGCCCTTTTCCTCCCTACCTTTTCTATTGAAAAATGTCATAAGACCTACTGATCTTTTTTATTGTAAGTCTTTTGAGAATTTGATTATCATAACCTCTTCAGCACCAACATAGACCTGGGAAAAACTGAACATGTCGGCCAGGTGGTACAAAATAAGACCCAAGAAGGAACTCTATAATGTGTGCTAGTTTGAATAATAAAAAAAAAAATCTCAGAAAGTTCTTCTCTATCTCTAGCTGTTATCCCACTTACTGCATTTTTATCTCATTTCCTCTAGGTCTTTCTTCAGAGGAGATGAGCGTCATTGTTGATACTCAGGTAATTGGAAATGCAGCCACCTTTGTATTGATTATAAGTAGATTATTTTGCAGTTTATCTCTGGCAAAGCTTGTTTTCATCTCTTAGTTAACATCTCTGTTACTTAATTTCTCTATTGCTTTTATAACCATGGCCATCTGCTACTGAAATTGGAGTTCAACAGAAACTAGAAGATTGAAATGTTCAAAATGAAAATAATGATACTGAGGCCAATGAGACTGGGAAAGCCAGTGGTCTTAGATGTAGGGTGAGGTATGTTTAAATGGGCTACAGGACACTATGAGTCAGGTTGGCCTTAACAATCATCTGATCATCTCCCACTAGGTTTATTAATGAGGAAATAAAGACCTTGACCAGGACGAGGATCTGATACTAAGATCCAGGTCTGGGTATCTTTCCAGTCTATCATGATTTCTTTAAAAATTGAGGTATCATTATAATTGACATACAACATTGTATTAGTTTCATGTGTACAACATAATGATTCAGTATTTATATATATTGTAAAATGATCAACACAGTAAGTCTGGTTAACATTAGTCTCCCTACATAGTTACAAATTTATTTTTCTCTGTGATGAGGACTTTTAAGATCTCCTCTCTGAGTCAGGATTCTTATTTATCAGTCATGGAGTGTACAGTTGGGCAGAATTACGGGTTGGGACAGAGCTGAAAAATTAGATAGTTCCTAGTCTCCTTGCACCTCTGGAATTTCATCTTCATGGTGCAGCTTCACGATTTTGTGTGCCGTATCATGAATAACTAGGACATCAGCTTTCTCCATGAGAAAAAGCAAGCAGAACCACAGACTGCAACACATAGACTTCAAAATAATTTGACATACAAAAGTTATTTCCTTTTTATCTACTGTTCGGGTTACCTCCACAAGGACATTCTCCCTTTTCTGTGGTTGATGAGGAATTGGTGATATTTATGCCTTCATGTAGGAGTCAGAATATGTGCAACATCCTCAGCATCTGGACCAAGTCCAGTCTGTGTTTTTCTCCCCCATCTGCTCCTGGTATTTTAAGTAAAAATGTTTGTATCTGCATCCCCCAAGCCCTGTTGTAAATTGTAAATCATGCCATTATATCTGGTAAAACCACAATGTCAAGCAACAATTCACAAAGCCACAAAGATTCTCCGGAGTAATTTTCCTGTTCTTGTTGATCAGTTTTATATTTTCCCCTTGGCTGTATGCACACATTAAACGGCCCTAATTCAGTGAGAAAACTCGTAAGGGATAATATTTCAAGTGGCACAAATGGCAGCAATGCCTTTACAAAGTATCTATTTTATAATTGCCCCTGCACTCTACCTGAATCTGCTGTCCTCTGTGGTTTCAGTTGAATGAAGTGGATGCAGACATGGGGTGGGGGCTGAGGAGTAAGGGAAGGGGGAGGAGGATGTTTCAGTAAAATTAGGTGTAGAAAAAGCAAAATCTCAAGTCAAAAATGGTGCGGCTGCGATTATTTCTTTCTTCTGGTGAGGATATTAATTATCTGATCTGGACAGATGACAGACAGGTGGGGCGAGCAGGCTCCTGCCATCTAGTCAGGCTGGGTGCTTTTACATTTAAGCATCTCCTACTTATGACTTGATGTAGGACTTGAATCTAGGTCGTTGATTTTGTCTTTCAAATTTTTTGGTTAATTTTTTAAATGAGAATTTTTGGTAAACTTTTAAATTCAAGTATAGCATATGTACATACACATATTTAATTCAAATACAACATATATACATAATTCATAGTTATACTAGATGACAATTTTTTTTTTTTAACAAAGTGAACACCACAAAATTATGTAACCACCACACACATCAAGAGACAGAACCTCACTAGCTGCCCAGAACATTCCCTCCTGCCCAGAACATTCTGGTTATTACTCTTTCCCAAAGATAACTACTGTTCTGACTTGGTTCACCATTCATTATTCGATATGTACTTTTTGGGTTCTGTTTTTCTTATTCAATGAATGCTATGTTTGTGAGATTCATTCCAGTCTGAGAGTATGGCAGTATTTTGTTGATTTTCATTACTCTATAGTATTCCATTGTGTGTGTTTATGTGTCCATATTTTGTCTACTATTTATCTATTCTATTACTGATAGACATTTGAATTGTTTCAAGTTTTTGCTTTTATGAAAAATAGTGTTATAAATATTTTTATGCATGTCTTTTGATGCACATTATATGTGTTATGTTGGGCATATACCAAGTGTGGAATTACTGATTTATAGAGACTATATATGTTCAGTTAGTACAGACTGCCAGTTTTTCTAAGTGTTTGCACCAATTTATACTCCCAAGAGTAATTTAAGAGAATTCCAATTGCTCCACACCTGATAGTAACATTTAGTATTGCCAACTCTATTTTATATTTCAACCATTCTGTCAGGTGTATACTGTATCTCATGGAAGCTTTAATTTTCATTTCCCTGATGACTAATGATAATAGCCACTTTTTCATTTGATCAGTGGCCATTCGAATATTCCCTTTGAGAAGTGCTTGTATAAATCTTTTGCCCATTTAAAAAAATTTGGGTTCTTTTTTTGATTTGTCCTTTGTGTATTGTGGATACAAGTCCTATAACCATACACACACATATTTATAATGTTTATATAGCAAATATTTTTCCCCACTCTGTGACTTGCCTTCTTACCCTCTCAATGCTATACTTTGGTAAGCTTTAATTCTTAATTTTAATGAAGTACAATTTATCAATCGTTACTTTTATGGTTATTGCTCTTAAGGAATCTTTAAGTATATGCAACATTATGCATGTGTCCTAGAGCTGCATTACCCAATGCAGTAACCACTAGCCCCATATTGTTTTTTAGATTTCTTTTATTATGTATCTATGAATAATGATGGTTTAATATCTTCTTTTTATGTCTTTATATCATATATTCCTCTTGCCTTCTTATGCTAGCTAAGACCTCCAGGGGTCTATTGCTAACCAGTAGTGGTCATACACGTGGACATCTTATCATGTTCCTTATCTCAGGGTAAAAACTTTCAAAACTTAACCATTAAGTATGATACATGACAGATTTTTTTGGGTAGATACCCTTTACCATATTAAGGAAGTTCCCTTTTTATTTCTTGCTTGATTAAAATTTTTTTTTTATTTCTAGCATAATTTTTGAAACCAGGAACAGGTGTTAGATGTTCCTGAATTTTTATCTTATATCTATTGAGATGATTTCATGTTTCAGTCTTTATTTATCAAAGTGATAAACTACACTGATTGATGTTCAAATTCTGAATCAACATTTTATTCTTGGATTAAAAGAGATTGTTCATGATGTATTTTCCTTTTCCAAGTATCACTAAATTCTATTTGTCTATGCTTTAGCTGAGTAAGACTTAAAAAAGACTTCTGAATTTATGTTTATTAGAGATATTGGCCTGTATTTTTCTTCTTATGATATACTTATCTGGTTTTACTATCAATATTATACTGGTTTCATAAAATGAGCTTGGAAATGTTGTTAAGAGGATTGGTATTATTATTTTTTTCAAATGTGTTGAAAAATTAACTGATAAAGCTATCTGGGCCTGGAATTTTCCTTGTCTGTTTTTAATTATGAATTCAATTTACTAAATATATGTCCACTATTCAGATATTTTATTTGTCCTTGTGTCAGTTTTGCTAAATTGTATTTTCAATTAATTTGTCCATTTTGTTTAAATTTTCTTCTTTTATTCTTTTTGTGCTGAATTTACTATTTTTCTAGCTTTATAAACTGGATGCTTACATAATTGTAAGTTTTAATAATGTATTACCTTTCATTTCAAAATATTTTCTGATTTTTCAGTTTGATTTCTACTTTGACCCATGTGTTATTTATAAAAATTTCCTCCTCTGTGCACCTGTCTTTATGTTTTCCGCTGTTTGGTGTTACAGTTGAATAACCTTATGTTTCGGATGTACCAGTCTTCTGTTTAAATCTATGTCTTTAGTCCATGATATCTGTAATTGCATTTTTTTTTTCTGTTTGAAGTTACATTTGATTCTTTGAAAAAGAAATCATTGGTGAAATTTTCCTTTTCCCATATATTTTCTTGGAAACATTCATCAGATTCGCTGTAAGTTCTATGTCTCATAATTCAAATATCTGGATCATCTGTGTCTCAATTTTTTCTTTTTCTCTCTAGATTTTTGAGTATTTGGTCCTATCTCCTGACATATTTCATAATTTGTGATTAAATGCTGGACATTGTATTTGAAAAATTCTAAGGGCTTGATGATGTTATCTATTTCTGGAGAAAATTTCTTCTTCCCTCCCTCCCTCCCTTCCTCTCTCTCTCTCTCCCTTGCTCTATCTTTTCTTTTCTTACTATCTTGCTCTTTCTTTCCCAGTAATTAGACTAAGGGTAGATTATTTTGATTTAGTCAGGCATTGAGATGGTTCAAGGCAATTTTGTTTTGTTTTTTTGTTTGGCTCTCTGTGGGCTGCTTAATCTCTCCGTTTGATGTATTAACTTAAAGTCTGGTGTGTAATTGAGGCTACTCCTCCTTGGTGGGCCCATATTCTAATTTTAGTTTTAGACTCCATACATCTGATAATTTTCTTTTTTTTTTCCCTCTGTAGCCACTTAGCAGCTATTTTCTACTTGGTTTCCCAGTCTCTCATTCAGGGCTGCTTTAAGATTCAGCACATACTTAAGAACAAAAGCTACCCAGAATTTAGGCTTATTTCGCCAAAGTACTTTTTTCTGTAGGATCTTGGTTTCTTAAGCCATAACCACCTCTATTCCTAGTTCCACCCAGCTGCACACAGAGATCATTAGGATTTTTTTTTTGAATGATGAGCTTTGTAAATTGTTCAAACAGCTTTGCTGTTGCTTCAGGAACGTGACCAGTTAATACTGGTGTTTGAGCTCTTCGTGGAGTGGTAGTAACCCCTTCCCCCCAGGCCTGGAATACCTCACCAAGGCTGTGTCAGCAGGGCCAGGCCACTCCGGAAGAGACCAAGCCTACGCATTTTGCCTGCACAGAAATGTTCAGTGGCTTTCCCTGCCCTTGGGAAACTGGCTGGGACAGTTGTCAGGCTGAGGTGAGCTGTGAGGACTTTTATGACTTCGCCTTTGCCTCTTCAAGGAGTTTGCTCAGGCTGAGGCTGCCCTGCAAAGCACTACAGACTGGATGGCTTAACCCAGACATTTACAGTCTCGCAGTTCTGAAGGCTGCAAGTCCAAGATCAAGGTGCAGGCAGGGGTGGTTCCTTCTGAGGGCTGTGGGAGAATCTGTTCCATGGCATTCCCTGTAGTTTGCTGGCCATATTTGCTATCCCATGGCTTATTCAGCATAACTTTGGTCTTCACAGGCATTCTCCCATGTCTCCACATTGTCCTCCCTCTATGTCTGTCTATATCCATGTCTAAATTTCCTCTTTTTAAAGGACACCAAATCACACTGGAGCAGAGTCTATCCTAAAAATGGCTTCATTTTAACTTGATGATCTCTGCAGAGATCCTATCTCCAAATAAAGTCATATTTACAGGTACTGGGGATTAGGACTTCACTAGCTTTTTAGAGGACATAATTCAACCCATAATACCTCCCCTGAGATGTTCCTTCTCTGAGGCCTGGGGTGATGGGCCCAGTTAAGCCAGTTTCCATATCACCATTTGTGCAACATTTCAGAATTGTGTATGCCTCAGAGGCAACCGCATTAAGCAATTGTGTCTCTTTTGTTTTGGGTATGGGTATCCAAAATATGGGTGAGCTTTCTTTCTAATGACTCAGTGCGTTGGTCCAACTTCATGCCACTATTTACCAGCTGTAAAGACTTTTGGCTTTAACCTCTCTGTGTCCCATTTCCTCTTCTATAAAATGGGACTAATCATATGGCTTAACTCATTGGGTGATAGTTAACCTGCAGTGAGCGAACATTTGTAAAGTACTTCAAACAGTCGTTCATGGCAGCATATGTTAAGTGCTACACGTTAGCTTTTATCTCACTGACAGCTGAGGAGACTGATGCTCTGAGAAGTTATGAGAATTCTCCAAAGCCATGCATATCTGTACGCTGCAGGGCCCGATCCCAAGCTCTGACGGAATGACCTGAAGCCAAGTGGGCTTTTGCCTCCACCATGTTTACTCAGTTCTGAGCATGCTCTGTAGCTCAGTGTCTTTGGCAAAGATGTTCTTGCCTGTTTCTACCTGGCTGCCTCCCACTCCTGTATGAGTCCGACATCCGCCCTTGTGTTCCCAGCCCTGCTCTGGCCTATGGCTGCCTGCTGGCCTCTGATCCCCCAGCTTGCATTCCTGGAGGGCCCAATAAGTGCTTGCTGATTGACTAGATAAAGCTACGCCCTGCTCCTGTGAGATGAGTGAGCACTCCCTCAGGTCACATATTTTGGCCATGGACAGAAGTGCTAGTTTTCACAGGAAGCAAGGTTTTGATGTCTTATGAGTAGCATGGAAAAAAGTTAGAATTAAGTCTAAAGAAATACTGATCTACGTTTAAGGACAATAAGCTGGGTTAGAAGTGACCTTAAAACGTCTTTAACCTACCTGTGAAAATGACATCATGGAAGCAGGAGCCCCACTCTTTTGGAAAGTATCCCCTGCTGCCCATTCAGCCATTCCTGATAGAAGAGGGGAGTCTGGCATTTCCTAGTCTTCTTTGGGTTGGGGGCAGATAACGGCCTCGAGGTG
The DNA here is from genome assembly GCF_040802235.1 of Manis javanica. Classification (NCBI taxonomy): domain Eukaryota; kingdom Metazoa; phylum Chordata; class Mammalia; order Pholidota; family Manidae; genus Manis; species Manis javanica. The sequence continues at coordinate 95,933,487 of NC_133166.1, read as the reverse complement.
GCATGTGGTGTTTTGAAATTCTCCCCTCATGTGAAAATCATTGGCATTAAGTAGAATGATATCCCCAACATGGTTGGCTTCAGTAGCTGATGTTTACAATGTGCCTAGACTAGTGTCTGGTGTATAGTGGATGCTCCCTAATTGTTGAATGAATAAATGAAGTACCATGTTCAAAATGCTCAGCTGTGTGTGTTGGCCCTAGATCTGAGTATAGGGTCTCCCATTTTGCACATGAGGAAATGGAGATCTGGAGAAGAAACGGCGCTCCTGCTAAGTTAAAGCGAGGTGACGATTAGGACTCCTTTTCTCTGTCCATAAGCTGTCATGGCCTGTGCCCCCTCCAGTACAACTGTACTGTTGTGTGGGACTCTTCCTCTGTGGGAAGCTGAGCCCAGGAAAGGAGTGGGCATTGTGCCCACTCTGGGGTTAATGGGATGAGCACAGGCTTGTGAAATACACTCGGTGGACAAACTCATCGAGGCTGTAAGAACCAGAATCTCATCGCTACTCCCGAGCCTGATGGTTCCACACTCCGCCCAGTTTGGTATATTTTTCTCTATGGAACTGCCCTTCTTGTGTTATGTGTCACTTATGTGTCGGGAGGGCCGTCCAGGGAGAAATGCTGATGGGTTGCAGGCTCCTGCAGGAGGGAAGGGCAGTGGAATAGTGCACAGGCAAGTGCCCAGCAGGTCAGGTGGCTGCCAGTCTTGAGGGACAGACTCCCTGGAGGGAAGGACAGCCTGTGCTTTACCAGGAAAACAGAACATAGCAAGCAGGAATCTGGGCCTAGGATGCCACACCCTGGTTACTGTGGCTCACACTTTCTCCTGGGAAAGCAGTACTGAAAAGTGACAGAAGGCAGAATTCTGCTGCAGGCTGGCTGCAGAGGGGCCTGTTTCTGGCTCTGAGTGCCCAGTAGCCCCTCACATTCACGGCGCACAAATCCCTCCCAAGCCTTTCCTAGTGGGAGGTGTTATCTCCCTTTTCCAGACCGAGAAGCCTTGTGTGGAGGGGAAGCTGGGCCTTTCTACCCCGACGTCCCCTCCTACCCTTGGCGGGCAGAGGGTGAGCCAGAAGTGGCACAAACGCCATCCAGGTCTTCTGCTTCCAAACTCGAGCTTTATCTCTCAGACCCTGCTGCCTCTTGGAGCCTTCTGGAGAGGCACGTGCTGTGGAAATGAGCCTCACTCCAAACTTGCGAGCCTGGGCTTCAAGGGCCTGCACGACTTTCCGCGGCAGCTTCCAGCCCACCACATTGCGCTCGCCTTCCCCTCACGGGTCTCCACTGCTGCCCAGGGAGCCTGCTGGCCATCAGCTTGCTCCTCTGCTTCCAGGCAGGCCTTTGCCCACACCCCAGATTTTCCTATTCTCCACTTGGAGTTCTTTAAGTGAAAGTATATGGATCGTAGATAAAATGTGGGGTGATTTTTCTTTTATGCTTACATGTTTTGTGTATAGTATTGGTCATCTGGATAGCCTCTTCATTCATATGCTCCTTGATCCTTCCTTTGATGTACATTTATTGAGCTTCTATTATGTGCAGAGCGCTGTGCTACATCCGAAGGACTCCTGCCGTTCATAGACAATAAGAATTCAGAAGGATGGGCCAAGTATTTCTCCAGAACATGCAAATCCAGAGGATAGTCAAGGACCAAAATATTGACAAACCTCTTATGCCATAGCTCAGGCCGGTTAGATGCAGGAGCCCTGGTCTCCACCAGTGCCCTACCATGGAGGCGGCAGGACGTGGACCCTGTCCCCTTCTGTATTCTAGGGTAGCCTCCTGGCTTCCTGGGCACAGTGAGATGTCCAAGCCCTCCTTCTAGATCAGGTGATTACATTGACTCTTGCTGCCCCACGAGGGTCCTGACTGGGCTTTTTGGGGCACTTCTCACTGACACCTGCAAGGGTTTCTCTCCTCTGACCAGCTTTGGTTCTGGGCCCTGAGGCTGAGTCTCTGGAATGGCACAACGTCCTCTAACCCGCAGCAGACACCCTCCTGTGCAGTCAGATGCCCAGCCAGGGCCGTGGCCAGTGCTGTGTCCCACTCCCTGGGCAGCTTCCGTGGACAGTCCTCAGTGTCCCATGCTCGTGCCTCTTGTGTCCACTGCTGTCCTGCTGGGATCATGTGAACATAGCAGGTGAAAACATAGGATTCAAATCAGACGGATGGGTTCCCAGCCTAGCTCGGCCACATACTGGCTGTGAGATATTTGGCAAATTCACGAAATCACAACTATACAATGGAAAAAAACAAAGCCTCCCCAGGGTTCTGCAGAGGAATAGAACTGAGAGGAAACGTATATTCATTTTAACGAATCAACTGACAATTTATTTCAAGGAATATGAAATAATTTAAATTGGCTACAATTTATTTTAAGGAATTAGCTGACACAAGTGTGGGAGCAGCCACGTCCAAAGTCTGTCGGGCAGGTCAGCAGGCTGAAAACAGAGGCAGGAACTGACACTGCAGCCTTGAAGCAGAATTTGTTTTTTGGGAAACTTCAGTTTTTAACTCTTAAGACCTTCTGTTTATTGGATGAGGCCCACCCACATAACCTAGGGTAATTTTTACTTGAAGTCAACTGATTGTAGATGTGAACCACATCTACAAAATACCTTCATAGCAGCACCTAGATTAGTGTTTGACTAAGTAACTGGCTACAATAGCCTGTAAAACTGACCATCATGCTATCTCATGCAGAAATTATGAGGGATTAAGTATGTCATGTATGCAAAGTCCTAAGCATAGAACCTGGCACATGGCAAGCATTTATTCATTATTGATATTATTACTTCCACTATTATTTTTATTTTTTGCCTACTTTTTGGTCTGCTGCTGATTCAACAAAGCCTTGTGCTTCATTCCACGTTATTTGGTATTTGGATACGTCACATACAAGGTGCTGTTTGTTAACAGAGCAGGATGCTCACTGTGGGAACTCAGAGATGGGAGTGTACTAGTCAGCAAGCTCCCAGAGGGCAAGCATATGTCTGGTTTACACATAGCTCGGAGCAAATGCTCCATATATATGAAGAAGAGAGGGCACAGGAGAAAACAAAGCCCTTATAAGCATGGCTGCCCAGTGCACATATAATACAATCCTCATAAGCAATTTAAAATTTTCTAATAGCCATATTAAAAATAGGAACAGGTACTAATATCCAAAATATCATTTCAAAATATAACCAAAATGAAAATTACTAGATGTTTTACATTCTTTGTTTTTCCCACTAAGTCTTTGAAACCTAGCCTATGTGTTATACTTATGGCCCATCTCCATCTGCACTGGCCACCTTTCAAGTGCCCAGGAGCCACATGTGGCTAGTGGCTACTGTACTGGCCAGCATAGGCTTAGCGGGCAGGGTGTGGAGTGGGTGGCATGTTGATAACGGGCCGTCCTCTGGAACAAACTCTGAATGTGATTCTCTGACTCATGGCTGCCGGCTCCTAGACTCTTTTATGACCAGTCCTCAACAAGAGAACACACGTTAAAGGCAAGTATTTAGAAACTTTTATATCAGTTTGGCAGAGTGATTTTACATCCATCGAATCTGATATGAAACAAATTAGGGATTGTATTATGTGTTCTTTAAAATTTAACTCTTCTGAAAGTTCATTTGTATTGTATTTTACAAAAGTATCTGTCTAACGATGGAGTGAAAATAAAACCTGACCGTTCACCAGAGAGAGCTCGAGAAGCGCTCCCCTCGATTACTAGAGCAGAGCCTCTCAGGGCCGGATACCGGGGATTTGTGTTTTCAGCAAACCCCACGATGATTCCTAGGCACGTGGAAGTTTGAACCTTCTGAAACTAGGCCAGGAACCACAAGAAGTGTAGGCCTCATTTTATTTTTGTTTTTATTTCCCCCGACACAAGTTGCTGTGTCCTGAGACAGAGCCTTGTGCCTGGGGTGGGTCCCTATAGTGGGGGCAGCTCTGCTGACCTCAGAGACACTGTCCCAGTACCTGCGGGGAGCCTTGTGCCACCCTGATGTCCACACAGGCCAGAACACACGTCCCTGCTTCTTCTTGAGACTCTGTGAATCCTCTAGGATACTGGGATTTTCAAGGTTTTCTCTGATCCTTCACATAGAGAATGTGACTTTTCAATCCCCATCTCCTGGAAAAAAAAAAAAACTCTAGACCCAAAGGAACTCTATTTTTTCTTGTCCTTGCTCAAAGCTTTTATAGAACATCTTGAGCTTTCAAAGGCACTGTGTGTATTGATTTTCGTCCCTGACCCCCAGGGTTCATTGCTGCTGTGTTTTGGACTAAGGCTCCCTATAGAAATCCCAGTGGCCTCAACTCAGGAAGTCTTGGTGATTGGACAATATTGGAAGCAGTTTCCTTATATAAACCATCACAGATGGCCTTTGTAGCTTGTCATCTTCTCTTTCTGTGAGGCTCTCCTCACAGGATCTTTCCTGTGTGGCTTGAAACTTTTAATCTGTCTTCAGGTCAGAATTTTTGTGAGGAAATGGAGGCTCTTCCTATGGCTCTGCTACGGCTTCCAGCCAAGTTGTTTTGGGTGCTGGTCCCACCACCCCAGCCCAATACTCACTTAGGGATGGATTGCATCTCTTCCTGCAGAATCTCAATATGCTACTGTATTAGCTTCCCAAGGCTGCCACAACATAACACTGCAGACTAGCGGGGCTTTAACAACAGAAATGTATTTCTCGCAGCTCTAGAGACTGGAAATCAAAGATCAAGGTTCTGGCAGGGCTGGTTTCTCCTGAGGCCCCTCCCCTTGGCTTGCAGAAGGCCACCTTGTGGCTGTGTCCCCTTACGGCCTCTCCTTGTGCATGTGCAGCCCTGGTGTCTCTTCCTCTCCTTGTAAGGACCTCAGGCCTATGGGATTAGGGCCCCACACTTAGGACCTCATTTAACCTTAGTCACTTCATTAAAGGCCCTATCTCCAAATATAGTCATAGTGGAGTTAGGGCTTTACCATATGGTTTTAATTTTTTTTGGGTGGGGGATGGTTTAGTCCATAGCAACTACTAAATTAGCTTCTACTCATTGCCCAACTTCCTTTTGGATTCCTGGGTTCTTGAACCCAGTGACTGTGTTCCCCACCTCTATGATCAGTATTTGTTTCCCACCCCATAGGAGGCTTCTCTTGTTCTGGGCAGAGACTTGCTTGGGCTTCTTTGTGTGTTGACCAGGGTCGTCTGCCTCGAAGCTCTGTGAGTTCCTGCCTCTGTGCTGTCGCTGGCTCTCGGAAGAGTGTTTCATGGGCAGTGGTGAGTTCTGTGAGAAACTTCTCTCCTCCTACTACTGTTCAGCAATCATTCCAGGCTTTATGTAAAATATGATTTTTGTGCACATAAAACCTATTGCCCTGCTCTCTCCCTTGCAGACCTATCTCCCCATCCCTGCCCCAAATTCAGAGGGAGAACAGGAACCAGTCACCCTAATCCTTGCAGCCATTAGCCATTCTATTCTATTAGAAGACTGAGCGTCTACCTATCTCTCCTTTTCCAATCTATGCTATGGCAGGAATCAAGGCATTTCGAATTTCTGTGCAGTCATCAAACAGAAGAAAAGAAAGGGAAAAATAAGCATATTTAAGTCTTTAGTGACCAGGCTTATTTAATGACCTTGATAAATGAAGAAACACTAAGCTTCTGTCTGAGACCATTTGTCAATGCATTGATCCATTGATTCATTCATCAAACGTCCATTGAGCACCATCACTGCCCCAGGCAATGTGCTGGGGGTCATGGGTGATAGAGATGAGACACACCATGGTCCAGATTCTTGCAATCTCTGGCCCTCTCTCCACTTGGCAAATCTGTTCTTAGCAATCTATTTCTAACACAGACTTTACTAACTTATGCACAAATTCATCTCCTTTAGTGGCCTACCAATGTCTGCAAGATATCTCTCTACTTTAGCTGAACATTGAAATTTGCTATGTTTGGCTTAACTGTTACCATCTCAGCATTTTTTATTATTTCCTGTTACTATACTTCAGCCAGATCATTCTATCTATCCACTGATCCTTGAAAATGATGTGTATATTAGGACTCCCACGTCTTAGCTTATGCTATTATTCTCCTTTGCTCTCTTTCTATTTTTCTTCCAAATCTTACTCTAACTTCAAGACATAGATTGATTCTTTCTCCTCCAGGGAATCAACTCTAAATGCCCAAGCTCTAAGGGATCAGTTAGTCGGCCTGTCTTTCTTGCTCTCCCTTTCTGGGCCTTTGGATTCCTTTCCATCTAGTGCTCAGCAGAATGTAGATGTCCATGTTCATGCTGCTTGAACAAATGGAATATTGATTGACTTGAGGTCTTAGAAAAGACAGTGTTTTTGTCAAACTCTTACTTTGCCAAAGGTCAGATGTTTGCAGCCAGCAGTACCACTTCAAAAACCATGGTATAAAAGCAGGATTTCCACACCTCAGCTAGCTCCGAATCCTGCTCTCACCCAGCTGTTTGACCTTGAGCAAGCCACTTACCCCCTCTGCACCTCAGGTTCCTCTTCCTTAGAGCTAATAACAGTGCCCATCTTATTGGGAGTGGCTGTCAGGATTAAATGAGATGGAGAAAGCCAAGTGCTTAGCATAGCACCTACAATGCAGAAAGAACTCAAAAGGTGTGTATTATTATGTTGGTCAATTTTTTTCTACCAACCAACCAATTCTCGGCAAGAGTTCCCTGGTTTACCTTTGGTTTTTCTCAGAGCTAGCAGGTTAAAAGACAGTAATAACAAGCAATAACTGAGCTTGTAGACATTTATTTGGGGATAATCATAATAAAGTCCCTTCCTAAGTTACCCTCCAAGTGGAATTAAATCAGGTAGAATTACAATCCTTTGCCTGTGCTTCGCCTACTCTACCTAACTCATGTAGGTTTTAAAAATAACCCAGGTGGGTTCTTATTCTTGCTTCTACCAACCCCACCTTTTCTTGGGCTTATTGCCTACCATGAATTGTTCTCCCCTCCTTCATTTATCTAAATTTGACTTCTCCTGAAGGACATTCAAGGTCCACGTCAGAGTGCATGCCATGTAGGTCAATCCTTAACAATTGACTCCTGCTATAAGGAATTAACTTTTATCCTTAATTCCATAATTAGTAAATCCCAGTATAGAATTTATGTCTATGCTGAGCTCATAGAAAATGGTTCAGAAATATTTATTGGTTAACTGGTCATTGATCACATCCACTGGGTTTATCAAGGGCAAGTTTATTGGAGAAAATATTCACCTACTCCACATTCACAGAGCCCTCACCTCTGCTCACCCCCGGGTGAAATTTAACCACCAGTTCTGGGTCTACTATTGGAGTAACAGTACTGAATTCAGAACAAAGAGGGGAGAAGAGGACAGTGGGCATATTTTCAGATTGCTCACTAATTCAGTATCACAACTAAATATAGTGTTATTTAGTATTATGAAATAGGTCCATTTTAGAGTCATTTTAAGTAAGCCTGTATATTGAAGCTTCAGTATTTTATGTGGGTCACCTGGATTCTCAGTGACTGTGAGAAAATGAAACAAATATGTTTTAAGCACATTCCTGTTGATTTTGCTCAACTCATGCCTGAGGGACAAGGTTGAGTCTACCAGTGCATCTGATGGGAAGGTTGCAGGGATGGTCTTTCCTCCCCCTTCTGCTCAGCCAGTGCTGACCTTGGCTGCCCTGCTGTCTCTTGGACTCTCTCTGGGTCTCCCATAAAGCAGGTGGAGAGAGTTGCACATGGCCCCTGAGCCCACGCTGACTTTTCATCATTAAGACCTGGTTTTCTAGTAGGCTGGATACTCTTGGGAGAGTCCCACAGACTCCATGTTCCCACTGGCAACACAGAGGCTGGCTGACTTCTTCATGTACTGCCATCTCCATTAGCTTGTGATGTTTGAGGGTGCAAGATGGACTTCTCTCTAAAGGGGAGCCAGGCCTAGAATGGCTAAAAGTGAGAAAAGGTGAGAGGCATGGAAACCACACCCAGATGCTGTCCTCCCCTTGTGCTAGCCCCTGGAATCCCCTCTCTAGTGGCCCAGCTCTCCAGCCAGGGTGGGCTAGCTACTCTTCCAGAAGGGGAGGCCTCCAGATGAATAAGGCTCTTTAAAAACACCAGGGCTGACAGTATGATAACCACTCAAAAGCTAACAGAACAGCTGCAAAATATGATAAAAATCACTTGAAAAGTTCATTGATTTTGCAGCAAAACTGCAAGTACTTCACTTTATAATAATTGTTCCCTCGCGCTCTCGAATCTTGTACTTGAGCTACAAGGGTGTTCAGGTCAGGGCAGCATTCAGCAAACAGGCCTGGGAAGACAATGGCATGCGACCGAAGAGACTCTTTAATCATGAGCTAATTTACAAACCAAAGCAAACCGGAGTCGGGTTTTGTCTAAGATTATTAGAAGATATTAATTCTGTGCTTAAATTATGTCTCTCACTCCTTTTCCTGAGCTCATAACTAGAAAAGGAAAAAAAAAAAAGGAACCTCAACCCAATTTTGCACCCCCCACTCCCCAAGTCTTATCTTCCTAATTAAATTTTGTAAATTGGCATACACTTTTTTGCCTTTCTTCTTTTCTCTCTGAGGACAATGTACTTGCTATTCAAATTCTCATTGCTTCTTGGGGTGAGCTTCTAGCACCCAGCTAGAATGGCTGTTAGCTCATTTTTCCTCTGGCTTGGGAGGCACAGTGGAAGAATTTGGTACACAGGAGTTCCTCATTGGGCCTTGAACCAGAGGTCTCAGAGGCTGTTGAGTGACCAGCACTGTCCTTCCACTGCCCTCCTCACAGGGCAGGGACCTCAGAAGCAGCAGCCTCTGTCCTGCCCTCTCCTGTTTTGCTGGACCCCTCTCCTCCCAGGCTGGCCACATCCCATGGCCAGGGATTAAAAGCACATAAGCAGACAGATCCCAGTTATCGGCACGCGTGAAGGGCTGATCCAGTGCTGATGGCTGCTTGCCTTCGGAATGCCTTGTGTGACTCACCTGGGTAAACTTACCTGGCTGTTTCTGTTTTGCTGGAGTGACTAACACTAGCATTTTCAGTAGGCCCAGAGATGGATGGTGAGGATAGCACCCCAGTACCATTCTGGGATGGAAGGGAAATCAACCTGGGTAAGAGAACGTGACAAAAGTAATCCACACATAGTGGCTTGAGCCAGTCACTGAGCTGGCTGTCGCCCCGTCATTCTATCTTGGGGCCATTTCTTCTTATTTATTTCATCCATTCAGCACCTCTGGGTAGACCACAATATCTTGACTCATTTCTACTTTCTGATGGTAAAGAGAGGCAATTTATGAACTGATTTGCTTATTTCATAGTCATGAAGTATCTTCTATGTGCCAGGCACTCTGCCAGGGGGCCTGGGGGTAGAATTGTGACATCCTCTTCTGATGGAGCTTACACAGGCCACAGACAATAACCAGGTGTTACAAGGATACCGGTGTGATGAGACAGGAGCAGGGCATGACAGGATCGCCTGGTAGGGATGCCTAATGGGGAGTTCTTGGGGGGACAGGGGAGATGAAATCTCACCTGCGATCTGAAAAGCAGGTGATCAGGGGTGGGGTGGAGAGCGTTCTAGGCAGAGGGAGCTCCTTATGCTAATGGTGTTAATGTTTTTTAGTGTTAGGAAACACTAAAAAGTGGACTTGACAGAACTTGGTGACTGTATCTGCAGACTCAGAAAACATTAAAGACAGTGCCTGGATTTCTTGTTTGAGCAGTTGGTATCTCATGATGTCAGCTACCAAGGTAGGAGACAAAAGGCAGGGTAGGTGTTGGAGAAAGATCCTGAGTTCAGTCTGGACCTGAGGAATTTCAGGTACCTGAGGCCTGTCCAAAATGAGATGTCAAAGAAACAGTTGAGTGAATGGGGTTCTAGCTCAGGAGCCTATCCAGGCAAGAAATGTAAAATTTAGATACATTCATGTGGAGAAGGAAGACCTGGCTTTGGATAACATCATGCAGGCAGAGTGGAGAGTAAGTGGAGAAAAAGGCTCAGGAGAGAACCTTGAGGAAAAAGAATTTTAAAGCGAAAATTCAAGGAAGAGAAAACTACATAAGAAAAAGATATTAAAGAAAGTTGCTCAGTTCTAGGAAGCAATTCTAAATGTTTGTCTCATTGTGTCTTCAGAAGTTTTATTTATACTTATTTTGTTCACTTGTCTTTACCATGAAACATTTCAGACATTCAAAAAGGCATAGACTGGAATATTATAACAAATACCCATGAAGCCCCTGCTGCTCTGGGCATCCCTCTCTCATCACCCTCTCCACCTTCTCCTCAGGGGTCGCTTATTCTGTAATTTGTATATATTAGAATCTAATATATATATATGTTGTTATTATCCTATTATTCTTATATATTCGATGCTTTATACTTTTATGACACCTCATGATGTCATCACGCAAAGGGAAACACCCTCTTCCCTTACTACAGAGATGCAATCCTCAAATTCTAAAGAAATGACCATCTACAAATTGCCTTTCTAAGAAGTCACAGGTGTGCTTCTACAGACATACCTGGGAGGTACTGATGGCTCAGTTCCGGACCACTGCAACAGAGTGAATATCCCAGTAAGGCAAGCCAAATGGATTCTTTGGTTTCCCTGTCTATATAAAAGTCACGTTTACATTATACTGTGGTCTGTGAAGTGTGCAATAGCATTAGGTCTAGAAAAACAATGTAAGTAACTCAATTCTAAATACTTTATCGCTAAAAAAAAATGCCGTCACCTGAGCTTCCAGTGAGTCATAATTTTTCTGCTGATGGAGGGTGTTGCATCAATGTTGACAGCCTTTGACTGCCTGGGTGGTGGGTGCTCAATGTCGGCTTTTCTTAAAATAAGACAACAATGCGTTTGCCTCATTGACTGACTCTTCCTTTCATGAGTGATTTCTCTGTAATGCTGTTTGATAGCATTTTACTCACAGTAGAACTTCTTTCTAAATTGGAGTCAGTTCTCTCAAACTCTGCCACTGCTTTATCAACTAAGTTGATGTACTGTTCTAAATCCTTTCTTGTCATGTCAATATTCTTTACAGCGTCTTCACCAGGAGTAGATTCCATCTCAAAAAACCACTTCCTTTGTTCATCCATAAGAAGCAACTCCACATCCATTCAGGTTTTCCATGAGATTGAAACAATTCAGTCCCATCTTTAGACTCCACTTCTAGTTGTAGTTCTTTTGCTATTTCCACTACATTTGCAGTTACTTCCTCCACTGAAGTCTTGAACACTTCAAAGTCATCCATGAGGGTTGGAATCGACTGCTTCAAGATTCTGTGAATGTTGATATTTTGACCTCTTCCCATAAATCATGACTGTTTTAGTAGCATCTAGGATGGTGAATCTTCTCCAGATGGTTTCCAATTGAATTTGTCCAGATCCATCACAAGAATCACTCTCTATGGCAGCTATAGCTTTACAAAATGTATGTCTTCAATAAGGAGACTGAAAGTCAAAATGACTCCTTGATCCATGGGCTGTAAAATGGATGTTGTTTGCAGGCATGAAAGCATTAATCTTATTGTACATCTCTGTCAGAGCTCTTGGGTGACCAGGTGCATTGGTAATTGGCAGTAATATTTTGAAAGGAGCAATGGGTCTCAACAGTGGGCTTAAAATGTTCAGTAAACCATGTTGTAAACAGATGTGCTGTCATCAGACTGTGTTGTTCCATCTCTAGAGCACAGGCAGAATAGATTAGCATCATGCTTAATGGCCCTAGGATTTTCAGAATGGTCAGTGAACACAGGCTTCAACTTTAAGTCACCAGCTGCATTAGCCCCTAATAAGAGAGTCAGCCAGTCCTTTGAAACTTTGAAGGCAGGCATTGACTTCTCAATAGCTATCAAAGTCTTGGATAGCATCTCTTTCCAATAAAAGGCTGTTTCATCTCCATTGAAAATCTGTTGTTTAGTGTGGCTGCCTTCACTAATGATCTTAGCTAGATCTTCTGGACAACTTGCTGTAGTTTGTCCATCAGCACTGGCTGCTTCTTGCACTTTTATGTTATGTAGACTGCTTGTTTCCTGAAACCTCACGAACAACCTCTGTTAGCTTCCAACATTTCTGCAGCTTCCTCACCTCTCAGCCTTCATAGAATTGAAAGGAGTTAGGGCTTTGTTTTGGGTTAGGCTCTGGCTTAAAGGAACATTGTGGAACTTTGTCTATCCAGGCACGAAAACTTTCTCCATATCAGCAATAAGTCTGTTTAGCTTTCTTATCATTCATGTGTTCACTGGAGTAGTGCTTTTAATTTCCTTCAAGGACTTTTCCTTTGCATTCACAACTAGGCTAACTGTTTGGTGCAAGAGGCCAAGCTTTCAGCCTGTCTAGGCTTTCAACATGTCTTCCTCACTAAGCTTAGTTATTTCTAGCTTTTGATTTAAAGTGAGAGACATGTGTCTTTCATCTGAACACTTTGAGGCCACTGCAGAGTTATTAACTGGTTTAATTTCAATACTGTTGTGTCTCAGGGAATAGAGAGGCTGGAAGAGAGGGAGAGAGATGGGCAGCAGCTGGTTGGTGGAGTGGTCATAACACACACATTTATTAAGTTTACTGTCTTTAACTGGTGTGGTTCATGGTGCCCCAACACAGTTACAATGGTAACATCAAAAATCATTGATCACAGATCACCACAACAAACAGTAATAAAAAAGTTTGAAATAACTTGAGAATTACCAAATGTGACACAGAGACATAAAGTGAGCAAATGCTGTTCAAGTAATGGCCCCCACAGATTTGCCCAATACAGGGTTGCCACAAACCTTCAATTTGTAAAAAAAATGCAGTATCTTTAAAGGGCAATAAAGCAAAGCTCAATAAAACAAGGTATGCCTGTATTTATCACACACCACTCACATCTGGACTGATAAGTGTACCCAGTTATTGATTCATTGTCTTGCAACTCCAAGTCTAGCCTTCTTTGCCCTACTCTGTGGTGCTGGAGCTGCATATGCCAACATTTTTTTTCTCTGCTTGCTGGTACAATACTGCCCTTGCCAGTAGGGGGCACTGAAAGAGCACTGCAGGAGGCAGGTCTTCTCTTCCTGGTTCTGGTGTGTTTCTTCCTGATCCTGTCATGTGACCAGTGACTTGGGGGTCATCCAGGTGCTCACCCGCCAGTGAGTTTCACTGGCATCCCAGTGGGTAGCATTGGGGGGAACTTCCCTGGTACCTTCTCACTCCCAGCAGGTCTGGTTCTGCCCTGCTGCCTGGCACGCAGCACCCCAGCCTCTCCTCCATGCAGTGGGCCACAGTCACATCCTTCCCAAGAGCTCTGGCCTCAGCCCTGGGGTGGAGTTGCTTGCCTAGATGCTCTGCCTCTACCCTGGAGACAGCTGCTGCCTGTATCTGCACCTATGCCTGCAGTCCCTTCATTTCAGAGTTCTCTTTACCCATTTAGTAGTTAATGCCTGGTTACTATTTGTAATTCTTTATGTTAAGCTTTCCTTGTTCAAACTACTGTGTAGATTCTGTCTCCTCCCTGTATCCTAATATAATAACGAATAGAATTAACACTGGACTCATGGTAACTTTGCACTTTTCTTAGAGGTGAGATATTGGAAAGTCATTTCATTTTTATGAGCTTAAATTCATCACCTATACACTGGGGATAGGAATACCTTCTCTACCTCCCACCAGCCTCACTCCAAGAATCACACTGGGTAAGGACTGTGACTTGTTAAGGGGTACAGATCACACCTTCAGTCCAAGGCAGTATAGGGGAAAACCAGAGGGTTTGGGGAGAATAAGAGAAGATGAAGTAGCTAAGTATTGGGTATTGTCACTGTATTAAGAGGTTATATGCTATAGTTAACAACCAAATAGCTGAGATTTTTCTGAGAAAGTCCTATTTTTTCTGCAGTTTTGTTCTTTTCAATTAGCACAATTTGTTAAAAGTACAACAAAAACATAATTTAATTTGATAATTATTGAGTATTCATAGAAATAAATTTGTCACGTGTCCTGAGTGTTTTGTTTGTTTGGAGAGCATGGTTTTTGTAGGTAGGGGTGGCTGATGGAGTCAGACTAGGATATTCCTTCTATGGTCCCTTCCCCTTGTTGGGCCTTAATTTACTTACCTGTAAAACAGAAGGGGTTGATTCATTCAGTGACTTTATAACTTTTTTAAAACTGTGACTTATAGTGGAAATTATTTTTACATCACATTATCTCTCTCTATCTCTGCCCCCCTCTGTCTCTCTCACACACATACCCCTCAAATAAATTTCCATGAAACAATGCCCAGCCTTATTAAATGTAATGCATTTGGTTTCATTCCATTGTCATACCACTTCACTCCATGCCAGGCCATGCCATTCTAGTCTTTACTCAACAAAACCTAACCAAAACTGGTGGGTTGAGAGCTGCTAATTGTAGCTGACCTACAGATAGGTCTCACCCCAAAGTCCAAAACTCACTGAACAAAATAATCTCCAACATACAATCTATGTCTATGAGACTATTTGCTACTTGATGATAACATTTTTTCACAATGGGTCCCTTACAACTGCCACCACCTGCTGTAACCCCTCCAAGCATCTGCCATTGGCAAATCTATAGCCAATGAGAACCAAGTCTGAATATAGAATAGGTGCCCCATTCCTACCAGTATGTGGTATTTGGAATTAATTCTGTGCTCGGAACTTGGCACGCAGTGCGCCTCCCGGACAGGATGTCTTCTTGTTGGCCTTCTGCCTTGGTCTCCTTTGCTCTGGAGGCCCGGCTCTCTTTAATTGTGGAGGTTGGACCTGCCTCCTGCCCCAGCCCCTGGCTATGTCCTGCCTCATTCTGGATAAGCCTTCCAAGAAGCATAATGATACCACCTGTCTGGCAACTGATGTTTTTGATTCTGATGTCTGTCCTGAATGTATCTTCATTCATCATCTTTTCTTTGGCTATTCCAATTCCGACTGCTGGCCTACCTACTAGGCCCCCTGTTCCCTCTCCTATCTGCCACATGGAGACTCCAATAAGCCTCATGGTCCAGCCAGGTGGTTTGGGGAGTGCTAATCCTGTGAATTCATGCATTTTTGTGATTTATAGGTAGGCAGTGGGCATCAGTGATTTGTCTATTTGGGACTTCCAATTTGTCAAAATTTTCTGTGAAGCAGTTGCAATTCTGTGAATGATCACTTAAATACACCATGATAATTTACTTTAAAGAACCATGAAATAATTCTATTTTACAAATAAACCTCTTTCCTAACATTCAAATGTATCATCTCTTCTCTACCTACCCCTTGTCCTACAACTTACCTGTTTTATAAGGACACAATCTTGTATATAGTTTCTTAAAGCTGAAGGAAGTTCGTTGATATATTTTTGGGACCTTGTATTTCATCTCTAACTCCCCTAGGGGCAGAAAAATTTCAAAATACCCCAAGGAGAATTTAGTTAGAGCTCAGGGATAACTTGCTGACTTATAGAGGGAGGTTGTAGAATGTTTCCTTTAAAATAAGTCACAGTAACAGAAGTGGGGTGGGGCGGGAAGGTTGTCCCAATCTGTGAGGGCTGGAGGGGCAGAGTTAAATGACTTCTAAAGGTCTCATCCAGCCCTGAGATTCTTTGATGTGATTGCTCTGTCCTCTCCAGCTGTCTGTTTCTGATCCAGGGCTTTGCCTGCTGGAGCCCTGAGCTCTGAGTGAGAAACTCCCAGCTCTACACCACCCTGAGCAGCCCAGGGCCTCTCGCCAGTTGGCGGACGTGTGCTCTCTGGGGATTTTAGACCAGGACCGATCCACTCCTCTGATTTGCTTTCATTGTTGGCCATCCAAGGAAGGCTCCTGGCATGCGAAGCTGATGAACCCCTTCCAGAGATCTTCTGCCTCTATTAACTTAGGGGCTTCCCAGGCATCCTTTGCACACTGAGCAGAAAGAGACTGCCTTTCACCTTGACCTTTTTGCCTTAGCTGGTTATACATAGTTGACTGGACAACTCAGTTCTGCAACCATTCATCTCCTCAGAGTTCAGCTCATCGCCTAGTCCCTAGGTATGCTTCCGGTTAAGTAGGAGGCTGCTTAATCCCTTTTTGAGTGCAGAAGAACCAGCAAGTGGAGAACTCTGGATATATTAGTAAGTGATATGGGGATAGGATTATTTAAATTTAATATCTGTACATTCACTACAAGGAACAATTGGGTCAAGAACTTATGTGTTGGGTTTGTATGTGTTCTAATGCAGTCAGCTCATGAATAGCCTGAGACCCATGTGAGTCCCTAAATTCAGAAATATGAAAATATTTGTAAGACTCTTGGCTTCCTCTATATTCCTGTCTTGTGACTTTTCAACTTCTGTGAACATTTTATCTCTTACTCGATGAGCTATTTTTCTAACAATAAGTGTACTTCCTAAAAGCATGTTACACATTGCTTTTTTTGTGGGTATAGATTCATATGTTTCTATGTAGAGATGGGATTCTGGATATAGAATCAGGTCCACCACTGATTAAACTTTTACTCTTCATTCCAAACTTTGTTTCTAGTAGGTTCATTAACTTGCCTTTAAAATTTTAGTTGTTATTTAAAAATTCCTGAACAATACATCAGTTTATTCTTGTAAAGCATTAGAGTAGAGCAAAGCTAAAGTTCTCCTGTACTACCACCTGAAACACATTTTCCTGGCTAGCGGTAACTACTGTTAAAATTTTGGAGGGCAACCTTTGAGCCCTTTGCCCCAGGCTTTATTGGAGGGATATGTGCAACTCTGGTGCCCATTTGCTTGTATTTGAATTCCAGCCCAGTCACTCACCAGCTGAATGATTTAGGCATGTGACTTAACTCTATGCTCAGTTTCTGCCTCTGCAAAAATGGGGACAATAACAGTAGCTATTTCATAAGGTTTTATAAGTACATGTTTGTGTAAAGTACTTATAACAATGTCTGACATACAGTAAGTGCTCAAAGTGTTTTATATATGCATGCATACACACTCTAGAAAATTATGTTTTATGTACATGGTAACATTCTGTATATATATTTGAGTTACTTGCTTTTTAAAAACTCTTTTCATGTTAGCACAATTAGATGTAACCCCACTCTTTTTAACTACTGCATAGTTTCTCATTTTGTGTGTGTGTATATATATATATATAATTGTTGCTATTGTTAACAAAGTTGCAAAGCCTTATACATGCCTCCTTTCTCGTTGTGCTGGGTGTTTCTCTAGAGATGTACTCAGGATATACATATTGGTGGTGTTGGTGGTATGTGTGTGTGTTTGCTATTTGGGGCATTGTTAATATTCTTGCTTTAAAATGCCTTTTATGTTTACCCACATATTTATCTTTTCTGCAATTGTTTATTCCTTCTTGCACCTCTGCGCTTCCACTGGGATCACTGTTAGCCTGGAGAACTACCTTTGCTGTATCCTGTGGTCCAGAAGTGCTGATGATAAATTTGCTCAGCTTTTCCCAGCTTTGACTTATTTGGAGGCATTTCTTTTTGTGTTAGTTTTTTAGAATGACACTTTTTATTTTGGGGTCATCCTAGGTTTGCATGCAGATGTAAGAAATAGTACAGAGGGATCCTGGGCATGTTTCCCTTGGTTTACTCCATAGTAAAATTCTGTAAAACTATAGTACTGAAAGCCTGAGGTTTTCACCCATTATTCACTGTGGTTGGACCTGTGTCTCAACATCTTCCCAGTGTACGGCTTCTGCTCAGTTCTTTGCCTCCCAGTGGCAAGTCCCTGTGAGGTCTTGCCTTCAGGAGTTGGACAGATCCTTGAGGTGAAAGTTAATGCAGACTTTTTGGACTCTTTTTTTTTTTAATCTATCTCCTAAATTTCAGTTACTGTGGCATTAATGCTATTCTCTATCTCCTTTATGCAGTGAGCTAGAGAAAGATGAAGTCAGAGATAACAAACAGGAGACTAGCCTGTGTTGGGCTTCATTTAATCCTCTGTAGGCCATTCCAATAACAACATTATAAATGGGTATTGCTTTTTGGGGGGCATCTATTGAAATAATTATTTTTATTTTTCCCTTTAATATATTAAGGCAATGGGTTACATTAAGAAATATTTAAAGCTGGAGTCATCCTATGCTTGTAGATAAAACTATCTTGATTATGAGGATTATATTTATTTTTTAAATATGCTGCTAATAAATTGCTAATATTTTACGACTTTCACGCATTTGTTCACAGGTGATACTGGCTTATAGTTTTATTTGCTTGTGTTGTACATGTCCAGTTTTGGTATTGGAGTTTTTTAGCTTCATAAAATGAATTCAGTAGCTTTCCATCTTTTCCTGTTCTATGTAGCATTTGGTATGCTGGAATGTTTTGTAGAATTTTCCCAAAGACTATTGGTCCATTAATGTTTATATTTCTTCTTGAGACTGTAATAATTTATACTTTCCCACAAATCCTCCTTTCAAGTCTAGCCTTCAAATTTATTGGTGTAGCATTGAATACAGTATTCTCTTCTAATTAAAAAATTC
Organism: Manis javanica; assembly: GCF_040802235.1. Lineage (NCBI taxonomy): Eukaryota > Metazoa > Chordata > Mammalia > Pholidota > Manidae > Manis > Manis javanica. The sequence continues at coordinate 95,915,048 of NC_133166.1, read as the reverse complement.
TACAAATGGTTAAATACTCTTTTGCATCCATTTGCAGCTTTCTTCCTTGATCAGATTCAGTCAGCCAATTTTTTTGGCTTTTTCAAAGACTTATCACTTAGTTGTATTGATCAATGCTTGAAAAAAATTCTTTCATTCATTTCTGGGCTTATCTTCATTAATTTTTCCCTGCTTTATTTAGTTTATTTCTAGTTTTCTAGGTTTTAGTTAATTCAATTATCAGTAATTTTATTTTCTATCAAATGTATTGAGGCCATAGATTTTCTCTTCTTCTTTCATTTTTTTATTGAAGAATAATTGACATATGATATTGTATAAGTTTCAGGTGTACAACATAGTGATTTGATATTGATATACATTATGATATAGTCACCACAATAAATCTAGTTACCATCTATCACCATACAAAGTTGTTACAATATTATCAACTAGATAATTTTTCTTAGGATTCATTTAGGGTATGCTGTTTTCTACTGGTTGTTCATTTCTAAATAGTTTGTTATTTGCACCTTTCTTTTTTCTTTTATCCTAGCCTTTTTTCAGAAATGTGTTTAAGTTTCTGGCTGTCTATTTTTTGGGGAAGAGGGTGCTACAGCAGATGCCATGGTATGCCTCCCCATTCTTCTTTTGGGACCAGGACATTCCTTTGTTTGATGCAGGGAATGTGGCTGCTAATGGGTCCTAGCCAAGTCATTCCTTGTTCATTGCCCTCAGCCAAATGGAGCTGCCCACCCAACGTCACACCCCTTCCCAGGCAGCTTGTGTCCAGTGACTGGTTGATGAGAGGGACAAAGGCCTGAACATCTTGCTTCAGTTTGGTATAACTTTGAGGGGCAATCTCACTCCAGAACTCTCTGTAGGATTGGTTGCGTGCTGGGTTCTCACTGCAGTGCAGCCCAACTTCTGCCTCCGCCCACATCCTCTTGTGCTTTCGCAGGTGTCCCTCCAGGAGCTCTGCTCAAAGCTCTTTGCACACAGATAGCTGGCTCAGAGTCTGTGTCCTGGGGAACCTCTGACCTCTGACAGGGCTACCTTTTGATTGTTGTTTCTACTGTAATTTACACTCATGAATATTTGTTCTTAGGCATGTGTACGACAGTTTCTGTACCTAGACGTGGAATACTGGCTTGAAGCAGGCTTGCATCTTTAGCTTTACCAGGTACTGCTGACTAGTTCTCTGCAGTGGTGGTGCCAGTTTACCTCCCCCCTGCAGTGCCCTCTACATCCTTGCTAGCACTTCATGTCACCGTCCCGTTGTCTCAGCTTTCCTTGCCACTCTGCATCTCTCATAGACAGGTTACAGGGGTTTTAAAAAACTCAATCAGTGGGTCTCTAGCTTTTCACGGATTAACTCTAGATGCTCATTCCTATTATTAATATCATTTTTATAAAGAGATATAGTTAACTGACTTAGGTAGTTCAAAATATAGAACCAGGGGTCAGGATACCTGGATTCAAATCCCTATTTTGCCCAGGATCAACTCTATGGCCTGGGGTCAGTCTTTTACTCTCTCTGAACCTCTTTTTTTCTCATCTTTTAAATATGAAAGTTGGATTAAGAGAACCTTCTAGACCCTATCCACTCTGATAACAAATGATTCCCAGGGTTCAACCCCTGTCCCTTCTCCCACCACTTTCACCCCACTACTGCCTGTACTGAAGTCATACATTAGGGACCATCCTTTCTCTTCTAAGAAGAAGAAGAAGAGATCTTTTGCTTTTCAGCTTTTCATGGTGATGAGGGGCTTGGGGTCAGACTTGGGATAGGAGGATGCCCAGAAGGTGGAGTGGGGAGGACTGGAAGGGAGCTTCATTCTCCTTGCTATTGCCCCCCCACCACCCCCTCTGCGCCTCAGCTTCCACCTAACCCAGATTCTGACTGACTTCCCACTTCCTGGTCTAGAGAAGTGCTCACTAATTCTTATTTAATAGTTTTTACTAGTTCTACTTTGAGATATCTCACAAGGTAAGTAACAAACCTAGTCCTTTAAAAGTTAAGGTTTTAGATGGATCATTATTTATTGAAAAAGTATTTATCGATTCTGTTTTGGTTAACTGTGGGAACAAAAGCTGAATGAGACTGTCTCTCCCCTCAGAGCACATGGTCTTGGTGGTGAGATCTGGTGCACGCGGAACACACTCCAGACACAGTCCTCTGGGTGTGGCTGCAATGAAGGCTTACCAGTTCTGGGGTGCCAACGTAACCCTAACTGAGACGGAGTCCATGGCGGCACCAGAAGATGGCCAAGAGCAGGGGATGAACCGACGTTACCTCTTCTGCTTGTCATTGTCCATGCTTCCTGCTTCCTCATGTGGAGAACTGAATACAAGCTAAAACCACCATCAGCTTTTCCTGTTGCTCTAAGCCCTTGCAGTCGGCTCCAGGTAGGGCCTCGTGTCTCCCTTATGTATCTGTATCATCAGCAACGCTGTTTTTCTCATTCATAGTCTTAGGATTCTTCCTTTTGAGATTTTGGAGTAGAGATACAAATGAAAGGGCTCTGGTTTTCTCTAACAGGCAGGTCACTGGTTTCATATGTGAAAATGCCGGTCAGCCGTGAAAGTAAGTGACCATGTGTCCTGTCTACAGACTGGAGGACACCTGTCCACAAATGTGATAGAAAGCAGGCCACATTTCCTTAAGGAAATGAGTCAAAACCTGTCTTCTTTACTAGTCTCCTTTAGACTTTTGTTTTTACTTTGTATGTGCTAGTGTGAAACTCCATATTGGCAGTGGAACTGATTGCCCCTGAGTAGATGTCTGTGTGCCTAGAGCCTACTGATAAAGGGGCAAAGGAAGGAAGCTGAGATACTGGGAATTGATGAAGGAACATATGGGAGGAATCAATATGAATTGTACCCACTGAATCGGAATTCCAGGGACTAAACAATACTTAAGCAAAATGGCTGGTCAGTTTTCATCTCTGATGGAAATGTCATCCAATAGTTCCCCTTCTGGGAATAAAGCCATAAACAATTATAGAAAATTGACTTTATACCTGAATTCCCAAATGAAAGGGAAAAGTTCCAGGCACCTGATTTCTCAAATGAATACAGAAATACTCAGATGAAATGATCTGGAACGATGTGTCTGCAAATCGTGTTCTTGGAAGCAACACATCAACATGAGCAGAAACTGTACAATGTGGAGCCCAAGTGGAGGGACCAACCTGGATGGGGTTAATCAGGGAAGGTTTTGGTTAAGATGAACTTTGTGCTTTTTCGTTTTTGTGGGGGGACAAATGAGCACAAAGACTGGGGTTGAGGATGGTGGGGTAAATCCCAGGCAGTGGGATCTGCTCCCTTCGGTGGTGGTTTCAGACAGTGGAGATCCCAGCTGATCATCTTCCCATCTTCGTCTACTGGAGCCCCCTGAGCACAGCCTGTAAGTCACAGGGAGGGAGGATGGGTCCCAGGTTTTTCCTCTCTAGAGCCCAGTGCTATGTGACTTGGGGAACAGAGTGTATTGGTACCTGCCTTCTCTGGCATTTGTTTCCCCAGAAGTTTATATTTCATTTCCAGCATTAACATATCAATGACACCAGTATGCATACATTTCATTAAATTGCCTCTAGTTGGAATAGCTAATATGCCCTTGTAATGCCATTAAAAGTCAACAATTATGAAAAAAGAGAACATGTCATTTGTTATCTTTCAAGACCTCAAACTAGATTACCGTCTCCTAACAGGTGAAAGTCCTTTTGCCCAACAAATTAGACATGGACAAATTGCTTCTATTTTAGGCTATTTTGAAAGGCTTTCCCCTCTGTTACTTTTCCCATTCATTGTATTTGAGGTGCGATGTTAATTCTTAATCACAGGCACTAAGTGAAGGGAACTATATCACAAGTAATAGAAAAATGGCAGGTAATCCAAAACCATTTTTATTTCACTTTGGAATATATACATATACTTACCTTTGAATATGGGGATGTTTGACATTCCAGAAATTTATTTCAAACCAAATTAGGAAGCCAAACTGGGAAGACTTCATGCCCCTGGAACTAAGAGGCTACGTCCAATTTCTAGTCCTGCCAACCCCAGTTAATTCCAGCTTGCATCTCATTTCAAGCTGTGGAAAAGCATGAAGGACTCTCAGACTCATTGACAATTTATTCTCTGACAAACTTGTACTGAAGCAGGGAAGGGGTTAAAAGATGAGTTTTTATAAATTTCTTTAAGTAAATGGAGAGGCTTGAGAAATCAACAGAACTGTGGTTAATAGTCTTAAAATATAAACTGAGCCATATTAAGAATTATGAGTTTACTTGAGCAAAAATAAATTTGAATTGGGCAGCCTGCAGTCTAGCAGATAGAAGGGAGCTCCAAGGGGTTGTACAAATATGAGACGTATATGGGCACGAGGGAGAGGGAACAAGGAGGGAATACTAGGCAAAAAGCAGACCAGTTATTGCAAATTTACTTTCCTTATAGGATTGCAGGGGCCTATCAGGCAGATGACCCAACTAGTGCTAATCAGGTGATTCATGGTTGGCTGGTTAAAGATTCCATTTCTGTACCATTTGACCCAGTCATTCCACTCCTAGGAATTTACCTGAAGAAAACAAAATCCCTGATTCAAAAAGATATATGCACCCCTATGTTGATCGCCACACTATTTGCAATAGCCAAGAAATGGAAGCAACCTAAGTGTCCATCAATGGATGAATGGATAAAAGAAGATGTGGTACCTATACACAATGGAATATTATTCAGCCATAAAAAGAAAAGAAATCCTGCCATTTGCAACAACATGGATGGATCTAGAGGGCATTATGCTTGCTAACAAGCAAGGCAGAGAAAGACAAATATGATTTCACTTATTTGTGAAATATAAAAACAAAGCAAAACAGAAGGAACAAAACAACATTAGATTCATAGGCAATGAGAAGTGATTAGTGGTTACCAAGAGGGAGGGGAGTGGGTGAGGGCAGAGGGAGGGGGATGGGGACTGTTGAGCCACTGGGATGTACATTTGCTTAAAAAAAAAAAAGGAATAAACACAGGGAGGAGACTTGAAAAATAAATAAATAAAATATTGAATGAAGTGCTCCAAAATAAAAAGATTCCATTTCTGGGAAAGCCCAAACTGTAATTAAGTTGCCTTGGTTTGGTGACATGGGGCTTAGCATAAGCAACTCCATTTTGGGCCTGTTGTCTTATTTTTAAACAATGTAAATTTAAGAATCCATAAGAAGCATATGTAATATACTGAGTTTATTATGCACCAGACACTCTGACATTATAGTGGTATAAGATTAAAAACAAATGAGCAAAGAAACACATTGTTATGCTCCTGAAGACTTCAATGATCTGGCCCGTGCCTGTCTTGTCAGCCTCTCTGCTCCTCTCTGCCCGTTGGTGACTAGTTGCTAGCACTGCCAGTTGTCTCTTATTTTCTCAAACGTGCCAGGTCTGTCTTGACTCAGGACCTTTGTACATCTGTGGCCTTTGCTGGCTCTGCCTGGAGCTCCCATCTCTCCTCACACGGCTGACTCCTTCTCTTTCTTTGGATCTTGGCTCAAAGTAGCATCAATTTCCCTGGCCCCCCTTCTTTAGATGCTTCCCCTCTTGTGGGCTGCCTTAGCAGACTCTCCCTTTTGTGTCCATTTGTCTTTGCCTTTGTTCTTTACCAGGATGTAAGCGTCTCTTGTCCAGGGCTGCATCTCCAGCTCCAAGCATGGGGCCTGGCTCATGGAGATATGGGATCCCTGTTTTTGAGTTAATTCACCAATGTTGAATAAGATCTGATGTGAAAGGGCCCACAGTCTGGTACTGAGTGTAGCAAATCTGAAAACAGTAATTACTGTTGTTATTTCAAAAGTTACTATTGGCTTAAAAAAAATTTTTTTTTAAATATCATAACCAATTTTATGGATTTTTAAAAATTATACTTCTTCTTATGGAAGTTGTAAATCTTGTTTCATTTATATTTCCACCTACCATTCTCTCCCCACCATTGGGTGACTGAAGGAAACTCCAGACATCACATGCAGACTAGGACTGGAGTGAGGCATGTGAGCCATTTGGGGTACAACATCAGGGGGGCCCTCACTTCAGGAGCTGACCCTGCCTTCACACCCCCTGGGGACCTGACCCCAGTCCTGTTCCTGCACTATATCATGTTGACAGTAAATATCTTAGTCTGTATATGTCTGTATAAGACAAAACTTCTTAATTAAAACACACACATACACAACTACATTACTATTATCACACTTAAAAATAACAATTCTTTAAGATCATCAAAGTCCCAGTCTGTGGTCAAATTTCTTGGATTATTTCATATGTTTTTTAAAGGTTGGGGATCCGAACAAAGTCCATATGTTGCCTTTGGTGATTGGCTCAGAGAAAGTCTCTATTCATCTTTGGTTTCCCCATTCCTCCTTTTATTGCTATTTTTGTTTTGGAAATCCCAAACCCTTGAAATTAACTGATTAAAAGAAAAACAGGTGATTTTCCCTGTAAAGTCTTCCACATTATTAGTTGTGTGTCTGTGTGATATCAGTGAACATGTTCTCTGCCTCTAGCATGTCCCATAAACTGGTAATTAGATCTAGTGGCTTGACTAGTGTCTGGGTCAGTTCAGGCTGCTGTAACAAAAGTACTGTGGACAAGGTGGCTTATAAACAGAGATTTATTTCTCACAGTTCTGGAGGCTGGATGTCTGAGTTTGGTGTGCTAGAACAGCCAGATTCTGGTGAAGGCCCTCTTGTGAGTTGCAGACTGCTGACCTCTTGTGTCCTTGAATGGCAGAAAGAACTGGCTAGCTCTCTGACCTCTTCTTAGAAGGGCACTAATCCCATGCATGAGGAATGCACCCTCATGGCCTAACTCCCTCCCAAAGGCCCCACCTCCAAACATAGTCACATTGGGGATGAGGGTTTCAACATACGAATTTTGAGGGGAACAAGCATTCAGTCCACTGCAACAAGGTTTGACATTTTTGAAAGGATACTTCATAGCTGCTGTTCTGTTTATCCACTCAGGGGCACATAATGTCTGGTCCTCTTTCTTTTAGTGATGTCAGTAACCATTGAAGATTATTGCCTGGATTCATTACTTATGTTCTTCTCCCCATCAACTACTTGTTTACTTTGAGATAGCTTTCATTCAGAAGAGGCAGATGAAACTTGATTCTGTCCCTTGATGTAACAATTTTCAGAGTAATAAGTCAATTTTCTTTTATTCTCCAGAGGTGATCAATGAGGTGTTGTTATTGTTTTGTATCATGAGGAAATCATGGATTTATAAGGTGTTTGGTGTGTTTCAGTAAAGTTGTCTGCAACTTTTTGCAGTTGGAGTCCTTTTAAGTTGGATCCTGAGGACTTTTAAGACCTGGTAGTCTTGCTGGTCGCCTGGTATGACTGGCTATTCTAGACTCATTTTGTATATTTTATGCCCCAGATCTACAATCAGCTATTCTACCAAGGAGCTTGAATGTCTTTTAGTGGAGAATTTTATTTAGGGACCACAGTATGAATGTAAAAAGATTTAAATCCAGAATCCCGATTGTCTACTTCTGATAGTAATCATTAATTTGTTAAAGGAATATAGTTAATGATCTTTGATAATCCAAGGCGCCATAACCAGTAGGAGGGAAGCCAGCCGGCCCGAGGACAGCAGAAGGCGGAATGAAGAGACGGAAGATACATGCTCCAGTTCCTTCCTCCCCTTCTAATCATCCTTCTGCTTTCACCCTCTTACCCCGAAACTACCAAATGTTTCCTTTTCCTGAATGGAAAATTGTTACTGGTCTATCAGATGTAGTTGGGGTAGGAATGGAGATGGGTGTAGACAATTGATAAAAGGACTACTGGGAGGAAAATCCATTTTTCCCTTTTAAAAACAAAGCATTCTTCTTTCTATTTCTCTCTCTTAATTTTTTTTTGGGTTATGGATAATCTTTTGTGTTTGATACCAAAGAAGGAATGGAAAAATGTGGTTTCAAGTACAAGATACCAGAAACTTGTGGAGATGGTGAGAGGTAGCACCGGATTTCCTCAGGGCGCAGGAGGCAGAAGCCAGAGCAATAGGCCGTCACACCTGGAGCTGGAGATGGGGTCTCCAACGGATCCAGGGGGACCTGGGGCTCTGACATTCCCTCTGCTCAGGGAGGGTGTCTACACTGCTGCAGATGTACAACCCACTGGAATATAAATCTAGTGTGGGCCACTCCTGAGGGTCAGGAGCAGTGTTTCAAATGGAGGGAAAGCAAGCAGCCACCTCTTCAAGCTGTTATTGTTTTTGGGGGAAGGCGTAATAGCATTTCTGAAAGTGGAGTGGTTGTTCCTTTATTGTTACCTGATATTTCTTAGTTGTTATTTTTTTCCAGGTTGCTTTTCCAGAAAACTTATTGTTCAGGGAGAGACACAATCGAAATCAATTCCTAATTAAATTTGTGTCTGAATTAATAAATCACAACTATTCAGATCATATCTGTCTGAATAATTTCTATTATGGTGAACATAATTGTTAGATTCAGCATTTAATGAACCATATTGTTAGGTAAAAATCTTATGACAATTGAGACTAATAGAATATATTAACCTTTATTCTTCCCAGGGTGACATTACATTGGACCATGTTAATATGAAAGCACCCAGAAGAGTCACATCATTAAGTAGCCATTGTGACTCTGCCGGCCGTCTGATGGGGCTTAGGAGGCTTTGGAAAATTAACAGTGTTTGATGTTTGTCAATGGTTGTCCTTATCTGCAATTAGTTTGTAGGGCATTTGGTTCTGTGTATGCATGTCTTAGCTGTACTGAGCTCAAGAGCTGGAAAGCCCCCATCAAATGTCAACAGCCTGTTTGGTGCACCCCTCTATCGGGTACTCTGGGTTTGGGGCCTTGGGGCACGCATGTAGCAGGGTGACAATAGAAGAAATAAATATGACTCCTTCCCTCGGGAAGTACTTTCTCCTAATGGAGAAAACAGAAGGGCTTTATAAGAAGGTACAGATGTCCTTTATACCTTCTTATATTTATATATTAATATATAAGTATATTTAACTAGAAGTAGTTTTATGGACCCATGCCAAGATCTGACTCTAAAGTCCTGTGATAGCTTTCTTAGAAAATATTTTGGAATTTTTACATCCTCTTGAATGTTATCTCCTTCAAATATTAGCGTGGCATTCTGGACACCTTTCCCAGTGAGCTCTGTTTTGGAAAATGTGTCAAGAGTTTGGCATCTGCGTTTCAAGTGTCTAGGCTGGAGCATCTGCTCTGCCTTTGTAACCAGGAAAATTACCCTCGTTCACAGAACAAGAGATATTGGGCAATCTTACAGTTAAAGGTGAGAGCCAGCCTCCCTCACCTCCGTGTGACATTAATCAATCTACTAGTGACAACAGCCAGTGCTAACTAGGCTTTCTGTGTTGCTCAAAGTCAGGCCAGTACCTCATGTGTTAGACCTCACCTTTCGCTCACTGATGACAGACCAGCACTTCGTGCAAAATCCCCTGTCACTGAAGAGTGGCCAAGGGCCATTGGGTTTTACATTAACCATAACACTGACCACACTAAACCACAGAAGCTACAAAGTCGCTTCCCCTCATCCTTTCCTGCCTATGAGAAGGGGTGGCATGGATTGGAAGATGTACTCCCGAGCACTGTGTGGTAGTGGTGACTGTCCGCTGAAGTCTCTGCAAATTGGCCCCCAGCTCCAGTTCCCGGTTGGTTGGTCTGTTAAAAGTAAGGGACACATGGTTAGGATAGCCAGTTTTGTTTAAGCAAATTCCTAAGAGGAAAACAACCCCAATGATCAGTGGTGGAAGGAAAAGGACAAGTACTAAGCCCTTAAAGATACATCCCACCCCCAAGTCCAACAGTCTAGGAGACGTGCCCAGTCCACGTTGGATTTATACATGCACTTAACCATTTTAGACTGTGATCTAAAAAGACTGAGATCTTCCCAAACTGATGAGGATTAATGTAGGGAAATTTTCATAGAGAATTTAGACAGGGTTTAGCAGGAGGGAGTGGGAAGGGCATCTTGGAGGGAAGGCAATAGAACTGGCTCTGCCTGAGTGGAGAATGAGGGAGTAATTGGCCCCAGGTGTGTCCTGAGGTTCAGAGGCCGCTGGCCTCCACCCCCTGTCTAAGAACCCAGCACTTTCCACTCCCTTCTTTAGAGTCAGGACAGACTCAGGCTGCTCCTCCAAAGTTGCTCTTCCAGGCTGTTCTCCTGACTCCCTCTCCTATTCCTATTCGCCTTGCAAGCAGTCTATCCTCAGGCTCCTGACTAATTTTAGCCTAACAGTTCCTGGGCTCAGGGTAATTGGAACAACTGCTCCCACCGGTCTGCCTATGGGTTCCCGGCGGATGCCAGCCATTAGCAGGACTCTCCTTGGCCCGGGGCCCAGTCCCCAACAGAGCTGAGCTTGGAGACAGCCAGCAGAAGGGACCCGAGCTGGTGGTAAGCAGGTGCTCTAATCCCTCTCTGAAGGTGGTTTCTCCGAGTAGACATGAGGATATTTCATGTGGTTGATTATGGGGGTGGGAAAGGGACAGGGAAAATCTATTCCTGAAAATAGTACATGCAGGTTTAAAGATGATGGTCTCCCAGTTGCTTTTTCAAAGCCATCAGAGACAGTGTATGGAAGGTGGTGAAATGAAGTATAATTTATCAAGGAGGCTGAAGGGGACTTTTCCAGGATGAGGGAGGTATTTCTGTTTAGGTGCAGAAATATTTAGTTTTGAAATTATTAAACAGCATCATCATCTTCTTGGCCATTTTGCCTTTTTGGTAATCTGAGCGGAGCGAGCATATATGTATTTGTGTCTGCAAATTACTTTGAAAAATGCATATTATTTGCTTGTTCTGAAGAGGCTCTTAGGCCCTGTTGTCTAAATAGAAAATTTGAATCTAATAAAATGGAACTATTATGGACTCCCCAGACAAATAATAACTGACGCTAATACCTTTGAAAACTGAAAATTTAAGAAAAAGGTCATTTTGATTAGATATCAGGACAAAATTCAGTATAAATTCTAATACGCATTTCTTTCTTTCCCCATTTTCCCTGTTTTAACACAGTCAAGGCAAATCCCTGAATACAGGAGAAAGTTGCTTTCTGTGCTCTGAGAAACAGCCGAGGCCTCTAAGCCTCAACCCCAAGAATGCCTCCTGTCCCTGGAGCCCCTGGAAGCTGTGAGGAAGAGTCGGTATGTTCTGACATTGATTCTGGACACGTGTGCTGGAGAGGAGGTGATGGGGGAAGGGTATCCGGCTGGCCATTTTGTCCACTAGGCACCTTGGGGCAGCACAGGTTCATGTCATCCTGGGTGAACTTCTTACCTCCGTACTGTAGGGGCCTTCGAGGCAGGCATGTGATGCCTTTGAGTTGGAGAGGATTTCTGCCCGGGGACCTCTTTCACCACTCACAATCTTTGCTACAGGTTTTCAAATACAGTCACCTTTCTACCTTGAGGATCCAGCATCTCAACTTTTCTTTGTTCATCTTCCCTCTCAAAGGCGTATTAGCTAAGAGGGGCTTTAGGACCCCCTTTGCATATCATCTTTTTTCTTCCCTTGAACTTCTGGAGTGCTGAAACTCCTGCAGCTTGGTTGTGCTGTGCCCTGCTGTTCTCTGAACCTCAGTTTATCTGTAAAATACGTAGAGGCAGCCTTTCTTTTAGCCAGGTATCTTATGTGAAACCTCAGTGGGTAGAATATATGCCAGCACACAGCTCTGCTGCAATCGGGGAGGAGTCCACTGGCGCACCCTCTTCCGCCTCTCCTTCAGTCCCTCAGGGAGTCCTCAGGGCCCGCTGGACAGGAAGGACCAGGGTTCCACAGGCCACTGTTTGAATCCGCAGGACTGAATGATTACTACGCCTTCCCAGCGCTAGGGTGTGGAGGGTGCAAGTATTTCATGGGTAAATGGCCGTCTCTGGCCTCGAGCACTGGCTTGGATATCTATGAGGGAGAAAGGAGGGTGTGGCCATAGGCTGTTGCCCTCCTACTCACGTGCCCTCTTCAGATGGGAAGATCTGATAACGTGGGGTCTCCCACGTCAATCTCTTGGAACTGTATGCGTGGGGGCATCTTCTCCCAGATGGCGTATTCCGAGCTGATTGCAGTGTCCCAGCCAACACTTCTACTGTTTCCCCGAGGAGGAACTTGTGCCCCGTAACTGTGCCTTGTATCTGTGGAGCACAATGGCTGTTGTTGGGGGTGTGGCTGTTCTGCTTTGAGGGGTGTCAGGAGCTGAAAGAGAGGCCCTCACAAAACACCCAGCAAATGGGCAGGACTTACTTTCTGGAAGTTTCCCTGTTGTAAATCAAGCGCTCTTTTAGGAAGATCAGAAAGTTCCATATTCACTGTAAGGTTCCTGGCTGGGGCTCGGCCCCTTCTTGCACCCCCTCTTTGGTCGGGTGACACACTGGCTACCTTCTTCTGGAGCCCCTGGTTTCCTAACCTATAATGGATGAAAGATCACATCTGCCCCACACAGGTAATCTTTCCCATCGTAATGTTTGTTAAGCTTTTTTGATTTACTGAAGAGTTAAAGTCATGTCAGGTCACAAAACTGCACATTAGATGTGCTTCATGAAACACTGAATGAACAGTTTAACTCATTTATTTCGCCATCTTTAAAGCAGCGCAGCAGAGGAATGGCACCTCCCTTTATAAATCTTCCCATTTACTTCCAACTCAGCTTTATGGGTGGATGCAGACCTAGTCTGTTCTGGGTTTTATGGACGGCAACCTGACAGGTACTGCTCATACTGGTGTGCAAACCCAGCTCACATATGTTAAATTAGCCGGAGAAAAATTTCATCTCGGAAGCCTGAGGCGTGGGCTTTGCTGGCAGGACTTCCCTTTGGTGTCTGGGATTCACCAGGCCCTTACTTTCCTCTCCCTTCTTAACGGTCACCCTTGTCTTCTCTTCCCATTTGGCTCTTTCACTCCAAAAGTCCAGCTGATCTGAAGGGAAATTTAACAGCAGAGGATTTACAGAGCATGATTGCTGTAGGTTCTAAAAGAGGATTTAGAGGCTATGATTTGGGACTTAATTTAAATAAAGTCAAGAAGAGTCCAACTTGTGGCTTTTCTCCATTCAATTCAGTCCCTTGCTCCTCCTAAGAAAGGGAATTTCCAAAGAGGGACACGATTGCTTCACGCGTCTTGGGTAACCCTATAAGAGCAGCGGTTAACACATCAACCCTGAGGTAAGGTCCTAGGGTCGTGCTAAGGGACTTCGTGGAACTGAGTGTGGCAAGGGGGCCCTTCCCTGGCAGCCTGATTGCTTCCTAATGTGATCTAATGTCAGTACACCAGGCTTTTCATATTCCTATTTTCTAGATATTTCAAGTTTTATTTGTGGTCTAATAGATAATCAATTTAAAAAAGTTCTAAGGATATTTGAAAGTAATTTCAAATTTGTGATTCAAAATATGCAATATGCTTTCTATTATGAAGTTCAAAATATATTTATTAAACCAGGTCTGTAATGGTTTCCTCATGTCTGTTCATCCTTACGTATTTTTTATCTGTTTCACCTGCTGATTTTTTTAAAAGACAAGTGAAAATCTCTACTATTACCGAGGTTTTCTTAGTGTTTCCTTTACTTGATCAATCACTCTGGTTTTTTGGAAGTGTGAATGTTTATGATGCTTTTATGTTTTTTATAAATTGTACCTTTTATCACTGTAAAATATTCATCTTTATTTTCTGTAAGTTACTGTTGTTGATAAATATTACTAATCATTTTTTACTTAAAACGCTTTACTTGAAAATTGAAAATAGACAAACATTAAGACAACTGCAAATAGTAATGTAATAAAATCTAGATACTCATCACCCCAAGTGAAAAAGGGTTAATATTTTTCATGCATATGATCAGATTAAGAAAAACAGACTTTCTTTTTGAGAGCAGTTTTAGGCAAAATTGAGTAGAAAGTAGAGTTCCTGTCTTACCCGCTCTCCCACCAGCCTCCCTAAGTACCAACAGCCTGCACCAGAGTGGTCCATTTGCTACAATTAATGAACCAACACTGGCACACCCCAAGTCCATAATCTACATTAAGGTTCATCTTGGTATTGAATATTCTGTGGGTTTGGGCCAATGTGTAGTGACATGTATCTATGATTATAGTTATCACACAAAATTTCACTGCTTGGCAAATGCTCTGTGCTCTGCTTATGCATGCCTTCCACCGCCCTAATCCCTGCTAACAATTGATCTCTTTACATCTCCATTGTTTTGCCTTTCACAGAATGTCATATAGTTGGAATCAGATGTATACAGTTTTTTTCAGATTTGCTTCCTTCACTTAGTAATAAGTTTTAAGGGATGATAATATTTTCTCCTAGTCAGTAATAATTTTTATTTGATGATAGCACTGAGTAGTACTCCATTGTCTGGGTGTGCTACAGTTTATCCATTCTCTACTGAAGGCCATCTTACTTCCAACTTTTGACAATTATGAATAATGTTGCTATAAACATCCATGTGTGGGTTTTTCTGTAGACATAAGTTTTCAGCTTATTTGCGTAGCTGCCAAGGAGTGTGAGTGCTGGATCATATGGTAAAGTATGTATAATTTGCAGTTTCCCTAAGATTATAAGATGTTGAACATCTTTGGCTAAGCTTATTTGCCATCTGTGTTGTGTATCTTCTTTGGTAAGGTGACAGTTTAGGTCTTTTGTCCATTTTTTTAATCTGGTTGTTTTCTTATTGTTGAGTTGTAAGGGTTCTTTCTATATTATGGGTATAAACAGTTCTTTATCAGATATGTCTTATGCAAATATTTTCTTCTAGTCAGTGAGAGATTTGTTTTAAAGAAATAAAACATCATAGATAAAGTTTAAATCTTCTACATTTCCCTCTCTAGTCCAATTCAGCTCCCTTCTATGCCTTCTCAAAGGGAACAATTACCCTGAATTTGGTGTGCATTCTGGCTAGACTTCTGTATTTATTATGTGTATTCATTAATTACACATAGTAATGTTTTGTGCATTTAAAAGTTAAAGATCTTATACTGTATATTACATTTCAAGATCTCTCCCCCCGACTCAGTCTATGTTTTTTGAATATGCTCTACCCATGTTAATACATTAGATATACTTATTCATTTTAACTAATGTACAATATTCTATTGCATGAATATATCACACATTTTATATCCATTCCCCTATGTTGGGCATTTGAATTATATCTAATTTTGTTTTCTTATGAATAAAACCAGTGTCTCATTGAGTGTTTGTGTGTTTCTTTAGTGCATGAAATGGGAAGTGGGATTTCTGAGTAACAGGATTTTTTACTTGCTCTTCAATGTGATTGCATCAATATATGCAAGGAGTGCATGAGGTTTGTACTTTTCCATATTTTTACCAATTGGTGTGGTCAGACTCTTAAATTTTTGTCAGTTTAAAGGATGGGAACTCATATCTCACTGTTTTTTTTGGTTTTTGTTTGTTAAGACTGCATCTCCCTGATTGTTACTGGGGCAGAACACTTCTCATATACCTATTGGCCACTTTCTCATTTGTTAATTGCCTGTTCATACCCTTTGCCCATTTTCTACTGGGCTGTTTATTTCTTACTAATTTATAGGAGCTATTCATGTATTCTGAATATGAAGTGTTGGCCAAGATAATATTTAAAATATTGAACAACAAAAATGAAACACCAATAATAACATGAGTAATTACCAATCAAAATAGATGCCTTATTCAATTAAAAAAGTGAATTCATAATGACATTATTTTACTTTTATTATAAAATTACAGAGATTTATTCCTATATATCTAGGTATTTAGTTAACTAGAGTATTTTTGAATATGATGTGGGTTGGTCTCAATTTTTTAAATAAGGAAAGCCCATTGTTCAAGCTCGTCTATTAAACAGTTATATTTTTCTACTCATTTTTATGCCTTCTTTATGTTATTAAGATATAAAGATACCATATATATTGGTTCTGTTTTGATATTTCTAGTTTGTTTCATTGTATTAGCTGTCTGCCAATATCACAATTTTTTATTAAATCACAACTTTGTAAAGAATTTGAGTGTTTTATAGAACAGATACTCATTCTATATTCAATACTATATTCTGAAGTATATTGGATATTTTGGATATTTACTCTTCCATGTAAATTTTATAATCAGTATTTTAATATCCAGGAATATTTTTGTTGGGATTTTGATTGAAATTACATTGAACTTAGAAGCATATTTTATGGTATTGAGTTTTCTCCATGATCATAATCTATCTCATTTAATTAGGTTTTTTTTGGTTTTAAATGACGTTTTCTGTAAATGTTGTTAGATTCATTTTAATAGTGATCTTTTGTTAAGGTATTTTATATTTTTGTAGCTGTTGTGAATTATATTTTGTATTTTATTATATTTTTCAATTGGTTATCACTTGTATTTGAATTCTATAGATGTTTATGTGTTTATTACATGTTCTTGATTATGTTTCTTGATATATTCCTACCAGTCCTGATAGTTTACTTGCAAATAATGACAATTTTGTTTCATTGTTTTCTTATTGCTTTGTTTAAGACACAGTATCAGGATAAAGACTCTTACAAATGAGGAACAGAAGGGAATGTCCTTGATCTGATAACAGGCATACACACAGAATTACAGCACATGTCACATTTAATGATAAGATTTTATGGTAAAATTTCGAATGTTTTCACATTAAAGTCAGGAAAAGGGGATCCCTACTCTCTCTTTTCCTATTCAATATTATGTAAAAAAATAGCTTTTATGGTGGGTATGATTTATCAGGTTAAGGAAATTCCTTTCTATTCTAAGGTAGCTAAGATTCTTTGGTGAATGGTATTTAATATTATTAAATTCATATTCTATATGTATTGAGATAATCATATGTATTTTTCTCCTTTAAATTGGGGTCTGATGTTAAATTATCCTTTCATTTCTTGGATAAGTTTCTCTTTAAAACATATTTTTATATACTAAAGGATTCAACTTGCTAAATTTTATGTTTGGTTTCTTTTCTATGTTCACTAGAAGATAGGTCTACGTATATATATTTTTTGTTAGGCTATTTTTTGTGTGTGTGTCAAGGCTATACTAATCACATATAATGCAATGATGGGAAATACTCTGATTATATTTTTCTTTAAATAAACTGTGTAAAATCTTCCATGCCTGATGACATAATAAAACTTACTCCAAAAACCAGCTGGTTTTGATGTCCATTTAGGGATGAAAGCAGGAGTGGGAAAATATTTTGATTACCAATGCATTTTTTAAAAGAGATTTGTGGTTCACTTAGGACTTTCATTGCACCTTGAATTTTGATGATTTGTATTATATATTTGATAATTTATATTGTTCTAGAAAATTATTCTTGCAATCTATTGTGCAATGTTATTCATATAATTTAAAAATAGCTACAGTATTTGTAGAGTTCCCCTTTCATTCTTAATATTGTTTATTTTTACCTTCTCTCTTTTTTTCTTACTCCTGGTATATAATTATATACAAAAAGAATTATATTCTTTTTTCTTATTTATTCTTACTACTTTTCTGAATAAGTGCTTAACTCATTTATTTATTTATTTATTTATTAAGGTATCATTTATATACACTCTTAAGAAGATTTCACAAGAAAAACAATCTGGTTATTACATTCACCCTTATTATCAAGTCCCCTCCATACCCCATTGCAGTCACTGTCCTTCAGTGTAGTAAGATGCCACAGAGTCCCTATTTGTCTTCTCTGAGCTACACTGTCTTCCCCTTGACCCCACACACACCATGTGCACCAATCATGATACCCCACAATCCCTTTCTCCCAACCCGCCCCATCCTCCCCTACTCCTCCCCTTTGGTAACCACTAGTCCCTTCTTGGAGTCTGTGAGTCTGCTGCTGTTTTGTTCCTTCAGCTTTGCTTCATTGTTATACTCCAGAAATGAGGGAAATCATTTGGTATTTGTCTTTCTCTGCCTGACTTATTTCACTGAGCATAATACCCTCTAGCTCCATCCATGTTGTTGCAAATGGTACAATTTGTTTCTTTCTTATGGCCGACTAGTATTCCATAGTGTATATGTACCACATCTTCTTTATCCATTCTTCCATTTCTTGGCTATTGTAAATAGTTCTGTGATAAACATAGGGGTGTATATGTCTTTTTCAAACTGGAATGCTGCATTCTTAGGGTAAATTCCTAGGAGTGGATTTCCTGGGTCAAATGTATTTCTATTTTTAGTTTTTTGAGGAACCTCCATACTGCTTTCCACAATGGCTGAACTAATTTACATACCCACCTGCAGTGTAGGAGGGTTCCCCTTTCTCCTCATTCTTGCCAGCATTTGTTATTCCTAATCTTTTCTATGTTAGCCATCCTAACTGGTGTGAGGTGATATCTCATTGTGGTTTTAATTTGCATTTCCCTGATAATTAACGATGTGGAGCATCTTTTCATGTGCCGGTTGGCCATCTGAATTTCTTTGGAGAACTGTCTGCTCATATCCTCCACCCATTTTCAAGTCCAGTTATTTGCTTTAACTCACTTATTTCTAATCTTGTTAATTTTTGATAAATGCATTTAAAGGTATAGATTTTACACTAAGTACTATGCTGTGTCTTTGAATTTCTGTAAGTAAAAATTCTCTTATTCAAAATCCTTTGTAATTCCTCTTTAACTTGGGAGTTATGTGGGTATGTGATTTTTAGTTTCGAAATGTTTGGTTTTTGAGAAGAATTTTTTTATTGTTGGATTCCTATTGCACTGTGGTCAGAAAGTATGAGTTACATGTTGTTAATTCTTTGAAACCATTATGTAAAATAGACACTGCATCAAACTGTCATACCCAAATACAAATTTTCAAAGTGTATGAACCAGGACCAGTTTCATGAGTCTTGGGCCCTTTACTTGGGAATCTATACCTATATCTAATTGATGTTTTCTTTCTCTCCCCTCTTAATATGTTAGTGTTCCTTATTAGTCCTATTAAGGCTTTTTACCTAAAATTCCATTGCACGTGATGACATTAATGCAAAATCAGCTTTATTTTGCTTAGTATTTATCTAGAATATCTTCATTCACTCTTTTGTCAAGCATGTTATTTTATTTTGGGTGTAGATCTTTATGCTGTAGCTGGACTTCGTTGTTTTTGCTGATGTTTGTAATCCAATCTGAGGCCACTGTCTTTTAACAGGCTCACTTAATCTATTTAAATTTATTATAATTATATACAAATTATGGATTGTATCTACCATCTTGTTTTATTTTTCTGTTTGCCATTTGTTTTTCCTGTTTTTTTTTCCCTTCTCTTTTTTCGATTCTCCTCTTTACTTGCTAAATTTTGTTTTACTTCAGTTTGGTAGTTTTTTTTCTCTGCCTTTGTGGTTTTTATTCTGCTTTTCCCCATGGAAATGCTTAATCATTCTGATGTGTAACTCCAACTTTTAAAAACTCAATTAAAAATCTATCATGTCTATGTGTGAAGTACAGGAAACAATTTAAAATGGACAACCCCAGTCCCATCTCTTTATCTTCAATGCTTTGTTTTTGTGTCATTTTAAGTAAATCTCATAAAAGTCTTATTTTTCGCTTTGGCTTTTATTTTTTCAAGGTAACTTGAGAGTCTTTGTCTTTTAATAGAGAAATTTAACCCAGTGGCTTCTCTTCTTTTGGGATAAGTGCTGTGCCTGCGATTGCTCCTGTCCTCCTTTTATTGTTCCTGTTCTGTTTATTTATGTGCCTTAGTGTCCTTCCATTTTCTTTACCCTGCCTTTTGCTTGAATGATACCTCTTGTTGTTGTTTCTCTCCATCCCTGCACAAAGTGACTTAGAATTTTAACACCTTAATTATATTCTACTACCGAAAATCATTACATTTTTAATAAACATTTTACATGTTTTTTTTACTAATTTCATGAATGAAAATTATCTTCTTAGACAAAATTAATTTAATCCAGTTTTTCTTTCTTTCCATCTCTTCTTGAATCTCAGAAAATAAGAATTTTTATTATCAGACTGATACTTTTTACTTTGCATCATATCCTCTTTTTAAACCATATTTTTTCATAGTTGTAACATCAATACTTATTTAAAAGTAATTATACATATTATTGGTTTCATTGATCACAATTAATTCATGTGTATTATGTCCTCTTCTTTCATGAGGGTTCATTGGAATTCATTTTTGATTTATCTTAAATTTTCATGAGTACTTTTTTTATAAAGAGACCTAATCATGGGCTTTCTGAATACTTGCATGTCAAAAAATCCCTGTCTTCTGTGTTCAGGAGAAATAATTACTACGCTGGACAGAGAATTCCATGGCAAACCTTTTAAGAATTATATATAAAACATCTTTCTACTTTTTCTTTTTTAGTGTTCCTTACGAGAATTCAATGACAGTCTTGGAATTGGGCAGAACATGTTTGGCAAAACATTTGGCAGAACATGTTTACTTTTGATCTTTTTCTTACTCCTGGTATTTGGCAAACCTTTTCAATGTGAAGGATTAGGTCTTCCTTCAGTGTGAAGAACTTTTCTTCTGTTACTTCTCTGGTTATTAGTTCTCTCTCATCCACTACTTTCTTTTCTTTTGGACATCTTTTTGTATTGAAATTGGTTCTCTTGGCTCTATCCTCCATGACTCCTACTATTTTTTTCTTAAGTCCCAATGCTCTATTTTTTCATCCTGTATTTTGGGAGAATTTATCCAGACAATCTTTTAAATCACAAGTCGATTTTCATGAATATGCATTCTGCTGTTCACCCAGTCCACTGAGTTGTAATTTTTGTGATTAAAAAAACTCCAATAAAGATTGTCCCAATCTTTAAAAAATAGAAAACTGCTATTTTAAAAAATAAGTTTCACTGAGGCAAAATTTGCATGCAATAAAATTTATTGTTTTCAAGTATACAATTCAAATATGTACAATTGAATAATCATTACCATAATGATAATATAGAATATTTCCATCACTGAAGAAAGTTCCCCTTTGCCAATCTGTAGTTAATTCTTCTCCTTTATTTTAAACCTTGGCAATCACTGACCTATTTTCTGTCTCTCTGGTTTTGTCTTTTCTAGAACTTCATAAAAATGAAATTATTTATATCCTGTACTTTTTGTTGTCTGATATCTCATGTAGCATAATCCTTTTGAGGTTCATCCATGCTGTTGCATGCATCAATAGTTTGTTCCTTTTTATAGCTGAGTATATTCTTTTTTATGGATATAGCACAATTTGTTTACCTGTTTACCAGTTGATGAACATCCCTTCCCTCAACCCAGATTTTAGACATAATGAATAAAAATGCCATGAAAATTCATGTTACAGGTCATTGTGTGAATAAAGTTTTATATTTGATTGGTCATATAGTAAGTGTATATTTAATTTTGTAAAAAAACTGCCAAAATGTTTTTCAAAGAGGTTGTATCTTTTGCATCCCCATTAGTCATGTTTGGGAGCTCCATTTCTTCTTGAATGAGTTTTGGTAGTTTGCGTCTTTCAAAAAATCTTTTTTGAGCTAAGTTGGAAGCTGTTAGAAAAGCATAAGGCCCAGAGAAGACCCAGTTAAGAGCAGTTATAGCAACTTCTTCTGGCCCCTATCACCATCTCTGCAGCAACTGTGTCCACAGTGGTTATACTGCTAAGCATGAAGAATGACTTCTGAGTGAGAAGGCAGCTGTGGAATTACTGGATGTAAACAAAGCCCCACAAAAAAAGGTGGGTGCCTTTGGGCACTTCTCCTTTGCATTGTATAATCTCTTTTTCTGTAGCTGCTTTCCTGGCAGAGTCTAAAGCTTTACTTAGGTATGGTAAGACTGTGGGCAGGGGCTTTGAAAAGCTGATACGGAAGAAGGATCTCTTTCAGGTGTAGGCAGAACAGGCCAGTGGCAATCTTTTCTCCTCCAACCCCCATTCTTCAGAGCCTGGCTTCTAGGAATCCACATTTTCAGATATGTAGGTGAGACCCCCACATCTTTATTTTCAGTAATATGACAAGATTTTCTTTTACTCTGACTTAATTTTCTCATGTAAAGAATTAATAAAAGGAGGAAAACAGCCCATGATATAATTCTATCACTGCATCATCCTAGAATTCTACCCTAACACTTGTATTAGTTACATATTGCTGCATAATAGATTACCCAAAACTTAACAGATGAAAAACCACAAACATTTATTATCTCCCACAGGTGCAGAATCCTGGTTCTGCCTAACCAGGTGGTTCTGGCTCCGCATTTTCCACGAGGTTTCAGTCAAGGTGTCGGCTCGAGCTGCCGTCCTCTCAAGGCTTGAATGGGGAAGGTTCTGCTTCCAAGCTCACTCACTGGCTGATTGGCAGGCCTCACAAGATTTGCTTCCAAGTTCATTTAGTGGCTGCTGACACCCCCGAGTTCCTTGATACCTGGCCCTCTCCCCAGGGCCGCTTCACAGAATGGTAGCTGTCTTCCCCTAGAGAAATGAGAGAGAACACCCAAAATGGAAGCCACTGTCTTTTTATAGCCTAATCTCAGAGGTGACATCCCATCACATGTACTGTATTCTCTTCACTGGAAACAAGTCAGTAAATTCAGCCCATAAGCCCACATTAAAGAGAGGCAGATTACACACGAGTGTAAATACCAGGAGGTGGGGATCACCTTCTTAATTGTTTGTTTTCCAGTGTCTCAGTTTGAGTTTCCCCAGAAGCACACCCTGAAGAAAGGATTCAACTGTAAATAGTTTATTTGGGAGATGATCCCAGGAAAATCTGGTAGCCAATGAGGAATGTGAGATAGGAAAGGTAAGGAGTTCCATAAAGGGAGTGTTTTCAAGCCAGTTGCTACTGTGGGCATCTGGAGCTTAATCTTACCAGGACCGCTAAGGAACAGTATAGAACATGCCACACTATCACCCCACTGAAGAATCAAGGAAGCTGGGGTATTTATCTACAAACTGTCCATCCATCATTGGTTGAAGATGGCTTGTGGGGAAATTAATTCTCCGCCACTCCTGCTAGTCCTTCATATGTTAAGAGTGTTCTCCCCGCTTCCCCCGACCCGTCCTACTTTCTGTGGGGATAAATGCTGGAAGGGTATGGGTGGGACATCAACAAAGTCTGCTCTTCGCAGCCAGATTGTAAGCAACGTGAAGGCAAGAACCAACTGCCTATCATTTTCTTTCTGTTGCATTGTCATTATCTAGCATATCCCCTGTACATACTATTGTTCAACAGATATTTGTGGAAAGAATGCAGGTTGCTGATGATGGTACTGTGAAGGAACTCAGTGCAGTGAGGGAGACAGACCCACACACTGCTAACTACAATAGGATAAGTGCTGTCCTGTAGAAATTGTTGGATGCTATCAGAGTCTAGGAAGCAAGTGCCAACTCTGCCTGGAGGTGGAGATGAGGCAGAGGAAGGTTGCATACAGGAGTGGAAGTCTGAGCTGAGTCTTGAAGAAGGATGGGTAGGATTTTGTTGGTTCGAAAAAGTAGGAAGCAATGAAGGGGCAAAGAATGAGGTCAGGGCACTTACTATTTATGAAAATAGAGTGTAGATCTCTAGATCTTCTCTCACCCTGGTGCCAACTCTATTCTAGAAGTTTCATGTAGTCAGAGCTTTTGGTGCGTCCTCTGACACCCCTGCTTGTCCATGAAGTCATCATTGGCTTGACCGAATGTGTCTTAGTTCACTCTTTTCTCTCCTTAACAAACATGCACGCAGCACAGTGGCTTAAAGTCCTTCTGGCGACGATAATCTTTTCTTGATCTTTGAAAAGGCAGGTACAGTATATATGCACACATAACAAATATTTTCTTTATGTATATACTCTTTGTAGGAAGTCTAACCTTAATCCAGCATTTATTAAAACAGGACAGGATTTGTTAAATTGGTTCACATTAATCAAATATGTACAGATCTTTACAGAAATTAATTTGCTTGTTAAATATTTGTGAAATTTATTAAGACTTTGGAGAAACTTAATACATGAGCTGTCCAGTGTAATTTGGCTTAATTTTTTTTTTTTTACCTAAGGGATGAATAAGGCTCTGAGATGCAGACACAGGACTCGAGATGGTCAGATGAGAGAGGGCCAATGGGCAGGTGTCACTGGCTGGGCCTTCACAGGTAGACAAAGAAAGGTGATGTCTGGGTACATTTGGGTGAACCTGTCTGTTCAGTAGGACTGGGAGATTCTGATGGTACCGCTTGGAGCCCCAGGTCCTACCACTCTGTGATGATGATGTAAGAGACAACATCAGGGGTGGAGCTGGAGCCCATGGATGCCTTTCCTCTTGCTCATTGATTCAGTAATTTATTGAGGTCCTGCCATGTGCCAGATACGGGCCCCTTGGGCTTAGACTACAAAATGACCATGATGTGAGCCTGGCCCTTAAAGGGCAGGAAAGGGAGACATATATACACAGTTTCAAATTCTAAGTTCAAATTCTATCTTCACCATTTATAGCCTCTCTGACACTGGAATTACCCATTTTTCTCCCAATGCAGAAAAACTAAGATAAATAGGTAGAATTACTGGAAATATTAAGTTAAGGCATTTGAGACCTTTTAGCTGAGTGATAATTTCTGCCTGGTAGTTCTATCCAGTCAGTAAGTCATCCCTGACATTTCTACCTGAACATCTTCTGGGAATTTTCTGCACATGAAGTGGGAGAAGGAGTTGAGTTAGAGCCAGATGGAGACACTCAGCTTCTGTTTGTGCAGGCAGAGGGCTTGGCGAGGGGTCTCAACAAGGAAGCGACAGGGTTGCATTTACTTCCAGGATAAGGGCTCTGCAAATGCTGTGAAGGGCAGAGTGGAGCCAGACATAACCCAGCGCAGGGACTGCAGTTAGTAAGAAGGGTTTTGTGACAATCCCAGCAACTGAGCGACAGTGGACTTGGAATGGGCCAGGGCAGGCGGAAGGGAGAAGGGGTTCTTTTTGTAGCCCTTCTCAGTGTGGTTTCTAATTTTTTTAAGAAGCCGCTCTTTCATTCCTAGTCCCATTAATGTCCTTTTGCACACAAATTCAGGTCTCTTGTCTTCAACCTTCTCCCCTCTGTCCCCTACAGAAGTTGAAAGTGGTTCAAAATGGCAATACATACAGTGAATTCCACTCAGAGGGAATTCAAAGCAATGTGGGCAGAAGAGACCACATTAGTGCACGTTTGATTTGCTAGAAGGGGCTCTCGGAGGCCAGTCTTTTCTTGCTTCCCTCTTGACGCTGTTGTGGGGTGAACAGGAGTCTGTTCCCAAGGCCTGGCCATCCATTCACTCAACAGGCTCGCTGTGCTTGGGCGACAGACAATGGTTCTGCTCCTAGTGCAGGAAGCCGCCCCTTTTAGGAAAGCCTGTTGCTCTCTGCGGACGGGGCCTGTGCTTTGCCCCGCTGGCTAGGATGGGAGGCTCAAGACGGCAGGACTATGCGTGCTGTAGAAGTGCAGTGAGAGAGAGAATCGATTGCTCTCCAGGGCACCTGACAAACATCTCGCTTCAAACAGGATCTGAAAAGGTAGCAGCAGGTGGTCTTTGTTTTAGCCGCTGGGGAGAGGAGTGTCGTCCAGAGAGGGAGGCTCCGAGAGCTCAGGCTCTGGCTGGCTGGAATGGGACCTCACGTTCTCTGGCTGGAATGGGACCTCACCTTCACAGAATTTTCAGGACTTGCTAATCAGAAGTGAAGCGAAAGATCTAGGAAACAGTGTGCCAACTCAGTGAGACGTGGTGGGGCAGAAACAGGGTTGGGCTCGTTCTAGGGTGGGGTCAGAAGCTGTATCATTTGTGGAGGAACTGAGATGGCCTTCCTCATCCACCTCTCCTTTACCTCAGCCTAATGGTAATGAGGCACTGAAGGTCTTTGTTAAAATATCACCACCTGGAACAACATGCCCCTGTAATCTGGCAAGGGGATGGATTGACCTATCAGCAGCAGGTAGGTAGATTATTACACTGGCAGACCCAGGGTGGTGCAGGAAGGCTTTAGTGAGGCACCTGAGGCAAGAGCGGGGGCTTGCCTGGGAGGAGGTGGTCCCAGATGAGCCCCAGAGCTGGAGAGACAGGTGACCACCACGTGCCCAGAGGAGGTGTGGGAGGAGCAGACAGACCTCCAACTAAAACTTCACGTACGTTTTTGCAAGCACCCAGCCGAGGGGGCTGAAGGCCGGGCTTCCTAGTTGTGCTCCATGCACTGGGGCCCATCTGCTGTTTCTCCCACACAGTGGCTGCCCGTTTGGGGTTGTGACCCAGGAGTGGCTGCGGTTATCCACTGCGAGGCTTCGAACTGAGACATGAAAAGTCAAAGTGGATGTTTGTGTGAAGGATTCTCCACCTCCTTTTCCCTTTCTACAAAGAAGGTAAGTGTTCTCACTCACCTTTCATGACTTACAAGCGGCTGAAGAGCACTTGTGATGTGTGAATGTCATGTAACAGGCACTGTCACCGGTAGAGAAATGTCCTTTTCCATGTTTCTGAGTGTTCCTGTGCTTACTATCTTTCTTGCGGGTACACTCTGTCTCCCTCTTTATAAAGTGGCTGTAAACAATTCCTGAAACGCGTGTCCCTGTATTTTAAAGCATGTATGTCCTTGGAATGCTGGGCGAGAACTGCGGTTCGCTTGGGCCAGTTCCTTCTGCGGCCAGTTCCTTCGGCAGCCCCCCTGGCGGAGCCCAGCTGGGCATGTGGCAGGGGGGTAGAGTGCTGTTCTGAGCTGGTTCCTGCAGTTTAAGAGTAGCTGCATTCTGGATGAGTCATGTGGTGGGGGAAGTGGTAGTAGAAGGAGTGGTAATGTTGTTTGTGGTGATGTTGGGGTCTAAAAATACAGAGGAGGCACCATTTGTAGTCACGGTCACACATCCTGTATACTATGTGAGGCTGGTTCTACAGGAACACTCCATTTTTCATAAAGGACCATATTTAAGTAGCTTCATGTATGAAGTTAGTGGCAGTTTCTCTTAGTCACAGGAATCTTTGCATGAGATTTGTTTCTGGATTTTTCATTAATGTTACGGAGTCAGAAAGCTAGAGATGGAGGAATAGCAAAGAACAACTAAAATTCCAACAGCAGTACTTAGAGACAAAATGGGTCGGTGAAGAACATTAAATGTTATGTTGAGAAATCATACTGTTTTGAAAGGCAAACTTTAAAGTCAGAAGGGAAAATGGATTAAAAATTGTGAGATAAAAAATGATAGAAGTGGAGGACAGAATGGAGAACAAGCACATGAGTAATTGGTGCCTCTGAAGCAGGGGACAGAATAAATGGAGGAGTGCAAAACCCAAATAAATATGTGACAGAAGACAAGTTTTTGAACTGAAGAAAGAATTGTAGGGAGATTTTGAAAGACTATTCCAGACAAAATGAATGAAAAGGAAACCATACCTAGACATTTTGACCAAAGTCTCAACTTACAAAGATGCTGAGAAATCCTACAAAGATTCATGTAAAATAACCTAGATTATCTGCAAAGGAACAAAATATAAGCTTGGATTTAGACTTTTTAGACACATTAAATTTCAGAAAGAAATGGAAACCTGTCTATGGGATTTTGAGGGGGCATAGTTGTGATCCAAGAATTTAAAGCCAAGTCATATTGTCTTTAATGTGTGCAGATAACAGAAAAACAGCCTTGGCTATACTGGGTTTAGAAAATATACCACCTACGTCCATCTTGAAAAGGTACTCAAAGGTGTTTTCCTGAGATAGTCCTTTGAGAGGGAGCAACATTAAAATCGAATAATAATAATAATAATAAAATAGCAGCAAACACAAATAGTGCTGAGCATGTGCCAGGCACTATTGGAAGTCCTTCATTCACATTAACCAATATAAACTTCAGAACGCATTATAAAGCATGTACTGTGAATATGCCGATTTTACAGATAAGGAGCTGAGAGACAGAGAGGTTAACAGAGAAGGTTACATGATCAGTTGCTAACGCACCCAGTGTTTGAACTCAGGGAGTCTGGTGCCAGAGTCCCAGCCTCTCCTCTTCACCCTTATGTCTGTCACCTCCATGTTATAAAAGGCCGACGCTTAGCTCTAAAAACATTAAGTTACAGTTAGGCATGAACTACTTTTAAATGTGTGATTATAAAAATGAATAAAAGTGTTTTATTCTTAAAAGAGAATAGAAAATAAATAATATAAAGTAATTATAAATGATCTGGGGTTCAAAGCTTAAATAATATAATTGAACACCAAGGAATTTATGTATTATGAATACTTTTTTCTAGCATTTTTAGAAATCACAACCCTTCCTTCAGTTCTAAATTTCTGATCTTAAATATGAAAATCTTATAATATATGTTTTCATTTTTGAATGAAATACACACTTCTGACGCTCTTGAAAAAATGTAAAGGTAACATATGCTGGGAATAAAAGCTAGGAAAGAAATGTGAACTGTATAATACATGATAGAAATTAAAGGCCAAAGTAAGGAAGCAAAAGAAAAACAAAGCCCGTGTAGCAAAAAATGATAAATGTAAATATATTAAATCTGTCTGTTATAACA
The DNA here is from genome assembly GCF_040802235.1 of Manis javanica. NCBI lineage: Eukaryota > Metazoa > Chordata > Mammalia > Pholidota > Manidae > Manis > Manis javanica. Next base: position 95,886,595 of record NC_133166.1, on the reverse strand, counting down.
TAAAGGACTCTCAGACTGGGTATTACAACAAAATATGGTTCACAAGAGATGTATTTGTGAAAGAAAAGTGACATATGGTTAAAAATGAGAAAAATGGGCAAAGATATATCAGGTAGATGCAAACAAACAAAAAGGGTAAATATATTTAAATATATTTTGTATATGCAGATAGCTGCATATATGTATATATATATTCTTAGTACTCAAGCAGGGTCAAAGGCAGATCATAAAACATAACAGAAATTTCCTCTGTGTTGGAGCCGGCCGGTACTGGTACATGAGAGCCAGTCATGTCCATCTCATCCCATCTGTGACTTCAGTGACCTTATATCCATAACTTGAACTTAGCCATGGTGGGAGCATTTATACCACAGAATTGGTAAGTGCTACAAATTGCAGCTTTTAAAGTTTTTCTTCAGAGAGCCAGTGTAGAAGCACACTTGTTACTATGTATTGATAAAGGGTAAAATTCACAAGGGCGATATACATCATATATCTCTCTGCACTAGGAACATTGTATTGAAATATATACAGTAAAATTGCTGGAAATACGTGAGAGAATTCACAGAGAAACAATAGTAATAAGCAGTTTCAATGTTTCGCTCTCATTCTTTTTTTCTTTTTTGAGAGGGCATCTCTCATATTTATTGATCAAATGGTTGTTAACAACAATAAAATTCTGTATAGGGGACTCAATGCACAATCATTAATCAACCTCAAGCCTAATTCTCAACAGTCTCCAATCTTCTGAAGCATAACGAACAAGTTCTTAAATGGTGAACAAGTTCTCACAGAGTGAATAAGTTGTTACATGGTGAACAGTACAAGGGCAGTCATCATAGAAACTTTCGGTTTTGATCACACATCATGAACTATAAACAATCAAGTCAGATATGATTATTCATTTGATTTTTATACTTGATATATATATGTGAATCCCACATTTCTCCCTTGTTATTATTATTTTTTTTAATAAAATGCTGAAGTGGTAGGTAGATGCAAGATAAAGGTAGAAAGCGTAGTTTAGTGCTGTAAGAGGGCAAATGTAGATGATCAGGTGTGTGCCTATAGACGAAGTATTAATCCAAGCTAGACAAGGGCAACAAAACATCCATGGATGCCGAAGATTTCTCTCAAAACGGGGGGTGAGGTTCTAAGCCTCACCTCTGTTGATCCCCAATTTCTCTCCTGATGGTCCCCCTGCGACTGTGCCTGTCTTAGGTTGTTCCTCCCTTGAGGAATCTTACCCGTCTCTGGCTAACCAGTCATCTTCTGGGGCCATACAGGGAAATGTAAAGTTGGTAAGTGAGAGAGAAGCCATATTGTTTGAAAAGGTTAGCTTTTTACTTCTTTGCAGATTTATGCCCTGTGGCTTCTATGCCAAGCATTTGTCTTGAGGTATCTTTACCACTTGGAAGAATTATGATACTCAGTAATTTTTGATATCAGGCACGAATTCTACTAAAGGGTTGTAATTAGGAAGGAAGAAGTAAAGCTATAGAGGTAGCAGATGGAAGAAAACATGGGAAGATTGATTATTTCTTTGACATATCTTCTTGTAGAGTAACATAAGCATGTATAGGTTTTAACAAACTACTAATTAAATTGCATACACACATTAACAGAATAGGAATACAGCTACATAACAAAAGCAGACCTACAATTACCAGCCATATCCAGTGAAACCAAGAAAACCAGTTAGGTACCCTAGGCATTTGTGAATACTTATCAATAATATGCTGGATATTGTCTAACTGAATTTGAATAGTTCGAGAAAAATCAGACAAAATGACACATTCCTGGGAACTGTTCACATCCCATATGGTAGATAGTCTATAGTCGCATGATTTTGGAGCACTGCAACTTGCACTTCTCCTAATTCTTGGTTGAGTTCCAACAGTATAGATCCAGTCAAATTTGTTGTTTTACTGTATGCACAGGCCAGCTTAGATATCACCTTCTTCATTCCAATGGCAAGTCCAGGAACCAGTGGGATGAATGTAGCTACAACTGCCAACAGCGCCAGAATCTTTGTTGTCTCTCTCATTCTTTTGATAGAATGAACCCACAAACAATAAATACATAGAGAATTTGAATTATATGAAGAATTAAGTTGATTTAATAAATACATATTTATTGAACAGTGTATAATACAGTACATGTTAGTTCTTTCTCAGTAGCCATGCAATCTCTGAGCCTCAACCAAAAATCTCAACAAAATCCCAAAACATGTATGGCACAAGCTATCATCTCTGGTCATATTGTAATAAAGCTAGAAATTAATAATGGAAGTTTAACTTAGAAAAAATGTACCCAACCACTTGGAATTTTGTTCCAAACAAACAACAAAAAGCATTAATTAAACCTACAATCAAACCAAAAAATAAGAAAACAACAACACAATCACCCCCAATAGCTTCCAAAGGCTATTAAATTACATGTAATTTAGAAAACAAGAACACTACATATCAGAATTTACTGGATGCAACCAAAGCAGTATCAGAATTAAAATTCATTGTTTTAAATGCTTTTTAATATCAAAAAATTAATGTAAGTAAATTGTATTTCAACTCAAGAAATTAGAAATGAAATTCACCAAACAGTCCCAAGGAAAGCAGGTTGAGTGAATTAAAGGTAAAAGCATAGACTTATAAATTCCCTAACAGTTGCAAAGTAGTTAAGTAGCACAAAGTACAAAGTTAGTACGTAGATTCAAAATCTAGGATTTTGAGAGGACTAAAAAGACATTAAAACTTGGAAAATATTAATTTAAAAAACCTCATAATGTAAGATGGGATATAATTAAATCTGTAGAAAAAGTTTAAAAATTTTTAAGAGACTACTGGTGAGAGGGATTCAAGATGGTGGTGTGAGAGGTGAGACACAGAATTCCTCCCAAAACCACAAATAGTATGAAAATATAGTTAATTGCTACAACTAACCCTAAAACAGCAACAAGAAAGAAGGCTGAACCAGACTGCATGCAGACCTCACGAACAGTGCAGACCTCAGGAACACAGGGTAACGTACAAAAGCCTTTATCAGGCAGGACCCAGGCCCTTCCCCCACCCCAGCTTACCGGCGGAAGGAAGAGAAATGGAGCCGGGAGGGGTGGAAGCCTAGAGCTGCTGAGCACCGAGCCCTGGAGGTCTACTTTGGAAGCAGAAACCTACACTGTGTGGTGCTCTGGACGTTGGGGAGCTCAGACAGGTGGAGTGCTTGAGAGACAGATTGCAGCCATTTGTGGAGGAGGGGATCCACACCCGGCCACTCTGGGACAAAGGAAAGGCCAAGCGGTTTGAGAGGCTTCCTAGCAGCGAGAGGGCTGCTGAAGGAGTGGGGTTTGCATGGAGCTTGCTGCGCTGGAGAGGGGAGAGCTGGACAAGGTTGTCTGGGCACACTCTGCCCAGCTGGTTGGGAACTCTGGGGAGCTTCAGGTGCCCCATATCCCTGGCTGCCTGCTCAGCTCTGAGGCCCCCACCCCCACTGAGACAAGCAGCCTGCTGCGCCTTCCTCCTGGCCTGCTGACACCGGTTCGCAGATTTGCAGCCACTGTGCTGACAGGCCAGCCAGAGAGAGACACAAGAGGGGCAAAGCACAGAGGCTTACACCTGTGTGCTAGGCCCACTGGCTCTGACACCGGAGACAGGCACGCAGACGGCAATCAGGAAACAGATCTTTCCTCCCCACAGGCACCACCTCCAATTCCCTATGGCCCCCAGCCTCACTCTAGGGGCTGAGCAGCTCCAGAGACTGGAGCTTCTGGGCACTAGTGGGCACCACACAGAATTATGAAACGTCAGAAGAACATGGTTCAGACCAAAATCTCGCAAACCCCAGATAAAGGGCCTAATGAAACTGAACTCACCAATCTGCCTGAAAGAGAGTTCAAAATAAAAATCATAAACATGCTTATGGAGGTACTGAAAAATATTCAAGAACTCAGGAATGAATTTAGTCAGAAATTCAATCATTAAGAAATTCCAAATCTGAAATGAAACATACAATGGAGGGATTTAAAAGCAGATTAGATGTAGTAGAAGAGACAGTAAATGGAATAGAAATTAGAGAAGAGGAATAAAAAGAAGCTGAGGCACAAAGAGAAAAAAGAATCTCTAAGAATGAAAGAATATTGAAAGAACTGTGTGACCAATCCAAATGGAACAATATTCATGTTATAGGGGTACCAGAAGAAGAAGAAAAGGAAAAAGGGATAGAAAGTGTCATTGAGGAGGTAATTACCGAAAATTTCCCCAATCTGGGGAAGGAGATAGTCTCTCAGGCCATGGAGGTGCACAGATCTCCCAACACAAGGGACCCAAGGAAGAAAACATCAAGACATATAATAATTAAAATGGCAAAGATCAAGGAAAAAGACAGACTTTTAAATCAGCTAGAGAGAGAAAAAAGATCACATACAAAGGAAAACCCATCAGGCTATCAGACTTCTCAACAGAAACCTTACAGGTCAGAAGGGAGTGGCATGATATATTTAATGCAATGAAGCAGAAGGGCCTTGAACCAAGAATACTATATCTGGCAAGGTTATCATTTAAATTTGAAGGAGGGATTAAACAATTTTCAGATAAGAAAAAGTTGAGAGAATTTACCTCCCACAAACCACCTCTACAGTGCATTTTGGAGGGACTCCTATAGATGAAAGTATTCCTAAGGCTAAATAGATGTCACCCAAGGGATAGGCAAAGAGCACAGAATTTGATTCATAACATACAAAGAGTGGAGGAGGAAGAAAAAAGAGAGGAAAAAAAAAAGAATAACCTTTAGGTTGTGTTTGTAATAGCACAGGAAGTGAGTTAAATTAGACTCTTAGATAGTAAGGGAATTACCCTTGAACCTTTGGTAACCACGAATCTAAAGCCTGCAATGGCAATAAGACTACTGGTTAAAAGTTTGTATTATTAACTATAAAAATTGTGTCAAGATAAAATTAAACAAACTAATGACCAAAATGTTGAAGTTTTGAAACATTAATATTAAGTAAGAAATGGCTTACGGTCTTTTTATGTTGACTATTTTCAAGCTGTTGAAGAATAGATAATTCCTATGCTTTAGAATTGCTTCTAGCCATCAAAGCAATGTGAAAGTTTGTAATTTCATTTCCTGAGAGTGTGTGTAATCCTATACCATAATCTGACAAAGAGAACAACCAAAATTAACAACCAACTGCTGAAAGATATATTCATTATGAACATATATGATGAAAAGATTCAAAAAGAAATATAAGTAATATATAAGCAAATAAAATTCACCAGTAAGTTCAAATTATATTATGACCAAGAATTTTTATTTCAGTTAAATAGGATTTTTCCATGTTAGGAAATCTTTTAATACAATTAAGCTCAATAGTTCAAAATTTAAAAGACACATAATTTTAATGAGAGCCAAGAAAGATTTTTGATTAAATTAAGCAAATTAAGATTTCGATAAAAGTAAGAATACAAATGTGTTTTCTTTAAATGCTGAAGATTACTTATTTTATATCAACATTTAGCATCATAAAATGTTACAAGGCCCACTACAGATCATGATGCCTGTTCCCAGTTCTATTTTATAATTGTTCTCTAGTATAATTGTTCTCTAATTATCCCAAAGCACAAGGAAGATAAAAAGCTGAAAGTATAGAACTGGAATTGACTTGGCAAAATTATAATTATTTTCAGAAGATATGATTATACATCTAAAAATGTAAAATATCAAATAGTACATTCTAAAATGAATATGGATTTCAGGAGAGTGCTTAAAGGTAATGCAAACTAAAAAATAAAATCATTTGCTTTCATATTTACCATAGACTCTATTAGAAAATAGAAAACATTGTAGAAACAATATTGACAAAATCTATCAAATACCTAGGAAAAAAACTAAAAATTATGAATTGTAGTTTTCAATAACCCATATTGCTATTGAAAGACAGGAGAAAATCTGAGTGAATGGATGAAAATAATCAACATTTAAAGAAATCAATAATCTATGGATGTAATTCAATTTCAATCAAAATTTCCAAATAATTACATCTGGAACATAAAATTATTCTAAACTTAACTCAATGGTTAAACATGGGGTAACAGTTTAGAGTCTTGGAAGAAGAATAAGACTAGGTTTCCTCTACAAGATATAAAATTTGTTATAAAGGTTGAATAATTAAAGTGGTAAGGTAACTTTTTAAGCCACTTTGAGAAAAAGAAAAGATTACTCAATAAGTGGTGTTTTAGAAATTGGATTCTCATTTAGAGAAAATTTAGATTCTCCCAACCAGCTCTGTAAGACAGATTCCCATATGGAAGAAAAACTTTCCTCACACCAAAAGTAAAACCATGTGCAAGTATTAGAAGCAAATACCAATGAAGATTAACATCTTTGGTGTGGGGAAAATATTTCTTCACAGGTCAAAAGGCATAAACTATTCATTCATTATTTCTCTGTTATTTGTTTGGCACTTCATAGATTTATAAAGGAAAAAAATGGGTATATTTTATCACATTAAAAATTGTTTGCAAAATCTACATAAATTTAATTAGGAATATCCATGGCTGGTAAAAACAGAAAATCTGACTTAAATCTATCTTAAATAGGTAATTATTCATCTCAGGTAATAAGCAATCTGAAGATTGGCAATAAAACTGATCATGTGGCTCATGAATTCTGGGCTGTCTCCTTCCTCCTATTTCCTCTCCTTAGAGTATAGAGCTTTAACATGGAACTCATCTCATGGCTGTTTGATGATTGTTAATGTACCTCTAAGATCATACTCATTTTCCAGACAGAAAGGAGGCAAATAGGCAAAATCCCTAAGAGGTATGCCGGCAGAGTTTATCCCCTATTAAAAAAAAACTTTTTTCCCTAAAGTTTCACCTAGGAACTTCCACTAATATCTCATTGGACATAGCTGGTCAACGTGGTGACTCCTAGCTGCAAGGGAGTCTGGGAAAATGCCCTTTACAGCCTCTATTATAAAGGAAGTCTAGGGACATTGAGATTACAAATGGCTTTTGAATTTATCTGAAAGACAAATGAGTTGGAGAAAATATTTTTGCTATATAAAACAAAGGTTAATATCATTAATAAATAAAGAGCTTTTAGAAATCATTGGAAATAAACCCAGTGGAAAAGGATATAAAAAGGACATTAACAAAAAAAGATATAAAATGACCAACTAACACACTAAATGTATAGCCTCTCTAGTAAACCACTAAATACAAATTAAAACAAGTTATCACTTTTTATGTATCAAACTTGCAATGATTATAGGAAAAGATATAGTATAAGGATGTTTATCCCCCATGTAGTGAAAATTCAATCAATGTAAATGTCCAAAATGGGACAATTGGTCAAATAAATTTTGGTTCATCTACATATCAGATTATCATGTAGTTATTAAAAATAATGGTTACAGGGAAATAATAATTACATGGTTACATAGACAATGTTTATAGTGTATTGCTAATATTATTAATATATTCAGGTTGTTAAATGTTCTGAAAAATCATTTTACAAAATTATATAGGCCATAAGATGCCACTGAAAATTAATGGAAGGAAAGATGAACATTTAGTGATTTTCTCTGGACAACAGAATTATGGATGGATCTTTATTTTCTTCTGTTTTATCTGCATTTTTCTAAATAGTCTACAAAATTCAAATTGCTGTTGAAATAACAAAAAAATACAATTAAATTATTATAATAAAAAGGTATGGATTGAAACTGGAGCGGAAACAAGGAACCAGGAAAGCATTAGGAATTAAGGCTAATAGAAGAGCTGGCTACTCTCTTTTCATGATAAGGCAATCTTACTCTTTTGGTATTTCTGCTTTTCCTCTCTGCATGTGCTCTATTTTCCTCTGCCTAACAAGTGGCTTCTTTTCCTTTGTACACTCTCTATCTTTTCTTACCTCCCAGCTTTTTTTCTCTGTGGCTGCTCAATTTCTTCTCTACCTTCTTATTGCAAGTTCTTCATAATTTTGGCTTGCCATGATCCTCAGCTCTACTTCTTGGCCACATAGTTTCACTCACCACAGTGAGCCGTTATGATTCTTTCCATATCTTCTCAACTTTAATTCCTTAGAGTGAAATTCTGGTTACATCAAGCCATGTTAGTGATAGCTGAGAACTTGTGGATCTGTGTCCTTGGGTCAGACTTCCTCACAGATTTAATCAAGAGAGAATGGGTGGGCAAGATTGATCATATGATGCAAAGCAGGGTGACAGGGCATTACGCTTCAGCAGGGGCTCTGGATGCAGTACTTGTAGCAGTCAGTGCTGTCACTATGATTGATGTGTGTAATAGACTTGACCACTCTTTTTCTTATATCATTATTCCAGAAAAGATGTTCATGCCTATAGACATTTTATTATCACATATAAAACCAAAAATTCATCATTCTGTATCTGTATCTAGAGACTGGGACATTTCAAAATCTGCTTGTCAGAATTAACACAATGATCAGATACTTTTTTCATGTGAGAGACTGGCAAAACAAATAAACAGATAAAAACCGGTAAAAAAACATTTAATACTGGTGGGGCTATGTGGAAACTCATTCTTGTGCAATGCTGGTATAATAGTGAGCTGCTAAAACAGTGGAAAAATAATCTGTGGGAAAGTAATCTAAAAGTGTTGAAATTATAAAAGCATATTGTAAAAATTCTAACTACCCTACTTTTTATTCTGTAGAAACAAATATATTAGTATATAATACTATGTACAAAGACATATCAACAATCTGAGTATTCATCAAAAGGTGATGCATGAATACATCATGATTTATGTGGATTCTTAGGAACTTATTGGACAGAATGAGCTAGAATTATACTTATATTTAGAAAGGTGTTCAAATAGTATTATTGTGTGAAAAACCTAGGTATATAATTATATCTGGGATGATAATTTTAAAAAATTTACTTTCCTTATATGTACAGATGTATGTTTGTATGTTTTCATACAAACATAGAAAAATATAAAGGGGGTGTCTGTTAGGATTCATTGTAGAAAACAATTTTATCATAGCTAAGTAGTTAATTTGATTATAAATTTTTTCAGATAAATGCTTATCTTTGAGTTTATAATTGTACTTTATCTTGCATTGTCTGCTTTAAACTTATTCTTAACATTTTTCAGTTTTCTCTAGCATGACATCAAATTTATGGGATCCCTTTTTAATTGTGGATTCTTCCCTTCTGATGTTCTGTGTCCTACTGTTCCTTCCACACTGATTGCTCTCTAAGTCTGTGACACAGCTGGTATTCTGAGCTTTGCTTTCCTGTGACCTGGAGCCAGTATTCCAGGCCTTTCTCTTTCCTGTATTACCCTTTTATCTTGCTGGAGCACATCCTCAAGTAATTTCTTAATACAAGGTGTGAGAGAGAAAACTTTCAGTCTTTGCGTGTCTGAAAATGTCACATTTAATTGACAATTTAAATGGATATTAAATCTAGTTACCTCAGAATTTCAAAAAGTACTATATTTATCATTTTCTGTCATTCAGTTTGCTCTTGGGGAATTCGAGACCAGTTTTATTCTCATTTCTTTGCAGATGACTTCCACCCCCTTAACCCCCACAAGCTTCTTGAATCTTTTCTTGCTCCTTGGAGTTGTAAAATTTCATATTTATAGTTCCTTTTTCATTCATTGTGTCACTTAAAATGGATCCAATATCAAAAACTTGTGTTCTTTCTTGCAGGAACATTTCTTCTTTCTAGTTTTTCTGAGACTCATAAATATTGAAGCTATTGGATTGATTTGTATTTTTTCTCATCTTTTCTCTGATGTTTTGTATCTCTTTTTAAATTACTTCTGGTGATCTCCTTGACTTTATTTTTCAAATTCATTCTGAGTTTTCTATTTCATCAATTCTATATTTAATTTCCATATGTTCTTTATTAAACTCTTTTCATATCTTTTTAAATAGTATCCCACCCTTGCTTTATGGATCTTCTTAAATATTTTGAATACATTAATTAATTTGAACCCCAGAATTTACTTATTTTTTCCAAGGCACTTTTTTGGTTATCTTTGAACTTTCTTTTTCATATTTCTGTCTTTCTTCAATGGTCCCATAATTCTTGGTTGTCCATTTATTTGTAGAATGAGTCAGTGGAAATACTGACTGGGATCTCTGGGTGTTTGGGTAAGGCATGTTGCCTGCCAGGCTTCCTTTTAAGGTAGACATTTAGAGAGTCACCTTAATGCTGGGGGAGTCCCTAAATACTCAAGGGTCCCTTACTGGCTGTCCTAGTTCTCCTTGGTTCATTCAATCTCTTCAGCAATAAACTCTTGACCTCTTTTTAACCCACAATAAAAATACCTGGGCTAATAAGGGGGAAATGGTGAGTGAGTAGTCACTATACTGTTACCCTTGTACAACATGGATTTGAACTGCATGGGTCCATGAGCCGCATGGATTTGTTTTCAATAAATACATTGGAAAACTTTTTGGAGATTTGTGATAGTTTGGAAAAACATTTTCTTTTCTCTAGTTGACTTTACTGTAAGAATACAGTATATAATACATATAACACACAAAATGCGTGTTAACTGTCTTTATGTTATCCATAAGGTTTCCAGTCACCAGGAGGCTATTAGTAATCAGCTTTTTGGGGAGTCCAGTTATATTTGGATTTTAGACTATGTGGAGGTTGGCACTTGTGAACTCGGCTTTGTGCATGGGTCAGCCATACAGATCAACCGGTTCCTTCTTTCCCTGCCCCCTGCCTTATTCTCGCCCTACTCCAGCCATCAGGCCGGCTTCTCCTGCACCTCAGGCTTCTTTACATGCATTCTCAGCTTTAGCTCCTCAGCCCTGGAGCCTGCTCTCCCAATTATAGAATATTCTCTGCTTTCTTTGTTGGTAAAATAATACTTTACTTTTGCTATTGTTTTGTGTAGCTTTTATAGCCTGTTTTGTAATTTATAAAGAAAAAGAGGAGGTGAAAAGAAAACAAATCCATTCAGGCTCTGCCTGCCTTTCTTCAACCTAAGCGAGTTCAGGGTAATGAACACACCTGAATTTAACTGAAAGGCAAACTAAGCACCTGGCATACAATCTTTTATTCAGGGAAGGTGGGGAGGTGCCTGCTCCCTCTGTTAGGCGTCTAACACGGAGCACACCATCCATTAGCACCATGGTCTTGACCCATGAACTCGGGTAAGGCCCAGTCCTCCACAGGGTACCATCTACTGGGCTCAGGATCCCCAGGTTCTGTAAATGAAAGCTCACTGTTCACTCTGTCCCTATCTTGGTGTGTGGGCTGCGGGGGCCTCCTATCCCTCTTCACCCAGCACCGTGCATGACTTGCCTCCACCCACACATGTCCTGAGATCTGTTCTGTGTTCCACTAGTGCCCCTCTCCTGTGGATAAAGTGAAGGTTCCTGTGGCCAGGATTCTCACCTGGCCCTGGTCGGCTTGTCACTACACACATGTGGGCAATACATTGCTATTGACTCTATGTAAAGAGCTCTGCCCAGTGACATGGTGGCACGGCTGCAGGAGAGCAGAGGCTGCAGTGGTGGCTGCGCCGAGCACAGAGACTGAGACAGCTGCAGGGGCAGAGAGGCCCAGAGGCAGAGACCGTCTTGCTGCATGCAGACTCACTGTGAGTGGGTAGGATTCTAGTGATCGATCTGCCACAGTGGGAATGACGTTGGGTATAAACCCTTTCACTGCAAGAATATTCCACTGTCATTTTTTGGTCTCATTGAATCCATAGTAAACTTGCCTGGGGCTGAAACCCATTGGCAAGACATCACCCCACCCAATTCAGGACCACTTAATTTTAGTCAGGATCTTTCAGTTTCAAGAAAAAGAGACCCATGCAGACCACCTGAGGCAAAGGGGCAGGGGGTGACTGTGAGGATGCCTGTGAGTTAGGACTAAGGAAGTCTCTGGCCAGAGCGCCTCCTGAGTGTGTTTTTCTGTTGCAGGTCACATGTTCTCTCTTTGAGGATGTCTGTGTGCCTCAGTCTCCTGATATGCAAAATGGGGATTATAATAGGGCTTCATTGGCTTGTTGTGAGGATTGACTGAGTTAATACATGTAGTGGACTGAGAACACCAGCCAGCCCATTTTAAGGGCCCAATAATGATCCCTAACATGCTAACACATACGTGGTGCTGACCACGTGCCAGGCACTGATACAGGTAGAGTAACTAGCCAAAGGTAACACTGCCAGGAAAAGGATGAGCTGGGATTCTGTCTTGCCTAAGGGTTTCAGCCCCGGGCAAGTTCACTATGGATTCGATGAGACTGAGAAAGGACAATGGAATGTTCTTGGGGTAAAAGGGTTTATACCTGGCTTTATTCCCATGGTGGCAGGCCAAGCTCTAGAATCACATCTGCACCCAGCAATCCACCTCCATCTCTGCCTCTGCCCAGAGCACTGGGCAGAGCTCTTCATATGAACTGCGTCTTCTTATGACGCCATCAGTAATAGCTCATTGCCTACAGGTGTGGAAGCAGTAGCCTAGTGGTAGGCCCATTGCATCATGAAGTAGTTTAGGGTCAGGTGAGGATCCTGGCCAGAGGAACTTCCCTTTTGCACAGTTGGGCTTTGCATCTGTTGCCCTTAAATGAGTTGGCTTGGCCCCTCCACTCAGCTGAGGCCAGAGAGGAGTAGAAAGTTACTACTTCATGGAAGTCAGTGACTCTGACAGGAGCAAATTCTCTTACAAGGGGACCTGAGAGCAGATGGCAGTATGACTGACCTTCGTGTGCACTGCAGTCAGGGCCTTGGCTCTGGTGTCCTTTTGAAAATGGATCTCCTGGTTTTGAATAGGTGGGTAACAAGAGGAGATGAGGGCCTTAGGATATGGATTTTGTCAGAATTTCAGAATATGGTTGTGATGGAAATTAAGTTTTAGTAAGCCACTCATACCAGATGAGATTAGCTGTTTGCAGAAGTAACACCATTTCTAAATGGACTGGAAATGCATGCAATGACTGTCCGAACTTTCTTACTGCACACCAACCTGTATTCTCAGAAATACATGTCTAGCATTAAGTAACAGTCATTTAAGTTTTTTAACCTTTTACTCAGTCACTCATTCAGCATCTATGGGGCACCTACCAGTTCTTAAGAGTGTGAGCCAGTCTGTGTGAGTGGTACAGGTGATTCATTAAAAAAGGAGTCAGAAAAAACACATCTGTCCACTTTTATTCAGCCCAATCAGGAAAAATACAGAGAAAGAAGAGAGGTTTGATTATTAATATCTTACTATCTGGTAATTATTGTTGGTCATCAATACAATGATTAATAATTAGTTAGCATATGATATGGTTTTGATGCTATACCTCAGCAACAATGTGGTCTTAGATCACTCCCTTGTATTTAACAGGGAATAATAATTTCTGGGGGATTTTATAAGAATTAGAGATAATTGATGTCTGGCTTGGTGCCTGGGTGCTATTACTTTTTTCCCTGGAGTGGAAAGTGGCAATTCATCCCGTTCTTTTGCTATTCCTTTATGTTCATTAAGCAACTTTCTTGACACGTAATTTGTTCCTCTGAGGCAGTCATTCCAGGGGAGTGTTCTGAATGACCAATGTGAATTACCCTCTAAGACTGATAAATCAGTGCATATATCAGCATTCTGGTTGGCTAATTAAGCTTCTGCTAATTTAGTCACAGGAGTTATTTTCCCAAGTATGAGCCATTCCAAGTGAGCAGGTTCAATCATGTTTTTAGATTCCTACCTTTGATGATTGGAGCACTAACCGACACCTGCCAGGTACTGCCTACCTGAGAGTGCCAACCTGAGCAGGGAGCCAGCTTTACCCTGCAGCTCCCACCTGAAAAAGGACCATTGACTTGGTTATGTGGTGTGGACCGATTGAAACTGGGAGACCCGGGAGCAGATGCCCAGGTTAGTCCTCTAGCAATTGACCAGGTAAAGAGGTGATCTGGACTAAGATGATAGCAATGATAAAATTTCCTTGTGTAAACAAGGAAAAAGATGGGAAGAAACTGAAGAAGATTTGCTAGAGTTTAGAACTGTAACTTTGTAAAATTTCACAATTAGAGATTATCTAGGTCAACCCTTTGTTTCTCACCTGTGAATCATGAGATTTAGGTGATTTGTTCTGCTTCTGTGTCAGGTCCCACCGTTCAGGGCCCTGGTGGACACCCTGCACTGCAGGCCCCCTGAATGCTTCCATTGTAACCTGGAGTGTTTTGCTAAAACACATTGCACAATAGCTGTCTCAAGTACACCCGGGCATGGCTTGAGCTATGGATACATATGCTGGGTGTATTAATCAAGTTTAATAGACCCCAATGTTTGAAACAATGCCTTAAATTTTTTTTTCAGAGACTGCACAGAAGTGTGGCATTGTACAGCAAATAAAACTGTTGCTACAATGCCTGTAAATCAGAGCTTTAAACTATGTTTCAATTATCCTTCTATTATCCAGCTGGTATTTAAGCATGTTTATTATTCAGATCAGCAGTGAACGCGCTGCTGTTGTGTAAACAACTGTCACTTGCTGAAACAATGATTAGAAGGCACCATCCCTTTCAGGTGTACTTAGGAGTACTTACACCCCAGCCACTTGAATTTAAATATCATGTAAACACAATGCTTGAGCGACTACTTTCACTCCTGTTCCCAATGCCTCATGCCAATTCTATTACGTTAAGAGGGAAATCTATTAAATTTTTTATTTATACACATCCGTACACTGTTTTTACCCATTGTATCATTAAGGCTTAGATTAATATAATAGATATGCTGAGAGATACAGTGAGCACTGAAAAAGCCTGTTCAACATAAAAGCCAATTTCTCTGCATTATTTGGGGGTGTTGGAAGCTTTTGTGAAAACAGTGCAAAGAAAATTATTTTTTCTGAATAAAAAACATGACACTCAGAAAAGAAAAATTTGGCCCCCAGAAAGAGCAATCTTGAACCTTTATTAGCTCCATTACCAATTCAGCATATGAAAAAGAGAGAGCCAGAAAATAGGACATTTGTTGAATGAGTCTGTGTCTCTTTTGAAGGAACGTTCTCTATCACTGGGAAGGAGTGTGTGTGTGTGTGTGTGTGTGTGTGTGTGTGTGTGTGTGAGACAGGATGGGTTTGTGAGTGGTGGTTGCTGTGCAGAGCTTGAAATGGCTAAGAAGCAGTGTTCCCAATGAGTTTATCCTTTTTTCCTTAAGCCTTAGTTTTCATGTATAAATCAAAAAGATGAAATTTTGAGTACAAGGGCATTGTAAATGGTGAGGAATCATTCTGATCAGATTTGATCCTACTAGGGATTTTACATTATCTGAGCTTTGTATGGGGCAGGATGGAGGGTGGGGTCAGGTGCTAAATAAAAAGTCCTGTTGACTGATTTCAGTTGCTAACCCGCAAATGCTATCTACGGTTCTTAGGGAACACCTGACCAAGCTGGTGGGTGCTAGGAAGAAGGGGGTCATGATGGGATTTTGAATTGGTTTTGAAAACACACACCCAGTGAACTCATGGGTAGGGGCTTGCATCCTTAGCATTCTCTTCCAAGTGGCTTTTAAAAGAGTTTGCAATTAGCACACATAATGTAGGGGGTCACGGGGAAGGCAGTATAACACAGAGAAGGCAAGTAGTGATTCTATAGCATCTTACTATGCTGATGGACAGTGACTGTAATGGGATATGTGGTGGGGACTTGATAATGGGGGGAGTCTAGTAACCATAATGTTGCTAATGTAATTGTACATTAATGATACCAAAATAAAAAAGATAAATAAATTTAAAAAAAAGAGCTTTGACTTGATCTTTGGAGTTAATGTGAATAATATTCATATGTCTGCCTTTTTAATTGATTTCAATATACAATAAATTCCTAGTTCCTTAGAATCTGTAATAAATAGAGTAGCCATATTCTTTATCACACAAGTTAGGATATTTTGAGAGATGTATTAAATAATTATGTCAGGACCTCAGATGGCAACCAGCATTGTCTGGGGCAACCTTGCACATAGATTACCTAAAATCACAAGGCTGAAGAACAAATCTGCCTAAGACCGAAAGCAAGGGAAGAGAAAGAAAACGTAATGACGCAAACATTCGACTACATCCTTCTTTTGAAGTTGGTTACTGTTTTATGCTTAAAGAAAAATAGCTGATCTTTTTTTGAATAACTAGAATGTACAAAGGCAAGTAAACACAATGAGAAAACACAAAAGCCAAAGTCCATTTTTATACTTTAGATAAATAAGCAAATGGTTGTTTGCTTTTCAAAATAATTATTCCATAATGAAAAGATTTAACAGATTCCTAGCCAGCAACCTATTTTTGTATGTGATTGAATTTGTTCAAGCCTTACGCAGAGAATATCTTTTGCACAAACGTGATGTCTTTACAGTTCACACAACTAGTTTCTTAGCAGGGATTTTGGGGATCCACACATGCAGTTTCAAGCTAATAAACAGCAATTCTTGGGTATTAGGGAATAAGCAAGACCTTGGTAATGAATTTTATACTTTTCTCCCCTGCAACAGACAGCACCCAGAGATTACAAACTTAATGCTAGCATCCAAAAATCATTTTCCTCTCTCAGATAACCAGTTTTTATACTGATGTCCCATGATTCTTGTAGCCCTCTTAGCTCCTTTATTATGTTCATAGATGTAGGTCTTTAAATGGGGCATGAGTTCTGAAAAAAAAGTTTTTCTCGGTGGGAGAAGAATGTCTATCAGTGAGTTGTTTTACAGATTTACCAAATAGCCAAGTGTCTCTTTCCCATCGCGGCAGACTGCTTTTCACCGCTCTGCCTATCTTGACCGGCCTGTTTTCTACCTTCTTGGGTGCTAATTCATTTACTGGAGAGCTAATTGCCAAGGTGATATCAAACAGCATGATTATGCCTGTCGGTGTGATGCTCAGGAGCTTTAGTGATGTGCTCCGTCGTCTCCTAAGCCCCATACACTACCTGCCCCTCTGTAAAAAAAAGTTGATCCACTCTGTACTTGCTGCAATTCCTAGTGCCAATTGCCAGACCCCGAATACCTACAGCAAACCCTTCAGTGTCCCCTGGCTTCTTTGATCCAAAAGCTGAACACCCTTTTATCTTGGTCACTGAAGCTTATTTAATAGAGGTTAAGTACAATGTAGTTTGTTTCTGTTGATAATGGAACATTGATAGAGTTTCTGCTAAGGTCTATGCCATACTCTCTGACTTAATGTTATGAAACTCCAGACAGGGTTTACTGGCCAAATCATAAGTATAATTGAGGTTGGTTGTAAAAATAGCCTAAGTGACACACATTGTAGCTGCTAATTATCCTATTTGTCCCTCTTGAATGGAGGATGTTGGCTCTGTGGGTCTTGTTTGACTCTGTTCATCCTTCACGCTTTCCAGTTCAATTCCTGTTTTCTCTTGGAAACCATTCTCCACTGTTCTGTCCCCAGTTCCTCCTTGAATTCATAGGAGCCAGAGTTTGTAATGTCTAATGCTTAGACTTAACCACATTCTACCATTATTTGATGCTGTTTCGCAGTATTTTCCTATCTACCAAGCAAGCTTTTTTGTGGGAGTAAGGGGATAACTTTCACTTCTGTGACTGCCTTAGTGACTAGCATAGGACTGAGGTCATAGGGAATGAATACACACTAATTTAGCCATATTGTTGAGTACTGTATGCAAAGCTTGGTGCTCACTTTTGGGGGAAAATACAACAAAAAACATGTTCCCTTGGTGAGGGAATAGTGCATTTGTCCATCAGCCCCATATACTGTTGATGGGAATGTAAACTGATGCAACCACTATGGAAAGCAGGATGAAGTTCCTCAAAAAACTAAAACTAAAAATACCATGGGACCCAGTAAGTCCACTTTTGGGAATTTGCTAATTCAAAAAGATATATGCACCCCTATGTTTATTGCAACATTATTTATAATAGCCAAGATATGGAAGCAAACTAAAAGTCTATCAAGAGATGAATGGATAAAGGGGATGTGGCACATAAATACAATGGAGTTATTACTCAGCCATGAAGAATAATGAAATCTTGCCACTCACAGTTACATGGATGGGCCTGGAGGGCATTAGGCTAAGTGAAGGAAATCAGAGAAAGACAACTGCCACATGATTTTACTTACATGTGGAATCTGAAAAACAACAAATGAACAAACAAATAGAAAGACTCATAGACACAGAGAATAGACTGTTGCTTGCCATAGGAGAGGAGATGGGGGGTTGGCTGAAATAAGTGCAGGGGATAAAGAGGGCCAAAATTCCCATTATAAAATAAATTGGTCAAGGGAGGGAAAAGCATAGCATAGGGAATATACTCCATAATATTGTAAATCTTTGCATGTTGATAGATGATAACCACACTGTGGTGAGCATTTAATAATGCATATAGTTGTGGAATCATTATGTTATCCATCTAAAACCAATATAATATGTCAAATATATTTCAATAAACCAAAAAGCAAAACAAAACCAGACAAAAAACCATATTTCTTTCCATCAGAGGGGTTTCCAAGATGGTATAGATCCAAAGGAGACGTGAGAAAAGAAGCTAGATTTTAAACTCACATAGCTGGACTTCTAAGGAAGGATATATGCATGGAAAATGGATCTGAGATGGCATAATTGAAGAAAAACTCTTCAATTATAAGTCTATTAGGAATTGAAAAATGTTGGACAATGTCTTTTTTTAGAAATAAGAATGGCTTACTTGGCACAAAGACCAAACAGTGGAGCAGCTATTCTCTGGAAATGCTCAGAGTGTCTGCGTGGAAGCCTGTGGCCTTGGGAATCAGCACTCCAAGGGCAGGGCGGGGCTGGAAGACCACACCTGCGTGGCGCTGTGGCACGCCAGGGCTGGCCGTTCAGGAGCCCCGGGAAGCAGCAGTTCAGCCAGGCATCTCACCGAGGGCACTGGTGGTGGAAGTGGGAGAGGTATCTGGGAGGTGGGAGGAGGGTACCGTGGAGGAGCAAGTCAACTTGTAGGCATTGTAGAAATACCGTAGGGCCCAGTAATTCCACGTCTAGGGGTTGTTTTGGAGTCCCCAGGAGCAACTAGGGGGACTTTTGGTATAGGAAGGGGATACCTTCACTCTGCTCTGAGTCCTCCAGCGGCTCTTCATTCCTCTTGGCAGGCCAGAATGTCCCTAAGGCCCACCTGCCAGGCCCTCAACTCCTATGACCTCCCCACTCTCCCTTCTCCAGCTACATGGACATCCTCACTTTTCCTCAAATAAATGAGATACTGTCCTGCCTCATGGCCTTGGCACCAGCTGTTACTTATGTCAGGATCTCCTCCACTCACCACTGTCACCTCCTTTAAGCCTTAGTTTAATTGTCACCATCTCAAGATGTCCCTTCACTCCTGCCCTGTCCCCAGCACTCCTGATTTCTCCTCCCCTTGGCCTATCTTTTTCCATGCACTTGTCACCTTTTACTGTATAATGACTCATTTTGGGGACTATTTTCAGTCATTTACCGATCGTAAACTCCTAATGGCACAGAGTTTTGCCGATTTGTTCTCTGGGGCACAGATCACTGCCCAGTATGTGCTCAGTCAGTCTTCACTGAACGAGAGAATGAACAGGGGGTGTCTTGATTGGTGGTAGTGATAGTCAGCTTTTAATGTGACCCTGACTTCTTTTGCTCTCTTAGCTGCTTATGTGTGGGGACACTCATATCTCCATTGTAACAAGGTTCTATCTTCATTTCTGATTGATTTTAAACAGTATGTCTTAAGGCTCTGTTCTATTCCTTAGTGTCTTCGGAAGTAATTTGTGGTCTGTAAACCAACATTTAAATGCCCAAAGGAAGAACCTGGCAGGGAACTTCAGAGTGAATATCTTTATTAAGGGGGAAATTCTTTGTAACAATGACTGCCTCCATATTTGGAGCCAAATAAGTCAACCTTGAGGGGAAACAATTCCTGACCCAATTTAGTGTCTTTCATAAACTGAGAAGACTGCTCATTCTCAGTGACTGTAACTAGAGTCACACAGCTCCCCAGCCTGCTACTTAAGAAGCCGCTAATGACCAGCTTATTAGCCCATTAGTAACTGCTTTAGCCCATTAGTAGACATTTAAGTGGTATAAACTGCTGGGAGTTCCAGCAGGGCGAGGGTTGGTTGACTTCAGCATTTGATTCCTTCCTTTGGCAAATCATCCACACGGATAAGGGCAGGTTTCCTTATGTGGGATTTACGTGTAACAAGGCACAGCTGTGGATTTCACTTTCTATCTGGGGTGGAACTGTTAGGGCAATCACTTGGAAGGGGGAAATTTCGCGTTTATAAACTACAGACACTCAGCTGCTGATGACCTGACCATTAGCCACCTTCCTCTAATTGCCACCCCTCCCCCTGCCATCTACTTCCTGCCACAAAGGAATTCATTACACACCCTGGTGATTAGAGGAGATGTGCCTAAACTGGGAGTGGTGACCTGGACTGCAAAGAGTTAGCCTGTCTTGATTCTTGGTCTGTTTTGTTCCCCTGTGGTAGACAGAATAACGGCCCCCCAAAACGTGACCATGTCTGAATCTGTGGAACCTGTGAAGATGTAACCTTACATTGCGAAAAGGAATTTTCAGATGTGATTAAGGATTTTGAGATGGGGGACTAGCCATCATTATCCAGATGGGCCTGACGTCATCACAACGTAGAAGAGGGAGGCAGAAGAGGAGGCTAGAGTGACGTGGTGTGCGAAGACCTCTCTGTTGTGGCTGGCTTGAAGATGGAGAAGGAGGGTGGAGAGCCCTGGAAGCTGGCTCTAGATGCAGGAAGGAGCCCCAGAAGGGAACACATCCTTGCTGACACCTGGATCTTGGCCCAGTGAGACACATTGCCAACTTTGGACCTCCAGAACTATAAGACAGTAAATGTGTGTTGTTTTATGCCATCCCATGTATGGTAATTTGTCACAGCAGCAGTAGGAAACTAATACAGTACTCAAGGTGGTCCGTGGACTTTGTGGCAGGGCAACTGAAGAAACAGAGAATGTGATTCCTTTTCTTAAGGTATTGAGGTGGTAGAAAATGGGCACAAGAAAGCTGGTTTTCTACAACAATATTTGGAGGTACAAACTTTAATCTTCCTCCTGTTCTTAATGCATTGCTCTAGCAGGAGCTGAAACACAAAATGATAAATAACCTCCCAAATTTTCCACCCCAGGCTCCGTGGCATGCTCAGCATTTTAACAGGGGATGATAAATCCGTTTGCACCTCAGATGGCTTGAAGCATGAAGTTACATAGTCCAAAGCAACCGTCACGAGAACAAAATGATATTACATGAAGTGTGTGGCGAACTGGCATGACGACATAAAGTGATACTAATGAGCAGCTTTGTAAGGATAACATGCACCTATCAGCCTTCCTAATAGCCATCAAGAAACTAGACTCTGTGGTGACCCTTGCTCCCAACCTGCACTGAAGTGGTCACGTGTATCACCCATGCCATGTCTTCCATGCTGTTATGGCTTGTTGACTGCTTTCTCCCATTTTATTAGCTCTCATCTGTTTGGTTACTTCTGAGCTGTTTCAGGGGTGTTCTCACTTCCAGCCGTTCTTCAGTTTCTCCACTACCTTCAGAATGCCTTTGATATTTGGAGTTTATTTTGGTTTTGGAGCCATTTTGAATAATCCTAGGGTGTTTCATTAGGATTTTTTTGTATGGCTTCCCAGCCTTCTTCTACCTAATTTGCCAGTTTAAAACTTAGCTTTTAACTTTGATTAATAAGTCAATGTGAAGGGAGGTATATGTTCTTGTAAATAGTCTTTGGTGCTGTATAAAGTTCAAAATTGGTGATAAGTACCTGACATTGCACATACAAAAATTTTAAGCTTAATTTTATAAAACCTTCAGAAATGCATGTTGTTATTGTAGTGGTTTGAATGGTGACATCCCAAAAGATATGTCTCCATCTTAACCCCCAGGACACGTGGACATGGTTTTATTTGGAAAATGTCTTTGCAAGTGTGACTCAAGTTCTCAAGATGATGTTGTCCTGGATTATCCAGTGGGATCTAAATCCAATAACCAGTATCTTCATGAGAGATAGAAGAGGAAAAGACACAGACACAGAGCAGAAGGCTTTGTGAAGATGGGGGCAGAGATTGGTTTTATGCAGCTGCAAGTGGAGGAATGCCTCAGAGGCAAGAAGCATTTTCCCCCAGACACTTCGGAGGCAGCGTTGCCCTGCCAACACCTTGATTCAGACTTTTGGCGTCCAGATTGTGAGAGAATTAATTTCTGTTAAGTCATCAAGTTTTGTGTTAATTTGTGATCGCAGCCACTAGAAACTAATGCAGTCATAAAACACTCAGTACCTACATGTTACCTGTTAATGTCAGTATTTATAAATTAGCAGGCATGGTATTCATGAGCTCATTGAATCACTGGACCACACTCATTGGCTGGAAGGATTATATGAAAAACCTCACCCAGCCGAGCCTTGCAAAATACTCCTAAGTGTTTCGCAATTACAGGATGGCTGGTTATCAGTAACGGTTATGGGATATTTTCACATACATGTACCCATGTAAGACCATGGAGTGGGGTTGAAATCATTTTAGGAAAAGAAGATTGTAGGTGAGCTCTGAGTAAGATCTACATTGCTATGCCCCAGAGGGAATGGGAGTCCCAGCTGATCCATTCATTTTATAAGAAAATTTAATTACTGGCCCCAGGAAGCATTTTCTTTGAATTTTATGGAACAACTGCATTCTCAGCAGATAGAGGTAGGCAGACCTTGGGGCAGGCAAATGGAAAAAATAATCTATAAAGTATGTGCACCAAATATGACTGTTATTCTACCCTGGGACTTAATAGAAATCCTTTGACTGTTGTTCTGCAGTCAACAAGATTCATCTAATTGGTGACCATGGCAACAAAATCAGGTCATACGGAGGTTCATGCTGAGATCAAGCATATGTAGATCTCCTAGTTCAAATATCCATAAAGATAAGAACCTGTTGGTAAGAGCCTGAAATGTTAGGTTGGAGATGGGCTCTCCTAATCAAGCTCGTAATACCGAGAAAACAACCACTGGTTTGCAATAGCCATACGTTTTGCAGAAAAAGGAAGAGATTTTTACAGTCACTAGGGGGAAAAAGATAATTCAGAAATGTGAGACCGGAATGAGTGCCTAGATGTTGCTTCATAGATCTGTGTAATTTACTCCCTGGGGTTTGTAGTGTGTCTGACTTATATTTTAGACATAATTAAGTAATCAGCAGTGTACATTGTAAAATGAATGTTTAGGATGCTTGAGGTTAAATTTTCACAGCCATAGCAGCTGTGTGGCACGAGCGACCACCCCTCCCCACTGCCAAACCCTCTCCCCTGCATACAGTCAGTTATTTAAAATCTGTGAATGGGACTGAAATTATTTCCACAGTCCCCATTTTTCAGTAGATCTAAGAGGGACCACATGGAAGTGTACCAGGATTAGTACACTTCACGCTAGTGAGCATTTTCTGTTCTGGTTCAGTAGCTGGAGTGGCGACAATACCGTCAATTATAGAATGAATAAGAGCTTGTTTTATGTAGGGTCTCACTGGATCCTCAGAAGGTCCTGTGAGCTTAGGAAGTTTTCCCTGTGATACAGATGAGAAAACTGAGATGATGAGAGAAATTACAGTTCTGAGTGATCATGGAGTTTCTGCTAATTAAATGCAGAATTGAGGGCTGAAATCCTTTTCTTGAGTTAATGTACGTAGAAGAGCCAACCCAGCATCTGCCCCTGAGGATGACAGTCATTCCTGTGGTGGCTCTGGCTGTTCTGTGCCCAAACCCTGTGCTGTCCTGCTCGTCTGGTGGACATGCAACCTCACACCTGGCGGCATTCCCTTCTATCTCATTCCTCAGGGCTCTTGCTTAGCGACTCCTAGAGGGACGTCTGGGGAGGAGGGGTAATTGGACTCTTTTCTGCTTTCCTTCCGCCTCTGCTCTCCCCTCCCCCTCTTCTTCCCTTCCTGTTCATTCCTTCTTTCTGTCAAACTTGATCAATACTATTTTTCTTCCCCACTAAATCCAAGAGAAGATAAGGCAACAGACAGGGTAGGTGGACAGTAAGGGATGGTTGAGAAAAGTGGTCTTCTTGCTCCAAGGAAGCACACACCCAGGATTAATTTAGGTCATGGATTCATTGGGGGATTTTCAAGGTGGGTGTGCTCTCTCTTAAAAAAACAAAACAGAATTAAACATTTTTTTCATTGCCAAAGAAATAGGTACGGGTTACAATAAACAAGACAGATACCTAGAAATAAAAAAAGTCCTTTTCCATTCCTGCTCCTTAGAGGTAACCATTGTGAACAATTTGATGCATATAGTCCTAGATTTATTTCTATGCTTAGTGCATTATATATAATATACCTAATGCATAGTATGCATGTGCATTTAAACTGTAAATCATCTTTATACGTTCTGTTCTGCCACTTACTTTTTTCACTTATCTTTCCATATTACTACATGTACGTCTATCTTGTTATTCTTTAATAGTTGAATAGTATTCCACTGCAATAAATGTACCAGGATTAATATATACATGTATGAAAAATATATATATAGGTATACTCTTTGTAGACTTGTGTAAGTGTTTGTAGCCTCTGTTCTTAGAGCTGGAGTTGCTAGGTCAAAAAATGCACACATTGTACCCCTTAGTGTGGCTCCCACATCCCAGCCCCATCCTGCACTGTGCCCACCTTGCTCTCTGTACCTCCTTTACTGCTCTTTCTTAGACCGTGCATGTGTCATACTCCCTTGTGTCACAGAGCCTGCGTACCCCATTCTTCTAATTTGGGGCACTCTTCTTTCCTTTGCCTTGTTCTCTCCTTCCACATGGCAGCCCAGTTTCACTTCCTCAGAAAAGACTTCCCTATCTCCCCAACCAGGCTAAATCCCCCTCCCCGTACCCCCTCAAGCTGCTCTGTACTTTTCTCTCTTTGCACTTACCACAGCTGTAACTTTATAGGCTGCCATTAATTGTTTAATATCTGTGTCTTCAAATAGACCATAAGCTCCAGGAAGGCAAAAAAACTCTGCCTGCTGTTGCTCACCTAACGCCTATTTGCAGTGCTTGGCCCATAGTTGAGTTTTTCCATATGGAACTTGAGTGAGTGAATGAATGAATAAATGAATGAATGAATGAATGCTTTGCTTTAATTACATTCCTAACACCAGGGTATTTTCCAGGGGACTTCTAAAGGGCTCATGGGTCATCAGTACCCAAAGGTTTTTCCTTCATTACTTTAGTGCACCTGAGCCACTGCAGTTTCTTTGTTTCTCAGGCTTTCAATCTGAGACTGTTGAGAGGACCCAGGTCAGAAGCCTGTCCGACCCTGGGCGAGCAGGCACGGATGACCCCCAGAGTTAGGGCTGGGGGGGTCTAGGGTGGCACCAAACCAACCTCCTCATACTACAGATGAGGCAACTGAGGCATGGAAAGAGAACATCACAGGGAGAGGTTGAAGCAGAATGAGGACCGACATTGCTGCCAAATTAAAGAAATATTTTAAATTCCAGAGTACTTTTTTAAAGAAATACCATTTTTATTATTTTCAAGAACAAACCGTGACTTCAATTGGACTAACAAAATGTTTCCAGTTAGGGTTTTGGTTTATAAATGATGCCTGCTTCAATTTCATAAAGCAGAATGAGAGACCCAGTGCTCTTTCTATTCTTTACCCATATGTCAAGATGACATCAAAGGGGTCTGAGGATAAGCGCTGATTTGCAGAATGGAAATGTCCTGAGAACTGTGTTCAGTTTCTATCCACTCTCCATCTTCGCCAATCAAGTGTAGCTTCCTTAGTACCATGCTACCTATTCTGACTGTAATACCCACCCACTGTTTGTGTGCATGAAGTCTGGACTCTCGTGCCATGTGGCAACAATCCCATGAGGTAATGGAAAGACATTCTCATTAGGTCTGTGAAGAAGGGTCTGGGTCCCTGGACAAGCCTCAATCTCTCTGTTCTGTAAAGTAGGATAAGCATCTCTGCTCTATGCACTTGCAGGTTATTGTAAAGAACAAACCAGCCCATGATTTAGTGATTTATCAGCTGTAGAATACTGCAGTTTCGAAGGTATCTGAAGGAGCAGTGCCTGACCTGTCAGTAAGTAGTTATCTCTCCTGTGTTGTGTGGTGGAGTCACCAGGCAAAGCAAATAAGAGACATAGTTCCAGACTTTTAGAAGCAGTGCAAACGCGCTTTCAAAATATTCAATAGATTTTGAACTTCTCACATTTTGGGACCAAGTCTTAGTCATCTTTAAGCACCCTCTCCCTGCCCCCAGTGGCTTGCCCACTGATTCCCTTTTTGGGGAAGCAGCGAATGGATATCAATCAAATCACCCAGTGAGTTAGCTAGGGGCCAGAAAACTTCATGGTGTCATTCAATTGTGGAAGGACTGCCAAATTAAAGAAATATTTTAAATTCCAGAGTACTGTTTTAAAGAAATACAATTTTTATTATTTTCAAGAACAAGCAGTAACTCAAATTGGCCTAACAAAACGTTTCCAGGTAGAGTTTTGGTTATAAATGATGTCTTGCTTCAGTATCATGAATTACCATCTCATCTGTCATATCACATCCATAATTATGCTGTGAGGTGGGTTGTAATTCCCATTTTATAGGTGAGAAATGGAGGTTCATGGAGCAGAGGCAGCTTAGCTTCACACAAGTAATGTTTGAATTAGGGTTTTGGATTGCCCTGCCAGGACTATGTGCAAGCTTTCATTCCTTCCAACAGATTTCATTCTTTGAGCATATACAATTCATCTTCCACATCCTTGTCTCCCTCCGTCAATCTTGCCTGGCAAAATCCCAGCCCAAGTTAACTCAACGCTCTGCCCCTCCCTTGCTGTGCTTCACCGAGACAGCTGAGCCTAGCTGGAGAGAAACGTCAACCACACTGACTGCCTTTCTTTAAATTCATGATTGGCCAAGCTCAAGTGAGTCCCCAGTGCTCCCCAGAAATCCTATAATATGATGCCTCCCTCAGACATTGCCTTCCTGGTCCCCTAGTTGGCAGTATCACATGAGCTCTTATCTATCTGCCTTCCAGCATCCTCTGTGGACTCTCTAGTGTTGCGAGTGCACCAAGGAAACAATGCAAAGAGAACGTCACCCAAGTGGGTGATCAGACGTTTCAGTTTACCTGCATTTGTCCCAGGTAATCTGTACCTTCTTCTCTTGTTAGGCGTTGCATGAAGTGCTTTACACACATCATGTCTTTCGTCCTGTTGGGACAGTCCTGTAAGTAAGTGGTATTAGCCCCCTTTGACAGATAAGAAGATAGAGGCTGTTTTTCTGGAAGTGACAGAGATGGAATTCATACCTTGGTCTTTGGGACTCCTAAGCCCAGACTTTTGCCACAGGACAGACAGATACTCAGGGAGTGAAGGAAGAGCTCGGAGGGACTCTGGGGGAGCCTGGGGGGAAAGTCTCAAGTGCTGCTTCAACACTCCATTCTCTCAGAAGGGTGGTGAGTGGAGCCGAGTCAGAGAGTGAGCCACTGGGCTGTGGTGCCAACTGGCTCTTCTCTTGGGGGTCTGGCAGACCCGGCTGAGGGGAGCCGTGTGACCCTCTCAGACAGAAGCAATGAGTACCAGGGAGCTGCCTGGCCTGGGGCGGGAGAGAGACCCTGCTTCCTGGGAGGTGGGGAGGAGCACGCAGGGAAGTGGACTGTTCTGTTTTCCTCATGTCTGGTGGCGGCCTGGGCTCTGCTGGCACTTGGGCAGCTTGCAAGTCCCAGATCGTGGGAAGCTGGGCCGGGTGTGGCCAGCAGCCAGCAGCTGGGTGGTCAGAGAAGCTGGTTCTCCCAAATCTTTTCTCAACCTCACCCCAACATAGTAAGGGCCAGAGTGGAACCTTTTCTGGCCTCCTGGGGCTCCTGTTTCCATTGTATGCTCTTTAGGAATTCCCAGCAATCCTGTGGGGAGCAGTTTCTTGCCATGACTTTGGACTTGTCTCGGGGACTCTACACAAGTGGTCTCCCCTGCCTGCACCCTGGTTTCACCCACCCACTTACAGCCCTTTGCTCACCCTTAGCACCTGAGCAGCATTTGGTTCTCAGTTTCAAGGGCATTTCTTCAGTGATGCCCTTTCTGTTCCCCCTGAGAGGACCAGAGCCCTGCTTTTCACCCTCAAAGCACCAAAAGTGACTTCTGTTTATAGTGCTTATTACTTACCACTTATAGCAGTTCAAAATAACATTTTCTGGGCTTATATTTGATTAGTCTCTGTCTCCCAACTAAACTAATAATAATAAAGATTATGGTGGGATTACAATGGCAACAATAATAATAGCAGTTAGTGTTCACCGAGCCTGTGTGCAGCGCATACTGCTGAGCTTTTCCATGTGCCACGTGATTGAATTCTCACAACAGCCCTTTGCACTGGGTATTAACTTTTTATTTCCACTTTACAGGTGGGGAAACCAAGCTTAGATAACTGGCTCAGGCTGGTCCAGTTCCTCAGTGGGGCTGCTAGGCTCTTGATGCAGGTTTCCTGACTCCAGGGCTTGCTTTAAGCTCTATGAGGGTGGGACTGTGTTTTAACTCACCACTGATCCCTGGGAAGAGACTCGTAGGAAGACTATATTAAGTGTTTTGTGAATTAAATTGACTGGTTTCTGGTGGGTTGATTCTTTCCTGGTTCTCCTGTGGACATGAGAGCTTGAGATTGGGCAGTCCATCTCATCCACCCTGTTCAAGTGCCCTTTATCCTCCTTGCAGTGTTAGGGGCCCACACTCCAGTGAAATTCTTGGGGCATCTAGGAATATCCTCTACAAGAATTTTCTTCCCTTTCCAAGTGTTGCTCCTCCATTCTCACTCCATGGCCCATTCCATCTCTCCTCTTTACCTAGATCCCCTGCCTTGGGAAACAGGTGGGGCTTTTGCCTGGGTATTTTCTTCTAATAGTTCACTGCTTTTCTTTTTCTTCATCATTCCCCTTATCTAGCACTTAGGACAGTTCCTAAGGGAAATCCCATGGGATCTTTGGAAGAGCTGAGCAATCTTACAGACTTTCAACTGTGGACTTTGGATCCTGTTCCTACACATGACATTCCAGCATCCAGGTCTGTCCACAAGTATGTCACTCAGCCTTAAAATCCAGTGGACCACCACTAACGTAGTGCCATGAAACCAGCAGGGTCACACCACCCATGCAAATAAACTCTTCATGACCTCCTATATTTTTTGAGGCAAGCAAGGCTCTCCAGGTCAGTAAGACTGTCAATGATTGGCCTCTTGCTGGAGTGCATGTGAGTCCTACTCTCAAAGGCCTGGTGAGTCAGACACATGAACACGAGCCAAACATGGAGGTCAGAGGCACACTAACGCCGTTATCTCCCCAGAGTTGCTTGCTTATATATTGGGAGGTGCTTCAGTCCTGTCCAGTCAACCCTTATTTAAGGATTATTTGAGCTCATTTCTGCCTCCCGCACTGAGAGCCTGAAGGGCAGGACTCATGCATGTGTCACCCTCACTCTGCCCAGCACTGCCATTGGCACATTGCAGGCACCTCAGAACGGCTAGAGAACGTCAAGGACATGGAATGAGAACGTCTTGTTACACAGGGCCTTTAGATGGTGAGAATTCACTAGGTACTTTCCGTGCTAATTTTAATTTTTCTAAGGCATTGTGGAGGAGTGGAATGAAAAAGTGGGGACATACTGGTGTGCAGAGGTAAGGCTGGAGTGCAGAGCATCCGCTGTTATTAGAATGAGGCATTGACGTGGGGGTGCAGATAGGGAGGGGGCCTTGTATCAATCTAATGAGATAGGTATGGTTACCCTCATTTTAGAGATGAGAAGCATGAGGCTCAGGTAAAGTCAGTAACTTTCTCAACATCACCTGGTCAGTTAGTGGAGCTGAGCTACAGAACCAGGTCTGTCTGACCCTGAAACTGGCTCATGTCTCAGCTAGAAAGCAGCAATTGTCCAGGATAGGTGGAGGAGAGAGAGAGCATGGAGACCTCTAGGTGGATTGACATACCTTATCAGGGTTTAAAGCATTCTAGGCTGTTGGTGGTGGGGACTTGCCTAAATTCAACTCGCCTTCTCTTTGCTTCTCTCTTCTCTGACTTCTGTCTGCTTGTGTTGCAGTCTCCCACCTGGGGACCTTTTTCTTAGCACAGACCAATGTCACTGGATGAATTCCAGTGCTGGACAGAGCAATTCCAGTGTTGGACACAGGTACATTCTGGGTTTGACTGATCAAATCTCTCTAGGTCCCGTCTGCCTCCATAAGGAAACCCCCAACCCTTGTCCCCAGCTCAAGTACGCTTTTCTTGGCACTAGAGAGTCAACAGGTGTGAACAAGTGTAGAGACCTGGCATGCCAGGGCTGGCACCGCTTATGGCCTTCACTCACAAGAGATGGCAATTGCTACCTTCTGCAGGCTGCCCATCAAAACACATTGTTGCCTGGCACCTCCATAGGCTCCAACAAACTTGTGAGTGGGCACCATGCCATCCCAACAGATGGGCAGAAAGGGTGAGGAGCAGCCAGGGCAGTCCCATCCTGGAGGTGCATAAAGTAGAGGTGGTGAAGGTTTGGTTTCCAACTGAGGAGGTGTCAGGATGACCCTCTCTGCCTTAGATTTATAGGACAGGAGTTTAACAAGCTGAAGTCTATGGTTCAGCCTGCACCTAGTTGGCTGGGTTTGTTTTTGGGGAAAAAAAGTAAATTGTAATGTATCAGAATATTGTGGCTTTGGCTTTAATGGCCTTAAAGGGAATGTGGGGATTCAGAAAACAGCACTGAAGTAGTAGGAGAAAAAGAAGAATAAGGGAGGATTCTAGAGATTTTTTACCTGCTATGACCCCTTGCCAACCCCCTCTCTCTGATGCCCCAACTATCCTAACAGCACAGGCTGACAGAACCCCCACTGCTATCAGGCCAAGATCAGGGCTGGGGGTCAGGGCTGGAGAAGCCCTGGCCAGGGATGATTGGGAGCACAATCAAGGGGGTTCCTGGGAGGTAGAAATAGCCTCCTTGGTTTTCAGAGGGGCTGTTCAGGGCTCTCATTGCCCAAGGGACTGCCCTGATTTTGGAGCTCAAGAGGGTGAGTGTAAGCACATCCAAGCTTCTCAAGGAATCATATAGCCTGCAGAGTCTGTGGGAAGGCCATCATAGTGGGGTACAGCTGAGCAAAGACTCCAAGAGGAGAGGGTGTGTCTCAGAAACAGCTTCTAGGCTGTTGGGGGAAGGCAGATGGAGTGGAAGGAAGTGGCAGCAATTAAGCCTGAGAGGTGAGTGGACCATGTATTGCATAGGACTCAATGCCAGGCTGGGAGCTGGGGCAGCACTTGACGGGCAGAGGGAGCCCTGGAAGTTACGGGTGGAGAAGAGCTGTGTTCAGAGCTTTCCCTGGGAAACCTGGAAAAGATGGCAATGGAAGAGACGGAGTGGGGAAGTTGGAGCGCAGGGGCTGCTGTGACTCTTCGTGCCTGAGTGAGGCAGTGACATTGGGGATGGCAGGAAAAAGAGGGTGGGAAGGCCTTCACTACGACACACTGAAGACGGGCTGAAAACTCAGAGGGACAGGGAAGAGCGAAAGAAGACCTTTGAGTCACTGAGAGAACAGAGAGGCCGTTGATGGAGGAAGGGAAGTCAGCAGGAGGCTCTGGCTTGCTGGGAAGGTCTTTCAGCTGGGTTATTTTAACCAACATGGTACATATTACTTTTCACTATTTGTGGATTTTCATGGATAACTAAGAATTCAGTTTCTGTAGCAGTTTATTATTCACTCAGGTAAATTAAGGCTCCTGGTGAATGAGAACTAACAACCCTCTCTCCCAGGTCTGAGCTTTAGCTGCCTCCTTGTATTTCAACCCAAAGAATGTTCTTCACTTTTACACAAGGTTGTTTTTGACCATGGGATTCAAAGCCAGCCTCTTGTTTCCCTGAAACGTTCTTTCCACTTCCACTTGCTGCTGTAATCTTTTGGTTATAATGTTGAATAATTTACAGTCTCTGCCAGTCTGAAATTACATGTGGGGTTGCTCTGTTTGTGGCCTACCCAGCAATTAGACACATACCATTTTATCTCGGCAATTACTCTGCAAAGGGAGAAAATAGTCCAATCATTGCCCCAGGGGGAAGCTGAGGAAAAGCAAAGTCTCACAGCTGTGCATCTGGCGGGGTTGGTGGATCAAGGATGGTACCTGAAATGGCTCTGAAGGTCTCCTACAGGCAGACTCTTTTTCTTTCCTGTGACCTCCTTGCCCCTTTCTCATATTTCTTCATTTAGAACCACAGAATCATAGAATCTGTAATATAACCTCTTCTCAGGGTAGCAAATAGGTTTTATTTCTTGTGTTAACTCTGACTGGCAGTAGTTGCCTGGAATATTGCTCTGGGAGAGATTTTTAAGGCTATGTCTGGACCCAGTAAGAGAGAGTGCTGTGATCGATTAGTGATGTCTGTTATAGGCAGAGAATTAAAAGTCGTGACGCATGCTGCATATCCGACATGTCTCATCCAGTTCAAAACTGACTCTTGAGAGAAGTAAAATTTAAGGCCAAGAAACATTGTGACTTATTAAAGATAATAAAAGCTAACATGAATGTTTAGTATGTGCTTGGGAGTATTCTAAATTCTTCACATAGAAAAGCTTATTTAATCCTCATAACACTTCCTAGGTATTTACCCTCATTTTGCAGAGGAGGAAATAGGCACAGAGAGGTTAAATGACTACCCAAATACACAGAGCAGGAAGAGGTGCCAGTGTTCAAATCCAAATAATCTGAAGCTGCATCCTTCAACTGCTGTTCTTCAGCTCTGTGCAAATCACACAGCACTTATGGTGGGGCCCAGAGCCCAGGTCTCCTGGTTCCCAGTCTGGAGTTCTTTTCTCTCATGGAAAGGAACTCATCTGCTCCCCAGTGTTCATAATGGTATGCCTCAAAGTTGGAAGGAAAACAAGGAATAGAGGTAAAAGAGAGATCCCCTGGCAAAGGGGAGATTTTTAAGAGGGATGAGAAAATGGTTTCACAGAAGCAGTGAGACTTGAAGTGGCCCTTCAAGGAAGAAGAGGGTTTAGATACTTGATATACATGATTAGTATTAAGGGAAGGGCAGGTGCTGTGCTAGGAGTTGAAGAGTCAAAAATAAAAAGTGCTACCCAGTTACTGTCCTTAAGAGGTTTGCTTCAGAACAGAAAAGGCACATCTGAAGTTTCCCTTCATTCATGAAATCTTTGCTCGTCACAGCTCGTCTTTTCCTATCCTGATTTCAGGCTGGTCTGTATTCCTGGGCCTGCTTATCATGTTCTCCTCTTCTATATTCCCAGCCTCATGGCCATCACGGTTAGCACTATGATTAAGTTCACACTGAGGACATACTCTGTCACCACTAGGTTCTGAACAGTACCCTACTGACCCTGAAAACTGTGTAGTTGCTTTGACTTCATGGGGATTTGTGCACTTTGCTTTGAGGAAGCCGATCAGCTTAGATCAGCAGGCTCCATCTGGAGGTTCATTTTATTAATTCCTCTTTAAATGGTGGTCCTATGGCTATGCTATCAGTTAATTTATTTATAGACCTCATCTCTTTTCAGGAAGACTAAAGTGACCAGGTTCAATAAAGCTAATGGGATAGAATAAAAATAGAAAATCTGAACTGAGACAAAGAAGAGGGGGCAAACATTGTAATGCTATAGGTTAACACGGTTGTTGTGTTGAAACCAAAGGTTTCATATTGTGCTTCCTAGTGGCCTGGGCGAGATGGAAAGCAGAGTGATATAGCAGTCTCGGAAAGGAGAAAAGCATAATAACTCCTCAGAGCGTTCTCCCAACTCATCTAAATCAAGAGAGATGCTTCTATCACACTTGGCTGTTGCAGTCTTTATTTCTGGTTCCTGCTACAGAGCTCCTAAAACCCTCAGAATTTCTGGAATGGCAGGAGGAGTGTTTTTATTATTTTGATTAGACCTGAGTTCATGCTGACAAGGTGACATAAGGCTGGGGTGGTCACTGGAATGACTAAGTGTGTAGGGGCTGGAAGTGTCAGCTCCACCACTGGCCTCCAGGAAGGGGGCTCAGGAGCTGGAGATTAAGCCCTATAAAAACTCTTGAACAAGGAGATTTGATGAGTTTCTGAGAAACATCAGCTCCTTTGAAAGCTTGCAGAATAAGTCTTGGACCCAACTACTCCCTCAACCCTGGATATTTTAGGATTTTTTATTATGACTCTTTTATTCTGGGGTATGCTCTCCTGTCCTTTGTGTGAGAAATATCTCTCTTATTAGGGACATCACAGAATCCGAGCTGAACTAACCACTACACTGGGTTTAGGAGAACAGAGGACACATACCCACCTGTGCCAAGTGAGTAAGTGAAAGAGTGCATGACAGAGGGCTGGAGACAGCTTGGTAGAGGAGAACTGCCTGGCAAAAGGGGGATTTTTAAAAGGGATGAGAAAATGGTTTCACAGAAGCAGTGAGACTTGAAGTGGTCCTTCAAGGAAGAAGAGGGTTTAGATTGCTATGAAGATGAGGGGCAAATGTTTTGGAAGTGAAGGAACAGTTTGAGCAGAGGTGAAGAGGTGGGGATGGGGTGTCTTGAGGTGGGATGGCAGGAAGGTGACAGTGATCACTGAGCATGAGTTTACTGTGTGCATCAGGCACTGTTCTAGATTCCTGCCCACAGAGAGCTTGGATTCTCCTGGAGGAGATGAACATTAAACAAGGCAGTAAGATAATCAAAATACTTCTGATAAAGGCTATGGAGGAAATAACAAGGTGCTGTGATGGAGAATAATGGGCTGGGGTTTATCCAATTCTCATCTATTACTGCATCCACACTGCAACTCTTTGATGCAGTCAGGGAAGGTATTATTATCCCCATTTTATAGAGAAGGGTACTGAACATTGGGGTGACACAGGAAAGACACCACCCTCATCTCTCTCTTCCTCTGCTACTCTGCCACCTGCAGTGCTGGGTAGTGAAGATGTTTGCTGAACACTTGGTGACTAAGCCTTCTCTTCCAGTCCATAGTCTACAGGATGGAAGGCCTTTTTCTCTTCATTCCCTTCTCATGGAAACTCTCACTCTTAGAACCCTCACCTCAGGCTATGACATCCACCCAGCCTCCTGGTGATGGTGATGCTGGGGTTCTTGTTCACAGAGTTGAAGAATGAACTTTGCAAACACTCAAGGTAGGAGAGCGAGGTACAGGCTTTTATTTAGAGAGAAAGGGGGAGGACAGAGCTCCTGGCTCAGGCCAGGAGGGGACAAGAGAGTCCGGGGATGGGGCATTGTCTAGGGGATTTGTAGGTGATTGAGAGGGGCTAGGGATATACACCTGCTAAGTGGTCCCAAAATGTTTATCTTTGAAGAGACATTAGGTTTCTTATTAGTCTTCCTGGTGATTTATAAGAAATTTACTGCTCTGATTTCCTCCCAGGATAGCAGCTTCCTGGTCTGGGAGCATATCACTCCAGACTGCCTGCTTTGCTCCCCAGGTGGGCTGAGTTATTGTCTGTTTGTTAAAGAGTATGTTAAGAAACCTACTTTTTAACAAATTGGGTTTTAAAATGCAATCTTATTTTCAAGATGGAATCCTTCCTGTTTTTACTACTTGTTTTGGGCTTCCTTGTTAAATTGCCCAGGTTGCAAATCACTTGATTAGGGCTGGAGGAAGAAAAGCAGCACCTGGGTAAAGTAAAAAAAATAAGCTGGCCGCCCCCCATCAGGCCAAAGCAAATCCCACCATGGATTATCTTGCTTTGTTTTTCCAGAGGCCTTCACCCTGCTCCAAGCCCATAGTTCCTGTCTCAATGGGCCTCCGGAAGTTGGCAATGAGCCTTTGGTCACGGTGAGCCCAGAGAAAACTTCCACTTAATAAACGTATGGTGACATTGAACATGGTTGAGTTGTAAATTGGCCTGGGTTCCTTGCAGGGAAACAAGCATATTCTGAAATGATAGAGGCTCCCCATGAGTAGGAGGAATTAGCGTCCCACTCCGTGGTTGGCGCTGTTGCTGCCCCTCATTTGCCCCTCGTTGCATAGCAGTTTCTTTTTCACAAGCTGCTCCAGGTGGAGAGTAAGTGGAATTCTGGGGGTCTTCTTTTTGTGGGGCCCTGCTTAAATTTCATGGGGCCCATGTCAAATTTGGATGGGCAGATTGGGCTCTCCATTCTGCCTGTGGTGTCTCCACGGAGTGAGCTGAAGCAGACGGGACAGGGACAGGTTGCAGGTGTGCTGTTTGAAGCGAGTGATGATAACAGATGTGGGAAAGCACGAATTGAGTCTTGTTCTTGCATCGCAGGCCAAGTCACCTCTAGTGAAGACCTCAGGGGAGGGGACAGAGCTACCGTCATAGCCATTGCAGCTGCTGGGTTGACCCATTAGATCCATAAGCCCCACTAGACCAAATAGCCAGGGTACCATGATTTGCCATTCCTGGTCTAGTTCATATTCTTTGAACCTGGTGCACCGTGGTATTGTGGGTAGCAGAATCCTCTTCCCACCTGGGGAGAGCAAGGGAGTAAGAGCCCCTGTGTCCGTCTTCAGGTTGACAGGATGGCTCACTGTGGCGAGGGAATGCAGCAGAGGTAAAAATTCCTTCTTTCTAGCTTTGGCTGTACTGGTTCTCTCTCTGTGCTATATTGTCCATTCTCACCAAGTTTCTGACTTTGAATCATCTTCATTTTCCCTGCGCAAGGCAGTAGGAACTACAGAGAAGATGAGAAGTGAAAGGTCCTCAGACTTAAGAATCCTGTAATATTTGGAGCAATGGGGACAGGCATTCATGACAGAGTTAAGAAATTGTATTGTTTTAACAATGTATGTTAACATAGAGAGTCTCTAATAACATAATTGTTATTATTTTGAATGCTATTTATTAGACACTGTTTGATTATGTGTCACAACATAAACAGGAAGTTAAATTCCATAGGAATTCAGTCATAAGATACAGACTGAGCTCCCCAGGTGTCAGGCAAAGAACAGGGACAAGTACACTAGCCTTTATACCATGATAGGGGCTGTGCCAAAGCTCTCTTAAGGAGAACAGGGGGGCAGGGACCACTGAATTGGGACATTAACTAGGTAATGAGGGTTTGAATGACATTCCAGGGGAAAGAGTAAATGCAAAGCCAGGGAGGAAAGATAGATGGCATTCAGGGACTGCATGTAATTCAGATGGGTTTAGCCAGAGGAACCAGGGGAAGGTAAAAGATGTAGCTGGGGAGGTTTATGAATGACCTGTAGGTCTTGTTGAAGAGTTTGGGCTTGACCGTGAGGCTGGTGACATGCTGTGGAAGCATGGTGAGCAGAGGGGAGGTGGGATGTCATGGCTGAGGCAGCTGCTGGGGTCATGGAATCTACAGAGATGGGGTCATGGAATCTACAGAGAAGGACACCACAGTGACCCAGGCCAACAGTGACTCAGCGGCTAACGTCAGAGAGCCACCCAGGAGGAGAGGCAATCAAAACACAAGTCAGTAGGCAGGATCTGCTAACCAATCGTTTTGAGGCCATGTGGGAGGGAGAATTTACTGATGGCTTTCCACATTGCCAGCATGGGGTGGGATTTGGATAGGCAGAGAATATTCAGGTTGGGAGGTTGAGGTGATGGCTATATTTTGGCTTGAGAGGGCCCTTTGCAGGTTAAAGTCCAACTTCCTGCCTGTAGCTATCATCCATGTCAAATTTAAGGCATCTAGGAAAAAGGATGATCTATTCAATTCACAAAGAGGGGCAGAGAAGATTACCCTTTTCTTTTTGGAATGGGAATCTTTTTTTTGGAATAGGAAACCATTCTGGGTTGGAACAATTCTTCCAATAGAGAATTGATCTCTCTCTGATTCTGTTTAATTTAGCTGAAATCGTTTGCAATTATTATATGTAAGTTAGCACAGACCCACTTCTTTCCTGCTCCCGTTTCCTTTACTTCCCAGTCCTTGCAGATGTGGGGCGTGGACTCTGCTCAGGAATGACCACAACAGGAAGCTCCAAGGACACATTTTACATAGGTTCTCACTCAGCTCCTAACTTTCCGGGAGACCTAGAATGACGAAGGGCCCAGTAATCCATCTCCGTGCATATTGTCTGCAGGTTCGTGTGTACTAGTTCAACATCTGCCCACAACCAACAGAACACACTTGAAGAGAAGGAGGAAGAAGTGGAGAAAGAAAGCAAAGAAGAAAAAATGAGCAGGAGGGAAAAAGGGGAAAGGAAAAGAAGAGAGAAGGAAGTGACTGAAGCAGAAATAAAAGCGCACGTCACGTAAGGTTAGGCGGAAGGATGGACTGACGTGAGAAAGATAAGACGGGGAGCCTGGGGGGAGCGAAGGGAGGGAGCCCTTCAACTGTAGCAGGTGGAGAGGAGGGCAGGATGGTGCCCGGACCTGGATGGCAGAGTGAGGCAGGGGTGGGGAAGGGGCAAGTCCCCGGAGGTGACCGAGCAAGGTTAACAGCAGAAGCAGCAGTGTTTGCCCACAGGTTACTAGGAGTGACTGCTCATAAATCTTCTTTTTTTTAAAAGGAATTTAAGAATACAACTTTAATTTTAAATTTTTAATTTTTTAGGGAATGTCTGGGAAAGAACAATGCCTATGGTTAACACCCATCCCCCATCTTCTCTGTTGGTTTCAGCAGCAGAAATAGGAGTGTGTCCCTGGACCAGTTATTTACTCTGCAAACCCCGGTTTTCTCATCTGAAAAAAAGGTGGAGAGCAACCCCGCTCCTGGGGCTTGTTGTGAGCGCCACTGAACATCTGGGCTATTTTCATTGTTCTCCAGCAGATTCCCTGAATGTACCTCAAGCCATCACCAGCTTCACAGAAGCAGGAACCCCACTGACGTTGGCCTTTTCAGCTTCTGGAGTGTTTGGGCCAGAACAGAGAGGGAGAGCAGGGACCCAGGAGAGAGGGGCGCACACGGGCATTCAAGAGCCTGAGGTCATGGTGGTTTCTGCACTGAAAGGATTAGAATTGTGTGCTGAGTCATCATTTCAGTGAGCAGGTCCCATTTCTTGAAGCTTCATTTTAGGGCTTCTGGCCCTGAAGTGCTCCTGTTGTCCAGGCTATTCTTGGCCAGAAGCACGGGAGGCACTGGTTTAGGTGCTCTGAGGTGAAATGCATGAATAACGTTGTGGTGTCAGACCCAGGGAGAGAAACACTGTATATAAAATAACGTGTGTGTGTGTGTGTGTATACATATAGTATTTTGTTTCTTATGAAATATACTCATAAGAGATCTTCTTTCCTCAAGTAGATAAACACATTAACCTCCTAACTGGCTCTTTTCTTGTTGGGAATAGGCCATTCACTTTGGAGAGGTCCTCCTTTTGGAAGACAACTGCATAAGGACATTAATTGAGATCATTTCAGTATTGAGTCCGTGGTTTCCTTTCCCTAGTGTGTCGCGAGACTACAGCCTGAAGCTCTCCTTGCCGCTCTGTATGCACCAGACCTCCACACCCGAGGCTTATCACAAGCAATTATCTTACCCAAATAAAAAATGAAAATGGAAAAGTTAAATAAATAACAGGACATCTTGATGGAATCGCAGTAATGCTCATCTTGGTTAACATTAGCCCTGACTTTTGGACAGCTAGATTTGTTAATGCGCTTGTCCTTTGTTTAGGCATCTATCTCGGTAAATCTCATGACTTTCCGAGATGATGGATGGCAGCCATCTCTGCTGTTCCCTAAGAATACATCCTCCAGGGGACTGGAAGAAGCAAAATGGACACTGTATCCCTGACCCAAGAGTTGCTAGACGAAAACCCTCAAAACTGAGTTCACCTAAAAATTATTACGGTGTTCTCCACAACAGGTTCAGTGTCCTGTTCCCAGTTTTTCTGCTCTGTATACCTGCCCCAGTCACACCTCAATGAACTTGAACTGGAAACTAACTTGGTGCAGCAGGCAGGATGGTTGAGATAAAAAAATGTGACTGTAGTCTGATTGTAGGTACAAAAATATTTCCTCTCATTTCGCAATGCAGAGCTATTCATTCAGTCCATCCTTTATTTTGGTCTCTTCTTCTATAACATACTCTAGGGTCTGTCTCATACCCCAAACAAATCCACGATGCATTTCATACAAACAATAAATTTTCTCTTTCAGAATTTCTACTGCTGACTTTTCAAATATCTCTTTACTCACCTTTGTGGGATAAGCTTGTCAAGTATGTTAGAGAGATAAGTTAAAAGAAAAAAGTGTAGAAATAATCTACTCAAGCATGGCTAGGTGAACCCCCATCCAGCTGTGGAAGCTGGTATTTTATCCATGGTGGCCACTTGATAGCACATCTCTGCATGGAAGAAATCTTACTAAATCAGGGGTTCAACTTGTTTTAAGGGTAGTTTGCCCAGAGAGTCTAAGATCTCCCAAAATGCTGCCACAGAGAAGAAAGTATTTGAAAATGTTGCAACTTGCATGTCTCCTTGAAGAGTCAAAACAAATTGGGAGCCCATGCCCCTCCTGCCCCCCCTCATCCCTGGCAGCAAGGTTCTTGGCAGCAGTGTTAGCCAGAACAGCCCAGATTCTTAGAGCATGCTGCTGAGGATATCTGTCTCTTGGGAGCGGGCACACTGCACCATTTTATATACTTTGGAACTCAGTAAAACTAGTGAGTGCTTGACTATTACATTATTGCTACTTCTGGCTAATGTTAACCAACACTTGGTTGATTACTAATTGTGAATAGTAATATTTCCCCTTTTTTATCTTTCGATTTGTCCTAGTGCTGTGCTGGGTACGGTGATGTGCGGTTACTTCTAAGTGTGTTTAACAATCCAAGGAGATGCTGTTTTGGATTTTACATAAACGCATTCCACTTCACTCTCTCCAAGTAAAATCAACAGTTTCTCTCTGCCCTACCACAACTTGT
Source organism: Manis javanica (assembly GCF_040802235.1). NCBI lineage: Eukaryota > Metazoa > Chordata > Mammalia > Pholidota > Manidae > Manis > Manis javanica. The sequence continues at coordinate 95,845,777 of NC_133166.1, read as the reverse complement.
CTCTCTGGAATTGTTATTCCTGTTCTAACCCTGTCCCTGGCTCCTTTCCTTCACCCCATTATCTAAGAATGTGAACATTGGTTGTGGGATTTCTTCATCCCTGTGGCCAAAACAGGATGCCAGACTTCGTGCCTTCAGTCTTCTCACAACTTCATCTCCTTCTTCAAAGCTCTGAGGCACCACCTGGCCTCATATGCAGTCCTCATTGTTTGTGTTTGTGATATCCTTTAAGACTGTTGGAAGAGGGCTAGGATTTTGATACCTTGAGGTTAATAGATCCAATGTATGATTCAGTTTATTGGATATTTTCACTTTGGGGGTAAATATTTTGTCCTTAGGAAGGTTTGAGTTGGAATTTTAAGAAAGGAACATAGATGATTTTTGTTTTCCTATTTCTCTTGCTTTGACCTGGAATACATGGGGAAGGATAGGCAGGGGAGGCAGAGTAGGAATGAAAAGAAGTGGAGAAAGATGTGCAGAATCGGGGGGTGGGGGTTCTCCATATGTATTTATTCCTACTTTTAATAAAATCCTCTTAATGAGAAGTGGGAAGAAATTAAGCAATAACAGGAATAAGCGATTTAAATATCTACTCGGTCACAATCATGGTGTTCGGCACTTGGCACTGGCCATCACACGTGGTCCACGGGGCTAAGGAACAAGGGTTGGTAGGTTTATGCAGAGGGGGAGGGCTTGCTGCCCAGACTCCTAGGCTGCTGCAGAGAGCAGGTGAACTGCCGCTCGGTACAGCTTTCCCTCCCTCCACTGCAGCTCAGGTGGGCCAGCACCGGGGCCCAGGCTTACTCCAGGTGGGACTGAGACCAGCGGGGGTTACTCCCTCTCTAAGAGGTAGGACACTCTTCTTAGAGAAGGTAGATGCTTATAGTGGCCTGAACAGTGCAAAAGAGGAGCATGTCAGGAGGTAGAGACGTTTGGATCTGTCTTGAGAGCAGGCACAGGGCTAAAGTAAGAGGTTGAGATTCACACTGCCCTTATATATGCAGCCGGAGGCATCCTTGTCTAGTCCTGTACTTTTATGGCCCTGATTGGTCCCTGTTCTGGCTGTGCTCCCTGTAGGGGAATCCATGGGACTCAGGACGTGTGCCCACCCTGAGCTCATGCCTCTCCACATCCACTTTCTAGATCTTGGGTTCAGAAAGCCAGAATTCTTTGGGCATCCAGGGCTGGCATAGCCCCTTCCCTGGGTCAGTCCTCCAAGCACAGAATGCAATACTCTCATGCACATGCTGGGAATGCAGGCTTGCAGGGAGCAGCAGTTTGAAGAGTGCATACTTGGGGTTTGGGTGTGTGGTCTGGAGTGTCTGCATGTATGGAAGGCTTGTGCTGTGCAGGACAGAGCCACAGATGGGAGAGGAAGAACTGGCAGGGTGGAATCCTGGGATTAGGTTTCTCTATACTTCCCGGTCCCATGCAGAACTCTGAGGAGTGGGAATTGCATACGTGCAACTGGCCCTCCAGGTTGATCTGAAGGTGTATCTGTAAGGCATGAGGGTAGAAAATATTTTATTTAACAGTTTCTTAGCTTGATACCTATTAGACGTGTCCTGTGACTTCCATTTGTATTCCTGCCCTGGGCATGCAAATCTTCCCTCTCCTTAAGATTATTGTTAAGGATTTTCCTTCAGAAGTAACTGTTCATGGGGCAGGAGACAAAGGCAGCGATCTGGCATCCTCTTCCCACCGACCAATCAGACTCATTCTGGGCAAAATGCAAAACGGGTCCTAGGAAGTGAGGCTGAGCTCAGGGCAGTCTCTGTGTGATGGTTTGTGGCAAGGCGCTGGCTGGCCCTCCTTGTGTGGTGTGTGTAGGATGGGTGCTGCTCAGGCTCCTGAATTCCTCTAACCCTCTCTGATAAAGAGAACTTTGGAGAAGGACGAATTGCAAGAGATACACACACAGACAATTTGAGGGGCTTCCCTCTCCTCCTTTTCTTCCCTTTCTCTCATTGCACTTGGGAGAATCCATGGAGGCTTTCCTTCCACCTGTTCGCTTTGGCTACAAAAGGGGCTCACAAAGAGAGTTGCTATGGCACATTTTTGCCGACATCAGGAGTTGGCAGATGTTTTTTAATTAAAGAAATTCAGGTTATGAAAAAGTTGTCCTGGGTAGAGAGAGTGGGAACTTGCCAGCCACAAACCCCTGCTCGCATCCACGCAGCCCCAACTCACAGCATCTGCTTGTGGGTTGTATGAAATGCCATTGTCAAGAGCGGAAGTGGGGGACACAGACGCGGGGGTCAGGATGCTGCCAGCTAGTGCTACCATTGGGAGTACAGGGCCAAAACTCGAATCTTTGACATCTGTGGGGGACACAAGGCAATGCTGTAGCTGAATGTTTAGACTTCCTACTTCGACAAACTATCTACGGGAGCTTTGTGGGACTTTGAGTCTGCTCCTTGATTCCCTCTCCCTTGCTTGTGGCCAATTCCAGTGAGGAAATGATGCATAAAGGACAGAGAAGCAAGCATCTTCAGGGGCTTCCCTTCTATTTTGCTCTGATTGCTTTGACCAGCAAAACCATCATATTTAGATCTTCAGAAGGAACTTGGAGGCCTTGTAGTTCCAGCCTTCACTTTGCCAGGCAGGGAACAGAGGCCCACAGGAGGGAACTGACTAGCCTCCCAGAGCAATCGGTGACAGAGCTGGCCTAGGACCAGATGGCCGCTCCACGGCCCAGGTGGACTGTTGCCTTCTGAAACTTATACGGCTCTTTTGAGCCATCAAGGTAACGTTTGGTTGAATGCTGTTCTTTGGTAGCCTTCTTGTGTTAGTGTCCTTTAATATGACCAATAGAAGTATGAGTGTGACTACTAGAGTCACAAAATTTTAGTGCTTACAGAAGCCAGTTGGGTGGAATATATGTGTAAATGGGCCAGGGGAAGAACAATCGGGAATGGTGGGGCTTGTGGCATACTAGAAGATATATGCCCATCTTAAGGCGTCTAAATACTAAAAGAATTAGAACACTGTGCTTGCCAGATAAAACATCTGTAGCACACAGTTGGCTCTTGTGTTGCTGAACTGCAACCTCTGCCAAAGGACTTCAGTAGTAGTTGGGCATGTGGACCAGTACTGTCTGATAGAAATATAATGCAAGCCTCCATATGTAATTTAAATTTTTCTGGTAACTATATGAAAAAGTAAAAATAAGCAGGTGAAATTGTCACATAGATCCAAAATATTATCATTTCAATGTATAATGAACTTATAAATTACTGATGAGATGTTTTATATACTTAATCTTTACAATCCAGTGTATATTTTATGGCAGATCTGGGACTAGACTTCTAACAAGCTATACTCCATACAAGCTACTGACATTATGTTCTGGATTCTGACAGAAAACATGAGATTCTTGGGTCAGAGATACAGGCCTTTATTACTCACAGTATAGCAGGCAGCGTGAGCATCAGCAGTTTGAGTCAGTTCTCCTGGTCCCCTGCAATGGGCAGAAAGTTCTAAGACAGTCCAAGAGATTTCCAGCTCTTACATGCTGCATGCGTTCTCTTAGTTATTCAGTCCCTATGAAGATGTAATTAGGATCTCAAGTCAGTTGAGCTTAAAATAAGATTGAATAAGTGGGTCTGACCTAATCACATGACATCTTTAAATCTGCATCTAGAGGTCAGACAGAGAAGTCAGAGAGATTAATAACATGGGAGGAATTTGACAGTAAGAAATTCTCCATTCTTGGCTTTGACACAGAGGAGGCCACATAGTAAGGAATGCAGGTGGTCTCTATGAGCTGAGACTGGCACCTGCTGACAGCCAGAAAGGAAAATGGGGACCTCAGTTACACAATCAGAAGGAATTAAATTCTGCCAACAACCTGAATGAGCTTGGATGTGGCATTTTCCCTGGAGTGTCCAGATGAGAATTCATCCTGGTGATAATTCAATTTCAGCTTTTGACATCCTGAGCAGACAACTCTGGGTGACCTCATGACCTACAGAACTATGAGCTAATAAATGGATATTATTTTAAGCTGCCAAATCTGTGATAATTTGTTACACTGCAATAGAGGACTAGTGCACTCTCAAAGTCCCATGAGGGTGAAATGGAGGACCAGAGGGATACTGCACATGCAGGGGTTTATGTCGAGGCTCTTTCTTATTATCTTAGAGGGAGTTATTATCTCAACCCTCATCTACAAACACAACTGTGATAAATGCTCCACATAAAAAGCAATCGGAGCCATATATTCTTGACATACTGCTATACACTGAATGTTGTCCACCCCCAGATTCATATGTTGAGACTCAGTCCTCAGTATGATGGATTTAGAGGTGAAGATTTGGAGGTGATTAGGTCATGAGGGTGGAGGCCTCCTGAGTAGGATTAGTGCCCTTAAAAAAGAGATCTGTTGTCCCTTCTGCAATGTGAGAGCACAGCAAGAATATGGCAGTCTGCAAACCAGGAAGTGGGCCCTCACCAGACACTGAATCTGCCAACACTTTGAGCTTGGTTCCAGACTCCCGGAACTGTAAGAAATGAATTCTGTTGTTTAGACCACCCAGTCTCTGGTGTTTTTGTTATAGCAGCCCAGAAGGACTAAGATGCATACTGAGCAACACATGTAGCCGCAAGAGAGACCAATGAAGGAGTGTGTCTCAGCATTTTATACTCACAGCACTTCTCAGTTCAGACTAGCCACATTTCAAGGGCTCAGTAGGCACACATGGTTAGTGGTTAACCTACTTGACAGCACAGATACCGAAACTGCCAAATAAATATTTGTTGAAAGATTGATTGTAAAATTGAGAGTTGAGCTCTGTGGCCCTGTATCAATGTGACTGATGCCTCCTTCTAATTTTAAAAGCTGTTAATAAAGGAGAGGTTAGTTAATTAGTATGGCCAGTGCATGGGTGTAAGATTACTGTAAGGCAGGAAGGATCTGCCTGCCAGACTCAATGCATCTGTCTGTTCCTGGGTATTAACCTCTAGAGGGGTATTTCTCAACGTTTTTTTTTTTAATTTATTGCCCCCTATAGAGCCTTGTTTGACTTTTTTTCACTGATTGTCCACTCTCCCACATGAAGTTTTATGCCACAGATAAACTGTATTTCTATTTATGAAAAATATTTACAGAAGGCCATAAGTCATTGTAATACTTAAATATTTTTGCACCCCCAATCAAATTTTACCCCCTTGGAGGCAATATTGCCCCTGTTGGGAATGTATGCTCTGGGGAACTAGAGTTAAATTTACCAAACTCCTCAGAGGAAGCCTGATGAATTAGGTTGCCAATGTATTTCATTTAAGATGGAAAAGCTCTGCTGTTTTTGCAGGAATGCTCTCATCGTGTGTCGGGCAATCAGAGCAAGGGAATACTGGGGTACGCAGATTGGGGTCCAGAGATCTGGTCTCTCTTGCCATTGCCCTGAGTCCATGTTGTCACATGAGATGCCCCACATACCTCTCTTTTCTAGACTCTTGCTCTGCCAGACTGCAATCCCTGCCCTAGGGCCTAGAACTCCAATAATAGCCAGGCATATAGACCAGCGCTGTCTCTTCTTGTGAACATCTCTGGATAAACACTGAAGCACTTTTGTTGTTAGGGTCTCCTTCACCCATCAATAACACACTCCGATCGCAGTGACCATCACCATATTTTCTCAAGCATTTTGGAGAGCAAACAGCCAATTCAGCTTCAAGACAGTTTTTTTGTCTTTTGGAGAGTGGAAGGGAAACTATCTACCTGGATGGCTCTGCCCCAGGAAGAATATGAGAAGCCAAACTTTTCAGGTGAGAGTATTTTTAAATTCCTGGAAGTTCATTGTTAGAGGGACAAGCCTAGGAGAGTCAAGATTGCACACTGAGTATCCTTAGAGGCCGGGTTCTTTCTCGCTGTTTTGCCGCCACTGGTTTCATTTTTGAAACAGGTTGTGTCATCCACTTTACTTAGAAGTATGCTTTTAACATCTAAGATTTTTGTACTTCTAGCTAACTTGTGTAATGGTCAAAACATTTGGTCTGTAGGATACCAGTCTTTGGTATTGAAATATCTTTTGCAGCCTAGCATATGAGCAAGTTTTATTAGTGCTTTATGTGTGCTTAAAAAATATATTTTTATAAAATTGCCTGAAAATTTCTTTGTATGACTTAGGTAAAGTTTATTAATTGTGTTATTGAATCTTCTCTCTCTTTACTGATTTTTCTACCAACTTGATTTGCTAATTTGAAAGAAGTATATTATTGTCTCTCATTGTGTTGATGGATTGGTCAATTTCTTCTTGAAAATGTATTAATTTTTGTCTTCTATATTTCACAACTTATGACAATAGATGTTTATAATTGCCTTATTTTCCTAATGAATTGTTCTTTTCATTATTATAAAGTGCCTCTCATTATCTCTAATAATTCTTGAAATCTGTCATCTGATATTAATATGATTCAGCTTTCAGTTAGATGGTATCTGTCCTTTTTTCCATTCTTTCACTTATAATATTTTTATGTTCTTATGTTTTAGCTATATCTTTTGTATAGTATATAGCTGATTTTTTGAAAATGTAATAAGAAAATCTCTGTCTTTTACTTGGGAAGCTTATTTCACTTATATTTATTGCAATTATCGATAAATGTAGATTTACTTATCCCAAAGACTTTGTTTTTAATTTGTTTTGATTTAATTTTTTTTCTTTTTCCTGTATATTCCTGCTTTGAGTTGGTCAAACTCTTATTATTCTCTTCTTGTCTACTGATTTTAAGATTATTCATTTTTTGTTTGTTCTTTAGAGGTAACCTTAACATTGTAGCATATATATTTGACTTAGAGAGTATCATCCAGGACTGTGTTCTGCAGTTCTAGGGAGCAACAGTCACATTGTTTTCTGGATTGCTAAGTGGTAAGGCCTTGATCTCTGCCTTCGTTCCCAAAATACAGAGAGTTTAAAACACTTCAACTGGTCATTTCTTCCCATTTCCTATATTCTTGTCCAACATTTTAATTACCCCCTGCTTTCATACCACAAGTCAGTCACTTAAAAAAATCATTATTGACTTATACTGTCTTTTCTTATTTATATTTGCTCACAAGTTTACCATTTTTTTCTTGCATTTTGTTTTTCCTTCTGGATTCAATTTCTCCCTTCTTGAGGTTAAGCTCTTTAGTTGTTCTTGTATTGAGGGTTTGTTAGCAGTACAGTCTCAGTTTTTGATTGCCTGGAAAGTCATAATTTACCTATATGTTACATATTTTCTCTTGTGTGCTATATAAAACAAAAACCCACTTTTAGTCATTGTTGGGCCTTCACTGTTGAATGCTAGGTTAACTGGGTATAGAAGTTTAGATTCACAGGTATTTTTAATTTTTTTCCCTCAGCACTTGGAAGATATTTGTGCCTGTTAATAATTTATTGCCCCTCAACTCCAAATCCACCCTTCCTTGCCATACTTAGTGGTATCAGACCTGAATTCTAGATTACATTTCTCTCTTGCCAAAAAACTCTCTGTTAAGTTCTGCCAACAGAGGGCACTAGAGGACACTACAAGGCTGGAAGAGGGAGAAGGAAAAAGGAAACATTTTTCCCTCTGGTGTTCCAGTTTCTGGCTCAACAGTGAGCAGACTGGGGTGTAGGAATCCTTACTTATTTGTGGCACCCTCCAGCCAGTTTTTTTGTTAACACCTCAGAGGATAGCTCTTAGCTCTCAGGGCTCATCAGTGGCCTATTTCTTTGTCACCACATCAGTGGGCATAATGTTTTTATGGCAACTATTCCCTCTCCTCAGAGGCCTAAATTTCAGCTTTGTAGTGTCCTGTCCTCCAAGATTTTAATCCTTTCATGTTATCTTTCTTCTCCTCTCTAAGAGTGAAGTTTTTGTGTGTGTATAGTTCTACCTTTCTATGACTTAGAGTTTGCCCATTTTAGTTGTTAACCACATTTTACTTGTTAATAACTTATCGCGCTAAATTTTTCTTGTTTAAATTGCTGGTGGGGTTTCAGTCTCCTGACCCTGGACCCTGACTAATGAAATAGTTTTCTATTGTTTTTTATTTTCTCTGTTGCTATGCAATGACTATGGTCAGAAAAAGATTAAATAGGTACTTCATAAAAGAAGATATACAAGCGGCCAATAAGCCCATGAAAAAGCCTTCAAAATTATTAGTTTTCAGAGAAATGTAAGCTAAAGCCACAAGATACCACTATCCACCCACCAGAATGGCTTTAATTAAAAAAGACTGACAACAGTAAATGTTGACAAAGTTGTGTAATAACAGCTGGAGCCCTTATACATTGTTGGAAATGTAAAATTGTACAACTAGTTTGGAGAAATGTCTGATAGTGTCTTATAAATGTATACCTACTCTATGACTCCATCAATACCAGTCTTAGGAATTTACCCAAGAGAAACAAAAACATCTGTTTACAAAAAGACTTGAAACTTGTTCAAGAATGTTTATAGAACTTTTTTCATAATTTCTAAAATGGAAAAGGTCAGGTCTCCAACAATAGAGGGATAGATGAACAAACTGGTCTATTCATATAATGAGAAACTACTAAGCAATAAAAAAGAATGAGCTACAGATACATACAACAATATGGATGATTATAAAAATCAGTACAAGTGAGAGAATCCTGTACAAAAATGTACTATTTCACTTATATACAATTCTAGAACAAGTAAAACTAATCCATGATGAGAAAAAGTCAGTATAGTGTTTGAATTTGAGGGAATGGGGATGGACATTGACTGGAAAGGTACATGAGGGAAATTTCTAAAGGTGATAGCACTGTTTTATATTTTATCCCAGCAGTTTACACTTGTGACTTGCACATTCCATTGTATATAAATCTGATATCAAAAGAGAGCACCTGTAAACAAATAGTGAATTCTACTTAATGATGCCCTTGATGAAGCATTTAGGGGGAAGTGTAGTAATATCCATAATTTGCTTTGAAATACATACACACAAAAAATACCCCCACATAAAATAACAACAGCAAAAATCTAATGAAGGATGAAAACAGAGACAATAAAGGATTGGTATGTGATAAAGCAAATTCAGTGAAATTGAGTAAAATATTAATGAGAGAATCTAAGTAGTGGGAATATAGTTGTTCATTGTAAAGTTCTGTCAACTTTGCTCTATGTTTAAAAATTTCATAGTAAAACATTGGGAAAAAAGGCTGATGTTCACCTAACAATATTTTAAAAGTCATCTTTCTTTCCTCCATGGTTTTGTTTAACATCTTTTCTTTGTTTTTTTGTTCTGCACTTTCACTGCAATGTGTTTGTACAAATTAATTTTTGTTGTACTGAGGGCTTACATCATTAATCTTCATTGTATTGTGCTTATACCTTTTCTCAATTCTTAAAACTTCTTAGCCTTTATTTCTTTGAATAGTGCTTCTGTTTTTCTGGAATTCCCACTAGATCTGTGTTGAAATTTCTCATCCTCTCATCCTCAAATCTTAGCCTCTCTTTCATATAGCTTTGTCCCTTTTTGCTATAATTTGGGTGCCTTCACCTTGCACCTTCAGGTTTTTTATCCTCACATCCATTTTTCAGTCTACTGATTCTCTCTTCAACTATATCTAGTCTGTTGGTTGACCTGTGACTATGTTTTTCAATTCTAGAAATCCTATTTAATTCTTTTCCCAATATAATTGTCATTCTATTATGTCTTTTCTAATTATTTTATGTTTTTAATCATTTTAAACATATTTAATTTTTAGCTTAATTCTGATCATTTACTTTAAGTGGGTATTATCAGGGGTTAAAAGCCTGCTCATTGATGTATCTGTTAACTCTCACTCATTGTGGATTTCTTCCTTGTGTCCTTCATAAATTTGGATTGTGACTTAAGTAGTGGACATTTATCTGAGGGCTATTCCAGTTGGAGAAAAATTATGACCCTCCAGAAAAATGTTATTGTTATTGTTTTTGCCAGGCATAGGTCCTAGTCATTTTTTATATTAATGTTCTGTATCATTCATGCTCTATATCATGTATTTAGAGTAAAGGTGAACCCAACATATGATGATAAGCCTGTGCCAATGAATGATCAGAGGACACGTTTTCTTTTCTTTATCCAGAGCTCCGTTTGAGATAGCTAAGCTACCTGATCACCTTCTTGAGTCTGAGTGTAGATTTTGTTTACTCCCTCTTACAACTGAGGTAGCATGTCAAGGCTTCTGGCTGGCTGTGGGGAAAAGAGTAGGGAGGCGTCTGTATTCCATGTCCTTGCATCATGTGGATTCAAGGCCTAATCTCCTGATCACATGTGGACATCTAGACCTGAGCCCTTGCATAACCAAATTGGACAGTGTTCATATCAGCTCAGGGTGTTGACTGATTTTCAGTTCTCCCTTTATTTTGGGTCTCTGGAAACTTCCCTCTTTTTATAAACCCAGTTACTGCTTTTGAAAGGATGTTTGATATAATGTGCTCAGCATTTTTTAGGTGTTTCATACTGGGAGGGTCTTCAAGTCATCTGACCTTCCTTCATACTGGAACGGAAAGCAGTGTTAGGCATTTTACATATATTATTTTATTAATTGTTCACAATAACCCTATAATATATGTATTAGTTGTGCAGGAAACCCAGTCATAGAGGGGTTAGACAGTTTTTCTGGGTCTTAGAAGCTAGTAAGTATGGAAGAGTTAGAATTTCAGAAGTGTTTAAATGATTCCTGTGTGTAGGCTTTTGTTCTTTTACGTTGTAAAAGTAGAGAGAAGCACACCTCCTGACCTGGAACATGGCTTTGCCCGAGTCAGCAGTGTCAGTAAATTAGTACTGTTATGAACTCACTGCTGGGTGTGCACTTGTGATTTTCTCATTTAGCAGCCAGGCCTGAAGAATGTTCTATTTACCATAAGAAAAGGTGGCTTTTGGATTTCTTCTCTTGCTGTCACGTGCAGCCTGTGGGCCGTCTACAAGAAGAGCATTTGCGGTCGTATCTGGGGCCACTCTGCTGCTTGACAAGATCACTTGGCCACAGGATCACGGGACTTCAGTGTCTTGTGTAGATTTTTGACAAGAGTTTTATTTAAGCCACTTACTCTTATTTGCAAATCTGAGAAGTGATGAGCTTTCTTTTGGTCTCTGAAACTGCCTTGGTGACGGGATGACTGACTGCCCTGGTTTAGCTTGAGGTGAGGTGTTTCCTGAGATGCAGGACTTTCTGCTGAAAGCAGGTGAGTTCTGGGGAAACCAGGATGTTAGTCCCTCTGCAGACCACTCCGGGGTACAGTTAACCAAATCAATCCCAGTCCTTCGCCATGAGAGACCAGAGCATCTTCTGGTTCCCAGATTTCCCGAGAGATGAAAGGCAGAGGTTTAATGGTGAGAAGAGGAGCACAGAGGACAGAAGATTCGTTTGAAGGACATATTGGATGAAGCAAAGCCTTGCCAGGTACTTGCCAGCTGTCCTTAGTTACAGCAGAGGATGGAGGAGCTTATGAGGTACAAAAAGTAGAAGCAACAGGGAAGGGAGCTCAGATTTATAAAACACGGTTTCCTGCACCAAGTAGTTGGTTAGATTCTTAGTCTATATTACATTATTCTGTCCTAGTTGGAACTCTGTGAGGCAGTCAATATTGTGCCCATTTCGAAGAAAAGGAAACTGAAGCTTTTGCAAGAGTGGGTCACTTGCCCAATAACAGCTGTTTGTAAAAGAGGTGGGCCTGACCCCGAAGCCAGGGCTTCTCCTGTTTGACCATTATGAGGGGATGGGGCGGTGGGCTTTTTATGCAAGCACTGATTTAGAAAATTATGAGTTAAGGAGAAAAGATGAAAAGGAGGCAGTGTCTGCACACTCTCACAGGCTGTGCAAACAGCCTCTTCTAGGGGGAAGTAGCAGGCAGTGGTCACTGCTCCAGTGGCAACATCAGACCTCTCAGGTTCTGGGGAGAGGGCAGGAAGGTAGGAGGTGCTCTCTGCCCGTCCCCAGCTCCCTTTTCCTCCCCACCTCCCAACCACTCTCTAATAGACTTCTACCCATTCTTGGGTTTGATGGAATGGTCAGGGATGCTAGGCTTGGAGAAAAAGATTTCTTTTCCCTCAGCTGTGCTGTTTTTAGACCATCATGCAGAGAGTCCCAGACCTCTGGTGACTGGGTCTTTGCTCCTTGTTGGGTGAATATTGCCTGGTCTGAGGTTGTGAGGCTGGTCTATCAAGTCCCCACTTGCTTATCTTTAGAAAAACTGCCTTCCTGTTGCCTGCCTGTTGCATTGTAAAATGCCATATCAGTATTAAAAATTCTTAGGGCATCCTTGCCTAACAAACAATTCCTAAGAATCTAGTGATCAGGTCTGCTTTTAAAGGCCTCTTCTAATATTTACCTACCCAGCTTCCTTCTACACTCTTAGCTGTGTTTTCCTGAAACAGCTGTGCCCAGAACAGAAGGCTCTTTTGTGCAAACTCAATAAGTCACCTGTACTTATTTTGTGTATCCAGGCTATTATGCTCTGCAGTAAGCTATTTTTTTTTAAAAGAGTGCGTATTTGATATAATAGATTATTACATGTTCAGCATATAAATTACTAGATCTTAGAAGCAAGAAATGAGTAATTTTGCCCTGAGGTAATATAATAGCTTCTGGAGTAACTGAAATCAATTAAATAGATCATCTGTGGTCAGGGCAGAAGTGTGGAATTACTACCTAAATAGCATTCAGCAGTCATTTCTCTCATTTAATCACTCAGCAATAGTATTGAGAACCCAAGGTGAGTCTGAGACATTATCTAAGTGTGGGGCAGGGCTACAAAGTGATAGAAAACATACAACCTCAAGGAGACCAAAGACTTTACCCAGATTCTTTCCCTACGAGGTTAATTGAAATCTTTGCGCTCTTTGATGGATAAACGTAAGTGCAAGGCAGGTTGGTTCTCTTAGAAGCACCTGGACGTGGAACCAGGAGCTTGAGGGGTACCTCCATGGTTTTACTGAGGTGGGCATAGAGAGAGCAAGAGCAGGCACCAGAGACTCAGCCTCAAGAGCAGTTATAATGTGAGACATACTCAGAGCCAGGGGCCTTCATACTAAGCCCAGCCTTGTTGCTTGTTAGCAGAACGATTTGGGACAAGTTATTTAATTTCACTGAGTTCTAGTCTTTTCGCCTGTCCAATGGGATAATTGTGCTGTTTATCTCTGGGTTATTGTAGGAATTAAATGAGATATTGTATGTGAAATGCCTGGCACATAGTGAGCACTTAAAAAAAAGTGGCCCTGATATTTATAATACAGGCCCACGTGAGAGGATGGGGGGTGCCCTCTCATCACGGGGAGCAGCCCACTTTGCTCGTAAGTCCAAAGCTGTGAGGCTCTAATACTGAACCTGTTACTGACCTGTGCCCCCACTGAAAGAGAGACCCTCATTTCCTCATGGTCCCCAAAGAAAAAGAGATTGGAGAGTCATGGAGATCGGAGCATTCTCAGCCCAGGAAAGAAGACCATTTGCTACCATTTTTCTCCCCCTGGGAATACTTCTTTCTTTGCCAGTGAGGAACTTTTCATTTGCCTCTATAATTGAAATGGGACCTTTGGGTCATTGGGTCAGTATCATTGGGCCTGTGAGTTGTCCAGGGAAGTTGTCCACTTTGTATCAAGTGAGGCAGGACTGTACTGACTCCAGCCAAATGGTGTGGAGGGCTGAGAAACCATCTAATGAGTCTGAGCGATCTAGCCTCGCCCTTATGGGCACAGCACCCTTCAGCCCTGATCCCACCCACTCCCTCCTGTCACTGTAAAACCAGTCTAATGAGAATGCACAGACCAAATTGGACTTCTTTTATGAAAGCAAGCAATAAGTGAAAGATACTATAAAATAACTCTAATGTCAAAACCCAAAGTTAAAATAATGTCATACTCTGATAATTAATACTATCAGGCTTGATAGCAGAATATGCTCAACAATTCAGTTTTTAAATGTTTAACTGTTTTTTCCAATTACAGGTTTTGTTCTAATAACTACTTCATTGAGTAGATGAATTGTCTCAATATTCTGCTTACTTTTTTTTTACCTGGAAAGATGTGGCCTTTATAAACCAATATTCAATGGAAATACTTTTTTTTTGTCCTGGTTTTGATCTGTAAAATGGCTTACTTTGTTGAATGACAATTAAAGGAACTCTGTTTTGGTGAGACTTCAGTGGTTAGTACTGTGAAGTATCTCCTCAGTGTCAGGAACAGGGCCAGCCACTGAAGGGGACACAGAGACAGAAGGGAAGAGGGTGCGGTGACTCTGAGTGCTACAAGGGACAGAAAGGGCCTTGAGGAGTAGCATCAGAATAAATCAGTGTTTTCAAAATGCATCATAGATAGCTGGACCTTGGAAGCAGAAAGGAGGAGGGGAGAGAATTTTCTGGGTTAAAGACATGGCAGGGGCAGGGAAGGAGGGAAAGAGATCAGGGATCTCAGAGATGGCCATTCCTTGGGTTCTTTGAGGGCCCTTATTATGTATAGTTCGCTAAATGTTGAGGATCTTTGTGTCCCTTTAGCTCGTTTCTAACCAGTTCATGGTCAGTAGCTAATAAGAGAAGAAGCCAAAATTGCACCTCGGGGCTGTCTGATGCTTTTGAGCATCTCGCTGTTGGTTCTTAGACTTGAACAGAGCAGATTCACCCAGAGCTCTTTCAGACACAGAATCCAGGATGTCACTGTAACCTCAGGATTGGCGCCTGGGCATGCGTGTATTGAAAAGCTCTGGGACAGCGCTTCCTAAACCTTCTGTGCACATGGGTTCCCTAAGGAACTAGTTAAAATGCAGATTCTGATTCAGCAGTTCTGGGGCAGGGCCTGGGAAGCTGCGTTTCCCACAAGCATCCGGGTGATGCTGAAGCTCCTCGTCCCTGGTCCACTCAGGCTCGCAGAGCCCTGGTTTCTGAATCTCACCCAAGGTGAAGAATCGTCGCACTGGTCTACCTGGCCTCTCGTTTAGGCTTCCCTAAATGCGGGCACAACCATCGGGAAGGAGCGCAGGGGAGCAGAGCTGAGAGGCGGGAGGAAATCTGAACAGAGCTGCGCCATGGGGTCTGAGCAGGGTGAGCATCAGGGTGGAGGGACAGCAGATAAGGCTGCCTGCCCCACTGAGGTCCTGGAGGCCGAGCTCTGCAGACAGTGGACTGGAGCTGGGACTCCATCCCTGACAGATGCCACACACAAGACCCTCAGAAGGACACCCCCTGATTAAATGTGTCCTCAAGGAAGGAGGAAACCCTCAGGTTTAAAACTAATTTCCTTCTCTGGGGCTCTTCTTCCCCAGTATAGACGCACATCGACATTCTCAGAGGAAATAACTGGATGCTTTGAAACAAACCCACATGAGGGAGGCACATACAGGCTTTGACAGAAAGATGGCTCTCCTGATTTCTCTGGTTTCCAGACTGGGGAAATATTATTATGTTCCAGTTATGCTGAAATGAAACACATTTCAAAGTGGTTTTTCTTTTTTCAAATGATGGAAAAACCAGGTAACCCAAAGAAGTGAATATAATTCCTTTAAACAATTTTAAAAATAAATGAATTTTTTTATGTTTAATCAGGAAATAGCTTCATTGTTTGAGTTTAGATATAATTAAACCATTGATTTGGCCTCATTAGAAAGTGAATGTTTATCAAAGAAATGAGGACACTGTGATAGGGATATGGATGGTGGGGAGATGGAGACTTTATCCAAGTACATGCTGTTAATTTCTTTAAAAATTAGGATGAGTACACGGTCTCATTTGGAAGTATGGTGAATGCCTTCTCGTTTTCCTAAGAGCCCCTGTCTTGGCAATATTGTGTTGCTTAGGAACTAACAAAACATGTCTGTGTGTGTGTGTGTGTGTGTCTCTTTTTTTTAATGGTCCCTTTGTGCCCTGATATTTTTCCAAGTTGGCAGCTGTGAGGAAAAACAATGTGATTTGGTTAGATGCAGCCTCCCTCTCCCAAGTCTGGAGCAGAATAGATAAGAACTTGTATGTCAGAATACAAAGTTTACTTAGCACCAGGCAAAAGCTTTTGATATTGCCTGTCCAATCTGGCCTCACATCTTTGAAGTTCTATTGCACATGCTAGGGTTCCGTCAATAAGAAACAGACCTTTCTTTCCCCTGCTAGTTAAAACATCTGCCTCCTGGAAACACCCCGCATTAAAGCAGGTTACACGAGTTCCAGGGCTAATGGGAACCCGGGCTTTGCCACATTAGTGACAAGAAGAGAAATGTCTAAGGTATGGAAGCCATTTAAGAAAACCCTCAAGGACTTGGGGGTGATGATATTTTCCCATTCCAAGACTGTAAGGAAACAGATTCGGCTTGGTTGCTTCTCTCGTAAGCAGAGTGACTGATCAGGGTGCCTTTCTGTATGGCTCTTTATACGGTGCTGTGTTCACATTATAAGTCACATGTGATCTATACTCTTTATCTGGGGCATGAGCTGTTTCTCAGTGAATAGGAGCAGAGAAAACAGGCTCGTCGGTTCCTAGTGTCACTCTTTGCAATGTCATTTAAACTGCTCAGCAAATGGCTTATTTGTCAAAGAATATTGCTTTTTCCTGGAATAAAATCCAGTTACTGATTGCTGAAACCTATGGGTATCAGAAATGATATCATGATGTGCTTCTGTGGCTGCATAGTGGTGCCCTTTGAAGGGACAGGGGTGGGGGGCAGGCAGGAGAGCCTCTGTTCCTGGAAATGAAAGCATCTAAACAATGGATTATCTGAAGGACCTCAGATGCTAGGCTCCAGGCCCCGAACTCCGGCCTACACCAGAACACCTCATCTGGGACTCCAGTTTTGGAAATGTAGAAGGTGGGTAGAGGTCCCTGGAATGTTGGAGAAGGGCAGGTGGGCAAACAGATGGACTGTAAACCGGGAGTGAAAGTCAGCCAGACAAAGAACACGAGCCTGTGTCACAGAAAACCTTGGCCAAAATGCTGAGCTCGATATGTAGACGACAGGCACAGGGGCAAGTCAGTACGCTGTGGGGCAGCCAAAGTCGCTGGGCAAGTAAGTTGTTCTGGGGGTATTGATACCAGCACCTGTCCCTTTTTCTCCCTTCATCATAGCTTTCTTCTTTCCTGTCCCTAAATTGGTAACTCCTACTAAGAGCATTTTCCTTTTAAGGGAAGACAAAGTTTAAGTCAAAGAAATCAATCCTTAATGGTATCATTTGAGGCATTGATGGAGAGAATTTCATTTCCCTGGAATTATACCATGGAAGGTCTCTACTAACCTTGCTGAGGGAAGATGAACAGTCCTTTCCCTCTGACAGTTTGCAAAATAATAGGGAAGAAAATCACAAGAGACCCAAAATTCCTACCTGAAACATTTACAGATAAGCAGGTCCTGGACATAGTATGATATGGGTCATGGAAGGTCAATGATAAGGAGAGGCCATGCACGCTTGCTCATAACTGCACAGCTGATGTGAACAGTTCTCATCCAAGTTGTAGGGATCAGGTAACAGGGGAAGAACTCGGAGTCCCCAGAAGTGGCACATTGGTGTCAACTTGGTGACAGAGCCAGACAAACTATGTGAGGGTGCTGGATGGGGGGAGGGTGGGGAGGGTCCTGATCCCTATGCCCAGGCAGTGGGGCTGGTAGCGCCAAGCTACTGAGGGTCCAGGTTGCAGAAGGCCAGGCTGGCACTCATGTCTGGTGAGAACCATGGTGCACAGGTAGATTGGAACAGGTAGTAGGAGAGTGAAGGCAGGGAAACCGGCTGGGGAAGGGCCCCCAAGCAGTGAGGTATGGTGTTGGGAGCACCACACTACAGCTTGACTGCCAGCTTAAATCTCGGCTCTGCCGTCCTATAGCTGCATGATCTTGGTCAGGTTACTTAGCGGGAGTTACCTGTCTTTTGTAATAGGGGAACCCTACTAGGATCTCTCAGCATTCTTATGATGAGGAAATGAATTCTAATGCAGGCTTACCTTGTTTTACTGCATTTCACCTGACTGAGCTTCACAGATACTGTGTTTTTTACAAACTGCAAGTTCAGGACATCAGTGGAGGAAGGAACTGCCGACGTGGAGGCAATAGGAAGAGAAGTAGAATTAGAAGGGGAGCCCTGAAGGTGGGACTGACTGCTGCCATCTCATGATAAAGCTTGAATGGGTGAGGAGCTGCTTCTTAGGGATGAGCACAAGAAGTGGTTTCTTGAGATGGAATTCCTTCCGGTAAAGATGCTATGAAGATTGTTGAAATGGCAGTGAAAGATTTAGAATACTACATAAACTTAGTTCATAAAGCAGCTGAAAGGTTTGAGAGGACTGCATCCAATTTTGTAAGAAGTTCTGCTGTGGGTAAAATGCCATCAAACAGCCTTGCACACAATGGAGATCATTCATGACAGGAAGAGTCAATGAATGCGGCAAACTTCATTGTTTCTGATTTTAAGAAATTGCCACAGCCTCCCCAGCCTTCAGCACCCGCCACCCTGATTGGTCACTGCCATCAACATCAAGGCAAGATTCTCCACCAGCCAAAAGATTACAACTCACTGACAGCTAAGTTGATGGTTAGCATTTTTTAGCAATGAAGTATTTTTTAATTAATTATTTTTTAGGGGGCATAATGCTGTTGCACACTTAATAGACTATAGTATAGTGTAAACATAATTTTTATAGGTACTGAGAATCCAAGAAATTCATTTGACTCACTCACTTTATTGCAATGCTCTCTATTACGGTGGCCCAGAGGATCTCTCCAGGATCTCTGCGGTATGATCTCCTATATGTACTTTTTATCCTGTGAAGTGCTTGATCTGTGCCTGACACATATGATGTCGGTGTTGGTGTTTATCATTGTCATCCATGTGTGAGGAGGGGATGTGCAGGTCCTCTGTGTCCATCAGGTGTGCTGCCGGTGAAATAGCCCGTCAGACGGGCAAGTGGGGCTTCACATCCTACCTGGGAAGCTGCATGGATCTGGCTGGGGAGGGCCATGCCCCGCGGAATCCTTAGGCAGCCCACGCGCTTGCTTGTCAGTGGACACCCTTGTGCTACTTCACTACTCCATGCCTCAGACAACTTGGTGAGGAATTTAGCACCTAGCTCAGTAGGAAGATGCCAATCTTCAATTCTGTCCTCATGTTCCACTTAAGGAAATGTAAGGAGAAATGGACCTGTAGTTGGACGCAAAGAAGTACAGGCTGCAGACTGTGTTTCCTAAGAGCAAAATGGGGATTATTGGCCCTCCATTTCCAAAATGGAAACAAATTGTCTGCACCTCTTGGACGGGTGAGATGAAGCCGAGCTAAAAGGGTGGGGTGGGTCCGTTGAATTGTTTCATGTATCTGCCTGGGCCACATTTCGCAAAGGAGGGTGTGGTGACAACATGGACACAGAGCATAGTTTCTGAACCGGAAGCCTTCATTTTCTGCTCACAGCTGCAAAGCACCAGTGCTGAGGTCAACCGTCACCCTCTGAAGGAGAAGTGGGATCACAACACCCACCTCTGCTCTTCTCTGAAGTCCCTTGTCACCCTGCAACCATCCCCCATCTACCCAAGCTGTCATTAAAGTGACATTTGAATGTTGCGTTTTTCCTTAGTTACCTGTCAGAGTCTATCTAGTTGTACCTTTCTACAGAAGTTTTGGCTTGAAGACATAACCTGTTATGTGTTTGAAAAGCCAGGAAGAAGAGCCATTCAGCCAAGGAATGAAGAATAAGAAGAATATGTAAACTGATATAGCTGTTACGGAGAGCAGAATGGAAGCATGAACTTTAAGATCTACCCTCTTAGCAACTTTCAAAGATACAACACAATATTATTAGCTGTACATTACATCCCCATGACTCATTTATTTCAGAACTGGGAGTTTGTACCTTTTGACCTTCTGCACCCCTTTTATCCACCCCTCCCCTACTGCTGCCTCTGGAAGCCATCGATCTGTTCTCTGTTTCTTTGAGCTCCAATTTTTAAAAGTTGTTTTAGATTCTACATATAAGTGAAATCATGTAATATTTGTCTTTCTTTAACTTATTCCACTTAGCATAATGCCCTCAAGGTCCATCCATGTTGTCACCAATGGCAAAGTTCTTCTTTTTTATAGCTGAGTAGTATTCCATTGTAATATATGCCACATCTCTTAATTCATTCATCCATCAATGGACTTAAACTGTGTCCATGTCTTGGCTATTGTAAATAATGTTGCAGATGTCTCTTTAGTATTTTCATTTCCTTCAGCTAAATGCCCAGAAGTGGGATTGCTGGAGCATATGGTATTTCTATTTTTAATTATTTGAGGAGCCTCCATACAGTTTCCCATAGTGGCTGCACCAATTTACATTCCCACCAACAATCCACCAGGGTTCTCTTTTCTCCACATCTTCTCCAACCCTTGCTATTTTTTTTTTTTTGATACTAGCCATTCTAACAGGTGGGAGGTTCTAGCTCACTGTGGTTTTGATTTGTGTTTCTCATGATTAGTGGGCATCTTT
Source organism: Manis javanica (assembly GCF_040802235.1). Taxonomy (NCBI): domain Eukaryota; kingdom Metazoa; phylum Chordata; class Mammalia; order Pholidota; family Manidae; genus Manis; species Manis javanica. The sequence continues at coordinate 95,825,385 of NC_133166.1, read as the reverse complement.
TCATGTGTCTGTTGGTCATCTGTATGTATTTTTTGGAAAAATGCCTTTTCAGGTCCTCTGCCTATTTTTTAATCAGATTATTATTATTATTATTTTGCTGTTGAGTTGTATGAATTCTTTCTATCCTTTGGATAGCAACCTCATTGAGGTTACTAGTGGAGGCCATTTGTCACAGTTGTCTTATGTGGGGAGAGCAGCTTGCGGAAAACATGGAGGTGGGGTGGTCTGGGTGGTGTTTGCTTAATAGGTACTATCATTTGGCTGGAATGCACTTGATCATGTATTTTCAGTTGACCTCGGCATTTGCTTCTATTCTTGTTCATCCTTAGAAACCACTGGAGATAGAAATCTTATCTCCATATTGTAGGTAAGTGTACCGGGTTACAGAAAGTATCAGTGACTGGTCTAAGGTGGCTCGGCTAACACATGCCTCAAGTTTTCCTCACCACTATGCCTCCACTCAATGGTTTACATCCAGAAAGAGTGAGGATGAGTCTGGAAAGATAAACTGTGGCAAGACTGAGAAGGGACTTGAAAGACCAAGTCCATTTATTCTGATGGCAAGAGGGTGCCAGCCGAAGCTCCTGAGTAGGAGAGGGGTGTCACTAGAGATGCCCCTTAGAAAGGGCAGCGGGGAAACAGTTTAGTGGAGAGCCAGAGAACCAGGCTGAAGCCGTCGGCCAGCCAGCCCGAGCCCTGCACTGCCGGTGTGGCAGAGGGACACGGCAGTGGAGGGGGAGGACCACAAAAGCTGGGACGAGCCGGTGAGGGGCAGGGAGCTGAGCGGTTAGGAGGGACGGCTGGTGTCAGGAGTCCTGTGCAGCCTGAGAAGTAGGTGTGTCCAGAGAGATGGCAATCAAAAGCCACGTTCTAAAGTGTAGGTGACTCATTTTATAGGAGTTCTTATTTTCTCTCCAGAGTGGGCTCTTTGGGGGGCATGAGTGAGGGAAAAATGAAAGAAAACCCTGAACACAGTAAATATAGGTCTCCCTGGGCCATAAGGCAGTGGTTTAGGAGGTCAAGTGCTGTGCTGTTTTGCCTAGAGACTGAAGCTCAGGCTTCCTGGCTTGGTTTCTTAGGCCCGCTTCCTTGAAGCAGTGCTCAAAGCGACTTGCGGAGGGAGACTCTCAGGAGAGGGCTGTGAGCAGAAGAGGGAAGCCAGGTAGGACAGGAGAAGCCGGGATCCAGGATGGCTCAGGCGCCGCGCAACCCCTGTCTGATCCCAGGGGGCGCTGTGGAGCACGGATCGTACCACGAGGAGGGCGCCCTGCCCAGAGCTAGGGCGATGGGCTCTGACGCCGCAGTTCAGTCAGCCCTTGGCAGCGCGGCTTCTGGAGGTGTCGGGTGTATAAATGCCCAGGCATCTCTAAATGGGGCAGCTGCAATCAGCCAAGGGCAACCTGTACAGAAGAATTCAAGTGTGAACCCCTAAAAGCCAGTGTCTGCTAGTAAGTGAAGGAACGGAGCCGCTTCCAGCAAAGCTGTTGGCCACCCTCAAACACAGAAGGCTTTTGCCTGCTGAGGTCTACTTCAGTATCTACTCCCACCATTAATTCTTTGTAGTTTCTGGCCTTATCAGGTTTTTTCAGGCATTGATGCTCTTCCACATGTTAGTCCCTGTGCTCAGAAAGCCCCTTTCCCCCTTTTCTCTGTCTGGTGTACTTCTAATCATTTCAGAAGAAGCTAAAATGTCCTCCCTGGAGCCTTTGTTACTCCTCCCAAGAAAGAGCTGATCCTGACTGCCTCTGTACCCACAGCATTTTGCACCTACCCCTGTATCATAGCATTACAAAATGTTGCTCTTACTTTTTCTTAAGTATCTATGTTCTACCAACAGGGGTCCTCTGCACCTGTTGTAGCTTCTAAATATGTTTTAAATGAGAAATGTATTGAATTTATGAACTAAGGTGCTGAAAGAGTAAGGTGCAACTGAAGGGTAAAGGGCATCCTTATTTTCTACACAGGGTGCTACCTGCATGGGTGACTTTGGGTAAATGGCTCAGTTCTTCTGAGCTGTAATGTACTACCTGTAAATAGGTGAGCCCCTAGACATCCCCAGCTGTACCCTGTTCTTCAGTGCCTTTGAGATCCTCCTGCCAAGCAAAAATGAAACCCAAGCAAAGGGGGCCTCTATCTACTATTTGCCAAAAGTGCCTAAAATCTTTCCTGACTGCGTGTGACATTACTGGTAACCTTTGCCAGCCAGGATCATGTTATTGATGGCAAATGAGTCCTTAAAGCACCAAGAATATTAAAAAAGTGATACAGACATTTGAACTGGGACACTTAGCTATTTATTTTAAAAGGTGGCTTTCTATAATCAATGGGCTTCTAGATTTTTAAAGTAGGAAGGGTGGTTTTGGGGTGACAGGCAGCATGGAATATTGGAAACTACTTCAGATTGGGATGAGGAGAAGGGAACAGGAAAGTTAAATAATTTGGTCAAGGTCACATAGCTAATAACAGATGGGAAATTTCTAACTTTAAACAATATCTAAAAATCAATTTTATGGAGTTATTATGTATAAATAAAATGCACCCACTTTAAGTGTAGAGTTTGATGAATTTTAACAAATGCACTCACTTTTGTAACACCTTTGAAATCTAGATACAGAGCATTCCATCGCCCACAGAAGTCCCGACCTGCTGCTTCAGCTCCCACCTAGGCATCTAGTGATCTTCTTTCTGTCAGTAGATGAGTTATGTTTTTCCTAGAATTTCATTTAGAAAATAATGATACAGCAATGTAGTCTTCCATGTCTGGATTTTTTTCCACTTTGCATATTGTTTTTGAGACCCACCCTGGTTCTAGCCCTAGTTTGTTGGTTTTTATTGCTGAGTGGTATTCCAGTGTGGGATGTTCCTCATTCATTCATTCATTCACCAGGTTATGATGGGCTTTGGGCTGTTTCCAACTTTTGGGCTACTATGAATTAAGCTGCTGTGAACATTTGTGTACAATGTGTACAGATCTTGAGTGAACACATTTCTATTTCTCTTGGCTAAATATGTAGGAGTGGAATTACTGGGCTGTACAGTAAGTGGATGTTTAATTTTATAAGAAACTGTCAAACGGCTTTTCCATGTGGTTGAACCATTATGCATTCGAAGTGGGGGCATATGAAGGTTCAGATGTGGAGCTTGGTTCTGAGCTAAGGTCCAGCTCAGTGTGAAGCCCAGGTCCTTTTTCCCATATGTATCTGGTATATTTCCAAATCTCAGTCTGGGCATGAATCACCCAGGGAGTGTATTAAAAACTGCAGATTTTAGGACCTCATCACCCAGAGTACCCAGGTCAGTAGGCCTGAGGCAGAGCTTGACAATCCGCCTTTTTAACACGCACCCGTAAGTTTTAGGTGCTGGTGGTCCATAGAAAATGCTTTGAGAAACTGCTCTGTGGTTCACCGGATTTCCAGAGGAAATCCCCCCAAACAGGGACATCTGGTATTCTAACAGGGAAATAGCTGCAGTTAACAAATGCCAACATCTGGCTGGCCCAGCTGTTTCTATATCACCATTATCTAAGGATGCTCTAGATAAAGAGATAAATGACACCGAGTGGTGGATAATTTCCAAATCCTTTCTGAAGTGACTTTGAAATTGTGTTTATATTTACTTTTTCTAATATTATGCTCTAGGAATTCATGTCAGGCAGAGAGGCTGCATTCTGGGGATAGAACTCAGGAATTGCTGGGAAACCGTACAATTTCCCTTTTGCTGCTTAAGTCTGCCAGGACACCAACTACATGCTTTGAAAAGATGAATGTTTCTCAAATGTTATGTGCATAGGCATCTCCTAGGGCATGTGCTAATATGCAGATTTGGGAAGGGCTCCCACCTGGAGACTGTATTTGGTTAACATCCCAGTCATAGCTGCTGACGATGGTGGGCCATGAACCTCACTTTGAGAAATGCTGAAATAAACCGCTGTCCTCAGTGTCTCTTGAGGGTGAAAGGAAATGGTCAATTGTTTGGGTTCCAAAGGACTGTAGACAAAAAAGAAGCTGGGTGTTTAAATTTTTTTTTTCAATTTGTAGTTTTCTTAGTTGGTATTAGAATGTGATGGTTAAGAAACTGGAACAGAGACCAGAATTTGAGCTGAAACGCCACCACTTACTAGCAATGTGGTCCTGAGCTAGTTCTGTTGTAACCTAAGCCTCAGTTGCCTCATCTGTAAAATGGCAATCATAACCACCTCTGCATCCACTGCTCAGTTTCCAGAGGCAGTGGTTGGCTGAGCTCTTGCCCAGAGCCTGCGTATCTCGAGCACTCAGTGAATGTCAGTAAGAGCGGTGGTGTTGTTACCTGCTCTCCTTTCCCAGCCCACATCGGTCCAGGATGTGAACTGTGAATCTGCATCATACAGACGTTGCCTCTGCAGAACCTGGATCTTCAGAGGCACGTGGTGTTGGCCTTTTCCCCCTTCTGACAAGGGACTGCTTTGGTGAAGCATTTATTCCACCCCTCCCTCTTCTCCTAGGGGAATGAAAAGTGCCACCCCCAGCACAGGCCCTCAGCCCTGTAGGCCTCAGCCTATTTCTCCAGCCAGCCAGGGCTTATTGCTACTTGTCACTTCTTATCTGATGTCCAAATAACACAAAGGCAACTTCTGCCCAGTACAGGTCTGATTGCGAGTGACCTTCAGACGCCCTGGCGTGTGAATGTGTGAGCACAGCCCAGGCTGGTGCAAGGAATCTGCCTTCTCCTGGGTCCACTTCACTGTGGGATAGAGTCCCGCCCCTCTCCAGCCACCTCAGGGGGCCTACTGTAGCTGGGTGCACATGTCTCCCCTGCTGAGGGCTCCGGACACCAAGAGACTGTCTGCAGGCGGAGGGGAAGGGTCTCTTCTGGATTTCTCTACCCAGATCTGTGGCACAACTCAACTTGCCATTTGCAGAAGGTCCCATGGGAACAAAGAGTGGATGCCCTGGGTGAACTTCACATAAGGGGCCAGAGACTGTGTTTTCTCAGGGCTTCTCAACCTCAAGTGGAGATGGGGTGCTGAATTGAAAGCAGGGTGTTCCACGGTCAGATGAGACCATTTTCCTCTCTCATGGGTCCCGCTACACTTACCTTCAGGTTGTTTTCCTGACAGTCATAGCCCCATCTCTCCGGGAGAACAGCCTTTCTTTGGGATTCTTTGCTCCTGCTCTGAAGTGCACTCCCCTCCCCTCCCCTCCCTCTGCCATACACAGTGACCTTGGCATGTCTGCCAACACTCAACATCGTGAGGCTTTATAAACCTCATATCTCAGAAGGGGCTGACATTACATTACAAGAGGATCTGTAAACTTCCCCGGGATGACTGATGTCTTTTTTAAACAACAGACCAAGACTTCATTTAAATTAGTAACATGGAGATTAGAGGCGCGCTCTCAGCCTCTGGCTCAACCACACGGCGACGTTGGGAATATCAGTCACATGAAAGCTGTTAAGTTTGAGATGGAAATAAATCTGGGAGCCTGTAAAAACTGTCAGCAGGTCAGGGAAGTTTATGAACTCTTGCTGTATCTAATCATAAATCATCAGAATAAGCTAAAACTGAGAAGAAAAATGTCCTCTTTTGTAATCTAATGCTGTCTGTTAGGGCAATAAAACTCAAATGAAATGCATGCATTGCAATTTTTAGCTGATACTTTACATTATTAGCAAAGTGAAGGAAGAGACTCCAACTTAAAAGAGTGAGACAGATGAGGGCCAGGCCACCATCCTTCCAAGGCTCAGGGCTTCAGTCCTCTGGCTTTGTGGCTCTTTCCTTCCCTCCTGCCTCCTTGGGCCTCAAAACAAGGAAGTAGGGAACACAGCTTCCAGGGACTCGGATACTAAGTGGCAGGTAGGAGAGTCCTGGTAATGGCCTTGAGAGGTCACATGGCCCAGTTCTCAGCAACCAGGGGGGGTTCCCACACTTTTCTTATTGATCCAGTCTGCATTCCCACACTTGTGGACTATGAGGGTGCAAGGTAGGTGCCAGCTTCCCTTGTTCTCATCTATCTGGGCATGGGCCCTAAATCCCCAAGCCATTCAGGGGTGACTCACTTCTAAGCCAAGGTTCTTGGACACTCCTCTGTACCCCTGGAAACCTTCAGCAATAACTCACATAACTACACCTTTCTTCTATTGCCTGTGATGGTCGCTGTTAAGGATTTCCTTCTGCTTTTGTGTTTTCTGAGACCAGCCCAAGGATTGACAAAGCCCCAAGCAGGCAAGGAACTTGTGTGAGGAGCAAGGTTATTTTATTTATATTTGCTATTTATTGAGTGCCAGGTCTGCAATGGGTGCTAGACACTCACAGGGAAATAAGTTAATACTCTGGAAGAGGGTGGTGGTGCGGAGAAAGATGCGACGGCCCTGGGGTCCTGATGTAAAGACCAAGGGTGGCATCCAGCTTCCTGCAGCCTCTCACTGGCCTCCCTAAACCCTGGGAAAGCATGAAAGGCCATGGGTAGGGTGGACAGGAGGCACAGAGATGCCTTCAAGGGGATGATGGGTTTTCATGAGATAGGTGGTAAGCTGCCGTCATCCGTGACTCCTGTTAACCCTGCCAGAGAAGCGGGCTAACCTAGTGCTTTGGCCAATGTAGGCCTTGGGGTATTTGGTAGATTAAAGAATGAGTGAGTAAAATGGGTTTAAAGCAAAGCCACTGAAACCTTGATTGGCTATACAGTAGAATTCTTGATCTTTAAGATGTTCAACGTTGGAGTAAGGGAGCCCAGGGAGTCTGAGGAGACCCCATCCCTGAAGATCATCCAGAAAATACTGAGTGCCCAGGCGCATGGGTTTAGATATCCTGCGGCAAGAAAGCAGAAGTCTGAACAAGCTAATCTCCAGAAGCCTCGCTGAGCATTCCACTCCACCTTCAAACCGGGAGAACTGTAGGGTGGGAAATCCTCCTCCAAGCAGGCAGGGTGTCTCATATGCTGCACTGCAAGTGGCATCTCCCCGGGCTCTGGTCGCTGATGATTAGCGGTTCTCCTTCCCCAAGTGGGAATCGAGTAAAGGGCAGGCCCCCCTGCAGGAGGTACATATATGCCAACTTGGTATAGGGGTCTGCATGGCAGGTGGTCATCTCCATGAGCTCCCAGTTTGGGGGACACAGATAAGCCCTGTAAAGAATGAGCTTTCCAGCGTAGGCTCCCAAAAGTAAACAGAAGGGAAGAGAAATTTGGAGGCAGGCAACTTTCTTACAAGTCTATCAGGAACACAGGGAAGCAACTCCTGGGAGAGCAGCCGTGGTCCGGCCTCTCGCAGCAGAGTGGGGAGGAAGTGGGAGGTCTCTGCGGAGGCTTAACGCCTGCAGATACCTCCTCCCCCGGTGGATCAGCAGCCTGAGCAAAGAACTCAGATCCCAGTCATCTGTGGGCTTCTAAGAGGCCTGGGCCCCTGAATCATACTCACCTGCCCTTTTAAAATCTAGGTGTTTCCTTTAGGCAGGCAGATGTATATCCAAAGAGAAAATTCAAAGGGATTTTGAATTTAAATTTGCCTTAACGTATATGCTCCATTTCCTGTTAGCTTCCACATTTAACTTTTTAGTTTAGCCTCCTTGATGGTCCTGAGAAGATGGCTTTTTGGTCAAGGACCGTTTTCTTACTTTTATAAAGAGCTTGCTTAAGAATAGCTAATATTGGCATAACCATGGTCTCTTTGCTCTCAGATCATTGTATTTTCTATTACATTACACCAGTGTAACTTGGGGGGAGCAAATGTTTTCTCAACCTGGAGCAAATAAGCCTTTGAAGCCGAAATCAGTCAAAGGGAGAAATAAAGTGGGAGAACCCCGTTTATTGCTTACAAGCAGTCCTCTACTCCTGCTCGCCCCGGTCCCTCCTGACCCCTCTGCGAAGGCCCCACCCAACCTCTCCAGTCCAGATACCCGACCCTTGTAATCACCTGTTGATATGGAGATGGACTCCTTCTCTCCACCCCTTGGAGACACCTAATGATATGGAGATACACTAAGGCCAGGCGAGAGATTCTGGAAATATTTAAATTTTACCCACAAACATCTTATAAGAGCCTGTTTGTTGTATGGGATCAGAGAAAGGGAACTGGCGCTGCTACCCAGAGGCTGGGGGTTATCAGGCAATGAGCTAAAAGATGGAATTCACATATATTTTGTGGGTATGTGTTTTTGTCTTATCTTTATTATGAGTACCGTGTGTGTGTGTGTGTGTGTGTGTGTGTGTGTGTGTTTGTGTGTGTGTGTGTGTGTAGACTAGCAATGAGGAAATAATGTAAATTTTTGTGAAGGATTAGAGAAACTTCTAGTACCCTTTTGACTTGGGAAGGCCATTTACCATACATAATACCCTCTGTTATCGTACCTGGGGACAGACAAGAGGAATTGATTCTTTATTTCTAGGGACTGTGAAAAGTAGGAGAGCTGATGATGCTACAGCAACCCCTTTATGCAGATGTGGGTATAAATCTTCTGTTGGTGGATAGCATCCTATTATCAGAAAATCCTCTCTTTCAGGAAAAGTGACCAAGCACATTTGTCCTTAAGGAGTGGGAGGAAGAAAAGGAGCAACCAGAGGGAAGGGGAAGCCATCAGAGAGGTGGGGGGGACGATGCAGCATTTGAGAATTGAGGACACTTAAGGAAAAGCCAGCATGTCAAAAGTTGAGTTTTCTGGAACACAGACCCTAAGGAGAAGATTAGTGTCCATGAGTTTTTGGAAGCATATTTGGGATCAACACCAATAGAAGAGAAGGGAAAGAAGCTGGATTGGGCAGAGGGAGACACTGAGCTGCAGTGCAACCTTAGCTGAGGCCCCAGATGACATATGGGAGGCTTGAAGCAGCAAAAGTCCTTTAGAGATGTCCCAAGGTGGGTTGGGGGATGAGCCTTTCTACCCCCATGCTGATTAGTCATAGCAAGTGGACTAATCTGTGAAGGGGCTATGACCTTGGGCAACACAGCTCTCTTCAGCTTTGACAATCTGCAAAGATTGTGGAGAGCTAGGGATTGTCTGCAGACAAAAATTCTGGCAGCTTGGGGATGTAAGACATCATTCCCGAAGGGGAACTTGGGTGTTGAATTTCAACACCCAGTACATGGACTGATTCCCACGGTATTTTTGATTATTCCATTCCCATTGGTCAAAGAAGATGAGGGCTGAGATTAAGAAGTCACTGGATTTGGTTCTCAAAAACCCCAATGACTTCTGAGTTACCAGACTGAAGAGAACACCAAAAGAGGAATATGAAAAAGCAAGAGAGAAAATTGTGGGTTTCAGGCGGTTATTTGCCAAAGGTTCAAATGAAATTAAGAGGCAAAAAGTAAACCAAAGGCATTAGAATTCAGAACTGTAAAAAGGTAGGCTAAATATACTTAGCACTCATTTTATTTTGTCTGTTCAGTTTTAGTAATTGGAACCTTTTATAAAAAGCTTAGAATATCTAGCTTTTCTCGAAAAGTCAGAGGTTCGGGTAACACTGGGCCCACATTCTTGTTAGGCAGTAATTATCGGAGCTCAGTGATTTTGCCTGTACTAAATGGAGCAGGTACTCTCGAGTCGACCACAGTCCCCACTGTTCCCTATTGTACCTTACTCATACTGCCTAGTCTCCTTGAGGGATTTAATTTGCTACTTTGCCAATGTGATACTGATTTCGTGCTCCCTCACTGTATCATTGGGTTCTGCAGCTGTGGGAGTTATATGGGATTTTATATTAATTTGTGATTCAGACATGTTAATGAAGGATTTCTATTTTGCTGGCCCTCAGGTACACTAGTGATGAAAGGTGTAAGCTCTTTGCTTACATTCCAGTATAGAGGCAGACATTAAGTCAATTAATTAATGACCAATGGTTTTGAATAGTTATAAGAAAAGATAAAATCAACAGGGGCTTGGGGGTTGGGCCAGGTGCGGCAGACAGAGGGTCCAACAAGGGTACCAGCCTTGAGGCTCGGGGTGTTCAAGCAGCTGAAGGAAGGCCATGGAGGCTGGACACTGTGAGGGGTAAAGCAGTGGAATCAGGGGTAAAGCAGTGGAATCAGAGCTAGGCAGTGCCTACCTAGGACAGCTGTAGAGAACAGGCTGAGAAATTCGCATTTTATTTTAAAGAAACACAGTACGCACATAACCAGAAGGCTTTAGCTGAGAATATATATGATCTGATTTGTGTTTTCAACAAGATCACTCTGGGTGAAGCAGGGAGACAGTTAGGAGGCTACTGCAATAGTCTAAGCAAGAGGAAAATGGTTCATAAAGTCAAGGTTACTTCCCCAAAAGGGTGTATAATCAAGTCAGGAAAACAGAATGCACACCCAAGCAAGCAAATACACATCCAAAACAGTTCAAATTGCCTATCAGAGAGCCTTGAGCACACCAGGTTGGAGGGAATGCTAGTAAATTCTAAGTGGAGAGCTATTGGGAAAGGCTTCTTGGAGGAGGTGAGTTTGGAGTTAAAGGAGGCAATGGAAAGGCCCTGAAAGAGAGGAGGGGAAAGCATTTCAGGTAAAGAAAAGGTGTGAGCAAAGGTCCAGCACAGGAAGGAACTAGTGCAGGGAGTGAGGAGAACATGCCAGGCCAGGGTGTGCTGCAGGCCAGGTGGGAGGCGTGAAGCCAGTGGAGGACGTCAGTGGGCAGCTTAGACCTACACAGTTCAACATGGTGGCCTCCAGCCCCATGCACCTGTTGGGTGCCTAAGATGTGGCCAGCAGGATGGCGGACCTGAATTTTAAATTAAAATTATGTTTATTTAAATTTAAGGTAAAATTTGATGCTCTAGGACTATAATTTTGCATTAAATAAAACCTCGCTGTTTTGGTAGGATTACCTTTGACTTCAGTCATTGAAAAATTAGCTTCCAAACTGAGATTGCTGTAGGTGTGAACTCTACACCAGGCTTCAAAGACTTAGTACACAAACACAAAAAAATCCCATGAATAATTTTATATTGATTACATGTTGAAATGATGTTTTGATTTGAAATAAAATGTTACTAACATTAATTTCATCTTTTCTTGATGTTTTAACATGTGGTTACTAGAATATTTAACATCAGGTATGACTTGCATTGTATTTCTAATTGACAGCACGCTTTAGAGAACCAAGGTGTAGAGCTCCTATAATTTCTTGTCCAGTAATTTTGACTTGACTTTTAATCAAGGTCCTCAAGTAGTGATTGCTTACACCATCCCAATCTTCATAACAATAACAATTCATTAATTAATCACCTCCAATTACTAACAACCAATAACAATGCTATTGGTTAACATTTATACAGTGTTTATTTGTATGGTGATGTTCTAAGAACTCTGCAAATATAGATATATGTACATTTAATCCTCAGTGCAACATACAACCCATTACGGCTCGGACTCTGGCGTGGTTGACCAAATGGGATGTGTTAGTCCTGGTGGGAAGAGCCAGGCAGGGCCAAGGGCAAGGTGCTGGAAGGCACAGATGTGCTGGCACGAAGGGAGGGAGGGTGGGGAAAATGTCAGAATGAAGTCCATTCTGCTTGGAAAAGTGGCCGGTGGCTGGATTTAGTTGAAAATAAAATCTTGGCCTTCTTGGCCCTGGGGGATGGGGGTGGGGGGGTTAATCCTTTAGAAACATTAAATGGATGATGCAAGAGAGACATTCCAGAACAATACTTCTTTATTTCCCATCTTAAGCTGTGAAAAGAGAAATTTCCTGTTTACGAAAACAAAATCGGACCCCATTCTGGGGCCGCGGTGACACTACAGACACCAGGTCCCACACTCTTCCTCTTTGCCTTCAGGTTCAGGATGAAGCTCCACGGAGATCTGTATCATATCCAGTGACACAAACGTACGCGTGTGGCCTCACACACAGACCCAGACACAAGCATGTGGGTCAAAGAACTCCTTTTGCTTTCCTGCTAAAATTTCCACCTCCAACCATTGTCCCCCGGAGGGAGTGACCTGTGTTGGGTTAATGACAGCAGCTTCCTCGTGTAGCCTCCAAAACACAGTTCAAACTTGCTCCCCAGTCCCCAGCAGGGCACTGGGGCAGAGGAAAAGGTGATAAAACAGCCCCTTGTCCATTTGTCTTCTTTGTTGTGCTGAAAAGACATCACAACTGTGCTTCCTCTGCAAAGGGCAGGCAAGAGAAAGGAGCAGACAGGCACACAGGTGTCCCCTTCCTGACACGAGTGGCTGGGACGCAGACCATCAGTACCCCCATGCTCTCCTGTGCTGCCTTCTGAAGCCACTGGCTTTATCCTGCCAGCCCCTCAGTTCGTGCCTATGCAGCATTTCTACTGACTTTTTGCTGGACGTGCACAAAGTCTTCCATTTGTCCTAAGGGGAGTCTTAGTGAAGTCACAGACTGCTTATAATATGATGCTGAACCACGGGACAGTCTCCATATTTAATCAGTTTTGATTTACCAGAATTGTAATTTCATAGATTTCTGACCTAAAAATATATGAAACTGTGTGTGCCCTTGGACCCTACTGGGAGCGTCCACATTTTATAGTGCCCCCTGAAGGACACAGCAAAATGCCCACTTCCCCAAGAATTATTTTCTTCTTTTGTTTTATTGTAAATTCTGGAGAGAAAAGTATATAGAGGAAAGGACACGGAAAAATATAGGAGGTAAATTAATTTTAAACACCAGGTCGTTTAAAATAGTCTGAGTCAGGAAAATGGTTGGCATTGGCAGAGGCTGGCTTGAGCAGAAGGATGAAGGCTCTGCCACAAGTATGCTTGCCAGTTCAGACAAGCTATGAAGAAAGGACGGAAAGGCTTAGACAGACTTAGTAAAAAGGAATGAAGAATTTTCTGTCCCTTTTAGGTCATGCTCTGGGGTGACACCAGGGGGGCTACCCCATGGGCTGATGGAGTCAGTATGAAGGTGGCTTTCTTACCTGAATATTCCATGGCCACACATGTCCTGTGCTCCGTAGTCCAGCGAGACAAAGTTGTCTCCCTGTCTTTAAAGGACTTTCTCCACCTTGTAAATGAGGTCCGGTTGAGGAAGAGACCAGAGTAAAGCCAGCCACTGAAGGGTTTGGCTTCACGTGGATTTGGCTGTGATGAGCAAAGGGTCAGCTTTTTGCTGTGTACGATTTACCAACATGTGTCCTCTTTGTCAGGAAGGGGACCCTTGGTGAGAATACCCCACTGCGTGGCTGGTGGGCTTTTCCATCACTCCCGCTCTGGTCTTTTAAATTATTTTGGCTAATCATTCTTTAGCACTGAAAATTGACAGCTGATCATAAAACCTTATTTCTGAAGAATTTAAATCCTTAATTATTTTCTTCTCACTTGGCCTCATAATTTTCATTCTCTTGTCCTGTCAATTATTTAGCAAATCTCCCTCAAGCCTAGCCCTATCCCAAGAGCAGAAGACACAGCGTTTGCCTTTGTGAAGTCAAATACTGAGCTACTTGGAGTAAACAATGAGAGAATTATCAAGGAGGAAGATATGCTTGAAGTGTTTGGTACTTAGGTTTGACACCCTGTCCCTGTCAGCCACGGTGGCCCCAGGGACAGAGCACAGAGGTGGGGACCGGGCAGGGACTTTGCTGAATGGGGGCCAAAGCCAGGGGCAGGACAGACAGTGCAACACCGAGCGAGTGATGAGAGGCTGCACAGACTTAGCAAGAAGGATGGTCTGAACGAGGGAACAGAAGCATGGTGGGCATTCTTTTCTTGAACAGATAGATATTTAAATGTTTTTTATGATTGAATCTAGTTCTCCATTGTGGTTTCTTCCATTGCTTTTTGAAAGTTCTTTCCCATTCATGTATTTAGAAAACAGATCAATACTCACATTTATTTTCTTCTAGCTAAGGACATGTAAAACTCACATTTGAAACCTAAGAAATCTCCTTACAAAGACATGGAGATGCAGGCTGGAACTCAGGAGCAAGGCAAGAAAAGTTCCCGAGTGTGGGTCACATCAGCCAGTGGGGGAGCCAGAGAAGCGGGCCCAAGACCATACCTGGGAGGGGCACTATTTCAGGCCATCGAGAGGAAGAAGAAAATGCAGACAGGCTGGGCAAGGTATTCAAAGGGAGCATATGGTAGAGACTGTGAGGAGGGGATTTGACAAGAGGTGGGTAAATCCTCATGCCAAGTATAGCAGGACAAGCCACTTTGGATGATAGAGTTGAAGAAACAAAGATCAGAGAGGCTCTATAAGTTACTGGGAGGGTCAGCGGCTGTTTGGGACCAGCATGGGTGAGAGGGGGTCCTGCCTGTTAGGAGCTTGTTGGCCGGTTTCACTTGGCCCTGCTGAATGCCGAGAAGCCCAGGGCTGCTCTGACTGAATGAGCTAATTACTTGGTTGTTAATTGGGAAAGACAATAACAGGACAGTGTAGGAAATAAACAGTGGAAAAACTAAAAGAGCCGGGACTGGGTCAGACTGGCCTCAGGGACATGGCAATACCAATACCGTGAGTGAGTCCTTAATTCCTGCCTGGCTACGCACATAGATGGACTGATAGGCAATGACTCTAATTCCAATTCTAAAGGGAAGTTGGGCTTTAAGAAGGGACCTTTCAATTAAAAAAAATATATATATATGTATATCACATGGTGAATAACTTGCCCAGATGCATGGAAAAAAAAATTCTAGAAACAGAATGTATGAAAATTCTATTTTAATAGTGCCAGAAGAATATCCATGAAAGGAAATGTGTCCTTGTCTTTCAGAGCTGCAGATACTCTGCCCCATCTTCTGTATTCCCTAGAAATGGACGGAAAGGTGAAAGAAGCTGTTGAGGAAGACATACATTCCAACAGCACATATGTGGAAGTCACCAGCTAGCTTAAAGGGTGCACGATCTCATGTTAGCAAATAGCACTCTCTCTGTGTGCAGAGCCACTCAGCCCGTCCAAAAATGGAACCAGCTTTTAACTCACCGAACTGAGGCATTGAGCCATCTAGAGTTATAACCAAGTTCTAGTTCCAGCTCTGCTACTGGCTGTCTGTATGCTCTTGGGAAAGTTATTTCCTCTTTGGGACCTCATTTTTCCTAGCTGTAAAATGGGTGGGTTGGGCTAAATGATCTCCAGTGTGCCCGTGTGACTTTAGCAATCTACAATCTAGAAAACATCAGAGCTCTCCTAAAAAAAAATGAATTTCAAGACTCAGTATTTCAGTCCTTCAAAGCAGACTTTACCTTACATTTAGAATCTTGTGATTCCCCAAATCTCATGTGAACAAAATACATAGTGTTTGGTAGAGGGTATGAAGCTGGGATATGAGTGTAGCATGTTATTGTTTTGCACATTTATGATCACTAGTCACATTTGTTATAAACAACTCTTTCTATTTAGGGAGCTGGTGCTCAGTAAGGCAGATAGTATTTCACCATATTCAAAGAGACTAATATTGTGAAGACAGCCTGTGCAGGGGGCTCTGTTTTCTTAGCAGCTTTACAATTTCCTGCAGACTGTCTACCATGCAGTTACTCCTTTGCTGGGTCTGTCCTCCGTTCCAAGCACCAGGAGAATCGTACCCAGTCATTTGTTAATGCCGGAGAAAAAAAACAGAAGTGTCACTTCTGGTAGAACTGGGCGGGGGGTGAAAAATCATGGCAAGATTTTCTTTTTCCGTATTTCCAAACAGTGGGGGGAAAATAATGGAACGTTTGCCTTGAATTTTGTGTTGCTTTGGCTGCAATGAAAAGATAGTTTCTTGAAGGCAAAAATCTGTCTTTTGTCTTATTATTGCCATCTTCAATCACAGGAAAATCTGTTCTAGCTGGCGGTTTTGCATTATTACTTTCCTCCCTCAAATCTGTCGTTTGTACTGATTGGGGAGTTTCTTGACTCAGATGTGGGTTTGAAAAGAGTAGCTGTGACTCAAGAAATGGATCAACATTTTCTCCTTCATCTTCCTGCCATTGGCTCCTCTTCACAGCAAAGTCTGGGGAAGCCCTGAACTGGTGTAGGTGCCTGGGATCACAGCCGTGGGGTGACGTGTGCTCAGCCACATCTCAGATGCTCCTTTCTGTCCTGAGCAGAAGGCTCATGACCGTCCACACACCACAGGAGCACTGAGCCGGCCCCCTATCCACCCCTTTTGCCTTTATGAAGAATCACTTTTTAAATGGACATAGGGGCATGAGGCATCATTATCATTTTGGTGATTCTCCTCTGAGAACGTAACTTGTTTTTCTATTCAGGCCTGTGGTAATGGGGGGAAGCAGAGACGAGTACCCTTGAATTCCTTTCACTAACCCACTTCCCTCAAGCCCTGGGGTCTCCTCTTTGCCTTTCCTTTCTTCATGATGAAGCCCCAGATGATGAGAGAGATGTCATCATAAAGCCAGAGGTTTCCCTACCCACTTGCTCTTTAAGATCATGGGGAAACTGCCCCTTCTCTCCATTAACAAGATATTTACCAAAATTTGGAATTTCTTATGCTTAAAAAAGAAACAATCATGGTGTGTACATTTTTGATAAGATTACTTGATGACACAGTCTTAAATGTAATAGCTGGTACATGCCAGCTACTCAGTAAATATGCATTAAGTGAATGAATGAAGAAGTTGTAGGGCATTATACAGCCCCCAATACAGGGAAGCCTGGGAAGTTCATGGCCTCCCAGACAGGGAGGGTGGTTGAGGCAGTGTGTGAAGCACCCTCAGGGAAGCAACTGGGAGCCAGAAAAACTTTCTGGGGCAGGAAGAAAGAAGCCGAGGAGAACTGGTGATCCCGATCTTGCTCCCCGGCTTGGGGCCACACTCATGAGTTTTCAAAAACAGGTGAAGAATTCCAGAAAATGAGCGGACCTTCTTTTTCTAATACAGATGTCTAATTCATTGTAAATGAATTACATTTGAGGCAGTGGTTCATATATATCTATTTGACTTGAGTATGTATATTAAAAAAACGGTCCTAGGACCTATGAAAAGATCTTGGATAGTCAAGGACTAAGATGACAGCCACAGGTCCTGGGACCTGGGCCCCTCTAAGTGCAGGAGTCAGGATCTGGAAAGAGGTCCCCTCCTCCCCAGTGCAGGAGTTTCTGACCTCATCCTGTTTTTACTGGCCTGGGCTGGGGTTTCAGGACTGCCCTCTGGGCTGGCAGCATGTCATGCCAGGGGGTAGGAAGCAACCTAGTATGCAGTGTAAGTGGGAACAGAAAGAGGTGGTAGCAGTCTGGTTTAGGAGATAGCCAAACCCGATGGGGTACAGACTGATAAAGTGGCTAGTATCAGGGTCTTTAGGGAAGGGCAGGAGCAGGGATGGGACAGAGGCTCCGGTCTGTTGGGTGGGTAACAGTTTCATTCAATACTTCCTATTGCTCCCTGAGGGTGGAGCTCCTGGGATGGGGAACTTAATGGTTTCTCAGAACATAGCGGTTTCTCTGAAAGTATTCTCCTAACTCATTGCCTCCATATTGGATTCTCTTCTTTCTCTATGGATCTTTGGTTATTAAAATGGCTATTTTCTTTTCACGCTATATTTTGCTCCTTAGGGGTTGTAGAATAATTCCCACTCCTCCAAATAAAATTTCTAATCTTTATTTACTCATCATTCATTCATTCATGCATTCATTCACCTTTCAACATAAAACCTCTGAATTCAATATGCACTTCTTTGGGACTTCACAGTATCTCTTAAAGAGGAAGTTATCTTAGACCTGATTTTTCAGTTAATCTTCTGAGGCTCTCTTATTTCCTAGGTCATGCATGACCTGAGGCTCAGATCATCATTTGGGTCATTGGAAAGCAGAGATGTATTGATGTCTTAGCCAGAAATGTTAGGTTTCTAATGCAAAAATGACAAAGACTTTTCTTACTACTTGTCTCTTGTCTGGGGATTTATTCTATGGAGTTTCCCTAATGCATACAGAAGAGGAACTCATTTGCATTTCCCCCTAAGAAGATCAGAGCCCCCGGTCTGCCTGTATGAGATTTCTTGCAAGTACAGAGGCTTAACTGCAGTGGACAAAGATAATGTGTTTTACGGAGTTGACGAGATGTCTGACACTTTCTAGAAATGTGTCTTGCTGTGTTCATAGACCTTCCAACTAGCAGTTAGCAACAGTGAACTTGCCACATGCATGGCTCTTCATTGTTTACAAAGCACAGCCAGGGCAGAGTGACCTCATTCACCCCTCACAACAAAGCAGTAGGACCAATATTATTATTTTTCTCTACTTTCTGGATGAAGAAACAAGCTTAGATATAGTTTGTCCAGAGTCACACAGCCAGGTTGGCATTGTAGGGTTCAGAGCCAGGGTTGCTGTCCCCAGACCTCGCATTCTCTGCCACTTGCCCAGACAGTGCTTTCCTGATATTACTGGTACGACTTTGGACCTCACCTCCTGGGTTCCTCTCATCAGACTAGAAGTACTTTGAGGAGTAACTGCATCAGGGGAGGCAGGGGAGATGTCACATCTGACCATGAGCAGAAGTGAAGCAAAAGGAATTGTGGGAAGAGATCATAGCAGGGAGATATCTGGGCTATTGGTCTTTTGTTTTCTTTCCTTCCTAATTCCAAGCTGGCCTTAGTGTCACACCGAACGTCCAGGGGCCCCATCTCCTACCTGCTCATCACTGCCTTTCCAGGCTCATATGGAAAACTAACCCATTTGAGGACATCAGTTTCTCTTATGACTTGGAACTGTGTTATGAGAGGTTCTTACTCTAAGCAGCTTTTGTTTTTTATTTCTGTTGTATTCTTTCAGAAAATGTGGAAAATACATAAAAGTAGTAAAAAGAAAAGTTAAAATGATCTATACTGCCCATTTAGATAATATTTGGGTATATCTCTTCCTAGTCATTTTTCTATTTTTTCTTTCCTCTCTACTGTTTCTAATAGTATACACGAAATAGGCATTTTATTTTATAAGTTAGGGCCCAGCTTACTGTCCCCCCACCCCCACTGACTTAGTGTACATGATTTAAGATAATTTTTCATATGGTCACACAGTCTTAAGAAGCATGTGTGTTTCATCCTGTGCAGTGCAGTTTTGCCACAATTTATTTAATGACCCCTTACTTTGGGCATTACAGTTGTCCCTGATTTTTCCCTGTTATAAATAGACCGCTTCCTCTCGGCTGGTCCCTCTCAGCTCTGGTGCCTGTTTTTGTAACTGGGCTCCTACTTTGTTCTTTGTTGTTGAATCTCTGCCCTGAGCCCCACTTCTGGGAACTGTGTCCCTGCGTAGCTTCCTGCTTGGGGCCTCAGTTCCTTCCAGGGACTGGAGTCCCATCTCTGAAATCCAGTCTCTCCCTGGCTGGCTCTCTGTCACCTGCTGCCAGCCCTCCCATGTGGGCTGCCGACACCTGCCACTCTTGCTGCCTGGCACTGCTGGGGCAACCATCTGCCTGGCCCTGCTCCAGTAGCCTTCTCAAATCTTTTGGTCCTGATGTGCCCTGCTTGGGTGTGATTCCAAGTCCTGGAGGCCTGAGAAAAGGAGGGAAGATGGTAGAGCAGGAACTTGGAGAAAGATTGGGGTGTGCGTGAGTGGGGGTGGGCCTGGGGGCAACGATGCCAGGTGGAACAGGCAGCTCCCTTGGGGGAGCAGGAAGCCAGCACGTCCCAGACAACTTAGAGTTTCCCTGCTCACCCTGTTCTGTCTCATGTCTGGGCCTTGGATAGCATGTTATTTGGCCTGGAACATTCTTTCCCTTCCTCTCAGCCCAACCAATAAATTCTCACTCTTTAGGTTTTAGCGGCGATCAGGTCTCTGTCACAGCGCTCTTCATGTCTCAGCAATTTTTTCATGGAGCTTTGAGGCCAAGAGAAATCCCTAATAGCTACTCTGCTGAAGTCATTAGGTCTGACAGTGTAGTATGTATTTATGCCCTAATAACTTAGTAGCCACTTGGAAAAGAATTCCCAAATTGAGGGAAACCAAGTATTTAAAATTCATTCTTAAATAGCCACGAGTATCTACTCATGGGAGTTAGAGTGCTGTTGGACACCATCTACCTTCTTAAACTTTAGAATCAGAGTAGACCCGGCATTGATTTGGGGGCGTTATTTATTTTTTTCACAGCAACTGCTGAAAATCTGGCTTTGTAGACATTTCATTCAAAGGAAGGTACTGTGACTAATGTGGAAATAGATACCACCTCAAGCCAGTAGTTTGTGTTGTATCAGACAGACATGGAATATTGCTGTGTGACCCTCAAGACCCCATTGTCCCACAGAGACCCTGTGCTGTGATGGTCTGGGCTCTGTAGGGTCACCACCCAGAGTTGTCTCTTTCCTTGGCTCTTTCTTGTTCACTTAATTGTAAACCCCATGAAGACCAAGGGCAAATCTGTCTTGTTCATCCAGAACCATGCTTGCCACATAGAAGGTGCTCAGTGAATATGTGCCTGTGGAGCAGAGAAGTAAAGCCCATCAATTTCTCATGCCTGATCGCCTTTATAAGGCGAGCTCGGGGAATGTGGGCACAAACCAGCTGAAGTGCTGGGTTGGCGAGAGCAAGGACTACACTCCCAATTTAAAAGGCTCCGGTGGGTGAAGGGGAGAAATAATCAAGGTTATAACAGAGGACAGGTGCAAGGGATATGCCAGGTGCTAAGAAGGATGCTGCCGATTACAGAATGAGTTTCAGGGAGTGCAAAGCACGATAAGAAAAGCCCAAGGAGAGGCTGAAAAGAAGATTGCACAAGAGGTCAAGACAGATAATGAGAAATGTTTCCCATACATAAGGAATGTCCGCTCAGGGAGGACAGAGGCAGCGCCCCGTCCGAGACAGAGCAAAAGCAATTTATCGACGGACACAGTTTCTGAAAATTAAACAGATCTTTGCCTTGGTACGCTCACAAAAGAAGGGCAGAGGACAGGTCCTGCAAAGACATGCATTTCCCAAGGGGCCGAGAAGAAATATCATAGAAGGCATGGAGGGTGAGTGCAAAAGAGACAAAGCCCTTATTTTCATAGTATGGCTATGACCTTCGGGGACTGGCAGATGGTCCAAATGGGACCTGAATCGAGGAAACCAATCTCTTATTGCTGGTCCCGCTGGCCCCAGAGCTGCCAGGGGTTTGGGGGTCTCACCCGTCCGCAGAGACTCATTCTGTCACATTCTGTTCCTGGGTCTGAGGTGAACCGTTCCAAACAGGCTTCCTTGCCAAGTGAGAAAGCTGCACTTTTGAAGCTGCCATTAGTGTCTTCCTCAGCTGATTTCTATAAGGTATTGTTTTCCGGTAAAGGAGGAATAAGGGAAGCACTTAAACAATAACTGCTCTGAGGGAGTGTGTACAGGGAAATCATTATCTCTTATTGCGCCAATAAGTTTCAAGGCAACAAGCCAGGCCTTTCTCACACCAGTGGAACCCGGGCTGCAGCTCTGAGGTCGGAACCTGTACCAAGACAGGGAGTTCGTGCAAGATGCCTTCCGGAGACACCAAACTGCCAGAGGCGCATTTGGCACCAAGTGTTTTCCTCATATGGGGAGTATGGTTTTAAATCCTGGACTTTAAGGAGAGAAAAGAAATTCTCACAATGGTAATAAAATGTAAGAGCTGGTGTTACTAAGCCTTCGTCTGTGCTAGGCTTCATAATAACCTCATTTAAGTTCCACAAAACAACAATAAAGGGGGTGTGACTATCTCCATTTACAGATGAGGAGACTGAGAGCAGGATCTGCCTCAGGCCAGCTTATTTGCAAAGCTCACATTTTCCCCAGGAAGTGATGCTGAGACCAGCCAGCCAGCGCACTGAGTCTCCTTGTTTCCTGAGCCCATACTGTGTGTTGAGCAATGTTTTGAGCATTGAAGAGGCCGTGCAAAGAAGAATAAGACATACTTTTCTCTGCAATCCACCTTGGAAATTACTACAATTTCAGTGAAGTTTTGGGGGTGTGGGAATATTACAAATTAGAAAAGTCAATCTCAGATTATAGAGAAAAATGGGATCTAAGCCCACAGAGCTATAGTCTTGGAGGAATAAGGATTTGGAAATTTAGTATAACCTTCCTTTTTTTCTCCTCCTTTTAACCAGAGGAGGAAATTAAGGGCCACAATGATTGTCACGTAGATTTACTGGTAGAGACCTGTGTCTGGTTGTCTGTGTTCGAGTATTTACAGTGAACTTGCAAACTAACCCTAACTCCCCACCTGCCAGCCTAGAGCTGAGAACGTGGGCACCAGCAAGGCCCTTGCGCACTGCCCCAGCCACAGCCCTGAGTGTGCGATGGGCCACGACAGCGGGAGAGAGCACACACCAGGGGAAAATGTGCAGGATGCTAGTTTGTTACTTGGAAGTTTCTAAAATAATGACAGATAGCTTTCTTCTCTTCTTTCGACTTTGAGAAATGTGGGGTCCCCGTAGAGGGCTGGCAGCTCACAGCAGTCCTTGTCTGAATCTGGGTGCTTTGTTTCTGGTGTGGGTAGGAGGTATCTGAAGTCACCTGGCTTTCCTCCCAGTCTTAGTTTCCTGATACTTAAGGGGGGCTTTCTCAACCCTTCCATCTTCTAGGGTCTTAGTGGACTTTGCTAAGAGGAGGTAACTGACTTGATTTGATTTCCGGGGTACCTGAATGCTTGCTTCCCACTGCCGTCCCCAAATGCCTTTCCATTTAGACAGCATGCTGCCTGTGGGGCTTCCTTCCCTGAGTTCAGTTTGCTGTCTCCATCTCCAACAAGAGTAGGAACACACAGGAAGATGATGACAGCGAGGAGCTAGGATGCATGACGTGGGGTCTTCCGAGTGCCCAGGGACAGGTTCTGCAGGAGAAGTCACTCAGGTCTGTTTGGCTTTTGTAAGAGCATCTTTGTTGTTCGCCCACAGAATCTAGTGGCCCAGGAAAGAGGCGACTTCCCAGCTCTAGTGAGGCCTCTAGGACCACTCCAGAAGGCAAACGTCAGGAGGTACAGAATGGAAATAGCACTAGGAAAGCAGGATTCACAAGTGGTGACAGGACGGAGGGTCCATCTGTGGATTACGTCAAAGGCCACCAGGGTATGGCTTCCTTATGGAAACACAAACCTGGACAAAGGGACAGACATGTTTAGATTTTAAACAAGTTTTTCCTGATTATAAAAGTAATCCCTAGTCACTACAGAAAAAAGCTAGGAACAAAGGAAAAAAATGCTCATCCAGAAATTTCACCAGACATAAACGCAGTTCACATCTTGGTGGTTTTCTGTCTTTTACAGATATATCATATACTTATATTGTTTAATTTATATTTATACTATATTATATAATTCTGTGCCTTGCTTTTCAATTAGTATTTTATCAAACTTTCTTTTTTGTAAAATGCTTCATTAATGTAAAGCACTTTCACTAATATAATTTAAAAGTATTTATCCATATGGTATGGCCGTACCATAATTCATTTCACTGTTTGCTCATTGTTTGGCATTTAAGTCATTTTCATTTCTAAATGCATATATATCTGTCAAGATTTCTAATCCTGTATTTTGTTTCTTTAAGATTAGATACATAGACATGGACTTACTGAAACAACATCGATTTAATAGCATATGGAAAAAAAATATGGAGAGATTCAACCTGATAGAGAAGAAGGGGAGGAAGTGTGGGGAAGGAGATAGAGGGGAGGAGAGAGAGGGAGAATTAAAAGTATCCTTAATGCCACTATTCAAGGAAGGTCCTCTTAACATTTTTGTGGTCTGAGGCAAGAGTGTAAGTGAAAGCCCTCATACTATATATATATTTCGAAGTTAGGAACCCAGCAAACCACAAAATATGTTCTAGCCTTACCTTTGGAACAATCTGAAAGGACAGATTCAAATTTGGAATTCGGGGCTCCTTGAACTTTTGAGCCAGAATTTGTAGCCTGGGGAGAGCTGACCCCAGGCTGCTGGCCTCCTCCTTTCTTGTTCCGGCCATGACTCGAGCCTTTGCCTTGGGGGGGCCCTCATGTGCACGTGTGGACACTCCAGTCCCACGTGCGAGTGCCATCCACACCCCTGCAGTCAGCTTCCTCCTGGCCGCTCCTGGACAGCTGCAACCTGTACCACCTCAAGAATGAGGACTCAGGAAGAAACTTGTGGGGCCCTGGAAATGGGAAATCCAGGGTCTCCGGGTCCTACAGCTTATACTACACGGAGGATGGACTAAGGCTTCAGGGGGTTCATCCCTTTGGTTTTTCAGAGTCCTTGCCCTGTGGGGAGGGGCAGGTGGGAGAATGGCCAGTGAGGCCCTCTAAATTTTGTAGCTCTAGGAAGGCCCAGGCCAAAGGGTGGTATAGATGCAAAGAAAATCAGAAGTAAAAGTTGGGAATTTATACTTCCAGATGCTTTTGTAGACACCCCCACCTCCACCCGCCATGCACCAATGGGATTATTCTGTATGTGCCATTTTATAATCATTTTAAAAAGCAAGAGATGTTGTGAACATATTTCCAGTTAATAAGTATACATGCATGAACACTTTAAGATTTTGTAACGTATCTTCTAGTAGCAAGCTCTTTCATTCCAGGTAGGTTTTACCTTCTCCCCAGCAGTGCTTTTTTTTAAACCACACCCTGTGGCACTGAGCATTTTAATCTTTAATTGCAGATGAAGCAGAAGATGACATTTTATTGTTGAATCATAGTGAGGTGGAAAGTGTTTCTCTATGTTCATGAACTAGTGTGTTTTCTGTTCTGTGCATTATCCCTTCACATCCGGGGACTCTTTGTTGCGAGGTGTTACAAAGTGGTTTCCAAGGCCTGAGGAGAGAGGAGAGGGTAGAGGGCTAATGATGGGTGGAAAGCTGAGGATGCCCCATCCATACTGCTGGTTGAGACAGCTTTGGTGGAAAACACTGAGACCCGGAGGGGTCCCCAGAGAGACACCAGAGGCACTAGGTGTCTGTGTGCAGGAGGCAGGAGGATATTGGACGGAAGCACCTACTCTCAGAGATACAAGACCTTCCTCCACAGAGGAAGTGCAGACGACTCGTTTCCTGACCCCTGGCCATCTTGGGGCTTCCTATATAATGATTCAGTCCTTCTTCCTCAGGAAAATATAATTTGGCTTGTGACCTTGAAGTTTATTTGGATCATGGAAGGTGATTTTTGGTCTGGAACATACTCCCCAGGGCAGGAATTGTTTAAGTGCTTCCCTCTTCCTGGATTGCAGGAAAACAGCCCACAACATTAGTCGGCTGACAAACACGTGCGAGCAGTTCAGGTAGGAAAACGTCATTCCCCGAGGCTTAATTTGCTTTGGTGGGACATGCTTGTTTGTGCAAGGACTGAACAGATCAAGTCAGCTGGAGTCACCCGCATTTGCCAGCAGGAGCAGCATGGACCCTTTCCTGTTCTGGAGCCCATCTGCCGGGGCCCCCTGACATTCAAATACAGAAAGCGTTTCCTGCGATGACAGCTCTCTTCTTGGGTTTCCTATAGGGGTTGACACCATAATGCATATATAATGTCTTGTATCACTTCATGCATGAATCTTCCCTGACAATATTAAAGGCTCCTTGAGAGCAGGTCTCTGTCTCTTTGATTCTCGCCTAGCCCTGTTGGTGGTGGGGCCAGAGGGGATGCATCTTCCCCACTTATTTCCTACCAGGCTGAAGGAGATTCATTCATGGAACACTCCTAGCTTCCCTCTGTCTCCTCACTGATTTTTCTCCAGAGAGAAAGAATGCCCCATCTACTTGGTAAATTTGGAGAAATTCATCCCTCCTCTTGGGCTCTCACTGCCCACATGAAGCATATGTTCTGCTCTTCTTTTACTTGCCCCAGGCCTTATAGGACAGACCCCCTATGTGTGTCCACTGAGGGAGGGGTTGTTGAGGAGTGAACATGTAACTGAGGAATTATCCAGCCAACTTCATAGGACCTGCAACTCAACGCCTTAATGGAGTATTTCCTAATGAGTATTTAATATTTCCTAATGAGTATTTGGCAGAATGCTTTTGCTTCATGAAATGGTAATAAGTGTGCTTGCTTAGAAAAGGAAAAGGAAAGGGGTCTGGAGTCATGTAAAACTGGGAAGAACTATGTCAAACAAAGTTAAACTGGTTAAATCCAGTAGGACTTCTCAGAGCCCTGGGTGTATTAACGTGCATTTTGGATCTTGTGAGGAGCCTGGGGGACTGTGGGATGGGATGGGATTTAGCCCCTGGAGCTCCTTAGGAAAGTTGTTTCTATGGCTAAAGCTTGTGTTTCTCATTTTTGTCTTGAAGTCTTTGATGTTCCTCAGAACCCACAGTGAAAGGCAAGGATTTATAAATATAGCAATCAAGCTGAAATCTCACTGAAATGGGGAATTTGGAGTCACTGGTATGGCTGTGATATATATGGGAGAGAAGGAGGCCCATTCGTACAGGCTCCTTCCTGGGGAAGCTCAACAGGTGAGGGGCTGGGAGAAGAGGCATCCATCCTGTGATGAATTTGTGCAGAGGCAGATGGAGGGACCAGACCATAAACTGATGCAGAGGAGGAGGAAAGGCTCACCTCTGCCCTTAAGGGGCTTTCAGCTGGGTGGTTGGGAAAAGCCCTAGCCTGAGCTCTGGGCCAGAAGCATCTGCATTTCCTGGGTGCTTGTTGAACATGCAAATTCTCGGGCCCCACCCCAGACCTTGTGAATCAGACACTGTGAAGGGGAGGGGGGAGCTCAGCTGTGTGGTTTAACAAGCCTCCAGGGGGTTCTGATACATGCTTGAGAACCGTTTGGATCATAGAAAACCAAGTCCGCCTCCTGATGCGGTAAAAATCTTGGAATCAAGCATCTCTGTAGTCAAACTGATCACTACCAGTTTCAGGATGAGCTGTGGCAACGAGGGGACCTCAGAAATCTGACACTACACGGCGTAGGGGAAGAGCTGAGGGTCTGAGAGAGGAGACCTGAGGAAAATCCTCAGTTGCTTCAACAATTTTGTTCTCCTCATCAGCAAAGTGGAGGGAATAAGAACTGTTGTGTGTGGCTCATGGGATTACATAAAGGTAATTGAAAAATATAAGTCAAGTTGCTAGACAAACTGTAAAGTGCTTCTCACATATGTAGAAGTTGGTATTTGGTTAGTTCTCTTTGAATCTGATTTTGTCAAAATACAGCCTCTCCTCAATTAATAATTATTGTTTTCCAGTACAAATCCAAAGTTGTTTTGGATTCAGGCATTGTTTATATGCTGAGACTCTCCTTAAAATAACCACTTGGGTTTGAATGAAGATATTGGGAGACTCTCTCTCTCTCCAACATACATTAGGATGTATATTTGCTATGGCAAGAAAATGTGTGAAATACCTTTATCAAATTATTCTTGATGTAATCTTTAGCTTTTCCTTTAGAGAATAAAAAGAAAATGTAGTTTCGACTTTTTAATGCCATTTTCCAAACTGAGCCCTCTGAACCCTCTGTGATGAAGACTGAGGAAATCAACACACCTGTCCCCTGGGAGGGTGACTATCATCATTTTTCTATCTTCTGCCACTGTGTAGGGTGCTCATGTCATCAGCAATCATTAAGGGACTCTCACCCAACCTACTCCCCCCAGCCACCCAAGAAAGCATTTGTTGGGTAAAGTTCATTACGATGTCAGCACCTTTGTGCTCAGCCAGTTGTTATTTTGAATGGCAGAAGGGAGCAGATTTGCCTTTATGAGTAAGAGGAATTGGTGGGCTCTGGGTGGAACAACTTGAGATCGTTCTCTCTGTCCCCAGATGCACCGCCCACATCACCGTGCTATGCTTTCCATCACCAGATCAGCCTTCCTGTGGGTCCATCCTGTGACACCTTCCTGTCCACCAGCAGAGTCACCACCCACATCTCGAGGGGTTACACTTCAGGCCAGAAGAAGCTTTTGGAGTGAGAAGGAGGGTCAGAGTCAGGGTCCTGGAGCAGGCATGGGCTCCAGTGAAGATAAATTGGAACAAAACCACAGGGAAAAGTCCAGAAAGGATAAGTGATGAACTTCAGACTCCAGCCTCTTGTGAAGTTCATGAAAGACTATCTCTGGCTTTGAAACAGATGTGATAATTGGCAGGAGCCAGTTTTGCAGTAAATATATATCTAGAGGCCTCCCCTCGCTTAGTAAAAACATTCCCTAGTGGTGACCTTAAAGGCAGGGGACCTCGACAAGGGCTGCAGGAGTTACTATAAGCTTGCTGCACGTGAAGCCACAGTGTCTCAGTGTCTCTGTGTTGGAAGCACATTTCTGGGCAAAAAGGGAGCAGGCTGTGTGCCAGCCAGGGGATGCCCGCCCCACTTGCCAGGTGGGATTACTCTTACCCATAAGGGCCATCCCTAAGGCCGGGGTGTTTGATTCACTCAAGAACATTGGTTCACATTCAAGCCAACTGTGTCCACAATCCTTTGTGTTTCACTAGATGACAGGCATTTTTCACAGCTGCTGGGAATAGATGTCCAAGACAGCAGGGAATCGGCTCTTAGGAGGGCTGAGTTGGAGACAGATCTTTCCATCTCATGTGAAAGACCATGAAGGGTCGGTCTAATCCTCATTCTTTCTGGACATGTGTCTGTCCCCAGCCAAGTTCACCCACTCACAAAGCCATTGACTGGGTATGGCCACTTTTGTCTGCATTGCACTATAGTAGCTGAAGATCTGCCTCCCAGAAGGGTTAAGTGGCTCCCCCAAAGTAACAGAGCAAAATATGTCAGTTCTAGGGCTAACGTCTAGTCTCCTGATCTCCATTCTAGTTTTCTAGGGAATTACATGGACATGTGGGTACCTAGAGCAGGAAAGACTATCTGAGGCCAAAAGGGATATCTTTTGAGAGTCCAGTACACCAATTTGGCTTTTACAGAAGGTGGGCTATGGAGGGCTAATAACTCAGAGTATGGGAATTTAGGCATTTAGGGACAAGTTAAGAGCACACCCTAATTCTTAGAGCCACACCTTAGATAGCCCCTCTACTGCAAAGCTTCTTTATTGCTTTTGGTCAAACAAGAACTCTCAGAGTCTCTTTGGCAATGGGAATTACTGTCCCCCTCCACCACATTATCTGATGTTTTATATGCCCTCTTCCTCTCTGCCAGCCTTTTTCAGCATTATTCCCAGTTCATACTCTTAGAGGACAGAAATCTCTTCTTAATCATTTCTCAGCCTCCTATGTCCTTGTCCCTATGCATTGCTCTTAGCAGGTGTTTCCTTTAGAATGGTGATAAAGGGAGAGGGTTGGCCAGCTTTAAGGAAGCATCCCCCACTGCCCAGAAGGTCACTATGCCAGAACCAGGGTCAGGGGCAAGACGTGGCTCATTCAGCTTGTGGCAAAATGGCTTACAAACTTTTGGGATTGCAACCCACAGAAGGAAGTGCATTTTACATCGTTGTGTGTGTGTGTGTGTGTGTGTGTGTGTGTGTGTGTGTGTGTGTAACAGAAATCTAAGAAGTAATACCATTCTTACATATGATATACTGATGTGTTCTATTCCACTCTATTTCATTAAAACAATTGCTAGCTGTGACTCGGTGAGTTGATTTTATGTTCCACTGATGGGTCACAACCCCACCATTTGGGAGCCACTGCCGTGGAGAACACACCTTCAGCTCTCTCTGAAGCAGCACGGGGGAGCCGGAGGCTGGGGGAGCGGGAGGCTGGGGGTGGGGGAGCTGGGGCTTTCGACAGTCCAGGCAGGCTGCTTCAGGCGTTCTGGAGCCAGGAGCACATGGAAGGAACAGTACAGGGACTCTTGCATTGGCCAACACCCTCGTTCTGTGGATAAACAGAAGACACGAGCCTTCAGTGCCTGCAATCTGCTACCTTTCAAGAGCTTTCCAGCTCAGCCTGAGAGAGGAAGGAAGGGCGCCTTGATTAGAAGGAAGAAAGAAACCTCCTCTGCCCAACATGCCTCCAGCACTCAGACTGGATGTGGCGGTGGCTTTCTCCCACCAGCAGGATGCCTGTTAAGAGCAAGACATCCTGCAGAAGGGCCAAAACAGAGGGACAAATGATTTGGTGGCACTCAGCCCCCAGGCTGCTCTCCGCCCTGGCTGGTGCCTCCCTCCATCGCCGCATGCTCCACAGAATGTGCCATCTGGGGGCCTCGGTACAGGAGATGGCTGGGACTCTGGGAGCCGACTGAGCTGCTGCTAAGACAGAATGTGTCCCTGTGAGAATGTACATCAAGTCCAGGGGAGGCAGGCAGCCTGCTTCTCATTGAGCACTGCTCTGCCTGTCTCCATGGGGAGCTGGGAAAGAGAATGATTCTCTATAAGGGAGGACTGCTGGAACTGGGGCTGGAATGCCACCTCAGTGACTGTTCTGGAGTGGGGGAAGGTCAAATGACCAAGAAACGTCAGCTGAGTAGCTGGCCAACTCTAGCTCCACATCTTAAGGGAGCAAAGCACCTCGTGAGTCAGGTGCTTAAAAGAGCCCTTTTATATCCTGCATTCTGTCTGCTTCCCCACCATAATAGGCTGAAGTTCAGTGAGGACAGGATTGAAAAGCAGTATAAACAAAGTGCAAACATGGTCCTAGCTTCTAAGGAGCTTACAATCCAATCAGAAGAAGAACATTAAAAACAGAAAGCTATTAACGCACAGTACAGGAGAGAAGTAAGCAAATGCTAAGTGGGGCAGAATATAAATGCTGCAGGAGCTCAGGGAAGGGAGGTCTGTGGGGGTACACTGGGCCTTATAGAGGCCTTGATAGGAGGGAGGATGGAAGGAGACCATCCAAGGGGTGGGGCAACAGGGAGAGGCCAGGAGGAGAGGAGCGGCGGGAAGACTGGGCAGGGGCGGGTGGGTGATGGCACTACCAGTGTGTGGGAGGGTCACCATAACTGATTGAGACACCAGCCTTATATCCTTCTGGGATATATCCCCCTGCCAGGCACCACCCTGGGCCCCACTAAAGCAAACTAAATCTGTGTCAACCAAATGTATGCAACTGACACCAGAGAATAGGAAGGGACAGGGCAAGGCATTGACCTGGATGCGGAGAAACGGAATAATGTCAACCTGATCTCATTCTATTTAATTAAAAAAAATGTATCAGGTGTCTTCTCTGTGCTTAGAATTGTGTCACTGATATGTGCTATTGCATTGGAGACATAGCCATTCAAAAATTGATTGAGTAGTTAAATATTGGAAGCTTATTATGAATGAATTAAGAAAGCATAAATATTATGCTTTAGATCATCCACGAAGGGAGGATTTTCTTTTTAAAGGGAGTGTTGGGTGGGAAAACTCATGTGCTCTTGTGCAAGATGAAAGCATGTCTCTACTGACTCCCTCACCCGCAGGCATTGGGCTGTACCCGCTCTGTCTTCACTTCGAAGGGACCTGTTGAATGGCCTGTGATGAATGCTGACGGCTTGGTTCACTGAGACAAAGACACTCCACCACCCCAAGGGCCTGGGATGGATGTAAAGACATGC
This sequence comes from Manis javanica, assembly GCF_040802235.1. Lineage (NCBI taxonomy): Eukaryota > Metazoa > Chordata > Mammalia > Pholidota > Manidae > Manis > Manis javanica. The sequence goes on along the minus strand of NC_133166.1, from coordinate 95,794,178 downwards.
TCTAGAGAATGAGATTTCTCTTATTGCTCCAGCTCCATGTTTCCATCAAAGAGGTTTTGACAGAGGGGTCTTCTCTGAATGAAAGATGTGAGAGGGGCTGGAAATTAGGGAATTGCTCTCTGCAGCCTTGTTTCTTTGGGGAATTGGTTCTTCATGATTTATTTTCCCACTTTGAAATATCTCAGTCACTCATCCCACAATTCATTCACGGCATTTCATCAACACGTCACTATGAGAAACTGGGTCACTTTGATTTTCTTCTTTTAGCACTAAAAAAAGTTCCCCACTTTGGTCACATTAGGTTATTTTCCCCTTCGAAAAGTGGCTCCTCATATGACATGAATTTTTTAAATAATAAACTGGAGATTTGTGGAGGGGGCGGCTCTATAATAATCCCAGTGAAACTTATCTTTAGTTATCAAGATGAATAATATCAAAACAGTGTGGCTGATCGAAACTACAGCTCCTTTGAGAAACTGAATGAGATCATGTGCATCAAAGCACTTGGACAAACATACAGGGCTCAGAGAAAGATCTGAGCAAAATGGGAAGATCCCAGGTTCAGGGGTCAGACACCTGGGTTCAAATCCTGAGTTGGTTATTTACAGGTCGCTTGGCATTTAGCGAGTTACTTATCACTGTTCTTCGGAGGTTATGCATTTGAGGAGTGTTCGGGATTTGGAGGACTCAGCTAATGGTAACCATTGTTATTATTCAAAGGCAAGGCATTACTACAATCATTATAATGATTATTTTTTACTATTTTCAGTCTTAAAAGAAGTCATGTGGCCTTTCTGCAACCTTCTTAATGATATTTCATTAGGGTTAATATCAGAATGGGATTGTGTTCCAGGACTACTGATGTTAGTGGGAGGTGAGGCCACGTGAAGCATCAGAGGCCGTTCTTCAAGGTTAACCTTGACCGGGGAGAGTACCTGAAGTGGCTCAAATTTAATTTTTCTCTCATTGAAAACCCTTAGGTGAGTTCACTTTAGTTCGTGAAAGTCCATATCATTTACTCTATACCAGGTGCTGGGAATGCAAAGAATAAGCCTCAAGAGGTACCTGACCAGAAGAGGCAGATGTGTAATCATGGAATCACATGGGAGGTGCAGGAATTAAGAGGTATATGTGGCTTATGGATAAAAGGCAGTGGGGCACGTGAGTCCACAATAGGATGCTCTTGGTTACTAGTCATGGAAGGCTGGGCTAAAAACAGCTTGAACAATAAGGAGATGCATTATTTCTGTAAAGAGAAGTCCTAGTGTAGGAAAGTCCAGAGTTGGTGAATTTAGTGACTGGACACAGACCTAGGCTCTTCTCTTCTCCCTCTGCCATCCTCACTCAGGACGTTGACTCACTCAGATCTCCTCATTGTCACAAGATGGCTGCAGTGGCTGCAGGCATCATGGATCAACAGACTAATGCCCAGGGACAGATACAGGCCTGTTTTTCCCGTATGCATTTCATTTTAAGAATGATGAAAACCTCCTAAAAAGTACCTACTCCACCATAGCAGGGTCCTCCTGACATTTCCTAACCAAGTCGCCTGGTCACCTGTGAAAAATCACAGTGAAGCGAGGGGCAACCCTAAAAATGACATTTAAGTCTATCAAAATGTAGCCAGGTCATGGGGCTGAGGGGGAGCGGTGGAGACTTTGAAATAAAACGAGCTTTGCCAGCACTAAGGACAATAGAAGTTGGTCTTTACGTAGGCAGCCACAAGAGTTTTCGACAGCATCTAACTCAGAGCAGGAATCAGGAAAACTTTCTGGAGGAGGTAATACCTGCGCCAAGGCTGAAGCTTTGCTCCTCTAAGTGTGAACCTGTGGACCCACATCATGGGCATCGCCTGGGGTCTTGTTAGCAATGCAGAATTTCAGGTCTGTCCCAGACTCACTGGATAAGAATCTGCCTTTTTATAAAATGCCCAGGTGAACAGTATACACACTGAGGTCTGAGAACATACAAATAGGAGGTGGCCAGGTAAGAGTGTTTGAAAACAGAATGGCGATAGGAAATGGAGGAGGGAGCTGCATGACCAGAGGTGGTAGAGTGAAAATTAATAGAGCACATTTGATTAACCACGATGAGCTCGGGGGTGTGTATTTTTTAGATATAGCTTCCAGTATTTTAAAATATTCAAAAAAATTAATCCACCCAATATTACCAGTACACGTATGTCCCTAAGGAATTTGTAAGTGTTCAACTGAATGCCTCATGTGTGGCAGGTGCTGTCCTGTTTTTCTGGACAAGTTGTCCCTGTATAGGTTGTTCCGTTTAAGTATATAGCTGCTTAACAAATACTTAAAAAACTTTGAACATTGAAACAACAGCCATTTAAATGTATCTCACAATTCTATTTTGTCAGAAATTCGGGCAGGGCTCTGCTGGGTGATTCTTCTGCTTCCCACTGTGTCAGCTGGGGTCACTTAGTGGCATTCAGCTGGGCTTCAGGGGCCACGATGGCTTGACTTACATGTTCGGGGTCTTGGTGGAGTGGCTGGAAGTTGGGTCTGGCTGGGTGCCAGTCCTCTCTTTGTAGTCATACTGCGTCTCCACGTGGCTTCTCCAATGAGGTAATCAGCCAGAGAGGAAGGTAGAAACCACCAGTTCTCTTAAAAATTAGGCCCGGGACTGTCAAATTTCACTTCTGCCTTACCCTACTAGCCAAAGCCATAGTAGATGAACTCAGAATCAAGAAGAGGGGAATAAGAGCCCATTTGTTTACAGGGCAGAAAGTCAAAGAATTTGCAGCAATCTGCAACCCACCAGATAAGAATTCATTTATCACACCAACAATCCTGAGGTAGTTATTATGTTATCAGTTTACAGATACAGAAATGGAGGCACAATGTAGTTAAGTACCTTGCCCAAGGTCAGTGCAAAGGACCTTGGTGAGGAAAAGTGCCAAGATTGGAAGCCAGTCAGTCTGGCCCCAGCAACCACACTTAACCACTCTACCATTGCTGCATATCCCGAGAAATGCCACCCTTCTCAAGAATTTTAGAGAGAGTAGGTTTCCATGGTTTTAAACCACAAAGAAGGTTATAGCTCCTTTTTTCTGAAGAACCACTTCACGGGCCTCCTGTTGGCACACTCACCCTCCATGACACCTATGTTGAACAGCCCACTCATACATTTAATACCCTGGTTTGGGCCCCACATTTTTAACAAGCTTTTGATCTCTTCTTTCTGTGTCCAGTAACCCTAGCCTGGGTGTGGAGGATCCAGCAGCAGATTAGATGCATTTCAAATAATGAGAGAAGACAAAACCCTGCCTTTGCTGCCCCCACTACTCTCCTGGATTGTGGACGGATTATTTACTGTGTTTACCTTGACTTGAGCTATTTAATTTTTCCAAAACAGATGCAGCCAATTGATTAATGGCATTCTCCACTAAAAGTCAGAAATGTCAGCAAGACTCTCAGAAGCCAGTGTCACTCTGGATGAGAACAATAGATGCGGCTGAGAGACAGGGACCTGTGCCAAGTATTCTTGAGGCTAGGAGGTCATGTGCTACTTTTCTGCTAAGAGAGAGATATGTTTAAGGGCACGGGAAGCAGGAGTTTAGGGGGGGTTGGGAATGGTTGGGCATATGCTAATAATAGGATGGATCACATGACGCCTAAGTCACCTCGAAAGAGGCTTAGTTGGTGGAGGTGAATTAAAGTGCCTGGAATTAAGGACATTTCTTCAAATATCCCCTGATGTATAAAAATAGGCTGAAGGAAATACATGTTTGATGAAGAGAGAATTTCGAGGTTAGACTGACCTCCCTTCAGAGAGCTTTTGTGATTTGCTAGGGCAGAGTTAAGAGCAGAACTAGCTATGTTATCTGTGGGATGCAGTATGCAATTGTGGGGCCCCTTGTTTAAAGATATTTTAAGGATTTGATGGTGGAGCATTAAACAAAGTGGGGGGCCCTTCTGAGTATGGGGGCCTCTCTGTTACCATGCAGGGCTATGCCCAGGAAGCTGACCCTGGTTTTGGGAACCCAGTGCTCCATTCCTTTTAGAGCAGGGCAGTGATGGGTGAACCGGACAGCGATCTGGCCCCAGGCAAAGTATGCGGAGGGCAGTTTGTTTAGGAGCTGAGCCCACCCCATGCCCCTTCCTCTGCTCCTGCAAACCTCCCCCCTCCTCCATTACCCAGAGATCCCTGGCCCTCTCACCTTCTCCAGCCCACCTGTCAGATAATCTGCCTGCAGGGAAGGATCCAGAAAGGTTTCAGACAGCAAAGTGTGAATGACTGGTCATGTTTGGTGTGCTTTCTCTCTGTGTTTAAGCCTCAGGCAAAGCAATGATGGAATTTCAGGTATTATCTGGCTCATGGGAAAATTACTTTTTTTTAAGCTAGGAGGTTGCCTGGAGCCCTTGAGATCATGTTGTTATAGGCACCCACTTATTCTGGCAGTTGTAGATGGTGGTGGCTCTCTGTTCTTGGGGGCATGTATTCCTGACTGTGCAAGTTGCCGGTACCTTTTTCTGGGAGTGGAGCTGGACGGGCCCTCTCTCCCTTGTCCATAGGCTGGCTGGGAGAGCGCGCTTACACACTGTATGCAGGAAATGCTTACAGCCCGAGTCCTGTTTGGGTTACACATTTGTGGTCTCAGCTTCTCACGCCATCCCACCCCTGGCCACTCGGCGCCCGCTGGCTCTTTCAGAGTACATGGCTCAAGACTCGGCAGGCAGGCCTGGGCTACCTCTTTCCTTGACATCCTCCAGAGAGGGCTGCACATATGTCTCGGGGTGTTTCCTCCCTCTAACTCTCAAAAAGCACTTGATCCAGTGGGGGTCTTGATGCAGGAAGGACTGGAGTTGGGAAGTGTCGTCTGCCTCTCCCAAACCAGGCTGCATTCTTTCTCTGGGGCCTGCTGTGGATTGCTTTCCTTCCCCAGGCTTGATGTCAAAGGAAACGCCTTCTATAACCACAAACCACCAGGGCCTCCCTTATTTCTCAGATGGACTGGGTTTCTAGGAAGTGGTTGTGGCTCACAAAACCACGGCATGAACCCAAGAGAAAGTCATTTCAGTCTCACAGGGCCAGACAGAAGCGTGGCCTCACGGAGGAGGTTAATAACAGAGCCCAAGCTAGAGGCCATCTGGGAAAGCCTTTGGAATTTTCTGTCTTCAGATGTGCCTCAGATCGAGCCATTTAGAAGCACTTTATTCTCTAGGCCCTTCTCTGTGGCAACCTGGCTCTAGAAGGAAGGTGATTGCAATTCTGGTTTTGAAAACTTGGGGGCTGTGACTGTTATAGAGTTTGAAGCCAAAACATATTGAGTAAATGAAAACCTCTGACTCACCAGGAATCTTCATTTTCAAACACATCAAAACATCTGTCAACAGCATTGACTGAGGGTCTTATTCTGTAAAGAACCATGGATGGGGCCCTCTAGGGAGATTTGCAGAACCATGTATTAATAGTTTCATTCATCCGTCCATGTGTCTAGCCTTTTAATTCAATTGAGTGAATTGAGTCAAATCAAAAATACCCACTGAGGCTTGCTAGCCACAAAACCCTGCCTTTGAGGGATGCCGGAAATATAAAGATAGTAATGAATAAAAAGTCAGTCTTAAGAGTTACCATCTAATGGGTGTTGACAAAGGTAAATACAGAAATAGATTAGACCAGGCAAACTTTCATGAATGTAACAGAAGTTGACCATAGAGATGTTCCAGAGATTGAGAAAAGGGACCTGTCACATTGAGTTCAAAGAATAATAAGATGTGGTTTCTTATTAGGAACTTATTGCTAGACAGATTAGGCATTTGATAAGTATATGTTGAAAATTGCTAAATAAGATGGACTTAGATGAGGAGCTTAGAGGATTGATATGAATTCATAGGTGGAGGCAACAGCAAGCCAAGGGTATGATACGTGGCCATGACCCCTGGTAGCAGCAAGTCTGGTGAGGTCTGGGGGACAGCCAGTCATTCTGTTTATTGATCCACCATCATTCTTTCCCTCCGTTCATCCATCCAAGATGCCACACTTGGCAGTGATGGGCAAACCTGGGGGGCTGGGGAGCAGCAACTGATACTGCAGAAACAATGAGTAGAAACTAGAAAGTATTTGCAAACTAAGAAGCAGTGTAGCTGGTAGGGCCGACAGAATGGAGCTCTGATGTTTGGCTGGGGAAGAAACCAAAGGTAGAACACAAAACATGGATCGGGAGCCAGAGGCTGGGCCAACAAATGAGGTGACTGTCTAGAGATACTCCAGACGTGGTCTCGGAGTCTCTGTGACTCAATCTCCAGGTGAGCACGTAGACTCGGCACTAATTATGTATTGAGCACTTGCTGTGTGCTTGGCATTGTGCCAGGTGAGCAAAAGATCCAAGAGAAGGATGGGAAATGGTTTTTGTCTTGACAGAATTTGTAATCCACTTGAGCAAGTTAGGATAAATAGAGCAACTAGAGCATACTATGAGAATAACTGGGAGAGATACATGTGAAGTATGAATGAGTTGTGGGGACTTGAAAAGAGTAATTGAGGTCCAAACTCATTTATAAATACTGAAGGGGTGCCTGCTTGCTCTAAGCCGTCATGGGAAGTGTGGTGGAGGCGGTGGGTTTTGAACACGTCTTTGAGGAGTGACCAGGCAGGAATGGTCAGGCAGTAGAGCAGAGGTGTGAGCCAGGGAACCTCATCTCAGCCTACAGCACTGCTCCCAGCCCCAGACACCCCACTGGCCTTGATGACTTTGGGTGCTGAGCAAGTCTGAGGAGGCTGTCTGGCTAGTGGTGTGCTGGAGGGAGCTCACACCAGCTTGGGAGAAATGATTTCGAGTATCTTCTCTCAACTGACGTTCATGTGATATTATGTTGATAGCTTGAAATCAACCATGGTGGGAATATTTACACCACAGACATCAGCAAATGCTGCAAATCAGGGAATTCCCCCCTCACCCCCCGAATTTCTGACCTACTAGCACATTTTGCCCCTGGCCATTTTCCCCTGCCAGGGAATGATAGAAATAAATCACTATTTCCAAGAAGAGAATTCTCAGCCTGGATATGATCAAGATTTCATTTGAATTTGAGTGATACAATAAAGAACTCAGAGTTCATTTCAGAAAACACATCCTTTTGAGTATCTACGACTTGGCACCAGGAACCAAAGATGAATATAACATGGTGGTGAGGAGAAAAGGACCCATAAATGAATGGCAAAGTAAACTGGCAAAGATTTTGATGGATATATTTGTAGGATGCTAAGCTAAGAGAACAGAGGAGGGGGGCTGGAGTGGATGGAGACAGCATTGGAGATGGGTGGCATGGAGATGCTTTTTCAGGAAAGCAGCATGTGTCCTGAGTCCTGGAAAAGAATTCCAGGCAGAGAAAACATACCAGCAAAAGCAAAGGGATCTTTGAGGATTTTTGCTCTGTGCACTGTCATTCATAAGGCTGGAACTTAACAGGAGAGACATAGGGGGACGCTGGACAGATAGTCAGGGGTCCCTGATGGTGTTGCCAGCATCTGAACTTGTCTTGTAGGTGAAGATGAGCCAGCAAGTAGGGGCAGGGAAGCTGCAAGGACCAGAATAATCAAACAGAGCAGCCAAACATGCCTGATGTGTTTCCCTACCTGTTTTTTCCCTGCTTCAACCAGGCTCTTTTGCTAACTTCTTATCAGAGTTTCTGGGGCTGGGAGAGAGGTTGGGGCTCTCTGCTTACTGCTGACATGAGGCAGATCCTGTCCTCTGAATCCCACTCCCAGTTCTGGCTTCTAGGGTCCACAATGACAGCACTTGCCTGGTGCCTGGTGTGTGTGTATATATATATATATATATAGACACATCACCAAAGAGGAGATAAGGAGATATATATATATATGTAAATGATAACATGCTATGTGAATTGATTAGCATTTTCCTTTTTTTTTTCCACTTGAAAATATGTCTCAGAGCCATTTCCATGCCATGACAAATAGATTTATCTCATTCTTCTTCAGTGCTATATGGCATTCCAGTGTGCAGATACATAGTGTTGGCCATCCTTCTATTGATGGACTTTAAGTTGTCCTTAATTTTTTTTTTGCAAACAGTTGCAAGAATGAAGATTTCTGTAAAAACCTCCTTAGGCATGTGTATGAGTGTTCTCTATAAAATAATTTTAATTATTGAGTCATAAGGTATAAATATATAACTTCTATAGATTAATCATCTTTTTTAATGACTTACTAATTTAGTCTCCCACCAGTAGAGTCCATTTCCTGCAACCTTTTGCTTTGATAAAGGCTACTATCAAATGTGTTCATTTGTGTTACTTTTGATGGGTATAAAAATAAGATCTCATTGTTTTTTCTTTTATTTTAGCAATAGACTCATAGACACAGAGAAGGGACTAGTGTTTACCAAAGAGGAGGGGTTGGGAGGGTTGGAGGGCAGGATGGGGAAGGGGATAAAGGGGCACAATAATTTGCAATAAGTTGGTCATGAGGACAGTATACAGCACAGATAATGCAGTTAATGATTCTGAAACATCTTACTATGTTGATAGATAGTGACTGCACTAGAGGGGGCGAGGATTTAATAATGTTGGTAACTGTTGAATCACTCTGTTGTATAATGGAAACTAACATAAGACTGTATGTCAATGATGCTTTAATTAAAGAAATTGTATTTTTGAAAACAGATTTTTTGTCTTGTAAAATTCTGCTTTAAAGCTATTAGACAGTGAAATTAGCTTTTTTTCTTTTGTTGTACAGTCCTATGCATTTTAACACATGCACAATAAAGACACCCTTTTCCCATTCTTAACACCTGGCAGTACTGATCCATTCTCCATCACTGTAATGTAATATAATGTAATGTAATGAGACTGTGATATAAATGGAATTATACAGCTTGTAACCTTTTAAGATTAGCCCCATTTACTCAGCAGAATGCTTTTGAGATTCATGAGAGTTATTGTGTAATATCAATACTTTGTTCCTTATTATTGCTAAATATATTCTGTATGTATGCACAAGGGTTTGCTTATCCTTTCATTGAATGAAGGACATGTGTGGTATTTCTAGTTTTTGGCAATTATGAACACAGCTCTTCTAAATATTACAGTGTACACATTATTGTATCGATGTATATTTTCATTTCTCTAGAGTAAATATTCAGGAGTGGGATTTCTGGGTCAAATGATAAATGTATGTTTGACTATAAGGAAGGTCCAAACTATATTCCAGAATAGCTGTGCCATTTTGCATTCCTACCAGTAGTATATGAGAGTTTTAGTTGCTCTGCTTCCTCAACATTCAGCACTTGGTAATGGCAGTATTTTTTATTTTAGTCACTCTAATAGGTATAGTACTATCTTACTATGCTTTTAATTTGCATTTTCCTAATAGCTAATTCTGTTGAGCATCTTTCATTTGCCATCCTTATATCCTCTTTGGTGATGTGTCCATATCTTTTGCTCACTTTTTAACTGGGTTGTTTTCTTATTGTTGAGTTTTGAGAATTCTTTATATTGTATATTATGGATACAAGTTCTTTGTTGGAATTGTGATGTTCCAATATTTCTCCCAGTTTGTAGTTTGTCTTTTCAGAGCAAAAATTTTTAATTTTGATAGATTCCTATCTATACATTTTTCTTTTGTGGATCATGTTTTTGGTGTCATGTCTAAGAAATCTGTGCATAATTCACATCAGGATGATTTTGTCGTATGTTTTCATCTAAAAGTTTTATATTTTGCATTTAGATTTATGATCCATTTTCAGTTACCTTTATATAAGGTTTGAGGTATAGGGCAAGGTTTACTGCTTTGCGTATGGATGACTAATTATTTCAAAACCATTTGCTAAAAAGACTCTCCTTTCTTCATTGAATTTCTTTTGTACCTTGTCAAGGATTAAATAGATATGTTTTTATGTGTCTATTTTTGGACTCTATTATGTTCCTTTGATCTGTATGTCTATCCCTTCACCAATACCATACTGTTTTGTGTACTGTAACTTTGTTTATTTATTTAATTTTAATTTTATTGAAGTATAGTTGATATACATTATACTGGTTTCATACATATACATTATACCACATAGTGATTAGACAATTATCTACATTATTAAATGCTCACCCCAATAAGTGTAGTTACTATGTAGTCAACATAGAAAGATATTATAATATTATTGACTGTATTTCCTATGCTGTACTTTCACCCCTGTGACCAATTTATATTATAATTGAGATTTTGTGCCCCTTTAGACCCTCCACCTATTTCACCAACTAGCCCCACTTCCTCCATGGCAACCACCAGTCTCTTCTCTATGTCTATAATTCTATTTATTTATTTTGTTTTGTATTTTAGATTCCTCACAGAAATGAAATCAGATGGTATTTGTCCTTCTCTGCCTGTCTTATTTCACTTAGCATAATACCCTCTAGGTCTATCCATGTTGTTGCAAATGGAAAGATTTCATACATTTTTATGGCTGAGTGATATTCCATTATATGTATGTACCACGTATTATTTATCCATTCATCTATTGACAGACATTTTGGTTGCTTCCATGTCTTGGCTATTGTAAATAGTGTCACAATAAATATAAGGATACATATACATTTTGAATCAGTGATTTTGTTTTCTTTGGGTAAATTCCCAGAAGTGAAATTGCTGGGTCATATGGTATTTCTATTTTTAGTGTCTTGAGGAACCTCCGTACTTCTTTCCACTGTGCTGGACCAATTTACATTCTCACTAATAGTGGTGGAGGGTTCCCTTTGAGTACCATAACTTTATAGTAAGATTTAACAACATGTAGTTTGATATTTCCAACTTTATTCTTTCAAAATTGCTTGGGATATTTTGGGTCCTTAGCATTTCTATATGAATTTTAGAATCTTCTTATTAAGATCTGCAAAAGGTCTGCTGAGCTTTTGATTGTTATTGCATTAAACTACCCATAGATTTAGGGACTGTTGAAAGTTTTATCATGTTGAATCTTCCATCCCGTGAACATGTTATGTGTCTCCACTTATTTAGGTTTTCTTTGATTTCTTCTATCATCATTTCATAACTTTTAGCATACAGATTCTGTACATGTTTTTATAAGATTTATACCATTAGAAGTATTTCATTTTTTAAAGCTATTGTAAATAAAATGGTTTGTGTAACTTCAGTTTCTGATTGTACATTGTTATTCTTCAGAGACAAATAGACTTTTTTGTGCTGATGTTGTATCTTACAACCTTGCTAAACTCACTTTGTTCTGTAAGTTTTTTGGTATAGCATGGGATTTTCTATATAGATGATCATCTCATGTATTAATAGGAATAGTTTTATTTCTTCCTTTAAAATCTTTATGTTCTTTCATTTCTTTCCTTGCATTATTGACCTGGCTGAGACTTCCAGTATTATGTTCAATGACAGTATTGTGAGTGGATATTCTAGCCCTCTTTCTGATTGGGGGGGAAATCTTTTACTGTTAACTATAATGTTAGCTCAAGTTATTTTTGTAGATGCTCCTTGTCATGTTGAGAAAGTTCCCTTCTTAATTTGCTGAGTGTTTATCATGAATGGATATTACATTTTGTCAAAAGTTTTTCTGCATCTGTTGTTAAGATCACATGGTATTATTGATTTTTGAACATTGAATCAGCCTTGCATTCCTGGGATAAATCTCTGTTAATTGTAGTGAACTATTCTTTTTATGTATTGCTGTATTTCATTTCCTAATATTTTGTTGAGGATTTTTTCCCATCTATGTTCATAAGGAATACTGGTTTGTAGTTTTCTTTTTGTTTGTACTTTTTGTGGCTTGCATTGTTTTTAATCTTCAGTTTCTTTTAACATTTTTTTTTCTTTTAACATTTGTTTCAAGAGTGTTGCATTGCTTTTTCAAGCTTTCTTATAACTGCTTGGTCTTTATCCGATAATTCCAGTATCTGTGTTATCTCCTTGCTGTTATCTATTGATTGTCTTTTTCCATATGTGTTGAGAATTTCATAGTTCTTCATACTAAGTAATTTTGGATTGTAGTCTTGATGTTTGAATATTAGGTTATGAGACTCTGGGTCTTGCTTCAATCACATGGCTATTGTTTACATTTTTATTTTAGTGGGCAACTGATGATTAGACTTAGTAGATCACAAGGTCCCATCCGCCTTCTGCAGGCTGTGGTTACATCAGTTCAGTTTTCAGTCTTGGCAATGCTATTCAGGTCTGTCCCATGACTGCACCACCAAGTGACCATTCTGGAACCTGGGTGGAAGTCTGTTACCTTAATGCTCAGTCTTTGATATGCTTATTGGGATTAGACCTGCACAGAAACAGGTTGAGGGTGAGCCCAGGAGTTCACTGGTTCACTGCCCTGAGCTCCCCCCTCTCTGTGATCTCCCCAGGACTTCTCAGTTCCCTAGGGCTCCCCTTTTCTGGTTTTCTGTGCAACTGTGGCCAAGTAGTAGGAAGACAGAAAGCAAGCAAGAAAACCAATGAGGTTTGGTCTCACTTCATGGAACCCCTGTTCTACTGAATGGTTCTTCGTTAAGAGCTTTGGCTTCTGCAGGCTACCATTGCTGCTCTTATTACTGCCATCTACTACTGCCACCACAGGATTGCCTTGGGGGAGGGGGTGGCAAGAGAATGAAACAAAGGGAGAGAGAGAGATGAAGAATTTCCCCTATTCACACTGAGCTTTAGCGCTTCCATATTTCCCTCAGCACTCCTTGAGGAAGAACTGGAGGATTTCTCCCAAGAGCTTTCTCTGCTATCACAGTGCTCACTTTAGATTTCTAATGAATTGTCAGAAGGACATGGAAGGGAAAACATTGGCAAATTTAGTATTAGTTTGATGATACTTTATTTTTGGTGTTCTATCCTGCCTGCCTGCTGCTAATGACTTCTCAGAGTCCTCTAATAGTTGGGCCATGTATTGCCAAAGGTCAGAGACCAGGTATTATCATAATTGTAAGTGGTGGAAACCCACATGACTTGGCTCAGGATGAAGAATTTAGTAGTTTGGCTAACAAAACTTTGGGGAAGCAGAGAGAGCTGGCCTCCAGAATGAGTGCAAGTTGCTTTAGAAGCCTCTGCAGTTCTCCTTCCCTTTCAAGGATCAGCCTCGTGCCTCAGACCAGATCTCTCTCCTCATCAGCACTCAGGGCAGCCCATCACTCAGGCCGCACAGCTCACAGCCTTGCTTTCAGAGAGGGACCAATACCATCTTGTAATGGCATTGTGACTGGCAGCTTCCACTAAAAATGCATGGTTAAATGGGGCAAGCTGTAGCTTCCCCAAAGAAGGTAGGTGCTGAGCACAGAAGAAGAGAAAGTGCAGAACCATTTTAAATGGATCTACTTTAGCCAAGATTCATACTCAACAGTACTCTTTTCTCGATCTCTGCTTTTAACCACCATAACACAAAGAATAGTAGCTAAACTGACCAAGGAGAAAGAGAGAAAAGAGAGGTGGTTTTCAATTCTGATTGCACATTAGAATCCTCCAGCTCCATCTTCTGCTAACTGATCAGAATCTCTGGAGCTGGGGTCAGAGAACTATATTTTCTTCTCTAGGGGATTCTCATTTGCAGCCAGGGATGAGAACTGGTGAGGTGCTTCATCAAATTGAATGTGCATTTGAGTCACCAAACGAACTTATTAAAATGCAGATTCTTAACTTGGAGTTCTAGGTTGGGACCACAGACTCGGCATTTCTAAGAAAGTACAAGGTAATGCCCCATGCTGCTGGTCACAGACCACCGTTTGAGTAGCAAGGCTACAGAGGGGATTCTTCATGAAGTAGATTTTAGAATAAATAAAATGAGGTGACCCTTTCTATAGTGAGTAGAAAACCAGGAAGATACTTAGGCTCAACATATTAACCATAGATCTATCTCTCCATCCATCCAATCAGTGAGTTTTGAACTAAGTAGTTACCTGAGTAGGAAGGGTTAGTAAGGGGAAATCTTGGAGGAGGAAGCCATATGGATTGGGGATGGTTTGGACTGAAGGGATCTTAAATTGATGAGATTGTAGAGGGGCCCATGTTAGAGGAAGCAAAGACATGGGGGTAAAGTGTCAAATTGTATTCAGGGCCAACAACATGTTTGCCTAGAGCAGCTCCCCAGGGACCGTCTGGGAGGTGATGGGTCTCGGCCTGTATTCTGCAGCCAAAGCAGCTCTACAACCACTCATTTTCACATAAGGTTCAACAAAGGCTGTCGCAGCTGGAGAACAGTGGAAACCACTGGCCTGAAGGTGATACATTCGATGCACTGTAATTGGGAAACAGTTGAGCAGAGCAGTTACACCCTTGGATGCTGAAATCAGACGGGTTCTCCCATTTCCCAGTTATGTCCTTGGGGCTGGTTACTTAATCTCTCCAAACCTCAGTTTCCTTGGGATTAATTTCATTTGTAACCAACTCAGGTTTGACTAATAGATTTTCTTTGCTTTGCTGGAACTGAACTTCATTTCTACCTTGAGCCTCAGTTCTTTGGATGGTGGAAACGCTGTCATAGTGAATTAAGAGTAAAATCAGTCATTCATCTTTTCTTCTTGGCTGGTATATGGATGGGGAGGTGGGCTGGGGAATGAGCAGGAATTAGCTTTGGAGCCCCAGGGCACGACAAGGGTGTGGCCTTCAGTTGCTACCTGACCGTCCTGACGCCTGGGGCTCCATGCTGCTTACTCTGCTCTCCAACCACCAGCACCCATCCTACCGGCAGCTGCAAGGACAGCCGCAGTGCTCGCTGGTCCCGGGTCTCCAGTCCACGCTTGTCACTCGCTACCCTTCACATCCCAGCTGTGAGGCCAGTTCAGTCTCCTAGGCCTCTTGCTATCCTGAACCACTCTCAGCTGCAAAAAAAAATATCTGCATCTATCCAAATTCCGAATCTATTGTTTAGGACTAGATATAAGCTTTGGAATTTCAATGCTAAGAAGAACATTTTATTGCTTTTGATTTTGTTTTATGGGATATCAATCCTATTCCAGGTGCTCTGAATGCCAAGGTGTATTTTGGAAGCAAGCAGAGGGTGACTAGGTAACAAAAGCAATCATAGGTGAAAAAATCCATTGGTAAATATTTCATAAATATCCTGACACACAGGGGAAATAACAGTAGTTACTTTTTAAGAGTGTGGTGAGAAGGAAATGAGAGTGTATATAAAGGTACCTGGCCAGTGGGTGGGGGGCCCTACAAATGCATCCACTCTTATCATCTAGCTATTGTCTCTGGCATTGTAGCCCCACCTTTGCATCACCCCTTTGCCCTGGGAAGGTTTGTAGCTGGCCTGGATTATGTGTTAATAGTGGTGATGGAGTTTGGAGGCAGAGGGAGGGGCAGGGAGTCATGGGTTCACGGCATTAGCTCCGTTTTCTTAAAGGCTTCAGTGCAAAGCCTCTGATACAATTTGTTAGCCCACCCAACCCTGCAAATTGGAAATTGGGTTTGTATTTGATCAAGTTGGCCGGGCCAGTCAAGCTTCATGTGTCAACAGCAGCCCCGACTTATCGTCATAATACTCTCAATGCTCTACCTGCTGCTCCAGCTTCTGGTTCACACCTCCCAGATCTTGAACTGGAAAGAAATTAGCCCACACTTGTGGGTCTGAGATTGTCACAGACAACTCAGCCAATCCTTGGAAAGTGGTACCAGTTAGCTTGAGAGAGGAACAAATACATCAGCATCTGAAGCTGGAGTTTTGAGAAATTACTTTTTTTTTTAGTTTGTAAAGAATAAAGCGTTCTGAGTACTTTAAAGCAATCCTGTTCCATGATTTGTGGTAAATGCTAAAAAAGGGCAATGCCTTGGGTTGGGTATGGATCCCTTGATTAGTTGGGTTGGTCTACTTGACTGGTGAGAAGCCAGGCATTGAGGCTACATCAGCAAGTTGTGACAGAAGAAGATTCTCTAGTTATCAAAGTGAAAACAGTTTGAAATTTTTTTGTGTGCAGTTAGAGACTGGACTTGGGAAGAAGATGGAAGAAATGATCTAGAGACAAGGGGAAGATGAGAAAGATGGTAGACAGCTGGATCCTTGGGGACCACAGCCAGAGAGAAAATCCTTATGGTGAAGAGTGGCCAGTGACTTTTTCTGACAGTGATTCCTAACATTTGAATTTAAGTTAATTTCTGTTCTGTGTTGTGCCATCCACCCCTTGCTATTAGCCTAAGGCTATTACAGGTGTTGCCTTGAAGAATTAAGTGAGGATTGTCCATCATACTTGGGGCCCCAGAGAGAGCCACTGTGGAAGGCAGGATGCAGAGAGTACACACACCCCTTTACCTAAGCAGGAAGAGGGAGAAAGGAGAGGGGAACAGAGAACTCCTCCCCTACCTCACTCCCGACCTCTCCCGGAAATCATCAGGATTGGGGGAAGACACCAAACATCCTCAGGGCATGGGAGATGGACTTGAGCTAGTTCAAGCCTCTATAAAGTGACTCCAGAATAATGGGTTACACTCATAATATTTCTGAATTGCGCGTTGAGTCCTAGAGCCCATCTGAATCAATGGAATTGAATGCAGAAGCTTGTGAGTGGGCCTAGCTGACCGCCCACATCTCTGTCCCAAGCAGCTTTGTGCTCTCTCCTTACTCGAACATGCTATAGTTTTCACAATATCCAAAACTTTGGGGATTAGACAAGTTTTGGGGAAGTAGCCCTCTAGAATAAATAACATCTACTGATTTCATTTCCAGAATTCAGTCAAAAGAGGTTGCTTTCACTTACAGGGTCCAGGTGAGCAAGTGAAGACCCATCATGGTTAATGTGAGCAGATATCAATAATGGCTCACACAAGGAGCAACAGCCTGCATGCATGTTCCTGAGTCGGAATTTATTTTTCACATCTATAAATAGAGCTTTTGAGAGAAAATGAGTGAAACTTTTTATTAATATTACACAAATGATAAAAGTGAGTGAAACTACTTGTTTTGAGAAGGGCACTTTAGACAGAGAAATATGAGACCCGAGGGCTAGCTCTTGTTCTACAACAACTGATGACCTTTGACAATGCCCTTTAACCTTGCTTATCTGTGTCTTCTATAAATGAGAGGGATTATTCTAAGTTATCTCTAAGGTTCCTTCCACCTCTAATTTTCTATGATGTAAAAAGCTTCTAATAGAAACCCAAGTCTGGCTGATCCATTAATCTCCATGTTCCCAGGTTTGCTCTGGTCACAGCATCCTTAGTGCCTTTGTGATTTTTGTTCACGGTGCCCTAAAACTGAGAAAAATGCCCAAAAGTTCCATCTGTTAAGTGGTTGGTTAGGTCCAAACAAAAGTATTATATCCTAATAATTTTATAGCCATTTGAAAATATAATACACATAACTTGAAAGAAAAAGTGATATTTTAATTTCATTCTACATAACCACACTTCCTCGTGGGTACATGTGCCTTTGGAATATGGCGTGACTTCTCAAATCTTGGAATCAAACTGGACCCCAAAGCTCTCATTTCTTGTTCCATGTTGCTTTTCACTCAGTACTTGCTCTTTATCATAGCAACCACTAAAACCTAGTTTTGCAAAGATATGATCTCATTGAAAGGAACATAGCACCATCTATGTGGAAACTGTGAACGACCTCCAATGAATAGTTTGCATAGTGTCTGACAGATTTTGTGCTTCCTCAAAAATTAAATACATCCTGGGGCACCTTGTGAGTGTACTGTATCACCCCAAGGTGCCAAGGTGCACAGTTTGGGAACCATGGCTTTAATCAGTGTACAAGGTCTCCCTCCCATTTTTGATGCAGCCATGTGCACTCACTGTTGCAGATTTTTTCAGGATCCATGGGCCAAGCACAGAATTAGATGGTTTTCGAAAGCTCAGGTTTGTTGGTGATTTTCGAGAGACCAGCAAGTTTCATCCATCCTTATTCTACTGCAGCCACTGACCCAGGCCACACCCCAGGCTATGTCAGCCCTTCTCTGAAATCCCCGGGGTATAACTCTGCTGTCACACCCTCCCACCCATCAGCAGGCTCAGACCCTTGCCCGGTTCGCTGCCTCCTGATGGGTATTCTTGATAATCTCCCCAGGGGGCTTCACTTCTCTTGCCAATCCTGTGATATATCACTTCCGCCTTCTTCCCCACCACCCTCCCTGTGTTCACACCTTACCCTCCTCCATACCAATCCCACAAAACCCCATCCTTACAGCCATCTCTTCATTTGCCTCATGCCTTCTCTTGACCAAATTCGCATGAAGCCAATCCTCAGAACGGGTACCTTGGGGGGTCAGTCACCACAGGTGTATGATCTGTGGCTTCAGCTAGACACTCAGATTCCTGAGCAGTCCGGCAATGGAGCCTGGTAAACTCTGAGCTCCCAGCAAAACATCCCACATCTTTTCCACTCTCTTCTCTCATCCCAGCTTCCCTTGCTCAGCAGATAACCTGCCATCTACCTTACAGAGCATTCAACGCTCTCAGGCACGAGCATTAAAGCTCTGGCCTTACAGAGAGACATCCCATCTTGAACCTACCCTCTCACTTTGTTCCTCCAGGCTTGGAGGAAGAGGCACGCATGCTGAAGGCTCCCTCTCGCTCTGGGCTCTTGATCCTATCCCTTCCTATGACCCCTGGCCGGGCATCTGGCTCCACTGGGTAGATCCTCCCCCTCTCATACATTCAGCCTGTCCTTCTTTACTGGTCCCTCCTGTATAGCCTAGGAAAGTATTCAAATCTACTTAAAAAAAAAAGTCTCTAACAATGTCCTCCCGATAATTGGCGCCTGACAGTTTACCTCCCTTTGACAGACAACATCCCTGAAGAACAGTCAGCACCCACTGACTGTTTCTTGACCCCCCATGTGCTCCAGAGCCCCCTGCAGGGAGCCCCAGGTCCCACACTCTCTCCTCCAGCCTCATCCCCCATCACTCTGTCCTTAGACAGCCCTCCAGCCCCGGGAACCACATGCAAATCTCAGAACAGGCTGCTCAGTCCACTCTTTGATGTCATCGTTCCCCGTGCTCGCTTTTGCCCTTAGCCACCCAGCCAGCAGCACTTACTTCAAAACATCCCCTGAGCAGCCTTGCTGGACCCTCCCTTCCCTCTCCACCCACTGGTGAGAAATGGTCACTACTCTTTGTGTCTTCAGCTGTCCCTCGAGTCATAGCATCTGTGACCATTTACTTTCTGTGTTTCTGTGTTTTTCTCCAGCAACTACTACAAGCTCCTGGGGAGCCGGGACTGTCTCACAACTAGGAATACCTGTATTCCCAGTGCTGAGCAGACCTGGTGCATCTAAATAACCTGGATTCATCGAGTGAGTGAATGAAGTTGGTACTGGTGTAAATAACTCTCAGCTACCCATGGCAGTGGTGGGGGTGCAGGGCTTACTTTGTAACATCCCTGTAGCAGACATATTTTTTTCTAGATCTCTCTGCACTCCCAGCACATTCTAGGTGTTATCTCATTCTTCCTCATAGCAACTCGGAGGTGGTATGATGCCCCATGTTGGACAGATGAGGAAATGGAGGCTCAGAGAGCTGAGTCATCAGCTAATAGTGGTGGGAACAGGATTCCAGCTCAGCTCTCGCCCCTTTCTACACAGCCAGGCACCCCTACATTGACCCATCACTGCTTGTTCACTGCCACCTCATTAACTGCCAGCCTTTAGAAGCATAATTAAGGCAGCAAGCAGGTCTGAAGTAAAAGCATTAGGTGACACACTCAGACCCCAGTAGAGTCATAAATGCTTATGGGTTATCAATATAGGGGCCATGAATTTGTGCTACAAATACTGCCTATCCATTGGCTTTATTTTCAGTAATTTAACAACTGTCATTAATTAAAAAATCAACCTGCATGAGAAATTAGACGTTAGCAGAACTTTCAACAATGATAGCCTGAAAGCGTTTTAACACTGCTCACAGAGATTCGAGATTCCCTCCTTCATTGTTCCTACCATGCCCACCCAGGTGCAGTGCGAGAAATCTCCCAGAAACCTCTCCAGCTGCTGGCCTCTCACCTTACAGAGTTTGCACGTAGATCCCTCTCTGCCAGAAGCCGCCCTGTGCCAGCTAGGACAGATCACACCTGCGGCTGGGGGGCAGAGTGATGGCGGGGGCTGCCCTTCAAGGAAACCTGGACAAGTCTCTGCCTCCTGAGCCCCTCGGTTCATGTCCTCCCCACCCCTTCCCTTTTTGTTTAGTTTGACCTTGGTCACTGATGACAAGGCTTCTTTTCCTGCCAAACCAATCAATAAGCTAAACAGACAGAAGATGAGTATTTAGAATATGGGAAGCCAAACTCAAACACAGATAGGTTATCAGTCTGGTCCAGAGCAGACTTCTGAGCAAATATTTCATTAACAAATTTTTCATGGCAACTTGCATGTTAAAAAAAAAAAGAGGGGAGAGGAAGAGAAAACAGTGGTGTGTGTGTGTGCACGGTGTGTGGATAAAGAGAAAGGCTGGCTGAATCCTTGAAGCTGAACTGCCCTGGGAGGCGGTGCTTCTGGGAATGAGGGGTGGAGGGTGGGATGGCAGAGAGAAGCCCCCAGGGAAGGGGGTGTCCTGTCCTCATAAAACCCTTCAGCTTCAAACCTCCCTCTCCTTGCGGGGCTGACCTGTGTAATTCCTCTCCGGCCACCTCGAGAGGGCTGGGGCTGGTTAAGTCTCCTGGATGCAAACCTCAGTAGGGCAGCAAGCAGCTGTCTGTGAAGCCCTGGGCTGGTCACTCAGTGAGGGGCTTGGAGGGGAGAGGAGGTATGGATCCCAGGGGAGCTGGAGCACAAAGAGAACATTCAACATAAACAACAGTAACTAGAGCAACGCTTGCCTGGCTCCCTCTAAGTTTTAGGTGCCCTTGAAGCTTCCCCCATCAATCAATCCTCACAACCAGAACTAAGACTATGGGAAACACTGGTGCACATGCCCATCAGTGTCTGTTCTCTTGCTTAGTATTTTGAATATCACATTTTATTCACAGAAACCCTTCAAGTACTTTGTTTTAATTCATAGATGAGGAGCCTGAGATTCAGAAAAGTTGAGGAACTTGTTCAGATTTGCGCAGCTGGTAAATTGTAGGGACAGAATTGGGAACTAGGTCTGTCAGATTCCAAAGACAAGCAGTTCGGAGTGTCTTTCCCTTGCTCCATGTAGCTTTAAGTGCACTTTAAAGGGAAAGTCAGCAAAACGTGGCATTATTAGTATTCAACTCTGGTGAGCAAGTGCTGAGAGCAGGAAAGGACGGGTTGAGTTTTCTGCTCCTGTGTGCTGTGCCCCTTCCCGCCTTAGCTCGTGTACACAGTGCTCCAGCCTCCAGGAAGTCCTGTCCACTCACCAGGCTGTGCAGACCTCAGTGGACAGTTGCTTCACAGGGAAGCTCCCTCACTCTCTCTGGGCTAATTGTTTTTATTATTTTCTATTTTCCTTCAGGACACTTACACCAATGCTAATGAATACCTTGGTGTGCAATTTATTGATGAGTATCTGTCTCCGAGACAGACTGGATTTAGTAATAAGAAAAATAACAACTCAACCCTCTTCCATGCTTACTACAAGCTTGGCACTATCTTAAGGGCTTTACATATGTTAACTTACTTGTTCCTCTTAAGCTCTCTGTGAAGTAATAACTGTGAGTGTTCCTATTCTACAGATAAAGTAACGGAGGCACACAGAAGTAAAGGGACTTGCCCAATGCGATTAGCCAGTAAGTGACAGAGCTGGATATGAACCCAGGTATTCTGTGGTTCCTAAATCCATACTCTTAATCATGATGACATCATTGCAGACTCCTCCCATTTTGGCATGTACTCTTTAGAGTGTACAAACCTTGAGTTTGGGGTGCTCATGTCATTTGCTTGATTAGCAAAATATAATAAAGGTGATGTTATATGACTTCCAGGGTTAGGCCTTAGGATGCTCTGCAACTTCTGCTTTCTTTCTTGGAATGCTTCCCTGGGACCATGGTGGAAGGAAGCTGGTCTGGCCTATGGCTGCCTGTGAGGCCACATGGAGGAGAAACTGAGGCACCCTGGACAATCACCTGCACGGACTGGTGGATGTGTTTCCAGAGGGAAGCCATCTCAGACCTTGCAGCCAGTCAAACTTCCAGTTGAATGCCAGCACAAGATTAAGTCAGGCAAAATGAGCAAGGGGACCAGCCAGTCAACCCACCGAATCATGAAAATTAACAAATCATGGTTCCTCTGAGCCACTAGTTTTGAGGAGGCTCACCTGGCAAGAACGGTCTTGGTCATGTTGCATCCCTAGTACCTAGCAAGGCTTCTGGGGCACAGCACTTTGATGGTAAAAATGTTTTGACTGAATGAATGAAGAGAAGTGGGATTAAACCAGGCGATCCCCTGGAAAATGGTGGCTAACTCTAGGATACATTATGGAATCCCCTCAATGTAACACATTGTGAAATTCCAGAACAGATGATAATTGAAAAATACTATCACTCTTAATTTTCTGTAGTTGCTTTCAAGTTCTTATCAACCTAATTTTAGAATATGTTACAAAGGCATTTGTTGTCTTCAACCATTATCTTGATATAATTTTGTATTTGTCTGTACAGTCATTTGATTAGTATGTACCCCCAGCCTCTATTATAAGCTTGGAAGGGGTAGAGACCCTACCTGATTTTGCTCAGGGTTGTAAGTTTTGTTCTGGCTCATAGCAGGGGTTCAATATGTACTGTTGAATAGACTGAATTAAAAATATGAATTTATTTACTTTAATTTCCAGGTTCTTTGGGCTGGTATTAAGCTCTCATCTGCATTTTTGGGTTTTTCTTTTCAAACTGTGAATTATAGAATGCTAGAGGTGGTCGGGACCACTTTTACAGGAAAATGAAGTTCAGAGTTTAACGTAGTGTCCCATTGTCAGACAGCTAGTTCGTTGCAGAGTCAGGACTTGAGGTCACATCTTCATCATCCACTGACTTTACATTTTCTCAAATGGGTATCTGAGGCCCCCATTGCACAGCTGAGCACACTGGGGCAGAACCAGCGATGGACCACAGATTACTCATCTCTCCGAAGGCTGTCTTCACCAGTCTAAGCTGACTCTAGGGTTAAGCTTCTGCCAGCTCCAAGTATTTTCTCTTTCATGTTGTTCTCAAACATATTTCTATTCCCGTCAGACCATCCCCCATGTTCCCATTTAACCTGGGAAAGTTAAACCCACTTTTGATCATCCTGTGAAAATCTGAAGCAAAGTGCTTCCTTCAAGGCAGATGTTTGGAAATTCTGAGCTGCAGGTGCTCAACTTGTCAAGTAACTTTTCAAATGATGAAAAATGGGGAAAATGTAGGTCAGAAAGCAATAAACTATATTCACATCCAATATAGCTGTCTGGATAAGGAGCCGACTTTGAATCCCCACCTTTTACAAAAATGAAACAAAAATCCAAATCCAACCCAAAGCATTACAGATTTAAGTGCTGAAAGTATTTATTATTTCTATTCAAGTAATCCAAGAGCATAATCTCAAGAACATCTATGCCCCAGGAATGTCTCAAAACACCATGGATTTGATGTGATTCCTTTATCCAGATGTTTGTAGAAAAGACTCTGTATGGCAGGAGGGAATTAAAGATTTATTTTTAATATTTTTGAGAAGAGTCATATTTCTAATAACAGTGAGTCTTAAAATGTGTCCCCAATCTTTGTGCCTCTCTGCCTTTACTCATTATTGCTTCTTTAAGTATTATCAGCCTGTAGGCTTCCAAAGGTTGACATTGAGAAATTGGAAGGACTAGGTTATTGGGGTGCTTTCACTGTAGCACTGATAGTCACATCAACTTCATTTCAAGACCTAATTTTCACTCATCGAGTAAGTTATAACCAAGTCCTACAAAAGATCAGTTTTCATGGGGCAAAGTCTTCACCGAATTGCCTGAGTCTCTTAGCCTTGCAGAGTGGTGGTTTGCCTTTGAAGAATGTGGAATGTTTCTAAGTGTCCCTTAAATCTAGATATATTACATCGGAGACCCCAGTGATTACCATTTCCCTCGTGTGCAGACATCTTACAATAAGATATCTGGGAGTCCTGAGCATATTATTTGAAGGCGTCTCCTTCATCTATAATCCCCTTACCTGCAAAGAAGGATATTCCAAAACATGCTAGGTTTTATGAGGTGATTGAGTTTACCTGCTGAAGAAAACATATTTCAGGTTCTACTGGCAGAGAGAAATTTTAAAATTAGGTCACATCATGGTTAGAGGTTGTATTTGTAACAGAAACTAAGAGGTCTTAGAGATCATACACATTTTCTGGCTGGGAACCCAAGAGGAACCTACCATGGAGCTTTCTCTAATTGGTTTCTTACACTCAAAAAATATGCTGAATATTTCTATAGAAACTAAAGTTCTGATCTAAAGTAATACAGCTGGGTTAAACTCCAAGATCTGAGTTCTAAAACTGGTCTCCACCAGACTAGTGTGTGTGCTTTGGGGGAAGCACAGCAGTCCTCCTAGCCTCTAAACCTTATTTCATTTACTACTCCTTGAAAGGGATGAGTTAGAATTTAGTCAGTCTTTTATTTTAAGATTTGGAGACTTCTTAAACATAAATACTTTTTGTTTCTTTGGCTGACATTCCTTTGGGGCATACTTCCTGTTAGGTGTTCACCTAGTGCTTTATGCTTTATCAGTATTAATTTATTTAATCCTTGCAGGAACCTTCTGACTTAGCTAAAGATGCTGTCCCATTTTGCAGTTGAGAAACAGAGGCACAGAGAGGGCAAGGAACAAACACATCAAATGTCCAGAGTCATATGCAAAATCAGGAAGTCGGAGTCCAGGGTTGGCTTTACCCTACTCTGAGTTGCCTCCTCAGCCCCTTGTGTCTCCATGACTTTAGGAGCCCCCCTACATATGGAAAGCTGGGGGAGAGGACGGGAGTTGCATATTACAAAACATAATCACCTGTTGGGAATGAAGCAGGATGGAGAAGGGAAGGCCAAAGGAGAGCAGAGAGAATAAAACAGAAAGAGCATAATGAAGACAGAGACTGTGTGTGTCTTAAATTAGGACAGCAGCTGAGAGAATTACAATGGACATCCTTGGAATGGCAGGTGGAACCCTTAATTTGGAGTGCGATCCCTCATTTCACAGATGAGGGAAAACTGAGGCTGAGAGAACATTCTGAAGACACGGGAAAGGAAAGTGCTGTGATTTTCCGGCTAGTTAGCAGCAAAGCCAGGGGCTCCCCTTCCCTGATTCTGGGACCAGGGCTCTGAATCACTGAGGCAGCTGGAGGGAACTCAGCAGAAAGGAGCCTTTTTCTTTCTGTGGTTTTCCTTGTAAAACGTTTGCTTCTTGGCTGACATATGGTTAGACTCTGACACATGGAAGAGAATTTTCATCCTACTGTTTGCAAGAATTATTTCCTTGTGCATTGTCTTCCCTACCTCACGTTACTTTTAGGAAGCAGGCAATGCAGTTGGGAGGCCAAGTTCACTGTCATTATCCGATTTCATAAAGTCTCTGTGCATTTCTGAAGAGCTACAGAGGGGCCAGGTGAAATGGCATGGGTTGAAGTAAGGGAAGGAACGAAGACCATGGTCGGAAATGAAAAGTATTCAAATATAAATTAATATAAACCCAGGGGTCATCTTGCATACAGTCATGGCAATAAAAGAACCCACAATGTAGATGAACAAGTGAAAAAAGTAATCACAAGTAAGAAAGAGGCGGCCAGGGAGATTACTGAACAAAGTCCAGAGAGTGTAAAAAAAGATAAGAAAGGCAAAGGTAACTAATGAAAAAGAGATTGCACTGAAGGTTAGGAGAAATCATGGGAAAATTTTCCAAGTGCGGAAGGAACACAGGTCATTGAAGGAGGCACTTGGATGACTATGACATGGGGAAAGGTAATTTTTTGAAAACAGAGGTAGATGTGGCTAAAAAAAATTAAGTAGTTTTTGCCCTGGAATGCTCAGGGAGTTGGAGGACAAACCTTAGACAATCCAATACACATTGCCCGAGGAAAACCAACGAAAAATTGAAGCATAGCAACAACATGCCACTGGGAGAGATTTACAAATTAAGAATGGCAAATAGAAAAAAAAACATTCGAAGCTTCAGTCCAAGCCAGGACATATGTAAACATATACTCACATAATAAATGACTGGATCTTAAGAAGTGAGAATTTGAAAAACAAAAGTTTGTGGGGAAAAAAGTCCTCCAAATTTATGACTGGGTACTGCCTCCTAGCTGTCTTACAGCGTTAGGCTCCCCTCCATTCTCCGTCGCCTTCCTATGTTCCTTCAAATATATGTTGAAAATCTGCTAAATGCTAGGCATTGTGTTCCGTCTCCGGAGGTACATAGGTGCATAAGACATCGTCTATGGCCCCTGCCTCAGTGAGTCTACACCTTGGTGGCAGGGCTGTGCTCTGTAGGTGACAGTAAGGCGCAGCCCTTTGCCACAGAGCTGGGAGAGGCCTGAGTGGTGGAGGAAAAATGGTCATTTTGGATCAGGACAGCCACATTCCACTTTTATGGAGGACATCGCAGTAATGCTTATTAGCATAATGAAGAGTAACTGTCCCAGAGATTTTGTTTTTATTTTGTTTCTCTATAATCATAAAAGGGTTCTCATAGTCAGGTGTCATTGGTGTGATTATTTAGGGGGAGATAGTCTAGGAGCTCCTGATGCCTCATTAAGTGGGGTAACTTGGGCACATGCTCAGGGGGATATGCTTGTGGGGAGCTAGCTGACTGTGTCGCTTATCCTGGTGTCTGGGGCAGGGGTCAGTGTTTGGCCCACAGGGAAAATGTGTGGGGGTTGAGCTAAGTGCACTTGTCTCTGGGGCCCCTCACTGCCCTGCACAGAGTGAGGGGAGCCTACCACAGCTGGAGAAGAGTCAGAGACAAGGGTGGTCAGCAAGGACAGTAAGACTCAAGGTGCTCAACCCGGACAGGCAGGTAATGTGACCATCCAGTTCAGGACAGTGACAAATAAGGTAGTGAGGCCAGGGATAAGGAACTGAGAGGTAGAACACATCCTCTGTGGTTGAGGGCAATAGACTTGAAAGGAGGAATCCAGAGCGCAGAGGAAGAAAAGATTTTCATGTGTGGCACCAGGATCTGGAGCAATAAGAGAAATCAAGTGTTACTGTGGATTGCATGACTAGAAGGACTGTGGAAAAGTCAAAGCTAATTAGCTACGAGTTATAAAAGGGAATGCTGAATGTTTGACCAAGGAAATTGGTCAAACTGGGGGAATGGCTGCTGAGATTTCCCCGTTCCCTGTCTCTCTTCCCATCTGGCTCTTCCCGTAGCTTTTGTTCACTACATTTAACCTTGACTGTGGTGCGCTGTGTTATTTCTAGCCCTATACATCAAGAACAAAATATATTAGTAATAGTTGCTCAGCCAGCTTGCTATTCTTATAGAAAGACAGGACTGGAGAGAGAGTGGGATGTGGGGAAATTTGTGTCACTTTAATCCTCCTCCAACCTTTGTGATTCTGATATGCTTTGCTGGGAGCTAGATGCCCCATTCTCTCTGAGAATCCTTCCTTTAGAACCCTTTCTGGTAATACAAAACATAGATTTAAGAAACCAATTACTGATTTCTTTTTCGACTGTCTCTTACAACTACCAGGTACCAAAGAATATTTTCTCAGGAAGAAATTAGTAGTGATTTGGTACAATTATATTATTAGTGACCATAAGGAAAGTTGCTACAATCTTTATACTCAAACAGAAACTATTGACTTTATTGATTTAAGAATCTCTCTTCTACTGGGGTAGTAGTGGGTGGGGGTTTGATTGCTTACTGGCATAAATGTTCAAGTTTCAGTTTGTTACAATGCAGCTCTCAACATTTATTCTCAAGACAATAATTGTATGTAAATATGCCAGAGGTGAACATGTGACTGTAAGTGCATACTGTTCACAACATCACTCAGAAATAAATACCTTTGGATCAATCCAGTTTTAAAAAAAGAAAATGATAGGGAAAAAGGGAAGTAGTTTATCTAACTTCAGGCAAGCTATCTCCTCTATCCCTTGTTTACACCCGATAATACATCCACCAATTAAGCATTTAACTTATTTCTTTAAGGTCAGGTTGCAAAGGAGTCGATCCAAGTTGGGGCGTCAGGGACAATTTCACATGGGAAATCCACTTTCTACCTACAGCAGGTGTGTGTCTTGGCTCGGAGAACAAGCTGTCTCAGGTGTGGTGGCCCCCGTGTGCCTGCCGGGAGATCTGAAATCATTGGTTTAATATTAGCTCTGGGCACATAGCTTGGCTACAGGATCCCCTAAAGCTCCCCTCTGTCCAGGAGGTGAGTTTGTTTTAAAATGGCTGAATGTGTGAGGGACATGTTAAGATAATTCATTTAGTTGGAGTGACAAGGAGGAGGAACAGGGAAGGGACTGAAACGTACAGGTAAGCCAGGATCTCTAGAGAATGTGAAAAATGTCAAGTTCCATGTTCAGAAGCCTCAGGGAATTTTGATGCCAGTGAGCTCTTTTGGACTCTATCCCTCGCCCCAGAAGGCCTCTGGGAGCACGTCCGGAAGGTGGAAGGGAAGAAGGTGATGTGCTTTGCCCTCAAACGCAGCTCCAGCATTGCCATTAAGGAAAAGAAAAAGGCCCATTTAGAAAAAAATAAAATAGATCATCCCTTGCTGGCCCCATTTAATTGACCACATTTACTGAGTACCTATTGTGTGCAAAGCTTACAGGAACACAATATGTGAAGATTCTAAGTGGTTCATTCTAAGGTACTTAGGATGAATATATAAGTGACTACACAGAAAGCTGAAATAGTGCATATAATGGGAAAATGGAATGAAAGAATCATGTACTCGATTGTGGTTTTATTTATCCCTTTATTTACTCTTTATTCTACAGCACACTGATCTTATAAATAGCTATGCCTAAAAATCAGAGAGTTACTATGTAGAGAAAACAAGACCATTCTCCCTACTTACACAGTAGGGCAATGCAATAATGCAACTGCTTTTATTTGAGGGTTAGGAAAAATCATTGTCATTGATTATGGTCATATGGCCTATTTACCCAATGTGCAAATTAGCACGGGCTTTGAGTCCTGCGGCAAGACTTCCAAGGTCATTTTGTCTTTACAGGCTCCCCCAGAGCCTCTGTTCTGTGTTTTGAACCTTGAGAGCAGAAGTTTTCACAGCCTTCTCTGGTTGACTGGAACAATTTTCGTCTTAAGGAAATTCTTTCCGTATGGTCGAAGACCCTTAGACCACTGGTTATTTTGTCTCTCCTTCCAAGAGCCCCCTTTCTTTCTACCCTAGCAAATGGAGAATGTTTTCCCAGACAGGCAGCCTTTTTGAAGTTACAAATAAGTAGATAACGACGACACTGACCCGATTACTGGTGCATGAACTGGTTGAGCCTGAGCCGTGGCCTAGCGTAGAAACCAGGGGCTGCTGTCAGAGGAGACCAGCGTGATGCAGGATCTCAGGCGGAGGGGAGGAAAAGCAATAGACTCAGCCGCATGCTCGGGTGATGTGGAAGTCAGCGAGCTGGAACAGCCTGGGCGAGCCGCCCTGTCATGCCTCCAGTGGCCCTTCTCAGAGCGTGAGCAGACCTTACAAAGAGGCATGACCTCCCCTTTCAGATGACTAGCAGCTCACCGTGATAACTAACCCCTCGGGGATTTCTTTTCAGTGAGGTGTGATAAAGGTCAGTCTGCATCAGGAAGAAATCTGACATGGAGGAGGAGTTTACAGAATGTGCTTTTACTACTTTTGAGTCTTTTTCAGTAGCAGAAGGATTCCCTTTAATGAAACAAGAGGGACATGTAAAGAACATGGCATCAGTCATTTTACTTAGACGGTGCTTTAAGGACGTGGGGGGATTGCATGGAAATATTTCACTCTTCTAAATGTGGTAGAATCCCCATGAAATAATTAAACTTGCAATTTGTCCTAGTTTATGAAGCATGAATTTGCTTAAATAAAGGTAAAGTTTTGCCTAGCCAGTTAGAAGAATCACAAATTTGAAAGTAGTGGAGATTGAATGAATGAGATGTCGCTATTTTTATGTGAAGATTCTAACTCTTTATTCAGAAAACTCCTATAGTAGAGATCCTACTGAATTCATATTCATGTCATTGGAACTTGAACTGATATCTTTAAGAATTAGAATAAGGTCAAATGCAGAGACAATACAGTGTTTGCAAGATCTTTCCCAGAATCCCTTTCATTCGCCTCCCTCCTCTCCCAAATTAAGAAACAAATCCACCGGAGGGCTTTGGCACCGCTGATAGGTTCCCTTTTCCAGGTACATAGGCTAGATACCTGAGAACCCTCTTTTATTATTAACCCCTTATGCTCCTCACACACCTGTGTGACAACACCTGTTTATTCCTGTGGAGGTATCTTAGCAAGTCCTTTCCCTCCATCTCCCTGGATCTATCATTACCTCCTGCCTGGTCTATTGTAGCAGCTTTCTAATATCTCCCTGTCCTAACATCTCCAATCCTATCAATGAAGTAACTCTCCTAAAGCATGACTGACTTTGATCAGATCTCTCCTGCTTGTAAATGTTCAGTGGCTCGCGATGACTTACGAAATACCGTGTAAAACCCTCTGCCTGGAGCTCTCTGTGTCGGCTCTAATCATCCTGCGCCTCCCTGTAAGTGCCCTCCACTCCAGCCAGACGGGTCTACTTCCA
This sequence comes from Manis javanica, assembly GCF_040802235.1. Lineage (NCBI taxonomy): Eukaryota > Metazoa > Chordata > Mammalia > Pholidota > Manidae > Manis > Manis javanica. The sequence continues at coordinate 95,763,609 of NC_133166.1, read as the reverse complement.
GGTGCCTGTGCTCATGTCGCCTTTTCCATCACAGCTTTTTTACTAATAATCTGCCTTTAATGTTCGCCCTGCCCCCCCCCCAAAGCTTTCCTTTAAATCCAATTCACTTTCCTTTTTTCATTTAGTCATCTATTCAGTTGTGTCCATTCAGCAAACCTTTATCAAATGTCCACCCATTGTGGGATACCACTTCTGAGCAGCCGTCCCTGACTTTCCTAGCTGGCAATAGCCTATTTACCCTCATTAATATTTTAGAGTTTTATACCACTCAGAAGATTCCTCACAGGCTGCAGGTCAGGTCCTGGCTCTGCCACCTGCCTTGTCTAAATCTCTGTTTCACCATCTGTGAACTAAGAGCTCCTCTTTCCTTGGGTGGCTGGGTTGCAGTGGGGATTAAATGCAATGGTGCAAGCAGAATGCTTTGCAAAGTGTGTGTGCCCTTGGGGTGAGCTGCTACTGCTCTTCCTATTATTATTTGTTGTGTTGTTATACCCATTCATTCTCTTTGAGACCAGGGTTGGCACTTAGGAAACTCCATGTGGTCTTGGGAGCCATTTAGGGAGTGCCTGCCGCTTTAACCCTTTGATCAGTTTCACTAGTTGCAAGACACAGAGACCCTCTTATGTTACCTCCAGAGAAGAAGGGTGATTGTGAGTCTGGACTGGAATCGAGGACTCATCAGATTCCACTCACCATGTGTCAATTCCTCTCTATGTCTATTCTGTTCTGTCAACCCAGCTAATGGATTCTGTGGCTGACTTAGAATCTGGACCACTATATAATTTGCTTGGTCCATTGCAAAATGAAATGAGGGATCCCTTGTTCAAAAAAGAGGAGAAAAGCTCTACTAAATGTGAACTAAAATATAAAGCTTTTCTTTATCCAGAGGCCTCTTCTCTCTGTCTCTTTCCGTCTCCACCTGTATAGTGTTTTATGTGTGCTATTTAATATCATCTTTCTTCAGGCATGGAGACACTCAGAGGGCAGTACAGGCTCTTATTGGCACCAAGGGGCCCACTGCTGCGACTTTGCGACCACAGCTGAGTTCCCCTTCTGTGCCATACACTAGATGGCAGCACCATGCCCATTGGAGGTGAGTAGAAGTTGAGCCAGGCATCACCCCTTCCCATAGGCCTGCTGCCCCATCCAAGACAGATGGATGCTTCCCAGGGCCAAGTGGTGTTGCAACCTCCACCTGTGATGATGAGCAAGATACCTGCACTAGGGGAGGCCGAGAGATCTGCTGCACGGCATTGCCTGACCAATGAGTCATGTTGGGCCAGCCCTGGGCAGGGATGGTGGTCACCACACCCCAGCTCTAATGCCACAAGTCGTGGGTGCCTGACCCTCCATGACCTGCATTTGGTTCCCTGCTGGGTGGTGTGGGGAGGAGGAGCAGGCCTGAGAACACAGGGCAGGGAGGCAGCAGCCAGAAGTGGGACCCTATGAAATGAGGCTGCAGCTCTGGCGCTTCTTCCAGGGTCCCACCTGCTTCACTAACAAAACCCACAGTCAAAAATAAGATTAAGCACCAAATCCAAGCATGGGGTCCTGTGAAGCTCTTCCTGTTTAGAGTGCTGACTCTTTTGAAATGGCAGCATACACATTGAAGAGCATAGCTCTGTATTATGACTCTTTTGAGCAGCCGTGACTGCTAACTGGTTTATTCTTTCAGTCTCCAAAAATTCAATTACTAAAAAAGAAATCTGATTGGCCGAGTTCTTTCTGTCCAGGCAGCGGATTGGCTACTCTTGAATTAGGTGCCTGTTCCTGGTCCAGTCATTTGGAGTCTAGAGAGCAAAGTCATAGTGCAAAAAACAAGGCCCCCTCTGCCCACTGCTTTATGGGCAGTGTGTGAGGATGTGAGGGCTGTTATCTTTAGTGTGGGACTCAACAGATAAGTTGAATTTTGAATGAATTAATTTGTTTTTTTGCATTAATAAATATCCTTGAGAACTCTACTTAGTGATGTTTTATTCCCAAAGTTGTACTTTATATATGGAAGGGTGAAATGTTTTCTTAAATTATGTATTTTGGTATACATTATTTTCAGAAATTTATCCTGTCTGCCATGCATTTGTCTGATTTAATGAGGCTTTAGATCATGGTTTTATAGAATATACTTTAGAAATTATCTTGTTCATCTCCTGTGATTTTTCAAACACAGAATACATTAATTAGACTATGACAAAATAGGGCAATTAAAGCTGGAAAGAGTAAAGACTCATCTTAAATAAAACTACCAAAACAAAACAAAAAACTTCCACATGTTTCTCTACATCAAAATTAAAAAGGATTAAAAATCTAACAAACATACCTAAAACTTATCAAAAAAAGAGTTAATATCCTTAATATACAAAGTGATCAAATAACTCAATAAGGAAAAAATTAATAGGAAAATTGACAAAGGCATGAGTAGACAATTCACACAAGAAAAAGTACAAATTGCCAGTAAATGTTCAACTTCATTTTTTAAAAAGAAATTAAAATTAAGATGACAACAGATATAATTTTTTTCCAAATTGGCAAAGATACAAAAGAATGATAAGACCTGACTCTGTTCTATGTTAGATGGAGCAGGAAAATTCTTGTGCATAGAAGGATGCTTTGGAACAATCTTTTGAAGGTCAATTTGACAGTATTTATAAAAATGTGAAAGATACGTTAGTTCTTATCTTAGATTTTTACTTCTAGGTTTGACTTTAAAGAAGCACTTCTATGCAGACAATGGTATATGTACAGAATACTTGATCACACTATTGTTTGTAAATGTGGCATATTTGAAATGTCCAACAATCTATCAATAGAAGAAAAGTAAATTTATGGTACTTGAGTCCATTTGATGAAATATTAGGTGACCAATACAAACAATAAGGAAGGTTTACATGTAACTACATGGAAATATGCCCAAGTTACATTGTTAAGTGGAAAAAAAAAGTTAAAGAAAAAGATCTGCATTTTGAACCCATTTATACAAAAACCCTCTATATATTACTCTGAATATTTGCTAGTTAGTATCTATTAATCATTATGTATAACAATATAAAAGGGTATTATAGTACAGTTTTATAAGAGCATGTATTCTGTATACACTTGTGGATACATATAAGGAATGTCATCTGTATCCCCCCTCCAGCTGTGGCACCAGTCCAGTAGGGCAGAAGGACATTATTCCTGCTCTTGAGGAGCTTATATTCTTTCTACAAGAGGAGATGAAACTGGCTGGTACCACAAAGAGTAAACGGCCTAGGACCGAGTGTTCTTGGGTACTTACTGAATGGAGACATTTTATGTTCACAAAACCCCTAAGAAGTAGAAATAGATCCCCATTTTTCAGATGGCCAAACTGAGACTTATCTAGGAACGCAGTGTTGTGTTGACTACATGATCGATCATTTCCCCCAAATCCTTAGACAACCACGATCTCACACACAACTTCCACCCCGCTTGTCCCTTGTAGCAGAGGCCTATCACCAGCCCCAGTATTTAAAAGTAAATTAGATTAAATATTGGAAGTATTCCAGATGTATTCTGATTACATATATGAAAATGTGCAAAAATATCAGAATTCCACTCCCTCCCATTTTCTCTGTGCTGTAACTTCACAGAACTTTTTTTCTTTGTGCTTTACTCAATATTAACAGTGACAAGGTCCTTTGAGAAGCCCCGGATTCCAGGCCTGGTTCTGTTGTTTTCTGTTGTGAGCTCTGGGCACCCCCCCCTGGTAAGTGTCCCCAACAGAACTGCTTTGTTTGACCACCTCTAGATGAGGCAAGGCATGGGTGAGTCCTTTGAACCCTATAAAACAATGAAGATAAGTTTCTCTTCCACAAGATTTGGATCTGGGCTTTTTTCTCCCCATCTCTCTGATGGAAGTCTCATCACAGAACCAGGAAACAAGGTCATTTTCTCTCTAAGAACCAGCTCACGTGCCTCTCCCTGCAACATATGGGGATCTTTCTTTGGAGAGGTTGCTTGGCCAGGTGAACAGCTGTTGCTGGGCGCCCTTATGAATAAGTGGCAATAACTCTGATAGAGTGAGCTTAAGACGACAGCTTAACAACTTTTCTGCAAGAGTAGGCTTGTTTCGGTTTTTCCTTAGCTTATGCACCTCTGGATTTATTTCTCCTGCTTTTGTGTATTTGACAATCACATAAGTTGGCATTTGTTTGGGAAAAAATGCTCTTTTTTGTAACTTGTAACTTGACCACTATATGTTGGCTGGAAAAGTGTATGGAGTAATATATTTTTATAAAATATAAGTAGATGGATAAACACCAATATGTATTCAATGCCTTACGATAGGTTCATCCTTTGTCCCATTAATTCCACTGTGAGGGGTTTAGCTGTCAGATAAGATTGGCTAAATATGAAAATTTGTATTTTTAAGGAGGTTTACCGTATTGTTTATAATGGTAAAAATTAGAAATGATTTCATTTTCTAATAATAAGGGATTGGTTAAATAAGTGAGGGGTACACCCACACAACAAAATATATAAAATTATTAAAAAGGATGTGTCAGATGTGCATATTCATATGCACATGCACATATACAACTATATGAAGAGGTTGTCTGTTGTTAAATTGGGTTATAAAACAGTATGTATAGTGAAATCTCATTTTGTTTTAAAATCTATATGTTTTTGAAGTCTGGAAGGTTATATGCCAAAATGTGAACAGTGGGGTCATCCCTGGATGATGATAAAGGATAAATACACATACACACACACAAATATATATATATATATACACACACACACTAAATTTTCCAAAATTACCATATATTATTATTGCATTTAAGAAAAAAACATATTTTTTCTTTAAATATAGAATTATGAGATTCTATTTCTTCATAAAGATCAAATATAGAAACACAAAAGAAACCCCCTTACTGTATCAAGAACTCCCGTGAGATGTGTTATGAAGACCTTATATCTACCAGAAATTCCTGTCCTCAAATAAATCTGCTCTATTTTCAGAACTCTACATCCCTTTTCTACAATTTCTGTAGTCCTAAATTGCTGATCACATGTTTCTCTTTTTAATCCTTCAACAGTGGAATTCACACTTACACTTCTTACAAATTTATTCTACTATGTTGTAAGTGCTGAATGATCTGTTTCCCCCATAGACTGTAGCCGTTGGCAGGCAGGTGCCTGCAGGATGTGGCACATAAAGGCTCTGCACACTGTTTGGTCGAGTGAGTGCTCTGACAGAGAGAGAACTGAATAAAGTGTGTTTGTACCCATATATGGAGGGGGGAGATCAGTGGGGAAAAGGATGGAATGGATTACGGAGAAGATGGTATTTGACAAGATTTTGAAGGGTTTGTCCAGGCAAAAATGCAAAGTGGGAGGCCAGCTCCAGCAGAGGGAATGGCAGGTTGGCCAGTGGAGCAGGTGTGCCTAGCACGAGGGGGCTCCCTGGGACGTGGGCCTTTCAGTGGGAAACCCCAAACGGCCCTTGGCAAACTGAGACAAGTGGTCACTCGATGGTGGGATGGTATAATCAAAGGCAGGAAGGTGGAAAAATTAATTTGGGAGACAAGTTGCCCAGTTTGGCTAGAATACAGCTTAGGAGTAGGGAAACTGGACAGCAAGCCTGGAAAGGGTAGGTTGGGACTCACAGAAGAAGGCCTTGAATGCCATGTGAGGCCCTTGTGAAGTAGTGAGACAAAAGGCATTTGAAATCCTAAGGTTTGAGACTCGTCCAGCACACATTAACTCCCCCTTATTTCTCCTCTTTCTCTCTTTCTCCAATATCTCTCTTCAAAGGCATCCTTTCACTTTTGGTTCTTGTCTTCTTGACATGGTGTCTTCCCCTTTAAAAGCACACCTTGGAATTTCAAACATAATAATCGAATCCAAGTGAGAACTACCTTTTTCCATCAGAGGCAAGTCACCTTCCACTGGTGGGGACAGAATCTGCAGCACTCCATCTTCTCACCCAGACCCTGTGTGACCATCAGCATGTGTGAGAAATGACTGGCTGGGATTCAAGGCATGGTTGGCAGCATCTGGGGAGCAGAGCCGAGGTGGGGGGTTCCTAGGGAGTGAGAACTGGTGACCCTGGCCTCATTAGCACTGTGCTGCTGAGCAGGGGCCACAGGCCACTCCTGAAACATTTGAGGAGAAGCTCGGGGGTGTTACGGCATAGAGGTGCACACAGAAGGCCATTGCCATCTGCATCCTGGTATCTCTGTCTGTGTCACTATAAAAACTGACAAAAAGGGCCTTGCTGCTGAGTTTCAGACTGAATGTTTAATGCAATTAATGCATATTTCATAGCACAATAACTGCCAGTGCTTTGCTCTGCCATCCTCCCTGGCTGAGTTATTTACACAGCCATGTTGAGCCCAGTCACAGAGGAAGTTGACAAATGAGTATCTGTGCAACACGTCTGGTCTTTTCCCATGCAGATCAGGGCTTCTCGACTTCAAAAAGTCCCTGAGCAGCATCTCGAACTTACCCCGCTCAGTTGGGTCAATATATCTTTCCTTGGAACCACCGCTCAGAATTCCCATGTCTTACATCCTGTGCTTTGCTCTCCTCCCCAGCCCCCAGGAAAGTATGAAAAGGGTGCTTTATGCTAACATCATCATGCTCTGAAATGAATCTCAGTGATTTCTCCAATTTCAAAATCCCTAAAAACGAAGAGAATGAGCTGTCCCCCTGGTCAGTGACTTCGTTTATTCATTGATCGGTTCTGACAGTCCTTTTGCGAGGTGGCGCTGCCCATAGGATGGTTTGACATAAATCAGGGGCTCCTCAGCTCACCTGCTCATCATGGTGATGGGTTTGGCAGGTGTTCAGGCTCCTGTGAAACAGATCTCTGGACCAGGGGAGCCAGACTGGGAGTTGGAAGGCGGCATTCAGCACAAGTGGGATATCAACTGATTCACATCTCGTGCTGTTTTTCACTTACTAGGCACAAATCCAGCCCTTTGAGTCTTAGTTGTAACCTCCGATTGAACATCAAGAAGCTTCAGGTGCACCTGTCTTTGTGCAACAGTCGTGTTCCTGAACCGCTGTAGATAATAGGATTTCTTTGGATAAATGTGATCCTGTGTTTCCAGCAACTCTTATTGAGAGACATTCCACATTGCTCTTTCTTTAACATGCAAACTCTTTCTGCTCCGTCTCCTACTCCAGCCACTTTGTCAAATATTTAATGAAAGAAAAGGAAACTGATTTAGAAAAGAGCAGTTAAAAAGAATGCTAAAGCAAATCTTTTTAGGTGTGAATATCCACTTTTAATATATCTATTTTATCACTGTCGATTCTTATATGCCAAGTTTTCCTAAATAGAGGTCCATTTACCATTAAGTACCCTAGCAAATCAAAACAGCCAGCTGTTTTACTTTTTACTGAATGCACAGAGTTAATTCAGCAAGTGTGATTTGATGAAGAATAGATTCAAGTACCATCTTCGGTAGCAAGCTTTCCTTTCCACACTGGGTTGAGGTCTGAAATGCTCCATGGGAGAAAGCAGTAGCCGAGTGGAAAGACTCAGGCCGCAGAGCCAAACACTGACTTCAAATATGATACTCAGATGCTGAAGAAAATGTCATTAGCTCTCCTGGCCAATGAGAAGATTGCATTAGGCAAGGAACGGGATGATGTGTAAATCTCCGACAGACTATAGTGGCGGGATGCACCATCACGGTGATGGCTTTATACTCTGGAGTCCTGTTGGCCCCTGTACACACACACACACATGCCCGGTGATCTTGGACAGAGGCTAACAGAGAGGCTGTGCAGCACCATGGCACACGCAGGGACTCAACCTCTCAACTCACACTCCACATCACACAGAGAGTCCCTGCCTGGGTCCCCCCAAATCCAGTGAAGTCAGAACTCTGAGGGTGAGTTCTGGGCAAGGATTTTTATTTATTTATTTATTTTTTAGAATCCCTCAGATGAGTCTAATGTGCAGCTAGTTGAGAAGCACTAGTGTAGCCGAATTCTTGGGCTAAGAACTGGGAGGAGACAGAGGTTCAGCTCCAGCCTATGTGACCGTGTACAAATGGCTGTCTCTGGCTGAGGGTCTCTCCACACCTGCAAGATCGGGAGGCAACACCAGACCTCTCATGGCCAAGTTCTCTATTTTCAGCTGTCACTCTTTAAGTTTTAACGGTCTGAGGTGAGCTCAGATGAAGAGGGAGGGTCGGGTGGGGAATAACAGCAGAGACCTGGTTCCTTTACAAGGGCCAGATGCACAGAGGGGGGCGGACAGCAAGAGGGAAAGAACAGGAGCTGCATGCTGATTGAAAAGGAGAAGGGACATGTGGGGTTGTCAGTTTCACTCACAGGGACCTGGTCTGTAAGTGCTGGAACAGTGCTGGGAGATCACAGGAGAGACCTTGGGCCTACCAGCTTCTGTCCTTTCTGTCCTTCTGTCCTTTCTTCGGTCTGTCTGTTGGCATGCTGCTCAGTGGCAGAAGGCCTCTGTTTTCTTAAGATGATTCCCTCTTTCTACGTCTCCTTCAAAAGAGCCTGTGATTGGAAGTGACCACTGGAGGCTCCCTTATTTAAAAGCTGCCGCTTTGTATTAGCAAAAGGATCCACTCAGATTGGGGACATTTTACTGATATGTTTGAAAACTCGATCACAGCAAAATGACCGGGTGTGCCGGGGGCGGGGTGGAGTGTGCAGAAAAGAGGTCTGTTTGGGAAAAGCCTGACATGGCTCCATTTGTAGTTTAGAGGGTAGCACCACACGGGTCCAACTCATTGCCCTCATCCAAAGGGCAGAGTGAAGTGGCAGGCTGGGTGGTGAGGAGCTGACTCTGGGCAGCATGAACAGGCAGAGAAGTGTGCCCGTCTGCCTGTAGCTGATGTGGAGTTCAGCCCTCCACACAACGTAAATCAAGGTACTCTCTTCCTTCCCACCTCTCCTTCCACAGGAGGACCTTCCTTCCTACAGGTGCCTGGTCTTTCTTCTCTGTTCCTCAGAAAAAACTCCTCTAAGACTTTCATAGAGCACCTGCCCTAGGACAGGCACCAGTCTGAGCACTGGGGACACAAAGATGCAGGATTACTAGTCCCCAAGGACTCTAGGGATGCTGGGAGACAGGATGGCAACCTAGAGGTAGGGATGCATGTGACTGGCACTGAAGGGAGGGGACTCGGAGTGCTGGGGACACCGAATACTCACCAGCTGGGAGAGCAAACTGGGAAACTTCAGCTGATTTTTGGCATTAGGAAGAAGGACGTTACTCCAGAAAGAGAGCAACATGCGCAGAGGTATGGAGGCCCATGGTTCGCGCGGTCAGTTCAGGGGGCTGCATGTGTTCTGTACAGCTGAAGAGAGGTGGAAGGGAAGCCAGAGAGGGAGGGAGACAGGGGCTAGACCCCAAAGGTCCTCATAGATTTAGTTGACTTAGAACTTCATCTGAAAGCTAAACAGAGCCGTGGAAAGGCTATAGGGCAGGATATAACACTAACAATATATTTCAGAAAGATCCCTTGAAGAGCAATATGCAGGATACATTAGAAACAGAGAAGACTGGTGAGGGGAAAAATGAACCTACATCACACTGAAATGTAGAGGGCTATTGTAATGGCTAAAGAGCAAAATCTTCTCCCAGGGCATTCTGAAACCGTCTAACAGAGGGAGATAGTTTCCCTTTGTACTGAGAATTCTTCCCTCCCCTTGAACTTCTAGGTCTGGCCATTGGGTACACACTCTGGTCTTAGAATTTTATAGATGGTGCTTATAAAGAGTGTATGACCTGATTGGGGAACATGCCTATCTCATGCTCAGGGACCACCCCTGCCAGGCATATGCCTTCAAGCAAATCCTCCTGTGGCGTTGAAACACTCAGAGATACTGGATAAGGTTCAAAGATAGGTGAGTCTAAGATAAAATTGTAGAATGCTTGTATTTCATGGGTGTGTAGAGATCCTCACACAGGAGAGGAAGGAGTAATAAATCAGAAAGATATGAGGAAGTCCAAACGAGTGTGCAATCACATAGGCTAAGGTCATCTAAGATTTTAAGAAGAATGGCATTTGCAATAGCTTACTTCAGTAAAGAGATCTGATAAATGTTTGAATTTGGTGATTGAGATTTTCCAGTGACTTTGGAAAGAGAAGTTTCAGTAAAGTAGTAAAGGCTGCAGCCAGATTGAAATTCATTTGCAAAAGAGAGGGCGGTACAGAAATTGAAAGAAAGAGAGGCCCAGAATGTAGACAAGTCTTTGGAAAAGTGGATGAAAAAGATGGGAAAGAGATTGGCTTGTAGCCCAAGAGGGATGTGGAGAAGAGTATTAGTGTGTTTATTTTGGGGGATGTGGGACGGGAGATGCTGAGCATATTCACCGGCTGAAAGGACAGCTTGCCAGTACAGAGAGAGGTTGGCTATAACCAATGGGGCAAAGTCTTGAAGAGGGGGGAGAGGGCGGAGTCATGGGCATCCTGGGAGGCCTTGGAGAAGAAGAGGGCTCCTCCTCCTTCTCCTCCTCTAGTATGAGGAGGGCTGTACGGAACGATGCATGTACAGGTGGGGCTTGAGGGTGGAAAGCGGAAGCTCAGGTTTTCTCCCTCCTTCTCTGTGCTCTTCAAAGCTGCTGACAATTACACATGAATGACACATTCCTGACTACAGAGCAAGGCCCTATCCATTGTCCTGACTGAGCCCCCACAGCTCCCTGTGAGTGAATGAGACAGAAGGTTTGAAGCCACAACACTGTTGAGTAAACCTGGCTAAGCTAGGGACCCGCCCAAGGTCACAGAGGAAATGAATAGAAATGTTGGAACTGGAAGCTGCTCTCCCTGCCCCATCCCTCAGCCAACCCCCAGGCAGGAGAGAAGGAGGGACATGCAGGATTTCAGTGGGACCATCCCTACCACCAACCAACAATGGGAAGTCAGAAGAGCAGGTGCACTTTGCTGCTTCCAGGTCAGTCCTCGCCTGGCAGGTGCAGCCCAGGTGCAGATGTTTGCAAACACAGCCAGGCCCCCGTCCCAGCCTGGGGGAGGGTGGCAGCCGCTCTCCATTGCTATACTTGGCTCTTCTCGCAGGGGGTGTCTTTGCTCTGCTCCTGAGAGCAAGGAGCCTTTGATTGTGGAGGAGCTGTGCTCCGCGACTTTGATCTCTTGCAAATCAGGTCTTCACACACTGTCAGGGGAACATTTTACATTTTAAAGGCTTGGAGCTGGCTGTCTCTTCTGCTTACCTGTGGAGCTGCTCTCCCCCTGCCCCACAGCTCATCCTTCCAGCAAAATGGGTCCCTGGGCAACCTGCCCAGGACAGAGTCAGTGAAAACAGGCTGTCCAAGAGGGGTCCTGAGTGAATGAATGAGCAACAGCAGCCCAGATCATGGGCTGACACAGGCCCCTCACTCAGCTTGGGGCTGAGGGGAGCACCCACTGTTAAGGACAGAAGAGTCAGAGTTACAGAATGTGGGAAGCCCCTCTCAGCGGCACAAACAGCACAGGCAACTCTTTATAGCACTTGCGACTCTGCCCCTGGGGCTCCAACGCCTCTGAGGGGTGGGCTGGGTGGATAATGCAATCCAACATACAGATGGCCAAACTAAACTCAGACAGAGTCACCTGAGCAGTTTCAAATCGGGCAAATCCAAGATTATAAGGCACTCCTTCAGACTCCTTAAATTGCACCCCGTTTACCATTCCACAGGTAGAGTTGGAAGACCCCAAACAGGCTTTTCAGGACAGGGCCAGCCAGGATGGAGAAGAGTGCCAACCTTATGGGGCTTCAGACTCAGAAGCCACAGAGCCCTGACCTTGGGATGTTAGAAGTGGATTCTGCTCTTGCCCTTCCCATGTATCAGCAGCTGGAATCTTGAGCTATTGTTATAACCTCTCTGAACTGTTTCTGGAATAAAACCCGTCTGCCTGCATCATAGGGCAACTTGACTAAGGAAAGTTATTTGAAATTCCTTTATGAAGAGTTAAGCACTGCAAGCAAGTCAGTAGTTATTCATCTTCACTCAGTTCCCTGTGCAGGGCAGGCTCCTTCCAGTTGGCCTGGAATCCTAGGGCTCGGGAGTCTCTCTGGTTTGTTTTCAAGCCAGGCCAGGAACAGACTCTCGTTGGCATCTCCCTCTCAGGCTTTTCTGGGTGAACATTGCTCTCCATTGTCCTGAATGTATCTGAAGGGTGTTAGAGGGATGGGGGACAGACCCACCAACCCCCTGACTGTTAAGAGAAATCCGTTTCTTGAGGCCCCCAGGCCAGCGCTCATCTCACCATGCACAGTTAGAAAAATGCATCCTTTCCCCACTCCTGCCCAGGCACTCTTACCAGGTCCTCCTGGGCGGAGAAAAAGTCAGCAGGTGTAAGCCAGCAATGTAGCTCGGCTTGGAAGGGCGCAGGGAGCTAGTTAGTAAACAAAAGTGATTTTCCTTAATCAGGGCCAGTCACACAGGAGAGCTGTAACCGTGTGCATTCCACCTGCTGCCCGCCTCACCCTCTAGGGACCTTGGCCTGGCCCTCCCCAGCTCTCCATTCTCCACCTGTTGCCGTGATGTCTTTGGTGGTGGGCAGGGGAAGGGGCCCCCCAGAAACCAAACACTGGCCAGGGGCAGAACCAGCCTCCCTCCCCCGCCTGGGAAAGCTGGCTGTGCATGGGGAAGTCCGCCCTAACTGGAATTACCTGGGGCTCCTTTCCAGGCACCAGCTGGAAAAGCCCTCTTCCCAGTACTACCATCCAAAGTAAGAGATCACCAGCTTACTGAGACCGTGTTCCAGCCTTGGTGTGTGGGGGGGGTGGCTGCATATAACATTTTGCGTTCACTGCTCTGACTTGACCACGAGCAGTCCATTCTCCCTGTTCCCTGTATACCCTCTGCTTATTCCTGACTCATGACTTTGCTGCTGTCAGTCCCTTGCCTCACATACACTCTGATAGTTATAAATTTTTGCACATAGCATTTCAAAAGGCTTTCCTGTCTCTGCTCTCATCCAATCGGATCATATCATGATCCTCACAGCACCCAAGAGTTTTTTGTTATTACTGTTATTTAAATTATAGTCCCTGTTACATTTGAGGAACTGAGTCCCAGAGAGGCTTCATGACTTGTTCAAAGTCACATTAGTCGCTACAGAAAGAGCTGGAATTAGAACAAGGACGTCGTGGTTGCCCCCTCCTGGGACTTCGTCACTGCCCCAGGCTGCGTCCCCTTTCCCCACTTAGAACACCTCCTGGGGGTGCCTCCTGGGGCTGCTCCCAGCTCAGCGCCTGGTCTAAATTTTGCCTGGGTTACCCCACATTTCATTTGAGGAACCATCCCCCCCCAACCCCCAGCTCCTGTGACTTTGGGGGGACCGATCTCATCCCTTGGCACTGTGGGTAAATGTGTGACCAGAGTGGGTGAGCAGAGCAGGGAGCCCCCGGCCACAGTGGGTTCACAGAAGGACAGGGGACGAAAACCGCACTGGGAACGCAACCCCAGGTCTCCTGCTGGAGTGCTCTGGAAAGACACCCTCTCTCTGCTGAGATCCGCAGAATGGAAACATGGAGTTGCAGGGCCGCCGCTTGGAGGCGCCTGTCTGAGAATGACGCTGACAACCAGGAGCACAAGGCAGAGAGGGTGCCCGAGGGGGCCGGGTCCTCCAGGCAGTGCTCCGGTGGACGGGTTCCCCTGGGTCTGAAGCCAGTTGGAGCCAGTTGCCTGAAGCTGGTTTGAGGTGGGTTTCAGTCATTTGTATCCAAAAACAGGGTCTTGACCAATTTACCACCCCCCTTTGGGAATCCTTCTTTTATTCCTTGCTTCTACGCCCCCTTATATGATCTGCTTACCTGTTACTCTGGACTATGACGCTGTCAAGATTGCATGCTTGAGTCTTTCCCCTACTTTGTTACAGGCAGTTTGAAGACAGGAACTTTCTTGTCTTATATTTAACTTGTGCAGTAGAAATAGCACGGGCTTTAGTATCGGAACACCTGGTATATAAATCCTACCTCTGCTACATTCATGGTCTTCAATGGATAACTTTATTTCCTTGAAACTCATTAACAAAACTCTGTAAGACAAGACCAAACAATAAAACCTACCTTTCAGGCTTATTATGAGTATCAAATGAGGTAATGTATATATATGAAAGTCCTTTTCAAACTCTAAAATACGGTTTCAATGCAAAAGATTCCTTAGAAGAGTGTCTGGTATGTAGTAAGCACCATAAAAGCATCTGCTGAATTGAAAAAGATAATTGTTGAACTCAGCTTTTATGTGTTGCCAACCACTGCTTAGATTCTTTGCTTTATGAGCAGGCTGATGGCAAATTGGGAACAAAGTATTTGGATAATATGTCAGTGATTTTTTCTTTCCTCCAAACTTGTCCCTGGAGTTCCTCACTGACTGGGCTCCCACCACCAGGCGAGAGGTGTAGCCTTTGTGGGAGGTTAGAAGACATAAGACATCTCTTCTGTCTTGTCTTTGCATTAAGACCACACAAAAGCCTGGCCCAAGCACCAACCCCTAGCAGGAGCTGGTGTCAGATGGGTTAATCAAGGGAGTGTCTGGCCTCTTAGCCCACAGCCACTCACTCCATACCCCCCAGTCCCAACCATCTGTCAAGAAGAAAATGTGAACAGAGAAGTGAGATCAGTTTAGGACATTGCCCTCTGGAAAACAGCCATGCGTTTCAACAGCCCTTTCGCAGACCTTCTCTGGAGGCCACGACGCTTTTGCACGCTCATTTGAGGGAATGTGTGGTGGGTTGAGCTCCTTATTGGTTCCGGCTGAGAAAGAACTCCTGAGTTGGAAACTGAGGTCAGTGCCGTTTAAAAGCAAGCTCCTGGCAGCCTTGCCCTTTTTAGATTCCTGGTCATTCACCCAAGTGAACTTCACTCAGAGAATTTGAAAATGCCCCAAGGAAATAGTTGTTTGTTAAATCATTTTACGTGGAGGGTCAGGAGAAGTGCATGTCTGAACTTGCCATCATATCATGAACTCCCTTTTTTTTTTGCTACTGATTTTGAGCAACTTACCTATGCTAGACCCCAATATTCACCTATGCTAGAGCACATTACATGCATTAGATCATTTCTCAACTCGGGTTCTATTATTTCCTCCATTACAGAGAGGTTTACATAACTCACAGAAGGTCTCATTACTAGTAAGTGGCAAAGCTAGGTCTTAAATCCAAGTTTATTTCATTCTAGGGTGTGGCCTTCTCTCAGCTACCACCCCCATCTATTCTGAGAATCCATGGTGCCCAGGAAGTCCTTCTTAACAATTGGAACTTTGTGGAATTATGTACAATATCACATATATGTGTATATATTATATAATACCATGAATTCATCAAAGTTAGGGATTGCTTACTATTTTCCTTGCATTTCTAGCAGTGAGAACTGCAGGGAAATATACCACGTGATGGTAGGTAGCCGGGTAGATGGACTGATGTGAAGATAGAAGGGAAGGTATTAGAGGATCTCTTACCTCCAGAACTTGACAATCTAGTGGGGGGACAAAACACAAATATAGGAAAAACTAAAAATTGTGATAGGAAATTCCCTAATACAGCCATGAGTACTGACAAATGAATGATAAACTTGGTAAGTGTTGATGCTCATAGAGAGAAAGAGAGATGTCTTTGGGCTGGTTTGCCCTATAGAATCATGTCTGCATTTTGTGATATTTCACCCCTTTTCCTCAGGCTCTGAGGGAGTCTCTGGGACACAAAGGCCTCAGTTGCATCTAGAGCCCATCCTTATGCCCTTGGGGGGAAGATGCTGAGTAAGTGCTAGTTTATGATGATTGATGACCATTCCCAGATTACTATTAGCCTCTGTGTGGCCCTGAGCTTCCTCAATTTTCATTTAATTAGCTTCCCCCTTTCTTTAGCTTCTCCCAGGGAAGCAAGGTCTTGTTGCTTCTAAGAAAAGAAACGTTTTGCCAGTTCCCAGCCTTTTGGAAGACGCCCCTGGAATGTGAAGGCCATGGTCAGAGAGGAAGTAGTTCTTCCTCCCCCCAAGTGGGACCGCCCTGTTCCCTCCTGCTTCCCCTCCCTCCCCAGGCTCAGCTCAAGGTCACCTCCAGTGGTCTTGGCTTTATCCTACCTGGGACAGTCCTCAGGCTCCCAGGCATTGTAAATGTCACTCAGTTCACTTCTTTCATTTTGTCGGCCTGGTTGAACTTCTTCCTCACTCCCCACCCTCCTTGCTCCGTCTCAGATTCTCTGATCTTTCAGTCTCCACAGCTGGGAACTTCTGGGAGGTGTTTTTAACATGCTCAGAGGTAAACCAGTTTGCTTTACCTCTCAGATAAGGCACCAGTGGGAAGGAACAACTTAGCGGCCTGTTGTTACCAGAACTTTCTGGAAAATGGGCAACTTGCCAGACCTGATGGTTGCAAGTTGCCTCACTGTTTCCTTCTTCCTAAGAGAACTATCCCAACTGCTTATTAGGCTAAACTCCCCAAACTTACCACGTTGCTGTCTCTCTCTCTTTCTGGAAGGCATGTATGTGTTCTGTGAATTCTGTTGATTCAGGATCCAAGCCCAGGCATAACTGTGATGCAGGCAGACTTTTCTTGGCAGCATCTTGTCCCCATCTTCTGAGTGCCTCCCCCACCCCCTGCCACATGCACACAGGCATCCAGGGGCCACATCCCCTTCACCACCTACTCTGTAGCGAGACTCCCCAGGTTCTTACAGAAAATACATTTTCAGCAAGTGGGAAATTTCCCCAGGACTATGGTCTACTTCCCCTCTAACTAATGTTGCTATTTTTTTTTCATTTTTCAAGAAGAGAAAGAAAGAAAAAAGGAAAGCTGGAGAGCAGGGGATGACAGTGGGATTCATCACCTTGCAGGTGAATCCAAGTACTCCTTCATGGAAATGCTACGCTGCATGTTGAAGACTCCCCGCTGAGCATTCACCTTCCTCTTCCGGGCCACTGGTAATAGTCAGAGGAGGGCTCCCCCGCTGACCTGGGGCTCTTTTCCTCCCTCTGTCTGGATTTTAGAGGTGGAGCCGGGTCGACCCCCTGCACAGGTGACTGGGCACTGGGCTGGAAGGGAGGGAAAGTCAACCACCGTGTGTCCCCCAGAGGTCCCTTCTCTTTTGTCCCCCTTCGGGAGCCAGTGCTCCCTCATCGCCCTTGGCCCTCAGCTGTCTTACTTTTCATGAATGTCTCAATCTCCATGGGCCTCAGTTTTCCCAGCTGGAAAATGAGGATCAAAGTAGACTTTCAATCTCACAGGTTTGTTGGTGGGGGCAGGGGAAATACATGAATAAAACAATGCAATTGAAATGCTTTCCCTGCGACTGGCACAGGATGGGCAGCCCCAAATGTCAGCCATGAAGGAACGCTAAAATGGCTTTCTGCCTCTGTGCAAGTCCGAGGTACTCCCACTGCTGCCTTCTTTGTTATCCTGCCAACTCTCTCTTGTCTGCCTGCCTTCCCCCGTGCCCCCATCTGCTGGCGAGCATAATCAGAAAAGCAGGGGTGTGGGGGAACCCCTTGTCCCTTCCTGGACAGGCTCCCTCTGCAAAAGCTGCCCAGCCCCTTTTCTTACAGACCCCGCCTGTAACTCCAGGAAATCGGCCATCTCGCCTGCCTTCCCTTCCTTTGGTCAGCTTGTCCATTGGAAGCCTCCTCGACCCAGGGCCACCCCCAGGTAACCCCAGCCTCGGCTGTGCTCTGCCAGGCCAAAGTAAAACGGGTGGACTCAGCTTTAATGGAAAACTCCCGATCCGGACACTATACAAAGAGAGTCGCTTTTTAATGTAAACCTCCAAATGCGAATACTTGAGCGGATGTGCAATTCTCTTATCTCATGCTTTTCTTCCCTGTCTGAAGCAAACTCCTCTTGTGAGACCTTGGGGTCCTGTTAAAGAGGCCTCTTTCCAATCGTACTTTACGTATTTGTGTGAAGGGACTCCTTAGTGCCCTTAAAACAGCTTTTATAAATATTTCAAGGAGGATTTTCTATTAGATTCCACCCTTTTAGAAACTGCTGCTGCTATCGGGGTAGCTGGTTTTTCAAGGATAGACTTCCTTTTAGTTGAAATCACAGTCTCCAAGGAGTACCTCTGCCTCGAAAGAATCTTTTAAACAGTGTGGTTGACCTGGGAACCAGAATTACATTACTCTACGTTCTAATGATGGAAGAGATCAGGGAACAAAATGGCCCCAGGGAAATTGTGTTTTCTTGTGGTATTTGGCTAGTCGAGATGTTAAATCTGAGAGGTAGCTGGGTATGGAAAGCACACATGGGAAGGAATTTTTCAGGGCTATTTCATCAGAGGTGTGAGGAAGTAAGCTTATCAGGACTCAAGTCTTTATCAGAATGAATCTTCCGCAAGCAGAGGCATTGACCTTCTGGCTGGAGAGCTTTCCTGAAGGGGCAGGAAGGCTCAAGGCCAAGCGACACTGAAGGGGACTGGCATGTGTGGGAGACCTGCTCTCACTTTCCCTGAGGCCCGAGTTCCTTTGTTGCCTTAAGGGATTTAACAAGGATATTAGGATACCCCCAACAAAGTCAAGAATAGAATCCAAAGTCTGGCATTCAAAGCTGGCTCCCAACTGGCCTCCAGTCTCCCAAGTGGCCTCTAGCCTCCCTTGCCTCTTGTCTTCCTCCAGTCCTGTCTTATCAGCCAGGCAGGGCTTTCTCAGGGTGCCTTCTGTCTATACTCTCCTGATGCCCATCCTACTCTTGACCCCCAGCTTCCTTTCTGACCAACTCACATTCATCCTTCAGACCTCAAGTTAGGACTCCCATTATTGGGAAAGCTTTGATGGACACCCTCTCCCATACCCCTCTCACGCTGAGCTTGTGGTTTACCCTGTGTGTGCGGTGGGGCAAAGGCCACGGGGCCTCAGAGCAGGAATCATGACAGCTATGCTTTGGCTGGAAGGGACCCAGGGGTGTTGGGCAGCCCCTGGTCCTGCTCTTTGGAGAATCACTTCTGTCCAGTGTCTTCCAAAGTCAAATTAGAGAAGGGCAGGGAGAAGCATACCCTTTCTGGGGGTCTCCAGACACTTAACAGCTCACTTCCCCATCCTGTGTCTGGGGCCTGGGTATTGTCTTATGTGTTAAATAGCCAATAATGCATTTCTTTTTAAAACTAGGTTGGCTTCTAATCATTTGTACTAAGTCAACTCCATGGGGCAACAATCTCTTCTGGTCATAGTACTTGAGTCTGAGAATTCCTGCACCCCCATCTGGGCCTTGGGTTCTATCCATCATCCTGGCCTAGTTCAATGGCCTCTGCCTTGAAGCAATTTGAAACAATAGCTTCGTGGGGAGATACCACCCATAATCTGATTTTTCCCAGCCAGCATCATCACAATAAGCGTGAGTGTCTCCTTTGTCTAATGGGGAATGCTTGACAGGAGGCGCTGGGAGAGGCCTGGGGATCCGGAGTATAGTCTGGCTCCATCGTATCTCCTGCCCAA
The DNA here is from genome assembly GCF_040802235.1 of Manis javanica. Taxonomy (NCBI): domain Eukaryota; kingdom Metazoa; phylum Chordata; class Mammalia; order Pholidota; family Manidae; genus Manis; species Manis javanica. The sequence goes on along the minus strand of NC_133166.1, from coordinate 95,744,235 downwards.
TCTCCTGACTCTTTGCCTCTGCTTTCACTGACTTTATCTAACAGTGGAGAATTCTGCTTTTTCAACCCTGAAAGGATTCAAGGTTTAGGAATCGTAGTCAATTTAGATCTCAGAGCACAGACAGAAGAACCTCTCTTAGCAAAGCCTTTTTTTCTCTCTCTGCTTTAAGTCTGAGCTTTAGTTTGAGCTAATGATATAAACATGATGTCAACGTTCTGAATTTCCCCTATAGCTCCCCTAATTCTTTGTCTCTAATAAGCACATGGCTGGTGTCCTGAGTTTCGGCAGGTGACAATTTGTGCACTTTGCCACCAAGAGTCACCACGTTCCTCACAAGTAACACTGGGGTCATCCCTGCTCTCCGCCTCTCCCTCCTCCATTCAGCCTAACTGAAGGGTCTGTTTCCTGTAGCACCCAAGCAAGATTTGTCTTGGTACAATTTCTGTAGCACTTGGGTGATGTGGGGAATCATGTGGAAGAGGCTAGATTCCTTGAACAACACTAATTTTATTTTGTTTTGTCAGAGAGCAGGAAGGGTGAAGAGAATGGATGCTGGGGAGGCAACCAGCAGGAGTCCTCACCATTTTATTTAATATCCGTATGGTCAACAAGCATTTTTCGGTCACCTACTGCAGTCCAGGCATTAGGCAGGAAAAGCAAAAAGGCAAGTTCCACCTCCTAAAAACTCCACAAATTTGTGGAGATGCAGACATGGATGCCCAATGTGAGAATGCCATAACAGGCAAAGAGAGTGCTGGGGGAGCCCACAGTCAGGGCAGCTGACCCAAAGTGGGGGTCCCAGAAGAGGTGACTCCTCCCCTCACTGAAGGTGCGCTCCTTGAGGCTGGGGGCTTTGTCTTACTTATTTACCACTGTATTCCTAATGTCTGTCACAGTGCCTGCCACATAGTAGGTGCTTACTGAGCATTCATTCAATGAATGATAGGGACACCCTAAATGGACCTTGAAAGATGAGTAAGAGTTATCATCGTGAAGGAGGTGAGCGATGTGGGCACATGTACATGGGAGGTGTAGCGGGCAATGATGTCTTTGAAATGTCTTGAGCATGAGAGGTAACCGCTCTTCCTTCACTCAAAGGAGTTTTTTCTCCCTGTTTCCTCATGTTCTCAGTGTGACCAGCATTCTGCTATGAGAACTTTACAAGATCAGGATTGTAAGTCCAGTTTCCAGCAGAATGGTTTTCCCTTTTGGGGAGTTTGCCCTCCCCTGGAATGGGTGCCCCTTAGGCGACTGGGATGGTTTTTTCAGCCCATCCCGTAGGTACCTTAGGGAGACATCAGCATGCCTTTCAACACACCTGCAACTCCTTTTGAGACAAAATAAAAGAACAGCTGCATAAAACAGCTCAGGACATTCAGCAAAGGGCAGAGGAGAAAGACAAAGTGTACATTTTAAATAAAGTATGCAACATCTTAAACTGCTGTTATTGTAGTTCTTATTTGAACCTTAAAGATGAGAAGGTTGGTCTCTCAAGGTACTATGGACCTTCAACTGGGACCCTTCCAAAGCTTTAGATCAGATTAAAATCTAAACTTCCTCCAGAAAACTGCCTTCAACTCTTCTACTACTTGGAATCCGTGTCATCCTGCAACAGTCTATCTAGTGGTTGACTATCTCATCCATTTGAGGAGTGATTTTTGATACCACGTTCCCTTCAACTTGTTGAAAGGGCAGTTCTTGCTCTCCTTTCCCTGTGAAATTCTCTTCGGGGAGAAGCTGAAAGAAAGTGGACAAAACTAGCAAGTGTACAGTATCTGACTTTTTAAAAACTTTAAAAATCTCCTTTTTTTCCCAACTGAGTACATTTCTCAACCTCCCATTTTCACACCTTTCTGAGCAGACTGTGACCTGATAATCGTTAATGGATGCAATTATTCTTCAATTACCCAGAAACTATTGTAAGGAGTCAGAATCATGGACAGTTCAATGTATGCTGGAAACCCTTCTGAAACCATCTTTTTTAGACAAAGAATCACATACCCAGTATTTTGAGAATATTGTCTAAATAGAAACTTTAGTGTCACTAGTAAATAAATAAACATAAACGTTAGGTATACAAAACAATTTGTGTAGTTATAGTTATTTGTACTCATACAGTTACATAGGGCATGTGTATTGATTTCATTATAAATAGTGACTGGGTTTTGTCCATAGAACCAGAGCAAAGGAATCACAGTGGCGTCCAGGAACCTGAGATCAGAATCTGAAAAAAAAAGTGCCCAAGGTTATAGCCTTTTGTATGGCTCAGAGTTCCTTGTATGGTTAAGGTGTGGCTAAACAAAATACAGTCATCTGGTTGTCTTAATATTGTTTAATATATGACATCAAGAGGCTAATCCTGCTTTTCCTTTCTTTTCATTTCCACAATTATCACAGAATTTCTTCCCTAAATAAGAGTAAAAGCTCTCTCTCTCTCTCTCTCTCTCACACACACACTCATTACAATGTCTAGAGCAGACTAGGCCCAGCGATTAAGTTGCTCCATTCAGGACAGGATGTATTCTGACTCCAGTTATCGCTCATGGCTGGTTTTAAGCAACTTAGAGGCTCAACTGTTTTATGTCAAGAATTCCCAAACCTGGTTGCACATCATAATTACCTAGGGATTTATTCAAAATGCAGATTCTCAGTGTCCAACTGAAACCTGCTGATTTCAGAATCCTAAGAGGTGGGACCTGAGAAACAGTATTTCTAAACAAGTTCTGCAGATGAGGGTAATGGAGCCAGGTGCGGGTCCATGAGAATGCCAGCTCTGGGGAAGCCCTCATCCTTCATGAAAATGAATAACTGTGTACATTAAATCCCTGACTTTTCAACTAGTTTTTTAAGTTATTGTGTAGACTGAAATCATATAGTTTGGGGACATAAGTTTGAGGCTAACTGTTGATCTCAGCCGCAAAAAGGCCAGAACAAAGCAGGTGTATCTGGATGCAGCAGGTGTGATCGCGGAGTGAGGAACCCAGGAAGATAGGACTGGGTGCTTCTGACCTAACATGGCCTTCTCCACCCTCAGAAGGAACCGTGTCTCCCTCATCCCACGGGCAGGCTGAGACCAGCAGGCATGGTGTTTTATCTCGTTTGGGCTTTAAGAAGCCTTGTCTGTCCATCACTCAGCCTCTACCCCCTCACATTTCCTAAATTCTGTACCCATGCTTGAGTTTTGCCTGAGGGCTGAGACTGAATCCAGTGAGGACCATTGCCTGTTGGGAATGTGATAATTTATAGAGGTCCATGGTGCCTGTCTTGACCAAAGCAATATCAAACAAAAAACAAAATCCTTCCCTTCCTTACTGCCTTAGGTTTTTTACTGGTTTCCTCTTTTAGGAATCAAGGGCAGGCCACCCAAGATGTGCCCTTGTGGCATGCAGATTCTATCAGAGCTGAAAACAATCAAGGCCCAAAAGACTCAGAAACACACTTTGACCACCACCACCCCAACACCCCTACAATGCATGTAAAGAATTTAGGTGTAGGAACTTCTCTAGGAAGAGAGGATCACTATAGATAACTACACCTTAGCATGAACTAGGGGTGGCAGACAAGGAGGGGGGATATGGCTAAGTGTGTTAAAGTCCCCCTCTACATCCCATTAGTTCTGTGTGCCAAGCAAACATTTGTTTACCAAACATGTATTCTTTCATATTCTTGTCAGTTGCTTCCCTTTTCCATTGAAGTCCCAGACCCCCACCTCCTTCTCCTTAGCGTTCAGAAGTGACAGCATCCGTGCGGCCTTGGGTGGATCTTGCTTTTCTTGCATTTTGCCCTTTATTCTGAGCCTTGATCTCTCAACTTTTTTTTTTTCACCTTTTCTCAGAATAGTCCAATATTCTTCCTTTTCCTTTGTTAGCCAAAGTTGATATCCGAGAAACTTAAATTTTACGGACGGTGATGAGGATTGTTCTTACCAGTGAGCATGTTCTTCCTAGCAAGAAACACTTGCTCATGCAAAGGAACTAGAAGGAATCTGGAGCTGGTGATCTGACCTAGTGAGTACTGAAGGCAGCAACAGTCCCAACATTCAGGTTTGGGAATCTGGCTTCATATGACGTGAAGGAATGAAATTAATTATTAACACTGGAATAAAGTTATGGGGATAACCAAGTAGGACCAAAACAGATGAGATACTTACAAAGGTCCTACTTAATAAGAATGACCAGAAGGTAAACAAAAATAACAGAAAACAAAAGGAACACAGAATCCTCCCCCCTCCCACATACACACACACCACACACACAAAAGAAAGAACAAACAGTTCAAATCTAGTGAGGACCCCTCACCCCATTCCTAGACCTCAGTTGGTTCACAGATCCAGAGCCCACTGAGTGGAGGGAAGGCTGACTGCGATTCTGTAATATTATAGCAACTCCTACAAGCTTTCTCTTAGTCTTTCTTAAATGCACTGCCATTTACCATAGCAACTGTACCCAGGTGTCTTAGACCAGGATCCCTAGAAAACAGAGCCTTAGGCAGGACTTTTTTGGAAAGTAAAATCCCAGGGTAATGGGAGTGAGGTAAAAGGGAAGTGAGGCAGGGAAAGATGGCAAATAAACGCAGTGTGATGCATTACTGTGCCAACCACTACTTCATGATATGCTGCTTAGAGAATTGCAACCCAACAGATGTACCCACTTAGCCACAGGGGACCCTCCAGAAAGGTTGTATGCAACAGCTGTGCCTTGGAACAGGAGAGGGAGAATTGGAGAGGAAATTTATTTCCTGTCTCCTGCCTCTCCCTTGGCTGGTCCCATGGAGAGTTAACTCCATCACACTTCTGGATTGTGTCACTTGGTCTGTTCTGCAGCAGTTTGGAAATTCAAATCCTCCAGTCCGTGGAGTGAGGCCTCATCAGAGTTGGGAAGCAGTTGGAGTTTGGAAGACTTGGATTCTGGATGTAGCCCTAAGTCCTCATAGGAACTATGCAGGCCCACACATTGGTCTGGCTGCCACAGTTGAAATACGTAAAAAGGGCCAAGGGAACAGGACGTAGATGAGGCCAAGAGAATCTGAATAAAACATAAGACATGTCTAATACATGGAAAGTAACTACTCTGATATTTCTGGAATTATTAGACAGTGCCTCTGAGTCACTAATTCTTGGGGATCTCTAATATCCTCCAGTCAAAGTGGAGACTCCTGAGATCAAATTAAAAAACAGAGTTTTGTATTGAATCTGCCTCAAGGTAAAACACTGATTATTTACCCAGCCCTAGAATATATAGTTGAAATACATGTCCTCAGAAACCTGCATTCCCTGCCTGATTTCTGAGATAAGCCTGTTTTACTAGGAAAGCCAAGCAGAAGCCCCAGGCTCTTCTCCTCCTTACCAAAATAGTAAATCAAATATTTGTAAACTGTAAGGGATTCAGAAATTGGCACCACCATTAATATGTTAAATGCTAGAATGATTGTAATTTCTGCCACATCTGCCATTGGATTATGACAAGGTTAATCTGTTGACTTCAAATACTTGCCTCTTTCAATCAGTGAAATTAGTTTGTCTCCCTTTTTCTTTCTTCTTCCCCTTCTAATTTACTAATCTGATCATTTCTACATGGCCAGTCCAATAGTATTTGCATTCTGGTTTGTCACTGTAATTCTCACCTTTGATTTTTATATTGGCTATATAAGTAAACATTAAATTCTCACAGAATGTCATTTTTCTGTACTGTCCTCCGTTATCACTTGCTTGGCCAACATTCATTTCCAGTAGTTTTCCTCAAGAAGAGCTCATTGAAACAATACTCCTTGAGTGCTTGCATGCTCAAAATTGCTTTTCTTTAACTAAACAGAGTTAGTTTAGCTGGATATAAAACCTTTGAGTCACACTTCTTTTCTTGAATATTATATAAGAATTGTTCCATTGTTTCCTGGCATTGAACTTTTTTTTTCAATTTGACTTTGTGCTTTAGTTCAATGGGTACACTTCATTCACTGTCTGTTGGAAAACTAGTCTAGGTATTAATGAATAACAGCCACAGTTATTAAATAAGTAAATACACCAGCATTTTCATGCCCTCCTTTATATATTTATCTATGTCTTCAGTCTCATCTGGCATGGAAGTGTAGAGCTAGCCTTACTTTTACCCTACCTAACAGTGACTTATCTTTTTGCTTTGCTGACTAAAGGAGTCTAATTTTTGAAGTACAAAACTTTACTGGAATGATTCAGTGTTGACTGCTCATGGTCAATTTTCTCTGGCACCCACTTGTGCCCTTCTATATGTATAGATTCAAGTTATTTCAGGAAATTTTTAGCCATATTATATCTTAAATGATTGTTCTTTGTTTTTGGCTATCTTCTTTGGGTCTGCAATTATGTGAATATTGGGTTTCCTTTATATCTCTTGTTTATGTTTTTCTCTATAACTTCTTGACCTTGGATTTCCATTTCATTTTGTATTTTTCTTACTAATATAATATTTGGTCCCTTATTATTTTTTCCATAATCTAGGTAATTTTTTATTCTTTTCAACCTTTATTTCTATGATGATTTTGTTTTGTTTTGTACTATTCCTTCTGTTAACCATGTTTGACCATTTTTTGATGTGCAAAATTTCATTTCAACCTGACATTTTCCCCATCAGTTAGCCCGCTCATATTTTATCTGTTCTTGTTGTTCTACCACTTTTTCTCCCTGAGTGTTTAAACTTCTACTTTGTGATCTTACTTCAAAGAGGAAATTACTCCAATTAATTGTTTTTAATTCCTGGAGAAATGTTTATTCACAACCTTCATCTGTTTCATAGTAATACATTTTTAGTAGGTATTGTTCATTTTTATCAAATTTTGCTACTCTTATTCTTGGATATCTTCACTCCAGTGCTTTCTAAGTTCCTATTTAATTTTTGCCTTTTGAGGCTTTGCATTTTCCTTATGCCAACGTTGGATCTCTGTGGGTAGAGTGGAGTGGGTGTGTGCATGCAAGTTACCAAGACTAGCTGTTTTTCATAATCCAAAGTCTTTGCTGCTGCCACAGAGACAGATGACTCCCTGAAAATACATACTTACTATGTGTGAATTTTTCCTAGTCCAATTTCCTCTCTCTGAACCAACCAGGTATGGAAGAGCTTCTGCCACCAGACCTGTTCACCTTAGAACCCATGCTAACTGTTGGAGATTACAGATATATTTTCCACTTCAGTGTGCATTTATTACTTTCCCTAAGTGTACTTTTCCTGGTGCTTTCTAGGATATGATACTACTAAGCCCTTTGTTCATTCTTTGTATTCCTTTTCTTCATTTCTGCCTTCTGCTTGACTTAATATGCTTTGACCAGACTTTACACATACTTCAAAATATGCATCTTCTATCTGTCATGGAAGGTGATAGTGTATGGAGGTTAAAACCATAAATTCTAGAATCAAACTGTCTTTGTTTAAATCCTAGTTCTCAATTTGTTATCTCTGTGACCTTATGCCATCTACTTAATTTCTTGTGCCTCAATAGCTTCATCAGAAAAATGGGGATAGTAGTTATGTGTACCACTTAGTGCAAAGTTAAATGAATTAGTGTATGTGAAGTTTTAAAAGCAATACTCAGTATATAGTAATTGTTGTATAATTGTTACTTACTATTATTGTTTTTATTATTATTTTTCACCAAAAATATATATCATTTGCTGGATTTAAGTTTTTTTTCTTTGTGCTTTTGAATGATCTGTAGGCAGAAGAAGAAAGTGCTGACTTAACCACCTTCACACCAGCTGATTACCCATCCCTTTTATGCATCTTATTTTCTTCAATGTCCATCAAACCTTGGTTGTCTATCCATATTTAAAAGTGAAAGACTCAGTTGATTAATATAGGTTTTGTGGGTTTCTTCTGCCATTTATGGCCCTTCTCCATCCTGAGAATCCTGACTAGCTGTCTGGGCAGATGTGCAGGGCACGACATACCGTGGGCTTCCATTCAGCATGTATTCTGAGCTGTGGAAGTCTAGGTTCAAATCATTTCTCTCAGAAATTTGAATCCATTCTCTGACCAATGCCAAAACAAGGAGGGCCCTATTCTTGGGCATCAGCTTCCACTCTGGGAACTTTAGGCCCTTCTAGGCAGATTGGCTTGATTTCTTCAGAGAGTGTTTCCTGTGAACCACCATTCAACGTGGAGATAAACATTGCTACTGCTGATGGGGGTGAAGGAGGCCAACAGAGCAGCCATTCACAGGCTGTTTGCCAATCAGCCCTCACGAGCAGGACGGATGGACGAACTGCAGGCTCTGTTTTCGTGGGAAGGCGGGGCCCTCAACCTGCAGGCTTCCCTTTAGGGAGGGGGCAGTCGGGAAGGGGTGCAGACAGGAGTCTCAAAGTCACCATGGGCCAAAAATGGGAGGGGAAGGAGCAGCAGAATCAGATTTTTCAGATCATGGCCAAGGAGAGAAGGAAAAGGTGAAGGCTGGGGAGCTGAGAGTCTCATTTAGGTCTGAGCTGTGAGGCCAGGCTGAGAAGGGGAGGGGCAGGGGAGGAGATCAGAGGTGTGGGCAATTGGAAGGAAGTTAGAAGCAATGTGTGTGGTGATTTACAAAAGTGACTATAAATATTATAAAAGTGTCAGAAGCTCATTTTTAATTTTGTGAGGAACTGACTGTCTCTGACGTTGGGAGGAAACAGGCAGATCTGGGAGCTTAAAATAGCCAAAAGACTCTATACTTGTATATATACTTATCTTCATATGTGCGCAAGACCATCTTTCTATCCCTTTGGAACAATGTTGGGTTGCAGATGGTTCTCTATATATGTGGCTTGTTGAATGGGGAGATGGCTGTATGTCTAAAATATCCTTTATTAGTGGGTACATTCTCACCTTGCATTTGTTTTGGGTCTACCAGGTAAGTGAGAAGCCAACAGAATAAGATAAGAACTAGGGCCCTGAAGAATTTTAGTTGACATTCATGGTTCAGATCACAGCTGTTTGAAAATTCACAGAGGTCTTTAAAAACAAAGATATACCCTAAGAGGTAAACTCGGGGAAGTGTGTGTTTTTCTCGAATGGTTCAAAACCAGCCTGGATCCCAGTGATGCATTTGGATCAGAAAGATTAGTCCATCATCTGTTTTTATCTTGTTGGCATTCGTAAGAAGGAAAAATGTACTAAAGCCAGGTAACACATTTGAGTTTTAAAAGTCAGTCATTCATTCTCCCTGTGAGCTGTTTTAGTCTTTGCTTGGATGAATCAGTAAGGAGAGTCCATTGTGGCTAAACTTGCCCCTCATCTGCTTACATGCTCATAATAAATATGCAAACTGATGTGAGAAGCAACTACTGAGTTTTAGATTCCTTCTGTTTTTCTTTAGCATTTCAAAAATAGTCTGTGCCACACCAGTTCCATGAATTCTTTGCAGAATATAAAGTTCTGTAATATAATAAATTGGGGAAATACTGCTTTATTTATTTTCCTCTTCAAACTTTCTAAAGCACATTAATATGTTAAAGAATCTGTGAAGTTCTACAATAGAGAAGTCTATTTAGTCTGTTTAAATAGTAGTTTCCCAAATGTGGGTTTTTTTTTTTCTGTATAATTTGAAGCATCCGATGGATTGCACTTGGGGAAGACTTACTCTAGAGCCCATGGCTGAGGTCCAAATACCCACTCAGATGGTGCTGAGGACCACAGCTGGCCTATGTGGGCCAGGATTCCTAGGCTCTCTGCCTAATTCTGAGAGAAGCTTTTCTGATTCCTCTGAAGACAACTTGCTCCAGAACATTCGATCTTCTGAAAACAGCTCAGTGGCTGTTTACCACGTAACTAATAGGCCTGTGACTGATACCCTTCCCTCTTGGTACTCTTAAGGAGGTGGACAATCTCCTTCAGGATTCCTCAAGCCCCCTGTGAATACAGTATTTCAGCTTCTAAGCAGAATCTTATTACAAAATATTTTCACACAACTTGACAGTTTCAAGAAAAATCTCACTTTCTAAAATATGACAAAGGACATGTTTAAACAGTACTTTCATAACTCCCTTCTTCATACTTCTATAGCTCAAAATTCTTACTTCTCTTATAGCCCTTAACATATTCTATATTTCATTATTGCCCTTAAGGTGTACACTTTTTCTTATCTATTAGATGCTAAATTACATAGGATCAGGGACTTTGACTTTTCATACCCCTCCCTGGATTCCACACTGAGTTTTACATAATAGGGGTTCAGTAGATGTTTGTTAAATGTTTGGCTAATATTTATAACATCTTTATCACTGCTTAAGGATATCAAAAGGGCTATTTAGAGGCATATATTCTGAAATGGGCTTTGAAGGTTGAACAGGAGTTGACCAGGAAGACAAATGGATAAAAAGATATTCCAGACGGAGGAAAGAGCATGTGGAAAGTTAACAGAACTTTAAGCTGATGGATTGGAAAGTGTTTTAGCTGGCTTAAGTGCTGAGTTTATGTGGGAGGGAAGGCAGGGATGGGGTTGGCTGGAAAAGAAGTAGAAAGGTAGATTGGGGTGAATGTTTGAATGACCAAGCAGAGGAATTTAGATGTCATCTTCTTTGTTTTTCAATTTTTTCAGCTTTATTGAGGTATAATGGACAAAATTATAATATATTTAAAATGTACAAAGCAATGATTTCATATATGCATATATTATGAATATTATGAAAGGATTCCTGCTACTGAGTTAATTAACACATCTATCACCTCACATAGTTACCTTTTTTCATTTGTTTTTTGGTGAGATTACTTAAATTTTACTCTTGTAGCAAGTTTTAATTACACAATACAGTATTTTCAACTATAGTAACCCTGCTATACATTAGGTGCCCAGACCTTATTCATCTTATAACTGAAAGTCTGTGCCCTTTTACCAACCTCTCCCTATTTCCCCCATCCTCCCTGACCGTGTCCCAATCCCTGAAAACCACCATTCTATTCTCTATTCCTATTAGTTAAACTTTTTTTTTTAAGTTTCTTCATATAAGTGATGCCACACAGTATTTTTTTTTTCTGTCTGGCTTATTTCACTTAGCACAATGCCCTCCAGGTTTATGCATGTTGTCCCAAATGGCAGGATTTCCTTCTCTTCTAAGGGTGAATAATTCACTGTGTATATAAACCACATTCTCTTTATCCCTTCATACATCAACAGACACTTAGGTTGTTTCCATGCCTTGGCTATTATGAATAATGCAGCAATGAACATGGCAGTGCAGATGTCTCCTCAAGATCCTGGCTTCCTTTTTTTGGATATATACCCAGACGTGGGATTGCCGATCATATGGTAGTTTTATTTGTAGTTTCTCAAAGGAATTTCCATGTGGATTTCCACAGTGGTTGTACTAGTTTACATTCCACTAATAGTGTGCATGGGTTCCCTTTTTTCCATATCCTTGGCAGCATTTGCTACCTTTTTATCTGATAATAAACATCCTAACATGTATGAAGTATAATTAATTGTGGTTTTGACTTGCATTTCCCTGATGATTAGTGATGTTGAGCATCTTTTCTTACACATGTTGGCCATTTCTTTGGAGAAATGCCTGTTCAGGTCCTTTGCCATTTTTAAATTGGGCTTTTGTTATTGAGTTGTGTGAGCTCTTTACATATTTTGGATATTAATCCCATAGCAGACAAGTGGTCTGCAAATATTTTCTTGTATTCCTAGGTTGCCTTTTCATTTTAGTTTCCTTTGCTGTGTAGCTTTTGAATTTCATTGGTCCCACTTGATTATTTTTGCTTTTGTTGACTTTGCTCATTGTGTGAAATCCAAGAAATCATTTCCAAGACCAATGTCAAGGAGCTTACCCCCTATGTTTTCTTCTAGGAGTTTTACAGGATCAATTTTATGTTCAAGTCTAATTCATTCTGAGCTGGGGGGTTTTTTGTATGGTAAAAGGTAAGAGTTCAGTTTTATTCTTTTGCATGTGACTATCCAGTTTTCCTAGTAACATTTATTGAAGAAACCTTTGGCTGTTTGGGGTCTTTTGTGGTTCCATATGAATTTTAGGGTTTTTTTTTCCTACTTCTGTGAATAATGCCATCTTGATAGGGATTGCATTGCATCTGTAGATCGCTTGGAGTAGTATGAACATTTTAACAATATTAAATCTTGTAATCTGTGAACACAGAATATTTTTCCATTTATTTGCATCTTTTTCTATTTCTTTCATCAATATCTTATAGTTTTCAATGTATAGATCTTTCACTACCTTTGTTAAATTTATTCCTAATTATTTTATTCTTTTTGATGCCATTGTAAGTGGTATTTTTTCCTTAACTTCTCTTTCAATAGTTCATTACCAGTATATAGAAATGAAACTTATTTTTGAAACAAAGTATATTGACGTTGCACCCTGCAACTGTACTGAAGTTATTTATTCTAGTAATTTTTCTCTTCTTTTTTTGCTGGAGTCCTTAGGATTTTCTATATACAATATCATGTCTCCTGCAAACAGAGATAATTTTATTTCTTCCTTTCTGATTCGGACGTCTTTTATTTCTTTTTCTTTACTAATTGCCCTGGCTAGGATTTGTGATACTATGTTGGATAAAACTGGTGAGAGTAGGCATCAACTTGTTCTCTTTTTTTTTCCTGTTTAGCCAGCTTTATTGTGATTATTTTTCAGGGCAGTTTTAGGTTCACAGCAAATTTGAGCAGAAGATACAGAGATATCCCTTAAACGCCCTGCCCCACACATGCACAGCCTCTCCCATTGTCAACATCCCCCACCAGAGTGGCACATTTGTCACAAGTGATGAGCCTACAGTGTCAAAGTGCTGTCATCCAAAGCCCATAGTTTACATTAGGGCTCACTCTTGGCATTTACATTCTATAGGTTTGGACAAATTTATTGTGACATGTATCTACCATTATAGTATCATGCAGAATAATATCACTGCCCTAAAGATGTTCTGTGGTCCAAGTAATCAGACCTTCCTCCTTCCCAGCTCCTGGCAACTACTCACATTTTCACTTAGATGTCATCTTCTAAGTCATGGGAATCATTGAGGGCTTTGAGAGAGGGACTGGTAGAATCAAGATATGCTCCTTGAAAGCAGGACATGAGTTTTCCTCTGCATTTTATTTTCTGAATGGTGATGCATGACACAGAGTAGACACTCAACAAATATTGATTGAATGAGTGAGTGTACCTTAGAGAGAGATGTTTCTCAGGGCCAGCCTTTACATCTGCAGAACCAGTTTGTAGACCCAATTCTGTCTGGGTGTGAACCTCTATCCAAAAGCATCAGAGCCCCCATTTCCCTAGTTGGTCATGTGGACAGGCTTCCCAGGGATCCTATTCACCCACCACTGTTTTCTCAAGGCAGCTTCCCACTGTCATATTTTCACCATCACCAGGCTCTAAAGTGTCTATGAAATGGAAAAGAGAGGCCAGTCAGGGACCAGCTGGCTGTTCCAGCTCCTCCTCTTTTCCATTGCCTTTGGGCCCCACATGCAGACTAGAGCCACTGACCTTCACAAGCTGAAGAGCAGTTCTTCAACAAGAATTCTTTTCTGCTAATGAACTTAATGATCTAGTTCTCTATTTAAGATAAACTTTAAAATTTTATAAGGGTCTTTAAAGCCTTCTGTTGCACTTGTGAGTACTTGTGGCAAAATGGTAGAACGGCCCCAACCCCACACAGCCCAGTGGTAGTGACTGTCCAGATAACGAGGTGGGCCCCCCCCCACCTGTTCTCGCCTGGGATTTTTATTGGATCTCTGCAACAAGTGAGTTATTAGCAGTTATTTTCCCCTTTTACAAGTATGAAAAACGAGGCCTATGAGGGTGAGTTACTCTGGCTTCTTCTACTACCTGTCTGGCTCCCTTCCAGTTACATAATGCCTCCCTCCCTCACGCTATGGGGAACATGATAGGCCCTCCCTTGGGGACCTTTGCAAGTCTGCATTTTTATTACCATAAGAGGCTGACAGAATGAGAGAGAAGTCACTGGGAGCAATGACTATTTTATTCCTTTCTCATGGGAGAGACGAAGGCCCAGAGAACCTGCTGGTCTCCAAGGCCTCAGAGAAGCAGAGGCTCTAAGGGTCCTTCATCCGCACACACCATGTGCTGGTAACGATCTTCTTTAATCTCAAAAGCTGCCTCATCAATTAACATCCCATTTCCTTAACACCTAGTCCTCAGCCAGCACAGTCTGGGCTTTGGAGAGGCACCTCTCTGACTTGCATTTGTGTATGAATCACTTGGGAGAACTAAGTTCCTTCCTCCCTTCCTTCCTTCCCTGGCATTACCCACTAAATTAATGTACTCATCAGTGTGTTGGGACTTTCAGTTTGAAAAACACTTGTCTGGGATAAATCAGGCAAATGCGTTTTGTCTTGGATACCAACTTCAATTGATTGACAATGATAACCTGGAACACTGTGTAAAAAGATTCTGAGATTGAATCTAGGCTTGTTGGCAAAGAGTGACCTATTCGTCAGGCTTGCGGTCAGTTTAGAAGTAGGAAGTAGAAATCCACATGCCAATTATTTGCCATCGAAGATCTAAGAGTGCGCTAGGAGATTGAGAGAGTCGGACACATCCATGCACCTTCCCAGTACAGACGACGTGTCACAGGTATGATTGAGATACTCAGAGCACTATGGGGATTTGAGTGACTCAAAGATCAGAGTTTATAAAGAAAGGGTTCTGTCCATGGTTTTCATTACTGATTTTTACTATGTTCTTCTATCTAGATGTGAGTACTCAGAACTATGAGACCCTCAGATGAGTCAAAAATTGTGAGTCTACTCAGTGAGATTTAAAGATATCAAGAGTGAGGTTCCCCAAAAGAAGGTCATTGAACTCTGACATGTGCATCCTGAGGTCTACAATGACCTTCTTTTGGGTCAGGATGCACATGTCAGAGTTGGGTCAGGCCCATAGGAATTTCCTCTGACCATGTATTCTCCATAGGGTCAGCCTAACCCAGGCAGTGCTGAGGCCCAATGCACAGTGTGTTTTAATTCTAGAAGGTGCTCCTGAGCACCCCTCTGGGCCCTAGCGCTGACCTCAGCTCAGTGAATATTGTGCTCTCCTGGGAGCTCCCTGAAGTGGGAGGGGGGTTACAGAGGCCAGCCACCCAGAGAGCTGGGAGGACGGCCCTGAGACAGCTCGCTCCAACCTTGGAGTAAGTGAGGCAGGCTTGCTCCTGCATAGCTGGTGAAATGAGGCCACATGGGGAGGAAGAGCAGTTGGGACTGGGAAGGGGGAATGAGGGAAAGAGACTTCCTACAAAACTTATCTTGTTAGGTATTGGGAGAAAAAGGCTGACACATATTGTGGTTGGTAGTTAAAAAAAAAAACATGAAAAGCAAGAGAGACAATAGGAGGCAATATGAAGAAGAAAATTGCAAAGAGACTGAGCATGTGGAGGGTGCAGAGACATCTCCTCCTGTAGGAGCCCATGTGCTACATGGCGAGCGGTAGGAGCAGAGTACTGAGGGCACAGGACTGGAATGCTACGGAAGCTTCCTCACACCCTTCGTCTCCATCAGCTAAGAGAGAACAAGGCCTCCTGATGGCTGGCTTTGGCCAGGCTGCTGGCCGAGTGAGTCCTCATCTGTTCCACTCCCACGGGGTGTCTCTTCCTTATCCTTGAGTCCGTCTCGCCTGCCTTTCTTTTTGGGCACATACTGTATTCAATAAATATTTGCTTTAAAAATGGATATTTCCTGTCAAAAGTGCAATCCAGGAGCATAAAACATTAACCTCAGAATTATCAAGGCAGCCGATAATTATTTAAGTTCAAGTGAAACACGGAAGACCAAGATGCTGGAACTGCCCTCAGGACTGTCTGCAGAAGGAGGATTTTGGAGAAAGCCGATGCATTTTCACACTGAGATCCTGTATTTGCTAAGCTGCCATCTGTGACCAAGCACCCTTGGTCAGAGAATCACAGAGAGAGTTTGGGACATATCCATGGCTGTCATATCAAAGCCTTTGGTGATAAATCAAAGTGTTAAGTTTAGAGTCAGTTGGGTTTGTAATAAGGAACGCTGGGAGGCAGGTCTTTGCTAAAAGGCTCCACTTTTTGTTTTCTCTCTTTTTCTCGTTTCCCCCCTGCTTTTCTGTTCCCTTCTCTCTTCTGTATCTTCACTTTTTCTACCAGCGCATTTCATCTGCATACATGCCTTTCCTGAATCCTTGTAGCTCAACATTTAGAAACAAAAAAATCAGTAGAAGCTGAGAAATGCAAATAATGAAGAAGTGCCATACTGCAGGAAGAAGTGTGAACTTGATTTTCACTAACAGTATGACGGTTTGATGTTCAACCACTGAAACAAGAATCTGAGGTGGGGGAGTCTTATTCCCTAGTATGCTCAGGCTGGAGCAAAGTGGACAATAAGAAGGAATGTGTTGCTCAAAGACATATGAAATCACCACCTTCCTTCCACCATACTGAGCAATCTACATGGTCAGAGGCTACCAAGGAGCTGATTCTAGGAACCGAGCCAAATCCAGTCAATTAGGAGAAGTCGGGGAGTGTTTAAGATCTAGTAACACCATCTATCATTAGAATTGAAGTGTTTAACAGAGGATAGCCTGGAGGCTTATCACAAATTTTTCTTGACGTTGGAAACATTGGCTTAAGGGAATTAAAAAAAAATTACAAAGATTCTTGATTGGAATTTTAACACATATCTTGCAGCTTGGTTACAGCTAGAAGGAAGGAGGTAATTCAAATAAATTCACATTTTCAGCTGTCCAGCACAGCAATAAATAAACAACGGCCAGATAACTTGTTAGAGGTACAGAAATTGGGAGATAGTTCATAGAGATAGTGACACACAGAAACATCACACCTGAAACGGCTCAGGGCTATTGATGCTACTGTTTTAAGTTTGCAGTTGCACCTACATATATCTCAGATCCCTTTTTCAAAAGAAAAATGAAAAATTAAGAGACCAGCGCTACATGTCCTGTGTTTCATGTCATGAGTCATCACCATATAGTCTTACAAAAGCGAGGTGACCTCTCCCAGCCTCTACTGCCATCACAGGGAAAGAGAATATAATGTCAAACGACAGGGTGATCTCCTAATGCAACTCCAAAGTACATGTGTAAATGAGTTGATTCACCTCTTGTTCAGAAAAGAAAATTCTATAAAGCTTCTGAGCAAATACTTGAACAAGTAGCAATAATATTAATAATACTTTATCTGTGGTAGTGGGGCAAAAGATCTGTAGATAATGGAAATCCATTGATAAAAAGGCAAACCTTATGTCAGTTCCTGCCTGCTGTGCTAGACCTATGTATGACCAGGGAGCAGGGTGGGTGACAGGTGCTCTCAGTGAAGTTTAGTCCTAGGTATGGAAAAGCAAATATTAAAACTTTACTTATCTTCTTCTTCCTCCTTCTCTGTCATGTCATCACTTAAAATGGCTCTCCCCTCTACTCCAAGACCAGCCTCGTCACTGCTTGCCACATCGCAGGGGCATCTCAAACCTTGTCTTCCTACCACACACCCAGGAGAGGAGTTTTGATAAGGTTAGGAGAGATCCAAGAACATTATTCTAAATTCGTAGTATGTATTATCTTTTGGAATTCATTTCTCCCAGTCCTCTCTTTTGAGGTTGTATCCTGCCTGGGAAGACAGGATGAGTGACTGAGGAGCTTTTACTACTTCACTGTCTAGTGAGAAAAGGTTCCTCCAAGTCTGATTTCTGTCTTTGCGTTTACCCACGCATGCTGCCAAGGGTTGAGATCTTACGGGTCAGGATTCAGATGTGGTGCCGGTGAGGTGGAACTGGGGTCTGCATGTAATGGACAGAGAGAGGCAGCTTCACGTGGTCTCCCCTGACTCACTGGGAGGCTATGTGAGGGTTTGGGCAACGGAGCTGTGGTCAGGAACATAGCAACTGAACCGAGCTCAGATATTTTGGTCATTTCCTCTAGGAACCTTGTGCGGAGACGCATGGCTGGTCTTGCTGTGCCTCAGTCTCTTCTTGGAACCACGACAAACACATCTCATGCTTAAACCCTCCTCTGGACATTGGTATCTGCTCTTCTCCAGGGTGGTAATGCTGCACCTCACTCCCATTCCACTATCAACCCCAATATTGCAATGTCGGGACTACTACAACTACATGTCCCAGTATTGCAGGTACAGGTGACTCTGCTCCTGGCCTCTCTACCCATCTGCTCGTGCCCTCAGAGTCTTCCCTCTTTTTGGAATGACTAGAGCGTCTCTCTACCCACAGGTTAGGACGGGAGGCACTAGACCCTGCCGCAGCTGTGTTTGTGCCTTTGCTTGTGTTAAGTTTGTAAATCACATTATTCCTACTAGACTACAGTTTTCCCTAGGGAAGTGAGCTTGACTGTACCCCTGTGTCCTCCCAGCACCTAGCCCAGTGCCCTGCACCCAGACAGTATTAACAGCACTGCTGACATGTCTTGACTAGGAAATAAGAAAGTAAATGAGATGACTATTACCTCCCTTCTCCAGGGGAGTGAGCCCCAGAGCCAACAGGCGGACCATCTGTGCGGTGCGCAGGCCTACGGAGGCCCCTCCAGGAGCTCAAAGCAGCTGTGCAAGGTGTCTGTCCTACCAGCGGGGAGAGCAGCTTCCCAGAAGACGAGTCCCAAGGTGCAGCTGTCCTGGCTGACATTTCCTGTAAAGGCAGAGAAGGGCTGTGACTGGGTCCTCTGAAAACTCTTTCAAGTCTTTGGACCCCATGGGGATTTGCTCAGCTTTTAAAACAGCTTCTCTCTGTTCCCAAAGGGTGAGCTGTTAAAGCCTTGGCGCTTCAAGCTAAGGAAATCCAAGCCTTAGTTCTGCTATAGAAATCTTGCTCAGTGCTCAGTGACTGTGGCATTTTCTAGGGCTGCCATACTAAATCACCACAGACTGGAGGGTTTAAACCACAGAAATTTATCTCCTTACAGTTCTGAAGGTTAGAGGTGTGTAAGATCGAGGGGTCAGAAGGGTTGATTTCATTCTAAGGCCCCTCTCTTGGCCTGTAGATGGTGTCTTCCTGCAGTGTATTTACATGATCTTCCCTCTGTGCATGTATGTGGCCTAATCCCCTTTTCTTAGAGGGTCACCATTCATACTGGATTAAAGTTCACCCCTGTGACCTCGTTTTATCTGAATTATCTCCTGAAAGGCCTTATCTCCAAATACGGTCAAATTCTGAGGTTCTAAGGTCATGCCTTGAACATATGAATTTTAGGGGACTTAATTCAATGCATAACAGTGATGCTGAGTGAGGTTGGATTTTATGCAATTGAATCTTATCAATTCCTTCAGCAAAATGTATGAACACCTACTTTGTCCTGAACTCTATTCAGAGGCTGGGGGTACAGCAGTGAGCATGGCAGACAGACTGACATAGAGACAATAAGGGAAAACACATGGCATGTTGAATAATCATACAGGCTATGGAGGAAATAAAAGCAGAGTCAGGCACTGGGAGTCTCATCTAACCCAATCCCCTGCCTCCGGTCAGGACTCAGGACAGATCTGGATGAGGGTGGACAAATTTAGGAGGGGCAGTGGTGCAGGGGGGAGGGATGAGACCAGAAACCCTGTGTTTTCCTTATGTACCAGCTTGCTCTTTCCCCTTTCTACTCTGGTCATTTGTCTCACCTATAAAAACCCAAGGTTACGAGGGGCTCTGGCTTTTGGCAAAAGAGGTCCATTGGTGGAGAAAGAGCGCAAGGCACATACGCCATTGCTTGGGAGACAGCAGCCTAATCATCTCTGTGGTTGAAGACCTGACAATCCATTAATCTCATTATGTACCGAGTGCTGACACCAGTTGCAGGCTGATCATGTGCTGGACACTGAGTTGGGCTTGATCTTATTCATCCTCTCCAAAGCACAAACTACACTGCCACCCTACAGGCATACCTCATTTTATTACACTTCACTTTATTACACTTTGTAGACACTGTATTTTTTACCAATTGGAGGTTTGTGGTGACCCTGGGTTGAGCAAGCATATTGGTGGGGTTTTTCCAACAGCATTTGCTCACTTCATGTCTCTGTGTCACATTTTGGTAATTCTCACAATATTTCAAACTTTTTCATTATTATTATCATTGTGATGGTAATTGCGGTCAGTAGTCTTTGATATTACTATTGTCATTGTTTTGGGGCTCCACAGAGTGCACCTCTGTAACACGGCAAACTTAATTGGTAAATGTGTGTGTTCCGACTGCTCCCCTGACAGGCCATTCCCCCAGCTCGGGCCTCCCTATTTCCTGAGACACAATAATATTGAAATTGGGCCAATTAATAACCCTGCAATGGCCTTTAAGTGTTCAAGTGAAAGCAAGAGTCACATGTCTCTCACTTTAAATTGATAGAAGCGATTAAATTTAGTGGTGAAGGCATGTCAAAAGCTAGGAGAGGTGGAAAGCTAGGCCTCTCACACTAAACAGCCTCGTGAATGCAAAGGGAAGTCCTTGAAGGAAATTAAAAGTGCTACTCCAGTGAACACACGAATGATAAAAAAGTGAAACAGACTTACTGCTGACATAGAGAAAGTTTAGTGATCCAGATAGAAGATCAATCCAGCCACAACATCCCCTTCAGCCAAAGCCTTATCCAGAGCAAGGCCCTAACTCTCTTCAAGTCTATGAAGGCTGAGAGGTGAGGAAGCCGCAGAAGAGCAGTTGGATGCTAGCAGAGGCTGGTTTATGAGGTTTAAGGAAAGAAGCCGTCTCTATAACGTCAAAGTGCAAGGTGAGGCAGTAAGTGCTCATGGAGAAGCTGCAGCAAGTTATCCCAAAGATCTAGCCATTCAGGTGGCTACACTAAACAATAGATTTTCAATGTAGGTGAAACAACCTTTTATTGAAAGGAGATGCCACTGGGACCTTGACAGTTAGAGAGAAGTCAGTGCCTGGCTTCAAGGTTTCAAAGGGCAGCTGAGTCTCTTGTTAGGGGCTAATGTAGCTGGTGATTTGAAGCTGAAGCCAAGGCTCACTGGCCATTCTGGAAATCCTAGGGCCCTTAGGAATGATGCTAAATCTACTCTGTGCTCTAGAAATGGAACAAAAAATCCTGGATGACAGCACCTTTGTGTACAGCATGGTTTGCTGGCTATTGGAAGCCCATTCTCTTCTGCTCAGAGAAAGATATTCCTTTCAAGATATTACGCCTATTATCAATACAGCTGGTCACCCAAGAGCTCTGATGGAGATGGACAACCAGATTAATGTTGCATTCATGCCTGCTAACACAGCATCCATTCTGCAGCCCACAGATCAAGGAGTCATTTTGACTTTACCATCTTCTTATTGAAGAAATACATTTCTTAAGGCTATAGCTGCCATAGATGGTGATTCCGCTCAAGGATCTGGGCGGTCAATTGAAAATCTTCCGGAAATGTTTCACTCTTCTAGAACATTCATTAAAAACATTTGTGACTCGTGGGAAGAGGTAAGCAAATCAACATTCGCAGGAGTTTGGAAGAAGTTGATTCCAACCCTCATGCTGAGGAGTTTAAAGCCTCAGTGGAGAAAGTAACTGCAAATGTGGCAGAAATATCAGGAGAACTAGAATGAGAAGTGAAGCCTGAAGACAGGACTGAATTACTGCAATTTCATGATAAAACTTGAATGGATGAGAAGGTACTTCTTACAGATGAGCAAAGAAAGTGGTTTCTTGAGATGGAATCTACTTCTGGTGAGGATTCTGTTGAAATGACAGATTGTTGAAATAACAAAGGAGTTAGACTATTCCGTGACTTTGGTTGATGCAGCGGATGCAGGGTTTGAGAGGATTGACTCCAATTTTGAATGTTCTACTGTGGGTAAAATGCTGTCAAACAGCATGATGTGCTACAGAGGAATTACTCATAAAAGGAAGAGCAAATCGATGTGGCAAACTATTGTTTCTTATTTTTAAAAATTACACAGCCACCCTAACCTTCAGCAGCCACCACCTTGATAAATCAGTAGCCATCAACATTGGTCCCTCCACCAGCAAAAAGATCGTGACTTACTGAAAGGTCAGATGATGGTTAGCATTTTTTACCAATAAAATTATTTTTTAATTAAGGTATGTACCTTGTTACTTTTAGACGTAATGCTATTGCACACTTAACAGACTATAACACAGTGTAAACACATTCATTGGGAAATGAAAAAATTAATTTGATTCTCTTTATTGCAATATTCACTTTATTGTGGTGGTTTGGAAACAAACCTGCTCTATGGCCAAGATATGCCTCTATTCTTTTTACATTTACAGATTAGGAAACTGAGGCTCAAAGAGGTTATAAAACTTGACCTAATCTATCTCATGCATCACAATTTTAGCCTCTCTCTGAGTTGTCTAGGGACGGGTGGGTTACTGAGAGAGCTGGAATAGAAAACTGAAGGTGGAAAGTCAGTTTCCCTTGGCTTCCCCATACTTTTGTCCTCAATTAAAGCTGCCAGCATAACATCGAACCCAAGGACTAATAAATCTTATTTCCAGTAAGTGACTGCCAACATTAAAACATGCAGAAATTTTTGGCATTAATTTTCCAAACATGGTAACTCATTACTTCAGTACAGACTTGAACTACTGCGGTCTGACCCTGGTGATGAGGGACACACTGGGCATGACCCCAGTGTCATGGTCTTGGACAGGAACACGGTATATTGTACAACCATTCAGAAGTGTTCTGGAACTTTCATTGGCTGTCCCAATGTCTTCTTGAGAGCATCAGTTAAGGAGCCTTAAAACATGCTCCTCCTGGTGGTTTGGGGCCTCTCAGCAGCAAGCAGACTACACGGACAAGAGCAGCCCTTCTTTACAGCATTTCCTTGCGTTCTAATCTCTCTTGCAGAACTCTGGCCAATGCTTCGAGGTCTGGCCTTACTGCTGTGGGTGCTGTTTCATCCATAGCAGTCCAGAACCCTTCTTGTGTCTCAAAGTAAATCTTTGCTTTGGGGACAATGTCCTCTTTTGCTAAGTGTGAAGACCAGAGTTTAGCTACAAAGCCAATGTTGCTAGATAACCCTACTTACCAGAAAGGTTTTTTGTCATTTGGTTTCTTTATGGGTTTCTATTTCATATCCTTTGCCCAGTTTTCTACTTCCTTTGTTTTTTTTTTTCCTTACTTATTTTAAAGAGTTCTTTATATATTCTCAATACTAATCCCTTGCTAAGTGCATGCTAGCAAATATCTTTTCTCAATTTGTGAGTCTTGATTTTACTTTTTCATATAAAGGTTTTAGTACTAAATTTGGGCTTAACCACTTTTTTTTCATGATATGTGCTTTTGACCTCTTTAACATTATGCACTCCACATTTCATATTCCACCAACAAAAATTACTTATCTATAGTTTTTCTAAGTTTTGGCTTGAGATTTAATAATTATTGTTTTAAATATAATTTTCAAAAGGCAAATGGTATTAGTTGTCATAGTAAGAAGGCCCGTCTTTGGAGCATGTGACTATATTCTTTAAGAATGAAGTTTCTCTCTTCTGATGGTGGTAGTAGTGTTGAGTTACTGAACAGTTCTCTAATTCTGGAATCCATCTAGATCTCACTGTAGGTCAGCCTGTCTCTCTCCTCTCACTCTATTAAGAAATTAAAATTGAAATTGCATAGGTATCTAAGAATACTAAAACCTTTTCTATCATATTCTTCTCCATGACGCTTTGGCCTATCTATATCTGTGTCTTCAATATGTCTACCTATCTAGGTTGGGAGATAGGTATATTTTATGTGCGTATCTTGGTAACTGATATTTTTCTACCTATTTCTTGGATGGTATCATATTAAAATTAATGTAAGTTTTCAGACCTAGCTGAAATTAACCCATAAGGGGCAACCATGGTCATAGAATGTTAGAATAGGCTAGGTTATCATGTACTACCAATAAGCCCAGGGGCCTAATGCAAGTTATTTCTTGCTGTCAGCAAGGGTCCAGAGTACAGGAGGTTGCTTCCATCTTATGGCCCCACCATCTCAACAGGAGGGCTCTTCAGTCACTGGGCAGGTGAAGGGACAAATGGAAAATGGCTCTGGCTCTTCTCTGCTTTGGCCTAGAAGTGGGGCACATCACTTCTACCCACAGCTTGTTGGCTAGACCCTGTCACATGACCCTACCTAACTGCAAGGGGGCTAGGGAATGTGAGAGAGCAGATGGACTATTTGGGAAGCCTCACAGGAGGCCAGCCTAATAGACCATCCACCACATTTGTACCTCGGTGGTTGAGAATTCACTGTAGCTGTAGCTGTAGCTAGATATAGAGTCCTGCTTAAAACTCACAGGTCGGAATACTGTGCATGCAGATGCTAACTAATAAAACGGGCCTTCTGAGGTGAGGGGGGCAGGGAAGATACATACAAGTCATCAGAAGTAAGGGAGAGAATGCATTAAACAGCAGCTATGGCTGAGACTGTGCTGATCCCCATTTCTAGGTGGGAGGGTGCCCACGTTGAGTAGTAAAACAAGGCAAGACAAAAGGAGGGCTTCCCAGAAGTTTAAAATACATAAAAATGTTTTGAATGTGAACAGAATTCAAGTCCTGTGAAGAAACTCTTTGCTGAGAAGCCCCAAGGGTGACTTATCAACAGGCTAGAAGACATTGCTCAAACATTAAGGTAATTCTTTGTCAGGGTGTGCTTGCAAAAGAAAGGGGTTGTCGGGGGTAGGTCAAAAAGACACGGGCATTTTCCAAATGGCAAAGATACACAAAAGAACATTGAAAGAGAGTATCCAGTCCCCCATGTCTTTATGTGTTTTGCAAAAACTGTCATTAAGGTAGGATTCGGGGGAAAAAAATGAGTGAAAATGAACCACTGGTGCTTTTCAGCAAAAGAAAAGCTGTAGGGAGAAAGGGAAAAAGTTACCAGTGGCAGAAAGTATGGAGAGGAGAGCAGTAATTGTTTTCCAACTGCAGGAGATAAAATAGTATCTAAGAGGTAGGCCTGACCTTCTGGCAATGCATATATCAGGCTTGGAGACAAAGGGAAGAAAGTCACAGGGGAGAGGGAGCCCGACTGCGATGGCTGTATGTAAAGTGGGGGCCACTGTGGGTGACGGAAGAGATAATAGAGGGAAGTGGAGAGCAGGAGAGTAAGGCGGAGTGATAAGCGTTGCACAGAGAAGTGGGAAAGGGTGAGATAAATCCCTAGAAAGGGGCCTTTAGCAGAGGCCGGGGAGTTCTGGGAGGACATTATCTGAGTGGCCAGAATCTTTGGGGAGCCTTATGATGCCAAATTTGTGAAGACATATAGTGCTGGTATCAAACCAAGTCCCAGGCTGTGGTGATCCTAGAGCCATCCCCACATACTGTGTCCTTTCTGAGTGTCAAGTGCAGGTACACTGAGTACACATCTCACTGAGCTCATGGTGATAAAGTGGCGGTAACAAACAGTAAATAGGAACTCGTATTTTGAGTGTTTGCTGTGTGCCAGGCAGGCCCTGTTCTAAAAGCCTTACAAGCGACGACTCCTTTAATTGTCATGCCAGCCCTACAGCAACCTTCCCGTGCCTCTGTCTCTTCATCTACAAATTGGGAGCAGAGTACCCCTGCCTGGTACTCTAAGAACTGAAGTAGGCCCAGCAGTAATGTCACCGTTTGCAGACAGGGCCAATCCCTCCCGGCTGCTTTGTTGGAAAGTTCCACTCTTGGGAGGAAGGAAGGGGCAGAGAACTGGGAAGATGGGGTACGGAGGGGGTGATGGCGACTATGGCCTCTGCCACTCAGTTCTGGAGGTGTCACTCCTCAGCCCTCCTACTTTTCTATCAGTCAGTCACTTCTCCTCAGTTGGGCCAAAGGAAAGGGAAACAGTGAAATTTTAGGGCTCATGGATATTCACACAAACAGAAACAGAGCGAGAGCTTAGGTTTCCTGGTGCCTCGGCAAGTGAGTGGGCCTTGCAGAGCCACGGGGCAGGGTGCATGCATTTTAAAACAGAGGGCCAAGGTCATTTTTAAAGCACATGAGGAGATCAGTAAAAATGCCCTGGAGTGCCAAGCGAGAGGTGAAAGTTTGAAAAACAGCAATTAGGTGTCTGCAGTAGCAGAGGGAGAGGTCAGTGCTGGAGGTCCTGGAACCTGTGGTGTTTCCACATTGACCTGAGGAGGCTGGGGAGAGCCAGCAAGACTCCGGACTTGTCCCGAAGCAAGCAGGTGCCCCTCGTTCCTTCTATCATCCTTGTTTGTGAGTCGAGTCTGAGGGTATGAAATCTTGCAGTGCTTCCCTTTGGTAACCCAGAACCAGCTTCTGTAACTGTGCCCAGCTTCTTTGGTCTCCTGGGGCCAGCACATCCATCTGCTTGCTTCCCTCTTACACCTTCCATTTATGGCTGTGATGGTCTTTTGTAATAAGGGATCAAATACTGTACCTGTGCTTCCAAATGCACCATCATTTATTGTGTCCTGATACAAAAATAGCTTCCTTGGGCTTAAATGGGCCAAGATTCTCTTGTCATGTTTTTGTTTTCATCAAAGGACCAGGAGGAGGGAAGGCTTCCTGGAAGCCTGTTTGTTTCTGAAAATCAGTCAATTCATAGAATCTTCAGTCCCAGAGAGATGAGCAGATCCTGAGGCCCAGGCTCCCGCCTGCGGGCAATGACGCTTTTATTCCGAGCCTGCCCGAGGACCCAACGCCAGGATCAGTCACTGGGATGAAGCTTCACATTTAGTCCTAAAGGTTTATTTTACCTTGTGGCTATCTAAAGTCTCCAGGGCTTGGTAGGGAAGGGTGGAAAATGAATCCCTTCTTCTTCCACTGGTGAGGAACTAGAGGTGAGCTAGCTACAGACTATCTGGAGAGCAAAAATCCTTAATATATGTGCATAGTTTATAACCCAGCACTGCCATGTCTAGAAATTCATCCTAAGGAAATAATCAGATCATTGCACAAAGATGAATGAACAAGAATGTTCAGTAGGACATCATTTACTGGAAACAACCTAAAATGTCCAACAGTGGTAACTGATTAAATAAATCATGACAGAGTCAGCAGTGTATTATGCCTATACTTATTTTAGATGATATTTATGTATACTTAACATGCCAAGATATTTATGATATACTATAAGAAAAGTGAGTTGCAAAAGAGAATCCAGGGTACAATCCTGTGTTTACATACATGTGCCTAGAAAAAGTTTGTAACAGCAAATAATAGCAAGATGTTGACCCTGGTTGACTTATGAGGGTGGAAAGATGTGATATAATTTTTTCTTTCTTTGTCTTCTATTTTTTTCTATAATGAATAGCATTCTAAGTATAAACTAACAAATACATTTAAAAACACAAATCTTACTGCTTAGAATTGTTCACATTTCTTCTCCCAGATCAAAGTGGTACCATTTTCTGAGCTATTGTTAGTGAAGGAGGAGAAGAGGACACTATTCCACCCATTTATTAATATTATATTATACAGATTGCAGTGAATTCAAGTGTGGTTTTGAAGAGGAAAGGCATCACAAAGATTTAGTCTGAATGGTGTGAATACATGAGAGAGAGAGAGAACAAGTGAGACAGGAAGAGTTGTGTGTATATGTGTGTGTGTATGAGTCCAAGTTAGGGAGGCTTAACCCCTCTGCTTTGTTAATAAATGCAGATTATCATTGATTGATGTTCCTCACCTAAGCATTTTTTCTGTGAATAGGACCCTTAGACTAGGGACCCTTCAATGATAGCTCAGAAAATAGTACCACTTTGATCCGGGAGAAGAAATGTGAACAAATCTAAGCAGTGAGATTATTTTTTTTTAATGTATTTGTTTATGTTTTAGAATGCTATTCATTATAGAAAAAAAATAGAAGACAAAGAAAGAAAATATTATATCACATCTTTCCACCCTCATAATTTAACCTCTTTTTCCCCAGTCCTAGCCAGTACCTGACATACAGTAAGTGCTTGATACATAGTTGACATGGGAATTAATTTTCAAAGCAATGCCTTCCCTTCCGTTTGGATCCCCGTGGCTCTGTAAGTTGAAAGCATGGTGGAGACAGTGGGAGTAATGGATGCAGTGAATCAGGCTGACCTGAATTCAAATACTGGTTCTGCAACATATGAGCAATTTGATCCTCTATTTCCTCTTCTGTAATATGGGAATGATACTATTATTGATCCTGCCACATTACTGTAAGGCTGAGATTCAGGAAGTTTCCTTTTTTGAAACCCCTTTTTGTGGATTTTACCTTAAAGCCTTTGAAAACTATTTAGCCATCGACCAGTGTTAAAAATCCATCCATTGAAGCCATTCTGTAGCACTCGGGGTTCAAGTAGCCCCCTTTAGAATAGAAGCACAACAGCATCGAAGTCTCTACCTGAGCGTGCTTCTCCTGGCTTTCTCACCCAGGATATGGAAAGAAACTGTGTAGCAAGAACCGGTGGCTTATTAAGTAGCCTTATCTCTGTTCAGCATCTCTCTGTAAATAAGTCAAGGCTCAAAGCAGCACTGTGCAAATACTGGAAATGTTTGAGGCCTTAAAATAGCAAAATGCTTTGATGAAACCCATCTTCCTAATGGAAAGAAAAAAAGAACACAAGAAAAGCGACTGTCAGTTATTTATATATAGCCCAGGCTTCAGCGTGTGACAAAAGTGATTGCTGCTGATTTACAATTCTCTTCAAAAATTAGTTTTGTGCATCGTATTCAAGGAGGCTGGAGATTAAAGAAGGAGCTGATCAGATGACCGCAGCCCACAGCTTTCTCTTAGGAAGGCTCCAAAGCTGAACTTCCCCATAAAATAGTTTCATTAGACACCACATAGACTTGGTCTCCACTGACATCATTTAAGCCAAGGGTTTGTCCACATAATCAGAATGACCACGTAAGAGTTGCTGGCAATGTAGCTGATAGAAAAATAGTCTGTGTTTATTTTGTTCTATTCTTTGCTTTTACTACTATGTTACAAGTACCCCCCAACCAAAAAAAAAAAAAAAGAAAGAAAATCATAGAGATCCCATGTAGTTACTACAGTCAGTGGATCATAGAACTACTTCACTCTTGAGATTTTTCCCTATGTGCATGTGTGTGCATGTGTGACTTGTCCCCGTTAAGGCTGTGCAGCAGTGACATATCTCATACAGCTGGGCAAAGACATCAGACCCCAAGATATATGCCAAAACATGTGCTTCTTTGTTGTGTATTATGAACAATGATGGGTGGCCAGGCCCACTGATTAATATACTGGAACATTCACCTCATACAATTTTTAGATTATTAGTTTGCAAAGTAAATAACTAATATTGGAGCTCCGGTGCTCCTTTGCCCTGCTCCTTGACATGGATGGCACAAATGTCATGGCTTTGAAGCTGCCTCATTCCTGCCGCCTGTGGCACCTCTGGCCGCCCTGTAATGGAGAAGTCAGGTGAGTGCTTGTGTCAAAGTGAAGTCCCCATGCATGCCCTCCCAGGAGAATGCTTCCCTGCTCCTCTGCTACTGGAAACAGCCCTGAGTGCTGGCAGCTGGCTCCTGAGCTCAGAGTATCCAGGGCAGCTACTGATAATATGTGCTAATCTGGGACCAAGTCAATTGCCTGGGGATGTTCAGTCTCAGGTATATGGTGACAAGGTGCTGTGAGAGGCTCAGTCAGCTCCCATGTGCTGTTGCTTCCACAGGTGGGCAGATTAGGCTATGTACTGCCCCTGTTCTATTTTTCTCACCAAGTTCTAAAATGCATAATCACCGTGAGATGGGGGTCAGGCCAGTCCCAGTCAAACAAAGGAACTCTGAGGCTGGCCTGCCATGTGAAAACTGTCAATTATCCTATTTTATGTCCTACCTACATTTCTAGTAGCAGGGTCCTCATTTCCATTAGACCAATTTGGTACAGTGCTGCATGTTCTAATCCTTTTACCATCTTATCTGAACAGGAGAAATGAGTGCAAATGAAGGGGGAGGAGGACAGGGAGGGAGGGGAGGAAGAAAAGGAGACAGAAAGGAAGGAAGAGCATCATTTTGAAGGTCGAATTTTAACTCCTGACTTGACAATCTGTTCCAAGCGAAGGCGATACCATAACAAGAGCGGGTCACTGCTGTACAAGAAGGGTGGTTCTCGTTCAGGAGTGACTTGGTTTTAAAAGCCTTGGTTCTCTGCTTTTGAGACTCTTACTCTGTGAACAAGGAAATCCCTCACAGATTCTTGTAATTTTTCTGTGGAGCAACCAGTGGGGACATGCACCCTTTCCTGTGTGAGCTAACTCTTAGAGCCATAATGAAATGTTTGAAAAAACTGTATGATCATTTTCTGTGGCAATGGAACAAATTAGGGCAAACTCAGCAGCATCACACAGTGCACATTTATCTCAGTTTCCCCAGACCAGGACTCCAGGCACAACTTAACTGGGTGCCCTGCTCAGGGTCTCCCATGGCTGCTGTTGAGGTTTCAGCCAGGCTGTGTTCTCATCTGGCGGCTCCACTGGAGAAGGATCTGCTTCCAAGCCTGCCAGGTTGTCTGCAGACTTCATTTCCTTGAAATTAGCTGTGTGATTAGGAGGTCCTATTTTTTTCTGGCTCTCAGCTAGAGGCCACCTACAGTCCCTTGTCACATGGGTTTCTCTGATGTCACTGCTTACTTCAGCAAGCTTGCAAGACGTCACTGCTTACTTCATCAAGCCTGCAAGAAGTGTAGCTCCAGCTGGCTAACCGTGGGGTCTTCCACAACACACTATAATCATAGGAGTGACATCCATCCCCTTTGCTGTCCTCTGTTGGTGGCAAGGGAGTCACAGGTCCTGCCCACACTAAAAGGGAGGGGATTGCACAAAGGCATGGATGCCAGCTAAGAGGTGAGATGCTTGGGGATCCCCTTAGGGTTTGTCTGCCACATACCTGGGGTCTCTTCCCACCTCTCTCACCACTCTAACCTTAGAGGAATTCTCTCCCAAACCAGCAGGATCCATGTTCTATAATAATATTCAGGAGGCTAACCAACCATCCCCATTTACTCAGCACTGTCCTATTTTTAGCACTGGATATATCTCACATTCTGGGGAACCTCTCAGCCTCAGGCAAACCAGGACAGCTGGTCACCCTAAGCAGATCATAGGCCTTCTTTATTTTCTGCAGTATTAAGGGTGAAAGAGAAACCAAAAATGTTTCATCCAGAGGTGGTGGAACTGTTCTCCAAGCAGCCTTTGGAGGTCCATTGACTTGAAGGAGATAGTTAGGTGATGCTGACTAAGTGCACTTTTCAGTCCCTTCCCACCATTCTACTACCGGGGAAACCAGCTCCTGACTTGCTCACACATGTCGGATTCTGTGTAATTTGTTCTGTAAAGTATGGTTTTCATGGTCAGATGCTGATGGCTTAATACTCTCATCTCACATATGAACAGTCCAAGTCTCCAGAGGAGGTAGAGACAGGATCAGCGTCTTGACTTGTAAAGCCAGAATTCTCCTACAACACCATGCAGGTGTGCTAAGCATCTCTTGGCCATCTGCTGTGTGCACAAGCTCTGGACCTGGTGCTGGGGCAGTGAAGGAGAGTTTGGGCTTTGTCATTGTTGTTCTTGTTATCTGTTTTGTTTTGTTGCAAAAAGGCTAAATCCTACCCATACAGTTTCCCATCACATTGGTGAAGACCTAGGTTGGGGGTATGATACGATATACTCAGCTTAACAGCTTTACCTGAATTGACTAGTTACTAAGGAGTCAGCAATGGTGATTTCAGCTCCCTGAAAACAAAAATTTACCTTAGAGTTATGTTATTTCAAAACAATATAGGAAAGTGTGAATACCCAAGTTTGAATACACAGCTTATGCCTGTGTCAGGGACTTTCCAGTCTTTTCAGCATAAAACAAAAGTCAGAGTTGGAAACAGTTCATAAGCAATGAAGGGAGGCAAGATTACATAACTCCTGAAATGTTGAAGGCAAGGTGAATATGGGCAAAGTAGAGTGGTGATTTCAGGCTGCATTAGGGAAGGTGGTCCAGTTTACTAGTTGGCATGGCTCTGCTTGCTGCAGCCAGCCCCTGTGCTATAAATAAATCAATCAAGTGGCAATTCTATATCTATAAGCAGAATAGTGGTCCAGAGCAATAACCTAGTTCCCCACGTGTCCAGCCAGGCAGAATTCTGTCATTTGACACCGCCATTTAGACTGGCTGATAAATAGCTCTCAAATCATGGAGTGATAATCTCAGAGAAGTTTGATTGGCTTTACCACCAGTTTTTCATTAACCCCAAAGTGAACCAGGGATGCTCTAAATAGGATGGTGGACATAACATCTACAGAGGTATGAAGCTGTTTGTCCACGCTCACTCAGTAGAAGAGCTTTACAACAGGGCTTTAAGTCCTTCACCCTCATGTGGGTCTGAAGAGCAGTCTCGCTCAGGATAGCCCTGGCAACTAAACATGTTCAGGTACAAAGGCATCAAGCAGCTGACGTCGTAGACTAGTCGGTAGGGCTGGAGGATCGTGCACTCTCTCATATGAACTTTCAAGGAAATGCCTGCTTGCAGATAAAGAGGTTCCTCTGCCAAATGAGTTTGGTAAATGCTGGATGGAATAGAATTCAATGGGATGAATTTATTGTAGGCATTTTCAGTGCCTATTTTAATTTAGTGAAACTCGATACTGACTCATAATTGGAATCACCTTCAGAGCTTTTAGGAAATTTCTTATAAATTTGTTATTTTTTTAAATACCTTTTTATTTTATAACCATCAAGACTCATGGACAGTGGGTTTTTAAGTAAACAACAGGTATAAAGCAACCTCAAATAATGAGTTCTGTGTACTCTTCTATAAGCTTCCCCCAGTGGAAATATTTTACATAAACACTATACATTGTCAAAATGAAGAAATCAGTGGAGATATAAAAAATAGTAATGGTTCAGATGCATACTTCATTTGGATTTAATAAATTTTTAATATAGTCTTTTGGGGGTCTGTGTGTATAGTTCTATGAAATTTTATCATGTGTACATCTGAGTAACCGACACCACAATCAGGTTATACAACTATTCTGTCACCATGAAGAAGCTCCCTAT
This sequence comes from Manis javanica, assembly GCF_040802235.1. NCBI lineage: Eukaryota > Metazoa > Chordata > Mammalia > Pholidota > Manidae > Manis > Manis javanica. The sequence continues at coordinate 95,711,353 of NC_133166.1, read as the reverse complement.
GTCACCCTTAAGTGTTAAGACTGTTCCCCCAAGACTAGCCTTTGGCAACCACAGATCTCTTCTTCATCCCTATTTTTGTCACCTTGAGAATGTTATATAAATGGGATCATGTAGTATGTAACCGTTCCAGATTGGCTTTTTTTGGTGAGCATCATGACCTTGAGATCCAAGCAAGTTGTTGCATAGATCAATAGTTTATTATTTTTTATTGCTGACTAGTTTTCCATTGTATGGATATGCCACCTTTGTTGATCTAGTTATCAGTTGAAGAACATTTGGGTTGTTTCCAGTATTTTGGCTATTACAAATTAAGCTGCATATTTTTATGTGAACAAATGTTTTCAGTGTTCTAGAATACATGCCCAGAAGTGAAATTGCTGGGTCAAGAGTATCCTGCAGAGTTTTTAAAAACCCTAGATGCTCCTTCTTTCACAAGATGTTGAACTGATCACAGATGCATATTCTCCATGAAATATCATTAAAGTAAGCAACACAACACAATCATAAACCCATATAAATAAAGACAATGCAAAGGAGAAACAGAAATAGATAAGAGTTTTCCATGAATTGTTTTATTGGAAACCAGAAAGTGGATGTAGGAGTAATAACTGATGAAAGAGAACTCAGGAAACCCCTGAGTAGAGAATATATCATGAAGAAGAAGAAGATAATGAGCCCATTGGAGTCCAGAGAAGCTGGGGAGGGCAGAGAGAGCCTTATACCTTAAGATTATATCTTAAGAATAACTGAAGGCAATAGGTATTTCAGGGAATGGAAAGAAATTAAAAAATTTGTAGATATATTCAGAAAAATTAAGGAATATATTTTTATTGCATCTGTACATGAGAAAAAGCTGATAGATAAAAGAAATGACCAGAGAACAAGAAAAAGTTCTTGTCATTTAAAAATATGATTGCTAAAATGAAAAAAATCCCTGTACAAGGCTGAAGAAATAAAGCTGGAGAAATGTCTCAGAAAATGTCTTTACAGGGAAAGAAATAGAAAATATAAGACTTCAAACATTGTAGTTTAGAAGATCTAACATGTAATTAACAGGAATTATCAAACTAGATAATCGTGAAAATGAAAGTGGGAACTTATCAGAGAATTAACACAAGATAATTTCCTAGATTCTTCAAATGGGAAGACACTAAGTGCCAGGCATAATGAGTAAGAAGGGTCTCAGATAGACACACATGTGAAATGAAATTTCAGAACAGTAAGAATGAAGAAAAGATCCTTAAACCTTTTGGAATCAGAATCTTATGGGCATTATACCTCTTATCAGGAATAATGGATACTGGAAGACAATGTATCAATGTCTTTAAAATTCAGAGCCAAAATATTTTGAACCTAGATTTCTATACGCAGCCAAATAATCAGTTAAGTGCTAGAAATAGAGCCTTTTTAGATACGTAAGGATTCAAAGGTATGTCTCTTCTGCTCCCTAATAGGATGTTTCTTAAGAAAAATGCCAGTAAATGAAAATGGTTAAACAAGAAAGAAGAAAATATGGAACCCAAGAAAAAAATGCATTGTGTCTGAGGACAACAGCTACGAACAGACCCAGAGAGCAACTATTCTAAGCTGGAACAAAATGAGGAAACTGGAGATAGGTTTCTAGAAATAAGAGTAATAGACTAGAGCTGATAACTGATATATTGAGAAAACTTGAGAAAATTGTAAAAGTGAAGTATAGAAAGGAACAACTCAAAGTTGTCTCTAGAAATATTTTCTTTTGAGTATTAAGGTTGCTGAGAAGGAAATATAAGCCCAACATCCTAAGAGATTTCTGCTGTAACATCATATAGGCATCTCTGAACTATTTCATGATCTACAAAATTACACAGTAAGAATAATAGGGCTTACCAGAAAAATCAGGCTTGGCTGGTGACTCAAAATGTGTGGGAACTTTGTCACTAAAGCACTAACAAAAACAGTAATAATCCTAAGAAAAATATTAGCACAGTCAACTGCTGGTATTTGCTAGAATTATAGTTTCTCCTTTACAACTTGGGTTCTGCTTCTCCTTGGGTACGTTGATTCTTGAAGACATCCACATCTAAGAGACCAGGGCCATCACAATTAAAACGTACAGTCCAGGGACAGCTTTCTTCATTAATTAATTAATTTATTTATTTTTTAACACAGAGACAATATCTTTGCAGGAGTGACATTTGCATTTGCAGCTTCTCTCGGTTACTTACCATAGAAGCTAAACCCACCTCCTCTTCAATGGATGAAAGGCACCATTCAAGAATGTTTTCTTAAGATCTTCATAGAATGTCAAGGATTTCTCCCTAATTGTGAGAAAATTTATACTTGATTTCTTCAAACATTAACATGCTGGGGAAAAAAAAAATCATCCATGAACTAATACAACTTCTTTGCCCTCACGTGGTGCCTATGTACCCGCTGTAGAGACAGAAGAACACACCGTTCCTGACTCGGCAGAGAATGACACTCACATGACTGTACGTGAATATCGTTTATGGGTTTCCAGTTTTCAGAATCAACCTACGGACATGCATAAGGCCACTACCCTTCTCGCTGCTAGCACCACCGTCTTCCTGAAACCACAGAATCTGCGGAGACTTTCCCTGAGGCAGACTGCAAGCAGAAGTGTGAGCCTGCTGCTGGGTCCCTCATGCAGAGCTGTGGGACTGAGCAGTGCCATGTTCATCCGGGGAAGGATGGAGGGGAAGTGGCATAAATGAGCCAAATCACCCATTATAGACGAGAGCTATAACAAATAAAAACGACAGAGATGTGTTCTATAACACATAATGGTAACCATCAAAATAACTAAAAGGAGAAATAGGGTTAGTTATTTTGGGGGTAAAAGCCTGGAGGGATGGCTGGGAGGGCATGGAGGAGGCTGAGGCCCTATTGCTTTTCTTTATCACTCTTCTATATTATGTAAAATTTTAGTTGAACCAAATGCACATGTTAATGTGATGAAAGTGAAGAAATGAACTTTTAAAAATGTGTCCTTCTCTCCATTCCTGCCTCCAGTCCCCCACAGTCCCCCCACCCCCACGGTTCTACAAGCACTATAAAATTCTGATTCTGGTGGGACCAAGAATTTGTACTCCAAAAAAGGTGCACAGATGATTTGTTCCTTTTTAGAGGATAATGAGAGATGAGGGCTTGAAAAAACTTGAGGACTTTGTAAAGGGGAAATATAAAAAGGAATAATTCGTTCAAAGAGGTTAAATATCATTTGTCCAGTCAGCCCATAGGGCAAGAGGGATAAGGTATTTAACTTACTTGACTTAGAATCTTTCTTTTTTTTCTTTCCTCAAAGTATTTCACAAGATTTATGCCCTGTGAAACATTCTTTAGGAAATGCAGACCATTTGCAAATGTACACCATTCTTTTGGGCAGGAGGAAGAGGGAAGAATATTTTGTCTGAAAGAAACTATGACAGTAAATACCTTTGGTTCAGTTATCAAGATTCCTACCCTCCAATCACCGAGACAGGAACTTATATAGTCCTTTTCTCAGGAGAAGGGACAGGTGACACTCACTTACTGGCATGCCCTCAGTGGCACATCTTAACAATATGTGTCAGGACGTGGGAGTTGTATTGGTTCTTGGATGATTATTGCCCTCAGCGTGTTTTAAGCAATCAAGTTATAATTTTTTTCACAATTATACATTATACATTGACATTATGCAAAGATCTTGAGGAAACAAACATTCTTGAGAGGCACCTTTCATCTGCTGAAGCAGAAGTGGGTTTAATAGCTCCTATATTGAGTAATTTAGGGAAGCTGCAAATGCAAATGTTACTGCTGCAAAGATATTACTCTTGAATTTATATATATAAAAAAAGATGAATGAAGAGGGCTGTCCCTCGAGTACACATTTTAAATTTAGGCCTAGCTCTGCTCCCTGTTTGCCATATAGGCTTTTCCCTTTTTCCTTAATTTATTCCTCTGTAAAATGGGAGTGGGAAAGGGGATGAAGTGACTGACTTCTAATCTTCCTTCCAACACTGACATTCCAGGATTCTATGTTCTCCGAGGATGTGGAATGTTCTGGAACTCTCCCAGAACTCTTTCCATCAGACAAGATGGCTGAAGAACAGGCAAAGATGAGTGGAGAGGCCTGTCCTCTGATCTGCACTCCTGAAGCCTCTGGCTTTCTAGGAGATACCCCTTGTCTTTTCCAGACAGACTGCTCTGTCTTTTTGGGGAAGGGAAGGTGAGAGCTGCCAGCCAATGTGGAGGCTTCACAAAAGCACAGGAACAAATATATGTTTCTTAACAAATCCTCAATTTCCCCAGAAGTGCACGGCTGCCTGTGGGGCACAGGCTCTCTGCTGACCCAGATAAGCAGACCTGGGGCTCTGTGATGTTGGCGCGAGGCACTTCAAGGTGTCTCTCTCCACGGGACACCAGAAGGTTGGGCGGCCCTGTCCAAACACAAACACGCCGGCAGTAGTGTCCCTACCTAGACAGATGAGAACACAAAAGAGACTTTTCAGCTAATAAGATCCTTTAGTGTTTGCAGCTCTAAGCAGGTAAGGTCATTAGAACGCTTCTTTATAATACATTTCCTCTCCTCATTCTGATGGGGTAAAAATAGGCTGAAGGAACTGATTTTATTTTCCATTAAAGTTAGTTCAATGAAAGGTAGATTTTTTTTCATGTATGTGTGTGTGTGTGTGTTACTGCGTGCAAGGGATGGGGGTGGCCTGGGGGTAGGAGAGTTTTGAGATAATGCTATTGGGTCCCTTGGCTAAAGAAGAAAAATGTAGGGCTTCAAATGGTTTCCTCTGGGGGTTGTTTGTGGAATCAAAACGCCTCTCTGGTTTGCAGTTCTGAAACCCACTACTGTGACTTAAAAAAAAAAAACACTTTCAATTTAGAGGGGCAAAAGGCTACAGTTCCTGGAGTCCCCACTTGGCTGAGGAAAATGCCACATGAGGTGAATGCTGCGTTTTGGATTTCAAACACCAGCATTGATCTCAGCGTCGATGGGTTGTGTTGCTGATCATGTCTGAGCTCCAAGCCCCACCTTGTCCCCTGGGGAAGAGGACTGATCACAAGGGTGCAGCTGTGAAGCCTGATGGAAGAGGAAGGACAAAGGGGGCCAGCCCCATGTTGAGGGAAGGACCCCAACGCGCTCTTCCAACAAACTGACATTCTGCAAATCAAAGTCTCACTCTTAGCACCTCCCAGTGCCCTGTGCATTGTCAACACTCTTCTGGGAAGGCTCAGGGCTTTGAAGGATGCTCCACTTAAATCTCTATTTACGCCACCACCAGGAGTGGGGTATGTGGATGAATGATTAGTCCTCTTTCCCTCCTGTATGTGGGACCCTGTACACACTGGGGTTTCTGGGTCTCTGAAGATACATTTTAGGATCTTACTCTGCCTACTTGGTGCCAGAGTGATAGGCTGATGAATTATTAAGGAATTCAACACGTGTTTATTGAGTGTCTACCATGTGTCAGAAGCTTAGTATGACTCCATGAACAAAACAGATACAGATCTCTGTCCTCATGAAGCTTAAATGTCAGTGAGGAGAGTTGGATAATAAACAATAGAAGTAAGAAACAGCAAATGATCGTATGTTCTAAGGCAAGTAATGCTGTGGAGCAGGTGAAGTAGGGTCCAGAAGGAGAAATTGGGAGGATAGAGTTGGGGGTGTCCTGCAGCTGGTCAGGGTGAGAACTCTGAGAGGATGGCATGAGCAAAGACTGTGGGGAGGAGAGGGACTCAGATGTGCAGATACCCAGGGCAAGGGCCTCTAGGAAGAGACAATGGCCCTAAGGTAGCCGATCCCCTGGGGAGCACCCAGGAGGCCAGTGTGACTAGATCAGGGTGTATGTGGGTAGCCAGGGGTGAGGGATGGGTATGGCTGGGGGGGTCCTGGGGTCTAAATCCTGTAGGATATTCTTAGTCATTGTAAGATCTTTGGCTTTTATTATGAGAGAAATGGGGAGCCACTGTAGGATTTTACGTGGAGGAATGGCATAATCTGACTTAGGTTTTTTAAAGAACACTCTGGTTGCTGTGGTGCACATAGAGAGCAAGGGTAAAACAGGGAGGCAGGGGGAGAGAGGCGATAGAGGCAGCAGAGGTGGAGGTGGTAACAAGTGGTCTGTTTGGAGAGGAAGCCAAGGAGATGTCCTCATAGACTGGTGGTAGCCTGAGGTTTGGAACTTGAGCACTGAAAAAGCTGAGTTCCTTACAAGTAAGATGGAAGGGATGTTTTTCCCAGGAGATGAAAAGTTTTGTGTTAGACATATCGAGCCTGAGATGTCTATTAGAGACATCCAAGTGCAAATGTTGAGTATAAGTCTGAAGTTATCCTGGAGGGATATAGCTAAGCTTTAAATATAAATTTGGAATTTATTTGCATACATGTGATATTTACATCCCATGAGACTGGATGTGATTGCCAAGGGAATGGGTGCAGATGGGGAAGAGAACAGGAACAAGGACCCTCCAGGGAAGAGGACCTTGGGACCCTCTAGTAATAAGAGGTTGGGGAGAGAAGAGCAGCAAAGGAACAGCGAACAACCTGTGGGGTTCTGGGCACCAAGTAAAGAATTGTACCAAAATCAACTGGTTCAAATGCTATGGGGAGGTCAAGAAAGATAAAGACTGAGATGTTATCATTCTTTCAACAATATGGAGGTTATTGGTGACCTGGACATCAGAAGTTTTGGAGAGGTAGTGGAGGCAAACACTTAACTGGATCAGGTCTGAGAGAAATTGATAACAATATAGAAAACTTCTTTGCACACAAATCAACCCAAAATGGATTAAAGACTTGAACATTGGATCTGAAATGATAAAACATCTAGAGGAAAACCTGGGATAAGTTCTTTGACATCTATCTTGGCAATCATTTTTTGGATTTGATGCCAAAAGCAAAAATAAGAAGGTGGGACTACATTAAATTAAAAAGCTTCTGCACAGCAAAGGGAACCATCAATATAATGAAAAGCAATCTATGGAATGGGAGAAAATATTTGCAAATCATATATCTGATAAGGGATTAATATGCAAAAGACATAAAGAAATCATACAACTCAATAACAAAAAAACCAAACAATCCAATTAAAAAATAGTAAGAGAAACCAAAAAGATATTTTTCCAAATGAGATATACAAGTTACCAACAGGCATATGAAAAGATACTTAATATCACTAATCACCAGGAAAATGAAAATCAGAACCACAGTGAGATATCACTTAAAATCTGTTAAAATAGTTATCATCTAAGAGGCTAAAGTGTTTAGTGAAGATTGGGAGAAAGAGAACTGTTGTACCCTGTTAGCTGGAATGGAAATTGGTGAAGCCACTATGGAAACCAGTATGGAGGCTCCTCAAGAAATTGAAAATAGGGATACCAGATGATCTAACAATTTCACTTCTGGGTATATATCTGAAGGAGACAAAATCACTATCTCAAAGAGACATCTGCATTCCCTCATTCATTATAGCATTATTTATAATAACCAAGACATGAAAATAACTTGAGTGTTCCCAGTGGATGAATGGATAAAGAAATTGTGATATATATATATGTAATGGAATATTATGCAGCCATAAAAAGGAAGGAAAACCTACATCACCTGTGATAATATGGATAGAGCTTGAGAGCATTACGCTGTGAGATAAATCAGAGAGACACAAATACCACATGAGCCCACTAATATAAGGTATCTAAAAAACCAGATTCATAGAAACACAAAATAGGCTGATGGTTGCCAGAGGTGGTGAGGGATGGCAGAAATAGGTAAAGGTGGTAAAAGAGTACAAACTTCCATTTATAAGATAAACAAATCCTGGAGATATTATATACAGAAATGGTAGAATTGAAAGTTGCTAAGAAAGTAGATCCTAGAAGTTCTCATCACAAGAAAAAACAATGTAAATACGTGAGGTGATGGATATTAACTAAACTTGTGGTGATCACTTCACAATATATACATGTCAAATCATTATGTGTACATCTTAAAGTAATACAATATTATATGTTAAATATATCTTTATGAAACTGGAAAAAAAGACCTCCTTTGAAGGATTTTGCTACAGAGAGGATCAAATAAATGGAACAAACAATTAGCAAAAGAATTAGGATCAAGGTAAGTTTTTATTTGCTTGCTTTTATTTTATTTGGTTTAGTTTAATTTAGTTTCTTTTTGTGTGTGCAGGTGGTAAGAACACTTAATATGAGATCTACCTTCTTAGATTTTTAGCCATATAATACAGTATTGTTATCTATAGGTAAAATGTTTTACAACAGATCTCTAGAACTTATTCATCTTGTGTAATCAAAATTTTATACCCCCTGATTAGCTAGTCCCCATTTTCCCCCTAACCCCAGGCCTTGTGAAACATCATTTCATTCTTTGTTTTCAGGCATTTGACTATTTTTGATGTGTCATATAAGTAGAATCACACATGTTTGTCCTTCTGTGACTGTCTTATTTCAGTTAAGAAAATGTCCTCAACTCCCTTCCATGTTGTCACATATTGCACAATGGCCTTCTTTTTTAGGGCTGAATAATAATCCATTGTATGTACATATCGCTTTTTTTTATCCATTCACCTGTTGCTGGACTTTTAGATTGTTTCCAAATCTTGGCTGTTGTGAATAGTGTTTCAAAGAACATGAAAGTGGCCTTGGGTTAATTACCAGGGGAGAAATACAGCAAAAATCAGTCAGCTAGCCAGTAGGTGGAATACTCATACATGAACACTGAATAAGGTGCTGAAGAAGAAAGAGAAATTGAAACTAAATCCTTGTCCTCAAGGATTTCATAGTCATGTTAGGGGTAAGAATCATTTAGAAAAGTAAATCAGGGAGCTCCTGACATGCTTTCTCAATAGCAAGGACCACAGATGGGCAAGAAAGTGGGTGGTGTTTAGGTTGCTGGTGCCCCAGGAGTTCAGAACAAAGGGACAGTGGAGATGCCATTTGATGAAATTCAGTGGAAGATACTTGTTAACTACTAAGGGTCTAACGTTATGTCTGGTTCTCCAGCCATGTAGGAATGGAAATGAGTGTCTACCACCTGTGCTTCCTGGCTCCACGTACCACCTCTATCATGGCATGGCAGAGTACAGGGCATGAAGGCTCCCACGTGGAAGCAGACTGCCTCACCAGCTTGGCTACCTGCAGATCTGCTCCAGGTTTTTTACCCTACAGGGATTCTAAAATTAGGATAAGAAGTGTAGGAGATAAGGCAAGTGTGAGAACTACAAGAAGCATTCATCTATTAGCTAATTTTTGTATTGTTATATATTATTATATTATAGCTTTGACAATATCATATCAAAATGATCCATTTATCTGGCTGATGGCCTTGCTAGTCTCTGAGCTCCTGAAAGGCATGCACTGAGTCTTCTTTATCTTAACATTCCCAGAGTCTGGTATATGGTAAATACCTAGTTATATTGTGGAATATTATGTATTACTGTATTACATTATACTTACCTACTTATAGTATGTAACCTCAGTGGAGAGTTTCCATGGTTCATTCCATATGCATTTCATTGCTGAGGAAATGAGATATTAATGAATTCAGATTTATTAATTGAGCACCTACTGTGTATGAGGAGCCATGTGGGTTGTAAAGATGCCTCAACCCATCTCTTCCCTTTACAGTCCTAGTAGGAAAACCATGACAAGCACCCACAGACGGTGCTCATAGAGCTGGGGGACCCTGGACAAGAGAAACTGGCCTCCCCGGCTCTTTTTCCCTTGCCTCTGCTCCCAGTCAGACCTTCCCTCTCACCTTCCCTCTGAGTCAGCCCAAGAAAGGCAACCCCAAAAGTATCACGGTGTTTCTTGGGTCTCTTGTCTTTTGAGCTTGCTTCTAGACACAACTCACACTAGTGAGGAAATACAAAGGACATGACAAATAGCGAAGAAAAAGAAGAAGGAGCATATTTTTGAGGGCTTATGAGGGGCTTGGACTGGAATGGAGTCTGCTAGATGTTATCCGGAATATACTCTGAATGATTTTACATTATAAGTCACTAGGGCCAGAATAATTCTATAGCTGGGAAATTAATTACAATTCTGTTCAGCTCTCTGGTATCTCCATTGTAGTGGAAAATTCTTAATGATCTCTCCTTATGGAGAGAAGGACAGATAATCTCGAATATAGATAAGTCAACTATTTATGTTGGATCCTGAAATATATCTCAGGGTTTCTGGTGGAAATCAGCCTATTTGTTCTTATAGAATCATAAGAAAGATCAAACTGAATAATGATGTTGTGGTGTAAAGGCCAGCACAGGCAGTGCTGGAGAAATGTCCATTTTCCTAAGAATATCATCATGACCTTCCACTGTCTGTTTTACACAGGAGAGATGGCTCACCCTTCAGGCTGATGTTAATACCAGCTTAAGCATAACTGTCCCCCCTTTTCCTCTGACTAACATGCTTACGAACAACATGCTGGGTTTTGGATGTCCTGAAAGAATCTCTTTGAACACCTCACGTAGGCAAAAGCTTTAGTTATTGTCCAGGAAAAAAAAAACAGTTGTCCAGGCTGGACAGCCTGCAGAATTCTCACCATTTGCTTTGTTCTCTAGAAAAATACAAATATCACAATCCCTCACTTCTGGGATATTCCACAGAATCAATTTATTTGTAAACCAGCAGAAAAAGCCCTCACTAGATGCTGAGCACTGTGCATGGGGTTTGGGACAGAAACACAAACTTTCCTTCCACGGGCAGATGGTCTAGGGAGGGGTTTGGACTCAAGTGAGCATCTGTAGAAGAGCATTGGAGGGCAGGGCGGCCGTATGCATGGATGAGACAGGCGAGCACAGGAGCCTACAGTCAGTCCCCTCAGTTAGGGCAAGGAGGTCCCCTTGAGTTGAATAGGAGCTTCTAGGGTCCACAACCATGGGGGACAGGGTGTGGCGACTGAAGGGAACAGGAATTCCAGGGAGAGGGAGCGGTAGCCAAAGACAGGGGCCTGTGACTCCCAGGACGGTGTCTCTGGGCACACAGTGGGTTGTCGCTAGGCTCTTTACCCACTCTTCTGGTTTTCCGCTGGTTAGAAGCTGCAGTAGAGACACACCGGAGTTGTTTGAGCCCGCCTTCCATCCCCACAATGAGAAGGGAATGGCAGGTGCCCAGGGCCCAACATTCTGGGAGCATCATCAGCTCCCCCCACTCCTGTGTCCTGTCCACGTTGCACATTTCAATGCAGTGTTTAATACGGCAACTACTGTCAGCACCCCTTTACCTGCCACCATCTGACTCAGGGGACAGCTTCGGGACAGGACGCTGCTGGCGTCCCCAACTAGCTGCTGGAATCACAATGGTGCTATGTGGCAAGCACATACAGTAAACTGGGAAGATGAGTGGCTGCATCTGATGTTGGGGGACTGGATCACAGGGAAGATGAGGGGGGACATTCCCACAGTTATCATTTATTTGTTTACCTAATTTCTCTCTGTGAGCTGAAAAGACAAGGGCTGTCCTCCCAAATATGAAACTGCAGGTAAGACATAAGTCAAATGAAAATAGTCTTTTTAGTCACAGTCCATATTCTTCAAAAATTTGAAGACCATCAGACTGCTAAATTCTAGAGTCTGTTTCCTGCTTTGGTTTACTTTGCTTGGGGGCTAAGGACAGTTTATCAGGGATTATTTTGTAGCAAACGTCAGCCATAACTGTAGGGAGGGGCAGCATAGCAGATACTGGGCATGCTTTCCTTCCCCAAAGGGGCCGTGTCTCTCCCTCCCACATCTTCTGAATCTTCTGCTTCACACACTGGTCGGTTTACAGATATTCATTTTACTGGTGGTCCGAGGGCAAACGTTTGTTTTCAGTTCTTTGTTGGCAATATTCTTCTCTCCGTCTGCTCATTTTCTTGATTGGCATCTTTATCTCTGTGTGTTCTTGCTTGGCAGAGTCCACCATTTAATACAAGCTGGAAGGGGTGTTGCGAGGCTGTTGTAACAGTCCAGGAGAGACAGCGAGGTCCAAGCCAGGACACTGAGAATGGAATGGATGTATGGGCTGGAAAACGGGTTGCCCAGGGTGACTCCCACATTGCTAGCTTCGGGGACTAACTGGACAGTGAGGCCCGTAACTAATGCAGGAGAAGTAGCTTTCTTGAATCTATTGAGTTGAAGCTGCAGAGAGCCAGGTGGAGGTTTAATAGACAGCTTCTTAGGCGGGTCTAGAGTTCAGGAGAGCAAATGACAGGGCCAAAGATGTGATTCATCTGCACTTATAACCCATATATGGTAGAATTCCAACCAATTGCCTGTTCCCCACCCCCCAGAAAAAGTTTGCAATGATCATATAAGTAATCAAGGAATCATAGTTTGATGTCAGTTTCTCAAATCCCACGTTTCACCTTTCCTGCCTGAGAAATGCAGAACTAAAATGTAGAACGGCTCTGTTCTTCCACTTGACCCTCTGGTAGAACAGGGTATCTTGAAGATCTTGGAAGAGTAGATAGACAGCAATTTTAGCAACTGAACCACATGATTGTGAATTCTCTGCACAGACAACAGATGATCGTAGTGCATCTGGCCCAGGGTGCCTGGGGTGGTAGAATGAGTCAACACCAGTCATTTGAGAGATGATAAAATCATCCTGGCAGTGAGGACGGGTCGTGAAGGCGAGAGTGTGCACAGAGCAGAGCGTGCTGTGTCGGTGGTCTGGTTGCCCAGAGTGGTGCTTCTCTGTGACCCAGTGGCTCCAACGCACTGGGAAGCTGGGAAGCTGGAAACAGCAGTGCTGCTTCCTTTCCTGAGCCAGAGCACGCCAGCAGCGGAGAAACCACACTGCTCTTGTCTTTCCGGCCAAACCACGCTTTGGTCCGTTCTGTCCCTCCCACCTCCCAGTCAGACACCCGGAGCCCTTCTGCCACCTGCCACTCTGCAGGACGAGTCCAGCCGCCCTGATGGGGAGAGGGATGATGAAGGCTGAGCGTTCCCAGCCTGGGAGAAGGCAGCAGAGCAGCTGAGCTCCCCAGAGGTGAGCAGAATTAACTGCCAAGAAGGGAAAAGAACTGCCTTCCCTCAGAGAACCAGAGGGTTTATGAGGGGTCATCACTGATCACTGTTACTGTACTTATGAGTTTGGGAAACCCTTTATAAAAGCTATGGAAGCTTCCTTTATAGGTGTAATAAGGCTGCACATGCCTGACTCTGATGGAGTTGGTTTGAAGGTTAAATGAGAAAATGTGGGAAAGTCACACTTTGTCTTACCTGCTGTTTAATAAATGCTTAATACACATAGTAGCTATCATATTGGAGGAGTATAGAAAAGAGGTTAAGATCACACCTCAGATCAGGGTTTGAATCCCAGCTCTACCCCTTACCAGCTCCAAAACATAGGGTGTATTATTTAACTTCCTGGAGCCACAGTTTTATTATCTCTAAAATGACATTAACAATCTCTACCCCTGGGGTATGTGAGTCTTAAGATCAGATAAAGTAAGTAAAAGGCTTTAATGTGTAGTAGCATGAGAATTATTTTTGGAAATACCTGAACTAGGGCTCTTTTCATGCTTCATATGTCCACAGAAAATAAAATTTGTTAAGGCCAAAATCAGGTTCTGACTGGATCATATGCAGGTCTCAAAACTACAGTGAATCTAAACTACACATTGACCTAGACTGAGGTTGGCAAATCCTTTTTATAAAGGGCAGGAGAGTAAATACTTTAGGCTTTGTGGGCCATATAGTCTCTGCCTCAACTCCTCAACTCTATCATTATGGGGCAAAGAAGCCATATGCAATACATGAACAAATGGGTGTGGCTGTAGTCCCGCAAGACTTGGTTTTTCAAAGACAGGCAGTTGGCCCAGTGTAGCCTGTGGTTGTAGTTTGCTAACTCCTGACTTAGACGCACGCACAGAGCTCACCTTACCTCTGGGTGTTTGATGATGTGACATGGTTAGAAGAAAAGTAGGAAAAGGCCTCATGTGCCCACTCCCATCCTCCACAGGGTGCCAAATACTAAAAATTCCACTATTAGAAAGTAATTTCTTTGAAGTAAGTATTTATTGATCCATAGAGAAAGGAGAAATGCCTGTCAAAATTCAAATAAAAGGAATAATAGATAAAGATGAAGCTTTAATTTGAATTGAAATATTGTGTACCTTTTAAACTGGTTCGCCTTGACTTTGCAGGAAGGCATGATCACCTGGGAGCAGGAGAATTAAAAATGGGTAAAGGGAAGGAAACAGGGAACCGATTTGACTACAACTTTCACTTTGGTCTTTCAGATCAAACCTCTCCCCTTAGACTCCTTCCACTCCTGCTTCCCACCCCTATTTCCCAGGCAAGAATTTTTCACCACAAAAGGGAAACCGAAAGAGTGAATCCTTTACTGCCTCTTTCTGTGGCAGTGGGAGGCTGTTTCCAACAGTTCCTAAAGTCTGAACCCTCAGTTTCCAGTTTTTCCATCTCTTAGAATAGATGTGGATGGGGCTAGCATCCTCTCTGTACTCCAAGTTTGGTGAGCAGAGTAATGCTGACACAAATCTCCCCTTCCCACTCTCCCCACCCACCTTACCCTTCTGTCTCAGTGGTAGCCCACTTCTTCTTGGGAAGAAGAATCAGAATTCAGGGTAGGCCTGGGGGCAAAGGCCACTTTAGTGTGAGGTCAAAATTGCATTAGGGACAAAATATGAATTTCATTTGCAGATCCAGCGAGGGCCATTGGTCACTGGCCATTCCCATCCTCGTGGTATGAGAAACAGTGGGCGGTGGAGACACCCTCAGTCAGGGTGACACGGTAGCAAAGGCATCTATCTATCTGCGGAGATTCCTTGGCTCAAGAAACAATTTTGTTTCCCAAAGGCAGCTACAGACAAAATCCTGTGGGTCCACAGAGGTCCCACTAGCCTGCTCTGCCCTCTGTCTGCCAGGGGTCTCCCCCCTTACACCAAGTGGAACTGTGGCTGACCGTGTTTCCCAGCGTCATGTGTTCACACCAGCATCGCCTTCTGTACTTGCATCTAGGTCTCTTCAGGGCCCTTAAGCAGCTGGGGGACACATATACCTCCAGGAATCTATTCTTCTCCACCCACCCCCACCTCCCAGAATAGTACTCAACAGCAAAGTGTTCAGGGGTACTTAATTAATGTTCGTGGGGTTAATTCACAATTGACAACTTTAATGCTTGCTCACATGAATGGGTCACCTGGCTGTGCTGTGCCAACAGAGGGAGTAGAGACAAGCTAAGAGAAAGCTGGGAAGATGACCGGTACAGACTGCAAAGACCTCCCCACCCACCCTGCCCCTGACACCTGGGAAGGTCATGAATGCTGAGCGGAGGTGCAGGCCCACAGCCATCTAGCTTCCTGGGAGCTCCAGATCCTTCTACAGCACTCTTCTCTTTTCTACACTGCTGCCCCAGCCCATGGATTCGAAAGCCATCTGGCATTTCAGCTTGGTTTGTACAAAAGTAAAAATGAGTCAACAAATCTAGTTTGATTGTCTTTTCCTTAGCTTTGTAATCAATCCATAGTGCTAGTGTATGCTAAGAATGCATTAATCCTCATGTACCCAAGTTAAGTGATGGAAACAGTATTCTAGGAGTCTTTCATTACATTTAAGGGGACATTCTTTATTAAGGAGTACAGACACATGTCAGAGGCACTTCAGGGTCAGTGCTAGACCACCAGAATAAAGAAGACGTAACAATAAAGTGAGTCAACTGAATTTTTTGGTTTCCCAGTGTATACAAAAGTTAGGTTCACACCATAGTATAATCTATTATGTCTTCAATAGCATTATGTCTAAAATAATGTATATACCTTAATTTAAAATGATTTATTTCTAAAAAATGCTAACCATCATTAGAGCTGTCTGCCAGTCATCGTCTTTTGCTGATGGAGGGTCTTACCTCAGTGTCGATGACACCTGACTGAGCAGGGGGGTGGCTGCCGAAGGGTGGGGTGGCTGTGGCAATTCCTGAAACTAACACAGCAAGAAAGTTTACTGCATTGATGGGCTATTCCTTTAACAAGTGATTTCTGAGGAGCATGTGATGTTATTTGATAGATTTTACTCACAGAGGAACTTTCAAAATTGGAGACAATAACCCCTGCCACAGCTTTATCAGCTAAATTTATGGACTATGGTAAATCCCTATTGTCATTTCAACAGTCTTCACAGCATCCTCACCAGGAGTAGATTCCATCTCAAAAAACCACTTTCTTTGTTCACCCATAAGAAACAATTCCTCATCTATACAAGTTTTATTGTAAGATTGCAGCAATTCAGTCACATCTTCAGGCTCCACTTCTAAATCGAGTTATCTTCCTGTTTCCCCCACATGTGCCGTTACTTCTCCCCTGAAGTCCTGAATGCCATTCATGAAGGGTGGAACCAGTTGCTTTCCAACCTCTGTTAGTGTTGATATTATGACTTCTTCCCATTAATTACAAATGTTCCTAATGGTATCTAGATTGATGAATCCTTTCCGGAAGGTTTTTAATGGACTTTGCTCAGATCCATCAGAGGAATCACTACCTGTGGCAGCTATAGCCTTAAGAAATATATTCCTAAAAAAAAAAAGAAATATATTTCTTCAATAAGAAGAACTGAAAGTTTAAATTACTCCTTGATTCATGGACTGCAGAATGGATATGAGCAGCATGAAAACAATATTAATCCCATTGCAGGTCTCCCTCGGGGCTCTTGGGTGAGCAGAAACACTGTCAATGTCATATTTCGATAGTAATTTTTTTTCTGAGGAGTAGATGTCAGCAGTGGGCTTACAATAGTCAGTAAACCATATTTTAAATAGACATGCTATCAGCCAGGCTTTGTTTTTACATTTCTACGGCACAGGCTGAGGAGCTTTAACATCATTCCTAAGGGCTCTAGGATTTTCAGAATGGTGAATAGAGCCTTGGCTTCAACTTCAAGTCACCAGCTGTATTAGCCCCTAACAAGAGAGTCAGCCTGTCTTTTGAAGCTTTGAAGCCAGGCATTGACTTCTCCTCTCTAGCTATGAAAATCCTAGATGGGATGTTCTTCCAATTCAAGACTGTTTCCTCTCCACTGAAAACTGTTGTTTAGTGTAGCCGCCTTCATGAACGATCTTACTAGATCTTCTGGACAACTTGCTGCAGCTTCTCCATCAGCACTTGCAGCCTCACCTGCTCTTTGATGGTTATGTAGGCAGCTTCTTTCCTTAAACTTGCAGAACAAGCCTCTGCTAGCTTCCAACTGTTCCTCTGCAGCTTCCTCATTTCTCTCAGCCTTCATAGAATTAAAGAGGGTTAGGGCCTTGCTCTGGGTTAGGCTTTGGCTTCAGGAAATGTTGTGGCTGGTTTGATCTTCTTTCCAGACCACTAAAGTTTCTCCATATCAGTAATAAGGCTGTTCACTTTCTTATCATCCATGTGTTCACTGGAGTAACACTTTTAATTTCCTTTAAGAACTTTTACATTGCATTCACAACTAGGCTAACTCTTTGGCACAAGAGGCCTAGCTTTCAGCCTATCTCAGCTTCTGACATGCCTTCCCCACTAAATGTAATCATTTAACATTTTTGACTTAAAGTGAAGGACATGTGCCTCTTCCCTTCACTTGAACACTTAAAAGCCAGTGTAGGGTTATTAATTGGCCTGATCTCAATATTGTTGTGTTTCAGGAAATAAGGCGGCCCTGGGATAGGGGAAAGACAGGGGAATGGCCGGTCAGCAGAGCAGTCAGAACACACATAACAGTTATTGATTAGGTTCATGGTCTTATGTAAGTGGAATTCGCAGTCCCTTTAAAAAAATGACAATAGTAACATCAAAGATCACTGATCACAGATCCCCATAACAAAAAGAGTAATAACTAAAAAGTTTGAAATATTGAAAGAATTACCAAAATGTGATGCAGAGACGCAAAGTGAGCTAATGCTGTTTAAAAAAAATGGTGCCAACAGATTTGCTCAAGGCAGGGCTGCCACAAACCTTCAAATTTTTTATTTTAAAGGTAATATCTGTGATGTACAATAAAGTGAAGTGCAATAAAACGAGGATGTCTATGTTCAAAAGTGTTGATTTGTCCACAGAACTCACAGTGCAGTGTCCTGATGCTGCAGGGGGCCCTGGAAGAGAATGTGTCTCTTTCACGGAAAATCTTGCCTGGGAACCTGAAAACTAGTATTTATCCCTCCTCCCCATGTTACCATCCCATAAACACTGGGGCCAGAACATGGGGTTTGGAGGTCCAGGGCCCAGAACGGGATCCTGCCCTGTTAAACTCCAGGAGCAAAGCAAGCTGACGAAGCTTAGAAATGCCTCGGTGTCTTAATGTCTGTGGACTGTGCGTCGAGAAGGGTCCAAAGTCAATTCTTGTGCGTCAGGAAGAGACAGGAAATGAGTAATTCTTGTATTTGTGCTTTATTCATCCATTAGGTTTCATCCATTAGGTATCTGACTATGGCTTGCCATGATCATGACCACATATGAATATTTCCGTGTTATGGTGGAAATTGAGGCTGAGGGATGAAGTAACTCGCTGGAGGTCACATGGCCAGTAACAGGTAGTTCTAGAGCTTGAGCCATGCTGAGTGAGTGGACATCACCTTTGTCCTACCCAGTGGCTCAGCCGGGGTCTGCCCTTCATCCCGCTGACCTGTCAGCCCAGCGCCGGCGGCTGCCAGTCCTTACCTGCCATATGGGAGCAATGAGTCTTAGGACTCAGGGATTTCCCCCAAGTACTTACGCTGAGTATTATTGTCAGTGGGCAAAATGCCAGGGCTCAGGGCTCATCTTCCCCTCCGGTCCCCTCCATGGAGCCCCCTCCTCCTCACCTAGCACAGCGCCAGCTCCCTCCCGGTAAATTCGGTGTTTTTCCATTCAGCCTTTACTTTGATTTGGGTGCAAGCAGCTGCAGGTGCCTCAAGTCATCATCTGCTCTCTTCCCCCGGCTCGCACTGCAGTGTCATCCATGTTGACTTGCTGCTCTGGACTTGAGATTCTGTCAGCATGCCAATCGGCTGGGCCACCAGGCACCACAGCTGACAGTCAAATCTGTGATGGCGAATCCTTCTTCTGGAAAAAAGGGCTAAAGAGGTTAATACACTCAAGTCAGGATAAACACACCAGCTGTTAGACTTTCTAATATTTAATATCATTATCAAATAAATAACTCAGGAAGAAATCACACACTCCCCCAACACCCACCCCCCTCAAAAACCCAGCAGCACACCGTGTTAACCATAGTCGTTATAAAGAATATTCATAAATTATCTTAAAAGCCTCCAGAATGGAGTAATGGCCGGGACACAATTAAGGAAACATTTGCATATAGCCTGCCTCTGCTCCTGCCCAGAGATGTGCTCGCCCAGGTCAGCGCTGGAGAGAGGGATGGTGGGGGCGCATAAAGGGGGAGGAACACGGAGCCACGATCTGAGGCTTCCTTCTTGGTCTGCGAGGATCTCAGCTCTAATAACTTCTGCTTTTGCTTTAAACGGGGAGATTCCAGATGGATCTCTCTCTCTCTATTAAAAAATATACCACACTTTTACCTTCCTACAGAACACAGATTTTTTTTTTTCTTGAGGAAAATGAGTGTCCAGGCAAACTTGGCATTAGAAGCCAGTTTTGTGGGGAATGGATTATCCGACTTGTAAATAGGCCTTTATTGTCGCTTTACCCCCCAATCTACTTTGTGTACAGATACCAGCCAGAGTCAAGAGCACCTATTTTTCTTGCCTTCCGATTCCCTGAACACTGACATTAAGGGTGAGCAGGACAGCCTCTTAACTGTGTCGGGAAATTGTGAGTCCATTTTTTTTTTTTTTTTTGCCCTGCTCCCTGGCTGCTCTTCACCTGGGCTAAAGGAACAGAAAATGATGATCATAACATTTGGGGAAAAACAATGAACAGGGACTAATTTTTTTCTTTTTTAAGACGCCAACAAAATGTTTTCCAGGTCACAAAGCACTGAGCGAAATGAGCTCCATGTCTAGTTTATGTTGTATGTTATAAGGGAAGCCGGTCTCAGTGACTCTGTTAAGGTTCCATGAGCATTTTTTGGAGCTAAAACCTTCATTTCAAGGGGCCGGGGTTGAGCCATTTCCCTTTTCATCAAGCAAAAACCTGGCATCCCGTTTGTCTGTCCAGATGTATTTTTGTTTGGGTTTTTACACTGACTGAGATCAAGTCATGAATTTCTGCTCTCCGGATGGGCAGAGGAATGACAATTTATGAAGTCTGAGGATGCATGTTGTTTAGCTCAAAAGCACAGCCAGATGAATCTGGGTGACAGGGAAGGTTGCTCTGCATGGCCACCGTGGTCCATATTGGGACAGTTTCTCTTTTGCAATCTCTTGAAAATCAGACCAGGAGGGGATAGTTTTAATCATCTCTGTTCTCCGTGGCTGTGTGGGTGGGATGGATCAGATGGGAAAGAATCCCAATAATTTAAATGGGACTTTGTTCTGGTAAGACTTACATGGTAATTTTCCTATTGACATCGTCTCTGTGAAAAGGCTACTGGGAGAATTGGACTGTCCACGCACTTTCTGGTTAATACTGGGAGTGGTGGGCATGTAAAGGGCTTGTGCCCACACACCTCTCTGCCTTTGGGTCCTTGGTGAATTTCCAACGGCTCGCCAACCTCTTTGCTCACCCAGGCATCTTGTCCATGTCCGGCCAGGCCCTTGTGTTCTTCAAATGAGTTTTTCAAGCGTGCAGAAAAAAATGCAGCTGGCTGCAGCAATGAAGACAAGAATGATGGGTCTCCCCAGACCCCTGCGGGGACCCGGTGGGGGGAAGGGGTGTCTTAGAGCCGACCAGTGGTGAGGTGGCAGTGCTGGCTCCCAGCATCTGGCCATTGTGTGTCCTCTCCTCTCAGCATAGGGATTATTGGGAAACTGAAACCATGCCTGAAGTTGAAGGAGTTGCCTGAAGTTTAGATATGTGATTGTTTTTTCGATTTCTATTTCGATATATCTGGAATGGAAATGAGACCAAAATTAATGTTAGAGTCACGAGGAGGTAAAAGAGGAAGAGAATGGAAAGGAAAACGGTGGCAGGCAGAAAGGGAGAGGGAAAGCGGGAGAGAAGCAGGAGAGGAGAAGGGGGGCAGGAGAGGAAGGAAAACCAAGCCCGCTCCTCAGACCAGAGCTGTGCCGCTCTGGGAGGTCTCTGTGCCTTGACAATAGCAGTGCCTCCACCTAAATGTCCTTTCTGCCCACAGCGCCGCTCATGCTCCGAGTCTCAGGGAAAGCTGAGCGCACGCACACCTTGCCCTCTGCCTCATGTCCTTCCCGGTGAGGCTGTCCCTGCCTGTCTCCTAGAGGGACGGAATGTGCCTTTACTTCACAGCTTGCCCAGCATCCTGGCCCATCCCAGGTTCCCACACAAGATTGCTGATGAAGGAATGAATGAAAACAAGAGAACTGTGGAACAGCTAGAAATTTACCTAAACTTGTGTGAATCCAAGAACTCTCCTGTGATAAAGAAATTGACTTTCAATTTGGTGCTATTATAACCCTGCTAATAACAATAGAAATAAAAAGATCTTAAAGATAAGTGAAACAGAGATATTGATGGTCACACTTAAGAACATTCTTCCTATTCTAATGACAGCTGTTTAGAATGCCCTTTAAAAAACAGAACATACCTGCCATTAATATTGAAATATAATATGAATTATATTCCATTAATAAGCTTATGAGGAAGCTGAGTGAGGTCCTTCTTTAACTAAATATACATTCAAGTATTTAAAATAAGTTGCCCATGACTATCAAAGGAACGAGCTGAATGTAAACTCTGGGGGACACTGACTTAGATCCAGTTCTGGTTTTCATTTCTGATCGCAGGGACTGAGCTGCCCCTGGGAGTGCACTGCACCTGAGATCAGGTCCACTCAGAAAACAGGAATTAGGTAATGAGGATCCCTCCATTTTTATCCACCTTTCACTTTCTGCTACTCTGATCACCTGGCTTTATTCCCACAAGACCCTTGTAAGATGAGGAAGGAAGTGACTTCCCCTTCTTTGATGGGGATACAGGAGCCCAGTGAGCTGATGGCACTTGTCCAAGGCAGCTGGGTGGTACAGCTGAGGGGATAAACCTTCCCCTAGTCTGCGAATGCCAGGAAAAGGGTAACGTGGGTCTAGGGCCAATTCGGAGCAGAAAGAGCTCTGTTAGTGGGACTGAGTCCTTGACTTCTACCTTCCAGGACATGGAAAGGTGTGCAAAGGAGGATGCTCACCTGCTTTTCTGGACATCTTTGGGGTAAAAAGAAAAGAAGGGATTAAACAGAAAGACTGAAATTAGACACTCAGAGCTTCCAGTTGCTAGGATGATTTTAAAAGCTGAAACAACATAGAAAGATTTTTAGGGAGTTGAACTCTGCTGCAGTGATTTCTTCCACAGTTAACAGAAGTCAGCCTCCTGAGTACGGCCTCTTACTTGTTCATTGCCACCTCCAGGCACGGGATGGGCAAGCAGGCAGGCACAGGAGCCTTTGCTCTGAATTCTCAGTCTCCCTACAGTTTAAGCCCCATGCTTTATTTATGCAATCTTTTTTTTTTTATGTAGACATTTTACTCTCCTTGCTACAGAAGGTGGTTCCCCCAAACTGCTGTGAATGTTCCTTGTCTGTATATTTTATTCATATGGATCCGTTTTAGGCCCATCCCTTCCTGAAAGAGCTGAAATTTGCCCTTGAGGCATCAGATGGGGTAGTCAGATTGTCAAATGTGTCTCCTAATTGAAGTGAACATTGGCACAATACTTGTCGGCTGGAAATAAACAGCCCCAGTGAAGTAGCAGGTTTACAGCCCTCCTGCACTTGTTCAGGTCGTGCTGAGAGTTGGAGGAAACATGCAGAGAAAGAAGCCGTATCTCTTGGAAATGCAAACTTTGGGTAGGAGGGGGACTCTTAGACTTTGAGTCTCCTAGAGCCAAGAAGAGCTTACCTGGAGCCATCACAGGGCAGCCAGCAGAAGGGATTTCCCACAGGCCTCCCTTGCCTGTTCGCCCTCCCACTCTGGCAATCAAGGGTCCGGATGGTCTGCTTGCTGTTCTCTGTCAAACCCCCTTAGGGGCAAGTCTCTGCCATCAGAGTTTGAGGAACAGAAAACAAGAGGGTGATCAAGTCCAGAAACGCCCACTGATTATTTCTGTCTTGTCCCAGTGTCTCCTGAGCCCCAAACTCAAAAGCTCTTGTTCTGTAACACTGTCCAAGCTCACCCCAGCCTCCAGTGGCGCCCCCTGCAGGGGGACCCTTCTGAGAGCTTTTCAGTGAGCACAGCTGGGGAGCGCCAGGTGGGGAGTCACTGCAGGCCCAGGTGCGTGCCAGTGCTGGCTCCTCTCACAGTCATATGCCAGGGCAAGTGGGTGGAAGGGAACCAGCTCCAGCCCCCAGCCGGAAATGCCACCTCTCCCAAAGGGCCGTGGGAAATCACAAGTTGGGTAAGTGTCTTCCCTCCAGCCTCGGTCAAGCCTGGGTTGCCCCTTCCCATCACCCTCTCGCGTTTCTCAGAACACGGCCGTTTCCTCCTTGAAAGTTCCCTATGGGGCGGATCCCTTCCTCCGCTTGCTCTCCATTGCTTTCCTCTGATCCACTCTAGCAAGGCCCAGGCTTCCCCAGCAGGCACTAGGCCCCCAGATCCTGAATACCCTCCTCCACAACCTCCCTGTTGCAGTCATTCTGAGGCACCAGGCTCCTACCAGGAAGGTCCTGATCCATCTTCTGTTTAGTCTAGAAGGGGGAGCTGGCCTAAAAGTATTAACAAGCACCATAAACCTTCCTTAGCCTTCTCTGGTAGTGACTGGGTTTCCCCACTTCTCCTCAGAGATGAGAGAATGGGGGAGACCAAGACAGAACACTCCTGCAGTGACCCTGAGAGGACATCTCTGCCCATAGCCCTCTTCAGGACAGAAGAGAGGAATGTCATTTCTAGGTTCCCTTTAACTCACCCACATAAAGCCTTGGTGCCTGGTCAGGGCCAGGAATTCCCCCAGGTCAGAGCACCCACCCTTCTCTCTCCTAGTGCTTCACTCTGCTTTGTAATGACCTGCCTAGGAGTCTGTCCAGACCACCGAATTAGAGTCACTTGAGGAGAGAGGTGCTTTCATCACTGAAAATTCTGCCCCCAGTACCAGCCTATCATAGACGCTTAATGTTGTTGCATCGAAGCCACTTCCCCTAACTAAACAGGCAAATGAACCTCAGGCCCCTGAGCCCAATCACCACCCTTGACCCCACTCCCACCCCTCAGTGCTGACCTTCATCGGAACAGTGAGCCCAACTCAGCTGCCCTAAGAAATTCGGAAGCATTCCCTACCATCAGTTTCTAGGGATATTATGATACATCTTATAAAGTCAAATTGTGGTGTTTTGTTCTTTGGTGTAAGTCATTTGTTCTTTAAGGTTAATTGAAACCAAGTGGTGGTGGGGCTAGGGACACTAGAGTTTTTTGACCACTCCTTAGATTTATGGCTTTGTCCCTTTTAAAGGAATTTCAAGCCTAAATGGGGGAAGTATCTTGAAGAGGGGGATGTTTCTAAATACAACTCCAAATGTTAGCAAGGAGTCAGACAGCAGCTTCACATATTTAAGTATATGATCTTCTCTGTAGTTAATGAAAGCCGGTTTCCCAGCATGTCTTCCTGTGATTAAATTAAATTTGTAGAAGCCCAAAGCTTATGTACCATGTGATTACGTTTTTTGAAAACATACTGTTTGTGAGACCTTGGTTCCAGAAGGTGGCAAACAAAGACGTGGTGATGTCAAGTGTCAGGGACGAGAAATCAGTCGCTCCTCCACTGGGTGAGATTAATCAGTAACCGTTGTCCTGCCTGGGATCAAGAACACAGACCAGGCTGCCATCACGTGATTTATAAAGGCTTCCCCACGTGACATTCCTTGTGGATTGATAGGATAAAGGGACATGGGATTTTCCAGCATGTGCTCTTACAGAAAGGCTGAAAATGTACAAAATTACCTTGTGAAACAAGTTCCCACATAGGAAAAATCTTTCAGTCTCCTGTTCTTCTCAGTGACCTCCTAACGGGCAGATCTAAAGACCTTTTCTAATTTTTCTTGACATCTCTTCTGTAGCACTTGATGGTTGAGCATTCCCTCATACTTAATGAAGACTTTCATTGTAATGATCCCTATACTAATTATATATCATGACCTAGTATAATGAAAAGTGTTTCAAACAGCCTATCCCATGTTCCTGAAATGACTCAGTCCTGCACCCCTTGTCCCAGTTCTGCCCCATCCTGAGCACTCCTGCCCTTCCCCCTGGCCTTCCTCTTCTCACCTCTAACTGACCCCTTCCCTCAGGGTCTGCCCTTGGGCCTCTGCTTTCCCTTTGCCTCTTCCAAGAAGACATGTCCTCCCATTTTTTCTCTGTCATCTTCCACAGGATGCTTCCACATCTGTTATCTTTGGCTGTCACCCATGTTCCTTTCTCCAGCCCCATATTTTCCACTGCCTGCTAGATATTTCCACTCGAGCGTTCCACCAACACCTCAAAATAACTGAAAATCATTTCACTGTATTTCTCTAAAAGATGGCCTCCACTCTCCGTTTCCCAGTGTCTGCTGATCTTACCAGAACTCTAGTCTTCAGATCTTAAATGCTTTCTTTTCCTTCACCTCTACACGGCTCTTCAGAGCGCCAGTTCTGCTGGTTCCGCTTTGCCGGCGGTTCTGATTCTCCCTTCCTTTCGAGTCCCATTGCTGTGACTCTGACTCAGGTCTTGTCACTTGTTGTCTCATTTACTGCAGGGTCCTCTTAATTTACTTCTCGGCCACCTTCAGTTTTATAAACTGCTTCCTGATCAGTCTTCCCGAAGCGTTACTCTGTGTGTATAAGTAATACCTGTAACCCAAACCCTTTGCTGTCTTTCCACCGGCCAATCCAGACATCAAGTCCTTTTAAAATCTGGCTCAAATCCACTTTGCCTAGAGCGTACCTATTATTATTCCTTCATGCAAACTGGTCTCTTTAGGTACTTTTAAAACAGAACTTGCTTTACCCCATTTTGTTCCCTCTGTTGCTATCTTCTTGAAATCCTCTTTTCTACCTGATGGAAATCCTACCAAGCCTACGTGCTTGGCAGTTCACTAGTTCAGTCTCCAAGATTTCTGTAACTATGCTGTATGCATCCATTCAGCCACTATTTACTGGGTAACTTCTCTATGCCAGCCTTGGCCTAGGCACTGGGGACACAGAGGGGATGAACCAGCCCAGGTCCCTGTTCTTATGGGGCTTTCACTGGGTAGGAGGAAGAGACATAAAATAACAAATAAATAACGAGATGCTTTCAGATAGCAACAAGATGCTATTTGATCTGAGAGCCCTCTCCATGAGAGACAAACGCTGCGTTTCAGTGAAGTGAAAGGCCCTCCCAGAGGTCACGTAGTTGGAGATGAGGAAGCCTGTGTGACAGATCATGTCTTCTGTGTTCTTTCCATTACCTACGTTACTCTTGTTTCTTCAGCTGGACGTTAAACTCCTCAAGGTCAGGTCATAATTCCTTCAAACTTGTCCCAGTATTTAACAAGTTTGGGTGTGTCGCAAGTGCTCAATAGTTACCTGTAGGAAGAAAGAATTAAGGGATGCAGAAGGGGTGCCAGCAAAAAGGGAGCAGGGGTGTCCCATTAAGTCACAAACACACAGCATTCGTTTTGCTTACCTGAGCCAATGTGTCTCATTAGCATCACATGTGTATCCATATCCCTGAGCCAACCAGAGAGTCTAGGGGTTAATAAAGATGCTGTCAGGGAGTACAGGCTTTTATTTTCCACTAAATTTCCCTTGCAAGTGGCAAATTCTATCTTTTGGTGTGTGAGTGTGACCCAGGGGGGCACTCAATGTCCAGCAGGCTTCCTACTCCCATGATGACCAGTAAGAACAAGACACAGCTCAGCAGGACAAAGGCTGGAAGAGTCAGGACAATTTGTTTAAAACAATCTAAGAACACTGGTTATAAAATGGATTTCTTTTACTTTCCCTGCTCCTCTGTCCACCATTCTTCAGGGGGAAGAAATGGAGAGGTGGGTAGAAGGAAGAGAAGAACGAAATTTTATCACAAATTCCTATTTATAGAATCACAAGGCTGAACAATAAACTATCTTCAAGGAAAAGGGGATATTGAAACTGCTTTTGAAATAGTCTCCCTCATATCTAAGTGGTAATTCTTGTTCCTTCACACCAACTTTTAATGGACTCTGCATTGAGGATTATGGTTTAACTAACAAAACCTGTAGAGAGGAATGGGACCCCCAACTCTGATCTCCCTTTCAATTATTTTCCATTTAGCATAAATGCTATAGCCTGCCATAAAACTTTATTGAATGGCTCATTTGGGCAGAGAATACTTTTGAAAGAATATTAGTAAACTCTTTCAATGGAGTCAAAACACCAAAATGGAAAATTCAAGTTTTGAAGAGAGCCATTAAGTGTGATTAAACCTTTAAAAAGAAGAGAACAACGCCTGCAGAACTCTATTTAGCCATTTCATATCTTTAATTGTCCAAAGATTTCCTTTAAAAGCACAGACATGAAAGGATGCTGAATGTTACAGTATTTAGAGGGAGAGAGTGAAGATAAGCCCCGTTCACCAGCAAATGGAGCTCAGCCCAGAAGTAGGGACAACAAAAACGACAGGGACCTGCTTCCTTCTACACTGTAGGGAGAGAGGGAAATAAAAAGGCAGCAATTCTTGACTTAGCTTTGAGGAGCACAATGGGCATGATTAGGCATCCAGAGTGGGGGCGCATTTAAGTAGCAGTGACATCCACCAGTTAGCTGGTAATTAGGATGAAAACCGAGGGGAAAGAAGCTGAGGAGTGACAGACAAGAGAAATGGGGGGAAATGGGGCAAGTGATTTGAAAGGCAGTTCGTTTTCAGATTTTAAGGATACGAAAAATCACTTTGGGTGATAATTTTATCGACTTATCTCAAACTTTGGAGGTTTTGGTTCAGTAGATACTGAGATGAGAGCCAGAATCTGCATCCTTAAAAACCTTCAAGGTAACGCGGCCGATGGGCCTTGGAGCAGTTGAGAGGATGCCTGGAGGAAGAGGAAAGGTTGAAACAAATCTGAAAGAGAAACACCGCCTGGTGAGAGAGACGGAAGTTCCCCAACGTCGATCATTGGGCATCTACCTGTCCTGCCCCCTTCTCACCTCAAAAACGAGAGCCAGGAAAGGATGCTGTCTGAGGAAATCAGTAACGCAGGGTATCAGCAAGATGGGGGATTCCTTCTGGAAAAGGGCAGGAATGAAAGAAAGTAAAATAACCAGAAAAGAGGAAAAGGAAGCAAAAGAAAATGATAGGTACTCAGGGAGCAAAATGAGTTAAACATTCTTTAAATTTCCAGAAATGGAAGTGAACACAGCTATGTGGCCACATGCTTTGATATATAGTGACAGTATTTTAAAAAACTAAATAATCATGTCTTGGGACTAGGTATTGATAAAGTAGAATAGAAATAGACAAATTTTGGACTGTTAGGTTGCTAAGTGGTTCAAGAGAGAATAAAAATCTGTGTTCTTTAGTTCTTCTCTGTGGCCTTGAAGATGAGCCTCAAGGTCAACCACCAAGGAGTTAGAGCCGCTAACTTGGGTGGGGTCACCAGGCATTGCCCCCTGCCACAACCAGAGTATCTCTGCTTGGGATAAGGTTCAATTTCAGCAGAGAAGTGCTGCTAAAAATTCCTGATTCTCACCATTTCCTCTCATTTTTCAGTTGAGGAAACTGAGGTCCCAGGAAACTTCTTGCCCAAAGTCACACAATGCATTTGTGGAAATTTGGACCTAAGCTTGGAAGTCCTTGTTTCTAGTCCAGGGAGCATTCCTCCAGAGCACCTAGCCTCGCCCTTTAGATACTGGAACTTCTCAAGGAAGGGTGGTGTACAAGACTTCATTACTGTATGTGGTCAGAACATTTTAGAGGTCATGATTTACTCAGTGGCAATCTAACCATGTGTGATAATGAGTAAGGTGTTATTCTGTGTTCTTCTGGAGTAGAAGGAGTCCAGTAAAGTGAATGGGAATGCGTGGGACTCGGAAGGAAGTAGGATCCGTGCCTGCTGACTCCTGAAATGCCCTAAGCTTGCTACACTCCTTACAAACTCTAGGCATTTTCATTCTCATAGCAACCCATTGAGGCAGGATAAATGGCCCAGACTAGGCCATGGAGGTGATGGAAACCCTGCAGGGTTAACTAGATCGCCTAATGAGGAGTCTGGGTGGCCTCAGAGCCCACACTCTTTGTACTTGATTACATTGTCCGCCTGCCTATGGGACACCCACCGTTGGCTCTTCATGTTATCCTTCTGCAGGGCCAGACTCACTTTGTCTGTGTGGTACCGGTTCCAATATATGTGCTGCCATGGGGAATAGTTGCACATAAAAATGAAAAGGAGAAAATGATGAGAAACAAGTTCAGTCTTAAAAAGTTGAATTCAACCATCCAGGAAGAGTCACTTAAGAACTGTCACGGGCTGATCATGTAACACTTGACTTACAAGGAATTCTAAAGAGGCCCTTTGGGATCAACACATCCCTGTATAAAGCTCTTCTCAGGCCTCCATTTATCTTCAAGCCTGGTGGGCTCGGAGGGAAGGCAGCAGGAGCCCCCCGAGAGAGGGTGAAGCTTCAGACTTCCTTTCCCTGCCCCCAGGCCCGTGGAAGTCAGCTGGAGCAGGGGGCGGAGGAGCTTGGACAGGGCAGCTGGGGCTGAACCCCTCTGCTCCCTCTCCTTGAAATCTGGTTCTTTCATTCTTTTGTTATAGAGAGGAGGCATAATAGGAAGTCCAGAAAATGGAGAAGATATTACCTGTGATTCTGACAACCTATCTCTTTTCATTTTGGTAAATTTTATTCCCATTCTCTGTCTTCATCAATATTGATACCATAAGTTGCAATTTACCTTGAGTGCTTGGAGCTCTCTCTCTCTCCGCTGTATGTTTTTCTCCCTTAATTCAGTCTAAAGTTTGCCCCAGTTTCCTGGGAGTGAAGAGGCTGCTGAGTTCTGCCTGAGTCTCACCTGCTTTCCTTTCCAAGATGCATGAATCGAGTTCCACCTGGTCTCCTGTCTTGGGTCAGTCCCATACCAGATGTTTCCTGGAAGTAAATTGGGTTAGATGAGTGGAAGGAGGGGAGCGGTGGCTCTACAAAGGGGTCAGAATTCAGCATAAGAAGAGGGTAACATAATGGCTCAAAGACTGTTGGGGGAAGGGATAAGAGGAGAGCAGGTTGTGCATTTTCCACAGCATTAGAAAGTAGAGTGTTTCACTGCTCATCAACAATCAGAAATTATAATGATAATAATAATTCAGAAGGCTCCAAGCAACACCTCCCAAGGAGGATGAGGTGGCTTCTTCTTTTGTTCTTCGAGGAGTTCAGTGGTGCTGTAATGCGACCTATGTAAAGACTTTCGTTCTAAGAAAGATGTGTAGATTAATAATAACAGCGACTGATACTCACACAGTCCTTTAAGTACACAAAGCACCATTATATCACTTAGAGGCACAAAAGCAAAGAAAATGTTCCAGCAAGAACAGTGAGGAAGCTAACATTTGACAATAAGGAGTTTAGCTGAAGTTTATATCGGGAAGCTTTCGCCAGAGCAATTAATACAAACGCTTTACAATGACAAGCATTTTGAGAGGGGCCACACACACCGACTAGAAATCTAAGAAGAGAAGGTATTGCTGAAGAGGACAGTGTGAATGAGGATGAACATTCGAAAGCTGGAAGGGGGAAGCTACCTGGGGGCCGGAGGATTTCTTGATGAGAAAACATTAGCAGCTCCAAGCACTCTAACAAAGGTAAATTGCAACTTACGGTACTTCTTTGTGGTTCAATTTCTTGGCAATTATTATATTAGAGTGACGCTTCTATTGAATTATATGTTTCAATTACTATTAAAAAATTGAAGTCCTTAAGTTGGAGGGAATTATGAATGCAGCTTCTGGAGAGCTCTACCGCTGACACTCCAAGGATAGGATCGTTTATCTCCTTAGCACTCGGGGGTCCATTATGCAGTGCGGGCCAGGAAGGAGCCTGTCTGCACAATCATGTCCAACACTATCAAAGCACTTCTGGTGGATTCGACCATCTCCATGCTATGTTGTGGTAACCGTAGGTGACCGGCTGCCTTTCTTTGCACAGGACACAATGGCAAATAGAAACATTAACTCTCAGAGTGTTGCAAGAATCCGACTACATTATTTCCTGACCTCTAGAAAGATAATGTGTCATTTGCTGCACAGAAATAAAAATTTTCAAAGCAGTTTGAAATATAATTGTGTACCCTTCACTTGCTGAACCACCTTTGTGGGGTTTATTTGTTTGGCCCAAAAGAGGGAGAGAGTGGGAGGCTTTTCTAGAGGGGGACCACGGAGGTTTTTCTTCCCCACCCTGGCTTTCCCCTCCAGGAAGATGGAGTGGTTTCAGCGTGCAGGATCCTGATGGGCAGGGGGTGCCTCTTCTGCCCGGGGGTGGAGGAGCGTGAAGGCCCTGTCTGTCTGGTGTCCGCGTACCCCTAGGCAGGGCTCGGGGAAATCTTGATGGGTGGATGTTTACTAGAAGTCAATAGTGCAGTGGGCTTTGGTTTGATGCTAATGAGGCCAAGGTTATACAAGGGCCAACTGGTTTCCTTCTGTTCCCTCTGCTATAAACCGCCTCCCATCAGCCGCCAGGCCTCTCACAAATGCGTGAAAGGGGGGGGAGTGAAATGGGCCAGAGGCTTCTCCCAGACAGATGGCTCCCCAGCTGTTTTTGCCAATGGGTAACTTTTGTTGTCACCACTCAACGTCCCCCTCAAAAAGCTTCTGCCCGACAAAGCATTTCCCCTTCAGTTCTCCTGTGAGATGGCCGAGCCTCTGTTTGAGACTGTTTTCAAGTAGATAACTTCTAACACGCGAGCCACCTCTCTGGGGTGGGGAGCCATCTCAGCCTGAGGTGGTGCAGAGCCGTTGACCCCTGCCTCCTCATTCACCTCCCTGTGACTGGGCTCGAAACACCGTTCTGTTTCTGCAGTGTAGACCTCCCTGTTGCATCTGTGAGTCCCCAGCCCTGGGTACCCAGATGGTCTTTATTTCCTGATCTGTGGAATGGACATACTAACCCTTGTCCTCACCAGCTTGCAGGGTTAGAGTGGGAACCACATGAGGAAACATGGGGCAACTTCAGGAAGTTTTACACATGCTAGTAAGCACTCCTCTACCCTGATGCCCACGAGGTCCAGGCGTTTGCTTTCAGCCACCTTGGTCCTGGGGCAAGCGCCCTGCGGTTAATGACACTATGTCCCAGACCTGTTTCATGTCCCAACTGTTCTCCCCGACTTGGTGTGTCCTTAATTTCTGGCAGCGTCGATAGCAGTGTCTTTGAATCCCTTCCCCTTTTTCCTGGGCACACTGTCCCATCTAACTCTCCCTCTTCTGAACAGATCCTGCTTCCCAACTGTATCAGTTAAGCTTCTCTAGAGAAATAGAATATATATATATGATGATTTATCTTAGGGAATTGGCTCACATGATTGTGGGGCCTGACAAGTCCAAAATCCATAGGGCAGGCTGGGAACTCAGGCAGGAGCTGATGCTGCAGTCGGGAGGTAGAATTTCCTATTCTCTAGAAGAATCTCAGTTTTTTCTCTTAAAGCCTTCAACAGATTGAATAAGGCCCACCCGCAACACTGAGGGTGATTTCCTTAAAGTCAGCTGGTTGTAGATGTTAACCATTAAAAAAATATCACCATAGCAATACCTGTATTGATATTTGATTAAATAACCGGAGCCTATAGCTTAGATAAGTTGATGCATAAAGCCAACTGTCACACTGACTTTCCATGGCCGACTCCCTAGGCCCATCCCCTGAGCAGCTCCTTGCTCCATGCTATCAGGATGCGTGTGGTTTTTTCCCTTTTCCTTCATTTTGTATCTTCTTTACTTGCACGGTTTCCCTCCAGACGCCCACATCTTGGTTTTTTGAACCCCTGTCTCCCCCGTTGCTCACTGTGCTCTGTGGAGGTGACGTCAGGATCTCCTCTCCTAGAAATAATCCATTGTCCTTTCAGCAAGTTATGAGAGTAAATGCCAAATATCACCTTAGCTATGGTGAACTGGTTGCAGTGTAGCTCTTTTCTATTTGGAGAGAGGAGGACTTAGGGTTAGAGTTAAATGTCACTGGTCAAGGAATGAAATCCTGACCCCCAAATGCAAACTTGCAGTCAGTTTGCACTCCTCTTTGGCACAGTCTGGGTAATGATCCACTGTGATTTCAGAATAAAAACTGAAGAGCTGACTTAACTCCCTCACCCATATGTCCTCTGCTCAGCTCCTTCCAAAGGGGGGCTGTACACTGCTTACCTAAGAGAGTCCGTGTGCTTTGTGTGAGGAACTTGACAACTGCAGGCACTAAAGAATCATCTGTATTTAACCATGAACTACCCCCTCTGTGTATTTCTTTTAACAGCATTGCCTTCTCTTTTATGCTTTGCTTGGGAAAAGATCGATACTCGTTTGCATTTCCTCAGAGACAGTAATTTATGGCTAAAGTTACTAGAAAACATGAGCAGTGGAGGAAGAAGTTGAAATCAAACTGCGTTCACTCTACAGTTTCTATAGGGAGCAAGTGCTGTGAGCCTGCCTGGGACCAGGAGCGGGAGGTGCCGTGGTGACTGAGGCTCCCATTCTTATGGGGAATAAAGATGACAAGCATACAGAAGTGCCTTTTATAAAATAAAGCAGGGCCAGGGAATAGAAGGTTTGGGGGCATACTGTTCTACTTAGAGTAGCCAGAGAAGACCTCAGGGTGACATGTAAGCAGAGACCTGAAAGAAGAGAGTAAGTTAGCCGTGGGCCGGGGGGAATGGGAGAGTATTCACCAGTGCACCCTCTTTCCTTAAATGGCAAGGGCAGGTCCTAAAAAACAGTGCCTGTGGTATAATAGCTATGAAATAAAATACATGGGTGCATATATATTTGTATGTGTGTACATAAGACTATCTCTACATATAGATGAAAATATTTATACAATTTACATAAATATAAATTTTATATATATATATATATATCCATCTCAAATAATACATGCCCAGTTATCTCTGGGCAATGAGATTATCATTTCATTTTCTTCTCTGCTCTTCTGTGTCTCCCACATTTTATACAGCAAGTTTGTTTTACATTTTTTGTCATGTAATAATTATCCTTCTTCATCTCCCAAATGGAGTGTTGTCTAGTGAGAACTGGGTATTTTGCTGTAAGCCAATGTATAATAATGGTGATCGCTATATCAAACGGCCACTTGGTTTTTGGTACTGTTTCAAGTGCTTTCCGTGCATTGTCTACCTTTATTCCTCACGATGGCACGTGGCACAGGTGCGATCCTTACTGCCCTCTTTATCCTGCAGCTGAGGAAGCCGAGGGTACAAGGCCAAGATTTCCCGAGGCTGCTCAGCCTGGGGTTCTGGAGCCAGGCTTGCTTCCAAGCAGTCTGACCCCATATTTCTGTCCATACCACGGTGGCACTGCTGCCTCCCTGGGAGGTCGGGGTAGCCCCTTGGTCTTCATTTCTAGTTGATTTTTAGAGGCAAAGTAGAAAACAGCAATGAAATATCAAGAGAATTGTCTTGCTCACTTACCTGTCTCTGCTGTTGATATAGCAAAGGCCAAATGGAACCCAGAATGAAAGCATTTGATCTGCCCACCCCTGGTGGCCAGTGTATTCCAGACCAGTGGAATGCAGATTTTCATACCGATTTTGACTGCTCTGATGAGTTGCAATAAATCAAATAGGAGCAAGGCCCGGTTTGGGGATGGGTGATCACAGCCCACATAGGCTTGCACTGAAACGTCCCTCTCCTTGCTTCTCTTCACACCCTGCTTTTCCACACCATGTACATCTCCTCTCAGAGGACACTGAAGATTGGATTCAATCAGAATGCTAGACGATGATTTTGGTTTTTTGAATTTAGGTGACTCCAAACATGTGATCTCAATTTTTTTTTTCACTTTCCTTTGATTGTTTGGGTGACAGGTAAACCCAAAGTCCATGAATCTAAAGGGCAGAAGACCCACAACATGCTAGAGACACAGTGTGAGGCGAATACTACCAGCAGCAGTTAGGGAGAACCAAGGAGCACAACTCAGAAAAAAACAGATAGAGGAGAGCAAACCGTGGGCAGGTCAGTCTCCATCGTCTGTTTGCTGTGGCTCGGTGCCTCTGACAAAGGGGACGGACACCAGGGGCAGATTCAGTCTGCAGGGTCTGCGGTGCCCGTAGCAAGAGCCTCCAGCTGGGACTGCCCCTGGCCATTCCACATGAGCTCTGCAACATTACCAAGGGCACCGGGAGCTCTGGGCACTCTGCTAAGCACTCCGGTGTTTGATCTGGGTGTTTGGAGGGATCAAGAGAGTGGTGACCTACATTCCCTTCTTGACCCACCATCCCTTGCAATCTCAGAGGCCTCACTCTGAACATCTGACGCGTGTGAAGGGGACAAAGTAGGGATATGAATCAACTGCTGCTAAAAATTACAATAAATATTCCCCACTTCAGGAGCCCAATGATAAGATGAGAAATTGTAACCAAAAGCCAGAGATGCGATTCAATCAGACCCCACTTACCAGGTGGTCCTGGGGGCCCTAAGGAGGCATGGTAATCAAGCAGCTGAAAGAAGACAACAGTCTTTGCATGGAAAGACCAAAAGGACCCTTTAAATCTTTAACAAACTCAGTGTGTGGATGACTCCTGCCTCTGAACAAGTCTCCCTCACCCTCCCACCTGCTCAGCCCCCACCTGTTTACCCTGGGTGTGTCAGGGTAAACAAAGTCACATCCTATGGATTTTCTTTGGCTTATCTGCAGATCTGTGGTATTTTCCCTTCTTTCTTTTTTAATGTCCTGTGACTTCACCTTTCCCTACAGATTGATTCCCTTTGCTGTCTACTGTGGTTTTACAATTTGGCTAATGCTTAAAAGTGAATCTCAACATAAAACCCCTAAGTTTTCATGGCTAGGAAATGGGGAGGAAGCCACAAAATTGGTGTGTATCTGCTTGTAACTCATGCAACCATCTGGACCATGAGAACCAATCACGTCAGGTTGACAACTTGGTATATAGCAGACCAGCAATTTCAGTGAAAAGTATTGAGCTATTTGCCACATGGAGATGACCAAAGAAGTTTAGTTTCTGACAGAGCCATCATCTTTCTTTTCTTTTAAGGATAAAGGTATCAGCTCACTCTTACAGTAAATAAGTATCTCATGTCTACATCAAGAAGGAAAAGTTGAGGAGGTCACTCTCCCTGTATCCTTAATATGACGTCTTAGTCACTCTAAGTGTGCATATGTCTATGGAAGTGTCTGGGAATGGGGGTGTAAGGGCTATATGGAACAGAGAACATGCTCTCTGACTCAAGGTGTTCAGAGTCAAATCAAAGCGAAACATTCTCAAGTAGAATTGCTAACTAATGTTAATAAGCATTGAGAGAAAGTAAAATTTTTTTCCATTGGAAAGATATAAAGCAGGAAGAAGAATGAAGCAAGATAGTCTTTAGAGATGCATCTCTGGAACAGAGCAAAAGAAGCATGTAATTTTATGTCTCAAGGAATTGCCTTGAACTTGATCCCCAGATAGACATTTGAGTCCAGAAGTTCACAGGTAAACAAATGCATTTTCAAATGCATTTGTGTCAAGAAGCAGCAGCCAGCTGCCAGACTGTCCCTCTAGTTCCGGCTGTGCTCCCATAACCACCAGACAGCACAAGGAATGTCACAAATGTAAGAAATACCATCGATAGAAGCTCAGTGGAGAGACCTAGCACCATAAAAATAGATAGAGATCCAGTCCTTGGCACAATCTGTGACATATCTATTTGAAAAGCTGTATGACGTCAACTGTTTTAGGGAAATTAGTCCTCTGTGACAGAGCCACAGTCTGGGTCAAGAATCCTCTATTAATAGTCTATCTGAATTTTAACCCAGTCTTTTCCCAGATTCCAACCAGCACCATGAAGGTTATTTAAAAAACCATGAGGTGGAAAAGGACCAAAATTGGAGCTTGAGAAATGGTATTCAGGGGAGGGATGGCATTCAAAGGGAGAGGAAAAGCAAAAGAGATTGAGAAAGAGAAGCCAAAGAAGGGAGTGGCAAGCCGGGAGAAAACAAGGTTGTGGAAACAAAGTTTGGACAAACAGGTGAGAAGTGGTTAAAAGGCCCACATGGTAGACACAGGTGCAAGCAAGGGATGATCTAAATGCTCCTGTGCAATAACAGAGAAGTCACTGGTGGCTTTTGCCAGAGCAGTTTAAAGAGATAAGACAGCAGATTGTTGTGGACCAAGTAATGGCTGGGGAATGAGAAATAGGAAAATGTTAGTGTAGGCCTCTCTATCTAAAGGCCTCCAGAGAGAGTTTGATTTATATGCTGAGAAGATGGAGTAGTTGAAGATGGAAATTCCAGGAGGTAATTAATAAAGCAAAGTGCTAGAGGTGAGATTCAGAAAACAGGTGTGTGGTTCATCCTTAGATGAAAAGAAGAATCCTTTGAGACATGGGAAGGAGGTACAGAACAGCTTGTGGGGTATGGCTGGAAATTTTAGGGAAACCATGTCAATTATCCTTGTTGTTTTACTGTAAAATTGAAGGTAATATAATCTTCAAAGAGATGGTAGAAGAAACTAAGAACATGTGGTGGAATTGCCAATTGCTACTGGGGGGTAGCTGAGACTGGAGACCGAAAACCAGCGATGGCACTCATTGGCATGGTTTATGTCTTTCCTGTAAGTCACACTCATTAGCCTGAGTCCAAGACTGAAAGAGGCATATGCTTTGGTCAATTCTTAGTCAAGGTGTTGAAAGGCAAATGTAGCTGAAGGACCCCTTGCCAAGGAAGTTGGGGATGTGGGTGGGGGCTAAGTGAAGAGGTGACCCCTCAGTATGACAGTCATGGTTGAGAGCTCTGAACTTTGCCTGAATAGAAAATGAACCATTTCTGCATTGTGTTTCCACTTATCATCTTGTTGTACTTATACACAGGTTAAATCAGCTGCTGGAAAAAGCTTTGACTAGCTAAAATTTCGGAATCACCCCTTTCCACTGAGTGCCTAATCAGGATACTTCCAGCTAACCTGAGTATACCAGACATGATGGATGAAACTCTAATTCAGTGATTTGTTACCCAAAAAAGGTTCATTTTTTGTGCATGCAAAATGCACTGAGGTTGAGTGACTCTCCAGGGTAGCTTGCCTTCACTCGGGGATAGAAGTTGTTCTATCTTAGAGCTCTGTCATCCCAACCCATAGCCTCTGAAGGGGCAGAAAGGATGGAGTAGGCATACTGCTTATTAGTAACTTCAAAGCAGAGGTGACACAACACTTTGTTCACATTCCCATAAACTCACACTCATCCCAAGACCCCAATCCAACTGCAAAGAAAGCCGGGAAAGAGGGTGAGGACACCGATGTTCGGAGAGCATCAATCACATCTGATTAACTGGGTCAACCATCAATAGCTCAAGATCTGTTGGTGAATTTCAGGAAGCTTGACACTTTGGTGATGGGAGAAAGGACTTGGGGAGTGACATGTGTCACATTACTTGGGACAGATCGTGTCCACACAGCACCAGACCAAGCAGTTGACGAGTAAAAATACAAGCTAAACTATAATTCTGTGATTGGATACTGTGTAGGAAAAGAAAACAAAGGCCTAAAGAAGGATGAAGGAAGACCAGGAAGGAAAGAGATCAGAAGAAGGGGGAGGGCGGAGAAGAAAACGAGCAGCAGAAGCACCAAGGTCATTCGGTGAAACTCAAATGTCATGCAATCATTTCCCCCCTCAATGTGGCCAAACGAGAGTCCGCTCCCGGGGAACGGAAGCATCGTTAACGGCAGGCCGGAACTTTCCGCCTTGAAGGGCACGTGGGATACACACAGCTGGAAGGAAGCGTGAGCAGTCAATGCATGTGGCAAACCGAGCGGCCACGGAGGCCGACCTGGGTCTGCGGATCTTCTCCGGCTTCCTTTCTTGTTCAAACTCCCCATTTCAAAAGCGCGGGATGTTTATTATTATTATTTAAAATAATTCCAAGACCAAGCCATACTAACGAGCCTTTTCCACGCCGGCACCGCTCTAGCGGGCAACGTGCTATTTCTTTTTAATTTGCTCACTCAGTCCTGAATAACTTTTCAGAGGGCTCCAGACACCGCAGTATGACAGCAAGACCGAGGCGCGTTGGATGCGATGGAATCGCTCTACAAGCAACCTTGCCAAAGGGCCCTTTTCGATGCACAAAGCTGGCTCTATCTTTGTATATTGAGGGAGCTAAATCAATGTTAAATGCTTGGCTCTCTTCACAGGACAATGACCAGGACCTAAGCTGCGTCCTTCCTTTTTGATTGACACTTGAAACGCAGAGCGGGAATCAGCCAGAGGCACTGCTACAAGCCGGAGCCTCTGCTGGGATAACCACTGGTGACACCGCAGAAAGGCCGACAAAAGGCAGTTGAAAGCAATGTTTGTTGCCTACCCCCCTCAGATCTCCTCGCGTTCATGGAGCTCCTTACTTGCTTTAATATTATGATTCAGCACCTGGCTTTTCTGAACCTTGCTTTAAACTTCAAAAGGCGAGGTGGTATTAACAAACATGAAACGAAAAAGTGGCGGTAGTTTGATTTACTGTTGTCGTCTTATCAAGGGGTTTTTCT
This sequence comes from Manis javanica, assembly GCF_040802235.1. Taxonomy (NCBI): domain Eukaryota; kingdom Metazoa; phylum Chordata; class Mammalia; order Pholidota; family Manidae; genus Manis; species Manis javanica. The sequence goes on along the minus strand of NC_133166.1, from coordinate 95,671,700 downwards.
GTCACCAGCTGCCACTTTCTGTCATCTTTGGAACCATTATCATTTCTCTAAAATCTAAAAGACTCCACTTAATAGCAGCTTTGAATACGGGCAGGATCAGTAACATGCACAGTTCTGGGGATGACAGGACCATCAAATGAAAAGGAAGATGTTGCCAAAAAAAAAAAAAAAAAACCCACCCAAACCACACAAATAAGAGCTGTAGTACTTTTTAGTGACCTTGATTTCAGAATTAAACAAATCCAGTCCAATTCTATTGTTCCTTTTGAATCCCATTGTGGAGTTTCCTTGAGAAGTTCCTTTTTGTTGTTAGGTGGGGAGGAAAAAAACCTCAGGTCACGACAAGGCTTTGCAACTCCAGGGTGCAGAGGAGGCTCTGCTAATCACGAAGGGGCTGGGACGGCCGCTGTTAGTGCAGCTGCTCAGCTAATTACCAGCTCACTTTCACTGACTTTCTAATATTTTGAGCACCCACTTGATGCTGACAGCCAGATAAACCCTGCAAACTAAACTTTGCAAACTCTTGCAAGGCGGAGATTGCTCCACGTTCTGCTCTTTCCTAAGGACAGGTACCTCTGAGCTTTCCAGCCAAATTTCATCACCTACCAGGACCTTAAATGCATGTTAAATCTGGGTCCACGGGGGAAGCCCACTGATTAATCCTGCCATCTGTTCAGAACCTCAGAAACTGTGAGACTGGTCAGAGCCACGAGGGACCTTAAGATCAACCAGTTCAGTGGGTTTGATTCTCCTGAGGACCTCGGTAAAAGTACTGATGCCTCCCTGAGCTCCTTCCCATTGCATCTGAATCCCAAATGCAGAGGGTGTACTCTGGGCACCTGTATTTTAAAAAGTCCTCTGGATGATTCTCATTTCCAAAGAGGGCTGAGAGTCACCCTTACAAATGAGGCATCTGAGAAGCAGAGGCTTAAATTACTTTAGACTCAGAGGCTGAAGGCTGCACAGTGAGTACATGGCAGAGCTCGACAGACCCGGTGAGAGGAGCCCAGGATGGTGCTTACAAGTCTGTGGCAGACCCACAGATGAGACCTGAGGAGGGAGGGGGCTGAGCACCGCTTCTCGAGGAGCAAGTCACAGCCGTGCACGTCCCTGCGGCTGCCTCACTTCCTTCTTCCCAGCTGCTTCCCGTCCAGTCAGCCCACCTCTTCATCAGCTTCCTGATACAATCAGTGACGGGTTCTCTCATCCTCCTGCTTTCCTATCCCCTTAGGGCCTTGAGACGCTAAGTGTGGGGGAACTAATTGCCAATCCCTGACACACTTCATAGAAATAAAAAATATGAAAAAGGTGAGGCTGTTCATTTAGATGTTATCAAGGGCAAAACATTTCATTTGTGGCTTGATCTGATAGGCCAGCTCCTTGAAACAAGTCGAAGACGCTTGACCATCTGTTTCTCTTTTACGGTCTAGTAGCCCAAAGTTGCTACTTTATTTCATAGCGTTGTCACGTGTCGCATGATGGGCCCTAAATGGTCTACCTACAACTGGAGAAAGGGGGCAAAACCTCCTAGAAACCTCACAGGCCCTCCAAATAGAAAGGGGGTAAGTCTGAAAATGAAGAGGGGTACCTTTCCAGCTAACAGTGGGTGTGTTTTTGAAATACTGACTATGACGACTCTCTGACATAAGAAAATAAACCCCAAACAAAATCATGAGATTCCTAGCCCTGTAGGTGAGGACTATTTTGATGAGATAAAACAATGCACTGATGGCAAAAAGTTTTATCTCCATGCCAACTCTTAACAAGCACTAGGCGTGGCCTGAAGGTTGGATTAAGAAAGATTCTAGGCTCAGTAGTAAAGCTATCGAGAATGATTAGCAATGCCTAACATGGAGGGGATACATATGCACAGGTGATTTCAAGACCTGGTTGAGTTGTTAGAACAAGTTTTGGAATCATCCATGAGTTTATAGCCTGGTTCTGTCACTTACTATGTGAGCCTGGAAAAATTATTTAGATTTCATTTTCTTATGTGTAAAATGGGCATAATACTGAGGTATTTTGTTTTGAGGTTTGAATGACACAATCAGTGTAAAACCATCTTTACCCTGCAGGTCATATAGTAGGTGCTTAATAAAATTAAAGTTCTTATTATTACAGAGGGAATAAATCCACTAGCTGGAGTTGAGTCTCGATGGATAGACAATGCAAGTAACTGGGATCATTCTCAAAGAGATGAGACCAAAGGACTTTGAGCCATAAAATATTTCTCCCCTTTACTCTGCTTTAGTCCAACTATTATAAGAAGGAGGAAGAAAGGAAGGAGGAGGGAAGGAAAAAAATAGGGAAAGAGGAAGGAAATGGGGGAGAGAAAGATTCAACAACACAATAGAAGATTGGAGGAGACAGCAGAGAGAGGGCAGGAAAAACAAGGATTAGGAAAAACCAGAAATTTTGAAGTATAAAATGTCTATTTTTTGAAATTGTTTGGGTTTTGTTTGTTTTGTTTTATATTTGTTTTTGTTAGTCTATATCAAAATTGTTCTATTTTACATAAAAAGATGATTCTTTCCACCTCCCCACCAATAAACCACACTTGATGGTTGGGCTTCCTTGTTAACATATAGTTGCTTGTTTCCTTCATGCTGTTGAAGGGGCAACATGGAAATGAAATTCTGTTGCAGTGTATTGAGTAGGGACCTTCTGATTAGGACCCACAAGATACAGACATCAGTCATCTCCTGGTGTCTTTGGACAAAGTCACGTAGCCATTCTGAGACTGTTTTTTCTTTTGTAAAGTGGAAGTAAGGAACCTCATTTACTAACTTTAAAGGGTGATTTTGAAGATGGCCTGGAGATGATATGTATGAAACATCTTTGCCAACTATATGTGATGCATGTGTGAAGGGGTGATAATATTAGTCCAGCGTTTGCATAGACGGATCCACCTTCCTGGTGGGGTATGAGGGCATTATATCCTCATTGTCCCAGTGCTCCCCTCCCCCACAGCCCCCTAAACTATCTCCCCAGTCTTCCTTCTTCGTGACTGGAATTCTAATCAGAATTAGAGATTCATTCTTTTAGGTAATCCAAGTACCATTCTCAGGCATCCTTTTAAAGAAGTCTACAGGCCTATAAGAAATAAGACACTTAGTTAGAATTAGGCTGGACATTGGAGTTCTTGAAAGACCAGAATGAAGAGGCCAGGATGCAGGGGTGATTTGATAGAGAGGAAAAGAGAGGAAAATTTAGTTCAGCCTAGCAATCAAGAGACAGACGGACAAAGGCTCCAGTCTTGACTCCACCACTTACTAGCTGTGTAACTCGGGCAAGCTACGCCATCGCTGTTGGCTTGTGTTGCCTTGTCTATTTATTTATTCCTTTGTAAGTATTATTGGGTGTCTACTCTGTGTCAGGCTCTGTTCCAGGTAGTAAGAGAGCCAAATTCCTTCCCCTTATGAAGCATACATTTCTACCAGGAAAGACAGAATATAGAGAGAAACATAGTGAAATAAGCACCAAGACAAAGTAGTGAGAACTACCGTAAAAATAACTGTATCAGGATCAAGTGATAGTGAGAAGTAGAGATAAGGGTGGGCAAGGAAAGCTCCTCAAGAAGGTGACATTTTACCTCAATCTTAATGAAGAGATGGCACAAGCCAGCGGAAAGTCTGAGAGAGAAATACTCAGGGGAGAGGAAATATTAATGCAAAGTCTTCACTAAATTTAGGGAATAACAATGGAGCACCTTCGAGTCAGATTTGAGATAGATATTAAAAAGGGAGTTCACAATACCTGTTGGATTAGACGAGGGAAGGAGGGAGTCCAAGATGAGTCTGGGGGGTTGGTTTGAGAGCCAGGTGGGTAAGGAAGGTGGGATGTAGTGGGGGCGTGTGGCAAGAGTTCTGCTTGAGACATAATATATCTGTAAACTTTTTGTAACATTTAGAAAACCTGACAAATAGAGATGGTAACAGTACCAACCTATTAGTGTTTGAGACAGTCAAGGGAAGGGCCTAGTGGGGGATCTGACATGGAGTACGTGCTCAATAAACACACTTAATGGAACAGTGAACAGAAATGTCAAAGCAAGTTACAGAGCAGAGGTGGTCCTTGTGTAGTCAAGAAAGTGGACAGTGATAACAAGGCCATGGCCAGAACACCAGTAGAATGGAATCAAGTTTAAGAAGGAAAAGCAAGAGGGGACTGAAGACATGGTTTGAATGCTTCATGATTCTGCATTCAATCGCCCTATGTGACATGGTGAGAAACAGAAGGGCCCTTTCTAAGGAGCTACCAGATCAAATGGCCCATTCTGTAAAGACTGGTTTTTATCTTCTTGAATTAAATGACCTAATAGTACTTTAGGATCATGAAGGCATTGCTGTAGCCCCGGATGTAGAAATGATGGGTAGTGACCACCAAACATTCCCCACTCAGGGCTGCACATGCAGCCCGGAGAACGTGCTTGTTCTAAACAGGGGCAAATGAATTTTACCAAAAGATAAATGGTTTCTGTTCCTCTGTGGTGGAGCATATCTGTACCAAAGGTCTTATATACCAACTAGGCATACCAAACTAACAATGTTCAAAGCTACTGTTTGCCATCTGCTTAGATGGCTATCAAAGTCTTCTAAATCTAATAAAAATTCTGCCAGATTTTACTTATTTCCTAGTGTATTTCTTCTGAGTTTGAAAATAACAAAGCAAACCAAAACCAAAGCCACAGAAATTCCATTCCTCCCCTCAAGTCCCTTCCCACACCTCTGTGCACACACTTCTCAGAGCCATGCTGCAGCAGTGATGGAAATGAGAACCACAGGAGAGTTAGAGTGAATTATGCTGAATGGTGGCAAATTCTCAGGGGCAGGCAGTCTGGTCCCTCACCTGACACCACACAGATGGCCCAGGTTACAAGCTCTCTCTTATCCCTAACCAACCTGCTATGGACACTTCTGAGTTTGGTGATGTAGATACCTTGGTCTCAAATGGGCAATTGAAGTGCATAATTTTGGAAATTAGAGTTGTATGGATAATCTCTAAGATGTCCATTCTCCACTTGTAGACATATAGACAACACAGAGAAATGTCCTTTTGGGGGTTAAATGTTAAAACCTGTCTCAAATAACTTTTTGGAGGGGAGGGGAGAAAAGCAACAGGGGTTACAGCATGCCTTTATGGAAGTCTGGGAGCCTGAGACAGGACCACTCTCCTAGGGACCATCACACGGCCCTTCCTATAGACCCAGAGGGCAAGAGACCTGGGTGGGGGGGAAATAAAAGAATGTCGGAGAGATAAAAGTAGAATTCAGTTGAATTCATGTACTGAAGAAAAGAAGGATGGCATCTATTCAATAGCAGTTGTGTATTTTTTCATTCTGTTTCACATCAATTGTTAAGTCTTTCTCTCATTTAGACTCTAAGAGCCAAACAGGCCAGGGACTGTGTCTGTACTGTCCAGCCACCCATCTCCAGCACCTAGGATAGTGCCTGGCACATTCTAATCTGATGTGAAATATCGGTCAGATTAATGAAAACATTTGTGCATGTAGGCCCAGCCTCTGAAAGAGTTTAATATTACAGAATTCTAGAGAAGCCTCAACTACGAATCTCATGCATTGCCAAAGTGACTCAAATTGAACCCAAGCCTGGGTTTAACAGCTGCAACTCAGGTGATCTGTCTTGACTGGTAACTATGTCACCATGTGAGCAGATAGCCCTTTCTAATCTTGGACAAATTTACTCACAAATCACAGAAGCTTTGGAAAACCACCGTGAGCCAGGTGAGGGAATAAATACACTTCCTTTAAAATGATAAGGGATTCTGTCCAGTCTATTTGATAGTGCAGTATAACCGATAAAGTCCCCTATCTACCAAAACAGTGACAAGAAAAATGAGAAATGAATTCGTGATAATGTTTTTATAAATTGGTCTACTGCCTTCCAAATTAGACACCCGCACCATTCCCTACTGGGAACTTCTGAACGAGTCAAACTTAGATAGGCTTTCTTTTCCTGTGGCTGTTAAATCAAAGTGTCTTTGTCCAAGGTCAGAAAAAAACACACTATTTTCTCTTGAATTAACAGCTGTCAATTATCTGTAAAAGGGACTTGCTGGCATAGATGACCCAAAGCATAGTAACCTCCCAGCTCTGGAATGAGTTCATTCTCCAGGCGTCCAGCCTCATTGTCTGGCCTAAGAGGAGAGGAGGAGGTTTCTAGGAAGGGGGGACTAGGTCCAGCATTCCCAAGTCACCACAGACAATTTACCTAATTGTAAACCCACAAGTGGATGGGGTGCGGGGGAGGTAGGATGGGGTTGGGCATAGTTAGAAGCCATATTCCCAATTGGTCTATTCTGGATTCCTGTTCAGCTCACCTGCCAAAATTCTAGGTATTCTTTAGCTTTTAATCCATCCCATCGTCGCTTGATCAGCTAAGCAATCTTGGTATCAGCCTGCGATCAATGGTATTTATGACTTTCTTCCCATCATCATTAGTGAGCAAGGTGTAGGGCGATGGAGTGGAGGTCTGACAGAGAAGACAAAGTCATTTTCTTAGGGAACATGCAGTTGGAAAGAAGCACAGTATTTTGCAGTACAGATATTTTGTGTGTGACAGGAAATACTGTGTAGGAGAGTTGTCAGTGTAACCTCAGCTGAGAAAGCAGAGGAAACACTCCATAACTGTTTTGAGAGAGAGAATATAAGCTTTGCCATAACATCCACTACCCAGGGTTCATCCGTGAAACACAAACGCCCTGCCGTCCAGAGGACAGAGCAGCAGCTGTGTGGACTGACTTCTGAGGCATTGTCGCCAAAGGGGAGCTATTTGTACAAGTTCAAAGGCACCAGAGACCTTGGCAATCATCTGCCCTCGTGAATGTCAAGACGTGAAGATGACATCACTGCAAACTGGTAAACCCGAGGAAGATTTCCTATTTGGAACAGAGAAGCTCTGAGCATAAACAAAGCTTTAGTCCTCCTTTTAAATAGTGTCTTCATCTAGGAGTGTCTGTGACCCCTGACCCTTACTGATATATCATCCATCTAATCGAGGCAAGGGTGGGCTCTCCACAGAGAGAGAGAGAGAAAGAGAGAGAGAGAGAGAGAGATGGTAATGTTTGTAATAATTTTAGGGTAGTAATACATGTCATAATGGAGGCAATTGGCTCTTTAGGCAAAGGAGAGAAAGGGGCTTCTGTGTGAAAACTAAAGATATTAGGACCCCTCATCTGGAAAAGTCTAGGCTTTGGAGACTCATGGTAGTAAATCTATAATGTGTAAGGATCTGAATACCTAGTCAATAATCCCAGGAAGGCATGGTTCATTGTCCCTCATAGAAGCAGGAAGCATCTTTTCTAGGACAGATGAAAAGCAAATATAAATAAAAGATAGAACCTGAGATTCCAAAAAATGATATAGGCTGAAACATAAAGAGATAGAAATGGAGTTTTAAAAACTCTTATTGAATCTAGTTTACAGGGAAGTTGGAATAAATCTGTGTTATGCTCTTCACCTATCAGGACAAGATCATGGGCAGAAAAGTGACATATTCTTTGGCAGTAAACTCGTGTTCCAGACATCAACATTTTGTTGATGATAAATTGATAGTCTTTTCAACGTTTTCCATGAAACCTAACAAATATTTCCATGTAGGCCACTGTGCTGGGTACTATTTCTAAAGAGTCACTCGTCTATCCCAATGGAAGACATTCCTTATGTTCTTAGGGAATTTCAACAGGAGGCTGATCCACTCAGGAATGAAAAGATAAGAGTCCAAAAGCAGTAAGAGAGAAAGGAAAGGATAGTGGTCAGGGTGCCTGCTGTCCTAATGTATCTAGAAATAATAGTAGTACCTGATGTTTACATAGTATTTCGCTTTTACAAATTGCTTTGAGATTATAACCTTACTGTAGCTTCATGAAATCCCCAGGTTTGAAGACAGACACGTAACCTCCTTGCACAGATGAGGGCTCAGACTGAGAATGGCGCATCAGGCGGAGGTCGTGTAATGCAGGCGTGGTCGGGTGAGGTCTAGGTCTCCTCTCGCCCGCTGGAGTTACTGCCTACCTCTGTTGGCGAGCTCTGGCTTTAATACTGCCCTGGGCACAGGATCCAAGGTAGCTCTGCTTTCTAATAACTCTACACTTAGTGTGTCATGTCCCAGTGAAGTGCGGTGTCATTTTGATGAGCCTATGACAGGCTGTTAGGAACAGTTGAGAGATCACAGACGAGATCACCTGTTTAGGCCGCTCTCTCTTCAATTCCCCAACACTGCCCCTGGCCCTCCCACCCTTTCCTCCCGCTCTACCTCCCATGATTCATCTCAAAGAACATCCACACATACAAAAGAGAATCACAGAGCCGTATGAAGAAGGCTCAGGCAAGTCCAAAACTCCAGGCTACGTGCCTGTTTTGAACACGTACTTTTGATAGTCTCTCCAGTTTAATTGGAAGAGAGAGATTTAGCACCAAGCAAAGTCATGTGAACATAGCCCTGGAACTCAGAATGAGTGTGGTCCTTCTCTCTATGTCTTCTCTTCCCGTCGGTCACTGTCACCTGGTCTACAGGCAGGCCAGCTCTCATCTCAGCTGGTCAGTTCTACCTGAAGCATAAGTAAGTCTGACAAAAATTCAGGTTAAAGCTTCAAATGCAAGTTTACCTTCCCCCAAACTCTCCCTCCTCCTTTTAAACTGAGACATTTGTAGAAACCCAACCCTTCTTCAAGTGGATAGAAACACTGTGGGTTCTTATTTGGATTCCAGGAAAGGGACCCTGTTGTATGAACTCATAGATTCTGGAATTTTCCTTCTCTCGATTACATGAATGGCATGAATATAATTGAAAATGAATGTGGATGCTATAACATGGCACTCACCAAGGAGAAAGAGACCAAGTCCAGATTAAGCCTGTAAAGCAGTCCTTTGAACTTAAGGGTAGTCAGGGGAAACAAAGTCTTCATAGCATCTCAGAGGTTCATCAGGGACTGACATCAGGGAAACTTCCCAACCACCACCCCCTTCTCCTTGCATGCAAAGGTCACCTGCTCCCTGAACCTCAAGCACCTGTGCCATTTGTGCCACCCAGACAGACAGCCACCCCTTCTGTCTGACCAGGCAGCAGTCTTATCGCCATACCCTTAATAGACTTGGTAGTCATTTTAGAGATGGGAAAGATAGCGAAAACAACAGCATATAGAAAACAAAGTTCACAGTTTTCCCCAGAGAGCAGATGGGATTCAGCTAGGACCCCTGTTCTTCATCTGATGTCTGTCTCCCCCAAGAGAAACCCAGTCTCTTTGTACAGAATTACAGGTTCATTCATAGTATTGGTGAGCCTTTTTGAATGCTTTGCCCAAGGTAGCAATTTTGCGATCCACCGTAGCTGAAGTAAATGTAGGCCTGAACGCGATCCAGTCTCCTTTCCTCTCCTGCATCCAGCACCGCGTCCCCACTTAGGGGAAAACACTTTGCACGTAAACAAACTCCTCTCAAAGACGCCTCAACCTTGACATTTCTTTCTCCCTTTTCCAAACTTGCTTCCTTTTAAAACACCTCGCGTTCTGCCGTGCTCCCACAGAGGCCCAATTATCAGAATAATAATTAACAGGTTCTCATTATTTAGGATCAAACAATGCCCCTCTAATGAAGCCAAGAATAGCCAATGTGATCCCTTAAAACAGGGTGTGAGTTTTCCTTACACCTTGGGGCGCCTACCCCCTGAAACCATTAGGCACCGAGCTGCCCGGAACGGCCAGGATAACATTGAGTCAAGGACAGTTAATGGATGCCAGAGCACAGACCAAAGTGCTCCAAGCATGTCAGTCAAGACTAACCGGAGGCAAAAACATCAAAATGCAGGTTGGAGTTTTGACATTCCTGCAGGCTCTGAATGCCTCGCCAGTAAATTTTTAAAGTCAATATCCCCCTTCTGCTCATGAACACTTTTCTGTCTGATGAGTAGGACTAATGTGGGTCTGATTGAACTGTGACTAAAGTAGGACTTTAAAGACAGCTTTGAATGTGTGGGGGGCGGAAAGGTTTTTTTTGTGTGTGTTTTGTGCGTGTTTTTTTTCCCCCCAGAAATGTCTGTGATAGTAATGAAGACGGTGTACGCAGATTATCACAGGCTGTGTCTTTTGACTTCAAGGTTATGTGATCAGAAAATTAGAAAAGCGACAAGATGAGAAAAACCGCAGAACATTTTGAAAGAAAGCTTTTTTACAAATTATCTGTGTGCTGGATTTACACAGAATCTGATGGATGGATCTTCTAATGTTTGGAAATGGATAAATGCAACAATGCAAATAGGAAGGACCGGCTTTGGAGCTTACTCCTGGCAGAAGTTCAAAACCCATATTAAGTATTCTAATTCGCTTAACACCTGTTACTTGTATTTTTTTTTAATTGCCACATACATACATAAAACAGAATATAACCCTTCCATAAATATAAAGGGAAAAATAACAGTGAGACTGTTGTTTCTCACAATGCATGACTTTCCCCCAGATTTGGAATAAAGCCTTCCCCTCTCTGTCCTTTCTTTTCTCGGAAGCTTAAATAATAATTAGAAGGACACATCTCAGGAAATCCGAGCAGAATTGGGTTTGGGTGGTGGTCAGCATCCCGCAGGGGGTAGTTCAAAGTGTGTTCGAAATTTTGGAACTCAAGTCACAGCTTAATGCCTCCTTAAATGAGGGGGAAGATAAAATTTTCCTGAACTCAAACCCAGGCTGGTCTAAATAAAAATTCTATTAAAAAAAAAATCCCTTGTTTTGGCTCGTGTGGTGATAGCAGTGGATTTCCGGAATGTGTGAGCAGGTGACTGCCGCAGCAGAAAGGCAGGGTCGGGACTAGCCTGTGTCTGATGACGCCTTTTTTAGGGAGCTTTTAGCACCTAGAAGGTGGCACAAGATTGTTTTGCCTGTGAAGAATAGGTCTCTAAAATGTCCATGTCTGTATATAAAGGCACAAATGAAAGTCAAGTCACCATGACCTTTACCCTACTTAATCAAAACCTTTGAGTAGGTAGCATCTTGACATTCTTAGGACTCAACTCACTGTCACCTGATTTTGACCTCTCAGATAATTAAAATAGAAATAGGCCATAAATGTATTTCTAGATCAGGCTTGTATATTCCAGACCTCTGGTGGTGGTATCAATGAGGTTTGGGATTGAAGGACATCTTACTTAAAGTTCAGGAATGCCCCTAGAGCACTAAGATGTCTTTAGTATCTGATTTAAAAAAAAATGTTTGTATCTATTACTTGAAACATTATCTAAATTTTTTATATTATTTTGACATTCATCTCAATATATGTATATATTATATGTATGTATATGTGTGTGTATATATATATATGGACATACTGTGTATACACTCAAATAATGAGTCTCACGAATTTTCTGTCTTCTTGGGTGTTCATAGAATCACCTCCATAAGGATAGGAACTTTGTATTTCACTCATTCATTCAACCAGCATTTACTGAGCACCTCTTCTGTCACACGAGCTATTTAAAAGCTTGGGATATATCAGTGAACAACACGGACAAAAATTCTTGACCTTGTGGAGGTTACATTTTTGTACAGGAGATAGACAACAATAAAAATAATTAAGACAATTACACTGTATGCAATAAGATGGTAAGTGCTATGGAAAAAGTATTAGAATAGAGTTAGAGGGATCAGAGATGTCTGAGGGAGAGGGGAGGCAGGGCAGACTGCATGAGAAAGTGACATTCAGCAAAGCCCTGAAGAAGGAGCCCAAGTGAGCCATGCAGATATGTGGGAAAGGAGCCTTCTGGGAAGCAAAGCAGCCAGGGCAAAAGCTTGAGAATGCTGGAGTGTTTTCAGAGTAGGAAGGAGGCCCAGGTGGCTGGAGTGGGGGGATAGTAGAGAGAGGGCATGGCATGGGGAGAGATGACCAGGGTTGGGAGAAGAGATAGAGGATGGGATCTTATCTTTGTATCTCCAATGCCTAGCTGGCACCTGGTGAATACTCAGCAATTCTTGGTCAGTGAATGAATGAGTGAAGAAATGAAAGAAATGTCAAAGGTTGGGAGGTCGTCTCCCCAACTCTTATATGGTGTTTTGACATCCTCCACAACTGTATGTTCTGACTGCATTCTTTGGAACATTAGCCCTAAAGATATTCTAGGAGAAAAGGATTCCAAGGTCAAATAAGGTCTACAGTATGTAGATCTCATTTGGTAGATTCAGAAACCACAATTAGCCCTTGGAAGCGTCTGAGAAATTCTCCAGGAAATGACATCAGCAAAACACAGCATTTTGAGAACCTGTTCAACCACACAGCCCATTTCTTCTTCTTACTCCTATTTTCCCTCTACACCTTTGGCCACACCTCAGAGTGTTCTATAGGTAACATATGCTAGGAAATGATGCCCTGTGCTGGACTGGCATCTAGTAGCCTCCAGACAGACGAGAACTCCATCCACTCACTCCTAACCCTGCCATTTCCAGACCACTCTGGAATTCAGAATCGCCTTGTTGTACTGAGTGGGATGAAATCCACTGCCTTATAATTTCTGCCTACTGGCCCTAGTTTTAGCCATGGAGCCATATAGAATAATCAAGGATTATAGACTGACTTCAGGATTTTTAGTCACACAGAATTAAGTCTGGCCTTGCTACTTAATTACTGGCTGAGCAATTACTAAGACTCTCTGATTTTTAGTTTTCTTCTCTAAATGATCTGCCTCACTGTGGGCTTTTTGTAAGATGTGGCAAATACCTAGCAGGATGACTGTTGCATTGTAGCTGCTCAGATAAAATGAACACATTGACTGTCCTCTTCCACAGTTTCTTTCATGAGGGAGGACAGTACCCATCCCTCCCTGGAATCCTCACTTCTCTGAACTGAAAGTCCCCAGTTCTTTCAGCAGAGGTATTAGCTGACCAGAGGCATCAACCTAAGAATCAGGGAAAACAGAGGCCAGGGTTATTTCAACATCCTGTGTTTCTGAGGGTCAATCTTGTTTTTAAAGTAGGCGTTCCATAATAATCAGTGGTTCCATAATAATAAATGAGAAGTCTCTGAGAGCTTCTAAGAGAATGCATGGATGATGTGGAAATGCTTTCTTTTCCTAGATTATCATTATAAGGATTTGCTCCTGACAAATGTCAAATAATGCTCCCTAAACACAAAAATCTATGCCATGAAAATCAGAGATCTGCCACCTAGGAAGGTGAATGTTTACATTCTTTCCTTATAGGGAAAGGTGTGTCTCTACTGAGGAGGTCAAGTTCATTTATTATTGTCAGTACTACTGGAGGTCTTCCTGGCACAGATAATATCCAACAGTAAATCCTTTAAAGATCATTTATGTTTAGCATCACAGAGCAGTAATAGCAGATTGGATTTCTTTGCACTCCTTGTCTAAGCTCATTGGATTTGCTTTTTCTAACAGAAGATGCTTTTAAGAATATGTAAAGATTGGTGGCAGTTATACAGAGTTAAAGTCATGTAGTGGTGCCTTGCCCTATACCTACTCAATTCCATTAGGGCCATTCCCACTACATTTGACACATGGTTCATCTCTCCCATTCATTTGGGTGTTTTTGTTTCTTCGACTATGTTAAGGAGGCCTAACAGGTCCTTCTTTATAGTTTAAAAATGGTCAGAGGCAGAAATAGTACCTGATTCTGTATTCAAATTCTGTTTGGGGCATGGCACGAACTGATGACATAATTGAGGCTTCCAATACCATCAAAGACACTGAACGCATAAAGCATTTTCATGTATGTCACACATCTTGGCCTTATTAGAAAACTGAATGAGAGACAGGTCATCCAGTCGGCAGTTGCCTTCAGTGCATACCTTTGCATACACAGCACCTCAGCCATTTGCCCTTTAATCAACCACTTCCCCTCTCCAACTTGTTCCAATCTTTTCCTGGAGGCCCAGTTCAGAGAAGACTCTCCCACACAGCCATGGGCTCCCAAGACCCCAAAAGCACACCATACATGCTTCTGCCTATGGCATTTCCTTTTTCTTATAAAAGGCAAATCATTTCTAGTCAGTTTCATCCTTTCTTCTTTCTTTCTTCCTCTGTATTTATATATGTTTAATTGGCAGCATATATATCACCATTAAAGATAGATAGACAGTTGTAAATATAATCACATCTTCATTTAAAACATGACATGAAAGAAAAAACAGAATCACAATTACATCTTGGGAAAGAGCCAAAGGGAAAATAAACTAAAATGTAAGAAACGTGTCTCACGTGTGTGCATATGTACATATTTCTTTAAGAGTAAGGCTGCCTTCTTTCTCCCTTGGCTATGATTTGACCTCTTGGAAGAGTATCTTAAGCATGACCTTGTCACCTGTCCCTGCAGATGGGGCTGCATTAAGATGTCGCTATGAAGACAAAATAACAGCAATTTCAAGAGAGAAACCCGATGATGAAGAGAGAGAGCCATCTGAGCGGAAGTCTCTGTACTCCACATTAGCTCCTCAGGGCAAGGAGTGGGGACTGCAGTTGTCTGAAGGGCAGCCCCGTGAAGAAAGAAGAGCTTTGGACAACAGTAGCCGGGCTCAGCTTGCCACCTTCTCCCAGAAGGCTTTCAGTGTGAGTTTCATGAAACCACCCACATCCCATCAGCTGAGATCCACTACCACTGGCCTGGAAGGAAATTCATTTAATTCCAATCAAAGCCGGATGCTAAACAAGTAAGACTTTGATAAGAGGTGAAGTCACCACACACCTCTTATCAGGTACTACATTTTTGAAGTAGTTTTGCTGCTCCAAGATTAAAAGAAGAAAGGATGATGACTGTGAAATTGTTTAGTGTCAGTTAAGAAGGACTGATGCCACTTATGGACAGGACAGTATTATTTCCGGGCCTGTGGCACCTTTCTTCTCCAGTGCGTCTAGTCCGTCAGAACTAGACTTTGCTCACCATATCCAGATGACTCACACACGCACAGGGCAGTGAGACTGTGAATCCTAATCCATCGACAGCTTTGTCTAGCCTGACTAGTATTCTTGACCAGGAACAACATTCATGATCATGATCTCCTCACCAAAGACCTCACCCTTAATTCTTGGCTGCTATTTTTCCCATTTTCCGTATTGAATCACAGAGTAATTAAGGGAAACTTAGCTTCAGAAAGGAACTTGGAAGTAAAACATTCCAACTTCCTACTCAGTATGCGTATTTTTTCTATGAGAGCTGTGTTCTTCCTGACTCCTTGATGTTGAATTCCTATTGCACGACTCATCCTGTTAGGAAAGGTAGCCTTAAATGGAGCTGAAGGTCCCCTCACATGTCTATCAGAACTTACTCCTGGTTCTCCTCTCTGGAGCCACGACTGAATGATTTTTATCCTGTTTTTCTATCCCAACCTTCTCACACTTCACATTTCTTTGCAACACCTGAGCACATCTGAAGGAACCTGTAAGTCATCAGTGGATTCCAGCTACCAGAAGTGTCCTTCCCTTCCCTCAGCTCCTAGAGCATATCATAAGGTTTTTGTAGTGAAAATTTTTCAATTATAATCACATCTATCAAGTCTAGTTCTAGTAATCAGGTGTTTTAGGTGGAAACCCACCCATTACCACTATGTTAATGGGGAGCACAGGCTGGGGGCAGGGTGGGGGGCGTCTTTAAACCTAACAGCTCGAGTTGCATTAGCTGCTTAGAAAAAGGCCACAAACACCGTCCCTAATGATTTAACAGCTTGTTCCTGAAAACACATTAACCAAGGGAGCTTTTAAATATTAAGAAATAATTACACCAGCTCAGTGTTGTCCTTCCTCAAAATTACATCATATCAGGGCTCCACTGGATAAATAAATTTTGTAAAGGAATACAGGTCTTCTAAAAATGAAAAATTGTACCCAATGACATGTTATTTCCAGTGGATGGCAGGAGGGCAGACAGAGGGGAAGGAAGAATTAATAAGGATATTCCGACACTTTCCCCATGAACACTCAGGGTAGCCTGACCCCAGCTACATTAATGATCTATTATTGGCTTTTCAAACTCATTTTTACCAACTCCAAAACCAGTTGGGGTCAGATTAGAATTGAGAGGGACTGAAGAACGTCCCCATACCAATATCCTTCAGCCCAACCATGAGAGTCCATTTTAAGCCTAGATATTAAAAGCCCAAAGAAGCTGTACTGATGTGGAGCTGCAGGTCTGCATTCTTTGAGGGCAGGCTTTACCATTACGTGAATGAGAAATATGATTTGGGGATAAGAAAGAACAGACTTCTAAGAGTCTAAAATACTGTCCCCACACAGGACCACAGTGCCTAAAATTCTACCATTAAATAATTGTCCTCTTTCTGGAGAACCATTAAAATTTCAAATGAACTTAGGGTATTTGGGTCTTTTACATTTGAGTGGGAGTGAGTTTAATTGATTCTCTTCCCCTTTCTAAACAAGACTCTGGGTAATTTGAGGTCACGGGGCTAGTGAGTGGGAAGGGCCCTGAAGGAAGGAAATGGAGAACACTTCACAGCTTTGCCCAAGCCAAGGCCGAAGGGCAAGCTCTGGGAATCCCAGGTCTGCTGGCCTCCTGGGGGGAAACCCTCTTCCCTTCCAGCCCCTGCTGTATTTGCGGGGAGAGCAGCCCTCAGAGGCAGCCTAACCCCGGCTGGATTCTGAGAGCACAGACCAGGCAAATGGGGAAGCTATTTGACCTGTTGGGGCTGGAGTAGATTTCTGTCAAACAAACTCCTACTCAGGTGGCCCTTGGGTGTCATGAGACCTCACTTTTTCCGTTGCTTTTTCCTTTACTGCAAAGAATCTCTGCCTTTTGGTCACCTTTTGAAGTTAACAGCAGGGCGTAGCTACACATCCGTACTTTTATAGGCGTCCTAATGACCTGCTTAATTATTTGCTTTCTTTGGGGCCAGGTTTGCTACTGATAGGTCCTGGGAGTCTGGATACTGGTCTCCTTGCTGGGCCCAGTACAGAGGTCCAGGTAACTTGATTGCTGAATTCCAGGAGACTGTCTCCCTGGGGCACACAGGCTTGAACACATGCGGAGCTTTATTTGTATTTTATTTATTCATTAGATTGGCAGAGGCCGTCTCTCCAGAGAGCTTTAGGTGCCTAGTATGAAATTAGTGTCTACATTTCCCATCAACGTCAACTGCTTTGTAATCCTCTGCAGCCCTTCTTGTGTTTAACAGATTTTGTAACCAAGAACACTTGGGTCTTGGCTTAGAATGACGAAAGCCTACTGACTTGTCCACCCACATTCTTGGCAGAAGTTGCTTTTCCAGGATATATTTTTTGTTGTCTTTTCCTTTAGAATCTAGACACAGACTCAGAATTCTTCTTAATCCAGTGTTGAGGGGAGCAGCTAGGCTCTATCCAACACTTGTTTGGGTTGGGTTCTCTTTGCCGTTCTTTACCTAAATCCTTCTCTTTTCTAAAGGTATTGGGAAGTTATAACAGATCCTTTCTTGAAGACCTCTCTTGTGTGGTATAGAATTGGCCAGAGTCTAATTACTTTGGGTATCCGTATCCATTCTCCAGAGAGTCGTATTTGGTAAAATGTAGGCCGAAGTAAAATCTGTTAATAAGTTTCTTGGACTTTCTTTTAACCCTCTTGTGTTTGCATGTAAAATGCCTAGTACAGTATTGTGGGTAAAATTGCCATATTTCCAGGGTCTCTACCTGGCTTTAGTGCATCTCCATACAATAGGTGTTTCTAAAGGGGTAGAGAGAAGTAGTTCATCTCCATATCAGTAGGTAATTACAGGGCAAGTGAAGGCTTTTCTGGACCAGAGAGGTTGGGTGGGGGGCTCTTCTTCTGCAGCTGGGTTGCAAGAGACACAAGAGGGCAGAAGTGGACTGCTTGTAAGAAATAAATGGGTTCCCCCCACTTTATTTCTCCCTTTGACTGATTTCGGTTTCAAAGGTATTTTGCTTCTGGAGTTATAAGTATCCAATGTATAATAGACACTAAATAAATGTGATGAGAATAGGATTCATTCACCAAGTTTCTTTTTCCTAGCCTACTTAACATTATTTACCATGGAAGTAGGTCCTCTTTGCCCTTGAAATCTAGATGGACATAAAAACACAGAGCTTCCTGGAATTTTGAGGAGTTCCTTTTTATCAGGAACTCTGAGTAAATCTTCTAAGTGGTGTTTTACATCCCCCTGCTCCTTGTCTTTTCCCTCTGTCACCCCGCGGTATTGTGAGTTCTGTTATTGTGAGTTCTGTTGACTATTTTCCGGTTGAATTTAACACCTAATAGTCATCAGCTGATTGTGTCCAATTAACAGCCATTATATTCTTTGGTTGCTTTCTGTTTAGACATGAGTTTATTGATCTGGCAAGATTTTATTCTTCAGAAACACGAGCAACATGCCATTTAATGGGGTCTCAGGATTGTCTCTAAGCAGCATGAGAGGCTTTTCAAGAGGCAGCATATTGGGGGCAGGGGGAGACTATCCATTACCTCTTTTGAAGAAGAGGGTTAAGAAATCGGGTTAAACTTTGATCACTATCATTTCACCTTTGGACTTGTATTAAAACTGTTTGACACAGCCATGCTGGCAGATTGAGTAGGAAGATAAATGGGCCTGTGTGAATAGGTTTAATATCAAATGTGGATATGAGACATGGCAGGTTATTTCATCCAGGAAATGTTCATGTCCCCAAGATTTGCAGGTGACTGGTGGTGATCCTTTAGGGCTCAGGGCGCCAAAAGGTGAATATGATTGAGGTACCTTTTGCCATGAATATTTTACAACGCAAGTATCCCTTTTTCACTAGGGGCTGTTGTGCTGACTGAGGGCTTCCTCAGGCTGAGTCCTCAGTTGACTGATGAATACAAAACGCCTCTCTGAACAAAAGGCATTCAAGATTCTCTGAAGACAAGACAACCTACTTTGGTTTCTGTGTCTGGTACCGGGGTATCAACGGAGATAAAACACTGAGTGACAGGGAAGCGAAATACAGAATAACACAATCTATTGTTCTCCCATTGACTCTAAGTATAATGGGAAAGTTAGCGAGCCACTGTAATGTCATGGACCGCTGTGAACTTGGGAGAACTCAAGGATCAGAAAGTAACATGAAACAAGGAGGGAAATGAAGATAATATTGGGTTACTGAACATTCTCAAATTGTACTGAAACGCATCCCATCCCTTTGGAGAGGGCACGTTTTCGACAAGGAAGACAATGGGAAGAAACTGGCGGCTGTAATAGTATCACCATTTCCTTTTACTACAGGGTGTAATGTGAACTTCTTAGAAGACACCTTCTTTCACCACAGCTTTGTTGTTCCATCTATTGAGGAGCCCAGGGACCAAAGGCATTGCCTCTTTCCAGGGCCATCTAAAACCAAGGAGCCTGGTTCTCCCAGCCGACGACAGCTGCTCTGTTGTGAATTACAGAGCAGGTTTCCAGCCAAGGGCAGAGGAAAGGAATGGAGAGGGAATGAGAGAAGCAAAGAGAGGGAATAGACAGGGTGAGGAATTTGGAGCAAGAAGAAAATTAAGGTCCTAGAGGAAAAAAATGAGTAAAGGAATTGTCATGGTGGGAGGTGGGGAAGAATGGGGGTGCTCTACTGTCCCAAGGTCTGAGCAATGTTCTTCTAAACAAAGTAAAACAATAAACAAATCAAACAAGAAGAATGGAATCACTTTTGGAGCAACTTTGTTAGAGCCAGAAATCTACTCTTGGATTTACGATTTTGTAAGAGAAATTTAGCTAATGCTTGGAAACTTTTTTTTTTTTGAACCTGTGACCCTCTTACACTAAAGCACATACCATGTGTTTTCCCAGGTATGGACCATGGGGAAAACACCGATGGTCTTAACATAAAGTCTACTTAGAACTCACAACAGTGATGGTGAAAGCTATGGATTCTGTCATAGAAAAATGAACATAAATATACAGATACCAATTTTTGCAAGAGACTCAGAGCGTTCACACTCATGAAGTCCATTCATAAACCTCTCAGAATTCCACAGACATAGGTGAAGAATTGCTTCTCCAGAGGGCTTAACAAAGAACTGGCATAGGATAGATGCTCGATAAACCCTTACAGCTTCAAATTATGTGAGTATGCTGGTCAACTGGATATTATAGTTGGCTAAAGTGCACCATATATGCCTTTACATATAACTGATTTTCAAGGAACTAGAGATAGGTGTACTATATTCAATGTCAAAAGTATACTCATTGCAATATAACCTTTTGTGCCTTTTGATTTTTGGCGACTCAGAAGGCACCTGGGGAATCTTTCAATCATAAGCTAGTAATCCGTACACCAGAGATCATACTGCAGTAATACTGTACAAAGAAAGGATAAAAAGAGATGGTTTGACTCTGCTGTCACCTTAACACATTCTCTAGAAGTACTTTTTCTTAACCCAATCTAATTACCAGTATATTCCCTGTCTTCTTTTCTATCACCTTCAATAAAAGTAGAGTTGAGAGTAATTCTGGAATTGTAGCTGATAGCTAGTCTAAAATACAGTGGCAGTATGAGTACTGGTATGAGGCAGGTGTAATACAGCACAGCCAGTCTCTGCCCTCTCTCCACCATGCATACCAGCCTTCCAGCCTCAACTCTTACTGCTTGATTTCTTGTTAGAACTGAGAAACCTTGTAAAGCCTGGCTTTTCCAGATCAAGGTAACGTGGAATTAGTTAGGTAACTGCCTGGAGCAGTGAACTGGGACACAGAATCGGTACGCAGCAGGGCTGAGAAAGAGGAGGGTCTGAACTAGTCAAGCAATATTGGAAGTTGACCTCAAGGAATCAGTCAGAAGTGCTCCGTCCAAGGAGGACTAGCTCCTGGGAGCATGTAGAAAGAGACGCGTTAGGTAGGGTGGGAGAGAATTGTTAAAATTATTTGTACAAGAGCATGTTAAAATATTGGTATAAGAGCATCACGTTTATTCTTCACTGCATACTTCACCCTGCAATGGGTTAGGGTGTTTGAAGACACAGAGTTTAGCTGAATAGGAAAAAGACCCCAGAACTCTGGTGAAACAAATTTCTTTCTGACACACCAAAGTGCCACAGGGATTGGTTGATAAATATGGAAATGGAAACCCCGGGATCTAAAAATGTGGACACTTCCCAAATCACTAGGGGACTAAGTTAAGAAATGACTGCTTCAAGACACAGAAAGTTAATTCAACCTTGGCAGCTGTGTTCGAATTACCATATTTACTCCAACCACCATCGCTACCATCACTACTACCAACCCTTACTGGGGTAGGTCTGGACTCATTTTCATTTCATATATTAATATAATTCACATATTAATGTAAACCTCATAATGATTCTACAAAAATACATAATACCATCTTTGTTTACAGACAAGGAAAATTAAAATTGGAGATATTAAATCTGTCATCCCAGGGTATCCAGCCAGTAAGTGGCTGATGGATTCTTCAAACCCAAATTCCACTGAGGTCAAAGAGTGGCACCTCAGAGGAAATGGTGTTTATTTCCATGGGCAAAAATGTACTTCGGTGACCAAGAGCGACTCTGGATTTTAGGGAACGCAGTGGCAACAGCAGTCCCCATGACCCATCTTCCCAGTTTGGGCAGTGGTAGTTATTTATAGCATTCCACTTATAGCTCTGGAGTCAATGGTGATCTGGGACTTGTTATTTAACCTACTTGAGCCTTAGTTTCCTCTTTTGCTAGATGAGGAAATTACATTAAACATGCCGATCTTCTTTCCCTTTAATACTCTCTGATTTTATTAGCATCTGTATCTGGTACGTGTGGGACATTTTAGACAATGTGAGAGACACAGAACTGAACACAGCGGGGCCTGCGATCTCTAGGTTTGCCACGAGGCCATGAGCTCTTCCAGAGCGAACACCACTTCATGCATCTCTGTACCTCTGCCCAGCCCCACCCCATACCTAGCTCACTGCCCACATGTTACAAGCTGCTCAGTGAATGTTTATCAAAATTATATGAAAGAAGGAAGCTGGTCATGGTAAATAGTTAATACAAAACAGAATGTGGTCAATACCTTCAAAGCAATATAGCGTATTGAGAGAGGAAATCATTACCAGCTGGAGTGATTAGGAGGGCTTCCTGGAAGAGTTGGCTTCTGACCTTGAAGGATGGGCAGGACCATGATAGGCAAAGATGGGGCAGCATGGGGGAATCTGAGCAACAGGAACTTTCCTCTGTCATCTGTTTTTATCTGACATAGGTGTAAGAGATGGTAGCAGCAGATAAGACTAGAATGAAGAGTGGGGCAGAATTATAATAAGAGTCTTAAATTTTTGAGGTTTTGGAGTGTTCAGTAGGAAATGAGCTATTGAGAATTTTTAAATGAACAAATGGATCAGTGGTTGTATCACATGTATAATTCATTCAGCACTGAGCATTGTACAGAGACACTTTCACATGTGTGATTTTTATTTAACTTATGACTCAAAACAACTCGGTAAATTAGATAGCTTTATTGTATGTTAATTGTATCTCAACAAAGTTACATAATAAAAACACATCCATTTTTGAGATGAGGTTGTATAAGCTCCCACCAAAAACAATAAAAAACCAAGGAACAGCGCTCTCCTAAAGCTTCATTTTAACTTTTGTGGGATGCCCTTTTTTACCCTCAAGAGATGAAAAGGAAGGAAGGAAGGGAGGCAGGGAGAGAGGGGGTGGGGAAAGGGAGGGAAGGGAGGAGGAGGCAGGGAAGAAAATCTCGCATTTTCTAGATCACTTGCCCTCTTGTCTGGATGCATGGGAAGAAATTGTGGCAGATGAAAAGCGCAGCTGCCGTCCAGATCAATCTCAGGTCACATGGAGCATTACTGAGCTTCAGGCCTGAATAACAAAAACCTGTTTCTTTCCAATGCTATCTTCTTAGCCAGGTACATACATCAAGATTGTCTGAGGCGTCTGGATTCAATGTAGCAGTTTCTTAAACTCCATGTACTCTGTCTATTGCTGAAGGTGGAAATTCCAGGATTGAAAATTCTGCTGCTAAAACCTTCTTGAGACAGTTTCTTTAGGAAGATTGGTTCTCTTGGGACCCACCTCTTGGAGTTAGTTGAGTGTGTTAAAGAGATTTATTTCCAGACAAATGAGCTTATAAATATGAACTACTCCGTGAAAGGCAGTCCATAGGCCAAGTCTTGAGGGAACTATTCTTTCTACTTGGGGAACTGATTTTATGGTAGAACTGGTAAGCAGCTCTTTTTTCCTACTACCAGCCTTGGGCATTTTAGCACACACTCAATGAGGCCATTCCTCTTCAGTTTACTTATTACAGTAGTTTCCCCAAGGGTTTGTAAACCTGTAATTGGACAGCTGAGATTAAGGGGTTAAAGTCACTGATACAGAGAGGCTTTATAACTCTGTAAGCAACTTTTTATTGGCTGAGGATTTCTTAAAGCACCATTTAAATTGTCTCCTGAGAGGCTTCCCTTGTCCTATCAGCCAAAACGTAAGAAGTAACATGAACTGAAGCTGGCGAGCGAGCCTGTTCCATGGTGAGTAAGCATAGGCTTCATCCTTCAACGACTCTTCGTTAAGAAGGACTTCTTGGAAGTGAACGGAGAAGGTAAAATTGTGGTCAGTTAACAGGATGTAAAAACTACAAAAAATCTACAAAACTACAAGGACTTTAATTTAAAAACTAATGCAAGCCTTCTGTTTGAAGTGCCTCATTAAAGTCTCAAAGGGCCTCATTCTGAAGCATGGAGTTTCCCTGTGTTTCTGGAGGTGTTACTATTCGTTTCTAACTGCTGCTTACACTAAAACCCTGTAGAAAACCCCCAAAAGCGGTTCTTCATAGGTAGGGAGGCAGGGAATCTGTTCTGTGGTGTTTGGGGGAGACAGAGCAGTAGATGGTGCTGGCAGCAGGGATGCTGCCAGGCCGGCCCCTAGGGGTGAGGCAGAGATGGCCTGTGACCCCATGTTTGTCTCTACGGGTCTATGGCAAAGGGTACCTCAGCTCACCAGTTTCATACTCTCCGCAGGGGAGGCACTTCTCTCCAGCTTGAAGCCCTGGATCTGAAGTTCTTGACAAATTGGATGAACCTCAGACTTACCCGCAGCTGCTGTCAGGGCAGGAGGCTGGGGTTAGAACCACCTGAGATGCCTATTCAATTGCTAAAACCTCCCCAAAAGTTTCAAGTTCTATACAGCAAAGATCTTGCTCCTAGATTTTATATAGAACTAGGACATGTGGGTGTCACACTCAAAGGCCATCAAGGAAGTGGGTGTCATATTCAAGGACCATCAAGGATAGCAGAAGGAAGAGGTTCTGCTTGAGATCCAGCCAGGTGCCTTCCCCTCAGATACTGTCCCCTGGGTGCCCAATGGAAGCTCATTGTTTGATTCCGGAACCCTGTGTAGCACCTTCCTTTCTGCAATATCTCTGATTGTCTTGTCTGTGATTCCAGAAGGCTCTAGAATTCCTCTTTGAATCAAAAACAGCCTGGGGGACTGGGGTGGCAGCAGTTCTGAAGGGCCATGAAGAAATGGAGTTGTGGCTGATGGCCTGGAGGGACAACCTGCAGGGTCTTCCCACTGAGAGGAGATGCATCCCTTCTCTGTTCTCCTAGGGAAATGGAAGGGCAGGGCCAGCTAGGGGGTTCAGAACTGTCCTCTGCCGCCTCCCTGAGCCCCCATTTCCTTCTCTTGCCTTATCCCATCTCACTAACTGACATTGAGTGAACGGTCGCTCAGGGTCCAGCCCTGTTCGGAGGTCTTTACGTGCATTAATTCTCGTACTCCTCACAGCCACCCTAGGCTGTCAATTAGAGTCTATGAGCTACATTCTGCAAATGAAGACACTGAAGCACAGAAAGGCTTAGGAACTTACTGCAAGTCACACAGCCAGTAGATGACCCAGCAGAGATTTGAATCCAGGTAGTAGTCTGGCTTCAGCGTTTGTGCTCTGGATATCACTTCGTCTTGCTTCTGCAGGATTAAATAAGAGAGCGAAGCCATGGGTGCACCATGAGTAATAATTATTACCCCTCCAAGTCATTAGCACAGTGAATAAGCCCTACCCCTTGAGCATATACATTTGTTTAAAACTAGAAAACCATGTTACCATGTTAGCATCTAGCCCAGCAGACTTCAAACTTTTTGATTATACACATATACCCCAGGAGATAAAACATTCTTGAGCATGGGAGAGAATGCATCCTACAAAGTACATATATTTATTTGTGCATAGATTAATGTCCTATTGTACATATGCCCATTATAAAATATGTAGAAATCGGAAGTTAAAAAGAAGAAATGATTTTTTTTAAAAAGTTGAAACAATTGTCCCTGCCCTTCTGGGGACTGTCTCGCTCACTTTAAAGACCGCTGGGAAGCTCACAGCATTGCCTGTGGCTCACAGACATGGATGAGAGAGCCCTGAGCGTCAGACCACCCCGTCTCCCCAGACTGACTCCCCATCCACTCAGTCCGGGCTCCAAACCCAATGGTCCCCTGGTGGGGCACCGCGGCCCGACCTGGGCCAATCTGTGAGCCCACAAAGCAGCAGCTTCAGCCCCTCATCTCTACACCCCCCTCCCATCGTCAGCCCCCTGCCCCTGGGCCCTCTCAGATGCCCAGTGGAGACCTGGCCTCTGCTTCCCCCTGCTTCAACAAGAATATCTAATTTCCATCAACCTATCTGAATTTAAGTGTTTCACAGGGTTATGTGCATTTCCAGCCTTATCACTGATTAAATTTTCAAAGGCTCATTTTCCTCAACAGCTGAATGGGGTTGTTAATTCCCTGTGTATACAAGTCTGAGAAGTTTAAATTTGGAATGACTTATGACCATGCCTAGCACAGTATTTAGAGAGTGCTGGCACTCGATACCCCCTTACGTGGCCAGAGTCTGAATCTAGAAGGGAAGAGTCTGCTCTCCTTTGGAGGCAAGTAAACAAAAAGAGGTGTTACCCTGACACTACGTCATATCCTGTTGAACCCTATGAAGTCAAATGGCACTGGGCTGGCTGCTCGCTTCTGGGGTCTCTCTGTGACGGCTCCAACATGGGGGTGCTGACATCAACTTCCTCATCTGACGGTGGGCCCTGGCAGGGTCTCCCTGCAGCCTAGTCCCCAACCCTACTGTGCACATACCCTCCTCCCCAAAAGCCCCTTCCTGCTCCTGGACCCTCCTGACCACTCCTGAGGGAGGCACCTTTCAGAGGGCAGAGAAGGGAGGCAGCAGAAGGCTGCCCACAGGGCTGAAGGGCAGCTGTTTATATTATAATTAAGGTTTCCCAGCACGAAATGTAGCTTGAGTATTCCTACACAGCCCTGGAGGTAATTACCACTGGTAGAGGTGTTCTCCACTACTAATTAGTTCCCTCCCTAATTGAGTAACAGGCCACGTGGTACAGGGGTGGGGAAAGGAAGGTGCAGCTTTCCCAGATGCATGTTCCCTCCAGGCCTCAGAACAACCCAAAGCTTAACTCCCATCAGACCCGACCCTTTCGTAATGCTTTCCCCAGGAGTATGGGGTGGAGGTGAGGATGCCAGTCCTGGAGCTCCACCACTTACCAGCTTGGGCAGATTCCTCAGACCCCCTGAGACTGTCCCCCATCTACCAAATGGGTCTAAAGAAGTACAGACTTCATAGCACCATTGTGAGGCTTAGATAAATGACAATAATCCTGGTACACAGACAATGGCTGAATAATTCTGGCTTAAGGAAATGGCACAATAGAGGGTGTGGTCATGCAGTGGGGGGGGTTGTCTTCTCTGAACGGATGGGGAAACTGAGGCAAAAAGCACACCTCAGTCCAATGTGAAACAGCGCCAGATGGCAAGTGTGCCTCCTCGTCTTAAAAGGGGTGCTTTCCTTTGACTTGCACAGGAACTGGCGCTTCCTAAGAAGGTTAGATTCCCAAGATCACAAGTCCCTGAGGGAGCTGCTCTCTGCCTTCTCGACACCCACAAAGTTCCTGACCTCTGCACAGTCCCCCCACAAACCCATGGTTAATCTCACATACCTTGTAAGGAATTTCTACTTTCAACATTTTATACTACTTGTCTGTTATTTCTTTTGATCCTTACAGCCACCTAGAAATGTATTATTACTGGTTTACAAATAAAGAAAAAGAGGCCAGGAGAGATTCAATAAAGAGCATATCACCAGTCAAGGACTAAAGCACAGGCCTTCCTTCTTCCGATTTTTCCTGCTGCCCCACCAGAAGGAGGCCAATTCTACTCCCAGGGCTAAGCACACTCTCTCTCCCTTCCCAGCATTCAGCTCCTTGGCCTTTGGGATCACAGAGTATATTTAAAACATCCTGAAAGCCAGGAATAGTGATTCTCAAAATATATGCATACAAGTCTCCTGAGGAATGTATTTTAAAATGCAGATTTTAGGGCCACACTGCCAGGGATTCTGATTCCTGGGTCTAAGAGGAGGGCCAGGAAACTGAAATTTAACAAGTCCCCAGGTTTTCTGATTTAAGGGGTTCAAGGGCCACCCTCTGAGAAATGCTGGGCTAAGAGAACATAGGATGGGCGGCAGAAGCCTCTTCAATACCACCTGTGTGACCTCTGTTAACTGACCTAAACTTTCTACAACATTAGTTCCCTTCAATGCCAGGGAAGATAATAATATTTACCTCCCAGGGGTTCTGTGAGCATTAAATGAGATGATGTATATAGGGTGCTAAGTGCCTGGCACAGGAAAGTGCTCCGGAACGTGAGTAATTGTGAGCATTACTGCTGCTCTTGTCATTGATATTGAAATACAGCCAGGCCCTGTATTACTCAGGGGTTAAAGTATGATAGCGAAGATCTTCTCATCTGGAGTCATTGAATCTATAAAAAATTGGGGTATGAAAGAGACATAAACAGGATCTGATAAACTTAAATCATTTTTTAATGAATGACTCATTCATACTCACCTAGCTTCCTTGGGGTGGGTGGGGGGCTCGAAGATAAGCAACTACTTGGACAAGAAGAGTTTGTTCTTTATTTAGGAGACACTGGTTAACAGTAGGAAAGGGACACAATTGATGGATATGACCCGAAGGGCTTCTTTAGAACTGGCTTTAGAGTGATGTCACCTGCACAAAAAGTCACTAGTGGACAGCACCACTGGTGTGGATGAGGACATTAGAACTGAGGCCAAATCATGCCTAGATCCCCCACACCCCCAACTCTCTCATGCTCCCAGCGCTTGGGCAAGTGCGTTCAGGACCCCAGGCCGCCTCTGGCTGCCGTGTGGGTGAAAGAGGACTCTCCCTCTTCCTGGATACAGTTTGCCCTGAGGGTGCCCTGGGGCTGCTCCCTGACTCCCCCAGGGGAAAGGAAGAACAAATATCTGGAAGTGAAACTAATGGAGCTGAGCGGTGGCTGCAGCCGGTCTGCGGAGGGCCGGCTCCCTCTCCGTCTCTTCTCTCTCTCCCCTTTAGAATTTGACAGAGGCTCCTGGGGTGGGGTGTGAAGTGAGGGTGTCAACAAGGCCCACACAGGCTCAGTGTCCCGGGGCTGGGGGCCTGGACTTCGTCAGAGAGCCTCCTAGAGATCTGTCATTTTACCCAGGCCACCCCCCTCCTGCATTTGGTGTGGCCAACTAGACACATGGAACAATTTCTGATTAAAGAAGGACCAGTGACATTCCTGGGTGCATTTTGGCCCCCTGGGGAATGTGTCCTGAGAGAGGAACCTTGGCATTCCCCAAACCCAGTAGGCTGGGCAGGCATTCCTTGGTGCCGAGGTGAGGGAAGTGGCACCTGCAGCCCTTTTTTGGTAACTTGCATTACACAACACATGTTGGGGTAAAAGAAAACTACTCCAGAGAGTTGCCTTGTATATAAGTTATGCAGTCAACTACCTGCATAGTGGGAATTGAGAGACCATGAAAATCCCACCCCCAAAAATCTCTCTCCCCCAGGGGCAAGTACTGTGTCTCCAAGCGGTCATCTTTCAGCCCAGCATGTATAGTCCCCAGCCTCGCTCTCTGCTCTAAGCCCCCGAGGTGGCCCAGGAGCAGAAGGGATACCACAATGGGGAAAAGGCCACAGAAATATGGACATGGATCAGTCTCACTGTAACTTTTCTGTAGAATGTTCACCACTTGAATCTTCCCATCTTAGTTGGCTGTCCTTTGTGACCTTCATCTGTCTATCACCTGCTTCCTGTGGCATTCCTCACCCCTGGGTCCCAGGAAGTGCCAGCCAGTTTGGGCACGCTGTGGGCTCAGTCGATACCTGAGGAATGAGTAAGGAGTGAATGAACAACACAGAGAGGTGTGGGAGAGGGGCCAGGGGTGTGGACCCCTCTGTTCCCGTCCTCCTGTCCCCTGTGGAAGCCCAGACAGAAACACACACTGCAGTGAAAGGACGATTCATCTTTTACCCAAAGGCCAGCTCCCCACTCATGTTCTTTGTG
Source organism: Manis javanica (assembly GCF_040802235.1). Classification (NCBI taxonomy): domain Eukaryota; kingdom Metazoa; phylum Chordata; class Mammalia; order Pholidota; family Manidae; genus Manis; species Manis javanica. The sequence goes on along the minus strand of NC_133166.1, from coordinate 95,642,384 downwards.
CTAACTGGGGGCAGTCAATCTGGTAAAGTCACTTATTTGCCTGGAAATCTGTACATTTTTTTATGTAAAACTTTTATGTAAAAAAACTCCACAGACTACCTCTATGCAGGCCTTCCTTTCACTCCGCCCTTCGGTATCCATTCTCTCGCCTTCTCTCACACGTCCAAACCACTTGACCAACTGTGCTGTCTCCTTGGCGCCCTGCAGACACCTAGCCCTGGTCCTTTCTGTCCTCCGTCCACTCCTTCCCAAGCAGAGTTCCTCCAGGGCAGCAGGCTAGTGAGGCTACAGTCTCTGGGGCCACTCAGATCTCTTTTTCTTTATGGTTCATCTCCTAGGAGGTGAAATTGCTAAGAACGGGAAATGCATATGTGATATTCTGAGGAAATAATGGCTTCAGACAAGGAAGGGGTGGGCAGGAGTGGAGGTTACCAGCTTCACTCAAAACCAGGAACTGTGGAGCCATTGCCCTCAATGGGGAATTTTATTGTTTAAATACTAACATTTGGAAAAAATACTATCAGTCCTATTTCCCTCAAGAAGGAGCCTCTTTATGATAGGTTCATATCGTGTATGCTCTTATTGAGTTGCCATCCTCCAACATTAAAGCAGCAAGGTTACATTCAGGCACTGAAGAACCGCTGGTGGCAGAAAGATCGTCTGACAGTTCCTCACAGTCAGGAATTTTCACTGGGCGACCCAGGGGCCACCTGTCCTGACCATTCAGGAGCAGTTGCCACAAGACACCCTCCAACTATTCTTTTCAAAGCACTTTATTTGGTTTCCAGGGACCACAAGCTCCTGGTGTCTTTCTTACAGCCCGGGACACTCCTTGCTGGGTCTTCCCCCTCTTCTTGTTTCTAATACAGGAGCACCTTGTTTACTGCGCTTTGCTGCAGCACACTTCCCATATAGTGTGTTTTTGCAGGTTGAAGGTTTGTGGCAACCCTGCACTGAGCAAGCCTTTCAGAGTCATTTTCCCAACAGCATTTGTTCACTTTATGTCTGTCCCATATTGCTAATTCTTGCAATATTTCAAACTTTTCATTATGACTGTACTTCTCATGGTCTGTGATCAATAATCTTTGATGTTAATATTGTCATTGTTTCGGGACACCACGAATCACGCCCAGATAAGATGGCAAACTTGATTGATAAATGTTGTGTATGTTCTGTTCCAGTGATGAGCTGTCCACCAGCTTTCTCTCTCTCCTCAGGCCTCCCGACCCCCCTGAGACACATTCATATTGAAATTAGGCCAATTAATAACCGTACAATGACCTCGTATTCAAATGAAAGGGAGAGTCGCACATCTCTCAGTTTAAATCAAAAGCTACAAATGATTAAGCTCAGTGAGGGAGGTGTTTCAGATGCTGAGATAGGCCAAAAACTAGGCTGCTTGCACTAAACAGTTAGCCTAGTTGTGAAGGCAAAGGAAAAGTTCTCGAAGGATATTAAAAGTGCTACTCCAGTGAACACATGAATGATAGGAAAGTGAAACCGCCTCATTGCTGAAGTGGAGAAAGTTTAGTGGTCTGGATAGAAGATCAAACCAGCCACAACATTTCCTGAAGCCAAAGCCTAACCCAGAGCAAGGCCCTGACTCTCTTCAAGTCTATGAAGGCTGAGAGAGGCAAGGAAGCTGCAGAAGAATAGCTGGATGCTAGCAAAGGTTGGTTCCAGAGGTTTAAGGACAGAAGCCGTCTCCATAACATCAAAGTGCAGGTGAGGCAGCAGGTGCTGATGGAGAAACTGCAGCAAGTCGTCCAGAAGAGCCAGCTAAGATCACTCATGAAGGCGGCTACACTGAACAACAGTTTTCAATGAAAAGGAAATAGTCTTGAATTGGGAGAATATCCCATCTAAGACTTTCATAGCTAGAAAGCAAAAGTCAGTGTCTGGCTTCAAAGTTTCAAAGGGCAGACTGACTCTCTTACTAGAGGCTAAGGCAGCTGGTGACTTGAAGTCAGAACCAGTGTTCACTGACCGTTCTGGAAATCCTCGGGCTGATGTTAAATCTGCTCTGTCTGTGCTCTAGAAATGGCACAGTGAAGCCTGGATGATAGCACATTTGTTTACAACATGGCTTACTGACTATTTGAAGCCCACTATTGAGACCTACTTCTTAGAAAAATAATTCCTTTCAAAATATGACATTGACAATGTTTCTGCTCACCCAAAAGCTCTGATGAAGATGGACAATGGAATAATATTGTTTTCATGCCTGCTCATATCCATTCTATAGCCCATGGATCAAGGAGTAATTTAAACTTTCAGTTCTTATTGAAGAAATACATTTTGCAAGGCTATAGCTGCCATAGATAGTGATTCCTCTATGGATCTGGGCAAACTAAACTGAAAACCTCCTGGAAAGGATTCCCTATTCTAGATGTCATTAAGAACATTCATGATTCACGGGATGTGGTCAAAATATCAACACTAACAGGCATTTGGAAGCAGTTGATTCCAGCCTTCATGATGGACTTTGAGGGGTTCAAAACTTCAGTAGAAGAAGTAAGTTTCTACCATAAATGTGGCAGAAACAGGAAGATAACCAGAATTAGAAGTGGATCCTGAAGGTGTGACTGAATTGCTGCAATCTCCTCATCAAATTTTCATGGGTGATGAGTTGCTTCTGGATGAGCAAAGAAAGAGATTTTTTAAAAAAATGGAATTTCCTCCTGGTGGAGATGCTGTAAAGATTGCTAAAATGAAATGACAACAAAGGACTAACAATATTCCAAAAACTTAACTGATAAAAACAGCAGCAGGGTTTGAAAGAATGAACTCCAGTTTTGCAAGAAGATCTACCTTGGGTAAAATGCTATCAAAGCGCATCTCATATTATTGAGAAACCGTTCCTGAAAGAGTCAATCAGTGCTGCAGACTTTACTGTTTTCTTATGCTAAGAAATTGCCGCAGCGACCCCAGCTTCAGCAGCCACCACCCTGATCAGCCGGCAGCCATCAGCATCGAGGCAACGCCCTTCACCTGCAAAAAGACTATGATTCACTGAAAGCTCAGATGATGTTTAATGTTTTGTAGCAATGAAGTATTTTTTCATAAAAGTATGCACATTGTTTTTTTTAGACATAATGTTATTGCACACTTAATAGATGACAGTATAGTATAAATGTAACTTTTATATGCACTGGGAGACCAAAAATTTCATCTGACATGCTTTATCATGATATTTGCTTTTTTGTGGTGGTCTGGGATGGAGCCACAGGGTCTCTGAGGAATGCCCGTAGCTAGATGAAGTCCAGGCTCAGTATTTGGACAGCTCTGCTGCTCTACCTCCTTCTCTCGTGTCTCTCACAGATGTAAATATCACGTTGAGTCATAAGATGCATCTGATATTTAATCTTTTTCACCTATGAAAATGTCTGTTTCAGTGGTTCCATCTAATGCGCTATCTATGCTAACTCCCAAATCCGTGTCTTCACCCCGTGACCTCTCCTTGAGCTCCAGGCTCACTTATCCAGCTGCCTCCTGGACACCTCCACGGGCATGTCTCCTCAGCACCTCCAAATCAACCCAAGCAATTAGAGCAGGAATGTAGGCTTCCCCGCTGGCCCTGCTTCTCTGCCAGGCTCCCATCCGCTGAGCACAAGTCTGCTCTTCAGTTGTGCTGACCCAGAACCTGGTAGTCCTCCTTACTTCCTCTATTTCTCTCCCCTGCTACACAAGTAAGTCTTGTTTATTCTAACCCTACTTCTAACGTCTCCGCTCCTGCTGTCCTGGAGCTGTTGCTTACATTAGTTTAAAAGCCTCCTAACTGGTTTCAGCTGTGACTCTTGGACCCCCTATAATTTATTCTCTGTATGATGGTCACAGTGATCTTTCCAAAGCATAAGTCACATCGCGCCACTCTCTCCCATCCAGATGCCCCCGTGTCTTCCCATCACACTCGCTCTGCTGGTTCCAGCCCCCACCTGTCTCTCTGACCTCCATCTCCTTCCCCTTCCTCACTCAGCTGTAAATCAAGGCCTTCGTACCTCCTGCTACCCTGCCTCTAAACTCGCTGCTCCAGTCCTTCACATCTCTATTCAGATATGTTGTCTTCCAGAAAAGGCTTTCCCAGACCATCCCATTCTCAGATGATACTTATCCTTATACCTTGTTTCATTTCGTATAATCACGTGTTACTGTGCACTTGATGAGGGGTTGCCTGAGCCGGTGTGGGATTAGGATTGTCCTGCTGTGGACGGTTCTGATTCTTGGAATACTTCTCTTGAACATGATGACTGCTACCTCCTTTTCCCATTAGGATGGAGGGTCTCAGAACAAGGGGTCAGTTTCTCTCCTTCCATTCTGTCTATTCAAAGCATAAAGACTTTGTTCTTCCTGCAGTGTCTGTGACATCTTTGGTGCTGTGACAACCACATGCGCGCACACACACACACACACACACACACACATACACACACAATAATGATAAAAACAATCACAGATGTTTATTAAGAGCTCATGGAGAACCAAGCACTATTCTAAGCTGTTCACATTTATTATTTCATTTGGACGATTCAACAACTCTATGACTTAATCTCCACATTCAGATGATGAAACTGAGGTACAGATGGGATGAGGTAACTTCTCAGAGTTCACACGGCTGGCAAGAGAAAAGGCCAAGTGTCTCTGAGATTTTCAGTGTTGGAGAAGGTCTCTTATCTTGAGAAAGCCTTACTTTCTCTCAGTGCCTCAATCCTGTCCAGATTTAGCTCAGATTGTTCACAGCTCAGAAGAATCCCGAAAGATAAGGCCAGAAAGCAACAAGGATGTCCTATGTCACAGATCCCCATACCCAGGAAGGGGCTGTGATTCCCCTGGAAGTGTGGCCATGCCAGTGATGCCGTGAGGATCTGCCCTCATCACTCCACACCCCTCGCACTGACCCTCTCTCCCAGCCCAGTTGAAGGACCTGTGTTTGCCTCACACCTTCAAGTGAACAACCAGAATCTACATAGTGATTAATTTACCCCCCACCTCCCTTGTTAGCCCAACTCCATCTGGCAGACAGAAATGTGATTCCCCAGGCTCTCCACCCCCTCACCTGACAGGTAGCAACTAAAGAGAAAGACCTTCTGAAAAAATCACAATGTCTGACTGCCAAGGAACAGGGACCCCCAGGCCCATGTGTTGACGCCCACCTCCTGCCATGTTGGCAGGGGGACAAATGGGCTGCTTGGAGGCCTGCTGCTTCTCTCGCAGGGATAACTGACACAGCATACCAGGGCCCCACGCTCAGCAGGCCTCTGTCCCTCCCCTGAGGTGTCTGGCCAGAGAGAAAGGAGTGGGGGAGAGGGAGGGATGTCTCTCAAGCAAGTGAAAAGAAACTGGGCACCACTTTCTAAAGACACTAAGGGCATCTGGGGAAGCAGGGCTCCTGGTTATAGTTAAGGCTCTGAGGCTTCATTACTATTCACCCATTGCACCCTCCCCTTGGACTCAGCAGATGCCTTCAAGGCTATCCCAGGTCCTTTCCTTGCAGCTAGATGGGACTCACTTTCCCCAGCACCAGAAACGATGACTGCCAACAATGAAATACTAGGTGCAAAGGCTGCTAGGCTAAATGTGGAAACAAATTTTTGAAGGCATACTTGCAGTGCAGAATGTGTAGATAAAGTGAAAATATGAACAAGGAGATAGAAAACATTAAAGAAATGCAAGCCTCTGCCCCCACAAGTTCCATAGTGCTAGCGGAAGCTGAATTGGGACTGAGACACCTTATCACTATCCTATGAGGTAGTCAATGCCAGTCCTCTGTACTATGCCCAGCCCATCAGCAAGGGATTGTCCAGGCTGGAATAACTTGTCTGTGCCCTGGGACTCTGCCCCACCATATGGATCACCTGTGTCCAAAGACCTAGGACACCTGTAAACCTCTTGCTAAGCACCAGTATTCATGTGACTTTCAGATATCACTACCTCTGTGGGTATCAGTCACTTCAAGTGCAAAATGAGGCTTGGAGAAAATGACTTCTGATGTCCCATGTAGTGTTAATATGATGGAATTTAATAAGGGTCTATAGTGGGAATATTATCAAGAAAGATCACTTGGTAGCAATTTTCACAAAAATAAACAGTATCATCCCCCATATAACCTGGATCTTATATTTTAATCAAAGCTCATGAACTGAACACAATGAAGATATGTAATGGGGGAAGTGGCTGATTGTATATTAACTTCGTCATTACCCAGATATGCTTACCAGTGCTCATGAGGTGAGAGATCATCTTATTGGTTATCTGTGAAATCATTTACTAACTAATCACTAGTTGCCCATGACTATGATAGGCACTTTGGAGAATGCAGAAAACTAATACTATATTATCTCCATCTTTAGAGAGAAAAGATGAATCTATTAAAAACACTAGAAATTCATACAAGAAATTTAGAACCATACTATAATTTTGAAAGTTTAAGATCTGACTACTGTTCATTTTAATGTTTACCAACTATACAAGTCCAACTAATGCTACATCTCTGAAGCACAAATAGAAATGAGCAATATTATCATTAAATTTTTCCATTAAGACAAGTAATCACAAATGTGCATAGCATATTTATTTAGCCCAACTCTCAAACAAATTCTTTTGTGGGGAAAATTTGACCTTTCTGGATAAGCTTATGCTAAGGTTGGTCATTTAATATCAATGTTCTATAGACCAGATTTTAGCATAACAGCCTTATAGGCAGAACTGGCTACATAATTTGTAGAGTCCAGCACAGGTGAAAATGTGGGGTTCTTGTTCAAAAATCACTAAGAATTTCAAAACAGCAGCAATGGAACATTAAAGCCTGGGTTGCCTCTGAGCTCTGGGTCCTTTGCCACTACACAGATCACGTGCCTACGTGGGGCTCGTAGATGATCCAGCGTTACCTGTGGCTAGCGTTTAACCAGTGCTTGCTAAGAACTTTACCTCTATTGACTCATTTAATCCTTAGAACAACCTTAGGAGGGGTGTGCTATGATGTTCTCTCTATAATGAGGAAACCGAGGCACAGGAAAGTTAGGCCTCTTGCCCATGGATCCACAGACATGAGGGAGAGCCAGGATTTGAACCGAGGCAGACCGGGTGCAGACTGTATTCCACCACTACACTACAGTGCCCCTAATAATTGTTCTCCAGAGCTGAGTGTGGAAATTATACTAACAGATTTCCACTGGTCATTTTCTTCTCTCCTGAGGTTAACACTGGGCTTGAGTAACTCTGAGGTTGCACAGTTCCAGGGACCTGCAGTGACCTGGGGTCTTTTGCACATGTGTCATTGGCTGTATGTGGGCAAATTGTAAGTGTGAGTGCAGGGAACTGGGAACCATTTTTCCTGAACCCCCCACATGTCATTGAAACTCTACACCTGAAGCCTGCTGAAGCTTAACAACTGAGGCTCTGGGCAAAAGTGATTTCGATCCAGAAAGCCGACCAGACTCCAGTTATGGAACACGGCCCTAGGCTGGGAGGACGGGATCTCCGCCACCGCTGTGCGCGGCAGCTCACGGGTGTGTCCTTGGTCCTGGCCAGCCCCCGTGGGAAGAGCCTCCTTGCCGGACACTCTGCCTTCCCCTCAGGAGGCTGTGGTCAGTCAACTGGGTGGAAAACAAAGAGCCCTGCTTCTGGGTGGAAGGGCACCAGGCAGCCTGGCCTTCCGGAACCTGGTTCTGCAGCGTCATGTGTGCAGAATAATCACCTGAGATACTTTTTTTTTTTTTTTTTTTTTTTAATGGAGGTCCTCATGCTCAGTCCCCTGTGGTTCTGAGGACGTAGGTCTGGGGTGCAGCCCAGGAACCTGACTTTTTCACAAGCTCTCCAGCAATTCTGATGGAGGCTGTGCATTCTTTGGGAGCCATCATTACCAGAGGCTGGCAATGCTCCCAGGGCCAGCGATGCCCTGTCCAGCCACGCCGCCTTCACCCGAGGGGCGGAGCAAGCTGCAGCGCCGCTCCCAGGACAGCTCGGGCCAGCCCGATGGGGCACCCACGGAAGGACAGATTGTGCCCCAAGGCCAGTTTTTTTTTTCCTTCGACTAATAATCTTCACCGACATTTCCCTTTTACTGGATAGTAAGTCATGCCCCACACCAGGGCCAGCCACGCACAAATGACGAGGCTTCCCCGAAATTCACTCTGCACAGGGCCTTCAGGAGCCCGGTCTCTCTACCTGCTGGTTCCTCTGAATATCGTTTGGCTTCGAAGGCTCTGATTTCGAGGAAATTCCTTTTCCCCAGGATGAATGAGAGTCGATCAAACATCGTGGCGGAACAGACGCTAAGGGAGCAGTCAGCCGGCACTTCCGTTCTGTAGACAGAGAGGCTGAGGGCAGAGTGGAGTCCAGGCCCGGGGGCTGCCCTCACACCAGGGGTGCCGTGTGGCAGACCCGGCGTGCTCACCGTCCACAGAGCCCGTAGGGCGCCCCTTCTCCCTGCAGCACCCCATCACGCCAGGTAAGCTGCCGCTGCAGGGCCTGTCACTGGATTCCCATTAAAGAGATGCCGAAACCATATTTTTAAATATCTGGAAATGAATAGATATATCAAACAGCAAAGGGGCCGGAAAATTCTACTGAGCGCATTTTTAAAAAGTTACAGAAAAAACAGGATGGCCAGAAACCAGATTAAACCTCTGAGTTGAAAATAAGGACTGGAAGCTGAAAGACGCAAACCACTGCTAACTAGTGGTCTCGTGCAGTTGTATGACCCGCTCCTGGCCTCACAGCACCTGAGTTCATAGAATTGTGGACTTCCAGAACCGAGAAAGATTTGAGAGGCCAGAAATGGTCCCGGCCGACTTCTCACTGTGGTGATGATCAAACTGTGTCTCAGAGAAATGAGGACACTTGCCTGAGGTCACACAGCTCATGTCTGTTAATCACCTAGGGCTATTCTTCCAGCCACCAGTCCCACAACAGGTAGGATTTGGTCTTGGGCAAAGAAAACTTCTTACCTAAGAGTTGGATATCTTTCTGTATGATATAAAGAAACTCAAACAGATCACCTAGTAGGGAAATGGAATCACAGTTTTTAAATGAACACAAAGTCTCTGCAACATTCATTTTTCTTGTTGTTGGATTACTTCTGTACAGTGTAAATCAATGAGCTGACATGGGCTAGTGGGTGCGGAGAGTGGTGGTCAGTTGCTGGACAGATAATTGCTTGTTGCTGAGATTAACACCTTATCATGCTATTAGGGCTGCTTATGAACCTTGTAGTCCTGACAAAGCCTACAGTTTAAGGACTGTCCACCCCAGCTGCCTCCATTTCTGGGACCTCCTTCATGCCAACCATTGTTGCGCTAAGTACTGCATTTAATTAAAGGCCCTTCCCATGGCATGCCTCTAGCCACTGGAAAGACAAGGGACCTCATTTGTTTGAAAAACAACAATGAGGACACTTCCTTCTGGTGATTAGTTACCTTTAAAGCAATCAAGAAGAAAGTCAGGGAGGCCAGTAAAGAACATGAGACATGGATGACTTTTGAATTGGAAATTGCAAGGTACACACTACCTCTAGTTTTATGAGTTAGTATAAAATCACACATGAGAAATATGACTCTGGGTTCCTTCTCACTCTGAGAGGTCATTTCATCAAAGCTCAGGGTTCTCTGCCTCTTTCCAAAAGTCTGATCAAGCATCTCACCCAAATTGTTTTTAACTACTGGATTCTGATGCGATAGTCCAGAAATCGGTGATGGATGAGACAGGTCAAGTAAAGACTGGTCAAAGGCACTCGGATTGGTTGTAGAATCTGAGTAAAAAGAGAAATCCATATACAATATAGCTTTGCTTCCATTTTAACAAAGGGAAGCTTTTCGTGGGACATTCTTACTAGAATAGGACACAACGAAAAAAATAGAAAGAAAAAATCAAACAGGCAACAAATAATTTTACCATTACCAGGTAATATGTGTTAATTGCTCAGTTTATATACTCACAATGACATACCATTAGAGACTGTGTATGCATTGTAACTAGAGCATTAATAAATTTAAAATGTGCCTATTAGGATGACAGCTTTGGAGGTGCAAAGGAATAACAGTTATCACTTGGCAGAAGCCGCTCTCACCCCATCTGCTGAGACTTTGCATACATTTTCAGCTTCCTGAGCAATGATTAGGCCTGTCAGAACCTCTTTAACCTTCTAACTGCTGGTCCCCACTGGCCGTAATTAGAGACTAATGAATTCAGAAGATGCAGGCCGTGAGGAAAACTGCCTTGACAGTTTGTGTACAAATTAAGCCCCAATTACTTCATGCATCTTTTGCATCGCTGATACAAGTCTCTGTTATTATTTTTGAATATGGTCATTTTAGCAGAAATGAAGAACTTGGCTAATGTATTTTGTCATTTTTATGGCTCGTCATAAAGAAAAAACATACTGGGTGGGTCATGAATATGTGAAATAAACGACAGCAGATTATAAAAAGAAATTAATTTTCCTCTTGGGAAGACCCTACCCCCCCACACATTAGATATACGTATTAATATGGTTATTGTTATTTAGATAATACCTGCCATGGATAGAGCCTAAATAATCGAAGGGTTGCTTGATTTAGGTTTAGACACAACTAAGGAGCATTTGGAGGTAAGGTGCCCTTCATCTTTAGTGCCAGCTTTGGAGATTGCTCAGAGTTCACTGGCAGAAAACTGTTCTCTGCCCTCACCTGCCCCTCTGTCTCTATGGCCATGGCAAAAGTTTCTACCTCCAGGAGGCATGGCTATAAAACCCCAATACTAAAGTCCAATGTCATATGATTTTAAAAACTCTTGAAATGATGTTTAATCTTGTTTCTGTCCTTACTGGTCAGCTCAACTAGATATTCAATCTCAGTCATTTGGGAAGCCCCTTCCCCTACTCTATGGGGTCCCACCAGAACCCTGGAGAACATGTTTCCAGAAAGCGATGGGAGAATGTGGGCATTTCTGCATCATGTTCATCCCCTTATGCCTTTTCCTTGAGCTCCAAGGTGCTGCTGCAGGGAGCCAGTCCTGCCATCTGTCTGTGGTCACCACTGCTCCAGGTGGTTTATAGACCCCTCAGCCGGTGGGTGGTCCTTCCCCACTGAAACTCCTCTCCTGCAGGCTTCCTCCACCAAGTTCCTCAAAGCTGGGGGGCTCTCTGCTCCCTGTTCTAATCCACATCAGCCTCAGACAAAGTGGAAACTGTCTCTTCTGCCTGGCCACCCTCACCTCCCCAGCTCAGAACACAACTGTGGTAGACAGAATGATACCCCCTCCCCCCAAAGATGACTACATCCAATCCCCAGAATCTGTGGATATGTTTTATCTTATATGACAAAAGGGACTTTGCAGATGTGGTAAGTTAAGGATCTTAAGATGGGGAGATTATTTAGGTGAGCCCAATCTAATCACAAGACTCCATATAAGAGGGACGCAAGAGAATTGAATCAATGGTAGGCGGTACAAGGCCAGAATCAAGAGGTTGGAGGAACGCATGGAGGGGCCCACAAGCTAAGGCATGCAGGTGGCTCGAGAGGCTAAACTAGGCCAGGCAACTAATTCCTCCCTTAAGTCTCCAGAAGGAACTAGCCTTTTCAACTGTGACTTCTGGAACAATAAGAGAATAAATGTGTGCTGTTTTAAGCCACTAAGCTTGTAGTAATTTGTGACAGCAGCAACAGGAGAGAAATATACCTTCTCCTAAAGAAACATAAAAATTTGAGTTTGTGTTCCACTAATTATTATTCCAATAAAAGTGATTATCCCAATAAATCATCTTGGATAAATTATTCTACTCCCAGTCTTCTCATCTCTAAGATTGAAATCATAAACTATCCTCATGAAGTTGTCTTGAGAATTAAGGGAATTAAATAACCTGATCTGATATGTGGAACATAGTTGTTACTCAATAAAAATAGTTGACAACATGCAGCTCAACACCGAGTCTTAGTGTGGATATGAGCCAAGGGTGTTAGCCCCTACCTGGCTTCCTCTGCATCTTTAATCCCTAGTAATTTGCAACCAGACCTATTGATGGTCTCCACATTCAGGTTTCAGCCTGTTTCTGACTGGCCAGAAGCCAATGGTCTCTGTACAGTGGATTTGAACTTGATGTACTCTCTTAGGCTTTGAATCCCAAAACCCAGACTCATCTATCTGGTCTCTAGTCTCACCTCCAGATCTCTTTATTGGCCAAAAAGTATGTGGACCCTAAATTTGCTAAGGAAGATTCTGGTGCTTGAGTAGCTCTGAAGTTCTAGCTGAACCTACTATGTTGGCTTCCTCTTGAGATTGGGTATCTGCCTGGGCACTTACACCTTCCAAGAAAGAAGCCTTCATTCTATTTGCTTGCCCTGCTGAGGACTCTGTTCTTGGACCAGAAGACATACCCTCAACCCAACCTACTGACTAGGGCATAAAACACTCCCTGGTTCTAACCCCTCTCTTCTCTGGACTTAAATCCCTCCCCTCTACCCCCAGATTTAACCACATGTATCAGCCACCCTTGGAAAGATTTCTGAATGAACACTAAAAGCCAGCTTAACTCACAGTATTTGACCCACACCTTAATGCCTTACTGTTATACTCTAAGCAACTGATCAGATGTCTTGGCACCGACATTATTCAGAATTAGGACTGAGGTTCTTGCACCCAGTCAGTGTCCCTGTACTACTGAACTGTCCTCTCCATACCCACCCAGTAGCGGATTTCCCCCAAATCAGCAAGGCCCCACCCTGGATGATCCACTCCCATGTTCTAGGTTGCCATCAGCTATTCTAATTATTAAAGAAAAAGATTAAATTAATATAAGGCTAAATAAAGACTAAATTAAGCAAGGCCATGGTTTAAACATTGAGTTAGAAACTCATTTCATTAGGGGGGTTTATTAAAAGGCAATATTTAGAAGAAGGAGAAAATTCATTTCTTTAACACAATTCTATGTGGGAAAGGTAGCTCGAATTGCTACTGAATAGTTTCTCCTGACGCAATGGGATTGATGCTTGCCGGGACGCCGCAGAGTATTCTCAGGATGTGCAATACCAGATTAGGGAGCCATATGAAACTGCTGATAGTCAACTGTATTGGACTTACAAAAACAGCAGTTTCATATAGACCAACCTGATACAGTCTTGGTGGCTGAGGAGGGGAATAGGGCACTATTAGGGGAATTACTTGAAAACTTGCCAGTGACACAAACTCTTGTAGACTTTCCTCCTTTCCTTTGACGCTATAGCAGTTCAAATTCAAAATTCCTATAGAGAAATTGAAAGGAAATTAACAAGTTACATAATTAATATAATATTTGCAGAGATAGAGGTCCTCTGTTTCTGGTTTTGTTGTTTGTTAGTATAAACCCCCGTTGCAGAGTTGACTGCCTTTAGCTGTTGAAAGCCAGTAAGAACCATAATCTCTCTCTGCTTTGTGTCATGTGGGTGTGGCCAGGTGTCTGAGGTGAGAGACCCATCTGTACACAGATATATGCAGAGGCTGTCTCATTAGCAAATTTCCCTTTAAGTCTATCCTCACTGACTGCACAAAAATTTCTCTAATCATCTCTTAGAAGCTTTGCCAAAGACAGTTCATGAAACGCTAGACAGTTCAATTTTAAACTTTTTAAAAGGGCTTTAGATGGCTTACAAATAAAAATGATAAGATCTGTATATACACTGCAGGTAAGCAGTGTCCAAAACAGTGTGATCTGGGAAGACAACTATAGTGTCTCTTAGTAGCTAGAATTCCCAATATTCAACATTCTTCCTTAATTAAAGTTTGGAGGACTTAATAAAATTTCAGGTATGCCTTATGGGAAAGAGACCACATAAATTTATAACCAGACATGTATTTATACTTTGGTGAAAGTTATTTAGTATATTAGCTATTTTGATAATCTAAAATAATTTTGATAATCTGGTAAGATAGTACCCCATAGTCAGTGAAGAGACCTCCAGCACAGGATAAGTTTAAGTCATGTATCACCTTGGAGGTCATTGGGTAGGGTCTTTGGGTAAGGGCAGGGGGCCAAAGAAGAAGAGAGATTCCAGGATGGTGGATGTTCAACAAAGACTTTCTCACATTCAATTTTCATAAAGTTCTATCTTACAGAACAGAATGCTATTACAGAGGAATGAATCTCTTGAGCCATCATGACAGTGTGGCTGGTATATAGGGAATGCTTTCTGATGAATACCTATCAAAGAATTCCTGGGGGACACTGGCACTACCACACAAAGGGGACCCTTGAAAACCCCACCCCAGATGATGATCAAGGGCCCAGCTTATTTTTGTTTGCATTAGAGTGGGTTTTTTTTCTAATGACTCTTCTGGAGTTAGCTTTACAAAGGAGTAGACAGTCTAGTGGAATGTTATGCCCAGAGACCTGGCCTGCAGTGACAAGGTTCAGGCCACCACAGACTCAGGCTTTCTCACAGAGGCCCCCTGACCCCTCATTCTGTGACCTCACTTGGCTATTGTTGATAGAATGGTAATGAGAAGTTAGCAGGCGGGAGGGGCGGGGAGCAGCTCTCCAGCCTTCAGCCAAGCTGTCCCAAGGGCTGGCAAGAGAGAAGCCTAAATGATAGAGTCCGGAGCTGTGTGTTAGATTCACAGAACAGCAGAATGGGTACCTGTGGCCCAGAAAGGCCAAGTCATGCCCACTTTTTCTTTCTGTGATGGAGACATGGCAGTCCCCCACTCCCCTACACAATACTTGGTGCTTGATTGACAACTCAAGACACTGCTTATGTAATCACACCTTCATAGCAGTGGTTTTGAAATGAACTTCAAGAAGTGATACCGTGGGCCAGGGCCAGAAGACATTCCCCACTGATACCCAGGGCACCGGGTTCTTGAACGTCTCCAGTAAGCCAGGTGCTGTAGCTCCATCATTCCTTCTAGGAAAATGAGAGTTATTTCAGACGGCCTCTACTGAAAGCCAGGATCATTCATTCATTAGACTAACATGTACTGGGCTTCTAATAGCCTCCCAACTGCTGATGAGGTCCTGAGGTAGCAGCCCCTCTATGCTGCTGGATGGGCTTGCTTTGTGTTTATTCTATTTCCTATCCTCCACCTCTTCGTTTGAGATTTCTACACCCATTCTACATAGGACCTATTTCAGAAGAGATTCTGTAGCTTTTGTAAGTGTAAAGTTAATGCACATGGAAGGGTGGTAAACAACAGGGTCCAAAGGGAAGACGCACCTGGCCTCCTCCACAGCCTGGCACTGCTCTACACAGACAGTGCATCCAGTTTCAAAGCTGAGGGTTCCTCAGGCAGGTGGACTCCAGTGATAGGCGATGGTACACATGCAATGCGGGGAGCCACAGGTTCCGATTCTATCTCAGCCGCTGGAGGTGTGGCAAGTCAAGACGGTCTGCTATTTTGTGGCCAGGAAGCTTTTTAATCTCATTCACATTATATTCATTTCCAGACATACCACAGGACTGTCCTTAGAAAGGCTCATTCATTCTCTGGGTTTGCTTCTGAATTATAGATCAAATTACCATCACTTCTTTTAGGGGAAGAATGTCAAATTCATCCAAAATGAGTTTAAATACATTAAAGCATGGTTGGCCGCTAATGGATTACTATGAAAAAGCAATGAATGATCACTACACTAAGGGGACAGTCTGACCCACAGCCCTGGGTCCCATGACTGCCTCACAGACCATCCTTTCTACCACTTTTCAAGCCCACTGCCTCAGTGTATTTATAGGTCTCTGTCTCACTGGAAACATTCTCCTTCAAGGATAGAGACTGCTTTATTTACATCGGTATCTCTCCATAATATCCAGTTTACCTGCAGCAAAGCCTTCAAAACACACTGTAAAATCAAATTAAAATACATCTTTAACAATGAACATATTCTTAAGAGTTGAAATGTATCCTTAACAGTTAAAACATATTCTTAATAATTTCTAAAGGGCTCCCTTCCATAGAGCCCTGTTGTACACACACACACGCACACACGCACGCACACACACACACACACACACACACACACACACACACACACACGATAAAATGATTTGCCAAAACTGAGTGGGTAATTCACACAGCATTACTGCCTTCAGAGTGTAGACTTTCTGAAGAGAAGGACTGAGTGTTTCTTCTGTACTCTGTATTTAATAGAGTATCTAGTTATGGGACTGTCCATTAATTGAATGCATATTTATTCAGTGCCTTGGTAGGGCTGGGGAGATCTAGCAGGAGCTGAGAAAGCCTTTACTCCCACGGGGTGTGCATTCCAGTGAGTGGTGGGGAGGTAGGGGGAGTGGGAAACATGATAAGGCAGCAATAAGCAAACAGCATGTTCTATAAAGTCTCAAAAATAGAAGATGAGGGATAGTGGCTAGATGTATAGAGAGTACTACTTTGTATTATAGTTCAGAAAAGGCCTCACAAAATCAAAATTAAATAGAAAATGTACTTGGTGTCCACATGACAAGAAGGAGCTGGCCATGTGAACATCTGGAGAAGGAGCATCCTAGGATCACAGGGAGAGATGACAGCCAACAGGCCAAATTAGGGACAAGCACGGAATGTCGAGGGTCTCTAGGAAAGCCAGCATGCCTGAAGCATCAGGAACACTGAGGAAAATTTCCAGAGATGAGGAAGAAGAAATGGACAGCAGCCAGATCCTGGGGAGCCTTGCGGGTCTTGAAACATGTTTGGACTTTTGTAAAGGCAATAGAAACCACTAGATGTCTTAGGGAGGAAGGTGACCTGAACTGATTTATGTGTTTAGAGGTCACCGCAGTGGCTCTGTGGAGAATGGTCGAAGGGTAAGAGGGGAGGCTGAATCTCTAGTTAGGAGGAGACTATGCGGTTCCCCTGAGAGACAGCTCTGCTGGGTGGGGCAGCTAGCCTTAATAACATAAGAACAACATTGTGACGTGCCTCAGGAAATGCAGGGAAAGGCCTTCTGCAGTGTGGAACAACATGAGCAGAGGCAGGAATGCACTGAGGAGATCCACAAGTTCAGTGAGCCTGAGAGTTCAGCATATCTGGAGAAAAAGGTGAATATATATATATACACAAATATGTATATTCACAAAAGAACCACACATGCCACACACATGAGTCAACAAGAAAGTAAAAAGTGAAAAGCTTTCCTAAAAAATAGTATGAACAGAGCTAAGCAATAGAGAAAAAGACTAGAATATTTGTAGACATGCCCCACACACTTGGGTTTACAACTAAGGAAAGATGTCAGTTCTTCCCCCAGATTATTTTATAAATGTAATGCAAACGTAATCAAATTCCAAGTGGTATTTTTGGATGAGAAACTTGACAAAAATTTTCTCAACTCTGTGTAGAAGAATACAGATGTGAAAATAAAGAAGATATATACCCCCACAGTTAAACATGTTACTAACCATGGCATGAATTCACAAGGACATGAGAAGCCCAGAGACTACATCCCACTTCTCCTTCCAACAGAGCTTATAAGCTAAAGAGCAACTGTCCTCTCACACTTGGCCCTGTAGCAGAATTTTCCAAACTTTTTTGACCATTACCCATGTAAAGAAATATGATCTATTTAAAGACACACATACATTCTTGAAACAAAAATTTCCTAAGTAATATATGCTGTTACCACCTTGTGGCTCATGTTTATGGCTCATGTTTATATTTTTTATTCTATTCTGTGCTGCTATATCTGGTTAAGAAATACTATGTGGCCAGACCCTCTTAATTGATTTCATGGCTCCCTAATGTATCAGGACCCACAGTTTTAAAAATACTGCCCTCGGGGTGTCTGTCCCATTCCCTGATCTTCTAAGGGGATCTCTCCACCAGGTCTATCTCACTGGCCAAGCAGCAACTTGTGGCTGAAGATCTCACTTCCTACACTTAAATATGGGATTTAGGAGTAGATGGCCTCCTGTTCTGAGAGCATAAAGAACAAGTAAATCTCAACTGATTGGAAAACAAGGAAAAGAAGTGGAATTTAAGATTTTTTTTTTAGTATATAATGATGATTATGATAAAAAAAAATAGCCCTCAGTTTGAGGGGAACCTCAGCTCCCATGTCCACAGGTTAGCTTTTCTCATCCATTTGTCAGACCCATCAGGTGTCGCATTCCATCAGCCCAACTTTTAAAAAACAGAAGGAAGATTTAAAAACAAATTCAACATTGGTGCATAAAAGACAGTAACCTCCCAATGCAAGATAGTTGTTTTTAAGTGCATAGAACTAAAATATCTTTTTAAAAAAAGTCCAAGCTACAAGCTCTTGTTCTCTCTCTATAAAAATTTAAAGTCACATTGATTACCCATCTGGCATATCTCCTAATTATGCATCTCTTAGTGGACTAATACTCCCTTCAGAAGCAAAACGCTAAACATACAAAGGGAAACATGATTAATAATTTCTTTTTGTTCTGTTTTTCAGGACAAGTCCCTGCTCATTCACAGTCTCCCCTGAAAATATTTCGTAACTATAGCCCAAAACAGATATGATAAACTGTCCCCTGATTATTTGTTTAACAGAAAGGGAGAGACATGGGATCAAAATTCACTTCTTAGCAGAAAGGCATTGATGGAGCAGGTACCCTGTCCTAGCTTTTATCTTTATAGCTTTGTGTGTATATGTGTGTTGAAGCACGTTCCGCTGTTACCTCCATCATAGATCTAGCAAATTCAGTTTGCCTCAACAAATCCGTTTTCTGGATAACCAGGCAAATATATTTGTTTGAACAAGCCATACTACTTACACTGGTGACAAATACTATTTTTTAAGAAGCTGCATCATATTAGGCTCATTGTTTCAGAATATCTGATATCCTACTAGACAAATTACGAACACTTGTTCAAAACTGTAGGGAATGCCCTATGAATTGCCAGTAATTTATCTTTATGCTTTTCTACCACCTTTTTTCATACCTTTGTCCTCTCTCAGTGTCAGTGCTTCATCAACAACCTACAGGAACTCATACAACTCTTTTTCCTATCGAAATGGAAGTCACTAGTTTCCCAGTATACATAAATTTTACATGCAAGTTCCATCATAAAAACATTAAAATGTAATGTTTTCCTTCATGAGGTATATAAAAAGAACAACCTGGCCATGCCCTATACTGTTAGTTATCTATTCAAATAGTCACGCCCATATTCTTCCTTGAGAATAGAACTCCAATATTCTTTGGAGTGGCAATATGATTAACTAAATATTTGTTTTCCCAGAATCTTTTACATCTTTGAGTGGCCACGTGATATATTTCAGGTCAATAAGACCTAACTGGAAGTTCCCAGGAAGCCTTTATTTTCTGGATTTTAAGGAACAGATATGGCTGACACTGCCTTCCCATCTTCTTGTCCTGAGCAAAAATGTGATGTCTGGAGCTAAAGCAACCTTCCTTAGATCATGAGGCAAAAAGCAAGAAAATCATAAAGATATTGGCTCTCAGATTTCTGAGCCACTGAACCAACACCAGCCTCCCGCTCCCTTTAGACTTCTATTTTTATGAGAAAAGTGAAACCTTTCTTGTTTAAACCATTGGTTAGTCAGGTATTGTTATTTGTGTTCTATATGCGTGAAAGGTTTCATATGAAGTTCCACAGTCCAAAGACAGTGGGGGTGGCTCCGGGGCTAATGTGGGAAATGAAGCAGAGGCTAAGCCAGCAGGAAGAACTCCCCATGTTTATTGGCACCAAATTTCCCCTGACAATCTTAGATATTGAGGCAATAATTTATCTTAGATATTGAGGTAATAATTAAGAATTCATTTGAGGAAAATAAATTCTTCTGTTTCAGAGTCTATGTTGAAAACCACTGGATTAGATACTTTATCCTTTGGAAGATTTGTTGGCTTTATTACGGAAACAGGCCCAAAGAAATGAATTATTACTAATGGGAAGTTAGCAATATGGTATCTATAAGAGCTAAGCTTTCTGATAAGGAAAAACTAGTCTGGATCCTGTCTGATTGCATCACTTTCACTCTCCCCAAATGGCCTGCTCTGAGAGCCAACCTAATATCATTTATTTTTTTCCAGGTAAGTTGTTCTACCAAGAGATGCAAAGAGAGCCTATATAATCCTGTATCTTCACTGAATTCCAGGGATCAAAGCCTGTGTAGAAGGTTCGTATAGAGACCTAAGGAATGTTTTTAAATTTGTAACAGATACTTTACTTGTTCTTGTAAAAGAACAAGCTGCACAGTGATGGGGAGGCATTTGTCTGCTTTTCCGTCTCTTTTCTCCAGAGGCCCTGGCCCTCCGGGAGCTGGATTGGTAGGAAGTCTTGACACTAACATTCTAATGAGTTTCCTTGGACTGAAAGGCTTCATGAGTATTTCATGTCGTGTTGCTGTCCTGAAATGATTTGCATACCCTGAATTTTGGCGTTCAGATTCACACTTTAAATTTGTTATGGGCTCTCACAAGCTAAAACAAAATATTATTTGAGAATGAGAATAATGCTTCTCCACCCCTCCTCAACTTGAAAACTCATCCCTCTGGCAAGGTTAATGCTGTTTTGCTCACCACACTTCTGCTCTCACCATACATTCAGTATCTGTGAGCATGGGCTTTGGAACTAGAGAGGCTTGGGTATCATTCCAGGTCAGCCACTTACTGCCTGTGTGACCTTGGGCTAGCCACGTAACTTCTCTGTGCTTCGATTTCTTCATGCCTGAGGTGGGTATTTTTATAGCACCTACCTGGTAGGGTAGTTATGGAGGCTTGAATAATTTAAAATATTCAAAGCACCTAGAAAAGTTCCTGGGACATGGTCAGTGCTAAATCCATGGTACTGTTATTACTGCAGCTGTTACTTACCTGTTACCAAGTCTCATCTCCCCATGGGGAAATGGGGATAACAATGCTCCATGTAATTAGCTCTTAGCAAGTGACATGACAATCAACTGATATGATAACTATTGTTGCTAGTGCCTGCAATTTTCCTCACTGGAAATGCTTCTTGCCCTGGCTCTGCCTGCTCAGAATTCTCAGCACCTTATATCCTGCATAATTTGAACGTCCCTTTTTGAAACCTTCACCAGTTCCAGTAGCCCACTTTGTCTTCTCCTATTATGAAAAACCACAGCTGTAAATATTGGTACCTCACAATTTAATACCAAATCATAGGTTGTCTTTTATTATTCATTATCCTTCAACTTCCTATTAAAACTTCAAGCTTCCTAAATGCAAGGATTCATTTCTCCATCCTTAATATTGTTGGGGGAACGTTGTGTATTTTCCTCCGTCCTTGTCCCTGCCGCAACAAAGAATTGAAGGGCAGAGACACAGTAATGAAGCAAAGTAAAAGTTTTATTTAATGTTACTTAAGAGAGAAAAAGTGCAGGCCACCTCAGTGAGGAGAGGTGCCCTGAAAGGTTGGAAAAAGAAAGTTTAAGATTAAAAGGTTATGCACTTAGAAAGTGCGGGCAACCTCAGAGAGAGGAGCATGCTGAAAGGTTGGGGTTCCCCCTTTTAAGGATTGTTCAGGAATGTGACCAAGGGCTGGGCGTGCAGACTTGTTAAGTGGTCTTTGAATACTTAGAATTAACTTAACACAAGGAATTTCCTGCTCTGATTTCTCTCTGGGATAGCCGCATCTTGGTCTGGGAGCATATCAAACAACACTGCCTGCCTAGTCCCCAAGGTGTGCTGAGTTATTGTCTGTTGCTAAAGAGTAAGTTAAGAATCTCTCTTCTTAACTTCCTGGGTATTAAAATGCAGTCTCATTTTTAAGATGGAATCCTTCCTGCCTTTGACTGTGTTGTTTATGGCTGGACCTGCGTGCTGAATTAGTTGCCTAAGTTGCAAACTATTTGATTAGGGCTGGCTGAAGGAGCAATAACAGCAGCTTATAGGTAAAGTTAAAGAATAAGCTGGGCCTGCATGATTAACTCAATAAAGACATGGGCTGTGCTGAGGTGCTCTCCTCTATCTGGCGAATATTCAAACATTCCAGGCCAAGTTACTCCTGGTTTTTTGAGCTTTAACTGATTAACTCTGGGTCTTTTTTTAGTGGGCTTTTTCCTGGCCTTATTGTCTTTCCACCCCACTCATATCTATTTTCCTACCTAACCATATCACCCAGTGCGGGGCACATAGGGAATGCATAATAAATACATGTTGATTGCTCTACTCATCTTTACTCGAAGTTCATATTTTTATATGCGCGCATGGAAACCCTTGCAGGTTACCTCTGTAGCGCAGCAAAGCCCCGGGAAAAGCAGCCACGTGACCTCACCTCAAGTAGAACTGGGCATAAACCCAGTGTCAGGGGAGACATGGAAAGGGGTTGCCGCCCTCTACTCCTGGAAGGAGATAGACTTTATACACTCGGAAATAGAAGAAAAAGAAAAAAGAAAAAGATGTAGCATCTCTTGATCTTATTTCATCAATCGAAATTCCCCCTTCTCTTAGGCTTTACTGTAGCCAAATTCCAGAAACAGATGTCTGTATGAAAAAAAATCTCCCTGGAGTCAGTGTGGCTGTTTATCCAATTTTCACCCTGCCATCCGGACTTAGGTTATGTCCAACAGAGCCCAGACAACAAGTTGTAATGTACTAACCTCAGCCTGAGGAGGAGGTCAGGGAGACGTGAGGTGGCCCCACATCAGGGAGACTGGAGAGAAGTGCCTGCCTTGATGGGAAGTGAGACAAGAGAACTTCATTGCCCACTGAGAGGAAAACTTCCTTCCTCAGTCGAGGATCCTTAATCTTGAGCCCTTCTGTTTTCTAAGTGAAGACAATGCCTTTGAGCTGTCTCTCTGCACTTTCATCGCTTGTCTGTGGTTCTCCAACACGAAAAGTCATGTTCACATGTTTCTGGAGAGGATAGGTCCACAAAGCCGTTCCACATTGCAGGGCTGAGTGTGTGTATCTTTCTTTTTGATTCCCCTGTTGAGTTTGTTTTGATTGTCACCTGGGCTGCGAGTAATTGCATCAATGCCGATGACAGCGTTGTCTCAATGATCTACAAATCCATTAAGTATGTCTGTTTCAACTTCTTTCCTCCGAAATCACCTTAGTAAGTTAGATGTGAAACATGAGACTGTGAGAAAGTTGCTTCTCAATGCAATTTACAACATCTCGGAGGGGAGAATGGAAAGCCCAGGTCTGACTGCAACATCTGCTCTGAACAAGGGCCTGGAGGGACCTGCCGTCAGATTTTTTTGTCTTAAAGATGATCACCATGTATGTTCACAAATAAAAACACGAAGCGTTCTGACAGGCAAGCAAACCATGAAGAATTAAGCTTCCTAAACAGGAAAACACATGGCAATATCCTTGCTGCTGTTCATTTGAGGAAAAGCCTTCATTCCGAGCCTCTTCACTTCCTTCCCCTGCCTGCCTCTCAACCCCCATCAGGTTTATCCCTCATGGACAGGTTTCTGCACAAAGGCAAAGTTCCATTTGGAGAGGGGATGTTCCAATTTTGAAGGACTCGGTTTCTTAATGATAAAATCAGACTTTTCCTGGAAAGATGTATGAGGGACTGTGTTCAGTAGCCGTGAAAGGAAGTTTATAAAATAACCAGCACCTCCCTAGCAAAAATTTTCAGTGACTCACCAATGCCTTCCCAGCAAGTCCCTGGAATTTCAGTCCCTGCATTTTCTGACCTTAGTCTGTCCTTCTTACACAGTTCCTGCTACACACTGTGAGCTCCGGACAATTTAGGCCAGCCTGTCTTCCTCACCACTGTCATCCTCAGGTTCCTCTCCTGCTTCTTACTTCAATCTTGCACAAACCCTGCTTTACCCTCTCAGGGATGAAACTCCCACTTCCTTCAGTGCTGAAGGCAAAGGCTCGCACTTCAGGAGCCTCCCCTGATCACGCACCTGAACGTGACTGCTTCATCTTTTATAGTCCTTGCTTCTAGCATTCATCACATTCTACCTCATGTTGTACAGACATTTGTACATGTGCCCGATGCCCTCACAACACTGCAATGTCCAGGGGAGACAGTGCCCAACAAATAAATATCCTGAGTGCAATACCGAGGGCCTCGTTGCTATGGTCTGCATTGTGTCTCCCCACAAAAATTCACAGGTGGAAGCCCAGTGTGACTTAGGGTCACATTGTGACTTTAGGGTCTTTAGGAGGTAATTAAGGTGGAATGAGGTGATAAGGATGGGTCTCCCCTCCACACACGGGCACCGAAGAAAGGCGATGTGAGGACAGAACAAGGTGGCCGTCTATAAGCCAGAAAGAGAGCCCTCAAAAGAAACTTAACCTGCTGGACCTTGATCTTGGACTCACCCGCCCTCAGAACTGTGAAAAAATAAATTTCTGTTGTTTAAGCCCAACTTTCTATGGTTTTTCTTTTATGACAGCTGAACTGAATAAGATGCTTGTACATGATGAACCATTGATAAACATATTGATCTTGTACTTTGACTCCACAAATGTGGGTTTCAGGAATATGAGAAAGATGACATCTGAGGGGTTCCATCCCCTCTACCCACACACTTGTGCCCCTTTCTTTGGCTAACTAGTAATGTGAAATAGTTGGGATAAGGTGTTCAAGCTAAAGGGATTATTAGATATCTTTAATTTTTACTTTTAAAACATTTACATGGTTCTCAATACAAAAAAAAAGTATATATTACAAACATATGAGAAGGGCTACTTGATTTTTTGAAAGCCAAGCCTCACTGGGATGATTAATCAAATTCCAACACTAGCAACTAAACCTTTGAGTTTTCAGCCATAAGAAAGTGCACACAATTAACAAACTCTCAAGGACTTATCCTAACCAGACAGACCAGTAAAAATAATGTGTGTGTGTCAAATAGGTTTTCTTGTATCACGTAGGCAAAATCACAAAGTGATTGACTCTTTTATCACTTTGTGGCATCATGCAAACCTGGCCCCAAATCCAGTTCTCTTTTAGAGGCCAAGTGGTTATGAGAGCATGTTTTATACTATAAACTTAGTAAGAGTTTTACTTAAATGGTGTATTGGACTAGTCAGGGTTCTCCAGAGAAACAGAAGCAAAAGGACAGAGATAGATAGATAGATATAGATAGATGGATGATAGAGGATAGATAGATAGATGATAGATAGATAGATGATAGATAGATATAGATAGATGGATGATAGATAGATAGATGATAGATGATAGATAGATGATAGATAGATAGATATAGATAGATGATAGATAGATAGATATAGATAGATGATAGATAGATAGATATAGATAGATGGATGATAGATGATAGATGATAGATAGATAGATGATAGATGATAGATAGATAGATGATAGATGATAGATAGATAGATAGATGATAGATGATAGATAGATGATAGATAGATATAGATAGATGGATGATAGATAGATGATAGATGATAGATAGATGATAGATAGATAGATGATAGATGATAGATAGATAGATGATAGATAGATATAGATAGATGGATGATAGATAGATAGATGATAGATGATAGATAGATGATAGATAGATAGATGATAGATAGATATAGATAGATGGATGATAGATTGATAGATGATAGATAGATGATAGATAGATGATAGATGATAGATAGATGATAGATAGATAGATAGATAGATAGATAGATAGATAGATAGATAGATAGATAGATAGATAATAGAGACATAAAAAGATTATTTATTTTAAGGAACTGGTCACAAGATTTTGGGGGCTGGCAAATCTGTAACAGCAGGCTGTCAGGTAGGAAATTCAGCGAGGAGGTGGTATTGCAATGCTGAGTCCAAGGTCTGCAGGTCTGAAATCCAAACAGTGTTTCCACACTGCAGTCTTGAGGCAGAATTTCTTTTCTTTGGGAAACCTCAGTTTTAGCTCTTAAGGCCATCAACTGACTGGATGAAGTCCACACACATTATTGAGGGTAATCTGCTTTACTCAAATTCTATTAATTTTAATGTTAATCTCATCTAAAAAACATCTTCACAGCAACATTGAGACTGAAGTTTGACCAAACAGCTGGGCACCATAACCTAGTCAAGTTAACACATAAAATTGTTGGTCACAAATGGAGACAAAGCTCCAACTGAAGGCATTTAGCTAAGAGACATCCTCAGCATAGGCTGACACTGCTTCCCAACAACCCTTAGGAATCCCATCATTTCAGCTAAGTACCTTGAAACATCCAAGCTGAAAAGCCTACTGGACCCCACATTGAAATAGTGGAAGGTTCTAGAAGTTCTTCCAGTGCAGAATAGTAGAAAGAAGTCTCAAAGGGCTTTTACTTTTATGGAAAGTATTTCAGAGACCATCCTGGTGAATCCTAGAGAAATATTAGCCAACCAGTTTTCAAAGAAAAACTCTTGATCAATCCTTTTTGAAATAAACTCTAACAATTGAGCTAAATAATTCTTAAATACTATAATAAGAAGTTAATGAAAGAATAAAAATGAATGGATGCACTGCTCATAAGAGAAAAATGATTTCTTCTTGTCTTGTCTCTCTAGTGCTTTTAAATATTATTTTTATGGCTTCTTGGCAGAAGAAAACGAGTCTTTAAAATTATAACCCAATGTCAGGGAGAAAACTGACTAGTCTCTTAAACTAATGGCTGTTGTTGAGGACTCCTTTAGCTATATTCAGCTAGGAAGAAAAAACAGAAAAAAAAAAGAACTTTGCAATAAACGACCTTCACAGAAGAAGACTATTCATGTTAATTAGTAGCTCTTTTCAAATATGATTCATATATGCATTAGGCCATGCCATGCTGAACAATGCATGCATTATAGTAAACATCAAGATAAGTCTCAAGTATGGCTATCAAAATTTTAGAAAACTCTAGCTAGGTTGTTTTTTTCATACGACTGTGACTTACTGCTCTTACTGTATTGCACAATAGTATCTCTCCTAATGGCTTTTAGCTTTTGCCACTGCCAACTTTTATATTTAAAATCCATACAATTATGGACAATTTATGAACATTATGAGGCTTTTCTTTTTTGCACAGATTCTTACCGATTCAAGCCAGCTTTTATCCTTAGAAAATCAAATGCATTTTGCTTACAACACTAGATTCATTCTCACATATTCCACTTTATTCTTATTATTAGTATTCCTTATTATGCATATTTAATTTAAGAATGCATTTTCTCCATTAAAAAATTAGAATATGCTGAAAGAAGTACTAGAAGGTGATTATTTGCTTTAGTTTGCTTTTATTAACTATGCAAACCCTGATACGGTCTTCTCAAAGTTACAAGCAAGAGATAAAAATGTTAAAAAGAAAAAAGAAAAAATGAAAATCTGCTTAACTATCATAGACCTTCTTTAATGATGACATATAAAGCATCAAATTCAAATAGGAGAATGGCTTTTTAAAAAAATTCTCAATAGTATGTGAAGGGAGGATACATGTTTGTTGAATTCCTCAATATTTCATTAAGTACAGTTCTTTAGAGATTAGTCCAGCAAGAGGCACCTTGGGAAAAAAAAAAAAAGTATGAAGTCAGGTGTGCACCTTACCGACCTGCACACACCAACCCCTCCACTATCCCATGAAAAAGGAAACAGGAAAATTAATGGGCCAAGCCTCAGTGTTTATCCTTATATTAGACTCCTTTAACAAAATAGCTAGGGGTTTAGCATCTGCAAAGAAATAAGTAACCAGTTAGAGTTCTTTCTTAATTTTCCAAGCATTGACTGGAGGCCATCAGCTGAGTGATTAAGTTTTTTTTTTTAATGTGTTGCCTAACAACTTTGAATCTCCCCACTTCCCCTCCAAAGTTACTAGTTTCACTGATGGATTTAAACCAAAGAACCGGAGTCCCTCTTATATGTGATTGATGGAAGCAGTCTCCTCTTTGCCCTCCCCTGTGTGGCATTCACCACACACACCAGGTAATTGGTGCACACAGCGAGGGTCCTACTTCAATCACAGGACTATGGCAAGGAAGGGCAAAGAGCTTATTGCTAATTTCCTGTTTATACTGTGTTTCAGGGTTATCATTTGCTATTGGTTTGAGGCCTTAAAATCTGTAGACACAAGCTGACTTTGTCTTACAATGAACTCCAAATAAATTAATACTATGTAACATTTTGGGGCACCTATTAAGCATCTATGATATGAGGGCACAATGTTAGTTACTTTTTATATAACCTAATCATAACACACCTACAAGAATTTTGGGCCACACTGTAGGTGTGAAAATCTTTGTTCCCTCTCTTATTAGTTCTGTGAATATGTGCATATTACTTAATCTCTCTGTGCCTCAGTTTTCTTATCTGAAAAAATAGGGACAATCATAATACCTAATTCATAGAGTTGTTGTGAGCATTAAATAGAATGCGTGTGAAACCCTCAGGACAGAGCTTTTCAGGCCCAAATCCTCCCTGTGTATTCTGGATCCCAGACAGGGACTCTCAGAATATTTCTCTCCAACTAGTAATCCCTAGTATTTTGGAATTTTCAGTCTTATTCTTTGTTTTTTTTTTAAAAAAGGAGCCAGTTCTACAGGACTCCTTGCTCTCCCAACTAATAATTGTGTCCCTACGTGATTGCCTTAGTACCCCTTGTGGGCCCTCAGATCTTGGATAAAAATAGAATATTTTCATTAAGACAAATAAATGCCTCAAAAATAAAAATATGAGCAGACCTTAATGAATTCACTTGCTAATTATTCTCTCCTGAAACCATTTTCTTTTTAAAATGTCTACAACCATGATCAAAAACAAATCTCAAAAAATCTTTTCACAATTAAGGTTCATCAAGTACACAACTGATCACACAGAGGTCAGTTACTAACATTTGGAAAGTGTCATTCAGCAATATCATATATAAATTTTCTGCTAGTTTAAAAAAATAGAAGTAAGAGTAAGGAGGGAAGGGAATCTTTCTTTAGTCTTAATAATAATGTAATGATAAGTATTGGTGACCCAACTTTAAATTCTGAAACCCCAAATTAAAGTATCAGAAGTATAGCCCATTTATAATGTGTTAATTGCCCCCTTTATAGGGGCCCAAAGATCCAAGTGTTTGTTTTCATTGGGCATTATTTTTAACAACATCTTTCAGGACTGATGCCTCACCACCCCCAAATGCTGTGCTGATGTTATCATTTTACAGTAGCGATAGGCGCCTGTGAATTTGTACCTCTTGACCCTCCAGTGAAGGCTAGGTCAGATTAATCATGGCATTGTTATGTCATGCATTCTAACAGTCTGCCTCTGGAAGAAAGTCATGTCGGCTGCAGTACAATTATCTAAGACTGATGATACAGACCAAAGTCATTATAATAAAATTTATTTGGCATAGATCTCAGCAACTGTTCCAACCTCACAGCCCACTTAGTAGACACATAGGCTTCTCCTAGGCAGGACTACATTTTCACCATGCCAGCAAAAAGCAAAGAATTTATAACGCACAGATTATATGCAAAGCAATGTTATTCTTTTAGCAAGGGAAGACTGGGGATCCTGCTTGTTGGAGACAGATCGACATCGTGACTGCCATGACTCTGCCAGCTGGAGAGAGACCATAGTTGGAGGTGCTTAAGAAAACCAGAGACCTATCAGTAATCAGGGCATAAGCACCCCCATTTGTCTCCACAGTGAAAGTCTAGACAGCTGCCAGATATTTGTAAGGGTTTGGATGAGGGATTGAGGTAGGGATGAAAATGAAATGTCAGCAGCATGCTGTCCTTCACGCTCATCACAGAACACAAGACCTGAAATCCCTGCGAACACAGAGAGGGTTCCTCTCGTCCAGGAACTTTGCACCCATCCCTTGACCCTCACCTGTCTCAGTTGAATCCTTATTCATCTCTTGTTGATTTGTATAATACACCCCCTCTCCTTCACTACCAGCCCATCCACAACCCTCTCTCAGTAGATGCCATTTCATGTTTGTGGGACACCTGTGGGACATCAGACATGGCTACTTCAGACTGTCATGTGTCCACCTCAAATTTCCCAGTGTCCTATCCTGACTCCTCTCCAAGTCTCTTACCCTCCATCTTTATTCTGGATTCCATGTCTCTGGAACTTCTTGCCACCAAATATCCTCTAGCATTATGAAAACTTCAATCTCTTCTTCCTCTGTTCTCTCTCTCTCTCTCTCTCTCTCTCACACAAGCAATTATAATTGTGTCCCTAAGTTTATTATGACAATATAATATTAAATACGAGAAGAGACAATAAGCAAAGGAGTAATCAAGATCAGGTAGATCTCATCCAGCAAGAAGCATGGGAAGAAAATAATTTTTATTACTTTCATTAATATATAATTTATATATTATTAACTATATCCATTTAAAATGTATAATCAATGGGTTTTGACAAATACAAGTATGCATGAAACTACCACCACTATCAAGATATGGAACATTTTCATAATTCCCCCAAATTACCTTGTGTCCTTTGTCCATGCATCCCTCCCACCTGGCCAGCCAGATACTGATCCGGTTTTGCCACTATAGACTGGTTTGCGTTCCACAGCATCTTATATAGATGTAGTCATACAGTACCTCTTTTGTATTTGGCTTCTTTCATTTAGTATAATCACTGTGAGATTCATCCATATGGGTGTGTGTATGAGTAATTCATTCATTTTTATTGCTAAGTAATCTTTGATTATATGGTTATGCCACTATTTGTTTATTCATCTGTTAATGGACATACTGATTCTTTCTAAATTTGGGGCTATTTCAAATAAACTTCCATGACAGTTGTGCACCATAGGTTGTATGGACATGTATTTTCATTTCTTTTGGGTAAATACCTAGGAGTAGAATGGCTGGTGGTATGGCAGGTATAAGTTTCACTTTTTAAGAAACTGGTTTTCCAAAGTAGTGGCATCATTTTATATTCTCACAGCAATATATGACAGTTCTGATTGTTCCATGTCCTTGCCAACATTTAGTATTATCAGTCTTTTAAATATCAACCATTCTAGTGGGTTTATAGTGGTATATCATTATGGTTTTAATTTGCATTTTCCTTATAATGAATGATTTTAACTATCATTTCATGTACTTATTATCAATTTGTAGATTTTCTTTTGTAAAGTGTGTGTTC
The DNA here is from genome assembly GCF_040802235.1 of Manis javanica. NCBI lineage: Eukaryota > Metazoa > Chordata > Mammalia > Pholidota > Manidae > Manis > Manis javanica. The sequence goes on along the minus strand of NC_133166.1, from coordinate 95,611,450 downwards.
GAATCTTTTACCTATTTCCAATATCAGGTTATCTTATTATTGAGTTATGACAGTTCTCATATTTTCTAGGTGTAATTTCTTTGCTAAATGCATGTATTGCAAATATTTTCTTTCATTTGGCTTGTCTTTTCAATTCTTAATGGTATCTTTTAAAGAGTAAATATTTTATATTTAGTTAAGTTGCAATTGTCTTTTTTTTTTCTTTTATGGTTTGAGCTTTTTATGTCCTAAGAAATCTTTGCCTGCCTCAAAGGCTCAAAGATTTGATCCTATGTTTTATTCTAGAATTTTTGTAGTTTTCTCTTTTACATTTAGATCTATGTTCCAAAATCATTTTTAAATAATATCTTATGATTATGAGATAAAAAACAAACACTGATTCACTGTGATTATGAAAGCAAAAATTATTCTAGAAAAAAATCACTAAATGACATGCCATTCTTTTTTTTTTATTAAGGAATCATTGTCATCATTAATTTTTAATGTTTGTATTTCTGGTTGAGCTGAGCTGAGTTCTGTCTTGGAGAAGATGTGAAAGAAGAAAAAAGCTGCATATACTACGTAAGGCTACTTTTTTGTTTTTCTTAAAATTCTATTTTACATAATTTTTATAAGCAGTTTTTTATATTCCAGCATATGTTAAGAACATTTTTTCATAATCTTTCATTCTTTCAAAACCATAATTTGAGATAGGTATAGACAGTCCCATATTATTAACATTCAAAAATGTATTTAGACAATCCCTTTCCTTGGTATTTATCTTGTTTCCAGTTGTTTATTATCATAAATGATGTTGTCCTGAATGTTCTTCAGTGTAACTGTTAGATCTATGATTGTTTCCTTAGGACAAATTTTTACGTGTGGATTTATTAGTTTAAAGGGTAATAACACATTTAAAGCTTTTGATACATAATGCCAGAAAGAATGTAACAATTTATAGACTTTCTAGTAGTTTGTGAGAAAGCATAGCTGCTCCCACCCTGATCTGGGACATTGCCTTTGGTTTTAATCTCAGCAAATCTATTGGAGAATATAATGAATTGTTGTTTCCATTTGTATTTTCTTGACTTTAGTAAGCCTGTTTTCTTTTTATATGCTTTTTGATTGTTTGTATTTCTTCTTATGGATTACTTGTTCCAGTCCTTAGTCTATTTTTTCCTAGTGAGATTTTTTTTTTTTAGTTTATAAGAGCTCTTTATATATTAATATATCAATCTATTATATATGTTAACCTATTTTTGCCAAAGACATTTCAAATATTTTGTGGTTTATTATTTGTCATTTAAATTTTGTGATATTTCTAACCTGCAGAGGCTTAAAATTTGTATAAAGTCAAAGCTATCAACTCCTGCGTTACAAAGATTTTCCACATCTCAATAACATACATGTTTATAGATGAGATAAACTAATATTTCCTTTTTCCCATTTTATGCATTGTTTTTACATTTATGCATTGTAATGATTTAATCCATCTATGATGTATTTTCATATGAAGTTGAAGAAGGAATGTGCCTGAGTTCCAGTCCTTGCAAAGGAGAGCCTGAGGAAAAGCTTACGTGTTAAAGGTTTTTGGGGAAAGGGATCCAAGGATATCAAAGGGAGAGGAAAGGGAGAGTGAGGAAGGGCAGGAAGAAAGAAAATCAAAGGTGCTGCATCATTACTAGGCTGGCCAGAGCTTCACAGGGAAACACTGACATTGTCCGGTCATGCACTACGTCAACACAGAGGCAGCCAGAGCCGATGCATGAGTCCAGCAGGGCAGGGGGGGATGAAAGGGAGGAACAAATCTGTCAATTCTCTGTCTCCATTCTCTCAGTGGTCAAGGTTTGTGTTTCTGAGTTATGTTACCCAGATATTCCAGGCAGTTTCTAGGGAAGTCTGGGCTCCGTGGACTCGGCCAGGTCAGCCCTGGGTGATGGAACTGCTGTGGCTCCTATGTGACAGTCAGAACCAATGGGGACTGTGCACCGGGGACTGGGGAAGCGGGGCTGTTGTGGCAGCAGCTCAGGAGGCTGGTGAAGCCTGGCAAATCCAGATGGGCAGTTATGCTGGTCTGGGAGGGGATGTGACTTTAATAATTAACCGTTTATCCTGGCTTCACATAACCGATAATCCTTTTACCACCAACTTAAATTTCAACTTTACTGTATTCTAACTTCTTAATTATACTAGGGTTTATTTCTAGTCCTATCTCTGTCTATGAATGCATAAATAGGTACTTGCAATAATTTTTAGCTCCTTGGTAGTACAAATTCCCTCTTATTTTTTTCTTGGCTCTTAAGAGAATAGGCTTGAGTATGTAGGTAAAGCCATAATAATTTTAACTAGTTTCATAAAACAATTGGGGATTTGTATATAAGCTACATTAAATGAAGATGTATGTTTGGGGACTATCAATATTTTTATACTGCTATATTTTATCATTCATGAATACAGCAGCAGTGTCAGCTTATTTAAGTTTTTTTTATGTCCCTCAGTAAAATTTTCCAATTGTTTTTCATGTAGCTCCTGCAGAACTTTTATTAAATTTATTCCTAGGTATTTTAAATTATGTTATCCTGGTGGACAACATTTTTTTTATTATGTTTCCTAATTGATAATTTCTGGCATGTAGTAAACTTTTTATATATTAATTTTGTAACTGATCATCTTTCTAAACTCCCTAACTAGTTCAAATTACTTTTCAGTTTATTCTCCTGGGTTTTCTGGGCAGACAATGATATTGTCCATAAATAATGACAGTTTTTCTTTCTTCTCTAATTATATTTCTTATTTCTCCTTTCTGCCCTTTTTCACTGGCTGGAGCTTCAGAATAATGTAAAGTGAATAATTATGATATCTTTATCTTGTTCTTACCTTTAATAAGAATGTTCCTCTTTTATTTTTAAATATTATCTTGGCTGCTGGTTTCAGAGAAAAATTTTGAATCATATTGAGGCAGTACATTTCCATTACTAGATTACAAAGATGTTTTTAAATTGATGATTGATGTTTAATTTATATCTTTTCGTCTTGATTAGACTAACCAGAACATTGTCTGTTTTACTGGGGAAAGGAAGCTGAAGCATTTGATCCAATGTTCTTTTTAATTGGACTTTGGCCTTCCACTTAGGACTCGGCTACTTCTTTAGGAAAGGACCCTCAGCCCTGACCTGCTCCACGGGGTATAAAAACCCGCTGCTTTAGGTCAGACTGGCCATCTACCATCTGACGTTGCGCTTATGGCTCAATTGTTAAGCCCTCACTCAACTGTTTAAATTGTTATCACCTCAAAGTTAGTCTGCAAACCTATCTTGCTATCAGCATAGCAATATAATCTATTTAGGCCTAGAGTATTTTTTATTTGTTTGTTTGTTTGTTTGTTAGGGGGACACCATAACAATGATTTTTATCCCTGATCCACTCTAGTTGTTTCTCTCATCTTTGACCTGTGGACACTACATATCCTGATGCTTATAGTTTTTATTTTGATATGAACACTTTGTGGATTTTCATACTTCATTAAAATAGAATATGGTTTCTGTTCCATAATTTATTTAGCCAATTTCATGTACTTGGGGAAATTTCTATCCCTTTTCTGATAGTCAGAACATGTTTTCCCTCAAGGAAGTTAGGAGGTCCAAGGGAGTCCCTGGGACCCTTCCCATTCACTAGTATGCTGATACCTGGTCAGGCCCCCTGCCAATTCCCTAAGTTGTGATTTTACCCCTTTCCCAATTTTCTTATTCCTTTCTACCCATCAAACCCCCTCTTATAGCAAACGAGGTTGCCTCTTTCTATACTAAGAAAATCAAGGTTAACAGGTGGGAATTACCACCCTTGAATCTGTGACTGATTCTGGAGTCCTCTCTACCTCCTCCCCAGCCTCCTCCCTACCCTCTAGTTTCATGGACACACCGTCTGCCCTCCGGTATGCGATCAGCCCGTGTTTATTCTTCATCCAAATCCATCATGTCACTTGAGATTAAGCATCTAACCCCGATGTGTTTCCCACCTCTCCCACTTTGTTAATTTATAAACCAAATTCCTTTACGTCTTCTCTGTAGGTTCGGATCTCTCTAGCTTCTTACTATTTCATTTCTCCTTCCCCTTCAGAAACGTGGAAACCCAGCAGCTTCCCTCTCTTGTTCTTCTTCCCCTGCCTGTTTCTTAAATGCTGACACCCTCCCTCTGCCCTAGGGTTTTATTTTTAGTACTACTTTTATTTCACAATACATCGAATGAGATTGCGCTTAGGTAATCTCTTTCACTCCCTGAACTTGGGCTGGTCTACATGCTACTGACACCGATCTTGTCATGTCTGTTTCACACCTCATTCCTTAACTGCATACCTCCTACACCATCCCAAATATTCCACAAGCACCTCCAGACAATACGTACAAAACTGCACTCATCAAATCTCCTTCTCCAAATATGTTCCTTCTATTGTTTTTTATTGTCAAAAGTGGCATATCTGTCTTCTCACATCACTCAAGCCAAACAGGCACCTGAACCCCAGCCCCAACCCCCACTTGCAGTCGGTGCCTATACTTTTTTCTTTTTAAGTTCTTCTGTGTCATTCCTCCTCGTCTGTGTGTCCTGCTACAACTTGAGCCTCATCAGTTCTCTTTGAAACCCTTAGCATGGCTTCTCTGCTCTAAATGTTTTTGTTTTTCCAGGAATCAAGCTTTCTCTGCTCTCCAGCTTTCCTACATTCTTCCCACCATTCTCTCTCCGTCAAACACTCGTCTGCTCTGATCTTAACCTTGTCAAACATTCTTGCCTACAATCATCAACTGAGATCTTCTTTAACAACAATAAAAAGAGTGGTTCTATTTAAACACTTTTGTGCTTAAAGCCCTCTAACAGACCTCCATGGCCTTTAAGATAAAGTTCAAACTCCTTAGTGGGACATACAGATACTCTTCTGTAGATGTTTTTACTCACTGACCTTCTGCCCACTCCGTACTTTCTTATCTCAAATTTACAGCAAGTTTATCATATCTCTGTCATTCACAATGCTATTCCATGCCTCTGTGATCCATATCTTTGCTAAACTTTCTTTGCCATGTGCAATGCTTCCAAACAACATTTATTTATCTCTTGTAAATGACCTCAAAAATCATCTGCATCTTTTTTGTGCCACCATCCACCACTTAGAACTTAGCATTTTTCTTTTTTGCACTCCTGGGTAGATTTCTATCACAGTGTCTTCAATAGACACACTTGTTTTCAAGTCTAGTTTCCTCCCTGCTATAATACATAAACTTGTTATAGTCTTTCCCTTGTTTCTTTATCCAAACACCAGTATTTTATGCAGAAACAATTTTTAAGCACTATGCTAATCATTACGAATAATATAGACTATTTGCTCCAAGGAGCACACATAGAGAAATGCAGAGACACGCACATATATTCACCATCTATTTATCTCTGGGACACAGAGAAAGAACATCTAATTCAGTTAGAATTGCCAGCACCTCATACTGAGCCTGACAAATGTTCTCAGTACAGCTTACTGAGCACATGATAGTTTATTAGGAAGAAGAAAAAGAATGAGCAGCCAGCTCATGAAATGACCCAAAGGAAGTTCCCACTGACTCAGTCCATTTTCCCTCTAATCTGTACCTTCAAATTCACTCAGTTTTTCATCTGGACCATCCTTCTGGGATTATGAGGGACTCAAGGCAATTGCCAAAGAGGAGAATAACTAATCCATGTTCTGCCAGGAAGTTTATGGAGTTTCCTGCCAGCCTCTGCCTCAGCCTAGGATTCAAGTCCCTCGCTTGAAATTGTGGCCAGGAGATGTGCGGCAAGAAATGACTAATTAAGCCATGGCCTTTGACCTCATGGTGAAATCCAGTGTGGTAACTATATCCCTTTTCTCTCCTGCTCAAAATGTGTCACCCATCAAAACCCAATGGAATCAAGGTGATCCCCAACCTCCTCTCGTACACGAGCACCTGTGGAATTTACATCAGAGAGATCTGTGTTTGAATTTTAACTTCACCACTTAACAAGGTATGATACTGACACAGTCTCAACCAGTGTGTGCTCTAAATGCTTCATCCATAAAATGAGAATAACAACTTTCTTAAAGTGCTCCACTCAGAAAAATGTGATCTAAAATGCCTCACTTCATATCTAATACACAATAATTATAAGCTCCCTTTAATCGATGGTTTACTCTGTGCTAAAAGAAGAATGGGTTCCTGTTCCTGGGTTTATTTTTTGGGTTTTCCTCTATTTCATTTTCCTTTAGTAATGCCTACCACCTCTTCTACCTCTTCTTTGCTTAGCACTTATCTTCTCTTCAAGAGACATTTACTAAACAGTCAATTTTTTAATGTGGTCGTAAATACCCACCATCACTTGCAGTCCTTTATGATGTTACTGAACAGCCTACGAGAAGGGGATTGGTCCCTCTAGCTGGCCCGGAGCTGGCATATGGCTACACTCGTTCCTGATGCTCTAAGTCCTGACCTCAGCACCACATACGGACTTACCTGGGTGAATCCACATGCTTCCATTGTAATTCAACTCAGTCTTCACTACGCCTCTTTTCTCGTCACCACCAATGGCCCTGGTTAGTTCAGATCGATCCCCAGCATTGAGAAAGGGAGGACTGAGACGGTTTCTTCTCACAGCCCCTTATTAAAAATCATCACACCTCACTTTGTAAGAGGAGGCAAAGAGCAAAGACAGAAAACTGAAGAAGGGAGAAAATAAAAATAAAAAATTAGGAGTGACATCATCAAGATGGCAACCTAGATCGTTCCCAACTTCAGTCCCCCTGATCAGGCCAAGCAACAATGATCACAGACCAGGCACCATTATGAAACTCCCAGAACCTGGGGGTGAGGCTGAGGCATCCCCCTGTTATTGGGTGTTGGATACCCAATATAAAAGAGATGTAAAGCGTAACATAAATTACCTAAAATGTGAGGGGAGAACTAAAAGCATAGTTTCTATAAACTATCAAAGGTAAGTTGTTATCACCTTATATTACTGGGTTGTAACTAAAATATTGTATGGAAGTCTCACGGTAACCCCAAAGGGGAAACCTGTAGTAGATGCACAAAAGATGATGATAAAGGAGCCAAAGCACAACACCACAGGGCATTCGCCCATCAAGGAAGACAGCAGAGAAGAAGCAAGGAACAGAGAGCTAGAAAACGGTCAGAAAACAACTAGCAAAATGGCAGTAGTAAGTCCTTCCTTATCAATCATTGCTTTAATGTAAATGGATTAAATTATTCAGTCAAAAGACAAAATGGCTGAATGGATTTTTAAAAAGAAAACAAGATCCAACAGTAGTCTGCTGCATACAAGAAACTCAATTTAGCGTGAAGGGATGGGAAAAGATATTTTAAGCAAATGGTAACTAAAAGAAAGCAGAGGTGACTATACTTGTATCAGATAAAACAGACTTTAAGCTAAAAATGGTTACAAGAGACAAAGATGTTCATTATATAGTGATGAAGGGACCAATTCATCAAGAAAATATAACAATTATTAATATTTATGCACCCAACATTGGAGCACCTGAATGTATAAAGCAAATACTAAGAACACAAAGAAGAAATAAACAGTAACACAATAACTGGGGACTTTAATACCTCACTCTCCACAATGGGTAGATCATCCAGATAGAAAATCCTTGAGCAAACAACAGATTTAAACACTATAGACCAAATGGACCTAACAGAAATACACCGCACATTGCCTCTACAAGCAGAGCAGGAGAATGCACATTCTTCTCAAGTGCACACAACATTTTCTAGGGCATATCATGGTAGGCCACAAAGCAAGTCTCAACAAATTCAAGAAGAATTATATCAAGTATCTTTCCAACCACAATGGTATGAAACTAGAGATCAACAATAGGAGGAAAGCTGGACAACTCAGAAATGCATGGTGATTAAACAACACACTCTTGAAAAATATCTTGAGACGAGCAAAAATGGAAACACGACATGCCAAAGCTTACAGGGTGCAGTCAAAGCAGTTCTAAGAGAAGAGTTTATAGTTATAATTGCACACATTAAGAAAAAAGAAAGATCCCAAATAAACAAAGTAACATTATAAGGAAATAGAAAAAGAAGAACAAAGTAAGTCCAAAGTTAGCAGAAGGAATGAAATTATTGCAGAAAAAAATGAAATAGGGAGTAGAAAAATAATATAAAAGATTAACAAAACTAAGAGTTCTTTAAAAAGGTCAACAATAGATCAATTTTAGACTAAACAAGAGAGGATTCAAATAAAAGTACAAATGAAAGAGGAGATATTACAACTGATACCACAGATACACAAAGGATCATAAGAGATTGCTATGAACAATTATATACCAAAAATTGGATAAGCTTAGAAGAAATAGATAAATTTCTAGAAACATACAACCTACTATGACTGAATCATAACAAAACAGATAATCTGAACACCTAATAATGTGTAAGATTGAATCAGTAAACAAAAACCTCAAAAGAAAATCCCAGAACCAGATGATCTCACTAGTGAATCCTACCAAACATTTAAAGAATTAACACAAATCCTTCTCAAACTCCCAAAAACATTGAAGAGGAGGGGAACACTCCCAAACTCATTCTATAATACTAACTAGCATTACCTAAATATAAAAGCCACATAAAGACACTTAAAGAAATAAATTACAGGCCAATATCCCTGATGAATATAGACATAAAGATTCTCAAAAAAAATTACTAACAAGCTGAATTCAACAGCATATTAAAAGGATCACACACCATGAGCAAGTGGGATTCATCCCTGGGGTGCAGTTTTTGATGATTCAGTATATACAAATCACTAAATGTGATATATCACATTAATAGAATGAAAGATAGAAATCATATGATCATCTCAATAGATGGGAAAAAGTATTTTAAAAGATCAAATATCCTTTTGTGATAAAAACTCTCAACATATTGGTTATAGAAGAAACATATCTCAACATAATGAAGGCCATATATGACAAGTCCATAACTAGCATAATTGTCAATGGTGAAAGATGAAAGCTTTTCCTCTAAGATTAAGAACAAGACAAATGTGTCCACTCTCATCATTTCTATTCGGCATAACAATGGAAGTCCTAGACAGAACAATCGGGCAAGAAAAAGAAATAAAAAGCATCCCTATCATAAAGGAAGAAGTAAAATGGTCTCTGTTTGCAAATGACATGAACTATATATAGAAAACTATAAAACTCTTTTTTTCCTAAGTATTAAAGCAGAAATTTATTAAAATCTATTTATATAGTGTTTTACAGATAAAAGAAATGTACAGGGTCCTTAACATTCAGGCAACCAACTCTATTCTCAGTACTTTGAGAGAAGACAGATTTCTTTGCCCTCCCCTGATAAAGATACTTCTGTTTATGTTCCCAAAAAGATTGCATTTATTACACCATATCTCACAAGAATGATCTCACTGATAACCCAAAATCTCTGCAGAGAATGAAGAGATATTAGCAAAGAATCTCCTCCAGAAGGTACTATATTATTACAGAAGTGTAATGCAAGGAGTACATAAAATAATGGCTGCATCAGATGATTGTACTCGTGACAGGTGGGCCATGAGAAGAACATTTGGGCTCAACTGGGCAACTGGAAAACTAGATATTCACAAATAAAAGAATAGATAAGATCTCTATCTTAAACTACTCACAAAAATTAAGATGAAATGGATTAAGAACTGAATATAAGACTTGAAACCATAAGAGTTCTAGAAGAAAGCATAGGGAATAAGCTCCTTGACATTGGTCTTGGCAATGATATTTTGGATTTGATGCCAAAAGCATGAACAACAAAAGCAAAAATAAACAATAGGGACGACATCAATTAAAAAGTTTCTGGACAGCAAAAGACATGATATTAAAAATGAAATGGAATGGGAGAAAACATTTGCAAACCAGATATGTGATAAAGGTGATAAGGGGTTAATGTTTCCAAAAATACATAAGGAACTCATACAACTCACAGCAAAAACAAACAAAACCAAATAGTCCAGTTAAAATTGGGCAAGGGACCTGAATAGGTATTTTCCCAAAGAAGATATACACATGGCCAGCAGGTACACAAAAAAGTCTATCACTTTTATCACATCACTAATCATCAGGGAAATGCAAATCAAAAAAAAAAAAGCAGTGCATTATCACTACACACCTGTTAGAAAAGCTCTTCTCCAAAAGACCAGAGAAAACAAGTGCTGGTGAGGATGTGGAGAAATGGTAATCCTCATACACTGTCAGTGGAACTATCAATTGGTACAGCTGCTATGGAAAAGAGTATGGAGGCTTCTCAAAAAAATGAAAAATAAACTACCATATGATTTATCAACTCTACTTATTTCTACTTATTCAGAATAGCCAAGACATGAACACAACCTATGTGTTTGTTGACAGATGAAAAGATAAAGAAAATGCAAGATATATATAACTGAAGATTACTCAACTATAAAAAAGAAGGAAATCGGGGGGGGGGGGGTGGAGCCAGCATGGCGGCGTGAGTAGAGCAGTGGAAATCTCCTCCCAAAAACACACAGATGTATGAAAATATAACAAAGAAAACTCTTCCTAAAATAGAGACCAGAGGACACAGGACAACATCCAGACCACATCCACACCTGCAAGAACCTAGCACCTTGCGAAGGGGGGTAAGATACAAGCCCCAGCTCGGCGGGACTTGAGCGCCCCTCTCCCTGGCTCCCGGCGGGTGGAAAGAAACCGGAGCGGTTTTTTTTTTTGGCGAGTGCTTTTTGGAAGCCTTAAAGGGACAGGGACCCCGATGCTAGGGAGGCAGGGTGGCGGGACCGGTGAGCGGGTGCCTGGGACCAGCACCTGAGGACAAAGAATATCGCGCGTTTTTCCCTGCAGGACCAGTGGGCGGGTGCCTGAGACCGGTGCCTGAGGACGGAGGAAATCGTGCGTTTTTCCCTTTTTTTTCTCTTTTTGGCGAGTGCTTTTTGGAAGCCTTAAAGGGACAGGGACCCCAATACCAGCGAAACAGGGCAGCAAGACTGGTGAGCGGGTGCCTGAGACCGGCACCTGGGGACAAAGAAAATCGCACGTTTTTCCCAATAATAGGGAGGCAGGGCGGCGGGACCGGTGGGTGGCCTGGGGCTGGCACCTGAGGACAAAGAAAATCGCGCGTTTTTCCCTTTTTTTTTTTTTTGGCGATTGCTTTTTGGAAGCCTTGGAGGAACGGGGACCCCAATACGAGGGTGGCAGGGCAGCAAGACTGGTGGGTGGGTGCCTGGGACCGGTGCCTGAGGACAAAGAAAATCGTGCGTTTCTCCCATTTTTTTTCTTTTTGGCAAGTGCTTTTTGGAGGCCTTAGGGGGACAGAGAACCCAGTGCCAGGGAGGCAGGGTGGCAGGGCGGCAGGGCCAGTGAGCAGGTACCTGGGACCGGCGCCTGGGGACGGAGAGGGTCGCATGTTTCTCCCTTTTTTTTGGTGAGTGTTTTTTGGAGGGACGGGGACCCCAGTGCTAGGGAGGCAGGGCGGCAGGACCGGTGAGCGGGTGCCTGGGACCGGCACCTGAGGACAAAAAAAATCGCATGTTTTTCCCTTTTTTTTTTTTTTGGCGGGTGCTTTCTGGAAGCCTTAAAGGGACAGGGACCCCAGTCTAGGGAGGCAGGGCAACAGGACCAGTGAGCGGGTGCCTGGGACCGGCGCCTGAGGACAAAAAAAATCGCATGTTTTTTCCTTTTTTTTTTTTTTTTTTTCTGTTTCCTCTCTCATTGTTGCTGTTGTTGTTTTGTTTGGAGAGTGCTTTTTGGAAGTCTTAAAGGGGCAGGACAGGACGCTTAGACCAGGACAGGACGCTTAGACCAGAGGCAGGGAATCTGGGGACCTCTGGGCACTCTAAACCCCTGGGCAACAGGGAGCACAGAGGCCCCTTACGGAGATAAATAGCCTCCTGGCCGCTCCCCCTCCAATGGGGCTCCACCATTTTGGAGGAGCAGCCCCAGCCAGGCCACGCCCACAGCGACAGCAGAGATAAACTCCATAGCAAATGGGCAGGTAGCAGAAGCCTTGTCTGTGCACAGCTGACAAGCATAAGCCACTATAGGTCGCTATTCTCCCAGGAGAGGAAGGCCACAAACCAACAAGAAGGGAAGCTCTTCCAGCGGTCACTCCTACCAGCTCTGCAAACTATCTCTATCACCATGAAAAGGCAAAACTACAGGCAGACAAAGATCACAGAGACAATACCTGAGAAGGAGACAGACCTAACCAGTCCTCCTGAAAAAGAATTCAAAATAAAAATCATGAACATGCTGACAGAGATGCAGAGAAAAATGCAAGAGCAATGGGATGAGATGCAGAGAAAAATGTAAGAGCAATGGGATGAAGTCCGGAGGGAGATCACAGATGTCAGGAAGGAAATCACAGAAGTGAAACAATCCCTGGAAAGATTTATAAGCAGAATGGATAAGATGCAAGAGGCCATTGAAGGAATAGAAGCCAGAGAACAGGAACGTATAGAAGCTGACATAGAGAGAGATAAAAGGATCTCCAGGAATGAAACAACACTAAGAGAACTATGTGACCAATCCAAAAGGAATAATATTCGTATTATAGGGGTACCAGAAGAAGAAAGAGGAAAAGGGATAGAAAGTCTCTTTGAAGAAATAATTGCTGAAAACTTCCCCAAACTGGGGGAGGAAATAATTGAACAGACCATGGAATTACACAGAACCCCCAACAGAAAGGATCCAAGGAGGACAACACCAAGACACATAGTAATTAAAATGGCAAGGATCAAGGACAAGGAAAGAGTTTTAAAGGCAGCTAGAGAGAAAAAGGTCACTTATAAAGGAAAACCCATCAGGCTATCATCAGACTTCTCAACAGAAACCCTACAGGCCAGAAGAGAATGGCATGATATATTTAATGCAATGAAACATAAGGGCCTTGAACCAAGGATACTGTATCCAGCACGACTATCATTTAAATATGAGGGCGGGATTAAACAATTCTCAGACAAGCAAAAGCTGAGGGAATTTGCTTCCCACAAACCACCTCTACAGGGCATCCTACAGGGACTGCTCTAGATGGGAGCACCCCTAAAAAGAGCACAGAACAAAACACACAACATATGAAGAATGGAGGAGGAGGAATAAGAAGGGAGAGAAGAAAAGAATCTCCAGAGAGTGTATATAACAGCTCAATAAGCGAGCTAAGTTAGGCAGTAAGATACTAAAGAAGCTAACCTTGAACCTTTGGTAACCACGAATCTAAAGCCTGCAATGGCAATAAGTACATATCTCTCAATAGTCACCCTAAATGAAAATGGACTTAATGCACCAATCAAAAGACACAGAGTAAAGAATGGATAAAAAAGCAAGACCCATCTATATGCTGCTTACAAGAAACTCACCTTAAACCCAAAGACAAGCACAGACTAAAAGTCAAGGGATGGAAAAACATATTTCAGGCAAACAACAGTGAGAAGAAAGCAGGGGTTGCAGTACTAATATCAGACAAAATAGACTTCAAAACAAAGAAAGTAACAAGAGATAAAGAAGGACACTACATAATGATAAAGGGCTCAGTCCAACAAGAGGATATAACCATTCTAAATATATATGCACCCAATACAGGAGCACCAGCATATGTGAAACAAATACTAACAGAACTAAAGAGGGAAATAGACTGCAATGCATTCATTGTGGGAGACTTCAACACACCACTCACCCCAAAGGATAGATCCACCGGGAAGAAAATAAGTAAGGACCCAGAGGCACTGAACAACACACTAGAACAGATGGACCTAATAGACATCTATAGAACTCTACATCCAAAAGCAACAGGATATACATTCTTCTCAAGTGCACATGGAACGTTCTCCAGAATAGACCACATACTGACTCACAAAAAGAGCCTCAGTAAATTCCAAAATATTGAAATTCTACCAACGAATTTTTCAGACCACAAAGGTATGAAAGTAGAAATAAATTCTACGAAGAAAACAAAAATGCTCACAAACACATGGAGGCTTAACAACATGCTACTAAATAATCAATGGATCAATGAACAAATCAAAATAGAGATCAAGGAATATATAGAAACAAATGACGACAACAACACAAAGCCCCAACTTCTGTGGGACGCAGCGAAAGCAGTCTTAAGAGGAAAGTATATAGCAATCCAGGCACACTTGAAGAAGGAAGAACAATCCCAAATGAATAGGCTAACATCACAATTATCAAAACTGGAAAAAGAAGAACAAATGAGGCCTAAAGTCAGCAGAAGGAGGGACATAATAAAGATCAGAGAAGAAATAAACAAAATTGAGAAGAATAAAACAATAGCAAAAATGAACGAAACCAAGAGCTGGTTCTTTGAGAAAATAAACAAAATAGATAAGCCTCTAGCCAAACTTATTAAGAGAAAAAGAGAATCAACACAAATCAACATAATCAGAAATGAGAATGGAAAAATCACGACAGACTCCACAGAAATACAAAGAATTATTAAAGACTACTATGAAAACCTATATGCCAACAAGTTGGAAAACCTAGAAGAAATGGACAACTTCCTAGAAAAATACAACCTCCCAAGACTGACCAAGGAAGAAACACAAAAGTTAAACAAACCAATTATGAGCAAAGAAATTGAAACGGTAATCAAAAAACGACCCAAGAACAAAACCCCGGGGCCTGACGGATTTACCTTGGAATTTTATCAGACACACAGAGAGGACATAATACCCATTCTCCTTAAAGTGTTCCAAAAAATAGAAGAAGAGGGAATACTCCCAAACTCATTCTATGAAGCCAACATCACCCTAATACCAAAACCAGGCAAAGACCCCACCAAAAAAGAAAATTACAGACCAATATCCCTGATGAATGTAGATGCAAAAATACTCAATAAAATATTAGCAAACAGAATTCAACAGTATATCAAAAGGATCATACACCATGACCAAGTGGGGTTCATCCCAGGGATGCAAGGATGGTACAACATTCGAAAATCCATCAACATCATCCACCACATCAACAAAAAGAAAGACAAAAACCACATGATCATCTCCATAGATGCTGAAAAAGCATTTGACAAAATTCAACATCCATTCATGATAAAAACTCTCAGCAAAATGGGAATAGAGGGCAAGTACCTCAACATAATAAAGGCCATATATGATAAACCCACAGCCAGCATTATACTGAACAGCGAGAAGCTGAAAGCATTTCCTCTGAGATCGGGAACCAGACAGGGATGCCCACTCTCCCCACTGTTATTTAACATAGTACTGGAGGTCCTAGCCACGGCAATCAGACAAAACAAAGAAATACAAGGAATCCAGATTGGTAAAGAAGAAGTTAAACTGTCACTATTTGCAGATGATATGATACTGTACATAAAAAACCCTAAAGACTCCACTCCAAAACTACTAGAACTGATATCGGAATACAGCAAAGTTGCAGGATACAAAATTAACACACAGAAATCTGTAGCTTTCCTATACACTAACAATGAATCAATAGAAAGAGAAATCAGGAAAACAATTCCATTCACCATTGCATCAAAAAGAATAAAATACCTAGGAATAAACCTAACCAAGGAAGTGAAAGACTTATACTCTGAAAACTACAAGTCACTCTTAAGAGAAATTAAAGGGGACACTAATAAATGGAAACTCATCCCATGCTCATGACTAGGAAGAATTAATATTGTCAAAATGGCCATCCTGCCCAAAGCAATATACAGATTCGATGCAATCCCTCTGAAATTACCAGCAATATTCTTCAATGAATTGGAACAAATAATTCAAAAATTCATATGGAAACACCAAAGACCCCGAATAGCCAAAGCAATCCTGAAAAAGAAGAACAAAGTAGGGGGGATCTCACTCCCCAAGTTCAAGCTCTACTACAAAGCCATAGTAATCAAGACAATTTGGTACTGGCACAAGAACAGAGGCACAGACCAGTGGAACAGATTAGAGACTCCAGAAATTAACCCAAACATATGTGGTCAATTAATATTTGATAAAGGAGCCATGGACATACAATGGCAAAATGACAGTCTCTTCAACAGAGGGTGCTGGCAAAACTGGACAGCTACATGTAGGAGAATGAAACTGGACCATTGTCTAACCCCCATATACAAAGGTAAACTCAAAATGGATCAAAGACCTGAATGTAAGTCATGAAACATTAAACTCTTGGAAAAAAACATAGGCAAAAACCTCTTAGACATAAACATGAGTGACCTCTTCTTGAACATATCTCCCCAGGCAAGGAAAACAACAGCAAAAATGAGCAAGTGGGACTACATTAAGCTGAAAAGCTTCTGTACAGCGAAAGACACCATCAATAGAACAAAAAGGAACCCTACAGTATGGGAGAATATATTTGAAAATGACAGATCCGATAAAGGCTTGACGTCCAGAATATATAAAGAGCTCACACACCTCAACAAACAAAAAACAAATAACCCAATTAAAAAATGGGCAGAGGAACTGCACAGACAGTTCTCCAAAAAAGAAATACACATGGCCAACAGACACATGAAAAGATGCTCCACATCGCTAATTATCAGAGAAATGCAAATTAAAACTACAATGAGGTATCACCTCACACCAGTAAGGATAGCTGCCATCCAAAAGACAAACAACAACAAATGTTGGTGAGGCTGTGGAGAAAGGGGAACCCTCCTACACTGCTGGTGGGAATGTAAATTAGTTCAACCATTGTGGAAAGCAGTATGGAGGTTCATCAAAATGCTCAAAACAGACCTACCATTTGACCCAGGAATTCCACTCCTAGGAATTTACCCTAAGAACACAGCAATCAAGTTTGAGAAAGACAGATGCACCCCTATGTTTATCGCAGCACTATTTACAATAGCCAAGAATTGGAAGCAACCTAAATGTCCATCGGTAGATGAATGGAAAAAGAAGATGTGGTACATATACACAATGGAATACTACTCAGCCAAAAGAAGTGGAAAAATCCAACCATTTGCAGCAACATGGATGGAGCTGGAGAGTATTATGCTCAGTGAACTAAGCCAAGCGGAGAAAGAGAAATACCAAATGATTTCACTCATCTGAGGAGTATAAGAACAAAGGAAAAACTGAAGGAACAAAACAGCAGCAGAATTTCAGAACCCAAAAATGGACTAACAGGTACCAAAGGGAAAGGAACTGCGTAGGATGGGTGCACAGGGAGGGATAAGGGGGGGGAGAAGAAGGGGGAGTATTAAGATTAGCATGCATGGAGGGGAGGGAGAAAGGGGAGGGTGGGCTGTACTACACAGACAGGACAAGTAGTGACTCTACAACATTTTGCTAAGCTGATGGACAGTAACTGTAATGTGTTTTTTAGGGGGGACCTGATATAGGGGAGAGCATAGTAAACATAGTATTCTTCATGTAAGTGTAGATTAAAGATTAAAAAAAAAAGAAAGAAAGAAAGAAAAGGGGGATTACTCCTTGATAGGATAAAACTATTGGTAAATCAAAGATCAGCGCATGCTTTAAATATCCTTAATGTTGATCACTTAAAGGATGTCAGATGATCCACTATGGAGGTACTTTTTTCTGATAATATTCCTTTCTCTTAATAAAAAAAAAAAAAAAAGCAGTTCCTGTGTGCTGACCTCCAATGAGTTCTACACAGTGGTATAGAGGGCATGTCAAAGTGTGGGCAAAGGGTCTATTTGTTTCTATGCAGAAGATCAAGGCCTAGCTTGGCTACCCAGAAAATGAACTAAGATATGATATGAGGAGGAGCTTCTGTCATCAGCACTCTCTGGAGGACTTGTGCTGGGGGATGATCATCAAAAAGCCTCCACAGGGATCTGGACGATGCTGCGGTTGTGGCTGCATCCAGCCCACCGTCTCCTGGACTTGCCATAGGAATGAGGAGGGAGATGTCTAGGCTGGCATGTGCATACAGTGAGACAACGAATTTGACTGGATCTGTACTGTTGGAACTCAACCAGGAGTTGGGAGGGGTGCAAGGTGTAGCACTCCAAAATCTTATGACTATAGACTATCTACGGTTAAAAGAACATATGGGATGTGAACAGATCCCAGAAATGGGTTGCTTTAATTTGATTTCTCTCAGACTGTTCAAGTACAGTTGGACAATATCCATCATATCATAGACAAATTTTCACAAATGCCTAGGGTGCCTAAATGGTTTTCTTGGCTTCACTGGAGATGGATGGTAATTATAGATTTGCTTTGTTTATGTCACCGTATTCCTATTATGTTAATATGTGAGCGCAAGTTAGTTAACAGTTTAAAACCTATACATGCTTAAGGTACTCTACAAGAAGATATGTCAAAGAAATAATCAATCCTCCCATGTTTTCTTCCATATGCTACATCTATAGCTTTTCTTCTTCCTTCCTAATTACAACCCTTAAATAGAATTCGTGCCTCATATCAAATTTACCGAGTATCATAATTCCTCCAGGTGGTAAAGATACCTCGAGACAAGTGCTGGGCATAGAAGCCACAGGGCATAAATCTGCAAAGAAGTAAAAAGCTAACCTTTTCAAACAATATGGCTTCTCCCTCACTTACCAACTTTACATTTCCCTGTATGGCCCCGGAAGATGACTGGTTAGCCAGAGACGGGTAAGATTCCTCATGGGAGGAACAACCTAAGACAGGCACAGTCACAGGGGGGGCCATCAGGTGAGAAATTGGGGATCAACAGAGGTGAGGCTCAGAACCTCACCCCCCCTGCTTTGAGAGAAATCTTCTGCATCCGTGGATGTCTTGCTGCCCTTGTCTAGCCTGGATTAATACTTAGTCCATAGGCACACACCTGATCATCTGATCATCTACATTTGCCCTCTTACAGCACTAAACTATGTTTTCTACCTTTATTTTGCATCTACCTACCACTTCAGCATTTTATTAAAAATAAAAATAATAATAATAATAAAGGGAGAAATGTGGGATCAACATATAAATCAAGTATAAAAATCAAATGAATATTCATATTTGACCTGATTGTTTATAGTTCATAATGCGTGATCAAAACCGAAAGTTTCTGTGATGAATGCCCTTGTACTGTTCACCATGTAAGAATTTATTCACTATGTAAGAACTTGTTTGTTATGCTTCAGAAGATTGGAGACTGACAAGAATTAGGCTTGAGATGGATTAATGATTGTACATTGAGCATTGACCCCCCCTATACAGAATTTTATTGTTGTTAACAGCCATTTGATCAATAAATATGAGAGATGCCCTCTCAAAAAAAAAAAAAAAAGAAGGAAATCATGCAGTTTGCAACAACATGGATGAACTGTGAGGGCATTATGTTAAGTGAAATAAATCCAAGAAAGACAATACTATATGATCCCACTTACATGGGCAATCTAAACATACCAAACTTGTAGAAAGAGGATACTCGTGGTTGCCAGGAGCAAGTGTGAGGGTGTATGAGTGAAAATGGTCAAAGGGTATAAACTTGCAGTTTTGAAATGAATAGGTTCTGAGGATGCAATGTCCAACGTGGTGACTATAGTTAATACTGTTTTATATACTTGAAGGTTGATAAGACAGTACATCTTAAAAGTTCTCATCACAAAAGAAAAAGAGGTAACTATTGTCACTGTAGTCATATTGCAGTATATACACATATCAGACCATCACTTTGTACACCATAACTTATACAATGTTACACATCAATTTTATCTCAGTAAAGATAGGTAAAAAAAGAGACAATCAATGAAACAAGAAAGTGGAAGATATATTCCATATACATCGGCACCCTTTCCAGAATAAGGGGACAGGAGCCAGAGAGCTTCCCATTCCCTTCACCACTTCAAACATGAATAAAATATTATAGTTCATCTCCTCTAGCAGATGAGAGAATTGTACCCTACTTATCTCTGAGACTATACATTTTTGTAACTATTTGTAATAAATCATTGAATTAATTTTCTTATTTCCTTATGAGAAAACGAAATTACTAATACTACCAAATGTTCTCCCTCAGTGGAAAATTCCCTTGATTCTTGTGTTTGGGTTTATATGACTCCATTTGGAGTTGGTTTTAGGAGGCGTGGATTTTTTTAAAAGGAAATATTCAGTGCTAACGTTGGTCTATGCATTCTATTTTCTGTAGGCCAATATATGCATTTTTTTCTTTCTTGAGTTCCTTCTCTCATCCTTTACTTACCCTCTGCATTAATATTGCTACTTTCCATATAGCACTTCTCATCTTCAAAAATGTTTACATTTTTCAAAATAAGTGTTGGCCCCGCCCCCCGCCCCCCCTTTCCACCAAATACGAACTGGGGCTCAGATGGACCGGTTGAGGATAACTTCCCGATCCCATACAGAAAGCCAAAGCTTTATGAACAGCCTCTGGCTTTCCAGTTTACTCTGAGCACAGGTTACAGATCACGCTTGCAGATATTAAAAGCATTTCATTTTCCCTTCTTTCTTAGTCTGGTTAGGCTGCTAACAAAATACTACAGACTATGTAGCTTAAAAAACAGGAATTTATTTTCTTCGAATTGGAAACTGGGCAGTCCAAGATCAAGGTGCCGGCCAACGCCATGTCTGCCGAAAGCTCTCTCCTGGCTTCCCGGTAGCTGCCTCCGTGCCCCGTTATCACATGGCAGAGAGGGAGAAGCAGCTCTGGTGTCTCCTCTTTCCAGAGCAGGACTTGACCTTATTTAACCTAATTTCTTCCTTACTCCAATTAGTCACACCGGGAGTTAGGGCTTCAACATACGAATTTGTGGGGAGACATGATTTAGTCCTTACCATCTCTGAAAAAGCTACTACAAAGTCATAATGGACAAAAACACAGGGCAGATGTCTATTTCTCTACGTCAATTACCCAGAGGCAGAAATTAACTAAGAAGACTTAGCAGGTTGTACCGCTCACTCACCACCACTCCTTCTGCCACTTGGGAGGTTGCTAATATTGCTCCTGCTTTTCCAAGCACAGTAGGAGAGTTCCTTTGCCGCACTGAGTCTGACTCTGTGACCCTGACATCTGACACTGCCGGGCACTTTAATATAGACTCGATGTGCTCCTTCTGCCCACAAATCATACCACCCGCACCACTGGAACAGTTAAAAGCCTCTCCATGAGACCAGCACCTGTCATTGGGTCCCTTCCATCGTCTCTCTCCTCCAGGGCTTGTGTGCTTTCTCTCTCTTGAGCTGAAATGTCCCCTTACATCTCTCTTGCAACGCTTCTAGATGTTGGAGACCATCTGATTCCTCAACAAATGCTATCCAAGAGCTGGCTACCTAGTCCACTGCAAATCACTGCTCCTTGGCCCCCAGCTCTGTGTGACGCACGCACCAGGAGCCTCTGCTGGCACAGTGGCAGCCTGGTCCTCCCAGTGTGTGGTCAGCCTTGCAGGCTGAGGGCAGGAGGCTTGGCTTGGGGAGGGGCTCTCCATCTTGGTGTGATCTTCCACATCATTGCTACCACAGAGTGGTGGTGGCTAGTGTGGATACAGGCAGTGCCACTGCAGGCCTGCAAACTCCCCATCTTCTCCAAGCCTTCTGTCTGCCAGGGCAGAGGCCCACATGGAGCACAGACAGTCTGAATCCTGGAGATGTGACTGGGTGACCAGCGAGTCTGGCTGTCATTCGTTCCTTCTCCCAAGCTTAACAGAACTGCCTATTGGAGCTTTCTCCTGGGCGTCTGGAGTGGAGATTTTTGCTGGGCAATCAATGTTAGGAGTGCTTTCTGGCTATAACTTTGTGACCTCCCACACCTTCTCACTGGAGGACATAAAGCTATGCTCAGGATACTGTAGCTAGAATATGTTGGGTCACTGTTAGGCACTCCTCTGAGAAGAGCACACTATAAAGAGGCTGGCCTCACAAAGAAAGAAAATATGAGAACTTACAACGACACGGTTTCTGTCGATGCCATCGGTTGGTCCCATATCTTTCTTTCTTCCCCCACCCCCAACTGCCCCCTCTCTTTCCTTCATCCCTGCCTGCCTTCCTTCCATGGCCTCAGACCAGTCCCCAAGGGCTTGCTAGGCATGCTATAATCTGCTTGTTTTGTCTGATTTTTACTAAGTTTTTACTGAAGTTATACCCATACAAACTTGAAAGTTTGATCCAAGAATTAAAATGCAGTCAGTTAAACAAATGCCTTCAGTGGGCATCCCCTGAACAATGTTTCTTTCTTTTAACAGCTGTGTATTACCTTTAAAGTGAGTCTGCAGTACCAGCATGTGGTTCAAGGGGCTCAGAGTCTGTGCGCCTGGGCGGAATCCCAGCTCCACCCCTTCTGTGTAACCCTGAACAAGTTACTTAGATTCCCAAAGGCCATCTGTCTTTACCTCTAGAAACGGTGATAATAACACTCTCTCAGTAGGCTGTTGTGAAGATAACATTAATCAACACATATAAAGCACATATAAAAGAGCCTGGCACCCATTAATTGTTTAACAAACATCATATATTATTATTATATTAGTCTTAAGTTTTTACCGAATACCTACGATATGCCTAAAACTCTGCTAGGCAAGTGAGGTGTGGAAGAACAAGCCATTTATTGCTGACTGACTTGAGTTCTTACCAAATTGCTTGACCCAAGTGAGTGTTTCACAATGGTATGAACAAGGCCTTGCAAGGCTCCTGTGGGCATCCCAACTCCGAGGCGTGGGATACCAGAGTTTCTGAGATACCATTGTCACGACTCGTGGCTGTCATTTTCAGCATCTGGGATTTCTTCCAGCTGCATTTGAGACGCCTCATGGAAACCTGGGAGAAGACACAGTGCAATAACCTTTCCTCATGAAGCAACACTGCAATGTGCTTATCAAAAATAACAGACTTTAATATAGCCATACCTTCCCATAATACAGCCTCAAGTCTGCCCATCTTTCCATATCACAACCACAAGGAAGGCACCTTCATTCAGTCTCCTCAAAGCATAGCCCCTCTGGTATGGGATCAGGAACAGTAGGAAAGCAATAAATGCCCATTGAATGAGACCATTAGGATCACAGGCAAATTGAAGTGACACATATGCAAACAAACCAGGAACTGTTCTTCTTTCCCCGTTCTCCTCAAGGTAGATGGCTCACAGGCTCGCCGCCTCCCCCACTTGTCTCTGGTGGAACTCCTTTGCCTTCCTTCAGGGACCACCTCAACGGGCAGCAGGAAGCAGGAAGCCCGGGCAGCATCTGCTTCATTCCCGCTGGTGCATCAGCTGCCTGCTCGCTGATACACAGTGCATCCAGACCACTGCTCACCCACGGGCCATCCATATCCATGCTCCTCCCCAGGGTCTAGAAAAATGAACCCTAGCTTCTTATTTCAAACACATTGAGGACTCTGGGCCAAAAGTCATACTGAAATGTGCTTGGACAGATTGGCTCTATAAGCATTTCCTTTTCTTTCCCTCTAAAACCGTCATTCCTCGCATCTGCCGAGGTCTGCACATTCACAGAGCACTTGAACATCAGCTATTTCATCTTCTCAGCTACCATATGCATTAAGCAAGATGTGGGTACCAATAATGATTAATAATAATACCACTAATAAAAACTTTTACTGAGAGCTTACTTGGTGCCCATTACTGTGCCCAAGGCTTTGTATACATGAGCATGGTTGTCCTAACAGCTCTGGTTATCCCTGTTGACAGATGAGGAAACCAAAGCTCAGAGAGAATAAGTAATTTGTCACTATTTTGCAAATGAGCGCACCAGTGACAAGTGCCAGCAGGTAGTATCCTAAGGTCTAGAACCAAGTTTTCCGAGACCTTTCTAAGGCACTATGCTGTTTTTCAGCATCTCCAAGTCACCTGTGGGCTGTGAGACCCTTTTGGCACTGCTCTGGGGGCTCACTGTCCCAGCCTGAAAGAGGTCAGTCCCAAGACGCCAATCAGCTGTGCCTTCAGGCCCTGGTCTGTGCACAGACACAAAGATAATAACCAAAGGCAAAGGGCTAGCAGGGATCCTTTTCCTCTAAGGCAGGAGCTCAAATCTACAACTAGTGAGCTCCAGTTCCGCTGGCATGCTGTCTACATAATGCGAACCATGGTATTTGGCAATGGCTCTTAAATTTGGCACACACTGCACTCCTCCTGGACCCACAAGATAACATAACCAAATGTTTTCTGATGCTGTAAGAAAGGAGTGTTTTGCAGGTAGGAAGAAATGCAAACATCATCCCTCCATGGGGCTCGTTCCATCTAATCCCAAAGGCAAAATGGCTCCCGCCCCCCCAACCCTTCAAAAGGTTAAATGTGAGCAAGGGCCCAGATAAATGGTCACAATGCAAACAAAGTCATGTAAATAAATGCATCTCTGATCTATGCAGACTGGTGGTGCCAAATATACCATCTGCACCATTTCTCATGATGAGTTGAATTTTTTTTTCCTTCATGTCCTAAGCAATGAGAAGATGACCGTGTTTATGCAGACCAAAGCATGCATCATCTGACGTTCTCAGAGATTTTTTCAAAATTTCAGATCCACAGAGAACCAGTAGCATTTGTGTTTTTCTAGGTTGGGTTTAAACTGGAAGAAAGAAATCTCACTAGGAAGTAAGAGGGCACATGTCCAGGGTCCTTGCAATTTATTGTGGTTTCTTAGTGGGAACTAGTTGCCTATGCAATTGAGGATTCACCTTGCCCACTCACCCATTCACTTAACATGAGCATTAATAGCATCTGATTATGTTGGGAGCTGGGTTAGGTGTCATGGATGCAAAGATAAGTAAAATATGGTGCTTGTCTTAGAGGGACATTCCTTGTGAGAATTTGCTTGGCATGATTTATGGGCAACTTCTTGAAAAATAAAAACTAAGAGGCTGTAATCAGAATCACATGCGGAGCTTTTTAAAAATACATATGACCAGGATTTAAAACTTCATTTAGTAACAGACCTAAGATAGGGCTCAGGCGCCTCTCTTATTTAAAAAACAAACAAAAAATGAAAGTTCTAGGTAAAGGGTTGGCAAACATTTTCTGCAAAGAGTCAGATAGTAAATATGTTGTTCTGTGGGTGTTAGAGTTTCTCTTGCAACTGCTCACCCCTGCCATTGTAGCATGAAAGCAGCCACAGGCAACATGAGAATAAGAGGGCGTGGCTGGGTTCCAATAGAACTTTATTATTACAAAAACAGGCAGCATGCTGGATTTAGCCTGTGAGCTGTAGTTTTCCACCTCCTGTTCTATCTGATTCTTATGGGCAATTAGACTTATGGGCAATCTACTTGTGTAGAAAATATTGTGGCTTTGGAGGGTATGTGACAGGCACCACTGTAAATATGAAGTGGAGCAATACTGCTTTTCCCACCTACATCGAAAACTATGATTTTTATCATTCCTTCAAAGCAATCTATGTATGCTTACATTGAATCTGATCAAATGCTTTTCAGAGATCCACATGTAAGTGCCATTCTCATTGGAGGTAGGGAGTTTTATTAGATATACAGTCTAAACCGAGACTCAAAGCAATCTATTTACAGTCTAAGTTTTTCTCAGATCAGGAAAAAAATAGGTATTTCTGTGATTATTAGTTATAGCACTGCATCTTACGGTGTGGTAAAAAAAAAAAGGAGAGAAAAATGGATGTCTGGATATCTGGGAAGAAAGCTCTTCAATTTCAAGAGTAGGTCTAAGCTTTTAATTTATGTATTATTGTATTTGATGGACTTAAGGAAAATGAACCAACTTTTGATGATTAACTCTTTGATATTCTTTTAGTTCTAAGATTTTAAAATACATTTAGTGCTCATTAAAGGGCAAATTCACTTCAACAAATATTTATGAAATAACAACTTTGGAACTAGTATCCCAATGCTTGTATAATACACAATTCTATGGAAGAAACAACAAAAAATACCTATAACATAAGTGGTAAATGTTACAGTGGGCAGAACACAGCTATAGGAACAATTAATTCTTCTTGAGTGGGGATAGGGTGGAAAAAGTAGAAGGAAAAGAGAGCACCAGAGTAGTTCAGGAAGAGCCGCAGTGAAGAGGTGGCATTTGAGCTGGGCACTGAAGAATGAATAGGAGCTCTACATGCAGGCAAAGAACAAAGGAGACATAGGAGGGCGTTTCTTTGAGCAAGGGCACAGAGTCATAAAGGCACTTATGTTTAAGGAGTGATGTCTAAGCTACTCTGACCTGAGGGTAAGTATCTGGGGACAGTGAAAGAAAAGGAGAAGATACAGCCTGAGAGGTAGTCTGGGGTCAAACAGTGAAGGTACAATTGGTAATGCTAAAGCTCTGGAACTTCTTTTAATACACTAGGGAGAACATTTTACATTTTAAAGCAAGAAATTCTCCTGAAACTTACCTGAAACACAGAAACCCTCAGACCACTGTTTCCCAGTTCATTATACTGGGCTAAGAGCAGAGTGGGCCTTGAACCTGTCTAAATTTCCATAACTCATCCCCTAAATGGGGGTGATGCAGTTTTCCTTCAAGGGAGCTACACAAATTCCCCAAATGCCAGATCCTAGGATGTGTATCCAGGAAGCAGACCCTCCAGAGAGGACAGGGTACCCAGTTGGGCCCAGGGCCCAGCTCTGTCACCTCTCTACCCAAGAGCCACCCATAGAGAAATAAGGTCACATAGCAAAGAAAACCAACCAATACGAGCCTTCCCCGTAGTGTGAGAAAGAGATCTCGTCAGCACAAAACTTTTTCCTATTTAGAAAGACAGAAGCTGTTGGCCTCTCTCTTCATTCAACCCACTCTAAACACCTCCATAAATGAATTCAGTTTGTGGACAAAAATATATTCCCCACCAATGCTTCCAACAGGCTGCACTGTTATTCGAGCTCTATGTTCTTAACATCCTCAGTAATGGAACATGCCCTTAGGTTTGTGTGTGATGCGAACACTCACTGTCCAGATGCATGTTAAGTAAATGCTTTTGTTCTCTTAACTATCTGTCCCATCTGTGTTCAGTGTCCCAAGCCTACATTCTGTCCATTTCCCCGTTTCCGTTTCCCACTGTGCCAAAGAGACCAAAGGGGCAGCTCCTCGAGGAAAAGCAGGGACCTCTGCTGGAAAGGGGCCAGGTGAGCAGGCACTTATTTTATTAGGGCTTTTAAAGAGATTCTTCCAAAAAGCATTATGGACCGTTTGCTGTGCCTGCTACAAATCCTACCAAGTCCCAACAGGATAAGAATTTGCTCTGCAGTGTCTACAGCTTTCTGGTGGAAGCTAAGAGGTTTTTCTAAAATCATGCAATGGTAAGAATAAAATCCTTCCAGGCCACCTTCAGCACCGTGAAGGAGATCTTTCTGTCTCCTGGTGGTCAGCAGTGTCTGACCGGGTCTCTCAGAGAAAAGGCAGCTGGCCCTGGGCCAGAGGGCAAGCTGCCAGTCTGAGAGAGAAAACAGACAGAAGCGCGTGCGCACTTGACTTTATTTCTGATCATAGAGTGACCACTTACTTGACTAGGACCTTTTTCTGTTCTACTTTCACAATCATCCTTTTTCTCTGCTCCTAAAATTGATTTCATTCCCATTTAGCTATAAGCCAAACGGAGCCCTCAGTCCACTGCTCCCCAGTTCATTCTCCATCACATCATTGTACTTTTAATTTAGAACCAAAATCCTTGTCTACATATAAATAATTCAGTGTTATTTATGCTTATTTAAAAACAAAGACCACTAGTTGTCAATATTGGTTTATATATACCATTTACAGCAAAAGATTCTATTACTATTGATCATGTTTCATTATTGAAGTGTAAATTTTAGCCTTTTCTCCCTGGAGGACTGGGTTAGGATGGGGTTTGGATAACTGAGTTTTGAAGAAGACCGAAAACTCTTTGGGTATAAATTGGGGGACAAAACTGAAATGAGAACTTTTTCTGCTACCATCCTTATCTCTAACAATGGAAATACAGCTTAGTGTATCACGCGAAAGAGCATCCTTATATTTTTAAATGGGAAGTGTCCAGTTACGTGCAAGGAGTCAAGGAAGGATGGATCTGAAGGAGTTCAATTTTAAAATCCCCTTGCATATACAAGTACAAAGGATGTCATATTATTAAACTAAAATGTTGAAAATGAAAAGTATTATGCATGCCGCATGGCGGAAGATCAGATTTTTATTAATGCAAGTTTTAAATGCTGATTAATCCTCTCGAGAGTCAGTTTCCCAAAGCATTGGACTGTATTCAAGTCTTTTTCAAAATGGCACATCACTTCCATTATTCTGAATATTAATTGAACAACATTATAACTAAGGATACAAAGCAAGATTTAAAACATGATTACAGCTGTCAGTGCTTACATCTAAATAAGTCAGTGGAAATTCAAGTTCAGGAGAAAAAAAATGTCATAAATCAGTCTTAGAACAGCATAACTTCTCATAGTCTTTTTCAAAAATAAATTTGATGTGTTAGGATTGGAAAAAGCTGCAGCTGTGACGTGGTCTTAATATATGTGTAGGGCCAATTCTCAATTAGAAATCGGTTACATTTTGACTTGTGATTTGGGACAATGTCAAGGACATTTTCTTTGGGGAAGAATGAGAGGGAAAGCCAAAGAATAGTATTAGTTGGTACAATTTTCCCACTTCCTTATTTTATATTTCTATTTCAGTCTCTTGTCTACACTGAAAAAAAAATAAGTTGAATTTAACCAAATAAAATATTACTGTGGTTTCAAAGCAACTCATTAAGCAGAAGCAAGTACAAGCAACTAATGGCTTATTTTACAATAACCAACTGTCTAAATTCAACTTCTTCTATCTCCCAAATCCAGTTTGAGGGTAGATAAAATCCCCACTCCCCCCCGACCCCCAGCCCAAGAAGCAATGTAAAATATATTGGCTTCTATTACAACGTTGGGGAATTTCAGTTTTGTTTTGTTTCTTTAACTGGTTGCTGTGTGCTTGAGTGATAGCTCTTTGTTCAAAAGGATGCAAAAGCTACTCTCACATCTAATTCTAGTGAGATAAATGGCACTATGAAGGGGATATTAAAAATTTACAGCCCTCTTTACTAAGTTTATGTGTCAGCCAAAGATGCTGAATATTGCATAGCACACACACACATACACACACAAAAGCATGCCATCCTGACGATGAAAAAGATATGAGGAAATAATGATGCAATGATAAGCCTGATGGAGTTTGTGCATCTCGGTTGCTGTTTGGCACGTCAGTTTAATTGCATTGTGCCAAACCAGCAGAATCATACAATATGTTAGTGTAAAGGGTCCACAGTTTAAGGGGAAAATCTAGAAGTGTTAACTATACACTGTCTAATTATACAACCTTACTGTCCCAGAATGTGATTTCAGAAACCATTTCTGACATATGGGAAAAGGGTAGAACAGCTGGTCATTAAGGTTTTCTCAAGACTATTTAGCAACACACTTGAATGTAATTAAAGTGAGACACTAAATACCGCACTTGTGGTACAATGTATTTTTAATTTTTATGGCATGTGGTAAAAGTAAATAGATGCAAAGCATTCAAGTTTCTCCCTTCAGCATCCAACTTGTCAAAGATTCAGGGTCTGTTCGGCTGGTTGCAAGCAGGGTCCTGGTGTAAGTCATAGACATGCATTTGAGGTGTTTAAGGCTGCCTTAAAGGGACTGAATTTGGCAATACTCAGAGGGATATCTAATTGGAACTCCCAGACAAAACATGAGATGAATTTGTCCATTTATTTATTCATTCATTCATCAAACACGACCTGGAATTATTTTAGATGATAAAGACATTAGCCCTGCCATCCAGTTGCTCACAGCTTACAGTATTTAAAACACAGAGTGATGGAAGGTGATTAAAAAGTGTCATGGAGCACCAAGAAGGGGTGCCTGGTCCCAGTTGGAGATGTAAAGCACAGACCCCTAACTAAGAATTATCTTAGGCAGCTAAAAAATGAGCTTCTGCAAAGGCTTGGAGCTGAAAAAGAATATTGTAATATAAATATAATCTTTACATTTACTGGACATTTACAATGTCCTGACACTGGGTTAAACCCTTGACATACAGTGTATCACAGCAACCCTACATGGTAAGTATTATTATTATTTACACCTCACAGATGAAGAAATTAAAGGATAGTCCATGGCACAGCAGTTAGTGAGTGACTGAACTAAGATTCAAACCCAGGCTTGTCTAAGTCCCAAATCAAACTTTTTTCCATATCGCATTCCCCAACTGACACTTGTGTAATGTGTTTATTTAGTTTTCAAAGAACTTAGTGTGTAAATGCACTAGTCCTTATAAAAACCTTATGATTTAAGAGAATGAAAAGAGAAGCTATAGACTAGGAGAAAATATCTGCAAATCACATATCTGATAAAGGACTTGTATCTAGAATATATTCTTAATAACAAAAACTTTTATTTTTTATTAAAAAAAAATAGACTACTCAACTGAGTAACTGAGCAAAAGATTGGGACAGACACTTCACCAAAGAAGAAATATAATGGCAGATAAGCACATGAAAAAATGCTCAGCATCATTAGCCATTGGGGAAATGCAAATTCAAAGCACAAAGAAACACCACTACATCTCTGTAGGAATGGCTAAAATAATAAAAATAATGACAATCCAGAGTGCTAGCAAGATTGTGGAGCAATTAGAGCTTTCACACGTTGCTGGTGTGAGTGTAAGATTGTACAGCCACTCTGGAAAAGTTTGGCAGTTTCTTATAAAGTTAAACATACAATTGCCATATGACCCACCAAGCCCACTCCTAGGTATTTACCCTAGAGAAATGAGAACCTCTGCAAATACTGAGAGCAGCATTATTCACAATCTTCAAAAACTGGAAACAATCCAATGTTCTTCCACAAATGAATTGACAAATTGTCTTCCATCAATACAATGCTCAGCCACGGAAAGGAGTAAGCCAGTGATACACACACAGCTTGGATGAATCTCAAAGGCACTACACGGAGGAAAGAAGCCAGTCCCAGGAATTTACACACTGTAGACCTCTCACTTTCCTTACTACTTAAGCCCTTCAACCCCAAAGATGACTTTGCTGCAAAAAGATGTGAACTTCCGGTTGTTTTTCCACCGTAGGAAGAATAGGACTAGAGCGTCATTCGCATTCCCTCCCTTTCTCCCAATCTCTGTTGTCACTACAGTATCTGGACACAGAGGATATAGACTTTTGGCCAGAGAACAAAGGAAAACTAACTGACCCACGTGGGCACTGAACCGCTGACCTCATTAGCATTGTTTTCTCACCACCTCTGCTAACAGACAGCTCAATTATGAACCCCGAATCAAAGAGGGAAGTCACCTCTTCACTTGGAGCCAAGAAAAGCCTGTGACTACTGGTTGTTAAGAAGCGAATGCTTCTCCAGTCTAAAAACCACAGAATGAACACCCACAAGCGATCACTGTGAATCTTCCCTCCTTGTGTGGCCCAGTCTAACGAGAATTGCTGTCAATGTGGTTCCTAGTCTGGAAGCTGACAAAGACTTTGGGAAAAGCACCCCAGGATGGATGGGCTGGACTCTCAGGTCTGAGCCAACTCAGATCTGCAGCTGCGACCCACCATTCCTAGCTCCCCCTTTGAAGCCCTTCCACACTCAGTCCTGACACTTGAAGCTCTGTCTATGAACAGAACACTTCTTTTGAGTATCCCCTGGGGGATCTATGGCAGAGATATTTCCACAATGGGGCTTTACAGTCAAAATGACTCTTGTCACTATGTGACTATAGAGGTCCTCCAAAGTGGTTCTTAAATTGTTGAGTACAACTTCCTTGTTCTTCAAGGTAGCAGAGTTGTATGATGTGTGTCTCTGTGTGCAGGAGTGTATGTATGTATGTAATTGTTTGGGAATTTTTTGTTGATTCATAAGAGTCATTGGGACCAGTGAATCCATCAGTCAGTCAAAGCATGATGCTAATAAAACCCAAGAAAATGGAAACAACTCTGAAAGGCCATCCTAACTCTAGAGCTTGCTGTGAAGTTGGCCAAGCCTCTGTCATAAGTGCAACACAATTCCACTTGCCCCCATGCCCAGTTAACTTCCCTTGGTCCCTCACAGGAGATTTTTTTCTGAGAGTTCTCTCCAGTAAACCACACATACACAAATCTCTGTCTCAGGGTCTGTTCCCTAGAGGACTCTCCACCTGAAAGTTAGAGAACAGGTACTGGAGATCCAGGCAAATGTCAAACATGTGGACAATCAGAAGGCAGGACCTAGGTCTGCTGCTGGGCAGTTACTGTGCTGTCCATCTTCAGGAACAGGTCAGTGTGCCCCTGGCTTGGAGCCAGAGATGGCCTCGAGGCGTGGGTGAGCCTGACCCACTCACCTGAGAATCACACGATTCTCCACGGATTCCCAGTAACATCCCAATAATGACCACATACATCCGCTCAAGCAAGTCCCTAAAAGACCCTTATGTACCTGAATTTCCCAAAAGTAGAAGACTCCAGCTGTTAATTTCTTGGGATCTTTGGAAGCGGCCCTGCAGGTCGGAGCATCAGGCACAGGATTGTAGTCAGACATTCACAGGTGTGAGCAAAGCAGGGTCACTCTCCTTTCAGAGGACCTCCCAACAAGCAGGCCTGGTAGAGAGGAGCAGTGCTTCCTCGCAGGTGCATCACAAACACACCCAGGGCCCGTAAGGGGTTACCGGTGTGCTGGGAGAGAGCTCCTTGAGACTGCAGGGCAGCTGGGCGGGGCCGGGCAGCCAGAGGGCCCTGCAGCAGCAGTCAGCCTCTTCCAGACCTCCTCGGAACGTCTCCCCAAAGAAGCAAGATCTGATACTGCTTCATGATGACCTTAGAAAGCATCTGAGTGGAAGAATGAATGGAGGGTATGGGAAGCTAGGTGAGTCCTACACAGATCTGGTTTTCATAGTTGCCAACTTTCCTTCTAGGGGCCATTATTAGAAGGGATCGGTGTGTTAATCCTCTGGGTTTTATTTAGATTTCCCTAAATAACTCTCTATAGAGCTGTATTGCTTCTCTATCTTGTGGCCCCAGGGGTCAATTAAATTGGCCGTCAAATCTTAATATAAATAAAAACTCACCTGAAATGTTGCCTGGGTAAGCGCTGACCCTTGAAGAAGGGCTGAGTCAGTTAGTGTTGGTCCTCCCTCAGGCAACATTCTCCCTTCCTGGGGTGAAGGGCTGTTTCCATATGGCCCAAGAACTGAGGAAACATTTTCTTCTCTCTTTACACTACTTGTCCTTGAAGGTATAACCAACATATCTTTGAATCTTCTCAGGCATCCTTCTTCCCACTTCCTCATCCCCGCCCTCCTGCTGGGACCATATGCTTTCATCTCAGAAAGAAATGCTGGATTTCTTCTTTTCCTTTGGGCAGCGTCTGAGTATCCAGGTAGCGAGGTTCAAGGAGGCAGGTGGGAAGAGGCGCTGTCTCCGTGCTCGCCGGGCTTGCAGTCAGCCTACCCGGCTCTACGTCATGGCCTCAGGCGGGACGCTTGACCCGGGCCGCAGAGGGATTCAGCCCATTCATATGGAGCTGCTGCTGGTTCAGGATGAGCTGCTCTGGGATCCAAAGAGAAGGGAAGCCTTGCGGTTACCAAGAGCTGCTGCCGTGACAGGCTCGCCTCAGAACAGAAACTTCCTCAGTTCTTTGTGAGAGTGCTATTTTCTCCGGTGTTTGGGTCAAGAGCAAGTTCAGGTTCCAAAACGAAGTTGCACTGGTTCCCCCTGGCTCACCAGCACTGGCTGTGAGAGCAAAGCAGGGCCCACTCCAGACCCGCACCTCAAAACAGTGCTGGTTGTGGGGCTCCCTGCAGCTGGGGGGCAGGCTGAGCAGGGAGTGGGATGTTGAAGGGCCCTTTGTGCTTATCACCTCATGTGTTGTAGGGTCACTTTATGCGTTCTTTCCCAGCCACTGGGCTCATGCAGGTCAGGGCAAGGTGTCTTTGCTTCACTTGGATCCTTTATAATGGCAAACAGATTCTCCTGAGACTGGAAACATTTGTTTTCTCAGCCCACTAACTCCAACTGCAGTGCATTTCCTCCTTATCATCACTACTTAGTCGGTAATTATTCCAGTCTACTAACTCCCACAGAGGCTGGGGACACGGCTAAACTGCATACATCACTGATTTGGGGTCCTTCATTGTCATTAATAAACTCAGGACATGGGAGTCCCTAGAGGTTCAGCTCCTCCAGGTTGACACACGGTAATGTTTACAATCCAGGGCCAGAAAGGGAAGTTGTTGGCAAAGAGCTTGCCATGAAGATCGGAAGTTTCATTTAAATCCATTGTGATCGCAAGTTCTGTTGGTTCTCTTGTTGTAAATGGCCAATAATGAACAGATCTGGCTAAGTTATGAGAATGGCATTGAAAACAATGAAGAAATAAAATTCTAGTTAGGCCCAAACCACCTATGCCCAGAGTGTCAGATGCCCCTATCAAAAGTTACCCTGATATTTGGCTCTATAGTGAATTGAAGGGAATCAACCTAAAAGACATTTGCTAAAAATATCCCGTCCCAAAACACTTTCATTTAACCTCACATACAAAATCTTTGTTTCATTGAATGGCCAGTGAACATCAACAACTGGTTGTGGGGAGATTTAAGAGTGTGGCCTTAGTCTCCATTAGAAATCACACTGGCTTGCAGGCCTACATTAATTTACAGGACTGACTAAGCTATGTCTGATTAGATGTGACATGTAGAGGCACTAAAATGAGTGGCTCTGCAGTTTAATACTCACCTCCACCATCAGCTAGTGGAGACACTCAAATCACATCCAAGTCCTGAGTACAGAGAAGAAGAACAGCAAAAGCTGTGCACCACCACGGGTGCTATAGAATTCCTTAGGCAAAGTTCTTATTGATTAATCTAGTCATTGCGGATATTAGGAAATCATGGTACAGTGACAGAGGCCTGAGCTGTTACTTGGCTTTGAGTTGGCAGTCCTTAGTAGGAAGAAGGTGCCCCTGCCGGGCTCTGTGGAAGGCATTTACATATGCTCTTTAGAAATGCCCCTCTCTCGCCGGTCCTTGGGGACGTCACAGACGGCAAAGAGGGAAGGTTCCCTGAACCCCAACATCTGGTCAAATGGTTCCACATAAGGAGGAAAAGTTAAATCTCCTTTATGAGACTGTTATACAAACCACACCAGGACCTCTAGTCCCTTTGCTTCAGAAACAATTATCTTAAAGTTTCAGACAGAATTTGAAAACATTCAAAAGCCCAAAATAACTGCCTTAGTATGAAGAACTTATTAACACAGGGATTTACATATATGAAGCCAGTCAACCAGAGAAGAGGGTGAAAAGGAATACAATGAAGAGAAAAGGGGGTGAATACTTAAATAGTTCAAGTCACAGTTTTGTTTTACTTCCCATCTTTCCTAAACCCTTGCTAAACCAATATTTTTACACATTGGGTCTATCAATAAGAACTGGTTAAAAAATAAGGGAGGAGAGAGCCTTAAATAAATGGTAAGGCGAATAGAGACCCAGGGACAGAGCCTTCTCTCAAATGCACAGCTTGCCGCTCCACATATAGTATCTTGAAAAATCTTTACTGCCTTCAAAGATACAGCCCTTGGCACAGAGCACCATGCCTCCAAGTTTAGAATGTGGACCTCCATATTTATGTTCCCCAGATGGTGGAATTTATAAATGCACCGTGGGGTGCTATTGAAATTAATAATTTAATTCATTTCCGTGATTGTGCCGTGATTGCTAGTCATTATGGCGATAGCAGCGAGCAGTCTCTCAGTTCTGGGACGTAGCTGAAGGGGGGAATCGCAGTGAGAGTAATTCCTCTGCCATCCTATTTCAGATGCAGTCAATCGCTTCTAAATGGGAAATCGCCAAAAGTTTCTGGAATGAGCACAAAGGCGGCATCAACCGAGTTAGATGAGGATGGCTTCAATTTATGTGATTTCAAAAGTGGAAATCAGTCCTCTTAAGGACCACTGAGATGACTTGTGATTGTTTAGCCTGGAGAAGGAACAGATAAGAAGAGGCCCAGTCGCTGCCTCCAAATACATAGATCTTTCACTCTGTGTCTGTAGACGATCTACATCCCAATAATTGAGAATTAACTGCACTTTTAGTTTATATTCCCACTTGCTTGCTTATCAAGGGAATATACTGGCAGCCGGGCTAAATGATTTTTGAAGTCCCTACCAGAAATTCGTAGAGATTCCCTGAGTCAATGGCAGGATGGGGAGAATAATGGAGTACTGACTCTATTTCCTCAAGGGAAGCACTTGCTGCTCTCAGCCTAACAATCTGGAAGCCTAAACGTACAACAGGGAAAATTATCGGGCACTGGCTCACGTAAGTGTGGCCAATGTGAGTGAGTTCATTGGAATTTTTAACGCAAGCGGCTGTAACTGCTTTGGATTTATAAAGTGCCTTTTCTTCTTTAAGAAGCCTAAATAAACTCTTTTCCATATTTCCCTCATCAAAGTCTTCATTAGTCAGAGAAGTAAGGCCTGACCTATAGATCCTCATTCAATAGCTGAAGAAACTAATATATAAAGAATACAATAATGCTAACCGTGTTGTAAAAAGTTCGTCTTTACCCCACCCCCTGGAGCTCCCCTTTGGACAACTCTATTTCTGCCCAGCGATCAGAGCCTGGATGAGCCAGAAAAGAATCAGAATGATTTCCCACATTATTTCCACCAACAGTCGCACTGCCCAGGGCCCGAGCCCACACTCTGCCCACCACTGCGTTGAAGAGAGAGGAAGGGACCATTGGGAAACAGACAGCAGGAGCTGAACGCAGCACCCCCAGCTCCCGGGAGGCATGGGACTCAGCCACGAGCAGAGACCAGACCACTCTGCTCTCGGGCCTGCCGTCTTCCGCGCTGTGTGGGTCAAGGGGCTCAGCGGGCATCCGGGATACGGAGGCACAACTACCTTTTTGTTCCAACCTGGTCTCAAAGAAAGCTTTAAAAATGCCGTGGGTTTGGATGGATAAGTGGCAGTGAAAAATTGCCTTGTTGAATCTCGGGGAGCCCACGGTGAATGCCCCCGATGAGCTGAGCCTGTGGTGACCAACAGCAGGGTGCCTTCAGAAATTGCCCTGAGCAGTCAGGGAGAACATTCACGACGTGTGCACGATGCCCAGGGCCCCCTTTTAGTCCCCGTAGGGCCCCGCTTCTTGTTTTCCTGACGGCACTACCTGTTCTGTAGCGCTTCTCGTGCCCCACCTCTCTGGACGGCAGACTGAGAAAATTGTGCCTTCCTCACCTCCCTGGCTGTCCCCATGACCCCAGCACGGGGAGGAAGCTCAGTAAATGCTCCTGAATTGCACCATCTGAAGTGTGGAAACTGTAAGGTGCAATCTGCTCTATTTTCTTTTTGGTCATGAAAAGAAGAGGGGAGCTCAGATTCCTTAAGTATTTTGCGGCAGCCCCTGCCCTTTACCTAGGCGACAGGAGAATGAACAGTGGATGGCATGTTCCTTAGAAACATGTTATCTCCTCTACTTTGCAGCAGCAAGGACAGTGAGGGACAGCAGGAGTTGTCAAACCGCTTTTTCCCGCTTCCCCATTGCTCTGGGCCGGCTGTTACTGTTACTGCTGTCTGTCAGGGACGTTTCCGTTCACGACTTGTTCTTGAACATGCCTTCCAGTGACCTGGCAAGAGCATATGGAAGAGAGGCCCTTGGACTACAAGTCAAGTGAATTACGTCCAAATCCCAGCACTTTCCCAGACTCGCCCCCTGAACTCGGGCAATCTCAGCTGCCCTGGGTCTGGCCTTCCTCCTTGAGAGCGGCAGCGTGGAAGGAAGGGGAGTGGGTTTGGGGGCTAACCAAGCATGTGTTTTGACAACACCAGACCTCCTTTCATAAGTTCTGTGACCTAGGGCGAGCTGCCTCTCTCTCTCAGCCTCCAGTTCTTCGCTTCTAACATGAGGATAACATGTCCTAAGGCATAGAGTTGGTAGGACGAATACCTGGCACAAACTAAGCAGCCAAATACGGCCATTGCTTCACTTGCTGTAAAATGGGTGTTAATAAGCTGAATGCTTGTGTCCTCCCCAAATTCCTACGTTGAAACCTACTGCTTAGTGTGGTGGCATTAGAGGTGGGGGGCATTGGGAGGTGATTAGGTCATGAGGGTAGAATCCTCATGGTGGGATTAGCGCTCCTGTACAAAAAGGCTCCAGACAGTCACCTAGCTCCTTTTAGGGTGTAAGGACACAGGGAGAAGTCAGCCCTCAAAACCTGGAAGAAAGCCTCAGCAGAACCCCACCCTGCTGGCACCCCGATCTTAGATTTCAGCCTCTAGAAGTGTGAGCAATAAATTTTATAAGCCTATAAATGTTTATAAGCCATCCAGTCTGCAGTGTTTTCTTTTACTAGCGCAAACAAGACTAAGACAATGTGAGTTCACCAACTCCTTATAAAGTTGCCTTAAGTTTCAAATGAGATTACAGATGAGAAAGATCGCTAAAGGCTGCAAAATACTGTGCATTTGGAGTCACGTGGGATTAGGAGAAACAAAATATAACTAGATGCTGTTATATTATGCTCCCACATCAGAAGGAAATTACCTAGTGTTTTCAAAGTATTTTTAAAACAATTTTTAAGAAGGAAACCACCATGAATTGTTTTATTAGAAGAAGCCATTTGGGAGGTAGGGGGAGGAAATGCAACTCCAACTGTGATAAGATATGGAATGATGATGGAAGTGGCTCTGATACATAATTATATCCTGGCTGATCAGCAAAGTGAGTTCAAATCCAAACTAAAAGTGTCAGAACAAAAAGATTGGTCCAATTACCATTTCAGTCTATCTTTAGGGATTCATGCCCATTGGAGACTTTGTGAGATTGATAATGGTTAAATGTCACTGCTGTGACCCCCTCCTGAGTGTGCCAGGCAGGCGAGAACACCCTGGACACCCTCTAACTTCAGCAGGACAACACTTTCCAAACTCTGGTGCATGGAGCACTTTTCCACAAAAGGTTTATAATATACTGGAGTCATATGAGTTTAGGAAAATCTTTATCACTCTCTCAGACATTCACAGGGCATATTTATAGAGTAAAGCTTCTAGGAAGTCTTACAGACTTAAGAACATTTGTTTAATCCAGAATTTCCCATACTAGTTATAACATTAGCCTCTTCCCCTTTCCTCAGCCTGCAGTCACAGTTAATATCTGTTAGAACAATATTCTTGTCCACCCATCATGGACTCCTTTCTCCTGTACTAAGGACATAATCAAGATGCCACAAAGCAAGGCTGGTGGGGAAACAAGGGCTTCAGGGCCTTTGCTAGATAATTGTGCATATTCCCCCATCAGCGTGGTAGGACCAGAATGCCACTTTGAGGAGCAGAGACCGTAAGTGCCCTTTCACTATAGTAAACATTCACCACCATGTGCCCACTGCAGGGTCTTGGGCCAGCGAGGCCTGCATAAGCCCACACAGTGCCAGAGCACATGGCCCTCCTGGGTTTAGACATTAGACTAGCCCATAGCAAAGGGATTGGGTAGAGAGGAAAGGCAGGCACTGCCCTCATTCCAGAATGATACAGCAAGTGCCACAAAAATCAATCCAAACTATTTGTTCTTCCTCCCCTGCTCAAAACTGTTTCAAATCAAAACAGTAGCTCAACTGGCCATTGAAAGAAATCTGGCATCTTCAAGGTGGCTATACAGTTTTTCTAAATTCACTCTCTGAATGCGGTTCTGGCTTAAAAAGCCAAAGCTTAAATGGAGCAGTAGAAATCACGCAGGGCAACTGGGCACACATTTCGCATCCTCTCTTCCTAACACCCTGAGTACACACACACTTATTCTTCTATTTATTTTCCTCCACTATTCAGATTCACTGGCATCATCCTTCCCTCCCAGTGATGATCTACTCCATTGTCTTCTTGCCACACAATTCAATTCAAGACAATTGTTTCTTATCCTCTGTGTGCCAGGCACTGAGCTTAGAGTCATCCGTTCTCCGAGTCATCTTGGAGCAGAGTCATCTTGGACTCTGCCCTCCCATGCCTAGTATCTAAATGAGCACAAACCCCATCAATTCTACCTCTGCAACAGCACCCAAATATTACCAGATCTACTTCCTCACTGCCCTCCATGGTTCTGGCTCT
This sequence comes from Manis javanica, assembly GCF_040802235.1. NCBI lineage: Eukaryota > Metazoa > Chordata > Mammalia > Pholidota > Manidae > Manis > Manis javanica. The sequence continues at coordinate 95,571,469 of NC_133166.1, read as the reverse complement.
CATCATTTCTCACCCAGAAAATTGCAGTAGCCTGATGCGTCATCTTGTCTCTAGCATCAGTCCATTTCCCTTCAGGGCAGCCGAAGATCCAAGAACTGATGGTGCAAAGACCTTCAAACGGCTCCACATTATCTACAGAAAACAGCCTCAGCTTTAGACGGCAGCCCTTCACAGCCTGACCCTTCCTAGCTTTACAGTTCCAAGTTTTCAGGTCTCCTGCCTCCTCCTTCTCCCTTATGCAACCTCCTCTAATAACAACTGGGTCTTATTCATTACTGTATTCTTAGCATATAATACTAGGTCTGGCACAAAGCAGGCACTTCATAAATGTATGTCAAATGATAAGGGGCATAGATGGCTGGACAGATGAGTAAATGCAGTGGTTTCCTATTGCTGTTATAATAAATTACCACAAATCTGGTGGTTTAAAAAAACACACAATTATTACAGTATATTATGGAAGCCAGAAGTCCAAAATGGGTCATCAGGGCTCTGTTTCTCCCAGAGGCTTCAGGGGAAAATCCATTTCTTTGTCTCCTCCAGCTTCTAGAGGCCCCCTGCGTTCTTTGGCTTGTGTCCCTTTCTCCCATCTTCAGGGTGCATCACTCCAAATTCTGCTTCCATCATTCCATGTCCTTCTTTCTGACTCTGAAACTCCTGCATCCCTCTTATAAGGACCTTTGTAATTACATCATTGGGTCCATCTTGATAATACATGATAATCTCCCCATCTCAGGATCTTTGACTCAGTCACATATGCAAAGTCCCTTTTGCCATGTATGATAACATATTCACAAGTTTGGAGATTACGACACAGATGTTTTTTGGGGTGGTGGTTATTATTCAGCCTTCTTCAGTGAGTCAATAGATTTTTTTTTAATGTAAGGAGTATCACAGTTGTACAAGCTGCCAGGGAAATTATAAAAAGGTGAGTCTAAACTCTGCCTAGTGGCTACTGTCTTAGACAACGTCGTTCCAGAAAGATCATCTGGAGAAAGGATTGAAGGTGATTTGAAGGTATGGGAGACTAAAGGCAGGTATCTACCTAGATGAAAGCTAAGCACAACCTGAATTAAAACACAAGCAGCAGTGATAACGGCTGGTGCAGGGATGAGAGAGGAGAGAAATGTCAGGTGGAGGAGTAAGAGTGTCTCATTGATTGGACTTAGGGGTCATCAAGTCTAGGATGAATCTCGGCCTCTCAGATGGCTGGATTGTGCTATTCGTCAGCAAAAGGAGCGGAGTTTAAAAGGTAGGATGATTATTTAAATTTGTTACCAGACCTAATTCTGAGATTCCTATTAAATGGAGACATTCTAAAATAAATATGTCTGGAGCCCTTGAGAGGGAGGTCTGGGCAACGGTACAGGTTTGGGAACTGTCAGCACATCCCTGGGTTTTGCTCAGGAGGAGGAAACAGCACAGAAAAGCAGAGGGCAGACAACGACTGCAGGGAGCACAGCGTTAAAAGGACCAGAAAAGGCTGGGAAGGAAGAAGCGACGAGCTCTGAGGAAAGCTAGGAGAGAGTGGGGTCGTGGGCCTGGAGAGGAGAGGAGAGGCGCAAGAAGGTAACGACCCGTTTTCCTGAGGAGGTCAGATGTCATAATGACCGCGAAGCTGCCATGGGACTTGGGATGGACGGCTTAGCAAGAGCGATTTCAGCACAGGAGGTGGCGGCAGCAGGGCAATGGAAGCCAGAGGATCCATGGGTAACTGTGAGGAAGAAAGTAGGGCCACCACTGTACACCCTGAGCATTAACTCCTCTCAGTGAGCTTGACCGAGAGAAAAAGAGAAGTAGGCCACAGCAAAAGGGGAGTAGGGACCCAAAAGACAGGTGGGATTTGCACCCATTTACAGGCGGAAGGAAAGAAGACTAAAGCTTGGGGGATGCTGAACATGCAGGAGAGAGAGGACAGGGGGTGGGTAAGGGTAAGGGTACCAGCTGTCCAAACCAGCCTGTAGTACTTGAGTTTCCCATAGGATAAAAGCAAACAATGCACATGTATAGATTCCATTTCTTAAATCCCACTTAAAAACAATTGTATGTGCATGAGTGGGGCAGTCTACTGTAAAATGTAAGTTATAACATAGATTTTTATCAATATGCTTTCCCTGTCAGGCCATGTTTGGCCCACAAATTTAATTAAAGTGCATCTGGTGTTCCTGTCGAACCTCTGACACGTCAGGGAATGACTGATGGGGCAAGGCCTCCACAGCTCCGAGACTGAGCTCCTTGGGTTTGCTGAGCCAAAGCCAGAACCATCTTCTTTCCAGAGGCAGCAGAGGGACGGTTCTGGAAGCAAAGTTACAAGAGCATAGCGTCATGCCAACTGTGCCCCGCAGGTCCCCCACTGCTTCTCTGGCCCCCAGGCCCCCAGACACACAAATCCTACTTTATATAAGGATGGGTGTGTTAGTCTGTTCTGGCTACAAAATGCCATAGACTGGGTGCGCTTCTAAACAACAGAAATTTCTTTCTCATGGTTCTGGAGTCTGGAAGTCCATGATGAAGACACGGGCAGATCTGGCGTCCAGTGAGGGCTGGCCCCGGTTCACGGCAGGCCATCTTCTCACTGGGCACTCACACGGCCAAAGGAATGAGGGCCCGATCCCCCTGGGCGCTGATCCCATTCTAGGGCACTCTGCCCTCATGACCCATCAACTCCCAAAGGCCCGACATCCAGAGACCGTCACCCTGGGCAGCAGGTCTCAGGGCATGCGTTTGGGGAGGACACGACATTCAGTCTGTAGCTGGGGCCACAGTTACAGTCCGCCCACCCTAACCCTGAGGGCCGCCAGGGTGGTGGGGGGCACTCCAAGGAGGAAGAGAAGGATCAAGGAGGAACAGCAGACGGAAGCACAGAGATCCCCGCAGCAGGGACTGTGAAAGCGACACTCCTGACAGCGGAGGGACAGGACGTTTTGTTGCCCATTGTCGATTTTGACCTTGGGAATGTGAAGGACACACACAGAGCCAGATCATGCAATACGGGGAGAGTGTCCGCAGGCCAGTGCTTTGCAGGCTCCCTGAGGAAGAGGAGGAGGAGGAAGAGAAGGGAAGGGAAGGACCAGGAGGGGAAGGGAGGAGGGAAAGAGAAGGTGGGGGGGGAGCCTCGGTAAGGCCCGTGCAACTCTCTGAATTCTTCCCATGGCCCCACATCATCACCTACATTCCAGTTCAATGCTGGGGATAAAAAATCTGTTCAACGTGAATGTGACTCCAGTGGAAGATTTCCTTCCCTTTATTGGCACTTCAAATGGTGGCTGCCTGGCCCTGTTTATTCATTAATGCATATAAGACAATACCGAAGGGGAAGACAGCCGGCTAGCAAATGGCAAAGCCAACATTTATCCCTGTGTCTCCAAGGAGGGGAGAACTTTTAAGATAGCCCAGATGTCTTTCTATCAGAAGCTGAACAATACAAAAGAAAAAAAGAAACTTCCAACTAGAAGAGAAATTACAGATTACCTATCATTTTCAGATAAGGAAAATGTGGCTCAGAGATGCTAAGAAACAAACTACGGCCCAGGTCTGCTGACTCCTTATTGAGTTCCCTTTCCATTGCTTCAGAGGTTTTCAAGTTCTGTTTTCTGGAGAAAAGGGCTGGGTGGGAGGAAGCCCAGTGGAAGGGGCAGATGCAGTTTCTCTACTCCATCAATCTCACTGACCACAGTAATTCCTTTTTATCAGACACATCACACACACACACACACACACACACACACACACACACACACACACACACAGCTACTGCACAATATTTCATTTGAAGAAAATTTCTGTTGCTAAAATAAGTTAAAAAAAACCCACTGCTTTATACTATACATCTATTTATGTTTTACGTATAACAAGAAACCAGGCCCTGTCCTAAAGACTTACTGTCAACTACAGAAAGCTATTTTCAACATGAGGTGAGGTCGACAGGGGACCTAATTGGATAGTGAAAGTGGGTGGAAAAAGAATTCAGGAAGATTCCACATGGCTGGTAGACCTTTCATCTGAAAGGGTCTGACAGTGGTTCTCAAACTTTTTGTACAATGGAATTATCTGGAAAGCTTTTTAAAATTAAGATTACAGAATCTTAGGTCCTGCATCACAGTTTCTGATTCAGAAGGTGTGATGTGGAGCCTAAGAATTTTCATTTCTAAGAAGCTCCTCGATGCTACTGATGCTTTTGGTCCAGGGACCACACTTGCAGAATCTCTGGTGCAGAGGACAGATGGCTGAGCTGGAGAAGCTCCTGCCTGAGGGCCTCATGATGCCTCACTCTGAACTTCTGGCATAAAGCAAGGAGGACTTCTCTCTGAAGCAACATTATTCAATAAGTGGAAGTTATATCTGGGACGTTTTAAGACATGGAAAAATGTTGAGTAAAACATGATTAGGATTTCAATGAGAAAACATAATAGGAAAAAACAAATATGGTGATTTTTTTCTCTGCTTTATAAAGCAGACATTATTTAAGCTCTAGACATGAGGTAGATATGATAGTTGGTGGTCGGTGTGGGAATGTGCATATATCTATGGGTATCAGAGCCACTCATCCATTTAAAAACCATTCATAAACATTAGGGTTTGGGGTGGAAATAAGTCTCTATTTATGTGTGCATGAGTGTCACATGCACTCATTCCTTCCACAAATATTTATAAATGCCTACCAGATGCCAGGCACTGTGCCAGGCACTAGGGAAAAGACACGTGTTCATTGCCTTCAGTCCAGGGAAAGAAACAGGAAGTAAGATAAGAGCTAATAGAAGTATATGGAAAATTCTACAGATGAGGAACCGTTTGGTTTGACAGACACTGAGCTCCATTTTGGACACTTTGAGTTTGGACTTGTGGAATATCCAGGGAGCGATATCAAATGTGTTTCTATAACTCATGAGGGAAAACCTGGGTTGGAGATGTAGATTGGGAGCCTTTATCTAATGACGAGTATGAACAATTTCTCCATGAAAACTAGTGAAGTATGAGGAAAGGGATATCAGGTAGGGGAGGAGCGGCCGGTAAAGAAGAACTCAGAGGTTGTCTTTAAGCTGATAAAAGTGTGAACAAGATACTGTACAAAGTTAAGGACATAGTCATATTTCTGTTTTAAACAATGATGATTTATTTGCTTAAAATAAGATTTCTTTAGTAATTTTGTCAATATGCCCTGTAAGAAAGAGATGCTATGCTGAATTACTCCTGACACTTCTTACACTTTCCTGATAAGAATCCAACCTTACTCAGTATTTTCATATAAATCCTGGTGTCTTATTGAAGTAAACAAAGATCACCCGTGCAAACATAAGTCTAAAATCTGAATTAATAATTTTTCTAATAGTTCTCTCCTTAAGATCATTAGCTCCCAGTCATTTAGTCATATACATATCTAGTATTGTCCATGTACGAAAACAAGTCAATTTCTATCATTAATCTAGAGGGCTAGCTTGGGCGCGCACACACACACACACACACACACACACACACACACACACAATCTTTCACCTCTTCCTCGTTACCTCACCTCTTTTTCTTGGCTGTTTTTAAGGCACAGTTGTGACACTAAGTGTCCCATCTTTAGGTATAGCTGTAATGAGCTTTTAAAATTGTAAGTACAAATTGGTGGGTTGACATTCAATCCAATGCACATGTCATAAGCACTTTTATTCAAGTTGGTACAATAGTGGGTTCGGTTCCTGTCCCTGCACTCAATGAATGTACTGAGCAAAGTAAACATTTCCTGACCAAGAAAAGTTGGCTTTCTTGTTATTTACATATGAAATCTTATACATAAAACCTTCCTTTAAAATGTGCAGGTGATGTTGTTTTACTCATTTTGTTATGTATATAAACATTTATATATATTTAAAATATGATTCCAGGACACTGTTCTAGTCATTGTAGAAGCTAATCATATATTTAAGATTTTCAGGGTTTGGGATGAAAGGTTTGACTACAAAGAAACGGCCCAAAGGAGTGTTGATGGAACTGCTCTGTATCTTCATCTTGGTAGTGTTTACACAACTATGAGTTTGTCAAAACTATAGAACTCTACACCCCAAAGAGTAAATTTCACTGTTTGTAAATTTAAAAATAAAAAATTCAAAATGCTGATCTAGAATAGTTACTTTGAAGGATATTGTTTAAAACAAATTCAACTGGTTGCTTATAGTCAAGCCATTTAGGCACACACACACACACACACACACACACACATACTTCTCTTTATAGAAATTCCACACAAAGTTATTTATTTGCTTGTAATCTTACTCCAGGGGACTTCGGTTGACTTTCCCAAGACACAATGGAAGGCGGCCAGCCGTTCAACCCACTTTGTCGGTGGTGCCTCAAATTTCTGCTTGTTCGTTACAAGAATTCTCCAGAGACAGATGTATTACAGCACTTTGAGAACAATATTCACACCCACTGCTGAAAAGTGAAAAGAGATAGCTCAAGGTTCAACTCTGTGAAACAATTTAGTGGCTAAATGTGTCACTTTGGAACTAAATCCAAGCAGGTACTTGGAAAGAAGCAATTGAAAAGGGTGACAAATTAATGCCCTCCCCGAGCATATGGGCATTAATACTTACGTACCATGCCTGCTTCTGCGTACACTCTAGACTCCATGCACACGGTTCTTCATACACTCTATCACCCCATGGCCATTACTTGTGGCTGATGAATGCTAGTGTTCACAGAACAGCGTGTTGATGCATTTTTTCCTGCCATTGTAGGTAACATGTTTTCTAATTCTTTTGCTCTATTCAGCATTTGACCCCAACGATAGGGGATTATGGTATTAACTCTCTACCCAGCACACATTCTTTACAGACTCCCACTAAATACTGTAAGCCTGCTGTGGAGAGGAATAAAAGTGAAAGCATACCGTCTGGTCTTAAGCTGAGCACACAGAGGGTCGTGATCCAATTGGAAGGGAAGCAGAATTTTTAAAAAGAAAGAGGTTTGACCAAATTTTAATCCTTGTCATTTTCATTTCTCTTACCCTGTGGATTTGGGTGATTTTATTTACACTGTCAGCTTGAGCCTGGGGATTGGAAATCAGGCTTTTATGGAGATTATTAAAAGTACATAGAGTACACTAAAGGTTGGGCTAACTGATAGATGCTGCTAAAAATATGAATGTGAATGCCCTGGTATTAGGTGCCACTGGCGTACATTTCATCCTCCTTAGAAGGTTATTCTTGGGAGCCGGACCGGCTGCAATGGTCATGAGACGCAGGCTGTCAGGATATTTCTAATAGGTAGCAAATGACCAGAGATGGAGATGAATTAGCATTACTCAGATGAGAAGGTAGCTCTTTATACCATTAATTCCAATGCAAAGTGATTCCACCATCCTTCTCCTAAAAGAGAGGGCACTGCAAATTGTGGGGAGGAGGGGTGCAGGGTTAAAGCTTCAAGGATTTATCGATGGGCTGGATAGGCCTCAATGTCACACAAGTCTGTAGGCTGGGTTTTGTTTGACCTGAGTTTCTCAAATGCATCACTAGTAAAGTCAGGTAATGTCATATAGGCCTAGATTATAAGAATAAAGCTCTAGACCTCAGACACCGTCTTTAAGATATCAATAGATAAAAATGAAATGGTTTACCCAGTCTCAAAACACTCAAATCCACGCTTTGATGAGGCAGGTTTAGGGTCTCAAAGACTTGGAAGTACTACTTTACAAAGTAGTCGACTCTGTGGGACGTGTGTCCTTGCAGGGTTATAGATTCGGATAATGTAAATGGGTTTAAGAGGGTTTTAGAGGGATGCATGCATCACAGCTCTATGACAGAGCACCAAGCAAAAATGGGGCATTTTAGGGACTTGTTTCCAATTTGGAGGCTGATAGCGTCCCCATGCCTGTGGCCTGGCCTCCTCGGGTACCCCTAATAGATCAAGTCACTGCTATGCTGAAGCTTTAAAGTATGTTGCACACCCAGAAATGGGGAGGAAGGCAGATAGCAGGAAATGACTGACCAAGTGTGTATTTCACTTGGAGCTCTCAAATGCCAACACCTGGACGGTGGCGTCCAGTTTAAGTACTGAGGTTTGTATCTCTGTCATGTCTTAGATGCCTGTATAAAAACATGCTATCCTGCCATAGAAAAGAGACCACAGTGAAACGTGAACCTTCAGTGCCTTCAATGTTTGAAAACTTAGTTCTGAATCACTGGTCCCAAATCACTTATATTCTGCATCCTGACCTGTTCCTTGTCCTCTTGGCTTCGGATCTGGTGATTCACTTTCCCTTTTACAACCTTACCTCCTAGCCCCCCAAAGCAGGCCACCCTCTGACTAAAATGTTTATTTCCCTCTTAGCTCTCGATCCCCTCTCTGGCGCACTGCCTTCATGCACACTGAGTGGATGCTCCCTTCCTGCCTCCTGGCCCCCAGTCCACCCTGTCACGTGGACTTGTCCTTCTCGGAGTGCCTCCATCGCCTGAAAGTGGCATCCCCCCCCCCACCTCCAGGTGCACCGCAGCCCACAGGCAGGATCTGCTTGGGGACACCAGCCAACAGGGAGAAGTAAAATGAGTCCCTTTAGTGTGATGGTGTAGACAGACCACTGTGAGCCTGGTCCATACCACCCCGATCCTCCTTCGTTAACTGCCTTTTCTAAATATAAACATATATGTTATGCTATTTTAATTTTTTTCAAATCAGGTTTCATATGTTTTACATGCTAGATTTGTATAACAATTCTGTAAGCCAGAAAGAACAAACATGAGCTCTCTCTTTCGTGCAACAGTACTACTGAGATAAAGACAAGTCGGGTGACTTGGCCCATATTACATGGGAAGCAAATTGTAGAGTTTAACTCAGCTGGTCAGTGTTTCATCTGCTTCCTATGTTCCCTTGGACTGAGATCCTCTGGAAAGCAGGGATCAAATCCAGGTGGTCACTCTGCATAGAAATTAATAAATTTGATGACAGGATGATAAAGTTGATGATGACGATGAAGGTGATAAATATGTTTTTCATCTGCAACTATAGAAATCAATTTCATTTTCCTGATTTTCTTATCTGTGTGCCTTTCTGCTAATTGTTTCCCCTACTTAAAATGTCTTCCACCTGCCCTATTTGCCTAGAAAATCCCTCTTCATCCTTTAGAATCCGATACATATGTAACCTCCTCTGTGAGATCTATACTTATCACTGCCCTTTCCTCACCTCCAGAAAGAATTAACTAGGTTCCCATGTTAATGGTGTCACACTTAGACTGTAATTCTTCATGTCATTCTTTGTTTATGTTTCTGCCACCAGATTATGGGCAAGAGCCAGAGACAATGTCCTATTCCCTTTTGCATCCCAATCCCTGCTGCTGCGCTTGACAAGTCACAGATACTCAAACGTGTATTTTGAACTGAATATAATGAATCTCTCCTTATTTCCCTCCTTTCAAGAGGGAAATAAGGAGAGATTCTTACCAAATGATTTTTCCAGCTTTTAGAACTAGTCCTCAGTTTAGAATAGTATATTAGTCAAGGCAATCAATGCAGACTGTTATAAAATACACTTTCCAAATATAAGTACTGTAACCCGATATAAGGCTGTTACGAACATCTGATGTAGATTGGGCCCCTTCCACTGTGTGGCTCTTTGCTTCCAGTTACTCAGATGGGAGAAAATGTAAAGAAGACATACCAGGTTTTAAAGCAGCTGGCCTCACTTCCGCTCATGACGATTGGCCAGAGCTCAGATCACCTGGCCCATCTAACTGCAAAGCCATGTGGGATATGTAACTCCCCTGCATGTTGAAAATGGTAAACACTGAAACTTTCTTGCCATAGTCTGCCCTCCTGACCACCAGAAGTCTTTCGCTCACTCATGGGGCACATTCACCTCACTTCAAAGAGGACAGTGTAAGGTCCCATCCAGTCACCCCCTCTGGACGGTGCCCAGCACACCTGGGTGTTGCACCTCCATCAATCTATGTAGTGCCTCCAGGTATGGCAGCCTACATAATAAAAAGACCCTGCTTTCTAACCATCACACCCATTTATAATGGTGGCAGAAGGACAGGAAGATAATCCCATTTGACAAGGGAAATAATAGATAATATGCAGCACCATGGCCCAAGGCCACACTGAAAGCCCTCTGGGTCAGCACTGTGAAGCCCATACCCTCTGGGCATGATGACGTGTGTGGACTAGGGTCTAGGAAGGGTTCCCTTATTTGTTCTTCTCCTTGGCCACATGAGAATTGGGCTTAGAGGAGGACCCTTCATTCAGAACAGCGTGTACAGGATGGACTGGGAATTCAAGAATTGTATTAAGCTTTGAACAAGCAAGGGCTTTTCAAGCCTGGGCCCCTGGTTTCTCTGGCAGTGCAATTCTCAAAAACTTAGAAGGCATAGGTTTGCTTGCCGTCAGGTCCATGTGCCAGGAACCACACACAGAGTGATTTTTCTAGACATTGTTATCAAATCTATCTTTTTTCTTTGCCTCTCCACTCCCATGCCTTTATCTCTTTTAACATAATTACCTAAATACACTGAGGCTATCAGAAACAATAGGTGAGGAATAGGTCATTTGATTTCTGGCTCAAATGACTTCATTCAGTTGAGAACATGTACTGGATATTTGTTACTTAAAGCCTTTTTTTGGTATCATGTCTTGTCTAAGTCTGAAATAAATTAACTTTTTTCTTATCCTGCAGCCCAAATTTCTGGACTCTGTATTGTATTCTGTTTCTCCTTGCAAACTCACAAACTCTTCCTTGAGTCATATTCTCTCGTGATACAGACCTAAATTAGCCAAAGACACTGCTAAAATTGTTTTCTGATTATTTCCCCTGACGGTATAAACTGGCCATGATTGCATGACTGCCTTCCAGTTAACAGCAGGCAATAGTTACACTAAATGATCTGTCACTGCATTACCTGAATTTCTGTCTTTCCATTTTTTTGGTATTGGCTTCTTTTCTGCCTGCTGTTGAACTGCTCAACCAATGATACTTATTTAGGGTAGTTGTAACAGTCTGGGAATAAGATTTGTTACTACTTGTGGTACCAATTTCTGTACCAGCACCTACCGGATATTGTAACAACGATCTCAGTGATTCACACGTAGGGTTATTCCTCCCTCATGTCCAGGGCAAGCCCGGCCAATGTCCTCAGAGGCTCTCTTCCAAGGAACACAAACTCCTTCCATTTTGTGATGCTGGAAACTTAAACTGGTGGCTGCTGGACACTGTGGAAGGAGAAGCAAAAGCTGGAATATTGCTGAAGATGTTTTTACAGGGCAAGACTGAAAGCGGCTTATATCCCTCTGTCCTAAATTTTTTGGCCAGAACCCTGTCACAGGACCCCAACCTAACAAGGAGAAAATGAAATGTTCCTGTGTGCTCAGGAACAGGAAATGGGATCGATGAGCTTATAGTTCTAGCCCGTGTGATAATGTGGCATTTTATTTGGTCCCTTACCAATGACTTAGTTTATCTTTCTTTTCTCAGTCACCAGATAGATGCTTGGACAACCATGATGTCTTATTTTTTTATCAACAATGCAAAATACTTTAAAATAGCTTGTGAGGAATTTAAGACACATTTAATCCTTTTTCTCACTTAACAAATTAAAGGTAAAATTAAAGAGGTAAAATTAAAACACTGAGAGGTTCCAAAGGACCTGTGTGAATCTACCAACAAGCTACCAGACCTTCTCTGGACAAATTTGTAAAACACAAGCAGAGTAGTCTGTAAGCTGGTCATAAATGACAGTTAATCACGACCATGTAGGTCCTCACAATGGAGATGGCTTAGTCCACAGAGTCAATTATCCATGTGCTCTAGTCAGACTCACCAGTCAAACCAACCCCTCTCCTTTAAAGGTAATAAAGGGGACAGGGGACCAAATCCACTAAGTCATAATCAGTGTAGTAATGCCACTGCAAGGAGCACAGGTTTTGAGTGAAACAGACTTAGGGTCTCCCATCAACTATGTGTCCTGAGAGAGTAATTTGAACCTTTCTGAAACTCAGCTGCTTTATGTCTCATCTATGAAATGGAGGATAATGTATCTGCCCTGTAATATTGTGAGCATCTGAGGTATATAGATAGATGAGAGATAGGTAGATAAAGATAGGTAGGTAGGTAGACAGATATAGACAGAGGTAGATATATGTCTCTCTATATAAGCATGGTTGATATTCAGACAGCTGGACTTGGTAGGAGTATTCTCAATGGTCAGTGTTCATGCTATAACCAGGTACTGACTATTTCAGTACCATTCCTGAGTGTACTCAGTAAGTATACAACCACCTATTTTTTTTTTTGAGAGGGCATCTCTCATATTTATTGATCAAATGGTTGTTAACAACAATAAAATTCAGTATAGGGGGGGGTCAATGCTCAATGTACAATCATTAATCCATCTCAAGCCTAATTCTCTTCAGTCTCCAATCTTTTGAAGCATAACGAACAAGTTCTTACATGGTAAACGAATTCTTACATAGTGAATAAATTCTTACATGGTGAACAGTACAAGGGCATTCATCACAGAAACTTTCGGTTTTGATCACGCATTATGAACTATAAACAATCAGGTCAAATATGAATATTCGTTTGATTTTTATACTTGATTTATATGTTGATCCCACATTTCTCCCTTTATTATTATTATTTTTATTTATTTATTTATTTATTTATTTTGAGAGGGCATCTCTCATATTTATTGATCAAATGGTTGTTAACAACAATAAAATTCAGTATAGGGGGGTCAATGCTCAATGTACAATCATTAATCCATCTCAAGCCTAATTCTCGTCAGTCTCCAATCTTCTGAAGCATAACGAACAAGTTCTTACATGGTAAACGAATTCTTACATAGTGAATAAATTCTTACATGGTGAACAGTACAAGGGCATTCATCACAGAAACTTTCGATTTTGATCACGCATTATGACCTATAAACAATCAGGTCAAATATGAATATTCATTTGATTTTTGTACTTGATTTATATGTTGATCCCACATTTCTCTGTCTATTATTATTATTATTTTTATTTTTAATAAAATGCTGAAGTGGTAGGTAGATGCAAGATAAAGGTAGAAAACATAGTTTAGTGCTGTAAGAGGGCAAATGTAGATGATCAGATGATCAGGTGTGTGCCTATGGACTAAGTATTAATCCAGGCTAGACAAGGGCAGCAAGACATCCACGGATGCAGAAGATTTCTCTCAAAGCAGGGGGGGTGAGGTTCTGAGCCTCACCTCTGTTGATCCCCAAATTCTCACCTGATGGCCCTCCTGCAACTGTGCCTGTCTTAGGTTGTTCCTCCCATGAGGAATCTTACCCGTCTCTGGCTAACCAGTCATCTTCCGGGGCCATACAGGGAAATGTAAAGTTGGTAAGTGAGAGAGAAGCCATATTGTTTGAAAAGGTTAGCTTTTTACTTCTTTGCAGATTTATGCCCTGTGGCTTCTATGCCCAGCACTTGTCTCGAGGTATCTTTACCACCTGGAGGAATTATGATACTCGGTAAATTCGATATGAGGCACGAATTCTATTTAAGGCACAACCACCTATTTTTTAAAAAGAAATTAAGGTTCTAACAGGTCTATAATATTTCTGGGTACTATGGAAGATAAAAAGAATTTTTTGATAGACCCTCCCTTCAATCTAGTTTTGGGGCCAACTATGCGAGTCTAACTAGAAATATGACAGGAATTAAGAGAGTGAATTCATGTCAGCTTTGGCTTGATGAGTCAAAGAAGGTTCCTGGAAGAAAGTGTGCCCACGGGTTTGGAGGATTGCAGGCCATAGATGGCCAGTGGGAGGGAGATGTTTCAGCAGGAAGCTTGGTAAGATGGGGAATACTGAGGAAACCAGTCGGACTGATGAGGAGGGCAGTTAAAGAGAAGTGAACTTTATCAACAATGCTGCAAATCCATTTTTCATAAAATGATATTTAATTTTAAAAATAAAAAAGGGCACTCTCCCAGTTCACTGTGTTTTCAGAGGGCACAAATATGGAAACAGTTATAACAGGTTCCACTAATCACAAAACTTTTATATAAAGAGGAAGATAAAGAAATGTGTATTTCTTGTATGATTTTGATGAAGTATGATGTGTGTGCTGTTCTTCCAATGCAACCATTCCTGCCTTTCTATTTTCCTTCTCCTCAAATGTTCTTTTTTTGCTCCTTCATACTTGGTACTACAACAGAGACATACCCTGTGCCCAGAACAGTGGCTTGGCACATAGGAGTCACCCAACAAATATCTGTTGGATAGATTCAATAAGGTTGTGAAAAAATTGTGCTCAGCAGAATTGTAGCTTCTCATAGTCTTTAAATCAAGCAAGGGGAGTAGAAGGCTACCCCCTAAAAGAAGAGACAAAGAGTGCTGACCACCCTTACAATGAGTTTGTGTGAATCCGTAAGGAAGGAAATGAGTAGATGCTTCTAATGATAACATCTGATGACCAGCAAAGGTAGACAGCCCAGGAAAATCCCACGTTAGGAAGTTTCAGTGGAGGTATTGTCTATGCAGTGCTTGTCCAGGCCCGGCACCCAGTGGTGCAATGACTAGAGCTCTGATGGGCCCTTCACCTGCCCCTGAACAAGAAGCCAGTAGCTGAACAACCGAATATAACTAGGGTGGGATACTCTCCAAACTGTACCTAACAGGTATCATTTTTAAAGTGATTGATATAAACTCCCTTTTCCTTTAAATCATGATTCCTTATGGTTTCCATCCATCAAATCAATGTTGCTCAGTCTTTAAGTGATGGGTAAATACCAGCTAGAAGAAGGAAGTCATGGCTCAACATTTACCATCAAAGGAGTGTTTTCTTTTTCTTTTTTTTTTTTAGTGATTAATAAAGTGATCATCTTAGAAGCTAAGCTTTAAGGGAAAAGGGCTTCTGAATTTCCGAAGCTACCTCTATGTAAGCAATGCAATACTTTGAATGACAATGGGGAGTTTTACAGGCACAGAGAATTAAGAATATGACGTAAGGGGCATTCTCACCTGCCTGGGGAGAAAGTTGAAAGTTGTCCTGGAGCTGAGAGGAGGAAGAAATGGGAAAGACAAGGTAAAAGGAAACTAGTCAGCAGTGTGTGTCCCTGACCTTCCACACCACCCACACTGGGGATTCCCCAGAGCAATGGGGCTTGTGCCTTGCTTTGCTGTGAACATGCCAAGAGAACTGTGATCCCACTCTCCCCTTCTCCTGGATGCTGCATCTGTATTGAAACCTCAGCAACATGGTACTGTTGGGGGAGCGCTGTTTATTTTCCTTGTTCCTTGTCCCGCATCAAAGAACTGAAGGGCAGAGACACAGTACTGAAGCAGAGTAAAAGTTTTATTTAAAGTTCCTTAAAGAGAGAAAAAGTACAGGCCACCTCAGCCAGGAGAGGTGCCCTGAAAGGTTGGAGAAAGAAAGTTTAAGATGAAAAGGTTACGCACTTAGAAAGTGTGGGTGACCTCAGAGAGAGGAGCTCCCCCAAAGGTTGGAGGTTCCCCCTTTTAAGGATTCTTTAGGAATATGACTAAGGGCTGGGGGTGCAGACTTGTTAAGTGGTCTCTGAATACCAGAAATTAACCTCACACAAGGAACTTCCGGCTCTAATTTCTCCCTGGGATACCGGCGTCTTGGTCTGGGAGCATATCAAACAAGACTGCCTGCTCAGCCCCCAAGGTGGGTTGAGTTATTGTCTGTTTGCTAAAGAGTAAGTTAAGAATCTTACTTCTTAACTTCCTGCCTTTTACTATGTTGTTTACGGCTGGGCCTGCATGCTTAACACAATAAAGACATAGGCTGTGCTGAGGTACCCTCCTTTATCTGGGGAATATTCAAACATTCCAGGCCAAGTTGCTCCTGGCTTTTTGAGCTTTAACTGATTAACTCTGGGTCTATTTTAGTGGGCTTTTTTCTGGCCTTATTGTCTTTCCACCCCACTCATATCTATTTTCCTACCTAACTGTACCATTGCCAGATGGGTTAACCAGGCTGAGGGAGTTTTTAGGTGACCTAAAGTAGAGCTTCTGGCTTCCCAAGGCCTGTACTTGGAACCCATGGAATCCAGAAGACCCTGTGTGCTCCCATGAGAGGATAGAGCAGGAGAGAGAGGCCAGAGGACATGCAGGGGTCTGGGGTTGGAACGAGATGGCCACAGAGGGCAAGGACTCCACCAACAGGGGCAAATGGCAGGATTAAACACAAACCCCAAAGACCAGATGAAAGAGCCACTCTGTGGCCACCAGCCCAGGTGCCCCGGGCACCCAGGGAGCAGACCAGAGCTGTCCTGGGGCAAACCCCAGCAAGGACTCGGAGGCAACAAGCCCACCGAGGCCACCTCTCCCAAGGATCGTGAAGGTGTACACGCCCCCTCCCACACCCAGATGCTGTCTAGCTGCCAGTGGGGAGGAGAGAAGAGGAGCCCTAGAAGACCAGGTGCTTACCCCAAAGAGGCTGCTGTCAACCAGAGGAGGGGTTGCTTTCAGTTGCCAAGTTTAAGTCCCATCTGTTTCCACTCCACTTTCCCATAAGAGAGGGATAAGGGATCAGAGCAAGATGAGAAGTTACATAGAAAACTAAAATGTTCTATGCTTTTTTAACTCAGTTGAGTATAGCACATGTGATTTTTAACCCCAGGCTGTGTTAATGATGCAGAGTCACTGGTCAAAATGCCAAGAAGCCCTACCCCTGCTTTAAATGGTAGAATGCAAGTTGGACAAAAATACATGTAATGCTATCTAAATTGGGTAGCTTTGTAAAGCTTTGTACTGATCATTAGATTACAAAATATTTTGTTCACATCATATGTGCAATTGGAGGGGAAAAATTTAGTCACTACATTTCCAGCTAAGAAATGTTATTGCCTTACCATCAGTGGTGAGAATATAGAAAACTCAAAGTCGCACACACAGTTGTACCTCTGAATCTATATTTGGCGTTTAGAAAGATAACAGACCAGAAATTCATGGGAAAGAAACTGCTTCCTATGTGTTGTCAGGCATTTTGCATAAACTATCTTACATATTCCTTAAACCACCAGATTAGACATTAGTCCCGTTTTACAGATGAGAAAACTGAAACTCTGAATAGGAAATCGAAATTTCCTTGTCCAAGGTCACCGAAGCTGGAAGGTGCGGAAGCTAGAATTAGAACACAGCTTCGTGACCTTGGTAGGACACTTTCTGCTTCCCTGCCTGGCCCAGAGTCTCACACCCCTGCCCAGTGTCACACAGAGACTTGCCTGCTGGCCACACACGGGATGAGCACACAGGGAGGAAGCCTCCCATCCCCTGGAACTGGACCCACACATTTAGTCAAAACTGCCAACTTCAACTTTATCTGACCTTAGTGAGGACCAGCAGCCCACACTATCTCCCCTCGTAAGAGAGGACTTGTTCTTTCTCACCCAGGTTTCTAGTTTTGATACGAGATTGGAAGACTTATTTTTCTCTTTGATTGCTTTCTTAATTGCATTCTCTCCAATTAACACATTCATCTTGGGAGAAAAGCCCAAGTGGCTTTTCTGGTTCACCAGCTTCTCCAGCTCCTAGTCTGAAAAGCCATTGTTTTGACAAATCAGGGGCAAGGAGCCTATAAGCTGGGCTACTCAGCCTGGCCCAGGGGCCTTCAGGTACGTACCTGTTCCCAGAGATACTGGACATTCCACAGGAAGCATGCCTGAGTCAGAAGGTAAGGGCCGTGGCCACTTGGAACCCAGCATCCTGTAGCAGCCCCTGGGGAGAGCAGGCAGGTCTTCAGAAGACACTTAAAAAAAAAAAGTGCTTTGTAAAAATCAGGTATCCTGTCCTGTGAAGCATGAAGTATGTGGTAGGACAGTTACAGTGGGCTTTCTGAAGACGTGGAAAAGACTAAAAATGGCCCGTTCCTCAGGACATAAGGCAAAATAGGCACTGAGCCAGCGGAAACCAAGAAGTAAGCCAGGAAGAAATGGAAGCTTTTCTGCTTTTCCTTAATCATTCCTTTCTACATGAAAAGCCAATTTTACTAGCATTTTGTCAGCCAGAATCCTTTATAAACAAATACATCCAAATTCCCAGAGCAGTGAAAATGGAGATTCACAAAGATGTTTTGAAGACTGTAACCTTAAATGCCTTTGTGAATCATTAATGCAAATTAAATAGTGTCTGCCTTCTTTTAACCACTGAGTGATGACACTTATTTTATGAAAACAGGTAATTCATATTTACAATGTTTAGAACATTCAGTTAGCCAGAACATTTGACTTCTGAGAGAATTTTGCTACTGAATGGGCTCAGAATTGTCTGGTTAGCACCCTAAAAACCCATGTACTTCCAGAATTAGAAGGAATGAGGTTGCCTCCTAAATCTGATAATTTATTAACTGTGTGACCTTCAGATCCTTTAAACTCTCTGGGCCTTATTTTTCTCATTTATCCATTAGGATAATGATGTCTGCCATCCCCAGTTGTTTAAGCTTAAATGCAACAGGCAAATGCCCCTGCTGAGCACAAACTTGCATGCAGGAGGCACTCAACAATTGCAGCTGAGAATATTACGATGATTATTGCTAATACTGCTACTAGGTATGTGAGCCTTTTTTTATTCCTAACTCTTTGTTTCTTGTTCTACTCTTTGCCTCAGTCCACCCTGCATGCTGGCCTTACATACCTGCCCTGTACACTGAAAGGTTTCCCAAAGTCTATGATCAGCCCCCGTCCTTCTTAAACAAAACTACAGAGTTGTTTGGGAGTCTCTGAGACTCTTCTGGGCTGGCTCTCCCCTTCCCAGAGACCCTGCCCTCTGCCCTTGTCTTGGTTTCTCCATCATTTCCTCTTTCTCTGGGCCAGACCTGGATAAACTTGTGGCTTCCTTCCTTCGCGCTCTCTGGAGAGCTGAGTACTGCACACTTGAAAGCCTAAAAACTTGTCATTTCCACCTTGAACTCATGGCTGACCTCCCAGACAGCCTGGGAAATGAATTAGTGTCCTTAAGCAGAGACAGAATGTGAGCAGTGACCCAGCTCTCCTAGGCAACTACAGAAACTGTCAAGCGGTAGTTCAAGTTCCCTTTTACCCAACCCCTTTAATTATGTTGAAAACTATGTCATATTGTTTTTGAAAAAGTTAATGAAATAGTAGGTAAAGGTGAACCTAGGAACATAATTTACTTGGATTTCCTTGCAAGCATTTGATAAGGTCCCTCATAAAAGGCTATTAAGGAAAATAGATGACCAGAGGGCTTCAGGCAAAAGTCTTTTTGGTGTATTAAAAACTGGTTAAGCTATTTTAGAAGGGAGAAGGCCTAGTGCTGGCTACTCCTTGGAGGGCAGAGAGGTTAATCACAAGCTGTCCCCAGTGTTAGTATTTGGATTTGAAGTGTTTGAATGATTTTTTAAAGGAAAAGAAAGCAAAGTTGGTCAAAGACACAAAATGAATATCATGGTACAAGCCTTCCAGAATGAATGAAGGCTCCTTGTCCATCAGCCAGGAACCCCTGGTGGGAGAAGTGGACCTACCCAGAGGAGGAACCCTCCAAGGATGGGAAGTAATCCCTGGAAACCTTTTAGGAAAAGAGAAAAACACTCTTCATTTGGAGGCCCAGGGCAACCAGGCCTGAGACTGGAGGGCAGGACGCAACAACCTTGCAAGAGTCCTTCCCACCCTCCCAGCAGATGGTGGTTAGTTTGAGGCCATGAAAAATTAGAAATGAGTGGCATGGGTGGAAAGCATTTAAGCATGCTTTTCTTTCCAAAATGGTAAAAGAATAATTCCATTGGTAAAGGAGAGCCCAAGGAATGTAACAGGGAGGGAGGCATTAAATACATGTTCTGAATAATTCTTGTATTTGACCTGATACAACAGAAAGTAAACAGGAGATACTCAGGACCTGTTTACTGCCTACCTCAGGAGCAAAAGAGCCTCTTTTTTTACACAAGAAGATAGATGTGCCTTTGAAGGGCTAACAATACACTCGCTGTGGCAGCTATTCTCACTGCCGCCACTCTCGCACCTCCAAATACTGTCACTGAGAAATGACACAAAGGAATTACACAAATATCTGGATGCTGATGAGGCAAACCCCAGGTCTTCTCCCAGCATGGCCTTCATTAACCCTTATGACACTTCTTATTCAGTCTGGCCTGCATTTCTCTAAGAACAAAAAGTCCTAAACAGAAAGTTGCACTGCAATCAGTGGAAAAGTTAATTCTAATATAGTTTTGCCAAAACGTCTTTACTTTTTCCTAGTGTAATAACTCCAGAACATACATAGGGTGCTATTTGCATAGTAGGAATACATTTATTTTCAGAGAGACACAGGGACAGAGAGCGTGTGAGATAATAAATGGGACATAAAATACACCTTGCAAAGAGTTCACCAGTTACAGACTCACACAGATATGGTCAATTCCCTTTGGCAAAAGTGTGAAGGCGATCATAGGGAAGGAACAGTCAAATAAATGATACTGGCACAATTGGATGTCTATGTGCAAAAAAGGAAGCAAAAGGCTCTTGATCCACACTATATGCACAGGTTAACTCAAAATGGATCATAGACCTGAATGTAAATGTAACCACAAAATTTGTAGAAGAAAATATAGGACAAAACTCTTTGCAACACTGGGTTGGGCACAAGTCCTTAGATAAATCAGGCAAAGCGCTATCCATAAAAGAAAAAATGGATAAATGGAATTTGATAAAAATTCCCAATCCCAGGACCTGAGTCATAAGCAGGAACCGAAACAAAAAGCAAACCTTTCAACTCACCCACCAGACTTAGCTACAGAAGACCTTTCCTCAGGCACAGAAGAGGAGCGAGCGACTAAGTTGAAAAATGGCAGCTGCTTGGCTAACTTTTTTCCAAAATGGGTCAGGTAGAAATTAATGGCTCTACCCTCTGCTTTTCCAGTAATTTGTGTGCTTTTATACTACTTAACACACTCTACTGTCATTAACAGTCATTGACATCCCATGTCATATGCAAAGGCCCCCACCCAGTAGTGAGCTCCTCAGGGGCAAGGCCCCATGTTACTCTCTCTGAGCATCCCCGGAGCCTAGCAGAGGGCCGGATACAGAATGTGTGCTCAGTAAATGAAGAATAAAAGAAAGAATGGGGAAGAAAGCAAGAAGGTAGGAGAAAGACATGGGGAGGGGAGAGAGAAGGAAGGAAGGGAGGGAGGAAGCAACGCCTAGGATGGAGAAAATGAGGACAGGCAGGGTGTGTTGAGAGACAGGGCAGTGTCTGGTGAGGGAAGGGGGGCAGCTCTGGGCCTGCCTGATCAGCTGGGGCTCTGTTATCCAAATCAGCATGTGGGTACAAGGCCAGGGCACTCTCTCCGAAATCACTGCCACCCTCTGTCCTCATGCCGCAGCGCTGGAGATGTCAG
This sequence comes from Manis javanica, assembly GCF_040802235.1. NCBI lineage: Eukaryota > Metazoa > Chordata > Mammalia > Pholidota > Manidae > Manis > Manis javanica. The sequence goes on along the minus strand of NC_133166.1, from coordinate 95,550,149 downwards.
AGCCACTGTGTGCAGCCCAGGGCCCAACCAGCAGCTGAGCTGGAAGAGCGAGGCTGTGCTGGCTGTGCTCCCCCTGCTCCCCGGCTGCAGGCCTGGGAGTCGGAGCCACAGGAGCCAGGTCAGGGTGGCGAGGAGCCGCTGGCACGGCAGCGCTCTCACATTCTCCCTTTTCCAATGGCCCGGCCGGCATTGCTGGGGAAACGGGAGGGGCCCGGCAGCCAGCAGCCGAGAGTGAGAACTTCCCGTTGCCAGAGCCAGCTGCTGGCTGCCATCTGGGCAGGGGCAGTGCCAGTTTCCCAAATCTGCCTTCCCTTTGGAAAAGGGGGAGAAAACTGTGCTGAGAAGATAGCTTCTCCTTCTATCCTGAGGCTCTCTGTTAAAAACCCAACAAAACCAGCCTTTGAAAAAGGAAGGGATGAGAAATACCACACACTGGGCAGTTTCCAAAGGAATTTGCTTCTCCTGGGGCTTTAACATCTAAGAAAAGTCTCTATTTGCCCTCAATATCCCTTGGTTCTTTTGCTTTACTTAGTAATAGCCTTTACTTTTAAAAATTAAATCTGATTGCTTGCACAAACAAAATGTTGGTATCTCTGCGTCCTTTTTATTTGTCACGTAGGGATGGGATCATCTGCCACAAATGGGAAATTCTCTGAGAGGTGTAATTTTTAATTCACTCTCTACCATGAATAACCCAGCACCTCAACTAAACTGGGACTCAATGGATGCTTTCTGATGGGTTCATTCACTCACTGAATGCATATTAAGCACCTTCTAAACACCAGCACAGGATTACCATTGATGAAGAATTGTGGAAGATCTGGCTCTCACTCTGAGTTCAGCCAGCTGAAAGCAAGCCTGTCCTCGGTGCCTCCCGAACTGAGCCGCCGTGGGTGAGTGCTGTGTGGAGCCAAGCCCGGGACCCGCATGCTCTGTGCTGTGCTACCACTATGTTCTCAGGAGGCAGATGTAAAAAGAGTTGGTACCCCACAGAGCCCAGAATCAAGGAGAGATCTCTGCAAAGCAAAAAGTAGGCAAGCTTTATTCAGGGGTGAGGGTCCATATATTCCACGAACTGCTCACCATGGGCACTGGCCAATCAGAACAGATCCTGGGTTTATTTTTTAATACTGTCTTAGCTCTCAAATCTTTGTCCATCCTGACACATTTCCTCGTAGTGAACATCCCACTGTAGCAAGTGGACGGGCGCAGGGACAGAGTGTCCAGTGCTTTGTGAGGACCTCATCATCACAGACATCCTCACGGTGGGGCTTCTATTGGGTTTCCCAACTTTGCTGGCTGCCCGGTTCTGCAGCAACTCTAACCATGCCTATTACTCATGTAATAGTTGGAAGAGGCAGGCTGAAGGCCAGGGAAGGTCTCAAGAGTGAGGTTCACTCTCTGAAATACAGGGCTTGATCTCCTAGCTTTGGCACCTTAACGTTTAGCCTGCCTGGGGGCATTCAGGCCCTAAGAGAAACTGCTTCACATTGTCTCAACTCACAGGAACAATACTATCTTTCATTTTAAGTGTTTCCTAAATTATTTTATGATAATGAAAAATACATGTAAATGCAGTTTACACAGGCCTGAGCCTACAGTTGAGCATTCATTGTTTGATGAATTCAAACATGTTCTCGTTTGATCCTCACCCTGAGACAGGCAGGGCAGGCAGTACTAGTTCCCATTTTATAGCCCAGCAGAGGTAAACAGCTTGTTTCAGCATAGTTATGGCAGAGCTAGACCAGAAGTCGCGTCTCCTAACTTCTAATTCAGTGTACTTTTCAGAAACCAAATTACTGATCATATAAACTCCAGCATCCTAGTGAGGATAACCACTTGAGAAATGAATTTAAAATCATAAGTTGCACTGATGGATACAACAATGAAAACATAGAGGATCTATTGGTAAAGAGCATGGGCTGTCATTCCTGGCAGCATCCCTCGCTAACCATGTCATGCTGGGCAAGTTGACCAGTCTCTCTAAGCTCCTGCTTTCTCCTCTGTAGGAATGAAAACAGTACCTTTCTCATGAGGTTGCTGTAAGACTGGACTGGGTAATACAGGAAGCTATCGGAGGGTTCAGCCTAGAGTAGGTGCTTAATAGATGGTAACATTCTTTGTTATTCTTCTTATTTATTTCTGAGAAGGTGACTTGGGCTTGTAAGCTAGAAGTGACCTGCCTGGGCCTGGGTCTGTGCTACCAGGAGTCCCTCCTGTCTACTGTCTCCTGCATAAGGTGGGGGGAAGCCATGTATTCACACACTGGCATTTTAAAGTGTGGAATCTATCCATATCCTTCCCACGCTTGTTTATACTGAGCACTGACTCTCTCCCAGGCATTTTCTCATACTTTAGGAATATTAATTCACTTAATCCTCAGCACAATTCTGTTAGGTGGGTAGCTTTTATTATTATCCCCATTTTACAGGGATGAAAACAGAGGCACAAGGAGATCAGGTCACAGGGAGGAAACGGAGGGGTCACGATGTAGGCACCCTGGCCCCAGAGCCTGTGCGCTGACCCACCATACGGGGTAGCCCCTGGCTCGCTCAGGGGTAGGCCTGAAGTCCCAGAGCTGGGTGGGCTTGCTGCAAAGAAGCTCACAGGCAGGATGCCTTTCTGAGCCTCTTCAGTCTCACTCGAATCTCTCCCCGTCTCTCCTACCAAAACCTTGGGCAGCACTGGACTCTCTTCTCAGACGTTCCTTGTGCCTTGAGATTTGATGAGTCAGAACCACTGTCACCGACCAACTTGCTTTAAGTCCTCAGCCACAAATTCTTCACCAAAATCAATTTTCCTAGTGCTTATCAGGGCATACCTCTAGGGCAGTCCTGGGCTGAGATTTCCTAAGAAAGTGTCTCCTGCCTTCTGGAGGCCTACAGTTAAGGATGACAATTCAGTTGTACATACATATATGGAAATATCAACATAGCATTCAGAAACGATCTAAAATAAGCACAGGGATTGAGGTATATTTGTGTGAGCATAGCCTGAAGGAATCAGACCAATTCATGCTACAAAAGCGGAATATGAGGGGAACTTATGCAATCATGAAAAGTGCAGGCAGAGTGAAAACAGCTTTGTTCACAAATCCCAAAGCCCTGAGCCCGGGTGACATCTTCTGATTTGAAGAAGGAAGCTTTAGGGCAATCCTGATAAAAGATGATACTACTTTAAGACACGAACTGTCTCAAGAGGTGATATGAGGTGAAAGCGTACACAGTTCCGAGAAGGGTTTTCTATAAAGGTGGGGATGCTAGGGTTAACATGATATTGTAAAAGGAAGTTTGAGATGCTTAAATTGCCCTGTGCACAAGGCCCCAGCAATACCGCACTCTGGGGTAGAGCTGGGTATCTCATGTACACATTCGCATGGGGGCTCGCCAGAGCCTGGGAAAATTGTCAAGACAGGCATTATTAGGACCACTTTATGTAACAGGAAACAGAGGTGCTGAGACGTTATTCCCCCAGCATTTGGAGCATAGTACCCAACTCTAAACCAAAGTGAACTTGGCTGTTCAGGTAAGTGGCAACATCTGGGAACAGCACACTCAGATTTTGCTGTTTTCATCTGAACCACCAGGATCCAAGATGACCCTGAACAGGAACTTTTTTGGACCAGACCAAGCCATTCTGAGGACAAAACGTCCTACTCACAAGCCTTTAGGTCTCCCCTGTTAAGCCCAGGCTCCCATGCATAACAGGCTCATGTGAAGATCTCACTGCGGACTGTGCTGTTGATTAAAAAAAAAAAAAACAAACACATGAGTTTTATCTCTTTATCTCCTCAGTCCAGAGGGAAAAAAAGGGACACAATCTGTTCTCCCTGTGGGACATCCACCTGATTAGATGTCACAACACAGAGTAGTCCTTTAGTTAGTAATGGCTGGAATACCTCCGACCTACAGTTACTGGAAAGAAAAAAAAAACCCACCTAACTACAGATAAACTCCCTAGGGTTTCAGATCCGTTTTGCAATAAGCCATGTTATGAAGGAAACCTGTACCCAAAAGATAGTTTGAATGCAAAATAAAGATAGCTCACATGCTTCGAAGCAGATAAAGGGCTCCTGTGGAAGCAGCAGAATCATATTTTTGGAGGATCATTATATTTCCTGCTTCACACTTTATTTGGGTCCCACTGCTCTTTTATACAACTCCTATTTTTAGTCATCAGAGGCACCATGTCCTGCCAGGCAGGGGCCTCAGCAGGACAGGTCTGGGTAGGAGGGGCTGGGGTTAGATGCCTGGAGAGGCAGGACAGCTGGGCAGAGCTGAGGCAGGCGAGCCGCAAGGAGCAGGTGTGACCTGGCCAGACAGTTGCACGAAGGACCTGTGGGGTCTCAGAGAAAAAATCAGGAGTCTAGCTCCTCCATGCTTAAGAAGCAGGACTCTGGGGGCCAGGAGGCCAGTGAATTGTCAAGGAGGAGCTAGACTATGGGCGAAGCAGAGGTGGGAAAGGACTCTGAGTTCTCTCATACACTTGGTTGCAAAAGAATGCACACAGGCGTAAATGCATGGGTTTGAGACCTTGGAAGACATCGTGCTGAGCGAAATAAACCAGTCACAGAAGGACAAATACTGCATGATTCCTCTTTTAAGAGGGATCTAAGATCCTCAAATTCATAGAACCAGAGTGTAGCATGGTGGCCACTGGGGGAGGGGGAAGTGGAGAGTTACTGACTGGCATAAAATGTCAGTTAAGAAGATGAATAGAATTAGCTCTAGAGACTTGCTGTACAACTTTGTACCTATAGTTAACCATACTGTACAGTACACATCTAAATTTGTTAATGGAGTAGATCTCACGTCAAGTGTTCTTATTATAATCAAATAAATTTAAAAAAAGAAAATACAGTCACAACACATGGGTTTGGGCTGAAGAGGTTCAGGACAAGCCAGACTCAGCAAGGGCAGGTGTGCCAGGCCTGCTGGGAAGTTTCTACAATCGGGGAATTTGGAGAAGGAAACGGAACACTGGTGGTCATTAAAAACTGTTATAAAATAAAACCTTAATCTTCATTTGGAATCCATTCATGTCTCCTCTCATCCTGGGAAATATAACTATTGGTGAAGTGGCAGAAAAAACAGAAAGCACAGGGGTCTTCTGAGGCAGGGGGACGTGGACAGTTCTTTGTACAGACTGGAGACTGATTCTGTATCTGGGCGATGTACTCCCACTTCCTGGCTGACCTCCAGGCTTCCTTAGGTGTTGGATAAAGAAGGTATCCTGACATTCCTTTCTGACCCCCAGTCGCTCCCACTATTTCAAACTGGCCCAGAATTTTTCAGTTTTTTGTTTTTTTTTTTTACATTTCAAAAAAATAACACAAAGAAGTCAAAAAGAAATGCCACAGTACAGAGGAAGGAGCCATACAAAAAATCCAAGTGATGGATTTGAGCCATCACCCAGTCATCTCTATTTCCAAGTAGAACAGGCCCACTTTTCTTCTCTGTGGAATCCTCTCTTCCTCCACACGTCCTTCTCCTGCCCCTTTCGGCCTTTTATACAATTAACATATCTCTACCTTTGTCTCCTGATGTTTATCTCCTCTTGAGCCTTATGTGATCCAATGACACCTATGGAAAAATGGGGAGGAGCCGGGCCTCAGAAGCAGGCCCCAGACAATTCAAGTCCCAGGTAGGAGAGCCTGGGAGGGGCGATGTTGCCAAGGGCTGGGGTACGAGGCAGTCTCATAGCAGGTCATATTCTGGGAAGCAAATCTTGAAAATCCCCTCCTGGATTGGACCAACCCTTTATGAAGGAAGAAACGAAAGGAGTTAGGAGAGAACCTGCGAGCCAACTAGAGTAAAAGAGTAATGCACCCGAAGCAGAAGGGATTGGAAGGCCGAGCCTTACAGAGCAGATGCCCAGCCCCTGGGCAGCAGCAGGCACACAGCGGCCCAGCTGAAAACATCATCTTATTCACACAGGCCAAGGCTCGATCATTCCCCCTGTCTGTGTACTCATGTGCCTCCCAAGTTCCAAGTGCTGTGCAAAGTAATGGGAATATCCAGGAGATTCCTTACAGGTTGGCAAACCTATTGAGAACCTACCTTGTACAAAGCCCTTGAGGAAGCATGGGGAGAAAAGGAGGCTGGGAAAGGATACAAAATGAATGGAAAACATGGCCCTGGTCATCAAACTGGTAGAAGGGACAAATTCTTATGAAATAGTTTGGCAGAACAAGTTGGAGAATTCTTATGAAATAGTTCAGCAGAACAACTTGGAGAAAACCATACTTTCTTAAGAGTACATTCTCCCATTGGAAGAGATTCATTTTTTTTTTAAACAATGCTGGCCTTCCTGGGCATTAGATCAGCTGATGTCTTTGACTAAGGAATTCAGAAGAGAGCCACATTTCTCTGAAAAGGAAAAGAGGAGATTTGCAGTGGCTGCTTTTAGGGAGAGTTCTGGGTGGGATGTGGAGAGACCCAGAGACCCAAGATTAAAGAGTGATATGACGAGAGAGGTGAAAATCTGGGTCTTCATTTATGCCAGGCATTGTATCACGTCACTTTCTCCTTTCCCTTCCCATAGAGTCCTCCTCAGTTCTACTTTACTCACTAATGCTTTCTGGTTGGGTTCGTTCTGAGGGGACATGACAAAGCTTGGAACCTCATTTCAAAATGGTCATAGGCAAAGGCAGGGGGCTCAAGTGAGAAAATTATATGTGAGTTACACTGAGTACGCATTTTCAGCAATGCATAAGCAAGTTTAGATGTTTCACATGTTAGAAACATCTAAACACATGTGCCTAGAAAGTTCAGAGTTAGGGAGATAAGAATGGCTGGATAATCAGGGAAGTGTTCCTAAAAGAAGCAAACTTTGTCCCTTGTGGGATAGGTTCAGGTCATGGAAATACAAAGGCATTTGTATAATTTCAGAGACCTGAAAGTACACAGTTTCCTGACCTCAGCTTAAGACAGACATGTACATAGCAGACACATGTGCACTCAGCTATGCCACCACCTGCCATGGAGGAAATACTGGTGTGCACCAGTTTAAGCACCCATTGCACAAAGCCAGATACTGCTTAGCATCCTTCAGGCTATACAAAAGTGGCCACTTTTTAAATATTGCCCAAAGAATGTTCATTCGTATTAAAACTGCATCACTGCTTAAGTACAGGAAAGTCATATTTACAACATGTTAGACATTTTTGGTGGAAAATGCAAATACATAGCAGAGAAGGTGGGGCACACATCCCTTGAAACCATTACCTCACAAAGTTTAACATGGGTCTAGGTTCTTCACAAAGAAAGGCTATTCAAGTGAAGTAACATCCAAGATCATCTTATTTGATGAGCTGTCACATGGAGGTTTTAAAGGACACAAATGATCAATTCAGAAAATAAGAAATATAAATAGCCAATGAAATACATATACTAATAAAAATGTTTCACTGAACACTAAAGAAATGCAAATAAAAATGATATGATATCATGTTGCCCTAATATGCAAAATTTAGCAATAATTAAAAAATTCAGTATTGGTTCAGATGAAGTATGAAGATATGGGCTCTCTCTCTTACAACAGTAGGGACTGCAATTTGGCACATAATCCTCACAAATGCCACGTCTACCAAAAGCCCTACACACGCACATACTCCCCAATCTGTAACCCCACTTCTAAGACTACATTCTGGCTGGAATATCCACGGAAGTGCATAAAGATGTAAATATATAGATTTTTATGCTATGGCGTTTTAAAATAGAGAAAAATTGGGGAAGGGAGTGGCAAGGGGACGAGTGAAACAGGTGAAGGGGATAAAGAGGCCCCAACATGCATTTATAAAATAAATTAATCATGGGGATGGAAGTACAGCATAGGAAGTATAGTTAATAATATTATAACATCTTTGTGTGTTGACAGACAGCAAATACAATTATTGTGGTGAACATATAGTAATGTATATAATTGTCAAATCACTATGTTGTACACACAGAAAAAACAAAACTGAAAAACTGGAAACTACCTAGACATCTAGTAAAAGGGGATGATCAAATAAAGTATGGTATCCATGCAACAAAATACATCACTATTAGAGAAACAATATTAAGTTTTCATGACACAGAAAATGTTGTATAGCAAGATATAAATGAGAAAAGGAGATTCCATACTATGTGTGATACTTATTGTAATAATGTATTTGGTGGTTAAACCAGAATATTGGCTGCATAAAAGCAGTGGATCTTAGGGCTGTTGAACGCTGCCTAGAAAAGCACCTGGCATAAAATAGTCCCTTGATTATATTTGTTAATAAAAAGAGTTCATGCTTACTATGCACCCAGCACTGTTTGTAAGCAACTGATAGAATATTCCATGCTCACAACAGCACTGCGCTCTAAGTCCCACTATGAAGCACAGAAAGGGTCAGCCACATAGCCCAGGTCACCCAGTTGGTAATTGGCAAAGCCAGAATTCAGACTCAGGCACCGGAACCCAGCCTTCACTCAAACACTTGTCTATACAAATGTGTACAGAAAAATGTCTGGAAGGATATGCACCCGCGCATCAGCAGCAGCGGTTTGGGAGCTCCGGGTGGGAGGACCACCTGAGGCTTTGTTTCCCCTTCTCACTTGTCAGTTTTCTAATTTCTCTGTGGTGCAGATGTAAACGTTTATTGCAAATGTATCTGAATATTACATGAGATTTTCTTTAATGGATGCTCTCTCTGATCAAAAGTAGAAGAAATGTAAAGCAGAAAAGAGGGGTTTTCAAGGGAGAGCAAAAAGAGGAGGGACAAGTAGAGTGACTATGGCTCTCCGTCCTCAGGCCCAAGGACCTCACTGAGATAGATTTTTATTTTCTAAAATGAGGTAGGAAATTTCCAGAACCTACAAGCACCTTGACTTCCATGCATTCTTTCCTGCGTCCTTCAACCCAAGAAGATTCCAGGACGCTTCCTGGCGGTGATGGGGGCGGGAGGCGTTACTGCTCGCCTGGACAAACACCCGGAACCCACAGAGGAGGGCCTCTGGCAGGGCCATCTCCACGTGGACCTAATCATCACTGTTGTCCAACAGATGTTTCTTGAGTTTCGTGCTGGACACTGGGTGGGCATGAGAGATACAGTATGAGTAAGATAATTGTCCCTGCCTTCAAGAAATTCAGAGATTATTGGGGAGACAGACAAACTGAAAACAAACAATTAAGGTATTATAGAGCTCATAGAAGGAAGGTCCAGAATGGTACAGGAGCACAAAGCTAGGGCATCTAATTCCTAGAACATCTGTATTTACATAGAGCTCACTTCATTCTCTATTTTAACTGTGTGCTTTCTCATCCACCTGTCCAACAGTTTATGAACTCCTTGAGGACTGGTTCTGTAGCTCTTGTTCATGTTTGGGTATCAGTGCTTGGCACAGAACAATCTGTGTAATCAGGAGCTCTGCCTGAATTGTTGTCTCCACGTGGAGATGGTTTGTTGGCAACTTCTCCAGTTTGGCCCATCAAAGATGAGGCCAAGGAGGAAACTACACTCAGAAGACAGTCTCCTAGTAATCTCTTCGATTCAGATGGAGTGAACCAGGCGAAAAGACATGAGGAATTCCCAGGCTGAGGGAACTTAAGTGCAAGACAGAATTAAGAAACCACCGATTTGTTCTGCTCAAATACATGTAGCTGCAGCAGAGATGAGTCATGAAGGGGCTTTCAGTCACACTAAGTTCAGATTTTATCTTGCCAGCTACAAATGAGGATTCAAAAAAAAAACTGTAAACATAAACAAAAGAAGAGATATGGTCAGATTTGGTTATAGAAAAATCACTCTGGTAGCACTATGGAAGGTGGAAGAAAGGGGGCAAGTCAGAAATTCAGAGACAAAGAGATTAGTTAAACTAGGGGACTGTTGTAAGAAGCAACCAGAAAATAATGAAGGCCTAGATGAAGACAGGGGCTTTAAGGGTGGAGAGAAAAAGACACCCCAATGTTATTTTATTCCAGGCCAACTTGAAATAATTTTCAGGCATGCAGAACAGTTAAAAACTGACATTTGAGTGTGAAAAAGGCAAAGACACTCTCAAGGACCCAGCCATCCTGTCTGCTCAGCAGAATCAGTCCCTAAGGTTTCACACCCCACTAGCACCTCAGAGCGCATGCCCCTCCCACAGGCAGGAATGAAGACCTCCAGGCAGCCAGAGAAACACTCAGAAGCAGCAACAGAGAGGAGAAAAGTACATTACAGAGCCCAGCATCTGTGTCGAGCAGCTGCCAAGCAACCTCCATGTGTTCCTGCAGCTGTCGGCATGATAGCAATGGAAGACGGAACAGAAGGGCAGAAAGAACGTTCAGCAGCAGGCTCTGAGTGCCAGGCAGGTAGGTGGGCTCTGGGGCAGTGGGGGCTGGTCCCCTGGGTGATCTAAGGAGATGCTTTCTTTGGAGAACTGCCACTCAGAGCCCTCAGTACCAGATCATTCCTGGGGCTGGGCATAGAAGGATGCCCATCACCTCACCCGAGCCAGGTCACCCAGGAAAGTCAAGACCAGACTTGACTCACCAGCTTCCATAGTTTGATTTCAAGGTCCCAATCTCCATCTCTCTGAAGGAGCAATGTGACCTGTCACTTTGTGTTCGGATCTGTGAATCAAAGTCAGGTGCAGTGGGAGAACTGTGTGAGGAGTTCACTGTCCCCCTCATGACCAAATAAATCATCAAAGAGACGACCCAGGGTATCATCATTCAAGCAAGATAGGGAATTACTGTATTTAACACTCACCTGTGGGAGGTGGTTGTGAGGATGGACCGTATTGATCATCTACCCATTTATCCATTAATTCAGAGATATATTAAGTATTTAACAAGTAAATAAGAATATGCCAGGCTTTGCAGTGGCTAAAAGAGAGAAGGCCTAGAACATCCGTCGTGCTGTATAACTTACAAAGAAGTTCACCCATTATGTTTCTACAACCAGAGCTAATATTCATTTGTTTGCAAAGTACAGGTGTTCCAGATATTTAGATATTTACAGCCATTGACTATTCTGATTGGCCAGTGTCCTGTGAACCAGCTGTTAAATACAGCATTCTGAAGCCCACCGCAGCCTTCAGCAATGTTGCAAGGTCATATTTATGCTCTCCAAGTATCTGGTCTGTGACCACTTCCTAGTGAGTGACAAATCAGGATTAGAACCCTCTAGGGGCTTATGATACAGAAAAAAGAGAAAGATGCCAGAGACCTATGAAAAAAATTCTAGGGTGACATGAAAACAAGTGTCTTATCATATGGTCCAGAAAGAAGACACAGCATGTGGGTAAAAAAAAAGAAAAATAAGGGAAGGATCACCAGGTACTTAGGCAGTATTTACAGTGGGGCTGATGGCTGATAGAGGCCTTGAAGGAAGTTTCAGATTTGATTTGGAGTGAACTTCGGTCATGACTGTTATGGAAACAGGCTCTGGAGACAGAATCCCTGGGTTCAAAACTCTACTTTCCATGTAAAAAAGGAGGATGATAGCGGTATTTACTCAAAGGTTTTTCTGAGTATTAAGACATATTCTAGGTAAAGAACCTGACATAGAATGTGTTCGATACATGATTGGTGTCACTATTTCACTTCCTTTTGTACATGATGAATGGTAAATATTCCTTCTGCAGAGGCTCTTCATTTCCCACATGGAACATCCAGAATTCTTAGTCGCCAAAAACAGAAACCCCCTCTGGCTGATGGTAATTTGTGAATGGCTTAACAGCAAAGGAATCTATTGAAAGGTAATTCACAGAATCACCAGAAAGTTGAAAAGCCAGGAAGGAAAATGGGCAAGAACCATGGGTGCCTCAACAGCCAGGAACCTGGGTGAAGTCATGCCTGGAGAGCCACCCACTGAGAAGACCTCTTCTCAGGCTGGCCTGAAGTCCACAGCCACAAGGGTCAGTGGACTCTGCTCTCAACTGCTCCACAGCCACCAGCTCCAGCACTCCACTCTCTCTTCATCTTAGCACCAGAATCAAAGCTGGGAAGGGGCACCTGACTGGCAGGCCTAAGCTATATGCTCATACCCTAGCTGCCATCGGGCAGGGGACAACTAGCTTCTGGAAGTTTAACTTTTCCAGTGCGGGGAGTACCCAGCTTCCCACCAAGACTCATGCATAAATGTGGTATCCATACACTGGAAAGGGGTTCAGATGCTAGGCAGCTTAAAAACAATCATCCCACACACCATGCCAGGCCTCTAGTGACCAAGTTCCTGCCCACCCCTCCAGTCCCAAGCCTAGGGCTTCCTGACTTCGGACTTTCAATCTAGCAGTACTGAAGCATTCTTATTTGTCTAATTTGCTGTGTGTCCTCAGACCTCCAAGAAGACTTAATGCCATTTACCCTTCTCTACTTTTTCATCTGCTTATTATTTACATAAACTTCCAGGCAGAGATATCACTTCTGCCAACATTGGCAAGCTTCCTCTGACCTCCAGAGATTGGATTAGCTACCCTTCTCTGATTCTCACAGCATTCAGTATACGGGCATACCTTGGAGATTATTGTGGGTTTTCTTCCAGACTACTGGAATAAAGTAATTATAACAATAAAGTGAGCCAATGAATTTTTGGCTGCCCAGGGCATATAAAAGTTATGTATACACTATAACGCTAGGCACATAATTCTTAAGTGTCCTAGGATTTTCAGAATGGTCAATGAAGATTGGCTTCAACTTCACACAAAGTCACCAGCTGCATTAGCTCCTAGCAAGAGAGTCAGCCATTCCTTTGGAGCTTTGAAGCCAGGCACTGACTTCTCCTCTCTAGCTATGAAAATCCTAGATGAGATGTTCTTCAATTCAAGACTGTTTCATTTCCATTAACAATCTATTTAGTGTAGGTATCTTCTAACCTTCATTAGAAGATCTTAGCTAGACCTTCTAACTTCCCTCATCTGTACTTTGATGCTATGGAGATGGTTTCTTTCCTTAAACCTCCTAAAAGAACTTCTGCTAACTTCCAAATTTATTCTGCAGCTTCCTCACTTCATCCCCTAGCACCTATTACTAATTACACTTGAAACCCAGCCATTTTTCTCATCATCATCATATTCCCATTTCTGGCTCCTGGGAAGCTAGGAAATCATCTGTGTATGCAACTCTAGAAGTTTCTAAGCAGACCAGTCTTCCATGCCTGGAACCTTTCTGTGCCCACTGTGAAGATTCCTGAATGCTCTCTCTCAGAAAAAGTCAAGGTTTCAATCTTTATTAAAATACAGATACTCCTAAAAAGGGTTCACACTATGCTATTATCAGTTTTTGTACCTGTAAAAGACAGAATTGAGAATGTTCTGCTAAGGACGGAAAAGAGGTCTTAGAATGAAAATGTGGGGACACCAAAAACCCATCTCACGAGTCTGCCTCCAATTGGCCTGAGAATAGACCCAGACCCAATACAGCCACAGTGACCCCATTCCTATTGTGAATATCTGTTACAGCTTAATTTTCTGGTTATATTTGATGTCGGCCTCACCTTTGATCATATGCGGGGAGCATGGGGGTTTCCAGGCAGAGCCCCTACCCTCTGGGGAAGAATCGCCTGCATTACCAGGTGAGATCCACAAAGTTTCTGGGTCCCATCCTTCTGAAAGTAGCAGGACATGGGCAGCTTTCTTGGGAGTAGGAAAGCAGCGCACTTCCTCTCACTGCCCGGGTCTCTGGGAGATTCTGCACCCTTCCCGCTTTGCCCTTGACCGGACAAGCACTCTCATTTATCTGGCAGTCACTTTCTTTTTCATTTTGGGATCTGGTACATTGTACAGTCTGCAGTTGATTCAGCATGCCCTGAAGTGAAGGAATCTGTATATTCTGCAGCCTCCACAGCTTTGGAGAATGTTGTAAATGGCATTTGGTGATTGAAAGCAAGATAAATCACCCTATGACAAAGAAGTTAATGATCAAGGCCCCCTCTAATAGCTTTTATTTTATTGTTAAGCCACAACACACTCTCTCTGCTTTTCATTCATGCAAATGAAGTGCAAATCAAATAAAAGCCAATTGCCTGTCAACAGATTGGTTTAAATATCAGAATTTTTTCCTTCCTTTTTAAATAAAGAGCAAACGAGGACAGGAAAAAAACAAGATGGTGCCTTTTGTGTTTGCTTTAGCAGTTTTTCTGTCTTCCTCCCGAAATAGGCATGAAAGGTCCCAAGATAAGTGTTTTTCATTCACATCCCTAAAGTGTAGGTATTTGGAGATGATAAAACATATATAGTTTTTGTTTTCTCTTTTCATGCAGAGACCTTCTGCCAAGGTGCCCAGACCACCGCTTCTGGAGCAGATGGGGAGGCACCTGAAGCTGTGCAGGGACCACGGTCCCAGAAGTGGTGTTTGTGTCAGCCGTGTTCTTCCACCATCAAGGGGAGCTTACCACACTACCCTCCGTGCCCTGCACACTCAGCCAACAGGACCTTCAACTCTCGGCCATCCCTAACAGTTATTAATGCGGCACCTGCTTCTAGAGACCCCATCTTCTTCAGCTTGAGGCCAAGAAGGCTTTTCCATCATCAGGCTTTGGCCTGACGGTAGCATTGGACAGACTCTTGAGATAGGAGCCACACCTGCAGCCAGGATGAATGCGGTCAGCCTGAGGGGCAAGACGCTCCTGGTAGCCCCAGAAGGACAGCAGTTCAAGGAGAGCAGTGGTCAGGTGTCTGCAAGCCCCTTGAACCAGGATGTAAGGATTTGTGGGAAAGGCCCTAGACCACACTGGCGCTCTCCCTGTGTCAGACTGTTACTGCACTGTGGGTATTGTGGTCGTTATTACTCAATTCTACCTCCAGGCTAAGGGCACCTGGGGAAATAGCCAGCAGTGTGCTCTCCACCCCACGCACTGCACGCCACACCGCCGCCAGGCTGTCATCTGGCTTAGGCCACTGTGAGATGGGCTTAAAAAGCAGTCCATGCTATTGGGGCCTCTGGAGCGGGCCCCCTTATTCACTTGAGATCTGAACACACCGATAAGTAAAACAGAGGAGTGGCAGATGGGAACCAAAATTAAATCTTTGTCCCCAATAAGGCCAGTTAGGAGGATACTGCTTAGCATGAGAGCCTGGAATGAGGTGGTGTTGCTCTCCCAGGTACAGGCACATTGAACTGGGGAAGATGGCTTACTCAGTGTAGATGGGGAAGAGAACTCTAGCTTCTTGCGGGCAGGTGGACAGCTCCCCAGAAGGAAAAAGGTTGGGGTGGGTCAAACACGTCCAGTTTATTTTTCCTAAATGTATCAAACAGATAAATCACTCCCTTGGAGCAAGTGATTAAAGAGATGGAGAGGGTCCAGAATGCCACACCTTGTACATGGAAAGAAACATCAGGAGTGGGGAACAAAGTCTCCCTCCCAGCATCACTGCACACTGAGGAAACTGTCACAGAGAGAAGTTAAGAGATTTTGCTTATGATACCCAATTAGTAAAAGGCAGTGCCAGGTCTTGGGGCCACGAAGCCCAGGGACACCATGTCATCATGTAGATTGACTCTCAGGGACAGGAGGAGGCCTTCATTAGCCATTTACTACCCTTCCCCATGTGCCACGTCCTCACTGAGTTTGGCTTCTCAAGTTTCTCTAAAGTCTGCCAACACTTTCCTCTAAGTTGATGTGTAAAGCTGGCTGGATACCACACAACACCCTCACAGAAGGCCATGTCATAGAAGATAACCCCAAATTCTTTACAGCTTAATATATGAGAAGCATGTTCTGAAGGACTTGACTTGGCCAGGAATTTGCAGTCCAATCCACCCTGATTTGCCTTGGCCTCCTCGTAAACAATATTAGCTCCTTCAGATTGACACTGGAGAAGATATTTCAGTACAAAAGTCTCTATTACATTAATTTAAGGGATATTGTTAAGAACATCATCCACTTTGATATTCAGTCTCCTGAAATTAATACAAACACACACAGACACACACACACACACACACCTCTTTTAACCCTTAGAGTTGTGTTTTTTCCTAATTAGCATACTGTGCTTAAAGTCAATATAGTTAATATAAATTTTGTTAGAAATCATGTCAATTTTTTGCATTTTTTTTCCTGATTTGGTCATCAGGAAACCAAAACCAAATTCGTGGTTCCATGTCATTTGAACAGTATAAGTTGCTAAAGCCTGTGTGTCTAAAAATTCTCCCTCATTTGAGATTCTCACTCTTACCACACCTCCATCTTGTACTCTATTTATATTCTCAAGGCAACAACATTTGCTTTCTGTTTTACATTATAAATACCTAGTATTCATTATACTTAGGTATTCTGGCAAGAAATCATAAATTCCATGGAATGACAGAGACAAAATGCACCCCCTATTTTCTTCATTAAATTTGTAATAAGCTAATTTTAAAATTCTATAAAAATACTCAATAGGTTCATGGGGAAGGCAGTATAGCACAGAGAAGATAAGTAATTATTCTATACCATCTTATTACACTGATGGACAGTGACTGTAATGGGGTATGTGGTGGGGACTTGATAATGGGGGGAACTAGTAACCATAATGTGGCTCATGTGATTGTATATTAATGATATCAAAATATTAAAAAAAATACTCAATAGGTGCATATTATCTGGGCTTTTAAATTCTATAATCAGGACATAAAATTTAATTTCATATAAGTTTCCAAATATTGAACAAGTTTTCATCAAATGTATACAATTAGACCAGGTTTTCTTTTTAAGTTAAGGGTGCTCACTCATAAATTATCAATTACATTCTTTTTTTCAACACAGTGATTCATTTAAACTTAACTTGTTTTATCACTAAGCAAATTCACAGTGTGAAGAGAAGCATTCAAAGAAGGCAGCATTTGACCCAGGGTTAAGTCTGTTTTATTTCTGTAAATATATTTAGCTTTAAAATCATTAAATGCTTTATTTTGTCACTTTGGATGCATGTAAAAAATATTAGCACTTAGTAAATTTTGATAAAAGATCCTCAACTAAACACATCTTCCAAAGCCTCTCTCTGTTGGCATCTACAGTTAAATTTAATCCCCTTTATAACCCATTACCTCTTGAGATTGGAAGGAATTTTTTGGTTCTTGTTTTGGTTAATGTTTTTCCCCAGAAATATCAACTGTTGCTGTCATTCTTACCAAAACAGGATATCTCATTGTTGGTTAATATAAGCCAAGTTTATTTCTTGCAAAATATTTTTAATAATCCAAAGTCCAACCACTGGACCAGTTGTCATCCATTTGGCCTTTAATATCAGTAGTAGAAGGGACAGAAAATGAGACCATTGACTTTTCTACATCTTCCTCACTTGTTCCACTCTTTGATTTAAAGTGAGTGAAGAGAAAGTGGTATGGGTTGTTTATGTTATTTTTTTTAATGTTAGATCTATGGTAACATTTATTTTAAAAAGAGTAATTAATCATTGAGATCTTATAGTCAAATAGATGATCACACACTTGATATTCATTATTCATTTCTTTATCCATTTATTCACCAAATATTTATTTAGCACCAACTATGTGCAGACGTCATCCATGAGCAATCAAGGGGAGAGAGCCTGAGAAAAGAAGCTAAAATGCCTGTCCCTTGGGGATCCAACAGGCTACTTTAGGAAGCACAGCAAACCCAGAGTCTAGCATACATTAGGTGCTACACAGATGTAGGTTGTATTGAACTATAACCATAAAAGCAGTTTCAAGTGCCTAATTCAGCAACATATTAACCTGTCCACATGAATACAAATCAATCTGAGAAACTCTGGGATCATGTGTGTTACTCAGAAAGCAAGACCATTAGACCCTAATAATTGAAATTCATCTATTTATTTCAATAAACTTCCCCCATGTATTCACTTCTTTTTTTTTCCTTTCTAAAATTGAGAAGTACTTTAAAAATGCAGGCTCTGGAACTAGATGATCCAGACTTATTTTTTTAATTAAGGCATAAGTTACATACAATAATAGGTAAGATCTTAAAAATTTGGACATCCAGGGTGATGAGTTTTAACAATTGCATACACCCAAATAAGCACTACTTAAATAAGACATAGACCATATCCATCACCCCAGAAAGGTTCCTTATGCCCCTTACCAGGCAATCACTTTTTGATTTCTGTAACTATCAATTTTGTCTGTTCTAGAACTTCATGTAAATGAAATCATTGAGCACATATTTATCTATGTCCAGCTTCTTTCACTCAAATAGTGTTTTTGAGATGTTGTTTCATTTATCAATGATCTGTTCCTTTGTATGGTTTGATAGTACTCTATTATACAGGTAAACTACCATTATTTACCCATTCTCCTGTCAGTGGAAATTTGATCTGTTTCCAGTCTTTGGCCTTTATGGCTATGATTGCTATCATCATTTTTGTACAAGTTGTTTTGTGCACTTATGTTTTCATTTGTCTTGAATAAATACCTAGAATTTAGTGTTTCTGGGTCATAGAGTACATATATGTTAAACTTTCTAGGAAACTACCAAATAGTTATCCAAAGTGGCTGTGTCATTTTATAACTCATCAACACATACATCAAAGTTCTGATTGCATCACATGCTCACATTTGGTATTAACAAAAGTAGCCTGTTGGATCCCCAAGGGACAGGCATTTTAGCTTCTATTTTGGTTTTAGCCATTTTTATGTGTATGGACCAGTAGCTCACTATGGATTTAATTTGCATTTCTCTGATAACTAATGGCTTTTTGTTTGCTTCTTGCTATTTGTAAATGATGTTTTGTAAAAGGCCTATTCAAGATTTTTGCCCATTTTTTTCATTTGTCTTCTTATTGTTTTTTTGCCAGAGTTCTTTATATATTATGGACATGCAATTTTTGTCATATATTATATATATATATGTATATATAGTGAAAATATTTTTTTCTCAACTATGGATTAACTATTCACTTTCTTAATGATGGAGCGAGAATTCACTTCGTCACTTCTCCCAGCTAACTTCTCTGGGAAGGATTGAGAAGTATAGTAGTCCTTTTGATATCACTAATCATCAATCTTTTCTTACAATCTTACAAAGAAAGGCATTTCTTTAATTCTCTGTCTTCTCTCTGTTCCTTTGATTATGGTCTTTGATGAATTAGACATGCTCCCAATGTCATCTATATAGTCATAGCCTGAATTAATTAATTAATTCTCTAAACATACATAACACTGTGTTTCTTTCTGTTAATAGTTTATATGTCTTGAACCAAGAACTCTTCTTGAGATGTAGACCAACATATCTGACCATACATAATTTGCATATCTACTTAGATGTTCTTCTCAAACTGCAGCCAAATAGAGTTGTTTATTCCACCCCTTGGGCTTCATGTCATGGTAAGTGGCACCACCATGTGCCAAGTTCTTAATGCAGAAACCTGGGTATTAGCTGGTTCCCATATCCAATTCCTTAGCTAAGACCATGTATCTTACCACCTCACCTTCCCCCACGAAGATCTTGAATTTATCCACCGTCTCCATCCTACAGCCACATCCTAACTCAGTCACTGTCATTTCTTATCTAGATTCCTGTTCTGGCTTTGTCATCTTCCTCACCACTATACTCCAATGATATAGTCTTCCAGGTAGTTTCTAGAATGTTCCAAGATCTTTTCTCAGATCTTTATATTTGAAATTCCCTTTGCCTATAATGCTCTTCTCTACGACTTCCTTGATCTGAAATAGCACCACCCCACATATCCTGATACTCTCTATCACAATGCCCTCTTTATTCCCTCCTTTGGGTTTACCCCAAACTGTAGTCACAGTTTCTTTGTTGCTCTCTTCCACTAAGATCCAAGAGGGTAAGCTCCACATCTTTCTTGTTTACCAGGATATCTCCATGATTCAGCAAAGAGCCTGGCCCTTGCTGAGGATTGTTGAATAAAGGAATGTTTCCCTCATCAATTCAAATCTAGGATCATGTCCTTTTCATGTTCTATTCACCCTAAAACATTTCTTTGCAAACAGTAGGTAGTATAAATGCCTTCTCAGGTGGATTGCATTGACTTCCTTCAATATCTTTTGCAAACTGCATCACCTTTCCCAAATCAGCTCTTCTGATCTCAAGTAACCTCCAATCATTCCCTCTCCTATCCCATCTATGCCCCTATCCACATTTGTTGTTTCTCTTACAGATCTATGCAGTGCATATATAGAGCTGCATCTACAAGATACCAAACAACAGGCAAAGTAATTTTAGGCGGTTTTGGTCCACTTGGTGAAGAAAAACCATGTGCTTCACAGAGGTGACTAATTGGCTCCACCAGAAAATAGACCAGGTAGACACAGTGTCCAGACACAAACTCTCACTGTTTCCTGTACCTTTCTCTGCCTGATATCCTTCTCCCATCTTGTGAGGGCGTTTGAGTTCTGATCCTCTCAGCCAAGTGGCAGATGGAGAAACTGTTTGCAATTGAGATGAGAATATTTTATCAGACTTCCTACAAATGGGGCTCACTGAATTTTAATCTGCCAGCAAAGTACTGAAGAAAAGGAGGAAAAGTCTCAACAGGACATCCTGTAAGGTCTCCTCAGGAATCAGTGTTTTTGGTCAACATTCAGTTGACAGATGATAAACTTCCAAGGGCAACTGAGAGAGCCCTGAAGGAGATACTTCCCTGGTTCCCCAACCTCCTGGTGAAGGCCACATGGCAGAAGGGAACCTGGGTCAGGAGCTAGGGAGTCTGTATTCCAGACCTGGTTCTGGCCCTGACTGCTTAGGTCACTGCCCATGGGTCATGTCACTTTTCAGTCTCTTGGTTACTCCATCTGTACAATGGAAAGAATATCCTATTCCTCCCAACTGGATTGTGAGGAAGCTTAGGGAATTGATTCATCTTCCAGACTGATGAACCAGAAGTTGTTTGTGAAATTAATTACAGTTTGTTTTTTCCCCCCTCTCATACACCTCCATCTAGGTGCTGTATAATAATAAGAGCCACTCATGTTTATTGAGCAGCTTCTGTATGCCAGATACCTGCAAAGAAAATATATGCCCATGAAGTGCATTTTGGTGCATTTTTCAAGAATTATCTCCCTTACCTCTTATTAAACCTTTGGGGAGGGTGCTAAAAAGGGTATACAAATATGAAAAACAACTTTATCTTACTAATAGATAGATTTCAGTATGGCCTACAGCCTGACCAGTAAATGCTTCTGGACAGGAGAGGTTATGGCAGTATGCCATCCTCAGAAAACGTCTTCACAGGCAAACCAAAACAGACAACTAGGCAGCTGTTCCAACACAGCATTGCTTCCACATCTGAGGTACTCCTCCCCCACCCCCTCACACATATATACAAGACCTGAGCACAAACACATATACAAATAATTGCAGTGTACTGCTATTTATTGTGTACTAACTATGCGCCAGGGACTGTGCAAAGAATTTTATGTGTTTTACCTCAGTTACTCATCGCATCAACCCTTGTAGTAGATACTGTTTTTAGCCCTAAGATGATGAAACTGAGACCTAGAGAGTAATTTATATGAGATCAGAGGTGAGAGAGCCAGAATTGGAGCCCAGTCTTTCTGAAATCCAAAATTCACTTTTCTATCCACTATTCCATACTCAATTTTCATATTTTTCCCTTTTTAATATTTCTACTTTAAGTTGTATAACTGCTGTGCAGGTTTTTTAATCCTCAAACATCAAACAACTGTCATTAGAGCAAACTGCAGAGGAAACAGTATGAGGATATATGCCAGAGCACATAGCTGAGAGGTAGGAAACCTGGTTCTCACTTCAGTTCTGCCAGAATGGGCCAGATGACCTAAGATAAGCCACTTGGCCTCTCTGAGCCTCCATCTCCTGGCCTAGAAAATAAGGGAGTGGAGCTAAATGATACAGACATTTCATGCATATTCTGAATATCTGCATGGAATCTGGTACATGGGAGCATGTCTAGGGTCATTCTCCAGACAATAGTCCAGCTTGTGCCTCAGTAGCTCAGGGAGACTGAAGGAGACACATATAAGACCTAAGCCCCCAGCATGCTGTACATTCCTTTCAATGCCAGGCCCTTTCCGCAGCTCTCTAAAAACACAGGCTGGATCCAAGGCACCCGTTCCAGCATCACTTCTGTTTACCCCACCATCAGGATGGTGTCATTTAGCCAGAGCCATCATTCACAGTCACACCAAATGGCCCATGGAAGAAAAGTTGGTTACACTCGAAGAACAGATGACAAGTGACAGGCTCCGCTCCTGATTTTCCACAATAACAGAAGAGACAAGCAACTGCTGCGGTGGTCCAACACCCGAACAAACTACTCCCTTCCAAGCAGACGCAGTCTGCCCGTATCTGCTCCTCTCTGGGGATTAAAGAGCATCCCTTGTCCCTGGTGAAGCTGGACATCCCCATCTTTTCATGGATAATATCAGCAGAGCCACACACAGGCAACCCCACTCGAGTGAGTTCTGCTGCTAAGTAAGGGTGATAATGAGCTGAAGAAAAAAAAACAAAACAAAAACAAGAGGGAGAAGGAAGGATTGTAGTAGTTCTCAACCAAAAGCAGAAACTGAGGACACCTGAACTGACGTTGCCACTGCCCAGGCAGGTCTGTTTCTGCACCTCTTTACTTTGGCTGCAGAAAGGCAACATGTGAGCTCCCCAGCAAGAGACTGGACATTTGCCCACTGACTTATGGAATAATCAGAAGTTTCAGTCAGTGGAACTAAGAATTATGGAAATTTTCCCAGCCTACTTTGTGGAGTCCATTCAGTTCTAATTAAAAAGTTCTACTAAAAAGGCCAGGTTCAGTTACAGGATTTTTAAAGTTGAGCCCTCTAAAATTGCTATGTGCTCATTTTTGACCTACCAAAAGTGGAAACACCATGTGGTTCGACCTAATGCTCTCTCTGTGCAAGCCACCGCCCTGGGTGTTGCAACTATAGAGATAAGACACAGTCTTCTCAAGGGGCTGCAAGGAGAGAGTCCCATAAAGAACTAGCTGCAGATTGGGTGTGCTTGGCTATGGGAAAGTACACAGAGGACAGGAGGATGGGGGTAGAAATGCACTGTCCTAAAGTAGGAAACCATGCCTTTCATTAGTAGGAGTCCAGGTCCAATGGAATAAGCACTAAGCCCCTCTTCTTACCATCTCAACATCTGAAGATCAGCCAGCAAACCTACAATCTCAAAGCAAGCGTAAGAGCAGAGCGAGTTCTGAACCTGCCAACCTTGACTGAGTTGCTAGCATTTGTTATTTTTATGGGTCCCTGAATGCTTCCCTTGAATATTAATTTTCTTCAATTCTTTAAGTATATATTAGTTATTACATATTTTTGATTAATATTTGATGGCCGCTTAGGCTGCCAAGAGCTCCCATAAATTTCCCAAGTGGATATCTGGCACGAGGTAAGTGTGGGAGACCCCTTGTGTGGAGCAAAGACATCAATCATTTTAAGTCTCTGACTCCACACCTTAATACCCAAAGATATATTGCTAAGAAGCCTGTAACAAGTCATTAAAAATGAATGTTGTGTGGCAGTGCTCATTTCTGCAGAATTCAGCAGGGGAGGGAGGGGAATCTGGGATATGGCAGAGCCCAGAGAACTCACTACTACCTCTTTGGGCATTTTTTAAAGATTCCCTATTCCTCACTCCAGGACCAGCTACATAATTTGCACGGCCCGGTGCAAAATGAAAATGCAGGGCTCCTTGTTAAAAAATTGGTAAGCATTTTGAGACAGTAACAGCAGTTCATTAAACTTTCTAAGCATGGGGCTCTGTGAGACTATACAGGTCACAGGTCATGAAGCCCAGCCTCTCTCTGCCCTCCCCAGCACCCTCATCTCCCTCTGTCAGGAACTGAGACTCTACCTTTCAATAAAAGCAACAATAATAGCATTTATTGAGATACTCTAAGGCCATTCTATTTTCATTAACTCATAAGATCAAGGCTTCTTTTGAGGCCTCATTACCCCTGTAAGTATTATGATTGTCCACATTCTACAGAGGAGGAAATTGAAGTTTGTGATGGTTAACTTATGTGTCAACTTCACTGGGCCACAAGATGCCCAGATATTTGGTTAAACATTATTCCTGTGTGTCTGTGAGGATATTGCTGGATGAACTTAACATCTGAATGGGTAGACAAGTAAAGTAGAGAACCCTCCCTAGGATGAGAGGGCCTCATCCCATCATCTGAAGTCCTGAACAGAACAAAAAGGCTAATTCAGCCTCCAGGAAGAATCCTCCTGCCTTTGAGTGGGGACACAAGTTCTTTTCCTGCCTTCAGACTCAAACTAAAACATCAATTCTTTCTGTGTCTCCAGCTTGCCAACTGTGGATCTTGGGACTTGTGAGCCAATTCCAATTAATATATAACATACATATACTTATATATCTATTTGGCTGATGGTAGGTAGGTAGGTAGATAGATGATGACAGATAGATATAGATAAATAGATAGATAGATAGATAGATAGATAGATAGATAGATAGATAGATAGATAGATAGATAGAGACAGAGATAGATGGATAGATAGATAGATAGATAGATAGATAGATAGATAGATAGATAGATAGACAGATAGATAGATAGATGATTGATAGATAGATAGATAGATAGATAGATAGATAGATAGATAGATAGATAGTACTGACTAGCACAAAACTCATATAGGTTAAGTCACTTGCCCAGCATCTCAGAACTGGTGAGTGGTAGGGTTGTGACATGAACACAATAGATGTGTATCTGGAAACAGCTAAAAGTATGTTAAATACACATGAGAACCTGGCCTGGTTAGGAAGAAAGGACTAAATCCATAAAGCAGGGCAGAACTTTCAAAGCAACTTTCCATTGGTCCAGAGCAGAACAAGCCAAGCAGGTAAACACAGAGAGGCTGGCACTGTGAGCACTGTGCTGAGCACTTGATGATAAGACGTGGGAGACCCCAGGCTGCTTCTAACAAGATGGCCGTGCTAGCTGGACCCTGCTTCCCAAGGTACCTTTATGGACAGAGAGAGAGAGCTGGACTTCATATTCTCAGGGATATCCTCCCTGTCTAAATACTGAAGCTTTCATGGTTCAATCCTACTAGTTCCTGGAAGGAAATTATCTAAGATGGTAAATAGATCCTCTTTTGGTTCCTTGAGATGACTTTTGTTCTTCAGGCACTATAAAGTACCTTATTGAGCTATAGAAATGGTTACAGATCAAGCCCTTCCATTGCACAGAGATGTGAACAGGCTGCGGATGGATGCTACAAACACCAGTGATGCCCAAAGGACCTACCGCCTCAGGATAGGATGACATACACTCACCCACACCTTCAATCCAACCTGTGGCTTACACATATTTTATTAGCCATCAGTGTTCTGAAAGCGGGTGGAATGTGATCGAAAGCAGCTTCAAGGAAACCATTAACAGAAACCAGAAGCCTCTGTCCTTTCCCAGTTTCTTATAGAAGAATAATTAATGCTGTTTGAGTCCCCTAATTTGTGCCAATCCCTGGAGACAGCATATGATTTATATCATCTCATTTAGTCCTCATGGCAACCTTGTTAGGCAGGAAATACTATCCCCATTTCACACATATCAATCTGAGGGGGAGAGATGAGAGGAACCGCGTGTTGCCTCACACCTTGTGAGCAAGGATCAGGGCCCAAAGTCAAAGTCACATCTTTATCACACATTCCCTGGAACAATCTGTGCTAAAATCACAGTTCCATAAATAGAAACAGGGTCTGGAATTGATCTGGCCATTTTGAATGTGTCCTAAAGCCACTGGTTTGTTTCATCAAAAATATTAGTATTCATTCACTGTTTGCCGATACTCAGATTAGTCAAGAAATTTAAATTTCAATCCCCCTAGAAGGAGTTTACAATGGCCATGAGCCATTTTCCCTCATCTCCAAGGGTCCCAGGCCCCACTGCTTATCAAAGATCCCCAGGACATGTCCTTCCTGTCCACCTGCCTCTGGGCCAGTCTACTGTCTGATCCTGAGGGGCATCTTCATCCTTGTTATTGAAATCTCCAGCTCAAAAACTTTACCTGCATTGATAATACAATCCTGAGTTCTCCCAGTCTTATGACCGGTAAACAGCAGGGTACTTCAATCCTTCCTGCTGTGAGCGAGGCTCTAGTTCCCCGGCCCTGGTCTCACCATGGATGTGACTGTAGAACTGTGGAATGGAGCACCGTGCAAAGTATACCAGGCAACAATGACTGACACTTTGTTCTCTGCCATCATGCATCTCATGCTTCCCATTAAGGCTCACCTCCTCCCAAGAGCCCTGTATCCTCTGTATCCTTCCAGCCCTGTTAACTTGCTCATTTACTTCCCTATATTTAGACCTGTGGTAGTTACTTAGACTGATGGTTTTACAACAGGGGCAACAGTATTAGGCAATGTCTATAGACAGTTTTAGTTTTTCCAACTCGGTGGGGGTGTGTGGTTACTGTCATCTAGGAGGGAGGACCAGGGGTGCTGCTAGACCTCCTACAATGTACAGGACACCCCCACCACAAAAGGAGGAGCCGGTCCAAATGTCAACAGTGCCATGGTTGATGAACCCTGATTTAGACCCAGAATGGTGAGCTTCTGCCACAATGCTCCTCCTCCCCACTGTCCTTATGTCCTCTGCTGTCACATGGAGTTGATCAGGGCATTCATTCCCTCTGAGTCCAGCTCCTAACTCAGAGTCCTCTCAACACAGGGCTCAACTCACCATCCTTGCATTAGACACTTCTTGTGTCGGCCATATTTAGCTATTTATATGGTAACCCTTTTGTAGCAAGGATCATGTTCGCTTGACTCTATAGTGTCCAGTAGAAAAAAGGGAAATGACAGAGAGAGGAAGAGGCAGAAAGAAAGGAAGGGAAAAGCAAGGGAGGTAGGTGAAGAAAATTAAAGGGAAAAGAAGGGAAGAAAAAGAAATAAAAATGGAGACAAAAAAATGAATGGAAAGTAAAGGGGATAAAGTTTAAAGTGAGAAACCTCTGGGATCAATACCTGCAAAATAACTGAAGCTGCTGCTCTACTTGGGGAGCTTATTCTGTGTATTCTTAAAGCGGCTCATCAAAGTGAAAGGAGCCAACACCTCGAATTTCCTTACAGTCAATAGGTTGATTCCCTGTCATCAGAACCTGACCACTGTGTTCTTTTGGCCATCACAGTTGACCTGGGGTCACTGGAATTCCCGTTTCTCCCAGTCCCTCCACTGTCCCCGGTACAGAGCATTTTGGCCAAGCGGTAAGGAAGAGCTGTCATTTGCGTGTCATTTTTCCCAAAGGCCACACAGAGTGCTCCAAAGAACTGGATTCAAATTCTTCCCAAAGGTTTGTCAGCCCTCATCTGGGTGTGGATTATAGATTAAGGCAAGGGCACATGTCCTAGTTAATGCCCCAGGAAATGGCCAACAATGGTAATAATGGCCAATAGATGGCATTGAGCAAAAACAAAATCCTGAACAGTGCTTACGACTGAGTCTTGATGAATATATTTCGAGTACTTTTATAGCTTAGATCTTTCAGAAGAGATTTGGCAGGCCCGCAGTATTTGAGCATTTGTACCATTAAAATGGCACAACCACATGTCTGTTTTGAACTTTTCCCTTACAAATGTGGAAATGCAGGCAAAAACTCTCATGTATACAAAGGGCACTCCTTGAAAATAACAAGCCTTGCTATTGAGTAATCAAAGTGATCAATTTGTTGGAAAAACTACTCTTTGAAGACACGTATAATTTTTGGCACTGTGCATCTCGGGAGTTTTTTCCCCCACAGTACTGCCAACTGAAACCAAGCACAGTTTGTGCTTCAGAAGCTTCCATGCATCTCTACCAGCTGAACTCGCCCTCTCTAAGGTACACAGCGTTTGCTCCGTGCAGCTTCCTGTGCTCAGCTCCCACGGTGGCCAGACACGCAAACCCCTTCCACTGACTTTTTTTTTAATATTGTTTTCTTGAATGTATTCCTATTCTCAGAGTCCATCTGTTAAGTCTTTTCATCAGTAGCATATTTGGGACCCCATGCCATGCAAAATTCCACAAAGGAACCTTCTTTGTCCATTGTGAAATGAAGTGGTCTCTCCCGCCTCTCTGCAAAAGAGAGCTGCTTGGATGAGATCCCATCCCTGGAGAGAGACGATGGAGGAGGCAGGAAGAGACAGTCCTCCTCCTCGGATCCTAACTCCGTTCCTACTATCTTTTCTGCACGGTAGGCCAGAATAACACACATAATTTAAGCTCATTGAACAACTCAGCACCATCATGAGGGTACTTCATGAAAATTTAAAAGGGTTTAGCTGAGTGGGGACTACATGTAAATTCATGTTTGCAGAGCCATGGTATTTTTCTGAGAAGTCCCAGGACCACCACGC
The DNA here is from genome assembly GCF_040802235.1 of Manis javanica. Classification (NCBI taxonomy): domain Eukaryota; kingdom Metazoa; phylum Chordata; class Mammalia; order Pholidota; family Manidae; genus Manis; species Manis javanica. Next base: position 95,521,894 of record NC_133166.1, on the reverse strand, counting down.
TCTTCACTCCTTTCCCAGTGACTTCTGAGCTGCTCGCTTTGTGCCCCTTTAATTTGTAGGCAACCAGGCCTTCCAGGGCATGTGTGGGCAATGGCTCAGCTTTTGCTAGTACCGCGAAAGCAAAGGCATCTTGCGTCACCTTTGCCTTCTGTGGAGAAGGGACTGGTTCTCATGTGTTCCCCCAGCTCAGTGGCTCAGGGCTTTGCTAATCTTGCTGAACACTTCAGTTTTTAGATGGTATATCAATGAGGCATTCAAACCGAGCAGTTTATACATAAAAATTCTGTCTGCTTTGTAAAAGATTATCCTTTTATAAACACTCTGCAGAAAACATAAAAGCAAATAGAGGACAGCACATAGAACAGGAAAGATGTTAGCAGGGAGATTAATACTGAATGGGTCGAAATGAATGGCGCTTACTAAAACAAGGTCCAGATACTTTGGCTGCAGTGAAACATAAATAATGGGAATGACACATCGTTTATTCGGGATAATGAGTTGATCCAAAGTAGAGGCCTAGGACAAGAGATTAAAGATTAAATATCCATCTCCTGATGAGTATCAGTAGCCAACTTTAACCTTTTCCTTCCAAAAGTACAATTTTACTCAAAGAATTATATGTGCTTTTGCTAGAGTACAGAAATAGGATCTTAAAAAACAACAAACCACACTTGAATCATTTTCTTATCCTGGTGGAAAACATTGTTTCCCATTTTAAGACAGAAAGTGGAATTTTATTTCTAGGCTACGAGCCTCTGGATACTGGTTTAAAGAAAAGATTTTCCCCCTCAATATTCTACATTTGACAAGAATATTGGCTTAGCGACTCTGCTCACATCTCCTCATTCATTCATGTAACAATAAAGTTTTTCAAAAGAAAAAAGTGAGATTGGCAAAACCTAATACGGATTTCACATAGCCATTGAGCTCCACAGAATGACAGAGAGACGAGCCTTAGAAATCATCTCACCCAAACTCCTCGCCCAGGTGAGGGATGTGAGGCCCCAGGCCAGGGTGTGTCCTGGCCGAGCCCCACAGCTAGTTAGAAGTGGAGCTGGGACCAGTACTGGGACCTTCTGGCTTTGCGCCCCGACTCTTTCCTCTGCACCCTGCTGCCTCTTTATTCCTTCAAGTTGGAAATAATGACCAAAGCAGCTTGCTGGAAGAGCCAGCACCCCACATGCTAAATTAAAGCCCTGAATTCATGAAAAACTTAGAATATTGGAAGCTTTGAATAAACAAGGGTTGGAAGCAAAAAAAAAAGGGGATGGGAGGAGTTGGAGAATTTGGAGGAAATGTAGAAGAGGAGGATGCAAAAGGAGCAGACAGCAAGCACAGATGCCCAGAACCCCAGCCCGCAGGCCTTGCCACCTGGGCACAATTGTGGAACCATCCATTATTAGTCCTTCCCTCTCAAGGGGCAAGAAGACACCAGGCAAGAAGAAACCATGTGGTTTGTCTATTTCTTGGAGCCAACTAACTGCCCACTATTCACAAGCCAAGATCAGGAGAGTGGTTTTGTGGCTGGTAGATACCAGGGGAGTGGAGAAAGCAACAAGATTCAAATGTGGCATTTAAAAAAGAAAACAAAAATCCAGGCCACCAACCAGGTGGGAGCAGGAGACCATCACAGGTTAACTGCACAGCCACTCACCTACAGAGAACAAGGTCAGGATTTGGCTGGCGTCCCATGTGCTATCAATTTGGTGGTTTCAGTCTATGCTCCAGGGAACATTTGTCTCAGTGCCAAACCAACATGCATGCATGGCTGGCAGGCTGTCCTCCGTAGGCCAGGGCTTGAGGAGCTGGGGAAGTGTATCCATTTTCACTTTGCAAGTATTTGCATGCCAATACCTCGACCAGGGCTGCTCTTTGGAAAGAAGGGAATTAACGCTAGCGAACAAGGCTGTTTCCAGACGTGTTTCCCCACATAGCAGAGGTGGAGCCAGTAATTCCAACCCCTCCATCCTCTCTCCTGGGTGAGTGCTCTGAAGTTCATCGTTTTCTCAGAGGTGAACATCACTGAACCACTTCCTAGAGATACGAAAAGTCTTACTGGGACCACCAAAGGATTTTTTGTGATGGCCATGTGGCTCATAGGTTTCCACTTAGAATCAATAGAAAAGGCAAGATATTCGCAGGACACGCAACTGCCATTTGGAAAAAGGAATAATATGTTAGATAGAAAGCTTAGAAAGAGGTTCTGAAAGGGAGGCCATCCTCAATCCAAACATTTTTTGAGCACGAAGCATGTGCAGCACTAAGGACCCGGGAGAGACCACCACCACCCAGCCTCGCTAAACGGAAAGAGCATCTAGAGGGAAGCCCACCTGAAAACCACACATTTTAATGTTTTTGCCAAGCGATATGAAATAATCTGGGGCATGAAGTTACAGAAACCAAAAAAGAGTAACTTTGAGGAGGAAGTTGGTACAAAGACTTTTCAAAAGCAGCAGCATGCATTTCCATTGACTCTTTGCATGATGTCCATCCCCAGTTGAGATGATTGTCAGCAGCAAGGAGTCCCAACCTGAACGTGGCACTGTGCTAGGGAAGATGTTACACAGAGTCAGACGGACGATGCTATGTAGACCTTGGACCTATCCACTAAGAACTTCCAGTAAAATATTCCCAGTACTTAAAAATGCAACCCACACTTTTGAGGTGTTACCAACATGTCCTTGTGGAGGAACCCATTCATAGGTCTGACTATGGGAGAGACTGCAGCCTCCAAAGTGATACCATTGCACCTTTATGTCCCCAGAGACAGTATAGTGATTTGTAGAAGCAAAGATGGCTTTTCTCAAATTAATCCTTCATGGCCCAATAATGAGTTGGGCATGGCATTTCTCTCAAACTGCCACTTGAAAATAATCTATGAGCAAATAGCTATTGAAGCTTTATAAGGACTCCTTAAATTAGCTCTTTCGTCAGATTATCAGATTCCAAGCAAATTATATGGTCATTCTCATAGCTCCCAAGTGACATGCCTGTGTGGTTGAGAGACTAGATCTGTCTTTAGGAACAAAGCTACTGGTAATAATGGAGATCTTGATAGGCCAAATTCCTATTTTTTCCCCCAAATACATCTACTGAAAAAAATGAATATTTTAAGAGATAAATGGGTACAGTTAGAGAGAAAAAAAAGTCTTCTTTTTTAGCTAAAATAAATAGTGAGTTCTGGAGGGCCCAGGCTTCCAGTATGTTTCCTCAATTCTGGGCCTGCCTCTCAGGCTGGTTTGTAGTTCAGACTGAAGTTAATTGCTTTTACAAACTTACAAATGACTTGGATTTACGACTCCAGAGCATTCATTTGTGTGAGGCCAGCTAAGTTTGATCTCCAGTAACTCATTAGCTCTATACATTCTTCATAACTTGGACTGATTTGGGTTCCATACCCTCTCAGATCTTGGTGTCAGCTTGTTGGCAGAGAAACAGCAAAAACTAAAGGGGGCAGGGCCAAGAACCCTAAGGAAGGTAAGTCACAGAACCTTTCAAAGCAGCACATTAAGAAAAGGCTTCATTCCGATAGCGTGGATTAGCCCACGGGCCTCACCAGGTTACTAGGGCAGCAGAAGCCTCCTGCCTGCCACCATAGCCACTCTTCTCTCAGTGGGCCCTAGTCCAGGAGTTCTCAGCCCAGCTATACGGTACAGTCATCTGGGGAGCTTTCTAAAAATACCCATATCCAGGCCTCATCCAGAGATTCTGATTTAACTGGGCTAAAATGGAGCCCAGATAATGCACATTTTGAAGTTTCTCCTGGGATTCTAATGCTATACAGAGTAGTGGGCTGAATATTGGGCCCCAAAGATATCAGGTCCAATTTCCTGGAATTGTATATATTACCTTTTAGGGCAGAAAAGGATTTTGCAGATATGATTAAATCAAGGATCTTGCGATAGGGAGATTATCCCGCATTGTTCTGGTGGCCGTTAAAAGCAATCACAAGTGTTCTTACAGAAGAGAGTCAGAGGGCAACTTGACACGCAGCAGAAAGAGTGATACGAAGATGGAGCAGAAAGGGATTTGAAGATCTCGAGTGATACAGCATTAGACACTAGGCTGATGTGGTCACAAGCCAAGGAGTGCTGCCTGCCACCAGAAGCTGGAAAAGGCAAGGAACAGATTTTCTCCTGGAGCCTCCAGAAGGAGCACCGCCCTCCTGACACCTGCATTTCAGCCCAGTGACACAGGCACTAACAAATACTCACCTTAGACAGATGCGTCTATCTTCATCCTCGTGGAAGCTAGGACACTGGTTGAAACCCATCAATCTCCAGGTGGTTTAATGTGCTCCCACTATCCATCTGTCTCTTAAGGATAACCTATTTTGTAATATTGGGGTAGCATCTATATTTTTAAAAATCCTTTGAGCAAATCCAGAATAGTAAATACAATCCATTGCACTGTTCCTTTTTGGCTACTTGCTCCCACCGTAGTAAACAGACCTACAGGCAGAAGTGGTTGGGCACTGGACACTGCTTTTCAGGGTCAGGAACCTGGGTGGTCCTCTCATCAGAACCACGCCCTGTACCCCACTTCCTCTCCACCAAGCTGGTCACTCACTTGGTGAAGCAGCAATGGCAAGAGAAAGGCAACTTTGAAAATCCGGAATTCCAGGATTAGAGATGGTAATTAAGCAAAAGCGGAACTAAGTTTGGTCTCCACTAACTTGTTAGCTCTACACATTCTTCAGAAATTGAACTGACTTGGGTGTCGCACACCCTTGGACCTTGGTGTCGGCTTGAACAAGAACCTTCAGCCAAAAACCTAAAACGATCAGGGAAGGGAAGAGAGACTTGGTAAAGTAAAATTACCCAGAGGAGGATTTCAATTAGGTTCTTTGGTTGCAAAACTCACTCACTCACGCCAGGGCAAAGATGGTGTTTTAACTCTGTCTTTTGTTTTGTTTAGGTTTTACTCCTCCAATTTGACCCCAGGAACATGTTTTATATTTGTAAATTTAAATGTTTCTGATCAGACTAATACTGACATAATAAGTTTTCACTGAAAAGTAATTTTCTGGAGCAAACTCTAATGCTTCTGTGTATCTCTGGTTTTTAACAGTTTTACTATGACATACCTTAAAGTTTTCTTTGTATTTACGCTACTTGGAGTTTTCTGAGCCTCTGGACTTTATGGGTTTTGCTATTCATCAGTTTTTGGAAAGTACTTGACAAATATTTCTTCAAATATTGTTACCTCCTCATTGTCTCTCTCCTGTCTTTCTGGGACTTCAACACACATACATAGAACATTTGACTGTGTCCCATATATTTCTTCTATTCTTTTTCTTTCTGTGATTCAGTTTAGCTATTTTCTTTGGGCCTATTTTTGAGTACACTAATCCTATCTTCCACCGCCTCTAGTACGCTATTAAACCTATCTAGTGAATCCTTAATATCAGATATAACACTTTTAGGTTATGGAATATCTGATTGATTCATTTATATGGCTTCAGATCCTCAGTCTTTTCACCTCTTTTGTACATCTTTTCCTCCATTTTTGTTAACATATTTATTATAGTTATTTTAAAGCCTTTGAACAAACTCCAACATCTGGATCATCTATGGGTTCGGTTGCATTGCTTGCTTTTTCCCTTGACTATTAGTTATGTCTTTCTGCTTCTTGACATGCCTCTTATTTTTTTATTGTATACTGAACATCACGTGCAAAGAGCCTTAGAGATGGAAGTCCTTGTTATTACCCTCGGAGCATTTGTGTATTCATCCGAAGGGCATGTAGATAGAGGGAGTGATCATCCAATCAGGAATTGTGCTGATTTGGAACATCAGTTGACTGTACCTTCAGTTAGAAATGGTCCACCTGTTTTCAAATATCTCAAAGGTAGTTGTGTGTTTTCTGTAAGTCCTTCCGTCTATTGAGTTTTCAGAGCACTTCAAGGCAGTAAGACATTTCTCTTTGCTTTCCCAGCCCAGCCACCCAGACTCTTGGGCTACCCCAGCACTCAGCAGAAGTCCCTTGGGAAAACTTGCTAAGATATGTGGAGTTCTTCAAGAGTCCAGCTTATCAGCTTGCTCTGCAGGTTTATCTTTTCCGAGAAGAGTCCCTTTGTCCAGGCCAAGCCTGACTGCCCATCATCCTGTAATCATACTTGTAATCCTCTCCAGCAAAGAAAATAGCCAGTAATTTCAGTTAACCTAGGTGGGAAACTTCCCTCTGGAATTTTAATGTATTAATACATTTTGCTTCCCAGTTCTCCAATGTCTTTGAAACTAGATTTTTGTAATTTATCCCCTTTTATTTTTTTACTTATTAAGCAGGAGCCAATAGCGTGCCACAACATACCACTCAGAAATAGAAGTTCATATTAGTCCAAGTTAATTCCACAAATAATTTTCTATATAGAAGAAGCAAGCTTTTCCCAGTATTTTTCCATTTCATTCTTATTTTACTGACACAATTTTTATCTAGTTCAACTCTTTCAATGTAAATTTACAACCAAGATTTGATTTATTCATCAGTATTTGGGACCATATGAATCTGCCATTGTGCATTTTTGTCTGTGACCAAAGTCTCTACCAAGTTTAATTTTACCCATTCAAATTTTGCAGATCTAAACTTAGTCAAGAGGATTCCATTCTTCTGTCAAGTTTTAGGCTCTAATACATTTTACCAAGTATAGTTTTAGATACTGTAATTTTTACCTTTTATAATTTATCTTTACTAGCACTATCCATTTTAAACTCAATATTGATGATATATACTTAAGTCTCATTGGATCTCTAAGAAGATCGTGTGCAATTCTCTTAGAATTTTTCACTATCCTGAATTGGTCTATTGCATTGTAACACATTTCTTTGTTAACAAATTTCTTTCTACAAGTTTCTAATCAATGTAGTAATAGTGCCCAGTGTTGGCAATGCAGAGAATAAAAGGATGACACTGAGGTGGTAGGCTTGTCATGGCAAGGTCAGCATGCTTTGCATCATGACTGAATGCAAAGACCCTGGGAACTGAAGCAGCTCTGTGGACTGGGGGATGACTCCAGCTCAACTTGCTTTGTCCTTGCTTCTCTCTCTGCCTCTGCTTTAGCCTCCTTTCTCTACAAAAAGCTTCCTATGACTAATCCTGATTTTTCTACAATCTCATAACCTCAGGACCTACAGAGTCTTGGCCCTTCTCTGTGTATCATGACCTTTCAGCTTTAATCATCTCACCTTTTTTTTTTTATATGATGTCCGAGTTCAAAAAAAGAAATGTGAGTAGCCCAATGTAGTCTGAAGGTTACAGGACCCATCTTCAGGGAATCTCTCTAACCCAGTATTTCCCAGTGTGATCTGCAGATCACCTTTGGGTCTGAGAATCACCTTTCTAGAGAATCACCTTTCTACATCCCACAACCCTAGGTCTTTCCCCCGAGTTCCATTTCCTTTAGCCGTAGAGAAACCAGGCAAAAGGCTGCAGGGCTCCTGGTAGCCCTTCCTCATCCTGTACCGCAGGAAAGCATCCTGGTGTAGCTGAAAAAGTTCCCGTGTCTGATCAATGTGGGTTCAAATTCCAGTTCCATTGCCTAGACACGATGATGAGTTCCTACATCCTCTGAGTCTTACTTTCCTTATCGGTGAAATGAGAGAGTTGTATCTGCTTTACAGAAAGAAATGATATAATCCATATAAAGAGCACGGCACAGAAAAAGTACTCAACAAATATTAATTCCTTTTCTTCTGAGACCAAGTCTGCAGTGTGGCCTTCATACACAGAGAGGATAACATGGTAATAATGTGTGGCTGGAACCAAGCAAATAACATGAGATGAACCCAGGAAATAAATGAATGGATTTGCCAGCAAGAGACATTGTTATTTTTTTCTCCCTGCCAACCTTAATTTTCCCAGAGATACTGCATTTCTTTGGATAACTCAGCAGCCACTCAATCCAGACATAGTCTCTCAGGCAAGCAACGTGTTTACAGTCAAAATGCTCACTTCCACTTCAAGTTTCCAATCCCCTGCTGCTACTTTCTGCAAACTTAATTAATTAGTTGCAGCTAACATTTGTTCAACCTCATGCAGCAATGGGAGACTGAAGGAAACCGGCTCTCAAATTAAAAACATTTCAAAATATTGTCTTCTCCCAAGAAAACATTTCTTTTTTTTTTTAAATTAACACTCCATTTGGATAACTTTAAGCTTTCAAAAGAAAACAAACAAGGGAGGTCCAATTAATGTTGATTGTCTGTAACTATTTCACTGCCACTGAGCTAAGCTACAGCTCTTATTATCTTAAGTATTGTCATTCCCTTAATAGATATGCAATGGATCTATACCTATCTCCTTTGTGATGCCTAGGTAATTATATCACGTATGTCCTGGCGTGAAAATGCCTGCCACACACTCCATCAGCCAGCAAATTAAGACATGCCTAAACCCTAAGTGGTAATGCGTCTTAGAAAATTAAAATCTCAAGGGCCATATTGAAGGCCAATGATGTGTAGCAAAAGGGTAAGTAAATTTTTTTTGATTGATTCAGTTATTTTGCTACTGAGACATAACTACATTGGCTAAAACTAAATAATAGGATGAGTGGCTGGAAAAATGGCCATGCAAGCAAATATCACCTTATCCCAACAGATTAATCCAAGAGGTTCAGACTGGGGCACCCTCCTGTTGGCCTGGTGAGCATCTACCAGCTGAGTAGGTGTCATCTGTTGGGGGAGAAGCTCCTATAGCAACCAATGAATATGAGTGAGTGTCCCAATTGCTACTCTTTCACTACCTGCCATGATTTTTGTATATTGTTTCCTTATGTAAAAAGGCTCGATAATATTCTGCCTATAGTGCACTCTGTTCAGTTCTATGTAAATGTAAATTGCAATTGTTGCTACTGTTATGAATAACATAGTAGAAAGAGCTTTGAACCTGGAGTTGTGACCTGAGTCCTAATCGCAGCTCTGCTCATACAATGATCGAGGCCCCGCCTCAGGGATACATAAAGAGAGTGCAGTCAGGTGGTGAGCGGTGACACAGTATGAACAGGGACAAGTGGAAGACCCCATATTTGAGGATGTTTCTACAGGCTGCATAAGACTGTCAGAATGGCCATGGCTGTGTGGAATCATCATCAATTTCTTTTTAGTTTTCTTTAGTGTATTTTCATCTTTTCACACGTGTGGTAATTCTAAGATTCAAAACTATGTCACAAGCAGTTTCAGGATCACTCGTTAAATCACAGAAGTGGAAGAGAACCATAGGGACAACTTCAGAATGCAGAAACTAAACTCTGAGTCACTGATTCAGTACCATTCACTTCTCGGACATGTAAGGGTATGAAAGTTTTCCAAGATTCCTGTAAACACAGTTATGATGTTGGCTATGAGCACAGAAAACTACCCAAAGCTACTCTATCAGTCGAAAAACACTCAGCTTACTTTTGACCAAGTAATATTAGCAGTTAGTTGCATAAAAATATCTTCACTTGTGCCTGACTATAATAGCAAATCTCTCTTTTTCTCTCTCTCAAGCAGGGGTTTGAACTGGGTGGGTTGACTTATATGCAATCTTTTTCAATAAATATATTGGAACATTTTTTGGAGATTTGCAGTAATTTGTTTTCTCCAGAAAAAAAAAATTCTCTAGCTTACTTTATTGTAGGAATACAGTATATAATACATATAACGCACAAAATACGTGTTAATCAACTATTCTGTTTGGTAAGACATTTGGTAAATCATAGCCTATTAATAGTTAAGTTTTGGAGCAATCAAAAGTTATATGTGGAAATTTGACTGCATGGTGGGGAGGGGTTGGTGCCTCTAACCCTCACATTGTTCAAGGGTCATCTCTGTATATACATATAGTATATATATATAGTATCCAATTAGAGATATAAAAATATAGAAATATAGCATAATCATTTCTCTCTCCATATATGTATGTGAGTGCACATACATGTGAACAATAATTTATATATAGAGAGAGATAGAGGCAGAGTACAGAAGAGTAATGCCTAGGAGTTCTCAATAGCCCTTCTCTTCACTAAAATAGCCCAGACTTTATTGAGGTTGGCAATATGACCAACCAAAAAGACAGTATTTGCTGCATTATGTACAACTAGCAGTGGCTCTACGTCTAACTGATGAGCAATTACCTGTAAGCAGAATTTGTGGGGTGGAGCTTCCAGGGAAGCACATTAAAAGTAGGACTGATTAGGCTGGCAAGCCGACTCACCCCTTGCCTTTCCCCTCTGTCTACCTGCAGCATAGATACTACACTTGAAGAGGGTCAGCCAGCTTGTCATTTTGAAGTGACAAATCCATGCCAAGGATGGCTAAGTGGACAGGTAGAGAGAGGATGGGTCTTGGGTCTCACTGAGATTTGCCAAATCAGCTTTGGACTACCTGTTTCCATACTGCTCATACATGAGAAAAATCAAACTCCTAATTTCTTAACCCACTGTTTAGGAGCTTCTGTCCTTAGTAGTCAAATATAATTCCCAATTGACACAAGGGGAACATTGATCTTTACCCTTGAGGCATTTATAGTTTTACTGACAAACAAGATAGATATTCATGTTGGACTTGATTAAACAAGAGCATGAACATGTACATGACTGAGTGCTTTACAAATAGTGTGAGCTCTAAATGCTACAGGGGTTCAGAAAGAAAAAGAAGAGTGTGCATTGGAGTTTTTGGGAAGCAGCTTCGTATAGAAAGGACATGCGTTGGCCCTAATATACAGGGAGAGGTTAATAACTAGAGACTTAGGGAGTGGGTTCCAGGCATGGAGAATAGCAAGAATTCAGACACCAAGACTGAAAAGAAAGCACAGTTTGATTACTGACTGGACCAAGAGGAGGGGTGCTGACTGTGGGATACCTGAAGATGAATTTAAGGAGGATAGGCTAGGGGACAACATCCTTGAACATCAGGCTGTGGAATTTGGATTTGCAGGCAGTGGGTAGCTGTTAATCATCAATTCTTCATGTCTTGGCCTGGCGCTTTGGTTACTCACTAGGCCTCTGTTTAGAATTGCCTATCAGATAGTTCCACCTGATATCCCAGTTAATCCTAGATATAACCTGTCTAAAAATAGAACTCATCATTTTTCTTCATCAAGAGAGCAGTGGTGTTATCCCACAGCCTTCCAGAATAGAAAATTTGGAGTTATCTTGGACTTATTTTTCCACGCTCAGCCCTTCTACCCAATGGCACACTTCTCATCCTTCCTTCAAAATGTCTCCTGAGTTCATTTCTCTCCATTCATTTCCATCACCACCATCTGGGGTTGTCTTTTAACCCTGTTCCCTGCAAAAGCCCTCTAACAAATCCTCCGGACAGCCTCTCCCTGCTGTAGTCATCCTACAAACCACTGCCAGAAAAATCTTCCTAAAATACTAGTGAAATCATATTACTCCTTACCCCATACTTCAAAACTTAAACTCTTCTGCTGAGCTTACAAGACCTACCATATTACTATCAACAAATGGCTCTACCTTATTTCACACCATACAGATACCTGCAACCAGGGCTGTAGCCTTCTGCACCTCCTCAAAGGACTTACTGCCTCTACACACATTCCTCGTTCCCACCCACTTACAATGTCCACTGTTTTCCTTTTTGGTTGTCTAAATACTATTCATTCTTAAGGTTCAGTGAACTAATCTCTTCCTCAAAGGTTATGTCAATCAACATTCATCTCCCCTTTTCTGAAGCCCCATCCCATTTATAGTTTATGTCACACACTGTATTATTTCTAATTATTCACCTGTTTCAAGTTTGCCAGCCAGGTAGATTGTGAGTGTTAAGATCTTTGGAAAGGTTTGCCAAAAACTCTAAAGGTTGAGGGACCCTATGCAACGCAGCCTTCCTGTTTCCCCTGCGGAATTCTTCAACGTCTGCCAGAATGAACCCAATTATATACTCTTCAATAGAGTACACATTTGACAAATGCCTACCCTATTAATAATTTATGAAACTTTTCTGGTACTCTTAGGCCAATAAAAATGCAATAAGCACTTGTTGATTATTTGATAACAATTAACTGATTGAGGTTTCCAGTGGTGACACCATGAATCTATGCTTCAGGGAGATTAATCATTCTTGCTTTCCATATCCATGAATGCTGACTCTGCCATGACAGGTTTTGGTACTTTAAAGCAATAGAATTTACATTAATTATGAAAACTGAAAGAAGTTCCATTGTTATGTAGGATTTATTATGCTTTAATGACCACTGTTTATAGTTTGTTTAATCCCCTTTCATGGACAAATTTACCTGGAATTGCTGGACAATTAACTATATAATTGCTCAAGAGGCAGTAATTTTTTCTAGCTGAAAATGGAGAGGTAAAGAACTGAACCAGTTGGGCCCATTCAAAGTTACTAATGAATTCTGAAAACCCATATCACCCTTCTTCATTTATTAGATCCACTGGATACTACTGTAGTTTTCCCTTTTGATCCAAAAAGGAAACAATTCCATTAGCAGGCACAGAGAGAATACCTCCTTAAAGGTGAACTTGAGCAAGGAGAATTACATCCTTAAAGAAACAATTCATTACCTTCTTATAAATAATTGATACCTTTGCTAATTTCTCAGAAACAGGAAAACTAAACATTCAATCAGTAAATATACATCCTTGAAAATATATTATTACTAAATCAACCAGTTTGTTTTAACAGGTCATATGATACATCAGAAAGAACTCCAGATAATGTGTTTTTAAAATTTTCCTTTTATCTTGACATCACTAAATGATTGGGAGTATTCATTAAGTCCTTTAATGACAATATCCTTTCTCTTACAAATGGCTTTGAAGTCTTCTCCCGCCTATTGCAAGTATTTTGGACACTTCCCCAGCAAGGGTGGGCAGGAAGCCAACACAAGCCACCAGGTGCCAATATTACACCTGACAAATTAGCCACACGACTGGAAAAGGGTGGGTCCATCCTCCTGTTTAGGTTCATTTCCTCTCATTTTCCCATGAACAGGAAGTCATTGGAATGGGGAAAAAAGCTTTCCTTAAAGACTCATATGACCAAAGGTCTGAACTTGTTAACTCCTTGCTAACAAACAACTTGGAAACAAATTCAAACAAATCACAAGACTTTATTTACGTTGACTAGTTTAACCCCACTGAAGGCTTGGGTTTCAGGATGTTGTGATTTAGGTCATGCTTAGGGTGTTGTTCATGGGGCAGGTGGGGAGTGCCCTTGGATGTCATATGGAATAATGACAGCAGACAGAGGAGGCAGATCTCTCTCAGCCCTTGCATAAAACTTGGGAACCTAAAGATTGAAGGCATCTTGACAAAATCCAACCATAGTCATGGCCTATTTCCAGACCCTATTTAATTGACCCAATTCAACAGGACTGAATTTGAGGAATTTAAATCTCAGAGTTGACTGAGATTCCATAAAACACTGCACTATATTAATACAATACTTAAGTCAATTATGCCCCCTGATCTAATGACTTGTAACTGCCTTCTAAAAATCAGTTATTCAGCTTGATGAGTGTTAAATAAAGCATAACCAAAGGAATGTTTTCAATCTGAAAAGTAATTCAATGAGTAGAGATGTATACTTACACTCATCTTAGTGCTATCCCAAGAGGTAACTACTATACAAGAGAATGCTGTGTATCTGTAATGCATAAATAAATATTAAAATATATTTTATATACATGATTTTTAGAAAGTATTGCAAAATGACATATCATAATGTACAATGTTCTACAACTTGGTTCTCTCACCTATCAACATATTACTGACATCCATCCTTGACAGTATATACAATATATTCATTTCATTCTAATATATGTATTCATGATATATTGAATTAATAACTCTCTTAATTTTTTGCCAATCTGGCAGTTAGGAAATGGTAACTCATGTTCTTTTATTGTACATTTATCTCACTATTAATAAGGTTGAGTATATTTTTCAAATAATTGCCAGCCATTTGCAACTTTTCCTGAGAATGGCTTATTTTATATATTTTGCCCATTTCAAAATGAGTTATTTATATTTTCCTTATTAATTTGTGGGTGCTCTTTGAATACTGGAGAGTAACCTTTTTTTCTCTAGTGTATAATTCAAATAATTTGTCCCAATCTGTTATCTCTCTTTTAAATTTATGATACTTTTTAATAAAGTCAACTCTGTCAGGTTTTCCTTTATGGCCTCTAGATTTCTCATTTTGTTTACAAAGACCTCCTAAGCTAAGATTATTTTAAAAAGAAAATAAAAGATTAATTTAATATTCCCTTCCAATACTTATACAAGTTTGATTTTATGTTTAGAGCTTTATTCCATCTGGAATTTACTTTTGCATATGGTGTAAGTCCAGATGGAGAGTTAGTTGTCCCAAAACCATTTACTGAACAGTCTACTCTTCAGCCACTGATTCGAAATGTCTCCATATTATCTGTTAGGTTCCCCTATATTCTTAGGTTTGTTTCTGGGCTCTTAACATTTTTGGTTATTTGAGTCTCTATCACCAAGCTTGTGTGTTAATTGTGCCATGATAATTGTATATTGCTTAAGATGAATGGTTTGTTTTGATAACCATTAGGGTAAGTCCCCACTCATTTTAATTGTTGTTTCTTTTTCATGGCTATTGTCATGCATTGCTCTTTCAGATGAACTTTAGAATAGGCTGCTCAAGTTCTGTTAATGGGATTGCATTTCAATCTATGGAAAAAAATGAGTGAAATTTTACATCTTAAATGCATCTGACTTAAAGGGCAATTAAAATTGTCATAAAATATTTTACAGGACTTTCTAAATTAAATCATTATAATAAAATGGAATGTTTTGTCGATGTTCTTGTTAGATCAAACACTTTCAGGGGATAAACGGAAACACTTCCTTGTGATTGTGCCATCAACCAAGCAGTAGCTGTTCTATGCTAAGAAACTATAGTAAATGTTATGAGCATACAAAGATGCATGTGAGATGGTCCCTGTCCTTGGAAACTTGTCACCTAGTTAATCAGATAAGACATATATCCATATACATATGAGGCATATTGATATATTCAAGATATACATATTATACATGTATATGTGTCTTATATACATATAAGGAAGCTTACATTAAGAATCAAATAAGTTATTATAGATAATAAGTGCACTAAGAGTTCAAAGGCAGGAGATTCACGGTAGGGAGATTTTAGAGGCTCGCTCTCTCACTTCACAGATGAGAACATTAAGGCCCATTCAGGTTAAGTCACTGAGCTAAGCAATAACAGAAAATCATCAGGTCTGTTAATTCCCATGCCAGTGACCTATCTACTACATCAAGTTGTCACTCTTTTACACATTTATTTGTAGGACATTATTTGTAGACCCAGAAATCTGTGAAGCAGAAGAGTCCTTTAGAAAAATATGTCTGACTGTGTCAGCACCCACAAACTAGTTTTCCAAAATCAGTTAAAAATGAAAAGGTTGCATTCAAACAACTCTATTACAGGGGATTTCTTTTTATCTGTATGACATCAAACAGCAGATATTAATGATGCTTCACTTTTCAACGTGGTTTTGACATTGGAACACATAGCCCATGTCTAGGTAATAAAATGGGAAATTTTTTTTTTTGCCCCTTTAGGCAATTCATCCCCGTGTCATATTTTAAAGCCCTCAGGTAACAAACCCTAAGACCCACAGGAATCTTTATACCTGTGGAGAAGAGATTTCTAAAACTCAACATCAAATCCACTTTTGATTTTCCCTTGAGTTTGTTTCTGTCAGTGTTAGGCAGGTAACACATTTCAGCTTTTAAGCCATGAAGCAATCTTTTTTTAGGAAAAAAATTGCATTCACAGCTTTAATCTTATATTTCCATGCGTATTGAGTTAAATGTTGTAAAACTATCAATTCTGTCAAAACCTAGCAAAAAGAAAACAGGACACCATGCAATCTTAATGTCCAAACTGACTAGTGATTATCAGAAATTAAATGTGCAGGAATTCCAAATCTTTTTTGATCTGAGATGTCTAGATAACTTTTGTTTTTCCATAATTGTATGAGGTTTCTACATAGTATTTAAGAATCAATTATATTGCAATTGATGTAATTAACTCTAATAATCCGTTAAAAGTCAGTAGGAGGGCTATTCAAGTCAATAGAAAAGAAGGAGTATATTATGAAGGTGTTATTAACCTATACAGAATTTTACTAGACATTTTCTTTTCTTACATAATAAATACACAGTGGTTAGGAAGGCTGTCATTATAATTTAATGTGAACAATGGTCCATCACTTCCTTTCCTATGCAACCCTTAACTAATTCCATGTACTGTGCACAAGTAAAATGAAACCTTTTCTAATCAGGGTACAGTCATATCAATCATCTATTACTCCACGATTAAAGAAGAGGTCCCTTCCCAGCTAAGCGGCAGAGAATAGAGTACTAGCAGAAGTTTCAGGCCCACATTTTCTTTCAGATGACAAGTCTCATTTTCTGATGGCTGTCTGTATAATGCAACTAATCAAAGAGTAAGCAGCCATCCAGAAAGTTCTGTATAGAATACTCTAGCAACCACTAAGTTGCAATTGAAAGCATGTCACCATGAACATCAAGTGAACTTTGGAGAATTCTGAACCTTTTGAATAAAGTGAGACAAAAACTAGTCACCCTCACAGCATTCCACGTATCTACTCTGCTGCCTGGGTTATCTCATTTCACCCGAGCTGTGAACGTCACAGGTATCTAAAACAGCCAACCTCAACAGAACTGGTCTGGTCATCCCTGGGACTCAAAGTCACCACACAATTCTTAGGGACTCAGCCTGCATCGCATCCCTGCTCCATTCCCAATAAAATGAAGTCAGGAGAGTGAAGTGTAAATTACATGTCCCCAAACAGACAGAATGTCCTCTGAAAGGACTCTTACCTCCAACCATGTCCCACTTCTGCCTCCCCAGTTTGATAGTAAACAGAAACGTACTCTAATGTTTGCATGAAAGGACACTTTAGTATTAGTCTTTGCCACTTATCCCACAATAGACTGCATTAGGAATTCAGACTATGTCAGCTTCACACATATACCTCGATAACTGTCCCCCGCTATGTGAACAGCAAATGGTAACCAAGGTTGTGGGGGAAAGAGCATGGCACCTGGAATCACAAGACTTGTGATGAATACAGGTTATGCCAGGAATTGGCTATGTGATCCGAAGGCTGTCGTTCCTCTGTCTCCTCATCTGTAAAGTGAGTGGAAAAAGAACCCACATCATAGGGCTGTTATTAAATTAACCCCATTACCTTAAGACTAAACTAGATAGACATGTGAAATAAGCCTTGTAAATCAGAAAACACTGCACAAAACTGAAATGTGTTTGTACTTATAGCACTGTGCAAAGTCACCAAGGAACTCTCAAAGCCAAGGAGGAAAAGGATAAAGCAATAATTCTCAAACTTTGGTGCATGTGAAATTCATCTCAGAACTTGTAGCAAAGTACACATACGTGCTTATTTCCCAGGTGATTGTGATTTGAACTATACGCTGAGAGACAGTGGGATGAGGGGTTAGCTGAAAGCGGTTTCCTATTCATTTATCAGGTATTTCAAGCACTAGGAAGCCTTAGAGGATACAAATAATGACAAGATACAGCCCAATGTCAAGCAACATAAGCTCTACATGTAGAAAAAAAGACGAACATCAAGAAATAGATAAAATGTAAGGCTCTGTGTGTTGAAGCAGAAAAGGCAGCCCGTAAGTAAGACCTGTTTGAGTTTCTCCCCGAAGAGAATAAATCTGTATTCTCTGGAAGGAAATTCTGGTTCCTTCTGACACCTCAAGTACATGCTATTAGCACCCTGTGTTCCCTTTTGCAGGAGCCTCGCTCCTGGGACCTGAGAGTCATCGTGAGTCATGGAGTCTCAGCCAGGAACCACTGAGACTGTGTGGGCCGCAAGCCCTCTCCTGGAAACCCAGGCCTCACCGTGCAGTGGCATCTCTTGCTCAAAGGGTTCATCTCAGAGATGGAACAAAGAACCCTTTTCATTCTGGAGAGCTCCTGTTTTATGTGGTAGAGGCAAAGATGGAACAAACCCACCAGAGGCATGGGCAGCCACGGTGACTAGGATATGAGACTTCCCCTCTGAAGGTTGCACTTTGAATCTCCTCCCTAAGGCCAGTCCCGGAGAGAGAATTTGGATACAGCAAAGCAGTGGCTTCAAAGTCACAGTAACTTTCTACATGCCTGGGAGGGGATGGAGAATGTCACCTTCCTTTTTTCTGATACTCCCATAGACACTTTGTACAGGTGGGGAGAATACAGAGAAAAGAGACCTGGTCCAGGAGTCAAGAGGCCAGGGTTACTGTTCTGCCCCTACCAGTAATGAGCTAGGCAGCCATCGCTCTCTCTTTGGGCACATCCTTTTCCAAAGAGAAAAAATCAGGATACTGACATCTGCACTAGCTACCTCACAGTGTAGAGGTGCAGGCTAGGTGAAAAACTTCCTTGAAAAGTGAAGCATCTCACTGAAATGTAAGAAATTAATATTAAAGCCCCAAAGTAAAAATTTCAACCCTCTGAATTATCCAGTTTGACTACGCACATTGTCCCCCAGCGCACTGAAGTTCTCTGCTGCTGTGTTTGCTCTGAAGGCAGAGCCAGGTCCTCTGACGTGTCACCACCACCCACCCCTTTGCAGACAGGGGCCCGCCAGGTCTGACCGAAGCCGCTGCCTCCCGCGGCTGGCGGGCGCCCACCCTCCGCACGCCCGCAGCAGCCGCAGCTGCTCCTGCCCCGCGCACGGCTCGCCCTCCCCGGCCCCCACCTGACTGCGCAGACCCGGAAGTGCCCACGACCATCTGACCCGGTCACATTCATGTGACACCTTTGTTCAGAGCAAAAGTCACTTGAGAGGGGAAAAAAATACCTCAACCAGGAAATAAATCTTTTACTGCTATTTCATCCGCCCCTCACGTGGTGCTGGAATATCGCTTAAAAGAACATTCTTGTTGCCTTTCCAGTTCTTTTCCTTTAGGTCTGCAAACAGGAGTAACCCGTCCTAGGGGAAACGACTCCCCAGCAGAGCAGTTCTTCAAAGGGGACTTCTTCAGGCAGGAAAAGGGAATGTCTGATACTGTGGCTGAATAAACAGACTCATCAAGCCACATGCCAGATTGGAAAACCAGGCCCTGTGCGCCTGCAGCCGGCCAGGGACGCTCCTCAGGCGCGCTCTCCCTCCTGCTGCCTCCTCTCTGTCCTTCTGTCTCTCGCTCTCTGCCTCTTCCATTCAGACCCCTTCTTCACCAGATGCCTTAATGGTCCTGGGTATATATATATATATAACTATGGTTTTTTATTATTACTAATTGACTGAGCTCATTGGCTCTGCAGTTTCAAAGCCCGTTTTGGAATCTCAAACTGTTGCATCATCTCTGTTCATGCGGTTCACTTTCTCAACATTCACCATCCCAGTCTCCAACCTTCCTTGGAAAGCAGCTCCTTTTAAAGGCAGAACCAACGATTCACACACTCAATGTTGTAAGCCCTGCATGGGTGGCTGACAGAATCCTAGAGCCTGATGGAACCTCCAGAGGTCATTGTTTTCAGGAAAAAGTTTCAGAAATTTACAGACTTGGAAAGATAACTATCTATTCTGGACTTTGAAAGAGTCTAGAATCCACCAACCCATTTACAACTCAGTTCAATGTCTCAGGTCCTACAGAAGTACTTTCAAATATCTAAGCCAAATTTATACGATAATTAGTTTTTCCACTTGAATAGCTGATCATAAGTGAAATCCCAAACCATGGATCATAGCAGGGTTTAGGCTTAGAAATTGGCATTTGTCTTTTCCATAATGGAAAACTGTCTGTTTTTCTCTTTTTTTAAACAATTGTACCAGTAAATGTTATATTTATTCAGAAAATCTGGACAACTAACTAGTTTTAGTTATTACCTGTACCTCCATACATACTCACATGGACAGAGACAATTCTCTGTGAATTTCCCACAACACAACTATCAGTCCTATTAGGTTTTTTTTCAACCATCCAACAATTAGGCAGAGGGTCTCACTCTCATCATTTTGTTCTTGATGTCTAAGCTCTTTCTTAAATATTTCTTTGGGAAAACAATTCTTGGATCATAAACATACTTGTAAAAAGTTTGCCATAGTACCTAATTTTAAAAAATAAGAGGTCAGCTCTTCAATTTACTGAATTTCCATTCATAATTGGCTTCTCCTCAATTCATTATCACACTTCATGATGTCTTATAAAATGCCTCTTTACCTGCCTCTTAAGCTTTAAGTCCCAACAAAAACAATAACAGAAAGAGTCAAAATAAAGAGAAAGGTACCATGTACATCTGGTCAACAGAGATCTCCATAAAGACCCAAAGCATTGTTCATTTTTCTTCTCCAATGATAAGCTCTTAGTCTCAAACATTCAGTCACATCCCACTTTCAATCAACGTTTATACACAGGAAGTTATCTTCCAAAGGACTAGTTGAATCCCACACTCTATGCTTGTCCATTCTGAATACTAGTTAGTAATTACTACGGAGAGATTGCAAGAACAGTCCAATCACCTTTTATGTCATTCATTAATCACCACTAACAACAGAAGTCCAGATTAGACATGAATCACTAAACTTATTTTAGTATTTGCCTAGAACTGCACTGTTGTCTACCTTTGGGAAAGAAAAAAAAATTCTAATTCAGCCACGCTGATGCTGTCTGACAAACAATACTGGGATATTTAGAAATTTCTCATCAACAAATAGATTTCTCAAATTATTTTTTGTATAGACACCACATTCAGTTGCCTGTCAAACTAAGAATAAAGGTCAGTGACTGTTTTAACCAGTGGGAGTCTAAAACCGCACCTCCTCTCCACTTGACATGCATAGGTCAGATTCTCCGTTATGCAATCACTGGTGCAAACATCCCCTTAGACATGCTGAAGGGACAAGGTGGGAGACGTTCACTTCAGTTACCTTTGCCCAGGCTTTATTTGTTCTGCAGATAATAAACTTTGGACTTCTTTACTCAACCGGTCATCTTGCACAAACAGTAAACTCCCTCAAAACTTTCTGTTCCGATGGGACCCTTGAGAAAACAAAATGAAAAAAAAAAGCATGATTAAAATCTACTTTCTTTGGTCAACATCCTAAAATTGAGCAATTTCTCGACATCTTAAAAGGGATTGTCCTGGCATCCGGTTGAGAGTCAGTAAACTCCTGATTGATCAAATAACTGAAATCATTAATAGCTATAGTCAGAATTCTTAGGTTGCAAACATTTGTTCTGTACCTATTTCCTATCCCTCTGTGTAGCATCCTGAAGACATTATCCACATTCACTCTTTGAAAGCAGTAGTTTCTCAATAGCTCCATCAATAAAGATATTTTGAGGCATATCCAATCTGTGTATTTTTACTTATAAATTACATACATACCATTGTATGGGTGCACTAAGAAAAAACACACCAAAAAAAATCTTTAAGATGAAACTCAAAATTATAATAAATAAAAATGACTTAATAAAATCTTTCTGCCTATCAGTGGATCATTTCGGATTCTCCATAGGGTATGAATATCCTACTTCTGAACGTGCTGCTTTAAGAATGCAGTGAATTACCGTTGTCCCAGACTCAACTGCCACCTTGCCCTAATCAAAACCTAGTTTCAAGAAAAGATCTACTATCAGTCATTATCATCTTATATGAATAAAGACCCAACATTATATGAATGCTTCAAGCAGGATTTGTATTTTAAGTATACATCTAATTATGAGAAGAAAGCTTTATTTCATGGTAAGCAGATATCAGGAATGTCAAAATAACTCATGATATTTGGAGGACAGAAAATGTTTCCTGGTGGCCTTGAAATCAGGCAAGCTGGAATGGCCTTTATCTAGTGCAGAGGCAATGGCAGTATCAAACTGCGCATATAAAAAGGTTTTAGGGACAGCAAACTGGGTAGAAGAGGGAAGAATAGGGATGACTTGTTGGCTAGAAGATTTTTCCTAAGGCCAACCCCAAGTTTCTACTTGAATTGTGTGTCCATCTAGGGAATCAGAGCATGGGAATATCCAGAAATGACAGAGGAAGAGCTGAAGTTCTCCACACCACACCTCTGGCTCCTTCATGGCCAATGAAAACATATCTTGATACATTCCCATGAGGACAACAGAGAAATTCAAAGGTTCGGTGGCCCATACTGAGGGGTAAGACTTCTTAATTCAAGGGAAGAAAAAGATCACTTTTGCCCCAAATAGTCAATCACAAGTACTTGCATAGCTCAAGCACCTACGTTCATCATAATTTTACAAAAACAATTTTCCCAGAGGATATGATAAACAATCACCTAGATTATTTTCATCTTTGTGAATATGAAGCAGAGGTGCTTTAAAAATCTGAATAATCCATTAGACATATGTATTGATCCAATTCATTAGTAATTATGGAATAATCTACTTGACTTAATCTATGAAAACAAAAGGAAAGTGGAGCATGGAGCATGTTGATCAGCTGTTGAGACATGCCTCCTGTAATGTGTATATATACATATACTACACCTATAATATGTATACACATACCCCCACACACAAACATATGTGTATGTGGGTGGGTGTTGAGAAGCTCCTGCCATTCAGTTTATCTAGTTGGGCAAGTCAGGTGCCCATGAAAAGTTATGAACTTATGTATCTGTGAGCAGGCACAAAATAGCCACATAACACAAAACACATCAAGTAAGTATATGTGGACTGAATAAGAGTAGGATATCATTCAAAGCTATGATGAATTTCCAGAGAAAATAGAGACTGGGATTTCAGATAGATAAATAAATTGGCTTGGAAATGGAAAGAATTTTAATTTAGCAAATCATTCCTAGGGGACACAAGATTCACTAGTGTAAGAAAAGTTTCCATATTGATGAAGTATGAGCTATGAAGTTCGAGTTAACGGATTAATAGAAGGGCCATGTTACATGATAATTAAGCCAAAATTTGGTTTTTCTTGAACCATCTGGGTAATCAAGGCAAAATATGTATTGTCGTTGCTGCTGTCTCACTTAAAATATCCCTACAATGTCCTTTCATGCTATGCAAGACAACAGAGATACACAGACATAACGTAAGAAAGCACAGTATAATATTAAGTTTGTGCCAGGGAACTTGACAAGTGTGCACAGAAATTTTGCCTACTCTTGGACCTTTTCAGGCTTTGACCTTTGTTTCTGAAATGTCAAGGGATCTCTTGTGTCATCACGAACCCCCTCCCGAACCCCTTATAAGCTGTTACCACTGAATGGACATAAATTCTGCCAAAAATGATAAGACCTGAGAACTGCTGAACACCACCAATTATTCTGCCAACATTCCTGTCCTGAAATCTCCTTTTACTTAACCAGCTAGATCACCTTCCTTTAATGACACAGAGAGAAGAAAACGAAGGCAATTAATCAATGACTTCTATCCAAAAGATAATTTCGGTGGGAGGAGGGGGTTGTGGACTGAAAAGATACTACTTGTCTAGTTTATCACGTATTTTCTGGGTCTCCTGTCTCGCTTTGTAATCATTGCAAGTTTCTCTACCTGTGCACTGCTCAAAAGGATGGGGGCTCATCAGGAACAAAATCTGACTTTCCGGTTTTATTCCCTAACACAGGACTAAAATGCTAGTTTCAGTTTCAATGCACAGCAGGAGAGCAACATGTTAAGCAACAGATGAATATCCCAGTTTTGCTCAGATTGTGTTTTAAAGAATGCATGGATAGATCACCTCATCAAGTTGATCATCAAGTTATGGATCAGATAATCACAAATCTCATTTAATTTGGCTATTGAAAAATCAAGATGATCAGACCACAAATTATCAAAATACCATTTTGCCAGTTCCATAACCAAATACATTTGGTATTGAGATTTATTGTTGAACAGTGGATTGTAGAAACTGTCAAGTCAAACTAAAATTAATTAAGCTAGATTTTAATCTGCACTAGGGCAGAACTATGCTTGTTTTGTTCAATACTTTTCCCCAGCATCTGTCATCAGGTCTGTCACATCGTAGGTAACTGTGGTAGCTTGACATTAAGATGACCACCATCAATTCTTTCCTTGAATGCACAAGCTACTCCCTTATTGTGAGGTGTAATTTATTATTGTGAGCTGGAATCTGGGCTGGCTGGTGACTGCTTTGACAAACAGAAGACAGACGTGATCTGCATGCCTTCTAAGGGTAGGCCTTAGAGACTTTGCAACTCCCACCTGGATTTTTTAGAACACTTGTGGTGGAGGAAACTGGTCCCAATGTAAGAAGGCTGACTGCCAAGAGATCAATAAGCTCTGAGGAAGGCCAAGTTAACCACATGGAGATAAGGAGATTCCTGACTAGCCCAATCCAGACATATGAGTAAAGAAACCTGTAGATGACTCCAGCCTCAGCTGCCATCTCACTGCAACCATACGATCATACCAAGAACTGCCCAGCTGAGCCCATCAACCTCAAGAACCAAGAATGATAATAGTAAATTGTTGGATAGTCACTAGGCTTTGCAGTAGTTTATTACACAGCAATAGCTACATGGAACAGTGTTCATTGTTTATTGAATAAGTAAATTAATTGATAAAAGGAGCCGTTGTTCCCAAATGAACCCAATGAAATTCATTAAATAAATTATTAAGGTGATATCAACAACTGTAAAGACTATCAGAAAACTGGACAACTCTGAATAATTAAGGCCAAGAGGAAATCTGCTACAGAGTAGAGAAAGTAATTTTTTGAGGGTGGAATTTTCCAGATTCACTAACCATCTTGACTGTATTCATTAGATGATTACTCACTGCACTACTTCCCTTTATACAAAGTAAAGTCATGATTGCGTTTCAGCCATTATTGTAGGTGCAAAGTAAGAGAAAATACATTAACTAAGAAGGCACATGGGTAACCAAGGGAAATGGACTTTGTGGGGCCTGATTTTTCTATGAAGATTCTAATTCCTCTCTATTCTTTTAATTTTGTGAAATAGACTTTGGTCCAGGTGCACTGTGTAAAACAACTAAATATAGACAGAGATCAGGTTGGGTGGGAATGGAAAGAGAGGCTAAATGCTGGGCACCGGCAGCTGTTACATCACCACATCCCCATAATTGTGCTATTTTGCACACGGCACTCTTCAGCTGGCTACAGTCACCACTTTATGATATAAAGATTAATTAATGACATGATTCCTATCTCTCATTTCTTTGATGGTTGTAAATAAGTCTGAGTCATTCTACGATTGTTTTCACCATAGGCACTGTAGTTTTACCCTTTTCTTCTTTTGATGAGGAAAATAAATATAAGAGGATGTCTCTAATCTGCTACAGCATTTTAACTTTGTGACTTTTCAGATGAAATCACAGCTGGGTATGGCCCTCCTTTTCCTGAATATCATCATCTTATGGATGAATAGGTCTTTCCTAACACCCAAGCCCTCCCCACCTCCCTGTCACTTAGGGAATACTCCCTATCCTGCCCCAGTGTGAACTCATAAACCCCAAATTCCCAAAGAGATCTCAACTCTGCCAGAGCACAAAGGTCATGCTCAGAACCAAATGGATAACATATAAGAAATACTTTCACTAATTCTACAAAGCCAACTTAATAATGTAGTTTCAAACAAAAATATATGTATATATGACTGACAGTCTTCATGGACACAGTATACCAGACTACTGTCGACCCTTCCTCCTCCTGTCTGTGCAGACCAGACCCAGAGCTCAAGCTTACGGTCACTCACTGAGCAGGCAGCTTTTCTTGGTTACTCTGGGCAGGCTAGGAAAGAAAATGGCTTAAGCTGGGGCAGAAACTAGGACAGTCATTAAAGGAGATGGTTCGATTCCATGGGCAGGAGACCTTGAAACCTAACTTAAAACACATAGAGACAAGTTTCTTACTTGCTATTGATTCTGTTGTTCTCCCACCCAGATCAATTCGGAACAATTTTTTGTCTGGTACTGTCTGGCACTGGGGGATAGAGAATTGATTAAAATCTGCCCTCAAGAAGCTCTGAAGAGAAAATGGTTCATGGAAGGATGACCACATGGTTTCCTATGAGAAGGACAAGAAGCACGTGTATCAGACATTTTTTTGTTGAAACTCAGTAAGTACCATCTTAACCCTTCTAAGCTCCCCTCTGTATCACAAGGGCTGAAAGACTAGAAACTCCATCTTTTCTATGCTCCCTTGCCAGTAGGGTTTTTGATACAATCTGCCACTGAGAAGTGATCTTACCATTAGAAGGTGAAAGAAAAAATCCATTTTTCTCTATCAGTAGCTACAAGCAGGTGGGCCTTTGCAGACAGCAGACATGGGACTGTGGGTCAGCTGTTGAGCATCCTCCTCAGCCTCAACCTCTTTGGCGCTACAGGCAGCTGAGATCCTCAGTGGCAACTCGGTTCCCTGGTGATTCGTTCACTTCAGATTCACTGAATGTTGGTAACACTTCCCTGACCTTCGCTCCCTGGCTCTCTCGGTGACTCTGGTTCTGTAAACCTCTAATTTCTTAAATTGAAATCGTCCTTGATTGAAGTACTTCTATCATGAATATTAGTTGGAGTAGGATAGGTATGTTTCAGTAATAAACAACCCCCAAACTCTGAATAGCATAACAAAATACAGGTTATCTCTTGTGCAGGATGTAGCCTGAGTGGCTTCTATCTTATAGCTACGCCATCTGGGACACATGTCCTCCAAGATGTCTGTGGAAAAGGAGGAGGGGACATAGAGAAAGCATACATGCACTCTAACTCCCTGGACCAAAGGTGGCACAGCACTTGTGTTTACATTCCGTTATAAAGAAGTGGTCTGGTCCTAGGGACCCAGTTAAGTCACAAGGGAGAGGGGACTTTGGTCTTCTCCTGTGCCCAAGGAGAAGAAATTATTTCAGGGAACACATTACATTCCATCTCCCTGTGGGTAAAACTGTAGTATTTCCAGAATCCCTCTCCTGGCCTTAGCGCATCTCCACATCAATAAGTGTTTTCAAGGGGTGGAGAGAAGTAATCCATCTCCATGTCAACAGGTAATGACAAGAGTGAGCAAGGGCATATTTGGACAGGAGAGGTTGCGTGGGGTCCGTTTTTCTGCAGCCGGGTCATGAGAGACACGGGTGAGCAGAAGTGGACAACTCCTTGTAAGCAATAAACAAGTTTCTCCCACTTTATTTCTCCCTTTGATTGATTGCCGTTCAAAGGTATTTTGCCCCAGGCTGGGAGAAGATCTCCCCCCTGAAGAGGCTTCTGTTTTTCTAACTAAACTTGTCTATTATACTTGGTACCAGATGTGCTGTCTTATCACAAAACCCTAAAATATGTGGCATTGACTCTGGGGTCAGGTTGCCAGAAGTAGATATTTAGGCTGGATGGCTGGATATCCCGATCATGCAGTGGAGAAACACTGGGCCAAACACTTGCTTTTGGTGACTTGAAAGTCAGACCACATGACCCTTCAGTTTGTAAGTGAAGAATAACATGTGTTGGTTATTATTGGCTACTTTTGACAACATAATAGAAGAATATGAGGATATCAGGAAATAATTAACTGGTTTTTAAGCAAAGATGAAAAGAAAAAAACAACTGCTTCTATAGCTCCCTTCTGGTATCAAGTTCTGTATTAGTCAAGGTAAGTCATGCTTGGTGGTATAACAAACAATTCCAAAAGCTCACTGGATTAACATATGAAGTTGCTTCTAAAGCTTCTCTTCTTTTTTCTTTTGATTGTGTTGTTTCCTTTCTTTTATCTCTTGTTCAATCTCAATTCCCTCTCTTATTTTACTGTTAATGACAATCATAACATTTTAGTCTCTGAGCATTTTCTAAGTATGGAGTCAAGATAAAAACATGGGGCTGTTATCTTGTCATAATTGAGAAAGGACAACATTTCTGTGCCTTTTCCTTCCAACTGAAATCCCATTTTATTCTTACTATTAGGAGTGATAGGGAGTGGAAGGGGGAGGCTGAAACAAATCTAACAGGGCAAGCACAATATTTGCAAGATTGTTGATGCGTTTTACACTTCCCTGCATGTTCTTCATTTTTTTTCAGGTTTAATGCTGGTTTGGAGGTAAAAGTTTCAAATGTTTGATTGTTTTCTCTTTATTCAATTACTGATAGAGAGCCCTTGTCTCTGCTGGATGAGAATGAAGAAGTGACTTCAATAGTTTTCAACTGTTCAATAATACAATTACAGTGTTAAGACGGTTTTCTTTGATTCACAGATGCAACCTCTATCTATTTCCAGTTTGAGGGAAGACATAATATACATTTTTGAAAATGTGTAGTTTGAATGTTTCATAATGCACAAATGCCATGCTCTTACACAAGAGGTGACCAGCACAGCTATTTCTTCACTACCACCTACCTCACTCTATGCTTTCTTTCCTTCATAATTACCCTCTTTTATATTTAAAATGACTTAGACAAATGTACTTGCCCTTATATTCTGTGTGTGTGTGTATATACACACACACACACACACACACGTATATATGACATATACATATAGGGTAGAAGAATAAGGCTTTAGTTACCGTCCTTTGGAATAATCCATAGTGTAATGAGTTGAGATTGGCCTGCTCAGATATTTGGGTTTTCTAACTCGAAGTCCACATTGAACAAGACTCAACTCTCTGAATTCTGTGTTGTTATTTGGCAAAAAGTCCCAGTAAAGTCATAGCCTCACAGCATCTTTGTATTTCTGTGTTTGCCCTCTTTTCTCGTTGGGCAGCTGACATGGAGCTAGAGCCCTGGAGCCTTGACAAGCTTCCAGAGCCTCTTTAGAGTTTAACAGCACTATTTGGTACATTCATGGCAGCAAAAATAATAAGTATATATAGAATGCTGTATATATTTGCCAGACATCATACAAGCACTGTTTTACTTAGTCATCTTAAAAATTTTATGAGTAAAGTAGTATTATTACTAACATCACTATTTTATAGATGAAGAAATTGAAGCTTGGAGAAATTAAGTCACCTCGTTGAGGAGACATAGCTTTGAATGGTACTGCAAGAACCTCTCTTGATTCTGACTGCAAAGCCTGTAGGTTAACCATTCTAATACTTAGGATCTATTTCCATAAAAATGAGCCAGAGTTAGGATTATAGTGATGGAAAAAGGGCAGGATCAATAGCAGAAAATAACAATAAAAAAGCAAATTCCCATGTAAATTAATCATAATAACAATAATTACCAACATCTCTTGAGCATTTACTATATGCCAGGCATTGTTCTAAATCCTTTACATGGATTAACTCATGGAAGTTAATAACACTAACAGGTCAGTGTAATTTTTTACTATCATCCAAATTATTTTGCAGAAACTGAAGCACAGAAGATTAAGTTACAGGATCACACAACTAGCAATCAGCAGGAGATAGAGGAGTTGAATAATAGCATTATGAATATGTTTGTCCTCCATGGAGTTAAAAATGGGCAAACTGGGAAGATAACTTTCAGAAGTTCCTTACCATAGTTTACCCTCTGTGATTCGCTCACACAGTCAGAACCAAATAGTCTTGGTAGTCAGGTAGCCAGAATCCAAAGGCAGGGACCAACCTCTCTCCTCAATCAGGAGAGTTTTGGATGATGCCTGTGTATCCTCACAACAGCCCCTCATCCCTCCCTCACCAGACCAGGAGAGTTCCAGTGCCAAGGAGCTCTTCTGTCTGACTGACAGCAAAGAATGGTTGCCTTCGAAATAAGTACAAAGAGCAAGCAAATTTAGTCAGTTTATGCAAAACACAAAATGGCATCTGCCATCTGGAAAAATAAACCAAAGCCGTGAGCTGTTAAGCTCCTTTCAAGACTTTGGCATGTAAAAATCAACATTTTTTTAAGTCTGAAAGGTCCACGTGAACTCCCAGATTCACTAAATGTAATTGCCCCTTCCCCCATTTCTGATGCTGGTTCATCTAATATATATATACATTTTTTTTTCTCCTTCTTAGTGATGCAGACAGCTCTGAAAAGACGGACTGGGCAATGGAGGGTTTTTAAAAAGAAGACAATGTCACAAATCCTTCATGATTTCCTTTTTTTTTTTTGCATTTAAAAGCCTTAAGCAAATACATGTGTCCTTATATTGCATGATATAGATACATCACTAGAACCCAGTTTATGTCATGGACATTCCAGAAGCCTAACGATCATGGGTTGATGCTGCTTTTGGCTTTGTGATCACAAACTTCCGATACACTCACTTCAAGGAGTTTAAGACAGATGAGAACAAGGAGGGGCTACTCAGGCTTCACCTTGGGGCCAGACAGGGTAAGGAGAGCATCCAAGCAAGATGGAAATTAGATGCTAGCATTGTTCATCTAAGTTATGGTTTTATGGACAGGAATTGAGATGTGGAAAGTCATTGACGTGGTGTAAGGGGGGAGGTGGGCCAAACAAAATGGTCTGAGAAGGGACAGAATCATGGCCAAGGATGAAATTAGAGGAATCAAGGTGGCCTGAAGCATGATCAGAAATATCAAGTAAGACAAGAACACTGGACAAATGCACATGTAACTAACTAGAATGCAGTAAGTGATTCCCATGGGACAGCTACTTCATGTGCACTAGGTCATTGTCACAAGGCCTCTATGAGGGAGGTACCTACTTCAGGGCCTGTCCCTATAACCACCATATTTTCTGCCTAGTTTATGAGTGTATAGCCTAGACTAAAAAGATATACACCATGAGACTACAGGCACACCCCATTTTATTGCACTTCACTTTATTGGGCTTTGCAAATAGTATGTTTTTAACAAATTGAAGGTTGTGGCAACCCTACATGGAGCAAACCTATTGGCACCACTTCTCCAACAGCATTTGCTCACTTCATGGCTCTATGTCACATTTTGGTAATTCTTGCACTATTTCAAACTTTTCCATTATTATTATATTTGTTATATCTATGATCACTGATCTTTGATGTTACTATCACAACTGGTTTGGGGTGCCATGAACTGTACCCATATAAGATGGCGAACTTAACAAATGTTGTGTGTATTCTCACTGCTCCACTGATTGGCCATTCCCTCATGTCTCACCCTCTCTTTGGGCCTCCCTATTTCCTGAGATACAACAATATTGAAATTAGGCCAATTAATTACCCTACCATGACCTCTAAGTGTTCATGTGAAAAGAAGAGTCGCACATCTCTCATTTTAAATCAAAAGCTAGAAGTGAATAAGCTCAGTGAGGAAGGCATGTCAGGAGCCAAGACAGGCTGAAAGCTAGGCCACTTGTGCCAAAGAGTTAGCCTAGTTGTCAGTGCAAAGGAAAAGTTCTTGAAGGAAATTAAAAATGCTACTCCAGTGAACACATAAATGCTAAAAATGTAAAACAGTTTTATTGCTGATATGAAGAAAGTTTATTCATCTGGATAGAAGATCAGACCAGCCACAACATTCCCCTAAGCCAAGCCTAATCCAGAGCAAGGCTCTTACTCTCTTCAAGTCTATGAAGGCTGAGAGGCAACGAAGCTGCAGAAGAACAGCTGGATGCTAGCAGAGGTTGGTTCATGACATTTAAGGACAGAAGCCGTCTCCATAACATTAAAGTGCAGGTGAGGCTGCAAGTGCTGATGAAGAGGCTGCAGCAAGTCGTCCAGAAGAACAAGCTAAGATCATTCATGAAGGCAGATACATTAAACAAGAGATTTTCAATGGAGAGGAAACAGTCTTGAACTGAAAGAATATCCCAATGAGGACTTTCATAGCTAGAGAGGAGAAGTCAGTGCGTGGCTTCAAGGTTTCAAAGGACAGACTGTCTTGTTAGGAATAGGGATGAATGCAGCTGGTGACTTGAAGTTGAAGCCAAGGCTCCATTCACCATTCTGAAAATCCTAGAGCCCTTAGGAGTGATGTTAAATCTACTCTCCCTGCGCTCTAGAAATAGAACAAGGCCTGGATAGGTGGCATATCTGTTTACAGCATGGTTTACTGGCTATTTGAAGCCCATTGTTGAGACCTACTGCTCAGAAAAAAAAGATTCCTTTCAAAACATTACTGCTCATAGACAATACACCTCATCACCCAAGAGCTGTGATGAAGATGCGCAATGCGATGAATGTTTTCACACCTGCTAACACAACATCCATTCTGCAGCCCATGGATCAAGGAGTCATTTTGACTTTCAGCCTTAAGAAATGCATTTTGTTAAGGCTGCTACAGATCATGGTTACTCTGATCTATCTGGGCAATGCCAAGTGGAAATCTTCAGGAAGGAATTCACCCTTTGACATCCCATTAAGAATATTCGTGATATATGGGAAGTGGCTAAAGTATCAACATTCATGGGAATTTGGAGGAAGTTAGTTTCAACTTTCATGGGTGACAGGGAGACCTTCAAGACTTCAGTGAAGGAAGTAACTGCAGATGTGGTAGAAAAAGTAAGAGAACTAGAATTTGAAGTGGAGCCTGAAGACGTGATTAAATTGTTGCAATCTTATGATAAAACTTGAATGGATGGGCAAAGAAAGTAGTTTCTTGAGATAGAATCAGTTCCTGGTGAAGAAGACTGTTGAAATAACAACAAAGGATTTAGAATATTCTATAAACTTTGTTGATAAAGCAGCAGTAGGGTTTGAGAGGATTGACTCCAATTTTGAAAGTTCTACTTTTTAGATAAAATGCTATCAAACATCATCTCATGTTACAGAGAAACTGTGAAAGAAATCGATTGATGCAGAAAACTCCATCACTGTCTTATTTTTAACAATTGCCACAGCCACTCCAACCTTCAGCAACCCAACACCCTGGTCAGTCAGCAGCCATTAACATTACAGTAAGACCCTCCGCTTAGCAAAAAAGATTAAGACTCACTGAAAGCTCTGATAGCGGTCAAAAAATTTTAGCAATATTGTGTTTTTTAATTAAGGTAGTACATTGTTTGCTTAGACATAATGTTATTGCACATTTAACAGAATACAATATAGTGTAAACATAACTACCCATCTACCCATGTTTGTTTGATCCCTGGCTGACTCATTCAGTCATCCTCCACTCCCATTTAGAAGTGCCTGGTGACAGAATGCTTTTTCTGCATTAAAATGAATACTTTTGGGGTCACTTCTTTACCCTTTAGATTTAGGGAGACGTGCTGGAGCTTCCTAGAACTTGATATGATGTGCATTACCTGTTTAAATGGAAAGAGGCATTAGACCGGAATTGAATCCCAAGCTCTGCTACTTATCAGCTGTGTAACCAAAGGTAATTTATTTAACTTCTTTGTTCCTCAGTTTCCTCATCTGCAAAATGCAGAATGCTAGTTAGAAGGACTGGACTGGCATAATAAATTGTTGTTATTATTAGCAACAATTAGTGATAACATTAGATGCCATCACACAGAAGTTCCAGCAGAAGACCCATTCCTGCCACTTCTGGGAAGTTGCCAGGTTGCATTTCTGATGTGACAATGGACTTCAATATATTATTGAAATGACATTCTCCAACTCCAGGGCCTGAGGAGCTTGTTGCTATCACAGAACCCCCTTTAGGCCAGTCTTTTGAGTGTCACTTACACCAGTTCGGAAGTAATCTGCTTGCTCGCCCTTCCAGCAAAGGATGTCATGATCAGCTAATGGAAAGTGACAAGAAGGGATATAATGAATAGAAGGGAGTTAAAGTTTGGGATTTTAAAAAAAAGCCTTGTTCTTTTGGGGAATGCACAATGCTAAGCATACCATGTTAAATCGTGCGTGTCAAATAATGGACTAATTAAGACTCTTCATCCATTTTTTTTCATGTCTCATTTTTGTTGTCCTTTCAAATATGTATTTTCAAATTAGCTCCTAGCTCTTTAAACAAGTACCGAGGGGAAAGAAAAAGAAAAGAGAAACTATGTCTATAGCAGAAGCAAAAGATAAATGTAAAAAAATTATACAGGGAATGGAGATGGGGACTTTGTGAGAGGTGTTGGGAAGTTTTATAATCATAGCAGCAACTTCTTGAATAATGGAATTTAATAACATATAATAAACTGTGATCCAGGAGAACTCTGATTCAATCCCACTAATTGTTTGTGCCAGTGAAATGAAGGCAAAGTTTATCATGCCAACACACTGCTAATGCCATGAACACAGCAGGGGACAGACAATTGTTCCCAGCTGCCTACCTCCTCACACCCAGAGGGCACATGGTCCCTGCCCTCCAAATGCCAGCCTGAATCTCCAACTTTCAATGACAATCCTAGTTCTAGGACTTTAAAGTCACAGAAATGTAATTTTTGCAATCAACAAACTATTGTACTTAGCAGGGAACAGAGGGGTAACTAGATACAAAGCCTCCAATTAGGCTATAAAGAATAATAACCAACATGCTTTCATGCCAATGCCAAAAAGTACAAAACCTATAATAAATCTAATTGAGCACATGATCATAAGCACTGTTTTTCTACCTACATAGTTTTGCTATATTAAGGTAGACTCCAAATAGAGAAACACATTTTTGTCATTGTTACTGAAAAGGGTGTTTTTTTCTTTTTCTTTTTAATTTGGATTATTTTACCAATGTCAAAAAATGGGAAGGTATAATTAAGAAAAAATGATTTTCTCTGTCATTATTCACTGCTTATATCTAAGCATAAAAATGAAGGAAGGAATTAAAGCAATAATCTGGATAATTCAGGTCTTCCCTTATAGATTAGAGAGTTCTAATTTTCGCCTGAATTATTAATAGTCTAGTTTCCACTTTATTTTGTGAGTGTAGGCCTGTCTATTGATGAAAAATCTTTTCTAATTATTTAAAAGGGTGTTTGGGGTTTTTCTGACAATGAAGTGTATGATTTCTTTGTACCTAAAGCTGTAACGTACCTCAAAAATGCAGTCTAAAATTCTACAAAGCCTTTTGGAAAGCTACTATTTAAATGATCAAACCTAAAAAAAAGTTGTTAAGACTAAGTATCACCTTCCCTCTCCCAAAAAGGTCCATGAAATCTTGGTTACTTATGTGGGTAAAAGGAGGAGTGAAATACCTCGGTAAATGCACAGCCTAAAAACAGGAAAATTAGTATTGTGCCACGGCTATGAGCAGCTAATAAAGAGAACATGGTTAAAAGAGATTAAGGTTCAAATTAAGGTCAGAAAAGAGACTGATTGAGGAAAACTGCCATGTTCCGTTGCATGGCAGTTTAAGTGAGACAGTTTCCCCCTGAATCAGTCTTGGGTTGAAAAATTACACTGTTGGGATTAATAAAGAGGCCGGGCATTTGTTTGGACTGAGACTTCAATTAAAATGTTATTTGGGGCAGCCAGAGCTAATGTCTTGCTTAGAGGTAAACTGAACTGCCTTTTAAGAGGATGAAAAAAAGAAGAAGAATAAAAAAGACCACCTAATCTGTCAAAGACCCTGAATAACTGGCAGAAAGAATTGTGTTTGCTGGACCTGTGCCCAACTCAGCAGTGAGCATTCTTAAGGGTTTTGTGACATCATCTGATGCAGCTGAGGTTTTCTGGGTTTTTGATTGTTGCACTGGGTGAGGAATCTAGTGTTCAGCTGAGCCTCTTTGAGACAAAGAAAAAAAATCTGCTTGGTTTTATATGCCAAGCTTTTTTTTTTTTAATGCCACAAAAGGGGTGGGACCAAGAAATCTGGGTCTTAGTCTCATGACTCTCCCCAGAGACAAAAATTGATGAATACAGTTAATTGAATTTCTCAGTCCATACCAATTTGCCCACAGTTAAACAAAACCACCAAAGTTTGCTTTCATTTCACTTCTTTAGGGTGAGTGAGAGAGAACTCATCCAAAATAAGCTGCTTCTCCTCTATATTCACCATAATATCCCAAAGAGAATCATTAAATGTGTTTATTCTGGCCAGCATCGGGCATACCTTGGTCAACAAAGCAGACACGTTTCCCAGCTTTTATGAGGCTTATAGTTTGAGGGAAGGGAGAAGAATCAGTAAAAACGTAAATAAACTTAAGACCACAAGTTGATGAGACTGAAGGAAAGAAACAGTGTGGAGACAGAAACATATTCTATTTCTCTCCAATCTTTTTCTTTACCAAACTCCTGAGCAGCAGCTACAGGAAGACCTCATTATTAGTGCCTGGGGTAGTTGAGGAAGCTGACTAATGAAAGATGGGATTTGGTTGTGGAGACAAACAGAGATGCAGAGAAAGAGAGAGATGGGACAGCAAAAACAACATCGATTAGAGCCAAAATGAACACAGAGTATGGATTGGCGTTTCTTGACCAAAGGTGGTACAAACAAAGCAACAGAATCCTCTAGAAGTGCAGAACCAGAAAAGACCCTGGGGTAGGGAAAGAAACTGTTTCATGAGAGAAGTGAGGTCAGGTGACATCACAAAAGAAAAGGTGGGTGAGGGTCCAGAGAAGAGGAAGGAACCACTCTTGTTGCTCATTTCCTTCCTTTTTTTTTTTAACCAAGTCTAGAGAATGAACCCAATTTGTCTGAATCTCAATACCCACTGACCCCTACAGTCCATTTCTGTCATTCAAACCAAAAAAGATAATCCTCAGAGTATGAATCTCCTTCTTCCCCCATTCCACAAAAATCCAAACAAAATACAGCTACTAGAAGATGTTTAATCTTCAGAAAATTCCTTAAGAAGATAAGCTTGGTTAAAAGAGAAATGGTAGGCAGTGCCATAAGTCCGAGCCACACAGAGGCATAATGCAAAATGGGAAAAATAACACTTTGAAAACAAAATGCCAATAATGAGATCATTGCAATGGGAACAAGGGAACCAGCAAGCTGAGAAGCAGCACAACTGTCCAAGTTGCGGCAAAATCTGCCAGGCCCAGATTGACTTCATTAGTCATTTAGAAGCACATAGATCACAGAAAAAATTACCCTCCTCCTCACTGAGAAATAGTTGATCACTGGTATAAATAGAAACTGATTAGAACACCAATTCTTCAAAGCATAAATATTTCATTCACCAAGCAGTTGCTACATTGCCCATGAAAATTAAGAGGAAAGTGTTCAATGTTACCACATAAAAGTTGTGACTCTAACCAACTTTAACAGGAAATGAGGTCTGACATGGATTCAGATTGGAGATGGGGTGAACACACAAACTATTGCCCCAGATGCCGTCAGGGAATTTGGGAAGAAACAAGCTACAGAAACATAACCCTACAGCCCAGTTAGCCTTATTCATTATACTTCACTCCTGCGCGTCTACTTGAACCAGTATGATTCTCATTCAGCAAATACTTGTCAGGTACTTCCTAGACACCAGGCACTGTGCTGGGTATTGGGAATTTGACACTGCACAAGACGACCAGAAGCTCTTCCGTCTTATCATCCCCACCTTATCTTCAGTTCTCTCTGTCCCCTTAACCAGCTTAACTATTTTACCAGCTTTACTATTTTACTTAACCAGCTTAACATGTTTATTGGCTCATAAAAGACATGTCACCTAACAATTCATAATAGGGGGTCTGAGGAAAGTAATTCACCCATTGTGAAGTCAATGTTCAAATCAATATCCCTTGGGGAGAAAAATATTGCTCATTGATGGAGAATGATTTTTGTTTTCCTTAAGAAATTCTCAAGGGGTAAATAACTTCTTTTCATAATGAATGTAACTAAGCATGCCAATGTCAAGGACTATATAGTCCTGTCCTCATTTGTATGATAATCAAAAATTATTAGTGTGATTATAAATGCCTTCCTACCTGTTGAAAAAGAGATGCCAATTCCATTTAATAATCTCACTTTAATATCTAAGCAACAGAACCACACAACTTGATATATATCCTCTACTTTACTTAAAAGCAGTTTTTTAAATGAGGTGCCTTTTGATGTTTTGAAACAATAAAAAATTATCATAAAAACTAAGGAAACTGGATCCTAGGTTTACCTACAAATTTAATAAACTTAAAAAAAAAAGTTTTCACTGTTTCTCTTTTCCACTCCCACTTGTGCCCCCAAATGATTATAGCAAGATTGAATCTAGCCATTTACTATTACCTTCATAAAAGCAAGAAGTTTTTAATGGGCAAAGAGAAAAGAAGGCTGCATGTAATTGGTTTTGTACTGAACATGTTGCTTCAGGCTTGTGAAATTTTTTAGTCTTATTTACAAGGCTACAGTAGATTATATTGTTTAATTCATAGATTGTCTTCTTAGGCCAAAAGTGTGACTGAAAGGAGACTTGTGTTCTACCCTTTTGAAACTCAAAAGTTGCATAAGAAAGGACAGATGGATGACTTGGAGAAAAAACAAATGTCACTCAATTAATGTTTGTTGAAAAGGGTGTCAGAGATCATTGGCGGAATTTCCACTCATTGGCAACTCCCCCAGGCAGCTCAAGATTAATTGAGTACCCAGACTCCTGAGTTCTATCAGCAGAGGAAAATAATGTGTTGGTGGCTACAGAGGCTGAGCTGTGGAACCGACAGAAGTGTTAACGGAATGAACCATCTCTGACACGCAGACTAACACCAGCGATAGCCTAGTAGCCAAGTAGGCTGTTTTTGCTGTTCTCCTCCTGTGATGGAGAAGGATTCATACCAAGGCACACCCTTGTACCCCATTCCCCTCCTGTGTCTAAAATGACGTATTTCTCAGGTGGCTTGAATAGATAAAATTAGGAACCAAATTCATTGATTGGCGTATTGACTGTGACCTACAACTTGACCTTAGGGAATTCAAACCATACTTAATATACTGACTTTTCTCATTTTATAGTATAACTACCAGCACATGTTAAGACACTAAATGCTGTACAGAACAACAACAAAGCAAAGCAATGTAAAACTAAAACGAAAAGTTGAAATTAGAAAGAAATCTAAGCCCCTCCCCTTCCTAAAAATTTGCTTTTGTAGGAAGTAAAGAGAACTTGGCCCACCAGAAGTACCAAATTCAAATATTCGTTAGTCTCCCAATGTCCTACATATATACAATTCCAAAATTGTTTTCATGCCTTAATAGGGTTTCATGCCTTAATAGGGCTGTATGGTTCCTCATCACTTAAAATGAATTTCTGCTTTTAACACAAAGTAAAGAGCGACTAACATTGAGAAACAAGGAACAGACACTGGGAATAAACCACAAACTAAGATAAGCAAGGCAGTGGAGAAAAAATATGGTCTTCTAGGAAAAATTAAGTAGTAGCAATCAGAACATATCCGGGATTTGATTCAAACTGACCTGGAACCAGAATGGATCAGCAAGCTGTTCTGTGCACACACACACACACACACACACACACACACACACACACACACACACACTGAGATTTCCAAAAGTGAAATCTGTAGAAGTTATGCAAAGGAATTAGCTAACCTAATTAAAGATTGCACTGGCCCAAACAGGCATAACTTTACTCCTTTTACGGTGATCCATGAGTGAGATCTATGACAGGCTAAACAGATCTTTCTATCAAAAGGCTCCACCTAACCCCTCCACTAAGGCAGAGTTCTGAAGGTGTCAGCAGGATTTGGTTGACTGGCCCATTAATGGAGCTTTGGTTAATTATTGACTGATTAGGGATTTACCTTATCTTTCCATCAGGAGCTGGCTCAAGACTTAACGGTAAGCAATTTAGAGCTGGGCAAACCTACCCACGTGCCTTTTTCTTTTTCTCCTTCGGGTCACTTTAG
This sequence comes from Manis javanica, assembly GCF_040802235.1. Taxonomy (NCBI): domain Eukaryota; kingdom Metazoa; phylum Chordata; class Mammalia; order Pholidota; family Manidae; genus Manis; species Manis javanica. The sequence goes on along the minus strand of NC_133166.1, from coordinate 95,482,358 downwards.
CTTGTCCTTCCCCACAATTCACATTCAGGTCAGAATGGCCAGACCTCACAGTGCTTGGAGTCCCCAGAAAGACTGGAAATGAGAGGGGTCAGGTTACTGGAGATGAGTGTTCACAGACGGAAGCCTCGAACAGTGGTGCCTTTTGTAAAACTGCTTATTGGTCCAGGTTTTCCCATTAAGCCTCTGGGAGAAAAGCAATGACTTTTCATCTCTAAAACTGCTGGTGATGCCCATGGGTGAGGATCAGCCCCCCACCTTACAAGGCAGCCCCTCTGCTGAAGGTCTCTTGGCAAAGCCAGGGAATCAGCACAAGCCGCTCAGGCCCAGCTGCCCCAGATAAGAGGTGGCCCGTGTTAATGTACAGGCTTCCTCTGCACCTCAGCAGGGCCTTCCTTTTCTAAACAGTCTCCCTTTAATGTTGGCAAATGTTGTTTTTCCATTGACTCAACATCTCGCCTCTGGTGGTAAGCCAGTGGGGAAAGTTGGAGCGGGGGAGGGAGGGGAAAGTTGGAGAAAATGATGCCAAAGCAAAAGAGAGAGGGACGGTCAGCCACATTTCCAAACAAGCTGAACACCTGCTTTGGAAAGACAGTGACCAAGCCTAAAATTCTTGCTTGCTTTTGATTTCGATCAGTCTTTTGTTCCCTGCATGTCTGTGATTGGCCCTGGGCCCCCTCCCCAAGACACTGCCCCCTTCACCAGGAGCAGTTCACTGTGGAAACCACCACGGGGGACTCACAACTTCTCTCTGTGAGTGTAACTGTCTTATCTGAAGGAAAGAAGGAATAAGAGAGTTTTGGGAAGTGCACTGAAGAGGGAAAACAAATTCTACGAAAAAGATAGAAGAGAAGAAGGGAGGAAAGCAAATATGAAGGAAATCAGAGAGGAAAAGAGTGGAGAAAAGAGCAACTGAGGGAAAGAGGAGGCATAGAAATGAAAGGCAAAATAGGAAAATAAATGCATAAAACAAAAAATGAAAAGAAGAAGGACTAACAACAAATAAAACCTGAAATGAGAGTTTTTCCCCTAGAAGCTCTGTTTTTCAAGCCACAGGACAGCCCTGGGTTGAAGGTGGACAGAAGTCCCTCTGGGCTTCTCTAGGCAAGGCAATGCAAGGTCAAGGGGCATCTTCAAAACCAATCTTGATTAGAGCCAGCTAAATGTTTTGACTTGAAGAAGACACAAAGGATTAAAAAGCAAAATAGACCAGGATGGGCAAGAAAGAAACAGGAAAAGAAAGAAAAACTTTTTTAAAAGACTCATGGGAGGCACAAAGAGAGTGATAGAAAACACTTCTGAATCAGCTAGTCATCTACTAACAAGCTGCAAAGATTTCCAATGACAAGTTGTCACATTAGTTTAGTGAAACTGAAGCAGTGCTTATCCCCTTTCCTGTGCTTAATCTCTCCCTGCGTGCCACAAAAACATGCTACCACGTTTAATAGGATTAGTTTCATTCACTTTCTCCCCCCACCCCTTTTATTTTTTACAATTCTATTTTCAGCAATACTGGGATCCTTGAATTCATCGACTTCCTGCAGTGCACAGCAAAACCTGGCATGAGTAGTTTTTACCCTTTAAGGACTTTATTTGAATCTGAAAAATGTAATTTGACTATCTTGTACATTTATGCCCCACTACATGACTTTCTTCTCAGGGAAATCTCCATAGCTTGGAGGTGAGGGAGTGGGTATTGATGGTATAAGGGTCAAGGCAGAAGCAGGCCTATGAGAAAGCCAACAGGTTCAGTGCTTGCAGAGGTTATGTGACGAGGAGAAATCGTTCTGGCCCTGACCACAGGCATACCTGGGTTCCAAATTCTGTCTGCTACTTACTGGCTTTGTGACCTGAGCAAGTGGGGAACCCTTCCCCAGTCTCAATGCACTCATTCATAAAGTGTGGATAATTCTTATCAGGGCTGTTAGGAGAACTACACTTAACATACTTTATTTCTTCACTTCTAAAATTCACATTTCCTTATATTTTATTATCTTCCTGAAATCAAAATGTCTTACAATCCATTGTGCATTTAAGGTCATTAAATCGATTGTTTTCCTTTTCTCCCAAAGACCATCTTTAAATTGATGGTGTGTCTTATAATCTATGGTATTTTTGAATTAAAAAATGGAAGTGCTGGTTATACAGCATCTGGCAGAGTTCCGACATAGGAAGTGCTCAATAAATGCTAGAATTATCCATCTGTCATTGCTTATCACTATACCTCTTTGCCACCTCACCTATTCTCACTGAAGGACCACGTCGGAATACTGAAAGGAGAAGGTGTAGACATTTTTGCTTCTCATCTAGATTCTTCTAGACTAATGCTCTAATTGAGGTTCCAGAAACCCGACTAGGTCAAACACAGATAATGACTGTCCACCCATCTTGGCTTAGGACCAAAATCTCCCAGTCCACTCTGCTCTCTCAACAGGGTCACCAACTGCTATGCGTAGCAGTGCCTTACAGACGGTAATTGTCTGTTGAATTGAATTATTCTGGTTTCTTTGAGTCCACAGTAGGTCATGCACCCCTCTGGCTCTCTACCCTGGCCCCCAGGCACCACCCTCAAAGATGAGCGCTGAAGGGATGCCGGGTGAACTTGCCTTACTGAGAGGGATACGGATGGAGCCTAGGGAGGGCCAGTAGGAGTGAGGGAGCAACCCTGGGCCTAGGGTGGGGACAGGGGAGCTGGCCACCGCCGTGGGCAGCCGTGGAGGCACCGCGGGAGGTTCCGTGGGGACCGGAGGGGGCTGGCAGGCGAAGAGGGGAGCAGGGGAGCAGCCACGCCCAGAGGCCGGCAGGACCTCAGTCATCCTGCCAGGCCCCAACACAGGGTCCTCAGGAGTGAGACCCCCATGGCTGCCCGGAGAGGCACAGGCTGGGGAAGCCAAGGCGCAGCGACCTTCACCCGACTTGAGAATGGCCCAGCGTAGCCTCCCTTGGGGCCTTTTCTCACGAGCCCTCTTGGCTGCCTGTGAAGCCACACGTTGACAGCCTGGGTGCCCGCCGGGAGCTTTCCCACAGTATCCGGTGCTTCTGGCCCCTCCCACTTTCCTGCACTCTCCCCCTTACACACACACCCCACCCCCACCCCCAGAACTCCCGCTACGCACTTTCTCCCTAAGTCCACTGCCTCGTCCTTCAGGTACCTGCGACCCCCACCCAGCACCCCCAAAACACACTTCCCTCCCTCTCCCATTCTCCCACCCTCAGCTCACTCCCCACTACCCCTCCCTGCGCCTCCACACTCCTACCCACCCAGCCTCTGGCCCCAACTCCCACAACACCGGGGTAGGCAAAAGCGCCCCTTCCACAATGAGGGTGCTGGAGAGTGAGAAGTTGCAAGTTGTCGTTTGTCTCCCTATAGCATAGCCCCAGATGGATTTCTCTGAAGTTGTCTTGAAATTCTTTCTTTTGTGCCCTAGAGTCACAGACGCCACCCCATCCCCTTCCTCCCCCAACGGAGAGTAGCCAGAGAGCAGGAATATTGGGCACTGCCCAAAGACATACGCACCTCTTTGCTAGGAAAGGCATCTAGCTGTGATGCTTGGGTTTTCCCTCATTTGGGGAGTGTCCCCTCCCAACCTGGGGGTCATTCATTAGGCACTGGGCCCACAGATGCCCCAAGCTGGTAATGTCTTCCTTACTCCTTCCCAGGAGTGCGCAGACATCTCTTATCTCAAGCTTTCTGAGGGTGCCAGCAAGATGGCTTCCTTTGCATGTTGAGCCACGCACAGCCATCTCCACCTCTGAAATGGTCAGCCTTCTTCATCTGTTGGTTCAACCCATTCCATTCCTCTGCTTTCTTCCCCTCACACTGTGGCAGGGTCACACCAGGGATGGCACCTTCCCACCTATCTTCCTTTTCCTCCTCACAGCTGCTTTTGGCTGGGCTCTCCAGTACCTTGGACTGTGCCTGTGTTCATTGGTTTGACATAATTTTATGAAAGGGTTGTCCTTTACATAGAATTGGGGGAGTTTTCATTCAGATATGAATGAAACACATGAAAGATGATATACATTTTAGTTTTAGTTTTACCTGGGGATGCTGACCTTTCCTTCTTGGATAGAACTTTTTGTCCTGTCATTTCACTGGTCTGATGCCAGGCTTCAGTAGGACGGGTTTGCCATCTATATAGCAGGGAATGTGACAGGACCAAAGAAAAGAAAAGCAGACTTCAGACTGGTAAGTGCCTCCTGTCTGTTAGTGGCCCTGACGGACACAGTTCTATGTTCAAGAACGCGGGACCTAGCTTTCAAACATGCACCAATTCTACTTTTTATGGCCTAAAAGATGAGAGGTGAGCATACAGTGTTGAATGAGCTAAAATGTGCATATATGTATATATGGAATGACAATCCAGCAAGCTTTACCAAAATATTTGAGGGAAGGGGGGTTCTGTATAGGAGGACAGGTCAGCCCACGTGTGTAGAGCACACCTTTCCATTTATTGAGCACCAATTATGTGCTGAATAATTTTACTTATGTAAAAACTCTCTGCAACTCTGTGAGTTGGATATTATCCCTACTTAACAAATAAAAAGAACTGATGCTTGAGTAGACTAAGTAACACACCCAAGGTCACAGAGTCAGTAACTGGCTGAGCAGTAATTGGAAACACAGTATGACCCCTAGATTCCCAGGTCCTCCTGCTGACTGCCTAGCTGGGGTGGGCCCAGAAATCTTTATTTTTTAAAAGCTCTCTTGGTGATTCCTAATGATTGGCCAGGTCTTGGGAACCGCTGCTCCCCTTCAGACCACGTTGCTATCCCTTGTCACCAGTCTGAGCACGTTTCTCCACGTTGGATAAAACATTTAAAACATATTTAAATAGCAATTTAGAAAAACTATGCAGCATATGGATTTTCCTTTTGATCTCAAAATGATGACAAACAGACACTTAGATACTTCATAAAAGAAATATTACCTGAAAAATTATAGAAATCTGGCTTTCAACTTGGTCTTGCTCTAATTTAAACAAAATGCAACTTCCCAGAGTCTCTCTCCCCACAAACAAATCCAAACCGGGGGCGTCCTTCTCTTCCGCCCTCCGGGCCTGGCCTACACCTATTTAATTTTGACCCGCTGTCACCTTGCATAAAAGCCTTGTAAGATAGACAGGTAGGAAGGATCACTTAAGCCCGGGTCACCAAAGGCTCTGACAGTAAGTAGAGCACCTCCCCCGGATTCACACTTCTGACTTGAAAGACCAAAGAAAGGGAAGCTGGAGTAACGGCCAAGTATCCAGAGAGGAACTGACAAAAGAAAGGGGGTGGGCAGGAGGCGAGATTGCCCAGCTGACGCCGTCCCGCCCCTTCTGCCGGGCCTCGGAGAGCGCGCCCCTCTGAGCGAGCGCGTTCGGGCCCGCAGTCTCCCCGAAGCAACAGGCGGGAGGCCGGCCGGACAGCGCGGGCCCGGCGGCGTCGGACGTTCGCGGCCCTGCGCCTTGCGAGTAGCAGGTGGCTGCTCTCCGCTCCGGGCGTGCGCCGCGTCCAGGCCGGCGGCGCTTGGCTCGGGCCCCGGGGTTGGCCGGGGCGGCCTGGCCCGCAGGGGCCGCGGGCGGGAGGGGCGTGCCCTCTGCCCGAACGCGGCGCCGCCCCGCCGCAGCATCTCGCGCTCGCCGAGCTCTCTCCTGGCCGACGGGCTGCGACACCTGGCGCGGGGCGGCCGAGGACTCGGAGAGGAGACTCCCCGCCTTCCCCCTAACCCCAAACTTTTCCAGCACCCGAACCGTGTTCCTCCCAGGTTTTGGCGGCCCCGAGGCGCCGTCAGGTGGGAGGCTCGGCAAGCACGTACCCGGCACGCACGCGGAGGGAAACGGGCACACCGGAGGCGCTGGGCCTCCGGAGAGGTGGCTGGGGGCACGCAGGCAGCAGGCGGCCCCACCGCCGAAAGGGGCTCCCCGCGAGCGCGAACCAGGGCTTAACGACCTGCAGAAGCTCGGAAGTCTAGCGGTGCCCGGAGGCTTTGCGTAACTTCACCCACGGCGCCCCCGCGTGCGAAGGCGTCCGATCACACACCCTCACCCCGCCCCGCTACCGCCTCGGCTGCGGCCCGAGGCTGTCTTTGTAGTTCAGTGACAAGGGAAGAAGAGCTGCTGATCTGGGCCAAAGAGGGAGGGGTGTCAGTTGCGTGTATGCCACTCCCTGGCACCCCCAGATACGGAGAGAGTGCGCCCCGCTCCCTCTGAAAGTGTCCCCTTCGCTTCCTTCTGCCCTTGGGTCTCCAGCTTCTTCGCTACTGTTGACTGAAGAAGATAAAGCACAAGCAGATCGGTGTGAATTTTTTTTCTGAAATCACAACCTGTTCAAATCCTAGCCTTCTAAGAGCCGGGTGGGGTTGGAGAAAGGCCAGTTGCTTTGGGGGGCAGTAGCACCCCTCGGGAGGCGCGCGTGGCCTGGCGGGCGCCTCGGCGGGCTCCGCGCGGCCGGGCGGAGTGGCTGGATTATGTAAGTAACAGCCCTCCATGTGCTCACCACCATCTGTTAATATCTTGATATTGGAAAGTTCAGTGCCTGAGGCAAAGCCAGGGTTGGCGGCGCAGAGCTCCCAGCCTACTCCTTTCTACTCCGGGGCAGCAAACGTACCCCTTTGATTGTTTTCGCCCACTTCCATAAAATCAAGTGGTAGTGTGCGCCTTCAGTTATTGACAACCAACCGTTTCTCCCCGCGGGTGTGTGTTTGGGGAGAAGTTTGATTTTCTCTGCCTTCACTTTAGTGCAATGAATCCTTTCGATGTATTTATATTTTTATGACAATTCTGGGCTCCTTTAGACATGGTGGTGGACTCTTATTTTAAGTGGGAGCTTTATTATTTTAAAAATTAGTTTTCTGCCAGCACCCCGACCCCAAATTCTTGTAAGGGTTATATTTCAACTTTGGAGCGATTCGCCTCTGTTTACTTTGAAAGCTGTTGGTTAAACAAACATCACTCAGGAGGCTTCTAAACAGTGGGGTTCCCAGGAGAGAAACGCCGCAGCTGCTACTTGCTACTGATCTTGTGGCATTTCACTTTCCTACCCGCCCCCCCCCATTCAGAACAAATCCAGGTTGGGTTTGGCGTCACACTGGGCACAAGGGATGAGAGGGAGGGAGGGAGGGAGAGAATAAGAGAATGGCGGTCAGTCTGCCTGCATCTATACTGTCTGGAGCAGGCCGGCCTGCACCCTGAAATTAGTTTTATTTCCCTCTTCCCCTCTTCTGCGTGATGGTCGTGGTACGGTGGGTGGTGGTGTGTGTGTGTCCAGGCAGGATCTTTCTCCCGAAATCCACGCCCACGTTTGCCTCTCATCTGGATCGTGTTGAAATTCCCAGAATTGGTTTATTTCGGATCTAATGACGATTCTTTGTAAGGTTTTAGATTACTTATATGCAGTCTTCCCTCTTACCACCCCCACCCCCCACCTAACGGCTTTAAGAAAGAACAGGAGAGGGGAAGGTGGGGGGAAGTACACCGAGGAAATAAATGTCAAGGCGAAGTGTGTTTAATCCAGAACCAAATGCATAAATGCTAACTGGGAGATTGACTAAGAACGCACAGTAGATCAGCCTTCAGATAAATAAGGAAATGTAGCTTGCATGGATGGGCTTTGTTGGAAGACTGGTCCGAACTTCCGTTGACTTTCAAGTTATTGGGGTTGTGTTGCCAGTGGGAGGGGGAAGGGGTTGACCCTAGGCTTGCCCGCTGGTTTCAGAAATGGAGCCAATATCTAGGCGACTTCTCGTCTCCAAGCTGACTGATGGCTTCTCCCCTATCAGAAAACAAACCCGGAGGCGCCCGAGATAGGGGGCTTGGGCCTCACGCCTTGCTCCAGGGCGGCCCGAGACCCGGGAGAGCGCCGCAGCTCTGGCAAGTGAGGTCGCCAGGAGCCCGGCCTGTACGTCGTCCCGACAGTAGGGGACAGGTCAGGGCTCCTCTTACGCAGCTCGCGGAGCCGGGCTGCGGACCGAGCTCGCTTACCCAGAGTCGCGCGCGCTCCTATTTCAACCAGCATCTCTTGCGCCCTAAAGCGGGCTGCGAACCGCCTCTGTAGGGCACCTCGAGCCGCTAGCCCCCGCCGGGGAGGCTGGGGATGGGGGAGCTTCCTTGTTTGCCAAGCTGGTTACCCGACTTCCCCTCGGGCCTGCCTTCTCCCGGAGTGATAGAGGACTTACTGGAGCTCGCAGGGAACTTTTCCAGCCGTCAGTTGCCGAGCGCAGTCTGTAAAAAATGTCAATCGGTGCGCTAGGTGCAATTGACATAAACTTGTGGGCTAAAGTTAAAGCCGTTTCCTTCCAGAGTCTGAATCTTTTCTCTCAGCTTCCTTTCTTCTACCCCTCCTTTTTCCCTGCCCTCCTTCCTTTTAAATGTCAAACCGAGCAGATGGTTTTAAGGTGTGGAGGGCATATAGCTTTGCTCCTAATTGTGGGCTGGCATTAACATATGTACAAACTGGGATACTTAAAGAAAATAATAGGACCAAGAAGAAGAAAGAAGTAGCCTTGATCCATTCACAGAACCCAAATTTCGCTGCTCAGTACACCCGTTTACCTCGAAAGGACCCAACCAATAGAAGCATTATTCCATCCTGCATCTAATGGGCACATGGATAGATTATTTCTGTTCCCAGCCTAAACCGTCACATCTCGATTAGAACACTTGATATAATAGCTAAGTATTGGAAGTGTGAATGGTGTGTTTGCGTGTGTCTATGTAGTTTCCGTAATGGGGTGTTGGGAGGTGTCTGGGGACGGCTAAAGGGGGGAAATGACAGCCGGGGATGCTCAAGCAAGTCTCTTATTCCCAGCACTTAACCTGGCCGGCCGGATTTTTGTATTCCTTCTTTCCACTGTGATGAATCCCGTGTCAAAAGTTTTCCTACAGGGTATACACTCACATGTCATCGCTATTCTTATTCGAAAAGAAGAATTCTTCACAGTTTGATGAGTTTGAGGCTGAAATTTTAAGTGTCCTGGGAAATACGTGTGTGTGTGTGTGTGCGCGCGCGCGCGCGCGCGCGCTGCAGAAGAACGTGGTAGTGGTCGGCCAGGGCACCTGTACCACACCTCATAAACACCCTGTTGTCACGACGCAACATGATTCAACCTTTGATCTGATTAAATTCGAGGGACACACGAAAAATACTTGTCTTCGTCCTACCTTAAAAAAATGAACGTCTAATTGACTAGGTATGAACGTTTCTGCTTCGCGGCCCTTGCAAGTCCTAGGTTTATAGGATCTTTAAGTCATAAACGCAGCTGCTTTATTAAAAGCCGTTTACTGGGGCGAGTAAAAGAGACGTTCTAATTGCGGCTGGAGGGTCGCTTTTCAGCATTTGGAACTTGGAAACCCCAAGGAGCTCTTTAAGAGCCACACTATCTAAAGAAATCTTACCGGTTATTTTTATCCAAGAAATGGCAAACTGAAGTAAATTTTCTATAGCGTTACGTTGAAGCCCGAGCGTTTGAAATTTCTTTACCTAATAAACTAAAGTTTATTACCCAGGCGTCAAAACTGTAAATCCTATATGAATCCCCTCTCTTTAGTCATTCTGGGTTGAATAAGTAGTGAGGGGATAATCGCGAGGTAATGTTTGTTAACTATTTTTTTCCCAAAAAAGTTGCTTTACTTACGATCCAAAAAAAACGTTATTAGAGGTAACCAAGGGCAAACATTCTTCCTCATAATTTTGACGGGGGATTGACTGGGACTCAGCCAATCCGAGTCTTTTAATACCAGATGCAGCGGAGCCCATGTGAAACCTCCGGCACCTATTAGTTTAATACCAAACCTACCTGTATTTTAAATACCACCTCCCCCTTTAAAAGGAGGTAGAATGACATGTATTCGTGATAGTATCTATTATCATTTAAGAAATGTAACGATTTGAGGGTCCCCACTCCCCCCCTCCTATACCACTCCCACCCTTAAAACCTCCACTTTTTCTCCAATATACTTTTCCGTGCCTTCCTCCACCCAAGTCCGAGGAGCGCTCCACTCTCGGCTACTCGGCGAACTCGATCATCTGTATCAGGGAAACGAAGGGGGTGGGGGGTGGGGGCAAAAGGACCTGCGTCCTGGAAGAGCGAGTGTGAGCCGTCCCCGCTGCGTCTAGCGCCCGCTGATGGCTCGCTCCGGCCGGGGCGCGGCGATCCCGGCTCCCCGAAGCGGCGGCGGGGCGGGGAGGGGGTGGAGGCGTTGCGGGGGGAGCTCGGGTCCCCTTTCCCCTCCTCTCTTCCCAGCCTCTCACCCCCACCCCTTTTATATGTTTTTTTCCTCCTAAGTTCTCTTGCCTCGCTATCCCCCCTTGAATCCGAAGGCGCCTCGCGATTGGGCGCCGGGGCCGGGTACGTCAGTCAGACTGTGACGTGCAGTCTTCCTGTTTCCTTCAGCTGTGTCTTAAAGTAAATCTTGTTGTGGAGCGGAGCCCTCAGCTGAGGGAGCGCTCCGAGGCCGCGCACCATTGCCGCCGGGGAAAGCGGAGCGGCGCAAAGGAGCTCCCGCCGGGCCCGCCCGCGCCCTCCCCGCCTCGCTGCTCTGCGCCCCGCCGCTCCTCCTCCCTCCGCTCCTCTCCTGCGCTCTTCTCTCCTCTTCTCTCACCTTCTCCCCTGCTCGCTCCTCTCCTCTCCTCCCCTCCCTCCCTCCCTCTCCCCTGTCCCCGCTCGCTTGCCCTCGCACAGACTCACCGTCCCTTGTCCAATTACCATATTCATCACCCGCAAGATATCACCGTGTGTACGAGCGCGTGTTTTCCTCTCTCTGCCGGCAAAAAAAAAAAAAAAAAAAAAAAAAAAAAAAAGGCTCGGTCCCACCGCTCTCGGCACCGCGTAAGTATCCTCTCCCTCGCTCGAGTCCCCTCCCCTTTTCCAGAATCACTAGTACTGGCTTGTTCTTGAATGAGAAGACCAGAAAAGAGACTCTTATTACTCAGACCCGTGTAAACACCACCCCCCACCCCCCGCCCCAGGACCAAATGGTGATATTTAAATGAATCATAATAAAATAGCCTCTAAACAGTTTCTGAGCAGGAGCCTCGGTGGAACTCAGCGCTCCGCTCCTCCCATTTGCTGAGAGTAAGTGATCCGCTTGGCTTTTATTTCTTTCTCTTTGCTGCTGGCGGCTGGGGCTGGTGGCGGCGATGGGGGGAGGCTGATGTCGCCGGACTTGTCGCTGATCTTGTCACCTTTGTGTACTGTTTCTGGGGTGTGAGGGGGCGTTTGCTTCCTTTCCTTCTCTCTCCTGCCCTCTCTTCTCAGGAGAGAGGGCCGCGAGGGGACCGGGTCGCTTTTTGTTCGTCTGGATCCCCGCTTTCCGCCAAGCCTCGTCCTTCCCATCTCCCCCGGTTAAAACTCCAGGGCTCGTCCCCACGTCCCTCCTCTTTGTCTTGTTTATTATAGCCGCCTTTCTTCCAGGCTCTTCCAATTTGCTTGTCATTTGCATACCTTTCACTTCTCCTTTTTAACCCCAAGAGGAGGGAGGAGGGGGTGGGCGGAGGGAGGGGGGGCGCTCTATTACTTTCCTCTCAAAACGCTGTCGAAGCCGAAATGTTGAGATCGGGGTTGGAGCGGTGGAGAGATGGTCCCGGGAACGAGCTCAGCGCCCCTCTCCTGAGCTCCAAGGAACCAGGGGTAGGTCAAGTTGAGGGGGGGAAGGCGACACCGGGAGCCCCCGGGGGTCGCGTGGTGGGGGGATTGGAGCCCGCGCCGCGCAAGGACCAAAGGACCGCGGTGCGGGTGGGGGTAGGGGGTGTTCTCTGGCAGCGGATCTGCGAAGCGAAGACTCAGTCCTCGCTGGCGTTCTGCGGTGTTGGGCTGCTCCGATCCCGTCTGGTCTGGGTGGTACCTACAGTTTTGCCCCAGTTCGGAGGACTGGGGAAGGGAGGAGAGAAGAGGTGAGGGTAATTGTTGCCGGGAAGAATTGTGAGGAGGGCGGGAAGAGCTACTATCTTGGCTGAACAGACAAGGAGGGGGACGGGGGTTGGGGAGCTGGGGGGAGACATCACCCAAAGTCCAGTTTAGCAAGTTGTTGGTTCTTCCGGTGTACCAGCCACTCACTCCTGCTAAAACCGATCGCGGATGGAGAGAGTGGATTGGAGGAGCAGGGAGGGGGGCAGGGGGGCCGGAGGAAGGGAAAAGAGGAGTAGCTTTTGAGAGAGACTCACAGGTCTCCCGCCACTTCTCAGCTTTTTTCGGAAGTTCAGAGTCCTGCAGTCTGGCAGAACTAGGAGGAGGGGTTGGGCGACAGTCTTAAATAGCCCAAGGAGGCAGGTTGGAGTGTGAAACTGCTATTCTTGGCAATCCAGAGCCCTATTCCGCCTGGGGGAAGGCTGGGAACTTACCTGCTTGTTTTTATTTTTCCAAGAAGGTCTCTGTTGTCTCCTTGAGCTTATAAAAACAGTGCAAGCACAGGGTGGCCTTCTGTCAAAGTCAAGGCTAGAAACGTCTTCCCTTGTTTTCTCTCTCTCTCCCCCTCCCCACCCCCCACCTATAACCTCCCTTACAGAAAAATCATTTCCTTTCCTAAACAGGGTAGGCAGAGTTCTGTTAGCAGAGTGCTGAGCATGGGCAGGGCCTGACAGGTTTGTGTTGTGTCAAGAAAGACAGGTGCAAATTTCCTCTGTGTCTGTGTGTGTCTGTGCAGTTCCAGACCACAATGCATGCTCCAGGGGTATGGAGGTTTATGGATTTACGGTTGCCCTGGTTAACAAGATTGTCCAGGCTAATGGGAACTGGGCTGTTGTTATGTTTTGAGCTCTGCCATGTGAGTTCTTTGGTTGGGGGTGGGAGGCAAGTTGGTATGTGTTTGTTTATTTTCCTTAAGGATGTTGGCAGGCTTCTGCTGCTGAGGCTGTGTCTCAGGCTTCTGTTTGCCAGGCGGCTGAAAGTGCCCCCACTTTAAGCAGCAGGTGGAGGGAGATTGACTTTCCCTTTGCTTCCTTCTAGTTTATGCCTATCTTCTAGGTCTGTGTTGCTGAGGGGAGGTGGGGGGTGGTGTGAGAGCCCTCTTTTGTGTGTGTGTGTGTTTTGGACAGCCATGGGTGGTGTGTGTAACTGCCAAGAATACCAAAGTCAGTTTGAAAGTGTTACTATTGTTAAAGCTTATCTTTTTAGTGTGCTTTCTCCCTGCCTAGAAAGAATAGGTATGTGCATAAACTCTTTCAAGTCTTATGTTAAATACTCTCATAAAGTAGAATGAGCCTGTCATTGTACCAGACATGTGCCAGATGTCCTAGTTAGTACTTTGATGGAGAAGGAAAATCTCAAGTACGTGAGAGGTAACTGCTTCTCTGTTTGATGCAAGATGCGGGCAATCAGTTCTCTGCAGTTTCTTGCAAGAACTTCTTAGTATTTTCAGAATAAAATGGGCTGTATGTAGTGAGAAAGAAAAAGCGTATTTGGGTTAACCTGTCCGTTTGCAACAACATGGGCATGTTAATATAAAGGCAAAATAGATGAAAGTAAGGACTGTGGCTTAATGTGTGAGCAAAGATGTTGAGACTTAAATGTAAATACCGTATCTGGGTTCTTAAAACTTGACCTGTTAAATTTTTCTTGAAGCAGGCTATTACTTCTTGAGTTGCACAGAGATAGTTTAGATGGTGAATGGTTTTTGTTGGTTGGTTTTCTTGTTTGGGTGATGATCATTGTTCCATGGAAATGAGATTGTATGTGTCTTTTATTCTTTATACTTAAACATCAAATTTCCCCCCACCCAAGTACTTGCCTTAGATGCTTTTGAAGTTCTTCATAATTAAAGTGTCATCTATGGATATGTTCATTTGCTTTATTTTTAATAGAGGTTATCTGTGCTCAGCACTTACTGATATTTTTATGTGTCCATTATGCAGAATTCTATTTAGTTTAATTACCACCTTGTGGGGGAAAAAGTCATGCATATATAACATGCATCTTTGTTCTCACTTTGTCCGTTTCCTAGCATCAGTCCTCTATAAGTAGCACTTGCAATCTTAAGACATAAACTAGCTGCTAGGCTTGCTCTTTATTTATTCAAGTGCAAATAGGCCCTTTCTCCCCCATGAATTTCTTATGTCACTTCACAGATTGCCTTGCATTTGCAACTGCTAATATAAGGAATTTTTATGTTCGGGACAAACAAAAGAAATTGTAAAATGTTACTCATTTTATAATATGAAGATGGATAGGCATGATGTACTATCATTGGATTCCAAATAAGTACCTGTATAAATTAGAAATCAAATATACCTAAGGAATTTCTAAAACCTCATTGCCTACCTAGTATATTCTAAAGCCTCAGAAGGCATTTAGAGTATTTCAATTTTCTATAAAAAGGAAAAATATTAAGTGTTTTATTTTGAGATTGTTTCTCACTTTTTATTGATTTGGTAAATTTTTACTTTTATATAAATAGAAATGAATATTTTAGGCATGCCTCAGAATATGTTCTATATTCATTTTATAGGTGAAAAATGCATGAAATTTTTGATAGGATGGAGGAATTTTAAGTGAAATGGTTATGTTTTGAAAACTGTATTATGATAGGAAGTTTTAAAACCTGATATAAGACTTTGACAATACAGTCTTACTTAATTGAAGTACTAGTTTATGTCAAGTGGGTTCTTCTAAAATAATCATTAAAGGCTTTCTTAACCTGATAGTAAGCAGAAGAATTTCTGAAGGAAAAGTTGCAAAGTTGCTAATTGGCAGAAATGAACTCTTGAATAGTGAAATTGACAGCTTAGTGATTTGGTGGGGTGGGTTAAGAGAACCTAAATCAAATCATCTAATTTTTTTCCTCCTAGAGTTACGGATTTCCAGAGGGATTTAAAATGTTTTTTGTTAGTGATATTCCATTTGAAATTTCATAACCAGGTTGATTTAAGCAGAGTAGAGGCCCATTCAAAGGTTGTTTTCTAAAAGATGTAGGGTGTAGGCTTGAGAACTTTCTTCAAATCATTTCATCAGGCAAGACAGATAATCTAAATAATCTGAACAGGAAACCATGCCAACCTTACTTCCCTGTCTCACAAAAGATTTTTCCGAACTCTTTGGCTAATTACCATAATGAACACCTCTTTGTCCAGAGTCTGGACTCCAGATAGGTCCGGAAAAGTTGCACCCCTGCCCCCAAGTAACTTCTCATTAAAGTAGAGCACCTAACCACTTTCCATTTACCACTGCAGTGTTCCTTGAACGTCTTCACTGAACATTCTTTTCGATAAGTCATCAGCTTCTTTAGGATTCTCCAATGTTAAATTGTCTGACATTCTTCAGATAATTCAGATTCTAATGAAGAATCTTTGGAGTAGTTAAAATCTGACTTGATCATACCTGGATGTTCTTATCTTTTTCTGAGAGGAATCTGCTATGTTAAGGTATCTATTGTATTAGAATTATTAAAACATTTGTGTAGTCCGATGCCAAATGGTACAACAAAATATTTAACAATAGAAATATTCTATAAGATTTGCATATTAATTATCCCAATAATACATTTGGGTTCAAATTCTATATCACTATTTTTCTACATACTTGCTGACGCTGATACTCACCAGTGCTAATCAAAAGGTTTCATATTGCCTGGTTAAACTCAAAAATAATGGTAAAGTCAAAATACAATAAGGATTAACAATAACTGTATTTGAAACATTATGGCTTAGTACATATGTTGAGAAATAAAGGAAATTTAAAAAATCTTAATGGACAGGATATCAGTGATAAAGTCCTTCCAGAGCATTCTGTAAATTCTCAGTTGGGAAATCGCAGAAGCCGCTTTGGAAGTGTTTTAAAGTGATTTAATTTACATTATAATCATTTAACAATGCATTTTCTTATTCTCATATATGTCTTGCTTGTGAAACATGATACTAATAAAGTACTGTGTCAACGAGTTATAATTATTTAATCTTGCCCATGGGTTATGGTCCCAATGTGTATTATTTATACCTTTATTTGTAAATTTAGGTCTAAGCTATAAGGAAAGAGATATTTATTTGTACCTATTAATATAATGCCTTATCTTGCTAGATTCTGTACTTTTTCCTATTTCTCCCATTTATTTTGTCCTATCTGTCATGTCTCAGCTGGACATTTTACAACAAGACCTAAAAGTATTTAAATTCTCTTACCCAAAACAGAAATGAAACATCATTTAGTCTAAAAACGCCGACCAGTTGAAAGAGAATTACAAATCAGTTTAGTTTAGTGAATTTGAAGTAAGTTACAGGATATTTCATTCTTAAAAGACCCCACAAGCATGCTCAATTAACATTTATTCTCCCCTGAAGATGAGAGTATCGTTTCTTTCCATCTTAGGAAGAACACAGCCCTCCTCTTGGCTCGGGCATGAGCCAGGGATGCAGCTGTTGATACCTAGGCTAGATGAGAGGAAGTGCCGTTGACGCAGAGGTAGACGGCAGTTGGGAAAGGAAGGATGCCTGGGGATGACCTTGTGCTCATCTCCTACACCAGCCTGTCATTTCTGAGTCTCTGTTGCAGAGATGCTCTTCCCCCAGCAAGAATGGGTAGGAGGAAATTCCAGATTGGATGTTAAGGTAGACAGGGAAGAAAAATACTGCAGGAAGTTTATGCAACAGTTTGGAGATTCATGTCCTCTTCAGGTGATATTAAAGAGAAAAGGATTTGCACACAAAAACAAAGGACATACAATTTTTAAGTAATGCCAATGAGCTTTGATTTTGGAAAGCTGATATACACACAAAACAGTGCTCCTTGCAAAGACCTCCCCACCAGTATGCAAGTCTTTCTGAGCTTTGAAATAGCTCATCTTTTTTCCTATTTGTCTCAGGCTCTGCTCTTTAATTTCTTTCCTAAGACAACTACACCTGATTTATCAGGCCTAATGTGTTAGTGAAATATTTGTCATTGCACATTTGCATTCTTGAAAACAATTTTATGACTAAGGTGTGATGGGACACAATCATTCTGAATTCAGTTTTGAGCCCAATATTGAAGTTACTAAGATCTGTTCCCATTCCAAGTTCAGGAAATTTTATCCTGAGGCATTCTGAAAGTATTTGATCCTCAAACATACCAAAAAATTATAAAGAAGCACCATATTGCTTTCATGACCCTGTAAAACAGGCTCTTTTAAAATGTATGTTCATGTAAAAACCAGGAGCAAGGACTGTATGATGAAATCTTTGTTGCTAAAAAAACATACACATTGCCATCTACGCATTTGAGTGTTTTCTTGATTTTTACAGGTTATTTCATGCTGAAATTATGCCTATTTGCATGGATAGTCATTCTTTAAAACTAGCCACAGATGCAGTCCTAGGGAGCACGTAGATGTTTTTACAGGTGAACCGAAAGAGATGGGAGCTGTTCCAAGCACTCTGCACGCTGCCTTTGGCAATAGACCCTGTTATTGTGAAGATGTGCTCTGTTAAGCAAACGTGAAGTTTAATATTAGATAAGCCTGTGTGAAAAAAGTATTTTCATTTTCTTCATAAAATGTTAATTGTAAGCAAAGAGATATGACATCTTATATTTATACAAAATTTGGGGTTAGCGTCACTTGGTAATAAGTCACAAAATAAGTCAAGTGCCTTTTTAAAATGCAAATAAGGATGTTTTCTTTTTATATTGTGTTCTCAAGAAACAATGGAAGTTCATATGCAGAGAATGTATTTACCTTTCCCATGTATTTGATTGATGTTATTTGCTTTCTTTTTTATATATATTGTTTCAGGTTTTTTTTTTCCTGTTCTTTTTTTCCTTTAATTTGGCATAAGAAATAAGATTCAAAAATGGTGTATGTTAAAGGATTTCTTTAGTCAGTTGAAGCATGATTTTGGTAGATTTTAACAGAAGAAAACTAATATGAAAATGTATTTATCTTTGCCTAACTCAATGCATTATTCCACAGTATTGATTTCTAAAATGTGACAATGTCCTTTTCCAGTGAGTCCAACTTTATAATAATTTAAGTAATCAGACACCAAGAAAATTTATAAAAACCTCATACTTACATTAAAATATAGCAACAGATACCATCTTCAAGTGCGATTTTACTAACAAGAATGCATAGTTAAGCCAAATAAGCAGCCTTGTAAAATGAGTATTTGTGCATTTATGTCCCTGTTAAACTGACCATTTGTGTTGGAAAGATGCTGCTGATCGAGGTGTTCTTCCTGTCTCATATATAACAAAAATCTTCTAAAATTCAGTAATAAAGGGTGTGTGTTAAATATTTGCATATATTTTTGAGTCTTCCTCCTGTAGTAGCATTGAAAGCACAGTAATTTTTATGCAAAAATGGATTTTTTCACCCAAATTTCACACAGCCTCGAAATTTAACCTTATTTCGTAAGTATAGACCACTTTTATCTTCTTTTGTCATATGAATCTCAATGCCCAAAATTTAATCAATTGGTTGTCAGAGGCTGTGTTCTTATAATCTACTGTTTCTTCTAAAGATAAACAGTATCATTTTAGGCATTTGTGAAAGAGAATCATATTACTGGTGCTTAAGCAGTTTTTGCTTTTTTTTTTTTTAATCTTAATCCATCTTAAACCAGTGGAGCAGAAATATTTAAAAATGTTTCATTTCAAGCAGAGTGCATAATAAATTGCAATAATTGTAATGTGCCATAAATCCCAGAGCCTATGCATTTTGCATTTGAGTCAGGATTGAGGTCAGGAAATTTGGAGAAATTTAAAGAAAATGATTCATCAGTCCTTTTGTTCTGTTGGCCAGGGTCCCGGGATTCTTGAGCTGTGCCCAGCTGACGAGCTTTTGAAGATGGCACAATAACTGTCCAGTGATGCCTGACCATGACAGCACAGCCCTCTTAAGCCGGCAAACCAAGAGGAGAAGAGTTGACATTGGAGTGAAAAGGACGGTAGGGACAGCATCTGCATTTTTTGCTAAGGCAAGAGCAACGTTTTTTAGTGCCATGAATCCCCAAGGTTCCGAGCAGGATGTCGAGTACTCAGTGGTGCAGCATGCAGATGGGGAAAAGTCAAACGTACTCCGCAAGCTGCTGAAGAGGGCGAACTCGTATGAAGATGCCATGATGCCTTTTCCAGGAGCAACCATAATTTCCCAGCTGTTGAAAAATAACATGAACAAAAATGGTGGCACGGAGCCCAGTTTCCAAGCCAGCGGTCTCTCTAGCACAGGCTCCGAAGTACATCAGGAGGATATATGCAGCAACTCTTCAAGGGACAGCCCCCCAGAGTGTCTTTCCCCCTTTGGCAGGCCTACTATGAGCCAGTTCGATATGGATCGCTTATGCGATGAGCACCTGAGAGCAAAGCGCGCCCGGGTTGAGAATATAATTCGGGGTATGAGCCATTCCCCCAGTGTGGCATTAAGGGGCAATGAAAATGAAAGAGAGATGGCCCCGCAGTCTGTGAGTCCCCGAGAAAGTTACAGAGAAAACAAACGCAAGCAAAAGCTGCCCCAGCAGCAGCAACAGAGTTTCCAGCAGCTGGTTTCAGCCCGAAAAGAACAGAAGCGAGAGGAGCGCCGACAGCTGAAGCAGCAGCTGGAGGACATGCAGAAACAGCTGCGCCAGCTGCAGGAGAAGTTCTACCAGATCTATGACAGCACTGATTCTGAGAATGATGAAGATGGGAACCTGTCTGAAGACAGCATGCGCTCGGAGATCCTGGATGCCAGGGCCCAGGACTCCGTGGGGAGGTCCGATAACGAGATGTGCGAGCTAGACCCGGGGCAGTTCATTGACCGGGCCCGAGCCCTGATCAGGGAGCAGGAAATGGCAGAAAACAAGCCGAAGCGAGAAGGCAGCAACAAAGAAAGAGATCACGGGCCAAACTCCTTACAACCAGAAGGCAAACATTTGGCCGAGACCTTGAAACAGGAACTGAACACTGCCATGTCGCAAGTTGTGGACACTGTGGTCAAAGTCTTTTCGGCCAAACCCTCCCGCCAGGTTCCTCAGGTCTTCCCACCTCTCCAGATCCCCCAAGCCAGATTCGCAGTCAATGGGGAGAATCACAATTTCCACACCACCAACCAGCGCCTGCAGTGCTTTGGCGACGTCATCATTCCGAACCCCCTGGACACCTTTGGCAACGTGCAGATGCCCAACTCCACAGACCAGACAGAAGCGCTGCCCCTGGTTGTCCGCAAAAACTCATCTGACCAGTCTGCCACTGGACCCCCCGCCGGCGGCCACCACCAGCCCCTGCACCAGTCGCCTCTCTCTGCCACCGCAGGCTTCACCACATCCACCTTCCGCCACCCCTTCCCCCTCCCCTTGATGGCCTACCCATTTCAGAGTCCCTTAGGTGCTCCCTCTGGCTCCTTCTCGGGAAAAGATAGAGCCTCCCCTGAATCCTTAGACTTAACTAGGGAGACGACGAGTCTGAGGACCAAGATGTCATCCCACCACCTGAGCCACCACCCTTGTTCACCAGCACACCCACCCAGCACTGCGGAAGGGCTTTCCCTGTCGCTCATCAAGTCTGAGTGTGGAGATCTTCAAGACATGTCTGAAATCTCACCCTATTCGGGAAGTGCAATATCCTTTTATTTTCCTCTCATGGAAAACAAAACCAAAAGGCTTCCCAAAGGGCCAGGTTTACACAATACATAGGATAAAGTAAGATTTGGGTCTCCTTAATGCAATCTTCCCTGTTATTCAAAGTAACAGGCTTTTGTGAACATGTATGGGGCCTAATTGCACAAAAACTTAGCAGGAAACGAACCTCTTTGCAACTTTCGCAAATAGTTAATTGCCTCAAAGAGGTGGTGTTTAATAAGTGCTTTCTCAGCGTTGTTTTTTTTTTTCTGCTGTTCTTCCTATATTCTTATCCTTTTTGTTTTTAAAGAGTAGATTCAGAAATGGAAAAATATCTCACTGTAATACTGAACTGTATCAGATTGGTTTAAAAAGATGGTAAGTTTTATAATGCAGTAAAGAGAAGAGTCAGATTTCAGATCTGTATGATGCCATAAGAATAATTCTCCCTTTAAACCATCTATCTGCAAGGCTCCTAGTCTGTTTAAAGAGGACCTGATTAAATCTTATGAAGAGCATTTTACTGGTGGGAGGTTGCAGTGGGAGAGAGATGGATGTGGATGGGGAGTTTGATTCTCTCTTTAATCTTCAAGTGAGGCGTGGTTTTTTAAAGGAAATATACAGGTACTGATTTATTCAGATGGCATCGGTCTCTCGTTCACCCAAGGTCTGTTCTTTGGGTCTGGTGCAGCTGCCTCTATGCATGATTAACCTCTGTTCAGCCATACACAGAAATCTATTGTCCTAACATACACAAAGCAAATTATTTTGGAAAGCGAGAGAGCACAATTAAATGTAAAACTCAGCTGTATTCAACTTTAAAAATAGTTCTTTTTACGACTCTTCTATATTTTGAAACTGACTTTTATGTAGAGATACCAGGTTTTTTTTATTAGACCTGTCCTGAAACTCAGCTATTTTTAACTGATTTTTTTTTATCTCTGTAAATTGGTCCTTTCAGAAAATTTTTAAAAATCTTGTCATTAGGGTTTTTGAGTAGTAAAATAGTAGCATTTGGGGGCAGGTAGAAGCAATTTCTTTTATAATAAATTACCAGATGGATATAAAATTTAGCAATTAAATTAGTTGTTGCTAAACTGAGGTTTTTGAGCAATCATCTTGATGACTAGAGTTTGACATTTTAGTATCTAATCCCACTCCCGAGGCTGCCATGTAAGTGCAAAGTCTCAGCTATGGTGGAAATGTGTTTTCCTAGGTTAGTGAAGGATGTCTTTCCAGCCAACTCTTAGGATAATATGAAGATTTCTGATAAGGTGAATGGGAGCCAGAAGTGTGAGACCCACTAAGACAGTTGAACACAGTCTCTTTCTATAGTGAGAACGAAGAGAATAATGTCATGAGAGAAAGGAGGAGAAAGGTGCTGAGAACTTAGATACATAAATAGGAATTGGGTCTGTTTGGTTGCTTATTCAACTTCTACCTTTCAAAAATCTAAAATTTAATCCACCAGTCATGAATCAAAGCTGTGCCAAGCATCACACTTTACACATTATAAGCAGGCAATAAACGTGGGTTGAAATGATTGGATATAGCTGTTGGGATGAGAAGAGCAAAGTAAGAAGACCCAACACCATTAAAATGGCTTTGTATCCTTTGCAGGAAAAGCATCTTCTGAGGTTCATGCTAGGCTAAGGTCCAGGGCTCGGTCCTACTGCCTTTCAGAGGTGCCTTAATTCATCTTGAAGCCAGTAGAAGGGATGAGGGGCTCTCTCTCTCTCTCACACACACACACACACACAGAGAAAGGGACATGCCTAGTTTGGTGAATGTTTGTTTTTTATTAGACTTTTTATTGTAACTAGATAATTATGCCTATGCATTTTATTTTTCTTTAAAGCAAGGTGGGTCTTCTGGGAAAAAAATCTTCTAGATTGCTTCAAGTGTTGGCTGTGATCACTCTGACCCTCTCTAAATCTCTAAAACTGATTTGAATTGAAAGAAGTTTCTTTTATTTCTATACATAGCAAAGACTTTAAAGAGAATATAGTTGCTGTTTCTTCAGTTGAATAACTTCTCCTCTGTCCCAATATAAGATTCGGTTGAACGTTGATGGCTTGAAAACACCCTTGTTCATATGAGATGTGAGTTGCTTCTACCTGTAGTTTCTTTCATGTAGGAAAATAATTTTGGCTCCTTGTTGCTGTTAATGATTATATCTTCCACCTTCCATCCTGTTCTTTCGCTTTCCCCTCTACTACACTGCACTGTTAACCATTTGTCTCGTTGATTTATTATTTCTCAGGAGAAGATAGGCACACAAGCTTTTCTATAGCCCACCCAGTTCTGAAGCCAGGAAGAATCTGAGTGTCTTTTGGGAGACTGGATCCACTTTCCTTCTGTCTTCATCCTTGTATGACAATGAGTTCTTCTCTTGATCTACCTGATGGTGTATGGACAAAATTCTCAAGCTTTTAGTTTGAAGAAGTCTTGGGGATCATAGTGAGCAATGCCTTATGTCAGTGTAGGCATATAATGCTGTATATTTCATCTTGTTGTGTAGTTATTCCTAGAAAAGAGCAATAGGAATGAGCAGAAATGGGATGAAATGGTACCTCTCTGGTTGTTAAGATAGCTTTTGTTCTTAGTTCATGGCTTTCCAACTTGTAATGGATAATTTAACTCTGAAGGAATGATTCTTTCCCACTCCAAGGGGCATCATCTGTGTCTTTGAACAAAGTAGCTAAGATAACAACTATTAAGAACACCAGAATATCAGTTAAATCCATTCTCAGTTCAGCACATGAAGTATATATGTTCTGTATAATACAGCACACTACAGTCTTCAAATATACATGTTGTAGCTAATAGAATTATCTCCTCAAATATTATCCCTCAAATATTATCCTCATTATCCCTTCAAGTAGAGAGGGAATAGTGAGTGTGTGCATGGTTAAACAGAATGTCAATGTGCTTGCTCCAAAAGCTCGCATCTTGGATATAAATATATATATGTGTGTGTTCAACATCTTTGCAAATGAATCTATTTAATCAAATATTAAGTTTTATTCAAATTACAAAATAAAGACCCAGCCAATTGTTTTTCTCCATGATGTTCCTTGTCATTCATCCTCTTTGCATCTCAAGGAAAATAGCCTTGCTTCAGCCTCAAACATTTGCATGCACCCAATTAAAGCACAAGAGTAGTATTATAAGCAGTTGAGACAAACAGGTGAAAAAACTGAACCTGTTTTCCATGGCAGCCAGCTTTCCCTACTCGCCTTGAAGGAGAATGTTAAAAAAAAAAGGTTGAAATGTAGAAAGGAAAATTGTTTAGTGATTTGAAACTAAAATCCAACTGGAAAACATGGATTAAAAGTGAATTTCTACACCGTGAAATAATCCATAAGGGTTGATTTTTATACATTTGCAGAAGTCTTGTGGGGTAATAGCAATTCTATTAGCTATAATGTGTCTATCTGAAGACTGAAAGACCCTGGGATCCTACCCAGGTTTTGGGTAGGTTCCCCCAATTATGAAATACATACATTAAAAAAAAATCCATAAACTGTACCATCACCCAAATCTATTGAAGTTCTTAGTGGAGTTCCCTTGCTTTATCATTTTCCTGAAATGAGAGAATTGAGATCTTTTGTCCCTATTTAAGGCTTCTAAGGGGAAACATAGGAATCAGAGCAAAAGGAAAAAGCTAAAATTGTTTCAGTGTCAAAGTGTTTTAGAAACTAAATAAGTAGCCTCAATCCATTTGGTTTGAACTGCAGCTTGTAAAACCTCTAGCTGCAATTCAGGGTTCAACTGGGAGAAGAAAGCACTTTCTTCCTCCAGCCTTCACCACCTATTAGTCTTCCATTTACCTTTTTGCTGCTCTGCTGCCCCTCCCACGGCTGCTGGTTAGGTAAGGTTATATTGTGCTGGGTAAACAGACAACACTTAGAGTCTCAGGTTGTTTGAACACCGCGTTAGGTTCAGCTGCAGAACCCTACTTCTCTGATCTTTTATATTCCCGAGCAGATGTCTTTTCATTAATTTATGGATTTATCATCTTTTCTTTTTTTTTCTTTTTCGTTTTTTTTCTTTTCTTTTTTTTTTTTTTACACCTGGCAGCTGTCTCAAGTTTCAGCAGTTATTGTCTATTTTGCATTACACATAGAATTGAATGTCAACTGTCTTCACAAAGCTATGGCTAAGAGAATTGAGGCAAAGCCACATGAGCTGCTGGGACAGATCTTGTTTGCGTTCCATCCCCCCTTCACCCCACCCCCCTTTACCTCCTTAATATTTATTTGTGCTCATTTTCTTTCCTGGCCTTGAATGGGGCTTAGCTCGTGTTCAGTACAGCTGTATGTTTACTGAATCTATTCCATCATGAGTCATTGTGCGTGTGTGAGTATCCTGGAAACAGCTAGTGCTTTCTTGGAAGAACAGTTGCTTTTCAGCACAAGCACTTAAAAGGGAAATTAACCAATTGGTCAGTTCAGATTTATTTTGAGGAGGAAAAAAAAGGATTATCTAACTGTTGGCTTTTAAATGTTTCATTAGCTATTTTTAATAGTTTATTAAAAACATATATGTTATGGGAATTTTATCTTAATTACATGATGAGCAAGAGAGAAAGATTTATTCTGTGTTCCATTTCAACTGATCAATTCCAAGTATTACCAACAGGAAACATTTTAAAGCAACACAGACTTGAGAAATTCAAATCGGAATAAATTTTTTTTTCATGAAATAAAAAGCCTCTGAATCCGGATCGACATAAGATGCAGTTTGCATTGCTTTTTAAAACAAAATAAATAAAACATCTTAGCATAATTTAAATGTATTGAAAGGTTCAGGAAGTTTTGGTGGCTCTATGATGATCCCAGAGCCACAGCAAAACATTTGTTTTGTATGAGACCAAATCTTAAAAGATTTGGGGCTTTTCCCCCACTAATAATGAAATGTACGAGGTTGTTTTAATTTAGCCATCTGAAAGAAGAGATTAGAACGCAGATCTGAGAATGTTTGTCCAAGTTTGGACTTGCCTAAAACTCTTATCAGGAGGCGATAGGAGACAGCTTGCAACTATTATTTCACTTATCCATTTGGACAGATGGTCCCGAAGCGTGCCGGTCTCCTCTATCAGTCTAATGGAGGTTACTGGAGGGCCGCTCAGCTCTTTCCTTGGCACAAGAAGTATGTCAGTCATAAATTATCGTCTTTGTGATCATTAAGGATCTCAAATAAAAACACAAGTTCAGTTAAGCTGCTTTGGCTTATAGGTATAAAAATCAAAATTTCTTTCTTCAGTATTTCTTTTCAGGGCAAAAAAAGCCCAGTATTTAACTTTGCTATGTATAAACCCCAGTGATCTTTTCAAAATTACGTGATATTAAAGAGAATGCTAATTGATCAAATTCTCAGCAGAATATTTGGTTAGACGCCCTGTTATCAGTAGTCAAGAGCTAATCAATATTAATTTCATGATGCTTCTCTAGTAACTTTCTGGTTTCCCTCTATTCCCAAGATTGGTCAGGCTGCCCTTGGTGGAAGTCATTTAGAAATCTTTACCTTTCCTAGATATCTGTGTTTATTGACCTTACTTCATAAGGTATGAAATTCTTGTTGCCTAGCAAAGTGTGTGTATTTCTTTTCTTTCCCTTTTTTTTCCCTTATTTTTCCCAGACTCTCCTTTAAGAGAAAAATCCTTAGAAAAGCTTCTAGGAAGGACCCTTAATTGACCTTGTGGGGGACCACATTGATTTTCTCCACGTGCATCTTCATTTCTGATAAATTATAAAGCCATTAATTTGCTGAGGAAATGGCAGGGCCAGGCTGCGGCACAGATGTGACCAGAGCCATCCCAGCTCTGAGTCTGCTGAAGAGTGCCAAGAATCTGGGGGAGAATCAGGAAGCCTGGATTGTTATGGTTAGCCTCACATTCTCTTGGGAACTGTTTTAGTTGCTGCTGTTTACAGATCTAAAAGGTAATGATGTTTCCAGATAAATAGGCCTTCTTATTTTGGGTAAGTGGCCATTTATTGATCCGCGAACCCGCACTTATTGATTTGTTAGCCCCACCACTGTGCCGCTCTCAAAGGAGTTAACTATAAATCCAAGAGAGGCAAATTGTACTTGGTTTGGATCGTTCCTTTAACAAAAGAGACACCCCCCCCTTCCCTGCTCTCTCTGTGCCAAAACTACCCCTCCCAAGTTTTAGCTATTATTTAAAAGGAAACAATTAAAAGGATATAATAATAAGATAGGAAGAAAGAGTTGAGATGCTCCATTAGATTAGCACTAAAAGGTAAAATGTGAAGCTTGCCTAACAGTGTTCAAAATAATGCATTTTATATTTTCACTTACATTAGTATAATAATGTGATGTAAATAGGCGAGTGTGGGGAGAACAAACAACTGTAATTGCGAAGAGGAACAAACTCTCATAATAAGAGCTGTGCGGTACAGGTTGGACGCATTTGTCTCCCTAGCAACAAGTGAACGTATAGATGGCATAAGGACCTCAGATGGGGAGTGTTCTGCCATCCTTACCACGAAGTAGCCAAGATTCTCGCAACTAAACTGCGCATCTTCACCACCACATTTGGCGACTTCCAACAGGCAATAGTCATTTTAAGCAAGCGGCAGCCAGTTCGTCATGGCTTCTCTGGCCAGGGCTATCTACCTTCCAGAATTTTCAGAGCTGTCTGGTGGGCCTCCAGGTTCTTGAGCTGGGGGAGGCTGGTAGGTGCTTGTGTTCAAAGAAATGTTTTTCCTTAACCAATTGCATCCCACATGCAGGAAGGATTGTCCCCCAATCACTTGAAAAAAGCAAAGCTCATGTTCTTTTATACCCGTTATCCCAGCTCCAACATGCTGAAGACCTACTTCTCTGATGTAAAGGTAAGGACATTTTTTATGCTTAATTTTTTTCAGTGTTTGTGCATATGTCCATTTGAAGTCTTTGAAGGTAATGGAGATGAGTATGGAATCAGTTGATTAATGCACCTGTGTTGCACTGATGTGATACACTTCTCCTTTCGTCTAAAACTGTGCCAAGCAAAGATGCGCCTTGCAGGTTAAGACCAGAGGACTGGTAGTAAGTCACATGGGTTTCCAGTGTTGTCTGGGAAACTTATCTTCTGTCTTTCTATGTCTTGGTAACTTCTTAGAAGAAATTTCAGCTGGTACTGGATGGATATTCTTTAGAGGTTTTTTTCCCTCCCCTCAGCAACAACACACTGTTTCTGCTGGTTTCCCCATGTTTGTGCTTCGGGAAGCACACTTTTGTACCTCTTTCTCCCTCTGTGGAAAGGAGCGTACATTGAAATTCTCTATGCAGTAGCTGCTTAAAAACAAAAGTGATGATTGTCTCTTATTTACAACTTAATTTGTTGTTGATGTAGAGCACACTGAGCATAAGGAGAATGAATAAAGTGACAGATTCAGGACACATTATTCAAATGAGGATATGAAAGCTGTCGGCCTACAGCTGCAGCCTCCCTCATTCCACTGAATATGGGGACCTCCTGGTTCTGTGTGTGTGTGTGTGTGTGTGTGTGTGTGTGTGTGTGTGTGTGCGCGCGCATATGTGTCTGTG